>NC_071501.1:126772777-128169930 GCF_028408465.1 Anastrepha ludens
GCTAATATGAGTGTATATATATTCATATGTAAGTATGTGACAATTAGTACCTATCAGTAAATTCACAAATTAGTCATAATCATAAAAGAAACAATAACATATTTGTTGCTCCTAATTTTGGTACAAGTGTGCGTTTTAAAATAAACTGTTTGGTGACAATATGCGTTCAATTGCTAATATTTGTTCAATGAATGCGAGCTTTATCAATCCATTAACGCCAAACAAGCAGGGACGCGTTCCAGCAGATTGCCAATCCGACCCCCGCCCATTTGCGTTATGGTATTTTAATGATAAGTTAAACGGTGCTCGTGACTCGCCTCTTTGCGGGGTGTTCATGAATCAGCTGCTTGAGAGATACGTAGCTGAAGTTTGCATCAACAAAGTACTTAATTATGGACGAGTATGTAATATGTTGTGATAAGATAGTCTGCTTGGAAAGCCATTCCGTTAATAAGTGAGTGTCATTGTGGGTTTCATATCCACACATACAAGACATGCACATGCAAGCATTAATACCACCAATTACTGTTGATAATTCTTAATTATCTATTTTAAATATTTTTATGGCTACGCCAGCAAGAGATCCATCCAATTATACCCATAAATATTTGCATGCACGATTCACATGTTTTCAACTCGCTAGCATTCACACTATGTACATACATACATGCATATATGCAAAACAAATTAATGCATACATACATATATTTCATTTTATTAATGAAGCTTTATTTTTGAATTGTAAGCTCTCCAAAATCTATATAATCTATATAGCGAGATCTGCATACTTAGTGCCCATTTACACGAGGAGACAACTGGAAGGGAAACATTTTGTTCGGTGGTGAAGGACGGCCGCGGAAGAGAGAAGGGAATTTATCTCCTGTACTGGCGACACGCTTTGTGCTTCTTATTCGTATTTCCAATCTTAAAGCAATTTTTGACAGTTGCTTCATTTGTTTTCTTCTTTTGTGGGAGAAGGTTCTGAGTAATGTGTTGGTTTTCAAGCAAACGGAAGATAACAAAGATGACAAACATCCGAACACTGCTTGGGAAATGCACGATTATTTTTGCTAGTAAAGTAGGTATAATTTAAAATATATTATGGGGCATTTTTATGTTGAATTCTAATTTTACCCGCATTTCTAGATACTCAAGTTAATTTGAAGTTAATTATTTATGTATGAAGTATTTTTAATTTAATTTTTTTTATTCAAGTACAATAATTTATAAATATATTTAAATAAAAAAACAACAAATTATTTATTATTTAGCCAGTTTGCATTTTTCATTCATATATTTAAGAAATTGTTGACGAACGTTTTCCGCTTTACATGTAAGCGCGTGCGAAAATATATCCGAACCTGACGATGCTAAAGCATTAAATGTCAAAATGTTGCCGAAAACAATTTTGCCCGTGTGGCCGCGAATGAGACATGAAAAGAGAATTTCCAGTGTCTCCCTTCCAGATGTCTCCGTGTGTAAATCGGGTAATACATATGTACATATTTTTCGCTCAGCTGAATAATTTCTGAATAAGAATATTTGCTATATCTTCGCCTGCCGAGCACTAGCTTTCTAGAGACTCATATGTACATATGTATGTAGTATTGTATGTTTTACAATGGTATTGTCTCATAAATAGTCCAACTGACGCTCAATCAAGTAGTATAGAATTTATTTATAAGTATATTTTCATATGTTTTTATATTTATTGTGTATCTGGTGCAGTAGGTAGGCCTAATAGAGAAAAATGAGAGGTTTTTAGCCGTTAAACCGCCGCTAAATCGCTAAATTAGTAAACATTTGCCCGTAAGTAAATTATTTCAGTTTTCACCATTACAGTCGAAATGCTACATAAACAAGACAAATATATACATATAGTCGCCGTTTTATGTTGTTGTTGTTGTTTTAACAGTGTATATCACCGGTCGACTTCGTCTGAATCACCTAAAGGTAGGCCCAGGAAACATGCTGTTTCGACGGGTTGGTTTCAGAGGGAGAGGGGGTTTGATGAGTAGGTTTTATACCGCCAGATACCAGCCAGACGAATAACGTCACTGGGTGCTCCTTTCTTCGACAGTCTGGGGCAGTGCGCTAACCTAAATTCCATCAATCATGTCCATTCCATCAACAGCTCTGACTGGCTAGATATCTGCCTGTTTTAGGTATCATAATGGTATCAAAACGGCGCTTCAGTGCTGCTTGGCGAGTGACAGTCTGATACTTCAACCAGTTTACCTACCAACCTACCTATGTATGCTTAAAAATAATGCGTTAGGCATGGCAATCTATGCTATAATGGTGCCCAACGCATCTCATCTTCTAGTAGTGTTCTTGCTTGCGGTGGTTATGCATACCAGTTCTATAAACATCTCAATACCGCAAACCCCGCATTTGTATACTCAAACTCAAATGCCAATAACAACAATCAGAAATGTTTCCAATTTCCCAATTTTCCTACGGAAATTGCTCAGAACCAATTTTTTTTTTATTAAATGCTTGCGGTGTTCCAAACGACCACTAATTAAACCGCTCACCAAAGTGGGCAGGGTCAAGCGGCCAAAAACAAATGCAATAAGAAAAACACCGCTTTGATCGAAAACTCGAACATTTGGTTTGGAATGATCGCATGGTCGTGGATTTTTATCCTGAGTATTATTGAGTGCGGAGGAAGGAGCTCGGCCAAACACCCAATAAAGGGTGCAGTCGCCAATTATATATGTATGCATACCGTCATGTCATGAGTCATACAGCAAAAAATTGTTTTTGCGGTGTATAATGCAAAGGACCCACGCTCCAACTGTTGCATCAACATGGGCATGTTGGATGAACGGTTGTATTATGTACATATAGTGTGGTTGCCCAGCCGATTTCCAAGTTAGTGCAACGGTTGCATGAAAATTAAATGTTTTAATTTTTGGTAGGCGGAGTTAGCGGGTGTTCAATGAGTTGGAACGTATATACGCAGATCGTAAAACCAACTTTGTTTACATTTTCCTTTTTACTTATTTACACAGAAAAAAAAAATTTTAAGAAATTTATTAAGAAGAAGTTAAAAAGAGACAAAAAATAAAATAAACAGTTAATAAAATAAATAACTATTCCCACTGAAAAAAATTACAAAAAAAGTGAATAAAAAAGTAAATAAAACTAAAACAAATTTCTCTTGATTCGTGCATTTTTCGAAATGTTCAATACCACCAAAATGAGAATAATAAAATTGGACAACGCGTTCTATATCATATTGGAGCGTGTAAACTCTGCATAAGAAAATGCATCGTACAGGCATTGCAACAGATCTCTGGTGTGAACTTATAAGTATATGCATATATTTACATATGTATAGGTATATCTATATGATGTAAAGAGTTTTTATACGACTTCACAGTTTTCAGTGCATATTGAGCTTAATGCAACCGATGAGAAAATATACAGTTCTGCTAGTACTTATTTGCTACCAGTATATATTTGTAAGTTTATGTGCAAATAAAGATTATTTTAGTTAACAATGCGGCTCCTACTAAATAAATCCACAAATATATAAATTACTTTGGGATTTTTTGAGCTTGCATATGTATGTATGTATGTATGTAAGTAGTATGCACTTATGTATATGCATATATGTATATGTATATAGGCAGACAACGTTCGCCGTTTTTTTATTTTGCTTTTCGCATAGCAAGAAATTTTGAGAGACTAGAAGGTGGTTCTGAAGCAAATAAAATACATTTCTTATGATTTCTAGCTACTGGCGGCTATTTTAATTTCACTAAACTCGTACTTACCTTTTTTAATACACAAAAATATTTGTATGACTACTTCAGACTGAAAAGCTGTTGTGTAACACAAAAACAGATATAAACTCTAATTCCTTTGGAAAGTTCGATTGGGTGGATCCCTGTTGAGATATGAGCAAGTAATATTTCCAAAATGTGTGCGAGTATCGCAAATATTCGTCGAAAGTGTCACAACTCAAAATTTAATATCAATTTTTAAAATGAGGTTTTGCACCTTTACTACTCATACTGCACATTTCCGTTAGTAGGAAAAATATGAAACCAAAAGTAGTTATATTTCTCCTCAACCTAAACTGTTTGGCAATGAGATGAAATTTTTGTTATACGCTTCCTGGCGCACAAAATATTTCAAGTTGCGCCTCTTTTAAAGAATATATGCGATATGTATGTACTCACATCGCACTAAAATAATTCCGTTATCTCCTCCTTTTGTTATAAGCGTTGAGCTGGAAAAGACTGGAATTAATAATGCACATGCACCGATAACGTGAACATACAAATACTTTTTGCTATATGCGAATTCTACAGTAGCACCAGAGGTTGGTGCTTCTATGTACATATGTATGTACTTAAGTATAAATTGAAATTCGTAATAATTTATATCTGCAATATTGTTTATTGCTGTGGGAATTTCATATTATTACGGGATTAACTACACCTTAGAATATAAGAATTATAGGCATCATCGCTCCTTTGCTGCAAGAGCATCCAAATCCCCCAAATCTAACTTTCAAATGTTATACAAAAATCAAAAAATTATAAAAATGATGTAATAAAAATTGTAATAATGCACCACATATTGTAGATTTAAATTCAATTTTATCCTTATATGGGTTCCTATTGTTCCGTTAAGGTAACAAGTTTTTTCCAAGCTGTTCTGCCGTTTGCGTTAATTGATATAGTTTTGGTTAAATAATAATAAATCAATATTTAAGAAAAATATAACTTCTTTGTTATTTTCTTTTTTTCTTGGATATTTAATTCGAAACATCGAAAATATCGCGCTTTGCAGTGGCGACACACCCTTTATCCTCTACAGTCAAATGCAGTCAACGCGTTTGGTCGAGTATTTGGAATCCGGCAAACCGAACATAATAAAAGATTGATTGGTTTTACTCGCAAAAAATTTTTTTTACGGCAGTCGCCAGTGCATATGAATTTGAGTTCGATGTACAAAGAGTACATTTTCGTGATAAGAAAACCAGTATAAAAAAACCTATGCAAAAGGAGCTCGTTTAGCCAAACAACTACTCACACCGCAAGTAATTCATTACAATACAATTAAGAGTTAATAATAAAAAAACGGAACCAAAAAAATATTTATCATCAGATTTTATTCCACAAAAAATATAGGCCACTTATACTTATACATTTTTTTAGATTTGATTTTCTATAATTAGATAGCAAATGAGGTGGGTATGGCAGAAGAAATAGCTAAGTCTCATGCAAACTTAGTGGACACGTATAGAGCATGAAGCGATCAGCCGTAACCTGTTCTCTTTTGGGCAAACTCATTAGTATCACCACCGGCACCAGCAGAGGCATAAGCGGCAGTGATATTTGCAAACACATTGGTACAGTAGAATTCCAATTATCCGGATCAATTGGGACCAGACTCGATCCGGATAATCGGATTTGACCAAAAAAGCTATATATATAGGGAAATAAAGCATTAATAAGAACATTAAAATCACTTTACTTATTAAGCAATGAAGCAATTAAGATTAAATATGTAACTTTATTGAAAAAATAATTTAATTTTAACATTTTTGTCAATGTAAGTGTATTAATGAACAAACTCGCTTTACTTAATCATAACTTAATAGAATAAAAGAACTTACTCACTTTACTTCATTTAACTTTAGATATTAAAGAAAATAATTTTATTTAAACATTTCTGTCAATGTACGCTGTTTTAATGAAGAAACTCGCTTTTTAGCAGCTAGATCTTTCAAGCGCTTGACGACAAGAAGGTCTACATGGTCGCATTCAGATTGTCGTTCCATCCAATTTAAGGCAGTCTCAAAACAAGCAAACGCCTCACTTGCAGAAGGTCCAGCTTCTAATTCAAATGTAGAATCATTGTCATCTTCTGTGTCCACTGGGTATGATTCTTCTTTTGTACTCTGAATAATTTCATCGTCACTCAATAATTGGAACCCAGGATCTATTGAATCAGAATGTAACCAATCTTCGATATCCTCTACATTGCACTCGGAACAGCCTGGAACTTTTGTAATCATATTCTGCAGGCTTTCCGTAGACATTGAATCAGTATCTTTATCACTTTCCTCGTTGTTCTTCAATTCTGCATTTTCTTTTTCTTCCTGTATTTGCTGTTGTGTTGAAATTCCATTTATTTTATTCCAAGCCCTCTTCAAAGTTATCGCCTTTACGGAAGTCCATACATCAGCTACCATGTAGCAGCAATCTTTTATGTTAATGTTTTTATGATATATTAGAGTACCTTCTTCATTTTCATCGGCTAACAGTAGCTTACGAAGCAGTTGTTTTTTGTAAAGTCGTTTCATGCATTCAATGATGCCTTGATCCATAGGTTGCAGCAAACTGGTCACATTAGGTGGCAGAAAAAGAGCTTTGAAACGACCATTTTCTCTCTCAAGTAAACTTTCTGAAGGATGAGTAGGTGCATTGTCTAGCAAAAGCAATACATTCCCCTTTTTATTTATTTTCTTTTGATACTTTTTAACATCTGGAATAAAAACGTCATCAAACCATTTCGTAAACAATGCAGAAGTCATCCATGCTTTATTTTGGTTTTTATAAACAACTGGAAGCTTTTTAACGTTTTTAAAAGCTCTTGGGTTTTTGGATTTGCCAATTAAGAGTAATGGAAGCCGATGATTGCCTGTTGAATTGGCACAAGTAAGAACTGTCACGCGATCTTTGCTAACTTTGTGACCAGGAGCACTTGTTTCTCTCTTTGAAGCTAAAGTTTTACGAGGTAGTGCCTTCCAATTGAGGCCTGTTTCATCCGCATTAAAAACAAATTCAGGATCGTAATGTTCAATTTTCGTTTTAAATTCCTCAATAAACTTTTCTGCTGCAGTATTATCGGCAGAAAGCTTTTCTCCACACAAATCGAGCTCTCGAATGCCGTGCCGAGCCTTAAAATTACGCAGCCAACCGTCACTCGCTTTAAATTCGGACAAATTATCCATCTTCTCAGCAAAAATTTTTGCTTTTTCACAAAGAATAGGTCCAGAAAGAGGATTTCCAATTGAACGCTGCTGTAAAAACCATTTAAACATTGCCTGTTCAAGTTCTTTATTTTCAGCAGTTTTCATATTTTTTCTAAATGGACTTCCATCCTCAAATTGCAAATTAGAAGCAAATTTTAAAATTGCAGAACTGTTTTTCTTTAAATCCGAAATAGTCGATGTTCCTACATTATAAGTTTCAGCCAAAAATTTATTAGACACTCCTTTGTTTAATTGTTCAATTATTTTCACTTTATCTGTGATTGAAAGCACAACACGTTTTCTTTTAGAAGACATTTTACGCAAAAACTGTACGCGAAACACTAAAACAAATCACTTAGACATAAAAAATATATAAAGATTGGAAAACGCGACGAAAATTTAACCGCTGTTTGCATACAAGTTTGTACACGCCGAAGAACGCGGTATCCGCATGCGTCTCGGTCAAGTGAAATCTACAGAGGAGGGGATAACGTTCTTAAACTCGACGAAAAACGCACTTGCAAATGCTATAGTTTCTACACATTCTACACATTCAAAATTTAGATAATATAAAAAATATTAATAATAAATTATAGTCTAGAAATTCAAGTTTACTTTTCATCAATATTATGTATTTATTATTAAATGAAAAAATATTTTTAGAAATATGTAATTTATTTTATAACATTGGTGCAAGTGACAATTAAAATTTATCTCCGAAGCCCTTTAACAAAATTAAAACTACATAAAAATTTAACTTTAAAAAATGTTAAAACATAAAAAAATTATAAAAAACAATTTTTTTTTTTTTGACGAAAAAAATCCGGATAATCGAATGTCCGGATAATTGGAATCCGGATAATCGGAATTCTACTGTATATCTAAATTATACACGCACACACACACACATATACATACATATATGCAAATTGAAAATATTTTATATAAATAAATGATGGTTTTATCTTCGAATACACATTTTTTCGTGCACAAATAAAGGTGGGCTCAATATGGACTTTTTCACTCAAATCAGAGATTGCCAAAATAGAAATGTATCTGCATATATATGTAGGTAAATACAAACATATGTATGTACATAAATTATAAAAGCAGACACTATTGTGTTGAAAAAGAAAAATCTAGTCTGAGCGGCACAACTCGAATTGAGTTCTTATCAGCGAATTGTGACAAAGTAAATGAACAGCAGCATCCAGTTTGAGCTTTCCATTAAAAACAAGATTTGAACAAATTCATATATGTATGTAGATATCCACATAAATCAATATGTAGGCATGCATATACGAATATTTTTATGTATGTGAAGACAAGACGAGTATTACTCCAGAGGGTCTGAATCTCTTTTTACGGGGGGTTAAAGTTTTGCAATTTTGGGTGAAAATGCGAGCTGTTTATCAAAAATATTACGAATAAAACGCTTTAAATATAATTTCAGTCCTCATAGTAGAATTTAACGACACATTTTAAGTATTACATTTTGATCCTCCAAAACAGGTGTAATGAAAGATCATTAAAAAGGCAATTAGATGGTTAAATTGTGCCAAATTAATTTCAAGTAGACAAATTTACTGGGGTCAGCGAAATCGAAAAACTTGGACGAGTTAAGGTAAGTGCGCAAGAAAGTTTCACCCAAGCTAATGTTTGCCCGTTTGGTATAGGCGGATTGTAAGCACATACAACGATGAGCATTAGGGGGAATCAATTTATATGGAAAACATATCTTTAATTTACTATCATGTAAAAAGTACTCTTCGTCGTAAGCACGATAAGGAGTCGACTTCAATAAAAATTAATTACAAAATTAATAATATGGCGGTGTGAAATTAGGTTGAACAATACCACTAACTTTAGCGGAAAGGGGAAAGATCCGTACGAACTTTTTGTTACCAACTGCGTTTCAGATCAAATAATTGTTTATAATGCGACATCTCTAAACTGCAGAACTAAATCGGTTAGCTGCTGTGTTTTATAATTTTACTTTTTCTCCACTTTTACTCAAAAGGGAGCTGATTTGTTACAAGGAAACGATGGCACATATTGCAACAGGCGATGGAGTTGTATGAGCACAGCGGCATCGTTCGCTAGATCATTTCGCTCGAATTTTGAGCAAATCACCTTTGATTGCCAAAAGCTCTTTGCAAAAAGCATTTCCCTTTCGGAGTTGGTATATGTACATCTGCAGAACATTTCGTCAGAGTAAATCAAGCAGTTCAGAGAGAAAGCTTACCATAATCTTGTCAAGATTGTATGCACCACATTTCACTTTAGGTTTTCAGAATAATATATGCACATTGTATGTATTTTTCCTGGTGTAGGTTATGATTTTTGTACATGTATATGTATATTGTAAGCACGCATACATATGTATGTATGTATCATTATAAAAATATATACATACATACATATGTACATATGTAATGTTGTTGTTGTTGTTGAGGTGGTTGAACATTTCTTAGCTGAAATGCTCCTAATTAGTGACCAGCACCGTTTTACTACCACTATCTCGTGAAATGATGAGATGTTTTTTTTTATTTTTTTATTTTTTTTTTTGTTTTTGTTTTTGTTGTTTCCAAGTCAGATCCATTCAGTGAGGTCCAAGTATAGGAGCAAATCCTTAATCTCGATGACTGAGATCTCCTTAATTTGCTGTAGGAAAGGCTTACCGAAGGATCGGAGTCGTGCCCTGGCTAGTCCCGGACATTCACATAAATAGTGGAACAGACTTTCCTTCGCCCCTTTCGCTTGACAGCTTCTACAGATAGGATTGAAGGGTAGATTGAGTCTAGCTGCATGATCCCCTACTTTCCAATGTCCTGTAAGGGTTGCAGTGATACGTGAAATGTTTGGCCGAGAACATCCTAACAGGTCATTCGTCCTTTGCATTTTATATGACGGCCATGTGTTTTTTGTTGTGATACATGTAGGTATTTGCTTCCATCTTCTTTCGGCTAAACCATGATAGTGTGAAGCAATAGATGCTTTAGTGTGTTCAGTGGGGTGGAAACTGCCACCGCCTCTGCTATGTCTAGTGTTGAGCCCTTTCTTGCTAGCTCATCCGCTATCTCATTGCCTCGTATGTTCCTATGACCGGGAACCCATATCAGGGTAATTTCAAGCCAATGGCTGAACAGTTTCAGCTCCTCTCTACACTGTAGGACCAGTTTGGATGAAATGTAGTTGGAGTCTAAGGCCTTAATAGCTGCTTGACTGTCTGAGAAGATAGCTACTCTTGCACCAACTACCTTGTAGAGTTCTAGGGATTTGCATGCTTCTCTGATCGCTAAAAGTTCTGCCTGGAACACGGTGGCATAATCAGGAAGATGAATTGATTGAGATAGGTTGAGTGGCTCCGAATGGAAGCCAGCTCCCACACCACAGTTCATCTTAGAACCATCGGTATAAATTTCGATATCGTGTCTTCCAATCACCTCTCTTTTGCTCCACTCGGCTCTCGGCGGAAAACGTACCGTAAAGCCTTTCTTGAAGTTGAGGTCGGGGACTGTGTAGTCTGATCCGTTTTTGAGCAGCGGAGGATCAGTAGGAGGATCTTGCTGTGACCGTACGGCCTTGTTGTCCAGCTTTCTATGTCTCTGAGTCTCACCGCGCTGCAAGTAGCTATTGTTTTAATGTGTAAATCTAATGGCAATAGATGTGTTAGTACATTGAGCGCTTCAGTCGGACTGGTGCTAAGCGCTTCTGTAGTTAAGATACACGCTGTTTTTTGTATCTTGTTCAGCTTAGTTTTGTTGTATTTCCTTTCTGTTGCAGGCCACCAAACTAGTGCCGCATATGTTAGTATTGGCCTTACAATGGCTGTGTAGGACCAGTTGGATAATTTTGCTTGGAGACCCCATTTTTTCCCCAACATTCTCTTACACGTGTAAAGTGCTATATTCGCTTTCTTTACCCTGTACTCTACGTGGGACTTCCAGCTGAGTTTGGGGTCCAGGATAACCGCTAGGTATTTTGCCTGTTTGGTTAGCGTGAGGCAAACGCCGTTTAGTTTTGGGAGATTAAAGTTTGTCACCTTGGTTTTCTTGGTGAATAGCATCAGTTCAGTTTTACTCGGGTTTACACTTAAACCACAGTCCGTGGCCCAATTGCTGAGTAATACCAGAGCTCCTTCCATAATCTCACTGATTGTGGTTGGAAACATTCCTGAAACCATAAGCACTATGTCGTCCGCGTACGCCACCACTTTAATTCCCTTTTGGTTAAATTTGGTGAGGATGTTGTTGGCGACTAGTAACCATAGCAGAGGGGATAAGACTCCTCCCTGAGGGGTTCCCCTGTTGACAGAGCGTTTTATCGTGCTGCTGCCTACCTCACCGATGATTATTCTAGTTTTGAGCATGTTCTCTATCCATTCGTTGAGACCTATGTCTATGCCTAACATGTTAAGAGCCTCAATTATAGATCTTGTGGTAACATTGTTGAAGGCCCCCTCTATGTCGAGAAAAACGACTAGTGAGTATTGCTTGTATTCTATGCTCCTCTCAATCTCACTTACAACCTCATGAAGAGCTGTCTCTGTGGATTTTCCTTTGAGATAGGCATGTTGAGATGGTGAAATCGTTGAGTCTGTAATCTTTTCCCAGAGATATACATCCAACAATCGCTCGAGAGTTTTGAGGATGAAAGAGGATAGGCTGATGGGTCTAAAATCTTTCGCTGTATCATGACCGCGTCTACCAGCTTTAGGGATAAAGATTACCTTAACCCTCCTCCAGCTTTTTGGTATGTGCCCCAGCATAAGGTTTCTCCTGAAAAAGACCTCCAGCCAAGGAATCGTCGTTTCTCGAGTGTTCCACAGCATGGCTGGGAATATCCCATCTGGACCGGCTGCCTTATATGGTTTAAAGTTTTTTATCGCCCATAATATTCTATCTTGGGATATGATGTGGTTGATTATAATGGGTGATATTTTGGATGTTTGAACACTGTCAGGATTGTTCTCAATATATTCTGTGTTGCCTGGGAAGTGTGTATTTACAAGATGTTCTAGTGTGTCGGCCGATGATTTTTTCCACTCTCCGGTATCTTTCTTCAAGAAGGAAGGGCAGGAATGTTCCTTGGATAAAAGCTTGCCTAGTCTGGCCGTATCTTTGGTTGCTTCTATGGAACTACAAAAATCTCTCCAAGCCTCTGTCCGAGCCTCTTTGATTGCTTTCTTGTATTCCCTAAGGCAGTCTTTGTAGGGTTTGAAGTATTTGTGTTTGTAGCAGATGTTGAAGATTTCTTTGTCATTTTCCTGAGTTGACTTAGATCTTCTTTCCACCAGGTAGGATAGGTTGTTTTGCCATATGTGGCAGGGCATGAAGCTTCAAGTCCTTTCGTCAACGAAGTTTCGAAAGCTCTTACTTTCTCATCTAGGTCTTCCCTTGACGTTATGGTTCTGTTTAAGTGTTGAAGTTTAGACTGGGTAACTCTACGGAATGTGTGCCAGTTTGTTCTTCTAAGATTTCTATATGGGAAAGGTTTCTCAAGCTTAAGATCAATATCGAAGAGGATCCAGCTGTGGTCCGAGAAGGATCTCTTGTTGGATACTCTCCAATTTGTGACTATTTGGGAATTATTGTTTGTGCATAGGGTAACGTCTAAGACCTCTTCCCAGCCTGGAAAGTTTGCCGAGCTCGGAAAAGTGAAGGTTGGGGTGGTCCCTACATTACATACGTCTAGGTTGGTGTTTAATAGGAATTCAAAAAGTGACTCACCTCTTTCATTCGTCTCTGAACTGCCCCAGAGCTCATTTCTAGCGTTTGCGTCACAGCCCATCAATAGTTTGTCTGTGCTGTTTAATGTTGACAGGAATCGAGCCATTTCGTCTGGCGGCGCCGGTTTCTCATGTGGCATATACACCGATGCCAGGTATATCGCCGATTTCTGCAGCTCCACTTTCACCACCGTAAAATCAGGAGTACTAAAATTAGAACACAGAAAAGCTTTTAGGTGTTTTTTGGTGATTATGCATGACCGTGGCTTACCGTCTGCTTTGTTGTAGAAAATGTTGATGCTCTTGTTGTTTTGGAACCCCTTAATCTCGTTGTCTCTGACCCAGGGCTCCTGTATGAAACCGATGTCGATGTCCCCTTCCCTGGGGAAGACATCCAAGTTCTCTGTAGCACACTTCGAGTGCTGCAGATTCACCTGTATGGCTCTAGGCATCGGATTAATTGTCGTCTTCAGCTAGGTCCAGCTTTTCTAGCCCTTCTAGCTGTATGTTGTTGTCAACCTCATCTGGGTCTTCCTCATTTTCATTGCCGTCTGCTTTGAAAATTTTCAGTTTGGCCTTTCTTAGACCAAACCGCATTTTGTTATCTTGTTGTTTTAGTATTGGCAGGCACTCATCGTTGATCTGCAGAACGAATGACATGCTGCTCTTTTGCGGTTTTTCTGCCTTCACGATTGCCCAGTCGTCCATCGGCACCGCAGGGTTGTGTGACTTGAGGTATTTCAGCCCTTCTGCACCGCTCAAGTCCATCACTGGTACCCAAATGCGAGCGCGAGGAGGGCAAGGGATGTCCTTGGCCGGAATTAGCTTAAGTTTTAAGCCTTCCAGTGTGCTGCTGATCTCAGCAACACACCTTTCTAGGACAACCCTTGACCAGTCGTCGTCGCACTTGATAACCCTGCAGCCGCGAAGTACTCCTGCAGAATCGAAGGAAGGGAGAGTTCCGCCCTGTGCTCCAACCACATGCTTGTCTAGCACGAGCTTGGACAGTTTGGCCTCCACTTGCCCCGACTTCTGCAGGACCACTTTGCCACTGTTTGTGGTTTCATCGATTAGTGCATAGAGGAGGTTATCCTTAACCACCTCACTGAACGGTCGTTGCTTCGTTTCTTCGATGCTGGTGGACACCTTAGGTCTCTTCGGTGCCTGATCGATCACGTCTTGTGACCTGTTTCTCTTCAACGCATCGCCTTTTTTCTTGTCGTCTTCTTTAGGTTTTTTGGATAAGAAGTCTTCGTACTCCTTAACCACCTGCTGGTATTTTAATTTGTCGGCCGCGTCGCGCTCGTCAGTCGCTCCAGCGAGTTCATTTTTGGCAACCTTGCTTAGAATGAACCTCGCCTTCGTGTAGCGAGACTTCATGAGAGCACCCTCGGATTTGTGTTTTCTCGCGACCTGACTCTCTCTCTGAGTGCCGTCTGCCGCCTTTTTCGATGCTTGTGGTAGAACTTTTTGTTGTTGTTGTTGCTTGCTTGGTAAGGGTGTGCTATGGCTGGTACTTCCCTTACTCTTTGCTGACTCAGCCGTATCCTGGCTGGAGGCCCGCAGGGTATCCTCCTCGGAGGGTGGTATTGTGTCGCAGCGCGGCACGAATTTTTTGTTTTTTTCATTTTGTTGTGTGTTCATTTTCATCTATGAACATCTATGACTACGTCAAGCTCCACAACCCAGGAGTATTTAGGGGAAGTAATGGGGTCCCCGCGGCAGCGCCCCTTACCGCGGTAAGGCCACAGTTACTCTCGAAGGCGGCCAGGTATTCGAGAGGGAAACTCCGTTCGCGATGTACATGTTTTAATTCCCTGCACCATTCAGTCCTCGGCACGATTCCAAGCACACCTTGACTTGGGAATGACATATGTAATTAAGTATCTCATCCATTATTTTCTCAAACATTTGAGCTAAGTTCAAAGCGAAAATTGAACTTCCGCAGAAATGCCAATAAATTTAAATATGTACCTTTGAATGATATTTCGTAAAATTTTCCACTCGTTTCTTACGTTGCAAAAGATTTCAACCTACATATGTATTTAGCATAGCCTTATGAGCAGAGCAAAGAACGTTTGT
Organism: Anastrepha ludens; assembly: GCF_028408465.1. Classification (NCBI taxonomy): domain Eukaryota; kingdom Metazoa; phylum Arthropoda; class Insecta; order Diptera; family Tephritidae; genus Anastrepha; species Anastrepha ludens. The sequence continues at coordinate 126,787,591 of NC_071501.1, forward strand.
TGCGCGGCTAAACAGCTGTTTTGCTTGCTTATAGAGAATCGTTATGATGCAAAGAATAATGAGATGGCGCCCATCGTGGTCCCGTTACTTTGCGCTCAGCGAATTTGACAACTAGTTACGTGATTTTAGCTCCAGTATGGCCAGATTACCATTTTCGTAACTTGATTTAGCATTTTTTTTTTTGTTATTTTTATTATTTTTTGTCTCGGAGTTTTAGTTCTTTCTTCATGACATTTTTCTAGCTGTTCTAATTAAAATGTCATGGTTATAATTTTGTAAAATATACATTTTTTAATAATTATTTAAATAATTCACTCAGTTTTATTAAGCTTTACTTTTTTTTAACATCTGGTGGCATTGCCCGCGATTGCCGGTGTTATTGGTGTTCTTCTGCTTTCGGCAGTCAAATCTCTCTCTCGCTACTGCAGAGTTGCCTTGCTTTGGGTATAAAAACGCACTAAATGCCCATTTAAAGAAAATAAAACACGAAATTTTTGTTGTGTTAAGTAAGAACTTTGTATGCGTGACAAATTGTCTGTAGAATGTGCGTTTTTTTTAAATAAATGTTTTATGCTTATGTACAATTTAATTTATGAGTTTTTTTTGTTAAGTACGACTTTACTCTTATTAAGGGAACGACTTTTTTGCTATATTTGAAGTTATGTAACTAAATAGATAAGGTACTCTTTTTGTAAAAATGTCAGTATGGTTTCTTTAGTATTTTCTGGTATTTTGTTGCTTATTTTTACTATGAATACACCTCTTGATGCTCTATGTCTCACTAAGGATTGATGACCGGAAGAAACGATTACACCTCTATGGTTTCGATTCGCATTCAATAAATTCAAAGGCTTTTTAAAATGTGTAAAAAGGTTTTCACTCTTAAGAAGAATTGAGAGAGGGGCATTTAATATTTTTGCATAGCCTTAAATGGAGCCAAAAATTAAATTTGCACTTTCAAATTATCAAATTTTATAAGAGTAAAAAAATTTTCATTAGCACTAAAATCTTCTCAGAGTGGCCTTTTTTTAACTTCTTTTGTATAATAATACAGTTTTTTTTTTCAACCTAAAGTCTCGGTAGCCTTAAATTAAAAACAAAAAGAAACAAACACCAAACTTAAAAATTGTCGCATTTTCGGTATAAAAAAGCACTAAATTTATAGCGAAGAGCAAATGGTTGGCAATACTGCACAACTCTGCAAACGTGACGTCACGTACGCTCTGATGGGCGCAATCTTCTTTCTATCATTCTTGGAGAATCGTGCCCACGTACATACATACCTTTGCGCATATGTATGTATATTTGTGTGTATTCGAACATGCGCGCTTATAGGCATTTTCACTTTTCCGCTCTTTTTGTTAGTGAATACGTTTTTGTCTGCATACGTACAGATACATATATCAGTCTACATATGTACATATGTACATCTATACACATAGGTACATATGTATGAATGTATGCGTAGTTCAGAAACATATGTTTGTTTTGAAAGGGATTGAATAATCAAATTTTATGGGTAATGAACTTCTTATGAAAAATTACAAGCCGTTGTTAAGGCGATGAATTGTTAAAACGGACTTAACGGATATACACCAGAGAACTGCACCGGCTCAGTGTAAAACATTCATACGCTTCACTTGAACAAAAAAACAGGCCTTTGCGTTCAAACGATCGAACTTGTTCAAATAATTTATTGTCATTGTTTATTTCAGCTCAATCAAATCATATGCTGCGTTTTAGCTCTCCGATGTTATCACCAATCGTCTTCATAGTAGCCGTTTCGGGTATTTGCTCGTTCGGCTATACATTCATTTTTTTGGCTATAGAGCCAAATGAGCCGGTTTGAACACGTATGATCCCGCATGAGTTTTTGCTTGTAACTAACGATAGCAAAGTAAAAGCAAAATTTTAAAGCAAAAACACTATATTTTCATATTTGTTTTTTTCTTAAAACTTATAATAAAACACGAAAGAAAATCATGTAAATAAGGAAACATTGCTGAAACCAACTAATCCTTTCAAATACGAAACCCAATTTACAGCGTACATTGTACGCCAACGCTCGTTTGCTCGAACATGTGCAATTTACAATAATGACAATTACTTCTTTGAACAAGTTTGATCGTTTGAACGCAAAGGCCGATGCTAATTTCATTCAATGCTGCTTTTTGTTCAATGATTAGATTTGAGCCGAAGACATTGGATCATACGTGTTGACTGAGCTGAACTACGCGTTCGCCTGCATGAGCTGACTGCACTTGACCAAATATTTTGGTTCAATTGACTGAATGTGAGCAAGAAATTTAGCGTATGAACAACTCAAGAAAACAGTGAGCCATGCAGGTCTCTGATATACACTCATGCATACATATATTTGTAAATAAAAACAAACTAAAGTGTCATTCACACAAACTATTTTACTTTTATAACTTAGTATGAATATTTTTAGCATTTTCATTTGACTTTTCATTTTATTTGTATCACCATCAATGGTGAAGTGGACTTAGTGAAAGGATTTAGCGCAATTAGTTGCCAACTTATAATGGCGCCAAAATATTCGCACGTACACACATACATTCATCCATATGTAAGGATGTACATATGTACATATACTCGTACTAGGTTGTTCAATAATTCCCATGGCAGCCGGTTCTACGTTACCGGAATGACTTGGATTTTTCCCGACCAAGGGCTGGCGCCCCAGTAAACTAGCCCTTACGTCACAGGAGCAACTCCTCGCAGCAACCTTGCTCCAAATACTTCTCCTCAGGGCTGGAATTGAATCCAACCCTGGGCCAGAAATATTCTAACATTCTGCCATAAACGGCTCCACCCGAACTCCACCTCGATTAAATGCAACAAGTGCAACGGGTGGAGCCATCTTAAGACCTGTTCAGGCATTAAGACACACAGGGAGTGGACCACATGGTATGTGGCCTCGTGTTGCTCCCGCCTGCAGGCGTCAAATGCCTCCACGGCTACTACCCCCCCTGATAGGCCGGCACTACCAACCGCCACCACAACTAGTACCTCTACGGTAAGGAGCCTATCGGAGCAACACCACTCCCCTGACTTAACCCATCCGCTTCCCTCCTGCTCCAACCCCAGTGCGGGGACAAACCAGCAGCTCTGGGTCCCCCGCACGGTCTGTTCCGTGTGTCAGGCCGTAATACCTCGGAATCTGGCATCAGTCAAGTGCAATTCTTGCAATGGCTGGTGGCATTTTCGGAGATGTTCCGGCCTGCGCACCACCCGTGAGTGGTCAACTGACTACGTTGCCCCCTGCTGCAGAGCTCTGCACCCGCAACCGCCACCCATGGCGCGGCCGCCCACCATCATCAGGCCGCAGCAACAACAGCGGATTGCACAGCAGGCCCAACGTAGGCAACCCCATGCGTCCCTCACCCCACAAGTTATAACGACATTACCCAGAAGCTTTAAACTTCTTCAATTCAACTGTAACGGACTCACGAGCAAGGTCGACGAGATAGTTGACTTCATGACCCGGCACAGTATCAAAATAGCTGCGGTCCAGGAAACCAAGCTGCACGCTAGGTCCTCTCTGATCACCAGGGATGGCTATAATGTGCACAGACATGATCGCGAGCGAGACAATGGTGGTGGCCTAGCGTTTATAGTCCACCACACAGTGCAGTATCGTCTCATTGATGAAGGAATCGACCGCAGGGACAGCACGTTAGAATGTCAAGGCATAGCTGCCCGGACAGGCGATTCCGAGATCGAAATTTTTAAGATTTATATACCCCCTGTCACCTGCTGCCCGGCAGGATATCACCCTGATATAGGTGCGCTCATCAGAGGTGAAAACCGATTGGTTGTAGGTGACTTTAATGCGCATCACGATCTTTGGCATTCAAGCCTGCCAAATGATCGTAGGGGACAGCAATTGGCAGAGCAAATAGACGATTCGACATTCAGCACTGTGAACGACAAAGCCCCCACCAGGGTAGTGGGCAATTGTAGCAGCTCGCCTGACCTAACAATAGCTAGCGCGGGTCTGATAAATAGCATAACGTGGCGACCTACACTATCGCTTGCATTAGACCACTTGCCCATTATCGTCTCGATTGAGACCGCGAACCACCGGTCCTACTTTAACTTTAAAAAACCTAATTGGGCCGGCTTCTCGGAATTCACCGAGGACATCTTCGCCGCTCTTTCCATCCCCATCGATGTGCGCGCAGGCGAACGCGCATTCCGCAAGGTGCTCACAGCTGCTGCGGCTCGCTTCATCCCAGCTGGAAGCTTTAAGGACATCCGTCCTCATTTCCCAGCCGAAGCAGCCAGCTTGGCAAACGAGCGTGACCACCTACGCCAGGCCGATCCCGGGGATCCACGCACAAGGGATCTCAATTTGGAAATCCGGCAACTGGTAGACCAACTCAAGCGGACTAAATGGGTTAAGCTCTTGAAGAAATGTAACCTCACCTCTTGGGTGAGTAAGCTCTGGTCCACCTGTCTAAGCCGACGAAGCACAACGACAAGGTGGCTGTCACCTTCAACGGTTGCACTTCGTCGGACCCGAAGAGATGGGCGAGCTATTTTAGCCGGCTTTTTATACTGCATTCTCCGGCCGACAGAACCAAACGTCGTGCTGCCAGAAGGCTGCACAAACTGACGAACGACAGTGCGCCACTTGCTTTCTCCGGTGATGAGGTGCAGGGGGCCGCCAACAAATCAAAAACATCAAAAGCCATTGGCCCTGGTGGACTAAACGTGCTGATGCTGAAGCATCTGGGGCCTTTGGAAGTAGGATTTCTCACAAGGTTCTTCAATTTGTCCCTGACCACTCTCATCATCCCTGACAAGTGGAAAGCAGGGCGAGTGGTCCCACTACTGAAACCTGGGAAACCCGCCAACCAAGGGGAATCTTATCGTCCGATAACTCTACTTTCCCCAGTAGTGAAGACACTTGAAGCCCTGCTACTCTCACTTTTCACGAAACACCTGGCCCCAGCCCCACATCAGCACGGCTTCCGACGAGTGCATAGCACCACCACTGCACTCACCGCCATAAACGCCCAGATAAATCGTGGGCTTAACCAAAACCGCCCCTGCGAGAGGACTGTCCTAGTAGCGTTTTACCTGAAGAAGGCTTTCGACACAGTCAGCCATTCCACGCTACTAGATGATATTTATCAGTCGACACTCCCGCCAGGGCTGAAGAGGTGCTCCGCACTCGGCAGTGATTTTTTCAGATCAAACATCAAAACAGAGGAAGATAAAGCAAGGTGTACCGCAGGGTTGTGTCCTTTGTCCCTTGCTGTTCAACTTCTACATTTCGAAGCTCCCCCAACCACCAGCGGGAGTTTCCCTGGTCTCATACGCTGACGACTGTACGATAATGGCGTCGGGCAATGACATCGACGGCCTGTGTTCCAAAGTGAACAATTACCTCACCGACCTTTCTCGCTTTTTCACTGCGAGGAATCTCCAACTTTTCCCCACTAAATCCACGGCGACCCTCTTTACCACCTGGACAAAGGAGGCCAAACTGTCCCTTAAGGTAAAAGTCGACGACACACCAATTCCGACAGTAAACAACCCCAAAATCTTGGGTGTAACCTTTGACAGTTTGCTCTCTTTCTCAGCGCACACAACCGCAATTGCCACTAAAGTCCAAAACCGCAACAAGGTCCTCAAATCGCTTGCCGGCAGCACTTGGGTCAAAGACAAAGAATTGTTTCTATCGACATTTAAGGCAATTGGTCGGCCGGTCTAAACTATGCAGCGCCTGTCTGGTCGCCTGGAACTAGTGACACACATGCCAAAATACTGCCATTCGGACAGCGACCGGTTGCCTGTTGATGTCCCCGGTTCAACACCTACACAACGAGGCACAAATGCTTCCAGTAATGGAGCATAGGTATGTTCAACAATGCATTATAAGGCGCAACTATGAATAAGTTCGTGCTGTTTTTTTTCGAAATTTGAAACTTTATTGACGTAAAATGGTTACAAATTTAATATTCAAAATATTGTCCATCGCTTACTACTACTTTTTCCCATCTTTCTGGCAATTCACGGATTCCCTTTGTGAAAAATTCGGTCGGTTTTGCCGCAATCCACGAATCGATCCATTTTTTGACTTCATCGTAATTACGGAAGTGCTGGTCAGCCAGGCCATGTTGCATCGATCGGAAGAGATAGTAATCGGATGGCGCAAGGTCTGGACTATACGGCGGGTGGGGTAGGACATCCCATTTGAGCGTTTCTAAGTAGGTTTTGACCACTTGTGCAACATGTGGCCGAGCATTGTCATGTTGCAAAATAACTTTGTCGTGTCTATCGGCGTATTGCGGCCGTTTTTCTCGCAGTGCTCGGCTCAAACGCATCAATTGTCGTCGGTAGACATCCCCCGTAATCGTTTCATTCGGTTTCAGTAGCTCATAATACACAACACCCAGCTGGTCCCACCAGATACACAGCATAACCTTCAGGCCATGAATATTCTGCGCCGACGTCGATGTTGAAGCATGGCCAGGGTATCCATACGTTGCCCGACGTTTTGGATTGTCGTAATGGACCCACTTTTCATCGCCAGTCACAATTCGATGCAAAAAACCCTTTCTTTTGTGCCGTTGAAGCAGTTGTTCGCATGCCATAAAACGGCGTTCAACGTCTCTTGGCTTCAATTCATACGGCACCCAATGGCCTACCTTTCGGATCATTCCCATGGCTTTTAAACGTTTGGAAATGGTTGATTGATCAACTCCCAAAGTTTTTGCAACCTCTTCTTGCGTTTGAGCCGGATCTTGATCGAGCAATTCCTCCAATTCGGTATCCATGAACTTTGGCGGCGCACCCTCGCGTTCTTCGTCTTCCAAGCCAAAATCACCACTTTTAAAGCGTGCAAACCACTTCTGGCACGTTCGCTCAGATAGAGCATGCTCACCATAAACTTCCACCAAGATACGATGACTTTCGGCTGCTTTTTTCTTCATATTAAAATAATGAAGAAGAATTCCCCGCAAAAACACATTATTTGGCACGAAATTCGACATTTTCAAGTGTGGTAAAAATATTGTTGTTTACGCTTCAAATAAAAAACTTATACTGACGTTTGTGCCTTACGACAGTAGCTCTCCAATGAATGCTTGGAAATGTGGATCGATGGAATAATAATCAAGTTACGCCATCTGTTGTAAAACCGCACGAACTTATTCATAGTCCCATTTCAGAGTGAGCAGTGCGTGGGTATTTAATTATTTAGTTTAGCTTTTAATACAAAAATTGATGAAAAATACGATATTTAAACTTTATTTTATTATACTTTTCTTGGTTTTAGTGACTGAGCATGGAGAACGAGTTCACGTCGGGAAGGAGGAAAAAGAGGGTGCTCTGGGCTAAGGTCGTAGATGAAGTAAAAAAAGTTAATAAAGATTTAAAAATAGAAAGAAACATCGCCCAGCGAAAATTTTCTAATTTACTCATCACATATAAGCGAATAAAAAAAAGAAACAATACATACAATAATGTACAGCTTTACACGGTTTTTTTTTTCTTAAATTTAATAAAAGACTATCGGATTTTTCCTCACATACATCGTCCATGACCAAACTTAGTAACAATTCCATTTTACTGCACAGCGCGTTCATAAATGCAACAAATCTATTTGCAATTTTTCAACAAATCTATCAGTTGCATGAATTGTCACATTGACAGTGCTGCCAGCGCTGTAAGTACTGCGCATTATAATGCGTTTCTGAACATAGCCCATAACAAACTGCTCAGCAAGTAGTTCCTGCTGGGATGTTACCGCAGGTTTCACCCCTGCAGACACCTGCTTGAGCCTGAGCCGCCTCCCAGGCACGTCAGGAGACATCTCTCAGACTACACTGACGAAATCCAGGACAAAACTGACCGCAATCTACTGGACCTGACAGTATTTAGACAGTCAATAAACGACATTCACCGGGAGACCGTCACCACCTTCTTAAGCTCCCGTCCTGTGAATGACGTAATCGGAGTCCAACCACCACCTACAGCAGATGAAGAGCTCCAGCTTCCTCGTGAGACACGTGTAACACTTGCTCAATTACGTTCTGGATATTATAGCAGGCTAAACTTCTACCTATCCAGAATCGACCCCGACATACCCTAAATACAAAAGGGTCACAACTCAAAATACTAAGATTTTCAGGAGAGACGAAAAACATTTTATGTAAAAATTATTGTAATATTTAAAGAAAATGATGTTCCATCATGAAAATATACAACATTGAAAAAGGTTCTACTTTTTTTTTTCAATTTTATATTATATTTGCGAAAATAAAACAAAATTTTGATTTATGACTCTTTAACTGAAATTTTTTCGATTAACTAGTGATATTATCTTAAGTTGTGCCTTTTTAACTGATAAAATGTTTTAATTTTATAAGTTTCCTAACCTAATTGAACTCACTTTTCACAACTAAAGAGGCACAATGCAAAATAATATACCACGAAATTTATCACTTTTTACAGTTGTAGAGGCGGAACTCAAAATAAAACTCTTTATGTGTAATAAAAGTAATCAGCTGTTCTTGAGCCCATTAACGCAACTAAAAATAATTATCTTTAGTTGATCGTGCAAAAGCAACACACTTGACATAAAAAAAGACATAACTGTATTTTTCCAGTTAAAGAAGATAGTTATGTGAACGAAATATTTGCAGCAGTTAGAAATGTGTACTCTGAATTAATTTATGCAAAAAACTCAGTTTTGGAAAATTTTGAGTTGTGACCCTTTTGTATTTAGGGTGCGATATGTCCGGCATGTGAAGGCACCCCGCACGACACCAACCACCTTTTCACATGCCCCCTAAAACCGACGCATCTAACACCCCTCTCCCTCTGGACCCATCCCGTCGAAACAGCATGAGCTAGACGAAGATGACCGGTGATATGCCCGACACTGGCGGGGCTACTATTACTGTTAACAAACAAACAAACAAACTAGGTTGTTCAATAAGTTTTGGAGTTCGATAAGAAAAACACAATTTTATGGCTTGAAATACACTTTATTATTCAGTATAGTCTCCCTCACTACCAATACATTTGTTCCAACGAGATTACAATTTAGGAATTCCCTCGCTGAAGTGCAGATTCTGATTGAGGGCTGCAAAATACGCTTCCAAGGCTGTTATGACCTCACCATTGTCAAAATGCTCTTGTTGAAAGGTGCATTGTCCTGATAAAAAATAATTTTTTTCTTCTGCAAACTGGGTATTTTTGCACAATTTCTTTCCTTCAGTTGGTCTAAAAGGTTACAATAATATTCAGAATGCATTGTTCTACCAGTTTGCAAGAAACCCACAAACAAAATTCCTTTCGCATCCCAAAAAACTGATGCCACCACCTTCTCGGCCGATTTCTGGACACGAACTCGTTTCTGACCTGCAGAACCATCGAATGTGTTTTTGTTCCATTGTTAGCGAATGCGGCACCCATTGGGCACGCAGCTTTCTGAAGCCAAAATATTGCTTACACTACCCAATGAGTTGCTTGGGGCTTCTACTATATAATTCTCTTTCAGTCACTCGACGACCCTGAATTTTGTCTACCATTTCTGGTGCTGTTGCTGTTTTTGGATATTGCATACATGAATAGAATAACAAAAAAAACAAAATAGAAAAATAAACCTAATAAATAAAAAAATAATCATATTAATAAATACATTACCTACATACACTCACAGTATATGTGTGAATAGAATTAAATCATAGTTGACGGAATTAATGAAGGGATTGACCCTTCGCTGCTTTGGAAATGTCCCTAACATAATTCGCAACGCCATTTCGACTAATTTGATCGACTCTTTCTACAATTATACTAAATACGTATGTATGTATGTACATACATATGTACATATATATGTATGTTATGTTCGTTATCATTTAATGGTGTGGCATGGAATTCTAACTTAAAAAATGCTTCCTCTGCCGGATTCGGCAAAGTAAAAAGTTTTAATGCGCACCCACTGGCTACGATTTGTTGTATGTTTTTGTTTTCATAATTTTGCGCTACAAACAACAAATATTAACCCTCGAAGTGGTATTTATTAACTAAAAACTTACTTTTCCTCTTCCATTTCAATTCCGCAGTGAAACCTTTTATGTTGCGCTTGATCATTCCCATGACAGCCGGTTCTACGTTACCGGAATGACTCGGGTTTTTATTCCCGACCAAGGGCTGCCGCCCCAGTACACTAGCCCTGTCTAGTGCACCGTATTTTACCCTAAACCTTTCGTCACAGGAGCAACTCATTGCAGCCAGTTTGCTCCAAATACTTCTCTTCCGGGCTGGCGTCGAACCCAACCCCGGACCTGAAGTATTCTACTGCTGCATTTGCCACAAGCGGCTCCACCCGAACTCCACCTCGGTTAGGTGTAACCAGTGCAACGGGTGGTGCCATCTTAAGACCTGTTCAGGCCTTAAGACTCACAGGGAGTGGTCTACAAGGTATGTGGCCACGTGTTGCTCCCGCCCACAGGCGGTCACCGCCTCTACGGCGACACTGCCCTCAGTGCCGGCACATCACACTGCCGCCACTAACAACACCTTAACGGCCAGGAGCCCCCAAGAGCAACACGACTCCCTCTCCAACCCACAACCCTCCTGCTCCTACCCCAGTGCGGGGACAAACCAGCAGCTCTTGGTCCCCCGCACAGTCTGCTCCGTGTGCCAGACCGTAGTACCTCGGAACCCGACAACTGTCCAATGCAGTTCTTGCAGTGGCTGGTGTCACTTTCGGATGTGCTCCGGCCTGCACACCACCCGTGAGTGGACACGCGACTACGTTGCCCCCTGCTGCAGAGCTCTGCACCCGCAACCGCCCACCGTGGCGCGGCCACCCGACAACATCAGGCCACTCCCCATTTTGCGGAACGCACAGCAGGACCAACGCAGACAACATCACGCATCCCTCACCCCCCGAATTACGACGACCCTCCCGCGAAGCTTCAAGCTTTTGCAACTGAACTGCAACGGACTAACGAGTAAGATTGACGAGATAGTCGACTTCATGAGTCGGCTCGGAATTAAGATAGCTGCGGTCCAAGAGACAAAACTGCACGCTAGCTCCCCCCTGATTACCAGGGACGGCTATAACGTGCACCGAAAGGACCGCGAGCGAGACAACGGTGGTGGCCTAGCGTTCATAGTACACCATTCAGTGCAGTATCGTCTTATTGATGAAGGCATCGACCGCAGGGACAGCACCTTAGAACGTCAAGGTATAGCTGTCCGGTCAGGCGATGCCGAGCTCGAAATTTACAATATTTATATACCCCCTGTCACATGCTGCCCGGCAGGACATCTCCCCGATATTGGTGCGCTCATCAGGGGAGAAAACCGATTGGTAGTAGGTGACTTTAACGCGCATCACGATCTTTGGCATTCAAGCCTGCCAAATGATCGTAGGGGACAGCTATTGGCAGAGCAGATAGACGATTCGACGTTCAGCACTGTAAACGACGACGCCCCCACTAGGGTAGTGGGCAATTGTAGCAGCTCGCCTGACATAACAATTGCTAGCGCTGGACTGATAAATAGCATAACCTGGCGACCTATGCTATCGCTTGCATCAGACCACTTGCCCATTATCGTCTCGATCGAGAGACCCGCCGATTTTGTTTCCGCGGATCATCGGTCATATATCAACTTTAACAAAGCTGATTGGACCAGATTCGCGGAATTTACTGAGAACATCTTCGCAGCCCTACCCACTCCCACCGATGTGCGCGCAGGCGAACGCGCACTCCGCAAGGCGATTACAGCCGCCGCGGCTCGCTTCATACCTGCTGGACGAATCCGGGAATTACGTCCCAATTTCCCAGCCGAAGCAGCCGTTATGGCAAACGAGCGTGACCGTCTACGCCAGGCCGATCCCGGGGATCCTCGTATAAAGGATCTCAATTTGGAGATCCGGCAACTGGTCACCCAACATAAGCGGACCAAATGGGTAGAGCATCTGAAGTCCTGTAACTTCACCTCTGGTGTGAGCAAGCTCTGGTCCACCGTAAGGTCCCTGTCGAACCCGACGAAGCACAACGACGAGGTGGATATCACCTTCAACGGTCGTACTTCGTCGGACCCGAAGAGATGCGCGAGCTACTTTAGCCGGCAATTTATATTGCATCCTCCGGTCGACAGATCCAAACGTTGTGCCACCAGACGGCTGCACAAACTGCCCTACAACAGTGCACCGCTTACTTTCACCAGCGACGAGGTTCAGGGGGCCATCAAACACATGAAACCATCAAAAGCCATTGGCCCCGACGGACTAAACATGCTGATGCTGAAAAAGCTGGGTCCATTGGGAGTAGAATATCTCACAAAGGTCTTCAACCTGTCTATGGCCACTCTCATCATTCCTGATAAGTGGAAATTAGGGAGAGTGGTCCCACTGCTGAAGCCTGGGAAACCCGCCAACCAAGGGGAGTCTTATCGTCCGATAACTCTCCTTTCCCCAGTAGTGAAGACACTTGAGGCCCTTCTACTCCCACTCCTCACTCAACACCTGACTCCAGCCCCACACCAGCATGGCTTCCGTAAAGTGCACAGTACCACCACGGCACTCACCGTCATAAACACCCAGGTAAACCGCGGCCTTAACCAAAACCGCCCCTGCGAGAGGACTGTCCTAGTAGCGTTGGACCTACAAAAGGCTTTCGACACAGTCAGCCACGCCACGCTACTAGATGACATTTTACAGTCGACACTCCCGCCAGGGCTGAAGAGGTGGACCGCGAACTACCTGAGTGGTCGTCACTCGTCGGTAGTATTTCGAGACCAAACCTCAAAACAGAGAAAAATAAAGCAAGGAGTACCGCAGGGTGGTGTCCTTTCACCCTTGCTTTTTAATTTCTATATTTCGAAACTCCCCCAGCCACCAGAGGGAGTCTCACTGGTCTCATATGCCGACGACTGCACGATAATGGCGTCGGGCAATGACATTGATGGCCTATGCTCAAAAGTAAACGACTACCTCGCCCGCCTTTCTCGCTTCTTCACTGCGAGAAACTTAAAACTTTCTCCCACTAAATCCACGGCGACCCTATTTATCACCTGGACAAAGGAGGTCAAGCTGCCACTTCAGGTACACGTCGACGATACCCCAATTCCGACGATAAACAACCCCAGAATTTTGGGAGTCACCTTTGACAGCTTGACAGGACAAAACGGACAGACCTCTCCAGGATCGGACAGTATACAGACAGGCTATTAACGACATTCATCGGGAGACACTTACCACCTTCCTAAGCTCCCGACCCCCGAATGCCGTTATCGGAGTCCAACCACCTCCTATCGCAGACGAAGAGCTCCAGCTTCCTCGAGAGTCCCGCGTAATCTTGGCACAACTACGTTCTGGATATTGTAGCAGGTTAAACTCCTACCTATCCAGAATCGACCCCGACATACTAAACATATGTCCTGCATGTGAAGGTACCCCGCACGACACTAACCACCTCTTCACATGCCCCATCAAACCCACTCATCTAACACCTCTCTCCCTCTGGACCCAACCCATCGAAACTGCCAGTTTCCTGGGCCTACCGTTAGATGAGCTAGACGAAGACGACCGGTAATTTACACTACACTGACAGGGCGAAGATACTGCTACAACAACAACAACAACATGTTGCGCTTGATTAGCTTGGGATGACCAGCATTGACATTGTTGCAGAAATTTTGTGGTGGAACCTGATGCCACCTCATATGTCTCAATAACTGCAGGTCCATCACACTCAGTCACACATACATACATATATGTATATATATATATTTTGTTACTGTGTCTATTGTTGAAAGAAAAACAAATTGAATTTCTTTTGCACGCGCTGTAAATACTTTTGGCAACAAACCAAACAAACTAACAAAACACAATTTTTTTTATTTTCTTATTATAAATATTAGAGGTGCTGTGGACGTGGGCTTATTTTAAGTTATTTACTTTCTGTGTTATTTAATTTAGTTTATATGAAACTCTTTAAAAAATTTTGTTATGAATATATTTTTTGAAAGCTAAGACCTTACAATACCACTATCATGAAGCCCACCACAACTAGAAGAGTGGCGCTCTCATCAGTCGTGGTAGTTGAGTATCTTATTTGCTTCGGCAGAGTAACCACAACTTTTATACTCACTCTTCGCACTACAATTTTTCTTTGTAATTAATGAATTTCTATAAAATCATATGAATGTGAACCATGTGGGCGGGTATTTAATAGAAGCGCATATTTATTAATACAAATCCATATGTACATATGTGCTTGTACATATACATATGTATGTATTCTATGCATGCCCATACATAAATTTATATATATGTACATATGTATGTATGTGTACAGTTGAACAACATCTGAATGTTTCTTAAGCGAATTCTCTATAAATACAAAAGCAATAGACCTTCAAATGCCTTATAGTTTTAATGAAACACAATGTTTATTTGGTTAAATGTTTTTTGTTATTTTTTCTTTGTTTAGTGTATTCTTCTCTTTATCGATTTTATCATCTGGGGTAACGTAAACTATTCATCATAACAATTGCAATAATTTTAATAATTTTAGTACAAGTTCCTCTCTATTTTCTGCATTGTGCATCTTTGATTATTTCGACTTGATTAGCTCCTCTACTTTTTTCACAAATTCAACAGTTTTGAGCTTTCCTGTCACTCGTTTTCCTCATTTTATTAGCTGAACTTTACAATAATATTGCATGGATATTCTGTTGGCAGTATAAAAACCCAAAGGCATGTGCATATGTATGTATGTATTTGTCATCTACTTGTTGTCGTTGTCCCAAAAGAATTCCATATCTTATAATGATAGTTGTATGTATGTATGTTTGTAGATCGTGTCACGAAAACATTTAGTTTTTCTACATTTGTCACGGATACGGAAAACATTTCCGTTTATTTATTTACTTAAACAAATTGGGAAATATAATTACAAAAAGTACTGCGGAAACAGCAATAGTAAATAGAAATTCTATACATAATGGAATACATAACTATGCATATACATATATATAAAAATAAACACTTACTTTCCTCATTCATCAATAAATTTGAATTCCCATTCTAAACGTATCATCATATTTTGCATGTTTGCCCACCCCTTAAGAAATTAACTTAAATAAATTACAGTATCGAAGGAATTTCCCACAAAGAACACAGCTTTAATAAATCATTTCTGCAATTTCTGGTACTGAGTCTACCTGGTAGTTATTAAATTTTTACATTACTTTAGCATTACAATGACAATGAAATTTGGATAAACTCTTTAATCTTTACAACAAATATATGTATGTATGTTTATGTTTTTGTTTATTTCGCGCGCCCATTTATATACTTATGTATGTATGTACTATATAAATATCATACAATATATTCTCCTCTCAATACGGTGCATCTCCGTTCAGATTTCTGCTGTGTATGGGCGCACGTTCTCTCATTTGGCAAACTGCGTTATCAACTTACTCATCGAGCAGGCAGGTTCTCACAAGTGCATTGCAAACGGCGTAAGGATCGCAGTTTGAGCTGGGACGGCGATCTTCGAAGTAGCCCTTGCCAGCAGTGGCTACACCACGTGGAATGCGGACGCTAGTGCCACGATTCGCTATGCCCCAAGAAAACTTGTCGATGCTTGAAGTTTCCAAGCGACCAACTAAACGACGCTCATTGTCTTTACCTTCCTTAGGGTCGTAGGCCCGAATGTGACGCTCTTGGTGTCTGCTGAGCTTCTTGATGCATGTCTCTATAGCTTTCATGCCTCCGTCAGCACGCATCGCTTTGGTGGAGAAGTTGTGATGGGCGCCAGCACCATTCCACGGTCCGTCCACGGGCTTGGGATCGAATGTGACGACAATACCGTATTCTTCAGCAATGCGCTGCAAAATGTAACGTGATACCCAAAGATCATCGCCAGCTTTGAGGCCAACACAGGGGCCTACTTGATACTCCCATTGTGCGGGCATGACTTCGGCATTGGTGCCGGCAAATTCGATACCAGCATACAAGCAAGCAACGGCGTGTGCTTCAACTAAATCGCGAGCGTATACCCGGTTAGCTCCTACACCGCAATAGTAAGGCCCCTGGGGAGCGGGAAAACCACTCTCGGGCCAACCGAAAGGACGACCTTCAATATCAAGCAAAGTATATTCCTGTTCTATACCGAACCATGGTTCTTGATCGCTGACCTTATCCATGGCCTCCTGGCAGGCAGCGCGTTTGTTAGAGGGCGTGGGCTTACCATCGGCTGTGTAAGTGTCACACATCACAATAATGTCGTTCTTGCCGGGCTTGAAGGGATCACGGTAGATGGCACGTGGAATAAGAGTGGCGTCCGAATTTTCACCAGAAGCTTGATAAGTCGAGCTGCCGTCATATTGCCAATTGGGTAGGTCTTCGATACCGGTGGGAATTTTATTTAAAACACGGTCCTTCAAACGGATATTCTCGCCTGTACCATCGATCCAAAGGTAAGTGACCTGAACGCGATCACTTGGAGTTTCTAGGCTGCGATAACGATCCAATAATGTCTTGCTGAGCGCTGCATTAGGCGAATTCTTAAGAAAATGTGCCTGGCGCACAGAGGTCATATTAAGGTTGCGAAATTGTGATGCTAGCTGAGAGGAGGCCGTAAGCTCCTTGCTGATAAATAGGCCGACACAACGTAGAGACATATTTTGAATTAAATTTGATATGTACTTGACTTGGAAATTTTTTGTTAGAACTCAATAGCTTTTTTACACGCTTCGTAGGACTTGAAGGACGTTGAAGAGCGTTAAAGGATGTCGCTGCAGAGGCCGTTGATAATAGAGGTGCACAAGTTACTTGAAATCACTTAAATGCGCTATACCAAACTTGAAAAATGTCCGAAAGTGGTAGATTTGGGAGTGATACTTAAAACACTTTGTATACATTTATTTGTTTGAACTTTTCTTTCGTTTTGTACTTTTTGTTTAGATAAACACTTTTAAAATTGCGCTTTAACACTTCAGTATTGCGATGATTTTTTCCTACCACACTTTTTTTCCGTTGTAAGAATACAAACAAAATTATATTGAAGGCAGAGCGTTCGAGTCCGAACACCCGTTTTCTTTGAGATTTGAACGAAGTCTGACTGTGAACAGAGCGAAGCACTCACTTTTCAGGTCTCCGGCATTGCGATTTTCTTTATCACATTTTCAGAATTCGACCTCGCCGCTTTGTGCGTTTATCCGTCGAGCTCGCGTGTATTTGTGAGATTTAAATGTGTGTGGAGAGTCATTAGCCTGCATGAACACAGAGGCGAGCTTTGGGAGATTAGCGAACAAGTGAGCGAATGAGGCGCATACTCTAGTCCAGCGTCTGCGCGGGCGATAGTGTATGGTACATGGCAATACTGTTATACATATATGTATGTATGTATGTACTTTTTGTTTGTATGGTATATACGTATATAATTTATACATTCATATATACGATATAAAAAATGGGCACACGCTGTGAGTAGTTGACGTGACTGAATCATTGTCAGGAAGTTTTTGAGGAAGGTAGTAAACATCACAACAACCACACTCTGGTAAAGGTGGGCTCTACTGGATCAAGCACAGTACCCTCAAATGCTCACAAAATGTCCTTTGTGGATGTGAACATGCAAACAACGATTTGCTCACAACTCAGTTGATAAACGGCATGTTGACCAATGGAAAAATTGACGAAATAAAACCAATGAATATAAGGTCTATATTTACATGTGTATAAACTTGCAATAACTCATTCATTTTGTGCATGTTTAACAATCGGTTGGTCTCAGGTTCAATGACCACTATGGAAATGAAAAGTCAAGTGAGTGGAAAAGTTCTTTCTAATATGACACCAACCAAGTCTTATCTGAAGAACCATCTACAGTTGGGCGGCGATATAAAACTGTAGGGTTATCCATTGCAGGAGAATATCAAAACGCACGAGTTGTGCGGCAAACATCAATTGGAGGAAAAGCGCAGTCAAACTCTGGAGAAGGAATGTACGCGCCTATTACTTACATACATGCATATGGATGTGACTACCTGTATCTGCAAATATAGTACTTAGGAGTGTATAATTATTTTTGGGCCTTAACTTTGATGACTTATCGGTGTATATACAGACGCATACAGATATTTTGTTTGTACATATAGTATGTATGTATCTATGTGTGAGTTGCACCTGTATTATTGTTAATTTTATATATGTACGCAAAATGCAACTCACTGTTGCTTTTCCTTTTAGACGCCTTGTTTCGACATCTGTTTTTGTTTTGGTTGCAAAGTCCAAAAGTGCTTCGCGGTAGCGTTGCTACAGACTCGCCTTTTAGGCCCGGGCGGTATTCCTCCGGGGGAATGGCCTCTTTGTGCATTCTCCGTGAAGAAAAATGAGAATATCTCTCAAAAAGTGTGCCTCTCTTTTACTACGTGCATACATGTATGTATACTTGTATGTAGGTATGTTTGCGTGTATTTATATTTGTGCTATTGTAGTGTTTTTATTTGAGTTTGTTTTGGTATGGTCACAGTCCGCATGGCAAATTAATGATTAAAGTTAACAGACATGGATGGGTGCAGTGCACTTTCAGCTGTTTTTGCTGAGCTTTTTTCCAAACAAAAGCTATGCGTATGCAGTGTGTATGTGTGTATGTGCGTAGATAGGTACATTGTAGCGGATATTTGTACCCAAAGTGCTGTGCAAATACTTCTGCAACTTTTGTTCTTGTCTTGTGAACTATTACGTTTGTAGACTCACCAACCCTCGAGAAATTGCAATTCTAAAGTTGATAATGAAGATTTTTCTCTCCGATTTAAAAAACTAAGAAATGAATAACTGATTTTATAATAGATTTGTATAAAATAAAATTTTCTATACCTACATTTTCAAATAAAGTATATTCATTTTTCATATTTTGTTCTTTTAAAATGCTGAGAATCAACTTAACTCGGACTGTTCTGCGCGCAATATCCATGAATTTATGCTTATCCTTCCCACAATCACGTCTGTTTGAGTCTGATACAAGTTAAAAAATGTTACTACATGAAGATGCTTCGTTCGTTTTCAAGTCCTGTAATTATGATCTAAATGCGTTTCTCTGCCCTTTGATACCCCCCACTGACACCCAACTAAAAGTGGAACACCATTCGTAAACAACAGTTTAAAAATTTTGAAACACTAAAATAATAAATCGGGTGTGTTGTACTTTCACAGTATTCAAACACACAAAAATTCTAATGAAGACATACTTAAATCAAGCAAATAAAATATAAAATACCTAGAAGCGAACATCTTTTCAATCCCGGCCATGAAATGAAAAAATAAAAATAAACTTAATTACTTTAATTTAATTTTATGAGTCAAATTTAGCTTTTTGTCTCACAAAAAAAACTTATTCAGTCATTTCATTGTGGTCTACGCTTTAATTTAATCTTTTTGCAGAATTTGATATCTCTTTTAATGTTTCTCCTTCGTTTTGTAAATTAAATATTATTTTTCTTTTCGCCAAAGTCGTTTCTTTCGGCTTTCTTCCCATATTATAAACAACTTTAGGTATTTTATTACACATTAAGTGAAAACTACCGAAACCATCGAACTTTACTAACAGAATCAATGTTAAATTCTACCAAATGCGACGCTCTTTTATGTGGATAATGGTGCCTTTGCAAAGCCTTTTATGATTTCGAATATCAAATATATATGTATGTATGTACATATAGTTACATATGAACATAATTTATAAACGAGGTTCGCTGAACGCTACAGAACACTGCCGATTTTCTATTTATTTATGGCGGCACTATTATGGTATTATGCAGATTCCATGTACATACGTATGTATGTATGTTCATAGGTATGAATATACATATCTATACGAATAAGTATTTATGTATGTAAAAGGAAAAAAACAATGTTTGTTTGACTGTCACCAAGCCATTGGATGGTTGTTGTTATATTTTTATAAGCTCGAGGTGAAAGTTGAGTAAACCACTAGAATCCCTTTTAACAATTCATAAAACATATTTTAGCTGTTGCTATGCCAATTATCATTTTCTATTGCCGTTGGAAACAAATATGAATTAGATATCAAAATTTTGCGTATAGACGTAGAGGCACATTGAGTTACATATGTACATCTTATTTATTCATACCTGCACACACATGCACATACCTATAAATAGCTTCGGTGTTTTATAAGCATTGTTGCCAGGAATGCATCGTATTGGTGATTGCTCTGTCAACATCAAGTGCATCGTCATATATAATACTTATCACACAGTTTGTTCGCAAAAAAGTATGTTTGTAGGTATTTATGGAAAATTCCTTCAGAAGATCAGAGGTTCAAAAGGTCCTATACTCGCACACATACAAGATTATATGTAATCTTTGAGTTTTTACTGTCAGCAAATCTGCTTTCATTTAATATTTACTTAAATATGTAAGCAAGCGTTTTGCATTTTGTTCATACGCACCAACCAATAGTGATAAAGACTCATATACTTACATACATACGTGTAAATATGGCATTCAATCAGGCTTTTACAGAGGCAAGCAAGTCAGCGACTTCTCCAAGAAGTAAAAGATAATAATAATAATGAGTGGGTATACATATAAGAATTTTTACATATTTTTCAATTCAGGTTTGGAGTTGTTAAAAAATTTGTTTAATTTGAAAACATAAAATAAAAGTACGCATACGAAACTCAAATAATTTGTTTCTTTTTCTTGCACTCAGCATTACCCAAAATGGGGCAATAGCTGCAAATAATTTGGCACCAACTGCATGTCCCGCCAAAATTGATGAAAATACTGGAGTTGCGTAAATTTTATAAACCTATAGAAGAAAATATGTTACTATACCCAATAAACTTATTGATGACTTGCTCATAATTAAATGATTAGATTCTAATTTTTGGGAACCTATACATATTTGATTAAATTAAGTTACTAACTCCATTTAGGTGCAGAAATATAAAATTTTTTTTTTTGCGTTAATGTGCCAAACTGAAATTTTAACGAAGTTAGTATGTCAATTGAATATGTATATAATATATATATGCACATATTTACATAAATATGTATGTGGAACAATGTCACAGCTTCGAATTTACAAATAACACAGCGTAGATATGGTTTTTTTCTAGGGAAAGTTCCTTTCACTTTTTCGTTAGCTTTAACCAGAGAATGTTAATAAGATCATTAATTGCTTTCAAATCTCAATTGTACTAAAAATAGTAACAGTAACATTTCCGCCTTCTCATCTCATTAACATTCTCTGCTTTAACGACCAGCAATAAAGTAAGGACACCCCTAATTTGCAAACGTAAATCTTCAATTTACTTGAGTGCTTTTACTTTTGTTGTGTTAGTAGTGAGCTTTCTTTCAGTCGTGACAACCACTCTACAGGTGGCGCACAAGTACATTCAAAACTGTCGCTGATCGCATAGTTACATTAATAATAGAAAAATTTAATAATGCTGATCAATACATCCAACTCAATCTAACCTGGCATTCATCATATTTATAAATTATAAAATATACTAGGATCGCCCATACGTCGAAATTTCAACGTTATATAAATACGGAGAGCAAAATTTAGTCATACTTTTTTTAGTATTTGTAGTCTTAAAAAAAGTTGAAACTTATATGAATGGATAGCTGATGTTGAAACATTTTACATGATATATGTATGTGAATAGATGTAGTAAAGTTAAATGTGAAAAATATTCCATTTTACCTGTATTAAGCGATCCTATATTTGTGTATTTCAAATATTATAATTTTTTTTATTCATGAATTGGAAATATTTAATTTCATGTAAAGGACGATTTTTTAAGAGCTACAGGAAAGTTTTTCAAAAAAACACACGTAAAATTCAGAAAAATGCATGACATTTTTATTTAAATCTATAGTACAGTCCATAAAATTTAATTTATTTATTTATTTATTTAACAAACGCCAATCGGCAATATACATACAAATAAAAAGAGGATACAGAAACAGAATTTATAGAGGGCTGGTAAGTAATACAATGATAAAGAAAATGGGCCAGACGGTTCTTGAGAAAAATCTATAGGATGATATTTTTGGCATTTCGCAGAAAAGTATCTTTGGTTCCACCATAGAAGTCGAGAACACCATGAAGTGAGTTGACACTGATGGCTATTATTGCACGGGCCGTGATAGACGTAGCTTTTGTAAGTAGCGACTGTTTTCAGTAGACGACTATTCCTAAGAGTGAGACCAGCCGGGGTAAGCTCGAAGGAGCTGCGTACTTCCGGGGCATCAATAATACCATTTACCACTTTATAGAAGAACGCCAGATCAGTTATGCGTCGGCGAGCCCGCAGACTGTTGATGTTGTACCGAATGTAGATATCTTCTGTAGTTGAAGCGGTTGATGATGAATGTCGGAAGGCTAAGGTCTTGCAGAGCTTACGCTGCACTCTTTCAAGTCTAGTAATGCCTGCTTCAGTGTATGGAGACCAGATTATGGATCCGTACTCCAGTATTGGAAGAACTTGAGTTTTGAAAAGACAAATCAGGGAGTAGGGATTCTTGAAGTCCTTACTATTCCTAGTTATAAAACCGAGTATCTTAAAAGCTCTCTGAGTTATTCCGTCTATATGCTTGTGGAAAGTTAGTTTTGTGTCAATCGTGACACCGAGGTCTTTGATGTCATCCACCTCCCTTATTTTATCACCATTGAGTGTGTACACTGCAGGTAAGGGAGTGCGCGATCTCGAGAAGCACATCACAGCACACTTTTTAAAGTTGAGATCCAGTTTGTTCCTTGCACACCAGCCAGAGAGATTATCGACGTCCTGTTGTAGTAGATGACTATCCAGCACACTAGTGATTGATCGATAAACTTTAAGATCGTCTGCACAGAGTAGGTATTCCGAGTTGAAGTCGTTACCAATATCATTCACGAATATGCTGAAAAGAATCGGACCGAGGTGAGAACCTTGCGGAACACCCGAGTTAGCCACATATTCATCGGATAGGTGGCCATCCACTTTGACCTGCAGGTGCCTACCAGCTAGATATGACCTAAGCCAGTCTAACGCTTTGCCGCAGACGCCATATTTCCTGAGCTTGTATAGCAAGATGTCATGGTCAACTCGATCGAACGCTTTTCTGAAGTCAGTATAGATGCTATGAACACAGGTGTTGGTATTCAGTGAGTTCAGTAGATAGTTGGTGTAGGCGAAAAGGTTAGTTGACGTTGAACGGCTACTAATAAAACCATGCTGTCTTGTGGTAATGATTGGATCAAAAGCAGCAGAGAGTTTTGGTAGGATCAGCTTTTCAAAAAGTTTAGCCAAGGCCGACTGAATGCAGTCTTAATGTTTGAAGATTATTTCATGCAAATGTTGACCGCGACTGCGCTTCAAATGGTCCATCCGCTTAGTCCAATTTTGGCATACTCTTCCCAATGTTTCGGCCGGTATCTCACATATAAAAGCTTTAATGTTGTCTTCCAATGCGTTAATTGAAGCAGGCTTGTCTGAATAGACATGAGCTTTAGCATAGCCCCACAAAAAATAATCTAAAAGCGTTATATCGCACGATCTGGGTGGCCAATTGACAGGTCCTGAGCGTGAAATAAAATGTTCACCAACCCGCCTCTCAACAAATCCATTGTTACGCGTGTTGTGTGCACCGTCTTGCATTTTGGGCAAAAAAAATTGGATATCATTTCACGATAGCGCTCACCATTCACAGTTACGTTACGATTCGCAGCATCTTTGAAGAAGTACGGTCCAATGATACCCCCAGCCCATAAACCGCACCAAACTGTGACCTTTTCTAAATCCTTTCGCAAAATTTTCCACGTTGTTGACTAACAGAGGCCCAATTGCTGCGAACGGTGACGAATAGATAATTGATGGTCATCATTAACACTGGCCGATACAGCTTCGATATTTTCTTCAGTTCGCACTCTACGTAAGCGTGTTGGTGGTTTGCTGTCCAATAATGTAAATTTGGTCCTAAATTTAGTCACAATAGCTCGACTGACCATAAAATGGAAGAAGCGCGCGATAAACTTTCTTAACAGAACACGCATTTTTATAATACAATTCAATGATTTGCAAGCGTTGTTCGTTTGTAAAACGATTCTCGGTTAAATTATAGACCAAACTGAAATATAGTGAAACAAAACACGAAACGTGCGTCAGCTAATTAAACCAACTGTTTAAAAAGATAATAGCTAAAAAATCACCCGTTATTACGGAAACAAAAATTTATTTGTTTTTGAAAAACTATAATAAAAAACAATTATTATTTAATCCATGGCTTTCATAATTTCTGAATCAAATTTAGGATTGGAATTGGAAACATTTAATTTCTTGTATTAGGAAATTAAATTAATTTTTGTTTGAAAAAGCATAATAAAAATCAATTATTAATTAATCCATTCCCATCATAATTTCTGTTTCAAATGTATAATAGTATTGATTCACAATACATAAGTTTCCAACTTTTATATCATGATACATATATATTATATCATGACACATATTATAACATGATATATCATAATACAGGTCAAATAGTGTGATTATTTTACCTGCACCTATTCACTTATGTATCTATTTTAATACATTGTGCAAACCGTCTCCACAGATGCTATCCATTGGTATATGTTTCAACTTTTTTCTCTGACTATAAATACTAAAAAAAGGTACGACCAAATTTTGCTCTCCGTATTAAATAGTGAATTAAGAATTTTGAAAGTTGGAATGGCTTATGAAGTACATACAAATGTATAAATATAATTTTTGTGTTAGTTTAGATAAAAATGATAGTTAGAGATTGATGATTTTGACTCAGTCTTTGTTTTTCACAAAAATTGTATCTTAGTTTCTATTCACGCATGAAAACAAAAAAATCATCTACACCTATGAGCTCACTGCGAAATTTGCCTTTCCAGAGTAATAAATGCAATTTGGCTATTTAGAATCCCCGTACACCAGGTGGTAAGTAGATTTCACAATTCTCAATTCTTGCCAAGCTGTGCCAAAAAATCCCCATTTTTAAACTGCAATAAATAAAATGGTTTATGTAAGTAATATGTAGAAAAACTCAATAAAACAACGACAAGAACCAAAACTAGTAATGAGCTATGCTCATATTTGCATATCTATTTTGAATTCCAAGTTTTATTGAAATGAAATGCGAAGAAAGGGTGTTAGGTACGATTTACTGAAACAATTCAAGCACTGCATTGTTGTTATCTAAACCTCTCCAATAAAAAGGAAAAACTCTCCAGATGTATGTGTGTATATGTATTGAATTCGGCGGGAAACTTGTTGGAATGCATTTTTGCTTTTTCAAAATTTAAATAGGTGTATGTACGTATGTATTTCATTCTTAGAGTTGGCTGGCCTTTGCCGGTTCTGTATGTGTAAGTGCATGCATGCATATGTATGTGTGTATGTACATATATGAAATCTTTTGGGGTATTTGGGAAATTCATCTCAGTTCACGAAGAAATGCGCTTGCGCATGGAGAGTCGGCGGGAAATATAAACAACCGACCTACCAAAAGGTAACACTGATTTTCATTGCACCCTACTGGAAGTTACCAAAAAAATTTATTAGCATTTTATTATGAATTGAATTAATTTAGGATTTTGTATTATTTTATTATCGGGGTTGATACCATAATATTTAGATTTCTTCAATTTCCATTCGTTCATACAGTGTTCTGCTACTACTTAAAATGACAACACAAACAACATGACATGTATGAACATATACACACGAACACTACCTTTTCATTTATGTAGAAGAGAAGCTGATTTAGCTTAATTCAAGCTAAATTTCAATATTTAAAATATAATCGTCTTTTTGTAGCTCATTCATATCACTTAAATGCCTTTCACATAAACTATTGCTTTGATTTCAAAGAAAAAATTCCCTTCGTTACTGATTTCTACGATATTTCCCCAAATCGGTCTGTATATTTAGTGCAACACCTGCCGGTGGCTCGTCAGTTTTATATGAAATATCGTCTGGATAGATGTCTCACAAAGCAAAGAAACGGAATAAGAACAAAGATTATCGCTAAAACAAATATATAAACACAAAACCAAACAGATAATTGAATACACACTCGTGCTTACATACGCAAGATCAACAACACAGATCTTTAGATTTTTCACAAAAGTTTCAGACGGAAAACGGAAAAAGCTATTCAGATTGTCTTCGAGTCAGTCGTTTGATTGATATTTTGTATAAAAATTAAGTTTCACCTACATATATTGTGTTCTCTTCGGGGCTTTCGAATGAAAAGTGAAAGTGTGAACCGAAGAAGTGTCTAACACAAAGCGTCGAGCAAAAGTTATTTATCATAGCCATTAACCACAAATGTGTCTGAGTGTTCTCTAAAAAGCCAAATCCGTCAAAAGAAGTTACCTTACTGAATTGTGATGGATAAACAGACTAAAGCCTAGAAATAACAATATATGTGTGTGCATATTCTAAAATACATAAAATTAGTGCCTGTTATCAGACGTTTACTAAAAAAAAACCTGCATTGAAAAATAGAGTTTAAAAATCGTGGTGCAAATTAATTTATATTTGCTCTAAGAGGAGTCTACAAGTCGTACAGCGCAATAAATTCGGATTTTATAAAAACTTAAGGATAAAAATAAAGAGGTAAGCTAATGACGTCGAAAATTAACACGTCTGTATGATTTTTTTATAAAAGGGATTATAAAGAACATTTTAACTCAGTAAAAAGTAATTCATAGTGCATTTATGTAAATTCGTATAATTGAATAACGGTTGAATTACAGAAAAAGTTTCGAGTTAAACAAATCCCTAAAAATGTTGAAACTCATGGGTTGTTTGAAAAGTTCATTATTTTTCGACACAGTCTCCTTTCAGGCCTATGCACTTTGCCCAACGCTGTTGTAGTTTGCTGATAATAGGATTTGTCCAAATCTAAAAAATAGCCTTTCGTTTCTGCATCACCTCCTCGTTTGAATTATCCCGCCAACCATTTCTTCAAATTGGGGAACAAATAGCAGTCCGAGGGAGCCAAGTCTGAAGAATAGAGGTGATGTGAAACGTGTTGGAATCCTATTTCGATTAATTTTGCAACCACAACTGCTGAGGTTTGGGCTGGCACGTTGTTGAGATGGAAAAGGAAAATCACACGACTTCCTCGATGCCAACGAATGCCAAACACAAATAGGCTGACCGATTTGGCTGAAACTTTATGTGTGTTTTTCTTCGCGCCAGTAGTGACATCTCTCTGACTTTGCACGGACTGTACATATGTATATATATATTTATATGACTTTAATAGTTTGAATTGTTCTATAAGTATCAACGATGTTATTCGTACATGATTGTAGTTACTGTAACGTCACAAATATTCAGACAGATAACTGCAAATGTTTGGGAAATGTTGCTCGTGTGTCAGTCCCCGGCCGGGTATAATTCCGGTAACGCCAAAGCCCAGTGCACCAGATTTCATATGCATTGGATAACCCTTCGTAAGGTCATTTATATGAACCCCAGTGCAGGTTCAAAATCTGAGAAATATCGAAAAAAGCAATCAAATTGGCGCAGAGGGTCATTCATTATTCTCAACGCATTCCCGGTCATCTAGAAAACGTATTCGATGCTCCATTGTTGTAAGCCAAATAAATACCGTTGCTATACCAATTTTTTTTACAGAAGCGAAAGGTTCTACATTCAAAAGAGAAGACTTCCCGCTGAACTGGTACGGGTACAGCAGAGCCAGTTTTGTTATTTAATGTCTACACCTCATACATGGGTGGAGCACATCAAAATCTTTCACTCGGATAAAAAAATACCATTCCGTGATGAATTGCGACTATGAAGAAACGAAAAATAACCGAAACATACTATTGGGCACTTTATAGCAAAGCATTTACATTTAACCTTTCCCAGAAAACATTCCGTTTGTCAACAATTCCGCAAGCCTTCAGCTGCACTTTATTTAGTTGAGATATTTATCAATTAATAATTAATGCTCATAATATACAAATGTATCGCATATCGTAAAACGAAACATAAGAATTGAAAGAAATTAGGATTTACCACTTTTGGGCCCCTCTGGGCCCACAAATATATATTGTATATGTCCATATATACACAAATACATCTACTAACATAATTGCATGCGTATGCCATCTTAAAATCGAGTGTGATACTAAACGGTATGATGCCACACGCTTCTAGCCGCATGCCGTTTGTGGCATGTAGCACGCTGAGCTCTGTGTGCTCGACTTGGACGTAAGTACATGTACAGTAGGTTCTGTTTTTATGCGGTAGATACGTTCCGCAAGAAACAGCATAAAAAAAAACAGCATAAAAAAAGCTACTAGTTCTATAGTAAAACTATAGATACGTTTCAAATGCTAAAACCGCATAAATCTGAAATAATGTAATAAAATCGCATAAAAAAGGGCACTAGTCCCATATTATAACTATAGATACGTTCCATAGACCGCATGAATCTGAAATAATTAAATAAAATCGCATAAACAAAATATTGTATTTTTGAAAACTATATCTTTATTTAAGAAACGTCAGAATCGAAAAATAAATTTAAGTCAGAAATAGAATCAGACAATACCCACATGTTGCGCGTTCGTTTAGGATTTGGCGTAAAATCACTTTCGTCACTTTAGGAAATGTACACGTCTGATCTAGATAGTTATGCAGGCGGTTCCATACTTGTAGGGTTAGCATTTCTGATGTAATCTGTGATGAGTTTTTGCTTAGCTGGTTTAGAATCTTGTTTATATGTATAATTCCCGATAGGTCGACATGCATTTTGTAATTTAAAAAAAAAACCGCACTATTTCAAAACCGCATAAAAAAAAGCCGCATAAATACAGAACCTACTGTATACGTAAGTACAATGTGTATTAAAATGCACACGTATTAGTGGCGATGGCGAAGCATAAGGACACACGTGCACACAGCAGACAGATAACTTCATTACCGTTATCATTGTGTTACAAATGGTTGAGTTGTCATTCAGTCCTACTGTGTTTCCAGCTAAACAATGGATCATAGGAATTTAATCAGAGCCACGTTTCATTGAATGCGATTATTGAAAACTCTTTCCAAAGTACGTATTTCTGATTTTCGTTGCATGCTTGCAAGAAAAAAAAAATAGAAAAGTCTATGCCTATATATACTATTAAATAATTGGCCTAGATTCTACACCAGTTTGTGATGTACGTCTTGACATGGTTCTATCATGTGACGACTCACTTACACGGTGGGTCTCGAACCCATGCTCTAATAATTGGCGCTTACACCCTTTTTGGGTGTTTGGCTGAGCTTCTCCTATTTGTCTCGTGCGTCTTGATGCTGTTCCACACATGGAGGGGCCCACAGTTTCTAGACGACTCCGAACAGCAGATGTTTTTTATGAGGAGCTTTTTTATGGCTGAAATACACTCGGAGATTTGCCATAGTCTGCCGAGGGGCGACCCCTATTAGAAAAAACTTTTCTTAATCTTGGTGTTTTCTAACCTCCGTTCTCTCTGAATTCCAAATGGTAGTTACGCACCAACCCATTGGACTACGGCGGCCGAAGAGTAGCCTAGGTTTTTGTGGCAGTCGGAAGATTAGTAGCCTTTCTGGCTAGCTCTGGCCTTGCAATTTTCTTCAATATGTCTATGTCCCGGAACCCATATAAGACTGATCTTGAAGACGGTGCTAATATCAATACCGAATAGTAATCACGCACAAACTTTTGGACTACGGCGATCCAATGGTGTCCTAAAGACCACTTTTCATTCAAGAAGTGATCCAATGAACACCACAACTAGGTTAGTTTGAAGTAGCCACTCCAGGAATGAATACTCTTAGGTTCACAGGCTCATTATGATATATTAATAAAAAAAAATAGCGGTAATTATTGGCTTGCTAATTAAAAGCTATTGGCTATTGCTCATAACAAGTAGGAACAAAAATATTAAAAGTTTAAGAGACGTGGAGATATTTTTAACTCACAATTAGCATCTCTTTCCTGGTACCAACCATTCTAAAGGCTATTTGTATAGCATCTTTGGACCTCGCATTCTACATGCACATAACAGTAGAGTGTACTGTGAGTGTACTACCACTAATATTTAATTTTTTTTTTCAAATTTCAAAAATAAACATGCATACAGTCTGTTTAATACCATAACTTGGAAACTATTCGTCCAGTTCGATTCTAACAAACTGCACCTTTTGCTTTAATTGCTTCTTATCTTAAGTTATACTTTGTGTTAATTTCTGTGCAAGTTAATGAGGTAATCGGCTCCAAATCAGCCGAGTTTACCTTAATGACTGTTTGACCGTCCACATTTGTTTTCCTCTGAGTTTTTGCTTAACTATTGCCCAGAAATTTTAAATAGTGTTGGTAACAGGCGACTGTGAAGCTCAATCCAACATTTCAAACCCATTTTGTTGTTTTCCCTCTACACACCTTCGGCTTCGATGGTTGCGATCGTTGTCTTCTTGTAAATAGCTAGGTTTGCTGGCTAGTTCTTCCAAACATCTATGCAACGGACAGCAAAGATGCTTTGCCTTAGCCTGTGCCAGTCTTTGTTCAATGTGCTCCAAAATTCGAGGTCTTTTGCACTTAAACGTCCTCAAATCGTGACTTTGGATACATTAACTTCACTTTTCCTTAAAACTGCTTCAGCTTCACGAAAGGATCAGTGGCTTTGTCTCAAACAAATCAATGATCGTCTGATCTTGCTTTGGAGAGATATTTGTTTTTTGTTTTTGGCTCGTCCGCGGCCAGTTATTTATGAATGTCTTCGGCTTTTTCAAACATTTTCCTGCAGATGCACGAGACATTTTTGGTCCTTTATAGTTTGTACATACAAATCGTTTTTCATAGGCGGAACTCATTTTGGCAAAAACAACGTACGCTTCCTAAATTTCTCAAAAATCTTACAAATTGTACAACGCGTATTTTAAAAATGATACGCCCACTTAGCAGTATTTAAATTTTTTTTATAACGGGCTCTAAGTCTGAATTTTGTGGGTCACGCTTTCATTAGACAGACTGTACATATGTATGTAGGTGCAAAAGCCATTGCCCCAATAGTTTATATCGATATGAAAAATTCTCACAAATCTTGACATGAATAGCAAATATATTTTGTTTTGTGGCAAATTTAGTATGCGTGGACTATTTTAACTAGGACTGTTAATATTTTTGCAGAGCCAGGCACAACAAAAACACTCATTTGAATATATACAGATATTCATATGTATTTACATACTTATATATATATTTTTTATATATGTATATGTGTATATATAAATTTATGTACATTATACATATACTTATAAAATTCTCAAAAATTCATGTATTTTTCACTTTATTGCTGGCGTACATATAAATTCGATCAACGGTCGATGCTTCAAGCATTATTATTGTTTTACCATATATGCATTGTTTCACTTATTTATGTGTATTTGGTTGTATAGCCATTGTTGCTGCAGCACAAAAATAACTTCCGAAATTCCAACATTCCTCTTCTATTTTAAAATTTTATGCGGCCAATTCGACGCCTTTGTCATGGCAGCTTCCACATCAGCTGGTGGAGAATCAACAGCATCGACAGTCATCGGCTCTGAAAATTGCCTCAATAGTTTTACTGGCAGCAGAACTGAAACGAATTTGTCAAGCTTAAATTTTAAAAAGATTAAAAAACAATAGATTTCGCTTTTCCTTGTCCACGCGTTTCGATACATTATGTGTGTATTAGTGTATTAAGGCGATCGCGTTCAGAAAACAATTCTATTACCTTTTAAATTTCATATGCAACATATGGACTAAGAGTCGCTCATTAGCTGAATAAAGCGCAAAAGGAGTCAGCAGTCAGTTAGCGGATCTGATAGGAGCAAAATCTATGGTTTCGACGCATTGTCGGAATATTTTCACCCAAGCCAAATTACAAACTTACAAATTACCAAAACAAAAAAAAAAGATTTAGAAATAAAGACACCCTAATTATAGACCTGCAGTCTGTACGATCCACCTTAAAATTTTAAGAAAAAATGGGAGAGAATGTTGATTTTATCGTTCCTTGACTCACTCGTATACATCCATATGCACTAGCAGCTGATAGTATGTGAATACACACATACATACTTACATACTGTTTCTATGTACATATTCGAAAGTCAACTCTATTCCTTTTGCACCATTTAAGACAAGCGTCAAATGGATATTTCTGATTAAAATCTCAAATGAAAGGTGGAAAAAAACATTGAAAAAGTTAACATGCCGCATGAAATCACTAATATCTCTCTAACCATATTAAGGTCATAATCATCCATAGTTACTAATATGAACAGTAAGCAAGAATGCATGCTTGAGATATTCACTAGATGCAAGAAAAATGTGTCGAAAACCTGATCGTAATTGGTATGAAAAAAGGCATTAACGGATTTGGAATTGCTAAAAGTGTGATCTGAATCTGGAGTTCACTGCACTTCTGTATGTATGTACATAACTATTACCCTGTAGTTCTGTTGACATTTTCTCCCTGAATTTGAATTTGAAGAGGTCGAGCCAAGGAGCACCAGGAGATTTGGTGGCTCCTAAAACACTCAGGCTAAAAAGCCCATTGTATTTAAAGCTCTGGAAAGGGGGTAGATAGTCAAGGAGGGAGGGAGAAAAGTATGAGAGATAGAGATAGGAAAGAATAGAGACAGAGATAGAGATAGTTAGTCCTGTAAGAATTTTCCAGATTCTTTGGCGAATCTGTAAATATCCTCCAGTTTTGGAGAACGAATATTACTCATTCCCATGACATCGGAACCCAATACCCGTAGTCGCGCTCTAGCAAAGGCAGGACACACACAGAGAAAGTGCTCAGTGCTATCCGCCTCCTCCCAGCAGGACAGGCATACCGGGTCCTCGATGATTCCAATGGTGGTCATATGCTGACCCCATGGGTTGTGTCCTGTAATGATGCCGACCATCAACCGAATGTCTTTCCTTCTAAGTTTTAGTAGAAAGTTTGACAGTTTTCTGTTCGGACTTGTCACAAAACACTTTGCAGTTCTGCAGCGTTCTAGACCGGACCATCGCTCTTTATGTAGATTGCCTACATAATCGTTGATCCAATTCTTGATTCCTGCGGGACTGATTCCGATTATTGGCTCTGGCCCCTGTGGGGGCACCGCTGATCCACGGTTGGCCAATTCGTCGGCAATTTCGTTTCCTTGAACACCGGAGTGTCCCGGAGCCCATATAAGTACAAGCCTGTTTTGTCTTGCGACAGAATTAAGCTTCTTCTTACATTCTTGAACAATCTTCGAGGTTTGCTTCGCGTTCTCCAGGGCCTTCAATGCAGCCTGACTGTCACTGAAGACTCCAATCTGTTTCCCGCTCCATCTCCTCTCGATTATCCATTCGGCTACTTTTAGGATGGCAAAAACTTCTGTTTGAAAAACAGTTGCCATTCCCCCCATAGCATAGTGATACTTATTACTATCGTTTAAGTACCATCCGGCTCCAGACCCTATTTCAGTCTTGGACCCATCGGTAAAGAAAATATCCGTCAAACCTCCCTGCATGCATTCTGGATTGCTCCATTACTCACGCAATGGAAATCTGCCATCAAATTTCCTTCCGAACGAAACTGTGGGTATCAGGTCATCTTTAGGTGCCAAAAACAGTGGATACTGCTCCGACAGCAACTTAAAGAATTCTCTGTGTCCCGAAGTTCCATCTTCGTGCCAGAAACCATATTTATGGAGTCTACACATTGCTTTTATTGCTTCCTGTTGTATCTTAAGATCCAGGGGGAGCAAATTAAGCATAGCATTTAGGGCATCACCAGAGGTTGTACTCATGGCACCCGTGATGCATAAACATACACTTCTTTGCAGCCTGTATAGTTCCCGGATTGTGGACTTAACCATGCTCCGTCGTCACCAGACCACAGAAGCGTAAGTGATGATTGGTCTGATAAGTGCCGTGTATATCCATAGGACCACAGCAGGTTTCAGACCCCAAGTTTTGCCAAATCTTCAATGCACGATTCACCTTCAGTGAAGCGTGTGTCTCCCAGGTCAGCTTCTTATCCAAGATTACTCCTAGATATTTAACTTCGTTGGAAAGACCAAGTGTCACACCTTTCAGTGTTGGAAGACTGAGTCCATCCAATTTCCGTTTTTTCGTAAACAAGATGGTTGTTTTGTTCGGATTAACGGAAAGGCCTTGTCTCATGCACCAATCATCGATTTTGTCAAGGATCCTCTGCACTTTCGTGCAAAGCCTCCTTAAGGATTTATCCGATGTTAGCGCACAGACGTCGTCCGCATATGCTTGGACGTGAAAGCCGCTCCCTACAGCTACAATAGAGGTTAATGTAACGAAACGTTCGATTTTTCCGAACCCTATGCACTAGGGTTAATTTTAGTTATTTGGCAAATTTTGCTGGAATGAAGCAAAACTTATTTTATTATTTTTTTAGTGCCATATGTTTTTTTCTTAGCGTGAGTAACATCAAAATCGTCACAAAATTTACATAATATAGCTTCATCCTTCAATGGTCCGGCATGAAGTACTTGAAATTGCTATTTATTTGTGTTCATACAAGCATTTGTGTTAAGCGGGCCACGAACACGCAACAAATAAAAACATATGGTAAACGCCCACTTATTCGCATATGTACGAGTATGCATGTACATGCACACACATATACACATTCAAGAGGTGTCTTATTTTAAATATTTTGATTCAGGAATTTCGCATTTTAAAAACAAAATATTTACCTAATTACCTGCAAATGTACTTATTAACATGTGTACTTGTACTTTAAAAATACACACATTCAAATTCTGGATTATTTACATATTTTATTTTTGTTTTTTATTTAGTGATTCGATCTCGACACAGCAAGGGCAAACCTTGTAATTATTAGTGCTAGTCACAATAGGTTACAATTTTCATAATAAAATTTACAAAGATATTTTAAATTACATTGAAAAACAAATCAAGTTAATATTACTTAAGAATTAAATTAAATTTATAGCCCTTAGTTCGAAAGCAATTCATTTAGATCAGAATATCTTTTATTATTGCGCCCATCGAATTCTTCACAACTCTTCTTTCAAAACTGGCAAAGAAATAGTTCAGTGCTGCCAAATACAAATGTTTTATTCGCATATTCTCTAAATGGTCGGCGAATCAAAAGCAGCTAATAAATGCTATTACAATATGTCCATACATAAATGTGTAAATATGTATGTAATTATTGTGGCATGATATATAAGTTGTTGTTGTAGTTGTAGCCATATAAACATTCCCCATACATGCACGGAGAATGCTGCTGGAGTGACAGTCCTTGGCCGGATATAAATCCGGGTCGTTTCGCTAACGTAGGACCAACTAGCGTGTGAACGATGGCATGTCAGTTGGCACTTCTGCTAACGAACCGACAGACTTGGATGCAAACTCAGTACGCACGACACCTGTAACGACAGAAAATACAGCAGAAAAGTGTGATACGCGACGATTAAACTACAGGATGATTGAAAAGTAATGAGCCTTCCCGCGCGGGGCGTCTGCCAAGCGATCAACCGAATCGGCTGGAGAGGGAAAATGATTGTTGGAGCTTCCACTAGGAACCGGTCCCAGTTCGCTGGCAACAGCGGTGCAGTCAACATCGCTCCGCGCGTGAAAGCTGTTTTAAAAGTGTGTGTTGAATTTTGCCGTGGCGAAAATGCACCTGATCATTTTCTCGACTCTCGAGGCATCGTCCACAAGGAGTTTGTACCTCCAGGAAGCACTGTAAACTCGGCATTTTACAAAGAAGTGTTCCTTCGGCTGAAAAACCGCGTCGCCCGGGTTCGGCCCGACCTCGTCAACAATTGGACCCTTCATCACGACAATTCGCCGGCGCACACCGCCTTCCCCTGCACCTCTGCATTGGCCAAGATGGGGGTTCCGGTGCTTCCCCACCCTCCCTACAGCCCAGACCTGTCCCCTGCGGACATCTTCTTGTTCCCGCGCCTGAAAAGAAAGCTGAAGGGGAGGCGTTTCGACTCCATCAAGGCGATCCAAAAAACCCGTGACACCCGAATTGAACGTGATTCCGGCGGATGAGTTTAAAAAATGTTTCCTGCGGTGGAAGGACCGCTACTAGCGGTGCACACACTGCAAAATGAGGAGTTTAGGAGGTCAAAAACTACAAATTTGAAAAAAATTATTCATTTGCACTTTTTAGGGTTCCTAACCAATACGTTATGAAAAATAATGATAAACAAGAATGAATGGGTACTCGGGAAGCCTGTACCTATTACCCAAAGCACGTTTATTATGTTGTTTTTGCACGTTGTTGGTGTGTGTGTCGTATTATTTATGTACATTAACTACTACATTTTCTTAATTGTGTTTGAACTTAAAAATACTTGTAAGTACCTAACTTCTAACCTATACAAACTTACCTACATAACTAAAAAGGAAAAGTGATAGGAGTAAAACAGTTAACAGAAATAAAAAATATTTATTTAGGAAAGGGAAAAAAGTAAGTATATTTCAATACCTATACATGATACAATACTATATAGGTTGGGTCCTTATTTAGGTATATCTATAGTTTATAATGATTAATAATCAGGATGCTTTATCATCATCTTCATGTTCTTGGCCATCATCTTCGTTTTCGTCATCATCATCTTTATTGATGACGTTTTCTATTGAAGGATTTTCCAACATTTCTAAAACCTCCTTAGCAAATGGTTTCCTTCTTTTATAGTGGCTCCTCCTCTTCGATGCAATTATAGGATCGGAAGCTATAAGCATCCAGTGCGCAATGTCGGTATTGGTGTCGATCCTGGAGGTCTTTCTAGTATGGAAAAGCCGTACGCTTTTAAATTCCTTTTGGCTGGCCTCCAATGCATCTTCGGAGAATAAACCTACAGGTAGTGGCAGCTCCTTAATAATATCTGCTCCGTGTATCAGGAGTTTGTGGACAGAAGCACTCATTTTGTACCAGCCATACCTATCAATGCAAAGTTTTGCAGTTTCAATACTGTAATTTTTGAATTTTTCGTGATTTACGTTGAATCCGCATGATAATACGCTTAGGGTGTTGGCGAATCTTTTGATGATTTCCGTATCTATACCTGTTATATTAGACGATTTGGTAGGCTCAGCAAAAAATTTCCTGGCCGTATTTCCGTCATTGGAATTCCCCCCTCCTTGTTTCGGTTGATCCACCACCAATCCCATTTCTTTGTAGAACTTTTCAGTTATCTCGTTTTTTTCTTTTTTTAATATTCTCTTTGGCTGCTGTGCCCCTGGCTTGCCATTGCTGCAACTCTATTTTATACGAGATGTGGAGTAGATACTCGTAACACCTTAAGTACGAATGGAGCACAGATATACCAAACTTGAACGGAGCCTTGGAATATTGTTTTCTCAAAAGCAAATCTATGTTGTTTAGCTCATTGGGTGATGCTTTACATATGTTGCAAGCTTGCGTTGATGATGTGTCAGTTAAAACGTTGCAAGTCTTGCCATCCATCATTGTACATACAGGATAATGTTTGAAAGTATATGTTTTGTCGTTAAAAGTTACTTTCGTAACCTTTAACCTCGATATTTGCTCTTCAATTTCGTCGTAATGCAGCTTCACAGATTCTTTTGTCTCTTTCTCAATTTGCAATCGAATAATGCGGCTATATCTTGAGGAGGAAGGACTAGGGTTTTGCCATATAATCTGTTTTCCATTCCTTGTTGTGTTCTCTGACATTTGTAATGGCACAATAGTACACAAAATAATGTTAGTGTCACCATATAATGAGTTGTTTACAAAACATTGTTTGTATATGGAATGACCGCCACTCCCGTCAAGACCCCATTTGTACACCACTTTAATGGGTGCGTTCTCTTCGTGATCGTGGTGTGTAAGAAGTACATCCTGCTGTACATCTGCAAGTCTGCGTACCGTGTGGTCAAGAACATCTTGGACGGGGATTTGGACTTCTGTTTCTGATATTTTTATATTGTCAGGGTAGCACTGTTTCTTTGTCTGCGCTATAACATTGTATGCAGGATATATATTGGCACCCCGAGATTTCGCCCCTCTTTGCATGTGAATGTAATCTTCTTTACCCATATCAGAGTCAATGATGAACGCTAAAGCCTCCTCAGGGGAATAGGGTGTGATACCAGAAGTCTTTGGTGTATCATGAATTTGTTTTATGCGTTTGTATCTGCGTGGGCTGGTGGTCAATGCCAGGTTCACCATTCGTCCAGCTGTTCTTTTCCCAGATTTTGTCAGACTAGCTTCAGCGGCAGCACACAATACCTCTGGAGTTATTTTAGCAACAATTGGTTGAACACGTCTTCTTTTTGTTCGTACAGAGCCCTCTTCGAAAGATTTTGATGGTCTGCCTTTAACACTTTTTATGTTTGAAACGTTGCTCACAGTTTTCACTGCTGGTAAGTCCAAGTCGTTTTTTAACCATGCTGAATTGTACTTGGTGAATCTCTCAACCTTCCAATTCGAGTTCTTCCATTTTTTCAAAAGTTTCGAAACAAACACTTTGAGAACACATTTTATTCGTAACGCACTGTCTTCTGATTGTTTATAAATACTATGATTGTCCAATATGTAACTAGTTAATCGTTCCACACACTTAGACGATGATAATTTATAAAAGTTTTCATTTTGTAGCACTAAAATCAGATCCATTTTTCTAACATGTATTTTCGAGTGACTTTGATCACTCCGACTACCTGTAAATAAAAGAGGATAGCGTCACAATGAGTTCGTTTGAGTTCTCAAAATTCACAATAATAACGGCCAACTAACTGTTAACTGCAAATATCGAAGACAGAAAACGGTACTTAGCGGAACTTTTTTTGTAAGTCTAAGTAAACATGAATTATAAAAGGAAATTTAACTAGACATGCAATATAATATTTAAATACTTACGATTACATTATTTTTAATTTTACTGTATTAATAAAATGTACATACCTGTAGATTCCATGTTATTGACTACTGTTGATATTTAAACACGAGGCGAAGGAAACAATGCGTATTGTTCATTCGACGGTAGAAAGCAAATTAAACGTACAATCATTTCGCTTATCTGCCGGGCCCTCCCACTCCTTTATTGTAAACATATTAAAGGTGAATTATTCGCTTTGTGATGGAACGACTATTAGACTCGAAAATATAAACTAATTTAGACTTTATCTTCAAGTTGATAAATCGCTTTTTGACCTCCTAAAGTCCTCATTTTGACGTGTGTGCGGTGTATTGACGCTCAACGGTCCTATTTTGGAGAATATTAGTTGTATACTATAAGCCAGAAGGTTTAATAAAACTGCTTAAAAAAATAAGGCTGATTACTTTTCAATTAAACCCTGTACATCAGTTTCGATATAAAAGCACGCATCATAATAGCACGACTACCACCATCGCCACTACTCAAACATTAATTGAGAACTTAATGTTCCAATTTATCCGTCGGCTATTTCGAACTCATTCAAACTTTTTCGCGGCTCCACCTTGATCACACGCGATGCATCCACCAACATATTCTTTCTGATGACCCAACACCATCTTGCCCACTCTGCCAAATGGATTTAACCCTTTTGCATCACCGCTCGAAATACGCGTTATATTCAAAATATCAGGTCCGTCCATAAGCTCGTGCATTTTTTAAAGGTGGTTTTAAAATTAATAAAAAAGATGTTTAAAGTAATTATTAATCAATAATATATTTTCCTTCATTATTTACAATGTCTTCCCAACGTTTAGGCAAATTTTTAATTCCTTGCTCAAAAAATGTTTTGTCCTTGGAACCAAAATACGTTCCGATATTCCTTTTTATATCTTCCTTTCAGGAGTAGTTCTGGTGTTTCATCTTTATCTAACTATTACCCTTTGCGAACAGGATTATTGTAAAGGACCCATTTTTCATCACCAGTAACGATACGGTTCAAAAAAATTTCATTTTCAAGCCGTTGCAGCAGCTGAGAACACACATTCACTTTCTACTGAAGGTTGGCGACGGAAAGTCTATGCGGAGCCCATTTTCCCAGCTTTGAAACCTTTCCCAACTCAACCAGTTCTATATAGTTCTAGAAAGAATTGGACTAATGCTTGTCAAATATTAGAACAAAAACTCAAAATAAATATATCACTGAAAACTCAAGATGAAATTGACTCAGCTATTGTATATTTCAATGATAGCGTAGCAGTCAGTTGCTTCCTCTACACCAACACCGAAAATGACAAATAAAGAAAATATCCCAACTTACATTAAAGAGAAAATCGGCGAAAAAAGAAAGCTCCGCAAAACATGGCAAACCACCTGACATCCAGCAGATAAAACCAAACTTAATAAGGCGACAAATGAGCTAAAAGCACTACTTACAAAACACAAGGAGAGTAAACTTCGAAATTATATGGCAAACCTGGGAACAGCAGCATCTACAAATTACTCCTTATGGAAAGCAACAAAACACATCAATGGCGCTGTAATACAATACATAAACCTCCCATCAAAACAGAACCCGGCTCATGGGCAAAAACAAGCAAAGAAAAAGCCGATACCCTAGCCCAACACTTCTTAGACACATTTACAAAACATTAACATTAAATCTGATAACATAATAAACGTTCCGTAAATGAAAACAAGAAAGACCACCGCAAGCGAAATTAAAAATCAAATAAGACAGCTAAACGATAAAAAAGCTCCAGGATATGATCTAATAAATGAAAACATTTTAAAAGAGTTACCTGAAATAGCATTGTAATTCATAAGAAATATATTTAATTGCATGTTAGAGCCTAAATACTTCTCACGACTATGGAAAATTGCTCAAATTACCGCCATACCCAAACGAGGAAAAGATGTCACCAAAACTGCAGCATATCAACCCATCAGCTTATTGCCAATATTTTCAAAGGTGTTTGAAAAAATATTGTTCTTTCCGATTAGAACCAATTTTGACAGCAAAAAAAGTGATACCAAGCCATCAATTCGGATTTAGACAGCAACCTCAACAGTCCAACAAATCCACAGGGTTGCTAACAAAATACTTAGCGATATGAATGACAAAAAATATTGTGTAGCTGTATACCTGGACATTGCAAAAGCCTTTGATAAAGTTTGGCATAAAGGACTTTTGCATAAGCTCA
Source organism: Anastrepha ludens (assembly GCF_028408465.1). Taxonomy (NCBI): domain Eukaryota; kingdom Metazoa; phylum Arthropoda; class Insecta; order Diptera; family Tephritidae; genus Anastrepha; species Anastrepha ludens. The sequence goes on from NC_071501.1 coordinate 126,828,795, forward strand.
AACGAATCTTTCCACAAAACTACTTTGAAATTTTGAAGAGCTACATAACTGATCGAAAATTTTATATAAGATATGAAGACGAATATTCCGATATTCTACCAATGACAGCTGGAGTACCGCAAGGTTGTGTATTAGGTCCTCTTTTATATCTAATATACACCGCAGATGTGCCAACTCCGACAACAGATAATGCAATGATAGCAACGTTTGCAGATGATACTGTATTAATGGCATCAAACAATGACGAAAAACAGGGGATCTTTACACTTCAAAAATTAATAAATAATACAGTAAATTGGTTTGACGAATGGGGTATAGAAGTTAATAAAGACAAAACTATGCAAGTTATATAAACAAACAAAATGACATCAAAATATAATCTTACCTTAAAAAACAACAAAATAAAAATCTGCCCAGCAACAAAATATCTTGGAATAACTATTGACGAAAAACTAACATGGAAACAGCAATCATTAACAAAAGAAATCTAATTAAGAATAAGTACCGGCAATTAAGTTGGCTAATCGGACGAGCATCAAAACTGTCACTTTATAATAAGGTGACTATATACAAAACAATTATTACTCCTATCTGGAAATACGGAATAGAAATATGGGGAACGGTTAAAAACACAAATCTTCAGCTCATACAGCGAACACAATCCAACATAGACACTATCCATCTTAAACATAGACACTATCCAAGAAACAATCACAAAATGTAGCACTAAGCATTTCCAGCGACTGTCAGTCCACCCAAACGAACAAATGCGTAAAATAGTACCGCCAGAAAATATCAAACGAAGATTAAAGCGACTCACACCGACTGATCTAACTATAAGATTTACTGTGTAATTACAAAAAACAAAAAAAAAAAACAATAATAATTATAACAGTTTCTTCTTACATTGGTAAAAGAACATAATATATTATATATAACATATTGTTTATATATAACATACTGTAATAAATAAAGGGGTGATATAAAAAAAAAAAACTGAACCAGGTGCCTGTGAACTGTTCCATGCGATGAATTTAACCTCTCAGCTATCATATCGACTGTCAAATTTGGCTCAGCTTCCACGAGTTCGAGCAAGGCGTCGGAGTTAAAGACTTCAGGACGACCAGCGTACGGGGCATCCTCCACGTCGCAGTTACCACTTCGGAATTTTGAAAACCACTTTTGCGCAGTCCTTTCACTCTCGGTATCCTCTCCGTGAACAGTGTTTATTTCAGCAGCAGCAGTTGTTGCATTTTTACCACTTTTTAAAAAAAAATACAAAATATGCCCCTCATACGCGTTCGAAGATTCCATTTTATTTTTTAACAATACGTGCTTCTATCCGCGATTCAAATCACTTGTTGAATGCACAATATATCAAAGAAAATATAAATAGTTCCGTTACATTCCGCGAAAATCGTACAAAAGTGAAATTATAAGTAAAATACGCACGAACTTATGGACTGACCTGATACCTTGCGTCGGTAAGACTTTTACTCTTTGTTCTAATGAAAAGGAATGCTACAGATTACCAAATTATCTATTTTCCTCAAACTTCAACAAAAAAATAATTCATTGGGGATTATTCCGTTCTTGGTGATAAAAGAGAGTTTTTATTCGCCGATTATTCCGTCGAATGATGCAAATGGGTTAATAATAAAGCATATACATGTTTTCCGAGTGCTCTGCTTTGGAAGGAGCTAGACGTAGATACATCAAATACAACTGGGTTGAGATGCTTAGGAATCCCACAAAGCACAACATAGATTCAATCAACAGTCTCATCAAAACTATCCCATTAATCATATAAAGACTGGATGATCATGATCTCTTGAATATTTCGTCCTCACAACACACTTTTTTAATTTTGCAGAGCTGATTACCTGGGAACTAATGCACATAAATAATATTAACTCGTTAATTTATTTTATTTGGCTAATAAATAATAATAATAATGGCCAAATGTGCCCCATACATGCCTGTGTTTGTTTAACCAAATAAAAATTAATGGAATTGTGACGGCTTTTTGTTTTTTTTTTACTGAAGAAAATTTGCGTATTTCAAAAGACAAAATCAAAATCAAACCTTCAATTCAATAATAGTGCATAAGAACTACGAAGATCAGACTAATAATAGTGTCAGCTTCATTTCAATTGGTTTCTTCGTGGTAAAAAAATTCGGACATACGTAAATACATATAATACACATAATCTATAAGTGTGTGTATGCGTGTATATAAGTACACAAAACCAAATAACAATAACGTTATAAAAATTCCTTATGAATTCTTTAGTTGTTGTCATAAACCGCTTATTTCAGACACTCTCTACTTTCCGCTACTTTCGGACCCCATCTCCTGCATCCGTCAGCAAAGTCAACACCTTTCTTAAGAAATCTCAGAAACAAAAAATGTAGATAGGCCATATAATAATGAGATGTATAATATACATACACACATGTATTAGTATTTGAGTTGTTTGTATTTTTATTTTATTTTAATTTTGATAAGCATTTTCAAGTGCTGGTGATTTTGCACAGAAACGAAAACAAAAGCACAAAACGCATGCATTGTACTCCATACTTCTGTAAAGACAACGGAGACGGCTATCAGTCAGGTTCGTGATTGTGTGTACATTCGGGATGCCGATTCGGTATTATTTAAATATTGAAAATCCCGGGATTAGGTGATATGCATTCTGAGATAATTTTTTAGTTTTTTTAGGTAAAAATGTTGGAAAAATTTGAAATAAAATCTTATGTGATTTTATGTGCAATAAATTTAGACTTTAAATGTTTTGCACATTTAGGTATTAGAGTTTTTAGCACAAGTCAAAATTTAAATTGGCAGCTACCGATGTTGCTAAGCCTTAACTTAAGTGAATTCGATAAAAAAATATGTATTAACAACTTATGAGGCGGCCGGCGTAGACGATTGGATGCCCAGGTCAAGAAACTGTTTTTTTTTCTTATAGGAGTCGCTCTTCAGCAGGCGATGGCAAAACTCCGAGTGTATTTCAGCAATAAAAAAAGCTTCCCATAAAAACCCATCTACCGTTCGGAGGCGGCATAAAACTGTGTGCCATATATAGGAGAGGGAGCTTAGCCAAACTCCCAACAAAGGGTGCAAAACTGCAATTATATATACCTATATAATATAATATATGAGAAAGTTTATGCTTACTTGGATTACATAAAAAATATTCCAAAATCCCGGCAACAAAAATTATCGCTATTGTGTAGCCCGAACAACTAAAAATATGTGAAAAGTCAGCACATCGCGACACATACAAACATGCATACTCGTATATTCATATTTATATATGTGCATGTAATATGTCCTACAAGCAATAACGCATGCACAGGCATGCAGATACTCTGATTTTTACGCTTTTAGAAGTAGAAGTTATTTGTGAACGAGTAATCGTATCATGACTACATTAAGTTTTCATTTGTCTTTTCAGTGATAACAACAAATATGAGAGCAGAGGATATACCGCGTGTGCGCATCGCAGTCATTGGAAATGCGGATGTCGGAAAATCAGGTGGGTCAGTCATGCATTTGCATATTTTCATACTAACTTGCATTTGCCACTTAATAACATTTGTATTTGTACAAACATATTTGTATGTATGGATTTGCAGGTATGCATGTATATGGGTTGAGAATTAAGTGAAGCTAAACAATTGAGAAACTGCAGTTATCAGTCATACAAAACACTTGAACTTGTCAGTCAATGTCAAGAAATCGTCACAACTGCTAATAAAGTATTAAAGACTAATCCTAAATGCATAAGCCATAAATACTTCCAGATGAATTCTTCCTTTTTGCGCGTCATCCGAGTCAGGCGAGTTCGTCACCGAAAGAAATGAATTAATCTTTAATTGTTTTTGCTTATCTTTATTTTTCCCGAAATCTCACTTCAGATATACACCTGTGTACAAGATAGTATGAGCGTGACGAATTACCAAGTTTTAACTACGTTTTTGCATTTAGTTTATTTTATGTTTTAATAATCATGAAAATTTTCAACATTTGAATCTGAATCTGTAGAAAACTTTAAGGTAAGCAGTTTTATAACCCATTACATTTTAGTATAATAAAGTGCACGTTTGAAGTATTATACCATATATGGAAGGAAATGTTCAGCACCAGAAAAAAACTGGCAAAAATCAACAAGAATTTTGAACCATTCAAATTTGCCCAACTGAAGAAAGAGTTGGAAAATTTGACAATTTGTTTTTTTTATTTGTTAATTTTTTTTTGATTTTTGTATACATTTTCAATCTTTGAGTTATATGGGTTTGTTGTAGAATACGCTCTACTTTTATGAAAACATAAAATAAAATTAAATACAAACAAAATAGGTGAGGTAGTAAAAGTAATTCGTCGCGTACCTATTATTTAGAACACAGGTGTATTTACACACATTAATTATCACATTCCGCCATATACATAACGCGTGTATATCTTGTTGAATGTTAATGTGAACACTGACAGTGCAGGGAAATTTTTGAGATCTTGGACGATTTCGTTAAAAAAAAGTGATCACAAATTGTACGGCCGTGGCGTCCGATGCAGTAAAGAGCTGCCTCGAGCCGAGCTTAAGGATGATGTTCTTTTTCTGCAATTACTTTTATGTGCCACATTTCATTTTTATATACATTTAAGTACATTAATTTGAAAAAAATGTAGAATGCATTCGCCTTTTCATCTATTGCGGAAGTACTTCTATAATTAGGCAAAGATGATAGATTACTAGGTTTAGCCTTCAAATATGGCGAAAAACGAAATTATGCGAGTAACTTTTGCCCACTCATTTCAAACGTATTCATACACTCGTCCAATCAGTCGTTGTTCAGACGACAATGCAGCGACATTGTGTTGATTTATTTCGTATAGCACCAACACATTTTTAGTTTTTTCGTAAACAAACCGATTTATAACCACAGCTACGTCAGCTATTCAGCGGATTCGTTCAAATTCAGCGAGAGTCGGTTAACGCTCTGATATCGGCCACACCTTCTGATACTGGAAGTCAATCATCCTTAGCTTATCTGTCAAATACAAAATAAAATCCCTGAGCTTTGATAAACTTTACCATACATAAATTTTTACCAGTGCCAACAAACTTGTAGTTGATCAAAAATCATAAATCATTTATTGAAACAAATTAGCCTTCACATTTGTGTATAAGATAATTTCCCAGATTTGCGTATTGTGTTGGATAGCCCTGCTGGTTCTATGAGCTAAAGCATCGGGGTAAAAAATTTACCGGCTGCTTACTTGGGCAATACCAGGTTCGTGTTCCTAGTTATGGTTCTAGAGGAGCAAAAGATCGGCAGTAGTCGATTAAGTTCTCTGCTGGGTTCATACATCACGTTTACATACATATGTATGTATGTATGTGCGTACGCAAAAACGTTACATTATTGTGTTACTTCAAGTATTTAGTACTATTCGCTTAAAGTTGAAAATGTAACACATCAAATATTTTAATTAATTGCAAACTATTTGCCCCAGTTTCTTGCGTTCTTTACCCACTTATCTCAATTAAAAGCGTACATTCGGACAGATGAATAGATATTTCGAAGAGTGTAACGCACAAGTTCCATTTTTTTTTGTCTTACCAAAAAGTTTAAAATAATTAAAAAAAATTATGTTAAGAGCAAAGAAATATGGGCATACATACATACATATAGAGCCAGCTCGCTTTTATTTCCAATTCAAGTAATGAGCAAAACAAGAAAAGAAATTCAGATTGCCATGACACTTGTACAGACTTACATAAGTATGTATGTTTACGTGCATGTACGCATGTATCACGATCATATGTACATATGTATGTATGTATAATGGCGAATAGAAAATGCGTTCAATATACCGTTACTCTAAATATGCACGCATACTTAAAAAGTTAATAGCAATTTTTTGTATGCGAGTGCGTTTGTTTATATGCGCTTCTGACCTGCTTCCTTTATGGCAAAAACGCCGATCAGGCATGTGCGTCTTCCGCCATATAAATAAACTGGCTTGCTCAACAACTTGCAATACAGTCCTACTAGAATGTAAATAGTGTACATATGTATGTAAACGCAATTAGTAAGAATATATCCAAACAAACAAAATGAAACAACCAGTGTGTAATAATTGTTTTTGTACTAACTACGCTATAAATGAATGGGCAGCAGAAAGAAAATTCCAAATCCGGGAAATCACATTCTCATGCACATACACACATATTGTACTATAATATTTCCACATACATAGTAGATAGTCAATGAGCCAGGCCGATGGAAATCGAGGCAAATCCACTTTGAACTTAGCAACATCAATAATAACAAAAGCAATATTGCAACAACCATTGCGCACAGCATGTGGCGGTGTTGGTAGCGCATGGCACGAGCCGGAGATGCCTAATTACAGCTGCCCACCAATGCGAGAGTGCTGGAGTATTTTTGGCTATTCTCAGAAATTATTTGTAATACCACAATTACGTTAATTGTTTGGAGATTTGTGCTTTAAAATTGTAGTAAAAATTTTTAAAACTATGGCAAAGACAAAATAGTGCGAGCAGTAGCAGAAGTTTTATCACATTGAACGAAGCACGGATTATTCACTTAGGTACTTTAATTGAATAAATAAATAATAATGAAATTCACGATAAATCCTAGCAGAAGAAAGTGGCATGGCAAGCAGATAAACACAACGAGAGAATCGGGATGATTCCATTGAAAAGACCTTGAATTATTCCGCATGTAATCCATTTATTTTTGATTTTACTTCACAAGCATTTCAGTCATCCGTTTTATGATCTATAATTTGTATAAAAAGCTGACGGTTATTTGGTGTTATGGTTTATATTATATGTATGTATGTGTCTACACACTGTTTGCCGAAGTGCTCTCTTACAGAGATTTCTTTAATAGTATTAGTCGAGAAGTAGGGGAAGAGATTAGTTGGATAAAAGCATTTAGCAACTTACACTTGCATGCAAATTCAACGCAAACAGAAACGGAGAGCCTGATACGTATATGTAATATCATACATATATGCACAACATACGTATATACTCGTATGCATATATACATTTACATATACACATACATTTTTGCGTGTGGTAACATGCATTGCATGCTTTACAATTTCCTCGCACAAATCATTATGCGCGAAATGCTGCCAACCATTTCTGTCTGCACTGAATCAACATAACCACCATTCTTATATGATACAAGTGGATTATAATACTTGTTTATCATATATACATATGCTACGTATACTTGCATACATAACTTACCTCACTTCAACTAAAATATTCAAATAGCGGGACATAAAAAACATGCACAACGAATGCTGTATGCATACGTATGTACATATGTATTAATTTCGCAGCCTGGAGCAATCAATTATTGGATGCTCAATACGAGTGCATGACACTTCAGTTGTCAATGAGGTGACTGCTGCTGAGGTCACTGACGGCTGGAATGGAAGTAGCGAAGTTGATATTTACATAAGTGAGCTGGAATGTTTCGAGAATCCCTCTTATTACTCGTAATGTAAATTTGATCGATAACATCGTGCGATAAAACCATTTTTAACACACTTTTATTAGTTCGGGTTGTATGTATGTACATATGTAACGGAATCTTTGAGCTTAATTTTCACTGGCTTCTAAAAATCTGATCGACTTGAAATTTTGCACACCTATCAAGGACCGATGACAATGCAATAATTTGATAAAAGTTTTCCATTATCCTTATTAGGATTGCCAGGATTAATATTTTCTTTTTTTTTTACTGTGGGCAAAAAGTAAGGTGAATTTGGTTGTAAAATTAAAAATCTTTATTCATTCTTGTAAATCAGTTTCGCAGGCTCCCTCCACGAAATAAGTTCTTCATCCCGATTACTTCTTTATCACGACCGATAACTGCATAGCTTTAGACTCACAGTCGATAAGAAAGGAATTAAATATAACACGAATATATCGAACCATTTATTCACTGACTGCAATGATATCAATAATTTTCATTCATAATAAAAAATAATTAAAAAAAAAAAACTAAAAAACACGCTTTTTTGCTAATCGAACTAAAAAGTAGAAAATAAAAAATAGTTTAAAAAAACTAAAAAACACGCTTTTATTGCTAATCGAACTAAAAAGTAGAAAATAAATTTTAATGATAAAGAGACCTATAATGAAGTAATAGCAAACATGAATTGGGTATTTTGGGGATGAATTTTGCTTCACTTTCATAACCCTCTGTACATAGGTAGTTGCCAATAGAATGATTGTAATATTTACTATATCAAGCATCCCACGCTTTTAACTCTAATTTGAATTACTCTATTTGTATCTTAATTTTTGTTATAATTTTGTTCTGAGGTAGTTGACTATGACTGATCGTTCGATTTGCTATTACTTCATTATAGGTCCCTTTGTCATTAAAATTTATTTTCTACTTTTTAGTTCGATTAGCAATAAATGCGTGTTTTTAAACTATTTTTTATTTATTTTTACAATTAATAATTTTGCATACCCCGTTTTTCATTTTTTCATCAATTGAATTTTTTGACTGATATTGAAATTTCAAAGGGGAAATGTGCGTACACTTTATTTCAAAGGAAGAAAGTTCAACTATTTTTTTTTTAACTTTTTATGAAAGAGTAAGAAGAATGTGTATGTAACTTTTAACAAAATAATTCATTAGGGAATTTCAAGGATACTTAAGGATACATTTTTCAACGGGCATTATTGCACTGTATTTATCCTGGTGAAAAGTAAAAAAAAGTTTTGTTTATTAGCTGCTATCCATATTAATATCATAAGATGAGATGATTAATAAATATATTATATAAATAATTGGCGTTTACACTCCTGTTAGGTGTTGTGCCGAACTCTTCCTCTTATTTGTGGCGTGCGTTGATGTTTTTTGAGAAATAGAAAGTTTTAAGTCGACTCCGACCGGCAAATTGTTTTTTTTTTTTTTTGAGGAGCTTTTTCATAACAGAAATACACTCGGAGATTTTCTATTGCCTGATTATTTAAAACAGTTTTTTGAAAACTTTGATTTTTGAAATTATAAGCCCTAAAAATTAAATTAATGAAAAAATGAAATTTACTTAAAAAATTATACAGTTTCATGTGCATATGGAAATTTTCTTGGATAACTTTTACTGTCGCACGGTGTAATCATTTTGATAAAAAAACTTTGGTAAGTCAGATGTCATAATAAACAGAATTCACGTGCATCGATATGTAGATGTACAAGGTACGCTGTTAGCAATGTATTTTATAATCAATACAAGCCATTGAACTGCTCCAAAACAAAAGATGCCAAATAAAATGCTTGCGCATTCAAAAATTGGAAATTCTTCATTCCCTTGCTAATTTCCCTGCACAAGAAAACGCAAAGATATTTTTAAATACAACTTTGTGTCTGTGAATATATGAATATATAATAATATGTACATACTCGTATGTATCTACATACAAATTGACTCCATCGAATATAAATTAAGTTGCACGATCAAAAACATATTCGCTGAAATTAATTTGTAAATTGGTAATGAACGTTTAACGTCAATGAACTGCAAACAAAGAATTACTCTTTAATTTCTGCTTACTAATTGACGTCGAACCAGATGAAAGTATTTTAATATCATATTTCTTTATTGAAAATAGTTAGTGTCGAAATGCTTAAGATAATTAACGAGTGCCAGTTTCCTAAAACTACATTAAGGAAAAGATAAATAATGAGCGAAAAAGACGCAGGCAAACACTTCAATACCAACTGTGCAAATCAAGAATTTATTTATTTGGTACACTAGCCACTTGTACTAACACACAGCCTTGACTCTGCAATCAACGGCCAACAGCCAAAGGCTAAAAGTAGTTTGTATACATACATATACATATGTGTAAAAAAAATCAATAAAATTGCAAGTAATTGTACAGCTAATAAACAAAATGCTGCCATTGGGGCAGAAGGGACAACAAATAGCCATCTTCTGGTTATGGGAAAGTGTCTGTTCATATTCGTATTCAATTATGGGATAGCAAGCATTTGTCAGTATTTCATACCAATCATATAATATCGCATGCTTAAAGTGCTAACCTCGCTGCCAGCAGCCGTGTTAGCGAACATACACGAGAAAGTAAATATTGCATGATTGCCTTGCCCGTAGACTCGTGCCCAATGGCTGGAATCAATGTCAGTGGTGTTGCATAAACAATCATTTTCAAAGAAACATGTATGAAGCCAGCGATTGCAATGCACCAATGTAACAATTTTTCCTATCTTCTTTGTTATGGCTATCGTTCATACATCCGAACTTGCTTATTGTATGATATGTTGCATGTTGTGTAGTGGTATATGGGGGTGTGTGCATTACCTGTATTTCCATGGCATAACATGACTGCATATTCGTGCAACTGCTATATTAGAAGTGGCCGATTTCATTTGAAAAGTATCGTACAAGTGATATAGTTATATATACATATGTATGTAAGCATGTATGTATGTATGCGTGCTTTAGAAGTTTTGGTCTCTCAAACAAGATTTATATATAGCCTAATAGAGTTTCACTTGAAAATATATTTTCACGTTTCAAGATGCACAAATATCACAAATATCTACATATATGTGTACATGTGCATGTATGTATGTATGTAAAAAATTGTTAATTGTTCCGAACCAATTGCATTTGGATAAGAATATTAAACAAAATGTCTTTGAAATTTATTCTGGAATATAACGAAAAAATGTGAAATAAAATATTCTGCCGCGAGCGCTTGCTATCGGAAGCAGCTTGCATACATATGTATGTGTGTATGTACCTATCAGTTTTAAAGTTTGATGCACTGAAATATTATTCTATCCTATCACATAACGGCTAATAACCGATAATCAGTCCACCTACTTAACGAGTGATGCAAAAACCAAAGGAAAATGTTTGCATACAAATGAATTATCTGTCGCTCCTCCGCAAGCGCAAATGTTTTTATATGATAGATGCTTCAATTAATATGAATAACATTCAATGGTCATGAGTTCAATGCTCAAGTGTCGAAGAATATTCCATGTACTAAATTAAAAACGTTTAATTTTTGTTTAAATGTGAATAACTGATGTTTAATTGTTATTTGCATTGTTAAACGACCACAGCAGGGCGTATGAGTAACGTGACTCTCACTTATTTTGTGTATATGTATAGGGTCCGCCATATAACTTTACGGAATTAAAAATGCTATAACAAAGAAACTACTTAATATTTTTCTAAACTGTTTTTTTTATTTTGAAGTACAATCCTTCCGGTTAATGATGGAACACAATTTCATTCATATGGCTGCCTCGGCTAGCCATGCACCATCCCATACGATCGGTCCAATTTTTCAACACATTTTCGATTGTATGCGGCTGTATTTCAGCTATGACATCGCGTATGTTGGTCTTCAGTGCATCAATTGTTGCTGGTTTGTTGGCATAACACTGGTCTTTGACACACGGTTTTTGGTCGGTCACGCGTTGGTTTGTCAATAAGCAACCCAGTTTCTCTTACTTTTTTCGCAAAGTAACGCACATACGCTTCATTCGGTGCTTTTCTTCTTCCCATTGCCGTACGAAATTTTCGTACACATTCTGCAACATTACCATGATTTTCAAAGTAATGTCGTAATATTTCCCAGCGTTCTTTGAGCGTATACACAACCATTTTCGTTCAGCGGAAGAATAATTTTCTGTCAAATCAGATGACAGCTAAGTGTTACCATTCTTCAAATAATACCTAGTTCAAATCCGTAACGATAGATGGCGGGCCCTGTATATATATATATATATATACGTACGTATATGATAACATTTGTGTATTAGGGCAGGTCGATAAGCAAATATTACCCAATCGTATGACATAAAATCATACTGCAAGCCATGCTAAAGCAGAATGCACAAAAAAACATTAATTTAAATAATTTTAATTTTCTCACTGCTATTTGTTAATACACATAAATGTATATATGTATATATACAATATATAGATAAACTGAGAGGCGTATATGCTTGTATGTATGCATGCGCCTAAGTATGTGAGCGATAGGTGGACGATCTGCCTGCAGGAACAACCAGGTATCAAGGCATATTTACCACTATTTGTATCATGAAAGTGTTTGTCAGTGTATGCATGATTTACACCCACAAATATTGTACTATAGTGGATCAATAATAAACTTAGGAAAAACAAAAACATTTATCAAAATGTACCGTATATGTACGCGCACATACACATAAGCAAGTACAAGCATCACATAGATGGAATATATATTAATAAACAGAAATAATAGCGACACATGGCGTACGCTATATATTATTATATTTTGATTTTATACATACAAACAAAAATAATAGCAATAAATTGATGAATGATATATTGTACCGTTAAAATAAAATATATTTTTGCCGTCTATGGCAATGCTATGTTGTTTCTTTAAGCAAATGAAGCAGTCTAATGCGAATATCAATTGCGATATTTACTTTATTTTTCAGCATTGACAGTGCGCTATCTGACAGGCCGATTTATTGGCGAATATCGCTCAAACACAGATCTGCTGTATAATAAAACGATCTCACTGGATGCCGGTCTGACGGAAGTAGAAATTGTTGATGTATATGCCGGAAATGAGGATGATTTTCCAGTAGAACAAGTAAGAAAATTATTTATAATTTAAGTTGCATATGTATGTATGTATGCACATTCTTGTCTGACATAAACGACACCACAATGTGCATATCATGTCCCTGTGCGCTTACATACATACATATATATAAGTACTACATGCTTGAGCATGAGCGAAATAATTTCCTCAGTGTAGGTCCGCGCTTATTCCTTCCATTGTAATTTCGTCTAAAAGTCAACGAAAATATTGAGTCTTTCCCAATACAGCACACAGCAAATTTGCTTCGAGAATTTCGTGCAAAGTTTGGAACTTTAATTTATACGACTTTTGGTAAATAATGAACAATATTTTTGTAAAAAAATTGCAAAGAAAAGTTTGAAATAAAAATTTTACGAATGTTGTTAATAGATAAAGTGACTTAATAATGTGAGCACAAGTGTACGTACCTGCATATATAGGTTTTTAAAAGTTTTTACAAATTATTTCGTTATGCTCGAGTAGCTGAAAGAAACTATCTAAATAATTACATTTAAAACATTTCCTTTAAAATGTTTTCCTTTCCTATTTTTCAGGTTCTTTGGGCCGATGCTTGTATGGTTGTTTACAATATAACGGAACGCAGAAGCTTTGACTACGCCACCAAATGTCTGGGTGAAATTAAAGCGTTACAGAATAGCCCATCAGCCTATTTGATAGGCAACAAAGCCGATTTGGATCACTTGAGAGAGGTAAGTTTCGGCCGTTCATACAAGAAAACGAACATACGACGAGCATAACGGATGAAGTTTATAGTTCTAAATAATTCAAAAGCATTGATTGAAATGAAGTCAATCATTATCGGAACTGCTAAGTGTTTTATTTTTTAAAAAACCTTTTTTCAACCTTCTTGCCCAGCCCAGGATGGTGATCTTGTGGGTAACCTATTGACTTTTACAGCTAAGGCGGTGATATTGGACAGCGCATACGAAAAATGTTAGTTCCCATATGAAATATGAATATACTCGTATGTATGTATGTGCATATATTTGCATGTAAATAAATTCTCAGACAAATTGTGTTCAGCCATCGTTGCTTTTATGAGTACTCTTGCATGGGCTACTTTCTTACTTTTTCCATCTCTGTCCTTCAGACCTTGCTCGTTTATTTTTGACGAATGCCACTTAAAGAAAGAAATGTGGGAATTTTTAGTCAGCTTCTTTTCTTGTCATATAAATCACTCTACATATTTGTGACTTGGTCAGCTGTACAGGTATGAGTTATTTGACAAGTGTATGCCCCTCAAATACAAATGAATAAAAATCAAAAATGAAAGCGAAAAGTATGTCAGACCAACGAACCCAGTTTGCCGAAGTAGAATAATTGTACATACTTATTATGCAAATTATTATATTGTTAATAACATTTTTTCTTTCTTTTCCTTGTAGATACCCGAAAAGGAAGGTGCCGCACTGGCCGCTGCACATTCACTTGGTTTCTGTGAGGTTTCCGTGGCCGAGTATACCCCTATTTTGTCCAAGGCCTTTGAAAAGTTGATCATCGACTCACGAGCGCGCCCACAAAAACAGATCCGCAAATTTTCGGTGAGCAAAATGCTGGGCACACTGATCGGCAGCAGCGGCTATGGCAGCAGTCGTAACCTGGCCATCAATCAGGGCACCGTGATTCCCTGCCACAAGGGCGAGCTGCACAAGACACGTGTGTTGAAGCGTCGACAGGGCTTCATGGCCACGTCCAGTTTGTGACCAGCTGCCGAAACAGATTGGTAGAGGGAGGGCATATGGGTTTTAAACAATTTTGATATAAATATTTATACATATATGTGGTAGTATATAGTATATGTATGTAGAAGCAGAAAAATAGATTTTTTTTATTTAAAGTATAAATAATATTCTGCACATGTCGCTCTTATTTATAAGTACAGATGAGAATGTAAGACGTTGAAATTGTTGAAGGATTTTGATTGCTGACCTTTTTAGCTTTAAAACCGATAACAAATCAAACAGAAAATTCAGCTTACTTGTGCATGCACATATACATATGTATGTATGTAAAAGAGTTAATTGTAAGTAATTTTTCATATTTTTCATTTTGGTTTTTTGTTTTCATGTTAAAGTTAAATGAAAACAACTGTTTTGTGTTGAAATGGAATTTCCGATATTAAGAACATAATTTAGTTGCTGGTGCTCAAATTCAAAAAAATTGCGAAAATATATAGACACACAGTATTTTCATTCCATATAATTCCATAATTTCACACATGTACGCACATACAAATTATGTTATACATTTTGGCTACAATCAAACAATTTAGAAATTCAAGTGCTTCATTACATATACAGACATACATTTGCGTGTGTATATGTATATATAAGTACATATGTATATACACACAAGTGCATACACAAAACGTAAAAAACAATTTTTTCTATCAACTTGATACGTTCGAAATTTCATTTGAAAACAAAATAATGTTGGATTTCAAATACTGAAATTATGCGTTTTTTGTTTTTAAAAAATGCGCCTGCAAAATAATCTGTGATATGTATTTAGAAGAAGGATTTTTTATCTAAAGTAGTTTTGTATGCATTAACGGAACAGAACATTATTATCTTAAGCACAGTTAATAAGGAACGAAATTTTGCTCAAAAAATTATTGACAAATAATTCGCCCAGCGCAAAATACTTAATCGTGCTGTACGTACAAGCATAATTGAAATAAGAAGTAGTAGGTTAAAACTAGTCGAACTAACCGAAATTGTAATATTTTATAAGTTGAAAATGTTATTAATTTCCACCTGCAATAATAATTGTAGCTTCGTGTATTTTTCTTTTATAAATTACTCTATGTTTATAAAATCTAAGTGCAAAAGAAGTTTTCGAAGTTAAACTTTTAACCATTGCAAAAGCGTTAATGCTCGAAAGCTTCCCTCAGCGACTATGACCTTCAGTGACATTTGCTTCAAATGCAAGTGGCATTGAGAAATCATATTCCGAACTTGTATTCCATACACTCGTACAAGTAATGAAGTTGACCATCGCATCGTCATCGTTTGCACTCATTTGACCATCGAAATACAGTTGGAAAGAACGAAGAAGTGCCTATCAGTAACTTGGCTTGCAAGCTCTAAGCCTAAATGAAAGATTTACTGACTGGCACTTGGAACAATATCAACAATTTTCACGGTAAATAAATTCCCTATAAACGTTGGGAGTGCATTTTGTTGTTTGTAAATTTGCTTTTGCTATTGAAATTTTATTTATTATTTAAAGTGCAGAGTATTGTTAGCTAACCACTTACGGAACAAAAACATTTGAATTTGAATTTAAATTTAAGCCGTCAATAATTGAAACCATTTCCACTGTATTGTAAATATTAAAGAAAATAAATGTTTAATAAATTTCGTGAGAAATTTTATTCAAATGAAATCCTACACAAGCCTTTTATTTAATATGAATTGAACCATAGCAAATGAAGATCTTCAGCTGCCCCGTGGTTCACGCACTACCTCGTCACAATTGCGTTCTAGCAGCAGATTAGACTCTTGGCTATTTAGATTTGACTCTTACACACTCAATATACAATACACATATGCTCATTAAAATAGGCACAGTGGCCACCATGATTGTCAATGACTTTTGTATTCGATTTGACATAGATTTGATAAGCCTACGGCGGGTTTCTGTGGGAATGGAATACCATAGTTCTTTGCTTTTTTCCATATATTATTATTATTTTTGAATATTTCCTTCCCGCTTCGCTTCTTTAAATCTCCCCAAAGGACCTCAATGGGGTTTCTTGGACATACCATAACTTTAGCATTATTTTGTGCAAACCATTCACGCGCTAACATTGAGGAGTGTCTTGCACTTATCTTGAATAAAAAATCACGAAGTGACATATTTTCCTCAGCAAATGGTAGCCTCACCTCTCGAATTATGCCCTTGTAAATAAATTTGCCCATTTTATTGGTTATGAGGTGAAAAGGAGCTACTCCATAGCAAGAGAAGCATCCCCAATTTATTATGTTGCTATCCCTTTGACTGGTTTTGTTTGTTTGTATACTGCGGTGAGAACTCTTTACGACGTTTCACATTTTTCCCAGCATCCTTTCCAAATAAATGTATTTTTGTTTCATCGCCTCAAAGTATGCTCTACCATTTTTTCATATCACCTGGTCCACACCATGACTTGTGCTCTTTAGCAAAACTTGTTCTCTTCCTTAAATTTGCTTGTTTCAACAGAGGAACTTTAGAGCTATTCTGCCTGGTTTATGTTCATGTTCTACAATCGACGCCCCACAGTTCTCGCTGTTGCTTTCTGCTGCAATGGCCTTTGAGGACTTGAAATGATTCCTCTTGGCAAGAGTAGTAGTCAGCTCAAGTAGTTTGTTCTTGAGCAAATTAAATGTTTATAAAGAAAAATTTCCCTACGTTATAATCGAGTTTTTGCATTCCTGAATTGTTTTTTCTTAAACCATCGGTCATTTTAATTAACTTTGTGATTGAAGTATTCCGGTATTAAACACACACGTATGAATGCTTTGTCACGGGGGTACGGGGATTCGGCAGCAGTATTATTCCCACTCATTTCACCCTTATTCACATATTCGTTCAATCACGCGTTGTTCAGATGGCATAGAAGCAACAGGAGTGAGAACATGCTTTTTCGAGCATCACCAACACAATCTCAATTATTTCGTAAGCAAACCGCTGCCATGGCCCCGGTTACGTGAGCCAATCAGCTGATTCCTAAAAAACCACTGAGAGACGATTAACGGTCAGATTTTGGCCACACCTCTGAATTCTTTTCTCCATGCTTATGAAAGACAGAACGAAGAACGAAAATTTCAAAACAACATTTCTCATATTTTGGCAACAAAATATATATTTTGGTATTCTCTTGACATTCTACTTTCACTTGGTACCCATATAAATATAATATATAGGGTTTTCCAATAACAGGTGTTATCTATCGCTCTCAAGAGATGATTAACGATTTTTTATGGCCGGAGTTGGATGGTATTGATCTGGACAACGATTAATTTCAACAAGACGGCGCTACGTGCCACACAAGCAACGAAACCATTGATCTTTTACGGGAAAAGTTTCCGGGCCGTGTTATCTCCCGAAGAGGTGATCACAATTGGCCACCGAGATCTTGTGATTTAACACCTTATGATTTTTGTCTTTGGGGTACGTGAAAGAGAAGGTCTACGCCAACAGCCCAGGGTCGATTCAAGACCTCAAAGATGGAATTCGTGAGGCTATCGAGGACATAGGACAGCCACTATGCAATTAGGTTATGGAAAATTTCATGAAAAAGATATTGTCCTGTAAACGTGGTCGTGGTGGTTATTTGCTGATGTTATTTTTCACTATTAACGGCATACCTTCCTCTTTATAATGAAATAAATCTCCGATCATTTACATTAAGGGGGAACGCCACTGTGAAGGGAATTTGGGAATTTTTTTGTAACTAGGAATGATTATTCGAGGATCGGACAAAAGGCAATTTATAATATATGTATTAAACTACGTTGATATAAATTTTTATTAAAAAATATTATTGAAAATTGACAAATTTATGTAAATAAACGTAACGAGTTAAAAAAAAATGACGTCATCTGGTGGCAGCGATACAGCAATGAATAATCATCTTAAATCAAATACCCAAAAATTGTATTAATCTACACAATAGTGGCTATCGTTGTACGTAGCCTCTTTTTTTATTTTGACAAAATGGTGGTGATTTGAATTTCGATTTGTGTTTTTCACCATTTTTTTGATTTTCAACAGGCCAAAAAAAATAGTTATTTTCAAAATTTTGAAAATCGGCTACGTACAACGATAGCCAATGCGATAACAAAAATTAAAAAAAAAAAAAAATATAAATCGGTTCATCAGTCTTCGAGAAATCTTTGCCACCGTACCAAAAAAAGTCGTTTCGAGAAAAACGCGTTTGAAATAAAGCATCGTATCGTAAGCGCTACGGGGCCGACCCAACGGCGCTCACTTAAGTGCAAATAGAATCGGGAATAAAGCGAATTTCGCTTTAAAATTTTTACCACATTTTCTTGAGTAGTAATACTAACAATTTATGCAAAAAAAATCTATTTTTTTTTTTTAATTTTCACAGTGGCCCTTAAAAAATAGCATTTTTCTTTGAATATCAAAATAACACCTCTAGCTCTATATATGTCATATAATTTTATAGAATTAGGATAATTCCTGACCAAGGTGTATTAAATAAGGGGTGGTTGACAATTCCGTGTGGCTCTCTTTTAAGAGACTATGGTGTAAAAAATTAAATAAATAAATAACAGAAACTTTGAGTTCTTTAAAAAAATTCTGAAAAACTAAAAATACAGATTTACTACCACATGTAAATTTTCTCATGTGTGAGAAGAACTGATGCACGGTGTTACAATTAGTATTTAATAAAACTCGAAATGTTCCATGTCGTCGTGAAGCTCATACTCACCGTTGCTAACGTGCAAAAGTCCAAAAACTTCCGCAGAGTCTTTCTCCTGATCTCCCTAATATTACCACTTTTACATAACCCCCTAGCCCAAGTAAGCACATATCGCGAGTAGAATAATGAATATTAAAGTCAGTCCAATAGGTAGAGAAATTTAAACAAATTAATTGTTTTGGTCACCGCTGCTTGCCCGATAGCTGTAACCAATTCTTTCTTGCAGTACTGAGCCCCAGCAAAGAATCACATCTTTGGGTATATACTCGTACTTTTAGGAAAAGCGAAGTTTTGCCAATATTTTGCATAAAATCAGCGCGACATATTTACATTTTTACATTTTTTGTGAAGAAATACTCTTAAGCTTATTTGCGTACTTGTGTAAACAATTTGTGCTCAATGCCAGTGGCTCTCCTACAGGGATAATTACTTATCCCCCGGAGCAAGTGCTGCTATGCGTTTTATTTGTAAATTTTAGTGCTTTTCCTGCCCTATTTTGAGCAAATTGTTTTGTGAAGAGCTATTCGTGGGCGCGCGCGTGCTCTCAATCAAATGGTTTCGACAATTATCTTGCACGTGGAAAATCGTAAATATTCTACATATAAATGTTCCTAATTTGTGTACATTTCAAAGATAAATCAGATCTATGACTTAGTCAGCAGCAAGAGAATAACACATGCACGTGCGATAGGACTATACTTTTATTAATACACCGAAGTACAAATAATCATATCTACATATAAATATTTACATAACATTTCAAGTCGTACAATTTTGTATGAACATTTACACCGTTGTACGCTTCAGACTATTTCTCAAAGTAAAAAAACCCGATTTAATAATTGTTCCATTCAATTAAAAACTACGTCATTTACATATGTAAGTAGTGATGTGCATTCGATATACAGGCGTAGCCAATATATACACAAATTCAATTTTTTTAATTTTTTCTGAAGCCATAGGTAATGATATAAAGCGTGCCCGGTAGTAATGGCATTCGTTTTCAGTACGCAGACTTGGCTGTTTTACAGTAATTTTTTTTCATTGTGGCTCATTCTTCAAAAAATATTTTCAAAAACAAAAATAAGGTAATTTCAAATGTGCGTACATCAAACTGGCTGGCACAGTTTATATTATTACACTATGTCTGAAACGACTTCGCTTCTTAGCTATGCATTAAAAGATTTTATAAAAAATGGTTTTGTTTTTGAAATGCTTGGATTGTGCGAAGATGACTTACGAAAAACCAAAAGCCCTGTAGTGTTAAGTCAGAAAGCGGGAATGATTTTTCAAACAGCGTTGCAAACTGAGCCGTACGTTCTCAAACTGCTTTTTATGTAAACGTTGTTAAAGCAGCGTTGTTATTTAACATTAGCGCCAATCTTTAGAGCACTTAAAGAATTTGGTATCTTCTCAAATAGTATTAACATTGAATATTCATTAGTCTTAATTTGCATTTAATATATATTTTTATTATTATTATTATTTAGTGACTGGTAATACCAATACTAAAATTTTATATATAATTCAGTCTGTAAGACTGAAAATCCTATAGAGAAGAAACATGAATTAATAACGGTGCACTTCTGAATAAAAATCTAAATTTTAATTTCTATTCGTGTCAAAAGTTATTTGTACCCTTTTATTTCTTAAACTCTGATTCATATTCTATTTCAATGTTTCAATTTCTTCGAACTTCTCTTTCGTCCCTAATTCATTATACTTTGTTCCTTAATAAATAACACAACTGACAAAACTTTTAAATGGCAAAGGCAGAACAGTTTGATTCAGTTCATTAATAAAAAATTAAGCAATCATCCCTATGGCAAGAAGTATTGCCATCATTCAGATTCAAATATTTGGTGCATGAAATAGTCAATGAATGAAGATCTTGCACGTAAAGATAAAATCTAGAATGGCTTGCAGTATTTTTAAGCACATAGCCGTAGTACAACCCTAATCTTGAGAAGTACGTAATCTTTGCGTCACATGCAGGCATTTTCTTACAAGGCATCCCTGAAATTGAATCAAAGACGCATCTCTTCACAAAAAGAAGTAGTAATAGTAGTTTTAAAATTCGAATCGCTGTTTTAGGTACGAGTATAACTTTGAAAAGTAAGTACTTTCGAACAAAATTGTGTTTGCTTTAATTGTAACACACCGTTATATTGTTTAATTTGTCCTATCTTCGCACACTCCATGCATTTTAACACAACATTTCCCATAACAATTTCTTAACATCATTAAACGAGGTTTCAGGAAAGCGCGTCCAAATTTTAGCCTTGAGTAAACATTTTCGACTAGGTATATATAATATATAAAAAAGGAGCAGTAAAAACTAAGTAAATAACTTAATATGATTTACAATTTATGTCGGCATTACACTTTTTATATAATTCAAAACGTCTTGGTGCACAAGTATACCCATATGATCCACTCCATTCAGAGCCACGTTGGTAATATGGGCGCTTTGTCGTCCGATCCAAGCGTGACATGCGCGCAATGAACGTTGATTTACGGTGCCATCACCTTTTCCCATGATCAACTTGGGAGTTTCGTCAGCAATTGTATCCTTTTTATATTGCAAACTTAAAGAGACATGGTATGTTTATTTTAGTATTTTATGTATACTTTGTTTACATACCGCTCGACAGTGTCCAAGCCATCACCATAAAGACAGTGTAGTTCCACGCCTGGCGGACTGAAATTCAATGTGAATTGTATATTGTCTTCTCGCATATCCCAACCAATATTGTAATCAATATCATTGAAGAACTGTTTCAACTGTGACATTGTGTAGACACGCGATGGGGTTTCCACTAAGACTTCATTCGGGCGCCAAAAGAGCGGAGAAGGTAGCAACCATGCGGTAGAAGGATTAGTAATTTGTTCTTGTTTTAGAATTTTAGCGCTGAGGAAAAATGAGTCCAAATCGTCACCTTAAAAAATTTACTGTTTATGCCTACTGAATACATACAAAGTTAAAAAGAACATACGTGGGTTGGCTGTACATAAACATGTTACCAGCCATGCTGTAAATTAAGGGCAAAATGGGGTATAGGTGTTTAGTTGTAAAAACACAAATAATTTTCCATTAGCTTTTGCGCAATGCTCTTGGAATTACAGTTTTTTACCGGTTCAAATAAGTACAAAAAGCAAAATAAACTACGTATTCTCGTCATTCCCATGGCAGCCGGTTCTACGTTACCGGAATGTCTCGGATTTTTCCCGACCAAGGGCTGCCGCCCCAGTAAACTAGCCCTATCTAGTAAACAGTATACCACCCCACCCCTTACGTCACAGGAGCAACTCCTCGCAGCAACCTTGCTCCAAATACTTCTCCTCAGGGCTGGAGTTGAATCCAACCCTGGGACAGAAGTATTCTTTGCTGCGTCTGCTATAAACGGCTCCACCAGAACTCCACCTCGGTTAGGTGCAACAAGAGCAACGGGTGGAGCCATCTTAAGACCTATTCAGGCCTTAAAAAGATACATAGGGAGTGGACCACATGGTATGTGGCCTCGTGTTGCTCCCGCCAGCAGGCGTCTAATGCCTCCACGGCTACTACCCCCCCTGATAGGCCGGCACTACCAACCGCCACCACAACTGTACCTCTACGGTAAGGAGCCTATCGGAGCAACACCACTCCCCTGACTTAACCCATCCCCTTCCCTCCTGCTCCAACCCCAGTGCGGGGACAAACCAGCACCTCCTGGTCCCCCGCACAGTCTGTTTCGTGTGTCAGGCCGTAATACCTCGGAATCTGGCATCAGTCAAGTGCAATTCTTGCAATGGCTGGTGCCATTTTCGGAGATGTTCCGGCCTGCGCACCACCCGTGAGTGGTCAACTGGCTACGTTGCCTCCTGCTGTAGAGCCCTGCACCCGCAACCGCCACCCATGGCGCGGCCGCCCACCATCATCAGGCCGCAACAACAACAGCGGATTGCACAGCAGGCCCAACGTAGGCAACCCCATGCGTCCCTCACCCCCCGAGTTACAACGACATCAGAGGGGGATCTAGTCGCTAGTATGCGGACTTGGGGCGCCCTGGCGAGGCCCCATTTCAAAAATGCCTTCCTGCGCTACCGGGGCACTGGCGCAGGTGACCGATATACCCCTTTACTCGTGGGAACAAAAAAATGAATACCAGCAAACAAAAACAAAAAAATGGCGGAAGCGGCCAAGTAGGCTTCAACCAAGAGGCTAACAAAAAACCTCAAAAAACAGAGGCGGTCACACCTCAACAGGAAGAGGCCACCAAGCCTCAAACTAATAAGGAGGAACGGTCCGCAGTTGAAGGCGTGAGAACTGCCGAGACGACTCCAAACACCGATGGCGAAGGGCCGACAACGGAACAGCCAAAAAAGCTCAGTGGTGCGGGCAAGAGAAGACTTGCACACTTCCTAAAAAAGGGCTAACCAGAGAAGAAGCATATGCTAAGGCGCTGGAGCCCATGTGCAAAAACACAGGAAGACCAACGACGGGGCCGAAACGACTAAGGTCGGTTGAGGACACACCACCCGAAGCAACAGCAAAAAAGCGGCCTAAAGATGATGGTCCGTCCACATCGAAAGACGCAGCTCTAAAGAGCAAAAAGTGGCAGCCCACTGCCACATACAAAGACGTAACAACAGGAGTCAGGTTGGCAATACTTGCTAGGGACTACCCCAACACGGTACTGACAACCGAACAAATGGACTCCATCCAACAACTCCTGTTAGACAAAATACTGGCGGGGAAAAACATGGCCACAAAACCAGCGTTCTTGGGCACTACTTACAAGGCAGGATACCTTGTCCTGCATTGTAAGGAGAGCACTTCGGCGGAATGGGTCAAGGCGGCCATTTCAAATGCGTCGCCGTGGGAGGGTGCAACACTGTGGGCCACAGAGGAATCCAAAATTCCTCACTCTCGGATCGCAGTGGGGTACTTTCCCAACTCAGTCAAAGTCGAGACAGCCAAGATACTGGACTTTGTGCAGGGGCAGAATAAAGGCCTGTTCATTCCTGGCGCCTGCTAAAAAGAGCCGAAAGAGGCTCCAACGTAACGCTAGTCGTAGCGGTAGACCAAAAATCAGCCGCCAGCCTGAAGGAGTACAATGGTAGAGTAAACTACCGTTTCATACAAGTGACCCTCAGGCTGAAATCTGAAAACATAACGACCGAAGAGTTAGTTGACCAAATGGAGGCAGTGGAGTTACAAGAAGAGGATAAAAGTCCTCCCAAAGACTTCGAAAACCAACCAACGAAATGAGGTGCCTCACCATGCTAAGGCTGCCACCACTGAGCTTAGCAGAAGACTTGCCGGAGGTATCAACATAGGGCTGATCCAAAAGCCCTGGATCTACAGAGGCCGTCCTCAAGGCCTCAATGTCCAAAACACACAGGTAATTTATGACAAAAGCGCTGTCAAACCTAGGGCTGCGATAATCATAGATACCAATATTAAATTCTTGCCATTCACAGAATTCATGGATGGCGACACATCAACAATACTGGTCGAAGCGGAGTCTGGCGGAAGCAAGAGAGAGGTCGTAATCGCCTCAGCTTATTTCCCCGGAGACGCCGACATAGTACCACCAGAGAAAATCAGAGGCCTAGTGGAGTATTGCCAAACCCACAATCTAACCCTCGTAATTGGATGCGACGCCAACTCCCACAATGTGGCATGGGGAAGCACGAATACAAACAACAGAGGTGAGTCAATCCTTGAATTTTTATTACTTAGTAATATAACAATAGTAAACAGGGGTAATAAACCCACTTTTGTAAACGCAATACGACAAGAGGTACTCGATTTAACTCTAATTACTAACAAATCTTTGAATATGATCAGTAACTGGAGAGTCTCGGATGAGGACTCAATGTCTGACCACAAACACATACTCTTTGACCTAAATGGGGTGGTAAAGTTCTCCACATTTTACAGAAGCCCAAAAACAGCAAACTGGAAAAGATACAATGAATGTCTTTCAGCTATGCTTAATAACAGCGTAAGCAAAATAACATCAACAGAGGAACTAGAAGAGGCAGTAACAGAAATGACTGACTCAATCATGGCCTCATATCAAGACTGTTGTCCACTAAAAATGAAATCCTCCACGAAGAGGGTTCCCTGGTGGAACAACGAACTTGACAAACTTCGGAAAGCAACGAGAAAACTATTCAACACTGCAAAGAAAACAAACAAATGGGACGAATATAGGAAATCCCTAACTAACTATAACAAAGAACTAAGGAAATCCAAACGAAACTCTTGGAAAAACTTCTGCGAGGATCTAAAAGATACTCCAGCAACAGCTACAATCCAAAAATCACTTTCCAAAGGTGACTCAAGTCCCATAGGCACACTAAAAGGTCCAAACGGAACTATTACCAACACATTCGTAGAAACACTAGAGCTTCTTCTAAAGACTCACTTCCCAGATTGTAAAAGTCATGACCCATCAATCGACAATAGTCTAGACATGGTGACTCACCATCAACGGAGATCTACGGTCTCATTTGTCAATAAAATCATAAATTTCGAAAGGGTAGAATGGGCAATTAACTCCTTTAAACCCTTTAAATGTTGTTGTTGTTGTTGTAGCAGTATCTTCGCCCTGTCAGTGTAGTGTAGATTACCGGTCGTCTTCGTCTAGGTCATCTAACGGTAGGCCCAGGAAACTAGCAGTTTCGACGGGTTGGGTCCAGAGGGAGAGAGGTGTTAGATGAGTAGGTTTGATGGGGCATGTGAAGAGGTGGTTAGTGTCGTGCGGGGTACCTTCACATGCTGGACATATGTTTAGTATGTCAGGGTCGATTCTGGATAGGTAGGAGTTTAACCTGCTACAATATCCAGAACGTAGTTGTGCCAAGATTACGCGGGACTCTCGAGGAAGCTGGAGCTCTTCGTCTGCGATAGGTGGTGGTTGGACTCCGATAACGGCTTTCGGGGGTCGGGAGCTTGAGAAGGTGGTAAGGGTCTCCCGATGAATGTCGTTAATTGCCTGTCTGTATACTGTCTGATCCTGGAGTGGTCTGTCCGTTTTGTCCTGGATCTCGTCCACGTACTTGAGGAAGTGTCTCCTGATGTGCCTGGGAGGTGGCTCAGGCTCGACCAGGTGTCTGCATGGGTGAGGCCTACGGTGACACCCTAGTAGAAACTGCTTGCCGAGCATTTTGTTGTGCTCCTTAACCGGTAGCAAGTGCGCCTCGTCGTGTAAATGTTGGATAGGGGACATCAGGAGATGGCAGTATTCTGGCAGGTCTGAAGCTTCGTCCACTGCGTATCACTGGTTCCAGGCGACCAGACAGGCGCGGCATAGTTCAGAACCGGTCGGCCTATTGCTTTGAAAGTCGACAGCAACATTTCTTTGTCTTTTCCCCAAGTGCTGCCGGCGAGCGACTTGAGGACCTTGTTGCGATTCTGTACTCTCGTTGCAATAGCGGTTGTGTGCGCTGAGAAGGAGAGCAAGCTGTCAAAGGTGACTCCCAAAATTCTGGGGTTGTTTATCGTCGGAATTGGGGTATCTTCGACGTGCACCTGAAGTGGCAGCTTGACCTCCTTTGTCCAGGTGGTAAAAAGGGTCGCCGTGGATTTAGTGGGAGAAAGTTTTAAGTTTCTCGCAGTGAAGAAACGAGAAAGGCGGGCGAGGTAGTCGTTTACTTTGGAGCATAGGCCATCAATGTCATTGCCCGACGCCATTATCGTGCAGTCGTCGGCATATGAGACCAGTGAGACTCCCTCTGGTGGCTGGGGGAGTTTCGAAATATAGAAATTAAAAAGCAAGGGTGAGAGGACACCACCCTGCGGTACTCCTGGCTTTATTTTTCTCTGTTTTGAGGTTTGGTCTCGAAATATTACCGACGAGTGACGACCACTCAGGTAGTTTGCGGTCCACCTCTTCAGCCCTGGCGGAAGTGTCGACTGTAAAATGTCATCTAGTAGCGTGGCGTGGCTGACTGTGTCGAAAGCCTTTTGTAGGTCCAACGCTACTAGGACAGTCCTCTCGCAGGGGCGGTTTTGCTTTAGTCCGCGGTTTACCTGGGTGTTTATGACGGTGAGTGCCGTGGTGGTACTGTGCACTCTACGGAAACCTTGCTGGTGTGGGGCTGGAGTCAGGTGTTCTGTGAGGAGTGGGAGTAGAAGGGCTTGAAGCGTCTTCACTACTGGGGAAAGGAGAGTTATCGGACGATAAGACTCCCCTTGGTTGGCGGGTTTCCCAGGTTTCAGCAGTGGGACCACTCTCCCTAATTTCCACTTAAGGAATAATGAGAGTGGCCAAGGACAGGTTGAAGACCTTTGTGAGGTATTCTACTCCCAATGGGCCCAGCTTTTTCAGCATCAGCATGTTTAGTCCGTCGGGGCCAATGGCTTTAGATGGTTTCATGTGTTTGATGGCCCCCTGAACCTCGTCACTGGTGAAAACAAGCGGTGCACTGTTGTAGGGCAGTTTGTGCAGCCGTCTGGTGGCACAACGTTTGGATCTGTCGACCGGAGGATGCAATATAAATTGCCGGCTAAAATAGCTCGCGCATCTCTTCGGGTCCGACGAAGTACGACCGTTGAAGGTGATATCCACCTTGTCGTTGTGCTTCGTCGGGTTCGACAGGGACCTTACGGTGAACCAGAGCTTGCTCACACCAGATGTGAAGTTACAGGACTTCAGATGCTCTACCCATTTGGTCCGCTTATGTTGGGTGACCAGTTGCCGGATCTCCGAATTGAGATCCTTTATACGAGGATCCCCGGGATCGGCCTGGCGTAGGCGGTCACGCTCGTTTGCCATAACGGCTGCTTCGGCTGGGAAATTGGGACGTAATTCCCGGATCCGTCCAGCAGGTATGAAGCGAGCCGCGGCGGCTGTAATCGCCTTGCGGAATGCGCGTTCGCCTGCGCGCACATCGGTGGGAGTGGGTAGGGCTGCGAAGATGTTCTCAGTAAATTCCGCGAATCTGGTCCAATTAGCTTTGTTGAAGTTGATGTATGACCGGTGATCCGCGGAAACAAAATCGGCAGGTCTCTCGATCGAGATGATAATGGGCAAGTGGTCTGATGCAAGCGATAGCATAGGTCGCCAGGTTATGCTATTTATCAGTCCAGCGCTAGCAATTGTTATATCAGGCGAGCTGCTACAATTGCCCACTACCCTAGTGGGGGCGTCGTCGTTTACAGTGCTGAACGTCGAATCGTCTATCTGCTCTGCCAATAGCTGTCCCCTACGATCATTTGGCAGGCTTGAATGCCAAAGATCGTGATGCGCGTTAAAGTCACCTACTACCAATCGGTTTTCTCCCCTGATGAGCGCACCAATATCGGGGAGATATCCTGCCGGGCAGCAGGTGACAGGGGGTATGTAAATATTGTAAATTTCGAGCTCGGCATCGCCTGACCGGACAGCTATACCTTGACGTTCTAAGGTGCTGTCCCTGCGGTCGATGCCTTCATCAATAAGACGATACTGCACTGAATGGTGTACTATGAACGCTAGGCCACCACCGTTGTCTCGCTCGCGGTCCTTTCGGTGCACATTATAGCCGTCCCTGGTAGTCAGGGGGGAGCTAGCGTGCAGTTTTGTCTCTTGGACCGCAGCTATCTTCATTCCGAACCGACTCATGAAGTCGACTATCTCGTCAATCTTGCTCGTGAGTCCGTTGCAGTTCAGTTGCAGAAGCTTAAAGCTTCGCGGGAGTGTCGTCGTAATTCGGGGGGTGAGGGATGCGTGATGTTGTCTGCGTTGGTCCTGCTGTGCGTTCCGCAAAATGGGGAATGGCCTGATGTTGTCAGATGGCCGCGCCACGGGGGGCGGTTGCGGGTGCAGAGCTCTGCAGCAGGGGGCAACGTAGTCGCGTGTCCACTCACGGGTGGTGTGCAGGCCGGAGCAGCTCCGAAAATGACACCAGCCACTGCAAGAATTGCATTGGACAGTTGTCAAGTTCCGAGGAACTACGGTCTGGCACACGGAGCAGACTGTGCGGGGGACCAAGAGCTGCTGGTTTGTCCCCGCACTGGGGTAGGAGCAGGAGGGTTGTGGGTTGGAGAGGGAGTTGTGTTGCTCTTGGGGGCTCCTGACCGTTGAGGCGTTGTTAGTGGCGGCAGTGTGATGTGCCGACACTGAGGGCAGTGTAGCCGTGGAGGCGGGGACCGCCTGTGAGCGGGAGCAACACGTGGCCACATACCTTGTGGACCACTCCCTGTGTGTCTTAAGGCCTGAGCAGGTCTTAAGATGGCACCACCCGTTGCACTGGTTACACCTAACCGAGGTGGAGTTCGGGTGGAGCCGTTTGTGGCAAATGCAGCAGTAGAATACTTCAGGTCCGGGGTTGGGTTCGACGCCAGCCCGGAAGAGAAGTATTTGGAGCAAACTGGCTGCAATGAGTTGCTCCTGTGACGAAAGATTTTGGGTAAAATACGGTACACTAGACAGGGCTAGTATACTGGGGCGGCAGCCCTTGGTCGGGAATAAAAACCCGAGTCATTCCGGTAACGTAGAACCGGCTGCCCTTTAAATCACCAGGGTCGGATGGAATATTCCCAGCACTTCTATCCAAAGGCACTGTGGAACTGATCCGAGTCATGGTGAAAATCTTCAGAGCTAGTCTAATATTGGAATATATTCCAAAAATATGGAGGAAAGTGAAGGTAATATTTATTCCTAAGGGAGGTAACAAACCCCCTGATTCTCCAAAATCTTACAGACCAATCAGTCTATCGTCGTTCATGTTAAATACAATGGAAAAACTACTCGAATACCATCTAAGAGAAGAAGTAATATTCAAAAAACCCCTTCATAAGCTGCAATTTGCTTACCAAAAAGGGAAATCCACAGTCACAGCACTGCACACACTCGTTGTCAATATAGAAAAGGCTCTAAATCAAAAAGAAATAGCCCTATGTTCCTTTATGGACATAGAGGGAGCCTTCGACAACGCAAATTACAAATCCATGGAAACAGCACTCGAAAAAAGAGATGCAAACCCAATATTAACACACTGGATAAGCCAAATGCTTAATCAGAGGATTATTAAAGCCTCGTTAGGCCAAGCTGAACTTAATGTCACAACAGTAAAGGGATGTCCGCAAGGAGGAGTTCTTTCTCCACTGCTATGGTCCCTACTAGTTGATGACTTGGTGCAGCACCTAAACAACAAGGGATTTATAACCATTGGTTATGCAGATGACATATCTGTTACAATAAAAGGCAACCATGAAAGGACACTAACAGACTTAATGCAAAATGCCTTGAGCGCAACATGGGAATGGTGTAAAAAGGAGGGGCTGTCGATCAACCCTAACAAAACCACAATAATCCCCTTCACAAGAAAAAGAAAGTTAGAGTTTCCTGCATTGAAAATAAATGAAACAGTGTTAGAACTAAAGGAAGAGGTCAAATATCTAGGTTTAACCTTAGATAAAAAAACTCACTTGGGAATCACATATAAATAATATAACAAAAAAAGCCACGAAATCCTTGTGGACAACCAAACAATTACTAGGGAGATCCTGGGGCCTCAGCCCTAGTGTGGCCCTCTGGATATACACCCAAATGGTTAGACCAATCATACTGTATGGGGCACCAGTATGGTGGAGCAAATCTATCCAACAAACAGCGATTACCAAACTGGGAAAAGTACAAAGGCTTGCATACCTATGCATCACAGGGGATATGAGAACTACCCCAACAGCTGGCATGGAAGCACTCCTTAATCTCCCACCACTTCATATAGCAATCCAAGAGGAAGCAGCTACGCAAGCACTCATGCTACACATGAAAGAAAATTTCAAATTGGGCAACCTCACCGGTCACCTAAATATCCTAAATAAAATCAAAAACACCATAAGCATGGCTCAAGTTTCAGACCACATTGACCCAACCCTCTGTTTCACAAAAGGATACACAGTTACCTTTCCTGAGAGGATCGAGTGGAAAACAAACCCGAAATGGATGAATGATGATTCACAAAAATGGTACACTGATGGATCAAAAACACCTTATGGTGTAGGAGCAGGTGTAGTGGGGCCCAGAATCCACAAAACATACACTCTCACCAGGGACACCACTATCTTCCAAGCGGAACTATACGCAATAATGGAAGCAGTAAACATCATGCAACGAAGAAACCACAAGAGAGTAAAGATTAAAATACTCTCGGACAGCCAATCAGTTCTAAAAGCTTTAGATAGCTATACATACAACTCAAAAACCCTCTTAGAATGCCACAAGGCACTCAATAATCTGGCATCCAAAAACAATGTTTCATTAATTTGGGTACCGGGACATGAGGGATATGACGGCAACGAAAAGGCAGACTTTCAAGCCAAAAAAGGGGCAGATGAAAACTTCATCGGACCTAGTCCTATGTTCGGATTCAACAAAAAAAACCTAAAACAAAAAGTAAAATACTGGGCCAAAACTCTATTAAATCAGCATTGGAACAATGTAGAGGGTCTTAGACACTCCAAAAAGTTCCTAAGTTTCAACGCTAAAAGAGCCAACATGGCCCTCACGTTAAACAAAAAGAGCATTCGCACTCTCACAGGCGCCCTCACGGGTCACTTCACCTGCAACAAACACTTACATAAATTAGGCATAACTAACAGCAGCACCTGCAGATTCTGCTGCGAAGATGAGGAGTCTATAGAACATCTCATTATCGAATGTCCGGGGTTGACGCATAGAAGGAAAAGATTTTTAAACAAGTTCATGCTTACAGATGAAGACCTTCAATCACTCCCTCAGAAGGAGCTGGTACAATTCATAAGCATACTTAACAGTCAATAGACAGCATAGGGTGCACAATAGATCAATATGGTCGTAGTGCTAAAGGGCCACACCTTAACCCTTTACAACCATTAACCATTAACCATTACAACGACATCACCCAGAAGCTTTAAACTTCTTCAATTTAACTGTAACGGACTCACGAGCAAGGCCGACGAGATAGTTGACTTCATGACCCGGCACAGTATCAAGATAGCTGCGGTCCAGGAAAGCAAGCTCCACGCCAGGTCCTCTCTGATCACCAGGGATGGCTATAATGTGCACAGACATGATCGCGAGTGAGACAATGGTGGTGGCCTAGCGTTTATAGTCCACCACACAGTGCAGTATCGTCTCATTGATGAAGGAATCGACCGCAGGGACAGCACCTTAGAATGTCAAGGCATAGCTGTCCGGACAGGCGATTCCGAGCTCGAAATTTTTAAGATTTATATACCCCCTGTCACCTGCTGCCCGGCAGGATATCACCCTGATATAGGTGCGCTCATCAGAGGTTAAAACCGATTGGTTGTAGGTGACTTTAATGCGCATCACGATCTTTGGCATTCACGCCTGCCAAATGATCGTAGGGGACAGCAATTGCCAGAGCAAATAGACGATTCGACATTCTGCACTGTGAACGACGAAGGCCCCACCAGGGTAGTGGGTAATTGTAGCAGCTCGCCTGACCTAACAATAGCTAGCGCGGGTCTGATAAATAGCATAACGTGGCGACCTATGCTATCGCTTGCATCAGACCACTTGCTCATTATCGTCTCTATTGAGAGACCTGCCGACTTTGTTTCCGCGAACCACCGGTCTTATTTTAACTTTAAAAAAGCTAATTGGGCCGGCTTCACGGAATTCACTGAGGACACCTTCGCCGCTCTTTCCATCCCCACCGATGTGCGCGCAGGCGAACGCGCATTCCGCAAGGTGCTCACAGCTGCTGCGGCTCGCTTCATCCCAGCTGGAAGCTTTAAAGACATCCGTCCTCATTTCCCAGCCGAAGCAGCCAGCTTGGCAAACGAGCGTGACCACCTACGCCAGGCCGATCCCGAGGATCCCCGCATAACGGATCTCAATTTGGAGACCCGGCAACTGATAGACCAACTCAAGCGGACTAAATGGGTTGAGCACTTGAAGACCTGTAACCTCACCTCTGGGGTGAGTAAGCTTTGGTCCACCGTTAGGTCCCTGTCGAACCCGACGAAGCACAACGACAAGGTGGATATCACCTTCAACGGTTGTACTTCGTCGGACCCGAAGAGATGCGCGAGCTATTTTAGCCGGTTTTTTATACTGCATCCTCCGACCGACAGATCCAAGCGTCGTGCTACCAGAAGGCTGCACAAACTGACGAACGACAGTGCGCCACTTACTTTCTCCGGTGATGAGGTTCAGGGGGCCATCAACAAATCGAAAACATCTAAAGCCATTGGTCCTGACGGATTAAACGCGCTGATGCTGAAGCACCTGGAACCTTTGGAAGTAGGATTTCTTACAAGGGTCTTCAATCTGTCCCTGGCCACTTGCATCATCCCTGACAAGTGGAAAGCAGGGAGAGTGGTCCCACTACTGATGACGACGCCCCCACTAGGGTAATGGGCAATTGCAGCAGCTCGCCTGACATAACAATTGCTAGCGCTGGTCTGATAAATAGCATAACTTGGCGACCTATGCTATCGCTTGCATCAGACTACTTGCCCATTATCATCTCCATCGAGAGACCTGCCGACTTTGTTTCCACGGATCACCGGTCATACATAAACTTTAACAAAGCTGATTGGACCAGATTCGCGGAATTTACTGAGGACATCTTCGGAGTCCTACCTACTCCCACCGATGTGCGCGCAGGCGAACTCGCATTCCGCAAGGCGATCACAGCCCCCGCGGCTCGCTTCATACCTGCTGGACGGATCCGGGAATTACTTTCCAATTTCCCAGCCGAAGCAGCCGTTATGGCGAACGAGCGTGACCGCCTACGCCAGGCCGATCCCGGGGATCCTCGAATAGAGGATCTCAATTCGGAGATCCGGCAACTGGTCACCCAACATAAGCGGACCAAATGGGTAGAGCATCTGAAGTCCTGTAACTTCACCTCTGGTGTGAGCACGCTCTGGTCCACCGTAAGGTCCCTGTCGAACCCGACGAAGCACAACGACAAGGTGGATATCACCTTCAACGGTCGTACTTCGTCGGACCCGAAGAGATGCGCGAGCTATTTTAAAACAGCTGGGTCCACTGGGAGTAGAATACCTCACTAAGGTCTTCAACCTGTCCATGGCCACTCTCATCATTCCTGATAAGTGGAAATTAGAGAGAGTGGTCCCACTACTGAAACCTGGGAAACCCGCCAACCAAGGGGAGTCTCACCGTCCGATAACTCTCCTTTCCCCAGTAGTGAAGACGCTTCAAGCCCTTCTACTCCCATTCCTCACAGAACACCTGACTCCAGCCCCATACCAGCATGGTTTCCGTAGAGTGCACAGCACCACCACCGCACTCACCGTCATAAACACCCAGGTAAACCGTGTACTAAACCAAAACCGCCCCTGCGAGAGGACTGTCCTAGTAGCATTGGACCTACAAAAGGCTTTCGATACAGTCAGCCACGCCCCGCTACTAGATGACATTTTACAGTCGACGCTCCCGCCAGGGCTGAAGAGGTGGACCGCGAACTACCTGAGTGGTCGTCACTCGTCGGTGATATTTCGAGACCAAACTTCAAAACAGAGAAAAATAAAGCAAGGAGTACCACAGGGTGTGGTGTCCTTTCACCCTTGCTTTATAATTACTATATTTCGAAACTCCCCCAGCCACCAGAGGGAGTCTCACTGGTCTCATACGCCGACGACTGCACGATAATGGCGTCGGGCAATGACATTGATGGCCTATGCTCCAAAGTAAACGACTACCTCGCCCGCCTTTCTCGTTTCTTCACTGCGAGAAACTTAAAACTTTCTCCCACTAAATCCACGGCGACCCTTTTTACCACCTGGACAAAGGAGGTCAAGCTGCAACTTCAGGTGCACGTCGATGATACCCCAATACCGACGGTTAATAACCCCAGAATTTTGGGAGTCACCTTTGACCGCTATTGCAACGAGAGTACAGAATCGCAACAAGGTCCTCAAGTCGTTTGCCGGCAGCACTTGGGGTAAAGACAAAGAAATGTTGCTGTCGACTTTGAAAGCAATAGGCCGACCGGTTCTCAACTATGCCACGCCTGTCTGGTCGCCTGGAACCAGTGATACGCAGTGGACGAAGCTCCAGACCTGCCAAAATACTGCCATTAGTATCGCGACAGGGTGTCTCCTGATGTCCCCAATTCAACACCTGTTAAGGAGCACAACAAAATGCTCGGCAAGCAGTTTCTGCTAGGGTGTCACCGTAAGGTCCCTGTCGAACCCGACGAAGCACAACGACAAGGTGGATATCACCTTCAACGGTCGTACTTCGTCGGACCCGAAGAGATGCGCGAGCTATTTTAGCCGGCAATTTATATTGCATCCTCCGGTCGACAGATCCAAACGTTGTGCCACCAGACGGCTGCACAAACTGCCCTACAACAGTGCACCGCTTGTTTTCACCAGTGACGAGGTTCAGGGGGCCATCAAACACATGAAACCATCTAAAGCCATTGGCCCCGACGGACTAAACATGCTGATGCTGAAAAAGCTGGGCCCATTGGGAGTAGAATACCTCACAAAGGTCTTCAACCTGTCCTTGGCCACTCTCATTATTCCTTAAGTGGAAATTAGGGAGAGTGGTCCCACTGCTGAAACCTGGGAAACCCGCCAACCAAGGGGAGTCTTATCGTCCGATAACTCTCCTTTCCCCAGTAGTGAAGACGCTTCAAGCCCTTCTACTCCCACTCCTCACAGAACACCTGACTCCAGCCCCACACCAGCAAGGTTTCCGTAGAGTGCACAGTACCACCACGGCACTCACCGTCATAAACACCCAGGTAAACCGCGGCCTTAACCAAAACCGCCCCTGCGAGAGGACTGTCCTAGTAGCGTTGGACCTACAAAAGGCTTTCGACACAGTCAGCCACGCCACGCTACTAGATGACATTTTACAGTCGACACTCCCGCCAGGGCTGAAGAGGTGGACCGCGAACTACCTGAGTGGTCGTCACTCATCGGTAGTATTTCGAGACCAAACCTCAAAACAGAGAAAAATAAAGCAAGGAGTACCGCAGGGTGGTGTCCTTTCACCCTTGCTTTTTAATTTCTATATTTCGAAACTCCCCCAGCCACCAGAGGGAGTCTCACTGGTCTCATATGCCGACGACTGCACGGTAATGGCGTCGGGCAATGACATTGATGGCCTATGCTCAAAAGTAAACGACTACCTCGCCCGCCTTTCTCGCTTCTTCACTGCGAGAAACTTAAAACTTTCTCCCACTAAATCCACGGCGACCCTTTTTACCACCTGGACAAAGGAGGTCAAGCTGCCACTTCAGGTACACGTCGACGATACCCCAATTCCGACGATAAACAACCCCAGAATTTTGGGAGTCACCTTTGACAGCTTGCTCTCCTTCTCGGCGCACACAACCGCTATTGCAACGAGAGTACAGAATCGCAACAAGGTCCTCAAGTCGCTTGCCGGCAGCACTTGGGGCAAAGACAAAGAAATGTTGCTGTCGACTTTCAAAGCAATAGGCCGACCGGTTCTGAACTATGCCGCGCCTGTCTGGTCGCCTGGAACCAGTGATACGCAGTGGACGAAGCTTCAGACCTGCCAGAATACTGCCATCAGGACCGCGACAGGATGTCTCCTGATGTCCCCTATCCACCATTTACATGACGAGGCGCACATGCTCCCGGTTAAGGAGCATAATAAAATGCTCGGCAAGCAGTTTCTGCTTGGGTGTCACCGTAGGCCTCACCCATGCAGACACCTGCTCGAGCCTGAGCCACCTCCCAGGCACATCAGGAGACACTTCCTCAACTACGTGGACGAGATCCAGGACAAAACTGACAGACCTCTCCAGGATCAGACAGTATACAGACAGGCTATTAACGACATTCATCGGGAGACACTTACCACCTTCCTAAGCTCCCGACCCCCGAATGCCGTTATCGGAGTCCAACCACCACCTATCGCAGACGAAGAGCTCCAGCTTCCTCGAGAGTCCCGCGTAATCTTGGCACAACTACGTTCTGGATATTGTAGCAGGTTAAACTCCTACCTATCCAGAAACGACCCCGACATACTAAACATATGTCCTGCATGTGAAGGTACCCCGCACGACACTAACCACCTCTTCACATGCCCCATCAAACCCACTCATCTAACACCTCTCTCCCTCTGGACCCAACCCGTCGAAACTGCCAGTTTCCTGGGCCTACCGTTAGATGAGCTAGACGAAGACGACCGGTAATTTACACTTCACTGACAGGGCGAAGATACTGCTACAACAACAACAACAACAACAACAGGGTGTCACCGTAGGCCTCACCCATGCAGACACCTGCTCGAGCCTGAGCTACCTCCCAGGTACATTAGGAGACACTTCCTCAACTACGTGGACGAGATCCAGGATAAAACAGACAGACCACTCCAGGATCAGACAGTGTACAGACAGGCCATTACCGACATTCATCGGGAGACCCTTACCACCTTCTTAAGCTCCCGACCTCCGGATGCCGTTATCGGAGTCCAACCACCACCTATTGCAGACGAAGAGCTCCAGCTTCCTCGAGAGTCCCGCGTAACCTTGGCACAATTACGTTCTAGATACTGTAGCAGGTTAAACTCCTACCTATCCAGAGTCGACCCCGACATACCAAACATATGTCCGGCATGTGAAGGCACCCCGCACAACACTAACCACCTTTTCACATGCCCTATAAAACCCACTCATCTAATACCTCTCTCCCTCTGGACACAACCCGTCGAAACAGCTAGTTTCCTGGGCCTACCGTTAGATGACCTAGACGAAGACGACCGATGATTACACTACACTGACAGGGCGAAGATACTGCTACAACAACAACCACCTGGACAAAAGAGGTCAAACTGTCCCTTAAGGTAAAAGTCGATGACACACCAATACCGACAGTAAACAACCCCAAAATTTTGGGTGTAACCTTTGACAGTTTGCTCTCCTTCTCAGCGCACACAACCGCAATTGCCACTAAAGCCCAAAACCGCAACAAGGCCCTCAAATCGCTTGCCGGCAGCACTTGGGGCAAAGACAAAGAACTGTTTCTATCGACATTTAAGGTAATTTGTCGGCTGGTTCTAAACTATGCAGCGCATGTCTGGTCGCATGGAACTAGTGACACGCAGTGGACATAGCTTCAGACATGCCAAAATACTGTCATTCGGACAGCGATCGGTTACTTCCTGATGTCCCCGGTTCAACACCTACACAACGAGGCACACATGCTCCCAGTAATGGAACATAACAAACTGCTCAGCAAGCAGTTCCTGCTGGGATGTTACCGCAGGTTTCACCCCTGCAGACATCTGCTTGAGCCTGAGCCGCCTCCCAGGCACGTCAGGAGACATCTCTTAGACTACGCTGACGAAATCCAGGATAAAACTGACCGCAATCTACTGGACCTGACAGTATTTAGACAGTCAATAAACGACATTCACCGGGAGACTGTCAACACCTTCTTAAGCTCCCGT
Organism: Anastrepha ludens; assembly: GCF_028408465.1. NCBI lineage: Eukaryota > Metazoa > Arthropoda > Insecta > Diptera > Tephritidae > Anastrepha > Anastrepha ludens. The sequence goes on from NC_071501.1 coordinate 126,867,329, forward strand.
CCTGTGAATGCCGTAATCGGAGTCCAACCACCACCTACAGCCAGGGCCGTAGAGAGCATATCCGGGCCCGGGGGAAAATCCGGGCCCCGGGGGAAAATTGCAAATGTGGGCCCTTTCAAATGATGTCTAATTCATATAAATACGTATAATATCGAGTCCGGGCCCCTCTGAAAACTCCGGGCCCGGGGGAATAAGTACCCGATCCCCCCCCTCTCGACGGGCCTGCCTACAGCAGATGAAGAGCTCCAGCTTCCTCGTGAGACACGTGTAACACTAGCACAATTACGTTCTGGATATTGTAGCAGGTTAAACTTCTACCTATCCAGAATCGACCCCGACATACCAAACATATGTCCGGCATGTGAGGCACCCCGCACGACACTAACCACTAATCACCGTAGGCCTCACCCATGCAGACACTTGCTCGAGCCTGAGCCACCTCCCAGGCACATCAGGAGACACTTCCTCAACTACGTGGACGAGATCCAGGACAAAACGGACAGACCTCTCCAGGATCGGACAGTATACAGACAGGCTATTAACGACATTCATCGGGAGACACTTACCACCTTCCTAAGCTCCCGACCCCCGAATGCCGTTATCGGAGTCCAACCACCACCTATCGCAGACGAAGAGCTCCAGCTTCCTCGAGAGTCCCGCGTAATCTTGGCACAACTACGTTCTGGATATTGTAGCAGGTTAAACTCCTACCTATCCAGAATCGACCTCGACGTACTAAACATATGTCCTGCATGTGAAGGTACCCCGCACGACACTAACCACCTCTTCACATGCCCCATCAAACCCACTCATCTAACACCTCTCTCCCTCTGGACCCAACCCGTCGAAACTGCCAGTTTCCTGGGCCTACCGTTAGATGAGCTAGACGAAGACGACCGGTAATTTACACTACACTGACAGGGCGAAGATACTGCTACAACAACAACAACAACAACACTAACCACCTTTTCACATGCCCCCTAAAACCGACTAATCTAACACCCCTCTCCCTCTGGACCCATCCCGTCGAAACAGCATGTTTCCTGAGCCTACCCCTAGATGAGCTAGACGAAGATGACAGGTGATATACCCGACACTGGCGGGGCTACTATTACTGTTAACAAACAAACAAACGTATTTTCGTCCGTCCAAGGACTGTTTTTCCAAGAGTAGTCTCTCAAAATTTATAAATGCCTTACGTTGTTAGAACCAGTTTTCAACAGCCAATTGATAGTAATAGGACTATGAATAAGTTCGTGCGGTTTTTTTTCGAAATTTGAAACTTTATTGACGTAAAATGGTTACAAATTTAATATTCAAAATATTGTCCATCGCTTACTACTACTTTTTCCCATCTTTCTGGCAATTCACGGATTCCCTTTGTGAAAAATTCGGTCGGTTTTGCCGCAATCCACGAATCGATCCATTTTTTGACTTCATCGTAATTACGGAAGTGCTGGTCAGCCAGGCCATGTTGCATCGATCGGAAGAGATAGTAATCGGATGGCGCAAGGTCTGGACTATACGGCGGGTGGGGTAGGACATCCCATTTGAGCGTTTCTAAGTATGTTTTGACCACTTGTGCAACATGTGGCCGAGCATTGTCATGTTGCAAAATAACTTTGTCGTGTCTATCGGCGTATTGCGGCCGTTTTTCTCGCAGTGCTCGGCTCAAACGCATCAATTGTCGTCGGTAGACATCCCCCGTAATCGTTTCATTCGGTTTCAGTAGCTCATAATACACAACACCCAGCTGGTCCCACCAGATACACAGCATAACCTTCAGGCCATGAATATTCTGCGCCGACGTCGATGTTGAAGCATGGCCAGGGTATCCATACGTTGCCCGACGTTTTGGATTGTCGTAATGGACCCACTTTTCATCGCCAGTCACAATTCGATGCAAAAAACCCTTTCTTTTGTGCCGTTGAAGCAGTTGTTCGCATGCCATAAAACGGCGTTCAACGTCTCTTGGCTTCAATTCATACGGCACCCAATGGCCTACCTTTCGGATCATTCCCATGGCTTTTAAACGTTTGGAAATGGTTGATTGATCAACTCCCAAAGTTTTTGCAACCTCTTCTTGCGTTTGAGCCGGATCTTGATCGAGCAATTCCTCCAATTCGGTATCCATGAACTTTGGCGGCGCACCCTCGCGTTCTTCGTCTTCCAAGCCAAAATCACCACTTTTAAAGCGTGCAAACCACTTCTGGCACGTTCGCTCAGATAGAGCATGCTCACCATAAACTTCCACCAAGATACGATGACTTTCGGCTGCTTTTTTCTTCATATTAAAATAATGAAGAAGAATTCCCCGCAAAAACACATTATTTGGCACGAAATTCGACATTTTCAAGTGTGGTAAAAATATTGTTGTTTACGCTTCAAATAAAAAACTTATACTGACGTTTGTGCCTTACGACAGTAGCTCTCCAATGAATGTTTGGAAATGTGGATCGATGGAATAATAATCAAGTTACGCCATCTGTTGTAAAACCGCACGAACTTATAAATAGACCTATTAAAACTTTAATTTAGATGATGGCTATACATATATACATACTTACAAATTTTTATATTCATTTAACATAAGTTCAGTGACTCACCCATTGCAAACACCTTGACGGCCTTCATACTACCCGCCCAAGCTCCGGCTAGACTTATTTGCCTTTTAACATATTTCCTTCGCCATTCCGTTGTCTGTTGATGGAGGAACACTAATGTCATTGGACTGCCCATGCTGTGCGTTATAAAGGTTACGGGCGATTTTGAGTTACGTTCATATGTATCTTCAATTAGCTTTTTCAAATCAATAAAATATTGGCTTTGTTCGCCTGGGCTCATACGTAGTTGTTTAGAAATAAATTTTATTATATACCATACAAAATTATTAGTACAAAATCTTACTTGGACCTTTACGAAAATCATACGGGGCTCCATGTATATTCTTTTTTCGTTCATACCCCAAATCCACAAGTACATTGGATATATCCTTAAAGTATGCCCCTGCTTTATTGTGCGTCGGATCTATCCATTCCACCACCTCAGGGTCTCCCCATCCAGGAACTCTTACATCTACACCTTGTGAGTTGTGCGTAGTTCGTGTATTTTTGTCATAATATAGTTTCACATTTTCGATCCAGCAATAAACTGAAGGTATAACCAACAGTTCCAAGTTCAACCAAAGGCTATACCAATCCGACTTTTTCCAGCAATAGACCGGTGCATCAGATTTATTAAGTTTGGCTTCTAATTGACTACCGCCGTCGCCCGGAACTACCAAAAGAAATATATATAAATGTTTTTCGCTGATTTATGTATAAAAACGTACAAATATAACTTACTAAAGATAACTGGAGATAATAGTTTCTTTGTACTAAAGAGGGACGTTGTGTGAGACAGGGCCATTATAACAAGAAACAATGAGGTCCAACTGAGAAATAGCTTCATTATTTTATAATCTTTGAAAATTTTAATTCAGTCGTGTATTCTTGTAAACAAGTTCATTAATTAATTTAGGTGATATACTATTCCAACTGCAACTGCAAGAGCGAAACATGTACCAAAGAACTTATTTATTTGCTTTGTTCTCTTATCAATTAAATGCAAATCTTGATTGAAGGTCGCGGTCGTGTCGAATTACGCATCCGATATTTACAATAAGGGAGATTATTATAGTGCCGTATACAGTTGTGCTTTATCTACTCATATTTTCACTTTGCCGATTATCAATAACTTGTTTACTTTTAAGATGTAAACACTTTCACAAAATACTTAAATCGTTTATTATGCACAATCTCAAACTAAATTCAATAAGTGACATTTGGTTGAGGCTGTTTTAAGGCGAATTCATAAAAGTTGATGGCACTATGCCAAACTCTTAGTTCTTCTCATTAAACATACTTTACACGGTTGCATAGAGAATTTCATACGAATATATTTAAAAATTGGTTACAATTAACGCTATACAGCTGAAATGCTTCTAGTTGTCGATTAGGTGTCTGTTTGCAGATAGTTTTAGAGTTTATCCGGCTAGAATTTAGTATAGTGCCGATCGCTTTGGAAAAAACGGTAAAAAGGGGGTGATAGAGGGGTGTATCCTCATCTTAAAACTGAAAACAGAACCTGCCGGAGGCTTATAGTTTTTAAGTAATTTAATGTTAAAGTTCTATAATTTAGCGAAAAGTTGGTGTTGCCATACACCTGAAATGAAAACGAAGTTCGCACGCAGGGATGTTCAGTGGAAGGTTCATTGTAAAACTGCAGTATCTTTTGCTGTAATTTAAAGTTGAGAAATGAATTTGAAAATAAAAACATACAACTCATTTAAACTTAAAAACAATGATATTAAGCGTATCACAAAAAATAATAAAGTAATTAAAATTAAATTAAATTAATTAACACAGTATTTTTGCGTGGAACTCTTTATCGCGTAGGCGGTCTTCGGCCGCGCTTCATAAAAATAACCCTCATCAGTCCAACTCCGGCTACGCAATCCAATGGATTAAGAGAAGTGGGGTATGAAGGAAATCGATCTCGCTATATTCTCGACCTTTCAATTAAAGCATAGAGTAATTATTTTTGAAGATAATTTATTTGATTTGGTATTTGGCGTCACAAGGTACGACAAGAGCGCTGTTGAGGTGCAAACAAAAAATATTAAGCAATGACAACACTGTTTAAACTCAAATTTGACGTTTCTCTTTATTGTGAGCGGCGATTTCGGTAGTCAATCGAAACCATCCGAAACTTTCCAAATATAATTTAAAAAATAAAATTACTATAAACCAAGCTTTGATATGGAGGAAGATTTATTTAATATCCCATTGCCAGATGTAAAACGAGAAATTCGTCGAGGCATTATTGAGTGCCAGAAACGTGGCCTAACTCAGAGTGCAAAGTGGTTGGCTGAAATGAGCCATGGACTTAGCGATACTGATTGCGAAGGAGCTGGCACAAGCAGTTGCAATCAACATAAAATGTCGGAGGCTGGGGAATGCTGTCAATTCTTGGAAGGTATAGCTCCTACTGAATACGATAACTATTTCCTCGCCAAAAGTTATTTTGATGTGCGTGAATATGATCGAGCTGCATATTTTGTGCGTAATTGCGAATCCTCAGTACCTCGTTTCCTTCATCTTTATGCAACATACATGGCAAGAGAAAAGCGCCGGTTAGATTCTACCACGGATCGTTCGAATTTAAATGAAACAGGTCATGTACGAGATATGACTGAATTGCTGGCAATTCTTCGTTCTGAATATTCGCACGGGCGACTGGATGGCTATGGAATCTACCTTTATGGGGTTGTGTTAAAGGCCTTAAATCTCAACAAAGTGGCCATACAGATGCTGATACATGCAATTCGCTTGGCACCAATGCTATGGGCTGCTTACGTAGAATTAGCAGTGCTCATAATGGATAAGGAAAAAATGCTATCTCTAAATTTTGGAGGCCATTGGATGCGCCACTTTTTTGCTGCACACAGTTACATTGAGATGTATTTGAATGACGAAGGGCTGAAAGCGTATGAAGATCTTCAACAAGCAGGATTTCGTAAATGTGTTTATGTGACTTCCCAAATGGCTTTGGCATATCATAACAAAAGAGGTCAGTGCATCTCGATGTATTCAAAAATCAGTAAATACTAATTATGTGTTAAACTTTATAAATATTAAATTTAAATAGATGTCGAAAGAGCCATTGAAATTTTCCAAACGCTTCAAGAAGTTGATCCCTATCGTTTGGAGAATATGGATACATATTCTAATTTGTTATTTGTAAAGGAGCTAAAGACTGAAATGGCACAACTAGCACATAAAGCAGTCAGCATTAATAAATACTGCGCAGAAACGTGCTGCGTTGTGGGTAATTTAACTAATTTCAGTCCTTTAATTTAAATTGACACATTCTTCTTTTAAGGTAATTACTATAGCATACGCTCAGACCACCAAATGGCCATTGTCTATTTTCAACGAGCTTTAAAACTAAATCCAAAGTATTTGTCGGCGTGGACTTTAATGGGGCATGAGTTTATGGAGCTAAAGAACACAAACGCTGCGATACAAAGTTATCGAAAAGCGGTGGGTAAGTTAAAAGCTTGCGTGCACTACTAAGGATTTTGGTAAAAACTCTCCTGAAATTTAGAGGTTAATAAACGAGACTATCGCGCCTGGTATGGGTTGGGCCAATCTTACGAGATACTTAAGATGCACTATTATAGCTTATACTACTTCAAAATTGCACATCAGCTTCGTCCGTTTGATAGCCGTATGCTGGTCGCATTAGGAGAAACATATGAAAAGCTGGAGAAGTTCGATAATGCTATTAAGTGCTATTGGAAAGCCTGCGATGTTGGTGACATTGAAGGAGTTGCGATGAGCAAATTAGCTGGCCTACATGAAAGACGAGGAGAGTTTGAGGACGCTGTTCAGTGTTATATTATGTACTGCGACGACGAAAGGGCTGCGACTGACAAGCAAAGTCTATACCACGGTTTCATGACTTTAGCGAACTACTACGAAAGCAAAGGACAGTTTGATAAAGCCTCACATTATGCCTACAAATGTCTCGAGTCCGATGAGGTAATTATAAAAACATAAATAACATTTCATATTGTTTTAAATTTTCGGTGATTAATTCTTATGTATAGCGTAAATCTGAAGCTAAGGCACTGCTTAAAACTATTGAAAATAAACGCAGTGGGAAAGCAACAAACAATGACGGGGAAGCAAACAATTCTGCGAATGGAAACATCATAGCCGCCGACACTTCATCAGACGATGATATGGAAATGGAGTTAAGTGATTACAAATATTTGTGTAGTGATTACGTGCTGACCTGCCAGTCGGATGTGAAGATGTCCAAAAAACTGGCGGCAAGTGGCGATAGTGCAACAAATTCACATTTGATATCAACGACAGCGGATATAAGTCTGAATGAAAGCGAAATGGTTGCGTCCAGCAGCACAAATGAGATTGGCCCAAGCACTAGTGCTGCAGCAGGGATTGCAATAGGGCAGCAAACTACAAAATCAGCACAAACGAAAGATTCAGAGAGCAATGACGATGAACAACATTCGATGGAGATTTCGTCGATTTCTATCGATTAAACTTGTGAAAAATGCATACATTATTTAATATGTTGAGCAAAAGCTTGCACATGCATAATGTCATTCCGAAACCTGTATTACATTTTGTTTACATTCTTTGCTAGGCAAAGGATCCTTTCATATAATCTGATTAGAAGATTAGCTTAGTGGTAATTATAAAGATTTACTATAAGGTTAATAAATATGATCTGTGTTCAATTACGAGTTAACTACCATCGGAATTTTTAAGAATATGTCGGAAAATAAATGTATGAAGTGTACAACTATAATATTTCATTAATTTTACGAGTCAAACAGCATCTATGTAGGGAATTTGAAAACGGAAACGATTCTGCTATCGTTGCAAAACGCCAAATCTTTAAATTGGTTCCATACAGTTGTATCTTATATAAAATCCGTATTTGTGAATATATAAACTCTACTTTATTTTTATTTTTTGTAATTAGAAAAAAATGCTTTGGTCTCTTTTATTAAGCTAGTTTTCCATCGTATTTACACAGTTTCTAGTTTTTAAAATTAATAACAATAATTCCCGTAGAAAAAGTTACCGAACTATTTATTATTTTATTTAGGTAATTGCGGAAAACATCCAGCCTGAGTAAGCGAGAAGTGTTATATGATTTGTCTGAGCAAATGGTTAGGAGAAGAGTGCCGCTCTGTTAAATCTTAAAATAAATTCACGCATCGACATGTCAAAATGGTTTTAACTCGTGATCTACACTTTCCCTTTAGTATTACCAAGCATAGCTCCAATTACTATTATTAAAAAATAACATTACTTTGTGCGTATGTATACTTTAGTTCCACCTTATTCTATCGCTAACTTTGCGCTGAGTGTTTTCCAGCGATAGTTTTCTCATTTAATATCGTATGTCTACTATATCCTATTTCCTACTGGGTTTTTCGTAAGCTTATTGGGCACGTTTGATGCGTAAGACCAAGCTCAAGAAAAATAGCACCTTAAAGAATATAATCCAAAGCAGAAGAATAAATATGTCATGGCCATACAGATCACCCAACATGCCTAGCTCCTTCAGCAGTTTAGTTGGTGACTTGAAGTAACAAAATTCTCTATGACATTCTAAATCGGGGCGATTATAGCCATATATGGCTTGCATAAGAGCCTCCATGGTGTAACGGTAGAATGAGATATCGCACAGCGGCCGGAAAACAGATGAGAGCTCATGAATACGTATGAAAAATCCAGAAAATATCATAAAGGGAATAGCCACTCCAGGTACCAGCAAAATCGCCATCTGGAAATATATATTTTAATTAGAATGTTTTTCTATTTAGTTTTTTATATGAAACATTTACCTGCACATCAAACGTCGAACCAAAAGCTAGCCCCATAAAATGTCCAATGATGGCCAAAATTAAACTGATCCCCCAACACATAGCGAATCGCGCCATATCATCCGGCTGGCTTGTCATGAAGTAGATGATTGTCGTAAACAGAGTTGGGCATATGAAAAGCATCGGGAGGTCAGAGAGGAGTTTTGAAGCGTAGTATGCTCTGAGCGAATACCAACCATTTAGATATTCGCGTATAAAAACCGCCGTCTCTTGTGGACCTATAAAAGTAACCAAACATAGTTATTTGCATCAAAATACTTAACTTACGAGCCTTTTCGTAATATTCGTAGAACTCTACTCCATTCTACTTACACAACAATATGGACGGCATTGAATTGCCAAAGAAAATAAACATTATAATGAAAAATATGCAGGAAATGTTGGTTAGGGTTCGGGCGCCATCGTTGCCAATGTCCCAAAATACCGCGCCAACGAGAGCTGCAACGAGGACATGCATAAAAACGCGCAATTGAACGGCAATCTGCATAAATAAACGCAACAAACCGAAAATATACACTTTAGCTACTGTAATAAATCGAAACTATGTTACCAAGTTCCTTGACATTGTACGCAGAGATCTTCGTGTGAGTATGACCAATTGGCGCCAAATGTTCACCTCTGATCTAAGACGCACCGATGTTAATCTGCAGGGCTCATGCAACATTCGTTCAACTTGAGCTTCATTGTTCGATCGCATCTCGATGGTGGTGTGAGAATTTAAATTGAATGTAGATTGAATGTTAGCTTTGAATGTAGAAAGGTAATGATCGTTACGCACAAACAGACAGATATGGCTAATATAAATAACCAAATACAAATGGTAATATGCAGCCCGGTCCACTTGATTAGAGGCAGTAATTTATATGGAAGGAAATGGCTATTAAAGCAACCGTAGCACAATATTACAACTGTTGAATTTTCACTGATGTGAAATACCGCTAGATGGAATAATATTTTGATGCATGTTTATATTCGAGCGAAGTACTGCCTTCACTTGAATTATCAGAAAACCTTGAATTACTATGGTAGACCAAGTGAACCGAATTGTAGAAATATATAGAAATATAATATGTTAATGGAATTTCAACGTAACGAAGTAATGCTTCCTATGCACACGCACGTTTTTCCGCTCTTTAATTATCCCATAATTCCCATTATTTTACTAATTTTGAAATGTCTGGAAAAGTTAATTAATTTGTTGGCATGATTAGGTTTTCACATTCGGGCTCGAAGTTGTTTTAGGTATTTGTTTGTATAATGAAGTTTTTTTTACAAATCAATTTTTCATTTACATACCTATATACATAGGCATTATAAAAACAAATTTCATTAAAAACACAATATGTTTTCTTTGATCCTCTGTTGGGCACCCAGCACGTTGGGTCTGGCCAGACTTTTCCGGCTAGACTTTTTCGACTTTGGAGGTGAATTTAACATATTTCTGTTGGAGCTATCGTCATGAGCTTCTAGGTAGCTTGCTAAAATGTAATTTTCAATCAATTTGTGGAAAAAAACTTTTTTAAAAGGATCCTCGAACAGGACGAAAAAAAGCCAGACCCGGGTGCCTAACCGAAGCTTTTAAAAAAGATGTCCAACGGAGGGTTATTTGTGCACTTTGGTTCGAAGAAAGCTGTCTATGCTTCCGATTAAAATACTCTAAAGAGTTCATAGATATCTTATGTGTTTAGACTTACACTTTCCATGCACGCAAAGGTTTGCATCTTCATTCGGTTGTTTATCTACTCCGCAATGCCGTTTCTTATTCCTTTCTATCAAACCCAATATGGGTTTATTGTGCTCTTCGCTACTTACTTCCAAAGCTAAAATAAATAATACAAATACATATATACAAAAATATTAACAATGCATTGACATATGTACATATATAAATACATACATTTAGAATATCTTACCAAAGTCGGCTGGATTGTAGTAATTGGGGAAGGCAAAGCCCGCCGCTTCAAAGGTGGCAATCATTTCTCTTTCTGGACCTGAATATAACACTTGACCCCGTGACATCACTAACACGTCGTCGAACAGTTTTATAAGCCTCGAACTTGGCTGGTGAATAACACACACGATTATATGCCCATCGAGCGCCAGCCTCCTCAAATAGTTGATAACTTGCAAACTGGCGACACTGTCTAAGCCACTAGTGGGTTCATCAAAAAACATGACTGGTGGATTAGTAACTAGTTCTATAGCGATAGATAGACGTTTTCGCTCGCCGCCGGAAAGGTTTCGCACCAATCTATGTCGGCACTTATCCATATTGAGTATCTGGAGAATGTCATCAACCTGTGTGGAAGTTACGTGATAAAAAATGGTCTTTTTCGTATAAATAACAGGCGCCTACAATTTTTCGCTTCTCCGCAGAAATCGTTTTGGCAGGCAACTTAAGATCTGCAGAATCGTTCATTGTTTCTTGCACTGTTAACAAGTCGAGTAATGCAAAATCTTGCGGAATGTAGCATGAGGATTTGCGAAAAGTCAAAACATTCCGCTCACTGCCATTGAATGTAAATTGACCCGAAACATTGCTGGCTCTGAAAACATTTTAAGTCACAAATTATTCGGACGGTACAATAGTATTCTCAGGTATATTAAATCCTACTTGAAACCGGAGAGCACGTTAAGAATCGAAGTTTTGCCCGCTCCAGAGGGACCCAAAACAGCAGTAAGGCGCCCCGACTTGAATTCCCCGCAGACATCATTAAGTATTTTAACCAGCTTTTTGTCTAAATTTAGGTACAAATATGTACACATATATGAGATGATATAGGCTTTTTTTCATGTACTTAGACAGTATAAAATGCCTATTTACTAATTAGAAAATTTTACGCATTTTAAGTTTTTCTTTTTAACTATTAAACAGAAAATTATTTTTCAATAACAAATTAAAAACTTAGGTTTTTGAAATTACAATATAAAAACTTAGAAACAGCTTTCCTAAATGTGCAATAAATTATTGGTATAACTGAACCCGTTATGCAGTGCATATGAACGCCATTATGTAGAAATGCCTCTATAGAGAAGTTTAAAATGCATTTCACTACCTTTTTTTAAAGCCTTTGAAGTTACATCGCTCAGTTAACATTGGTGCGATATAAATATGGTATTAATAAAATACACCGCACGGAAAAATTATAAGGCCAAGATGATTATGATGATATCTACTAAAGCAATAATGGAAAATATCCCAATATCGTTTCGTTGAATGTATGTTTAAAACGGTATCTCACAAGAGAAACTATTCCACTTTTATTGCTAGTATTTTAGTAAGGCGCAAATTCTTGTTCTGTGCAAAACGAAAGAATTATTAGGCCAGAAGCGTTTTCTTTCAATTTAAAATTTTACAATGCAAGTTATTACGCTAAAATTATTATATTCTAAGTGTTTTTGATTGCTTTATCTCGTTCTCACATTTATGTGGTTGTTTTGGGTTAGAACAAAAAATATGCTGCGCTCAAAATTTTTTTTTCTGAATTTGAGCAGGGACAAGTTTTAGCATGAAGAGAGAGAGGTCTGACAATGCGAGAGATATCTTCAAAATTAAAAAAAACTTAGCGGTACAGATGTTCGGGAAATCAATCGTTTGGCTGTGAATAAATCAAATAGCCATGCTGAAATTCATTTGGATAACCCCGTGTGCAGCAAATTTTGCAAGCGGAACCTAGTCTATATTAGAATATTTAAAACGAGTAGCGAAACCTAAATTATCCACACGACCACAAACTGGCCATATTGACATTTGGGAAGATTAATGGAAAAGTGTATTTTTTCCGATAAAAAAAATTCAATCTGACGAGTCAGCTGATTTCCTAATGTAATGATAAACGTAAGAAAAAACAGAAGGGAATGGCTCGTAGAGGGTTCTGCCATGGTGTGGGCAATCATTAGTGTTAAAGGCAAAACGCCTATATGGTTCTTTCAAATCGCAATAGCTGGTTTATATCATTAACTTTCAGTTTCCAGATTTCATCACCATAAGTAAGAACCGGACGTATCAAAGTTTTATACATCTTGATTTTCTGCATTCGTGATAAAATCTTTTTTTTTTTTTTTTTTTTTTGTGTTCGTTTATTTGCAATCTATTTTTAAAATAATAAGCAAATTATCTAACTATTAACAATTTGGCTTATATTATTGAGCTCCATTGAGGTCAATAATAATATAAATGTATACTACGATTAATGTACACTTATATTCTGACTTATGTGTTAGATTTTAATACATTTTAATATTAGATTTATCTATTAGGTTCTGAATGGAATGTCTAATACATGATGTCTTTTAAGTCTATTAATTTCATTAGTTTCATCAAGTAATGAAATTGCTAGCGGGTTATCGTGATAACTTAATCTCTGTAAATATTTTGTGGTAATTTTTTTAATTTCATCTTTTATAAAGGGAATTTTTAGATCAGTATGTATGGCTTTATTTGTAACGAACCAGGGTGCACTTGTGATAAGCCTTAAAGTTTTTGACTGATATCTTTGCAGAATTTCTATGTTAGAATTGCAAGCAGTTCCCCACAGTTGTACTGCGTAGGTCCATACTGGCTTTAGTATAGCCTTATATATTAATATTTTGTTATTTAGATTAAGTGTTGATTTTGGTCCTAGTAGCCAGTAAAGTTTGTTTGTTTTTATCTTTAACTGGGTTTTTTTTGCTTGAATGTGGCATTTCCAGGTTAGCCGTTTGTCCAAATGTATGCCAAGGTATTTGACCGTATGATGTTTGGGAATTATATTACCATTTAGATAGAGTGAAGGGCATTCTTTCCGTCTCAATGAAAACAAAACATGCACAGATTTGTTTGTGTTAACTTTTAATTTCCATCGGTCCAGCCACGTCTGTATCTCGTTTAGTTCTATCTGAACTAGATTGGTTGCATCACTTGGGGACGGACTTGAAGCTAGTATAGCGGTGTCATCAGCGTATGTAGCCATTAGGACATTTTCGGTTTCGGGTATGTCAGATGTAAAAATCGTATAAAGTATAGGACCGAGTACGCTACCCTGTGGTACTCCAGCTTTTATGTATCTAATATCAGTTATTTCTTCATTTACCTTAACGTAAAATGATCTTTCGGTGAGGTAAGACTTTAGTGTTAGATAAAATGGTGCAGGAAGTATTTTTTTTAATTTATATAACAGGCCTTGATGCCATACTTTGTCGAATGCCTTTTGTACATCCAAAAATACGGCTGAACAATATTCCCTTCGTTCAAAGGAGTCGGTTATGAAATTCACAACACGGTGACATTGTTCAGGTGTACCATGGTATCGGCGAAAACCAAATTGATGTTCGGGTATGACCTTATTTTCTTTCAGTATTGGGAATACTCTGCGCAAAAATAGTCTTTCGAATATTTTGGAGAATATTGTCAATAAGCTGATTGGTCTGTAAGAGGATATTTGATTTTCAGGTTTTGCCGGTTTAAGGACCATAACTATTTCGGCGCACTTCCACTGTGTAGGAAAATAGTTTAATCTTAATATTGAGTTATATAACAGAGTTAAGAACATAACTCCTTTTTTCGGCAAACACTTGGCTACTTTGGCGTCAATTTTATCATATCCAGGAGATTTGTTGTTACACAGGTTTTTAATTTCAGAGCGAATTTCATTCGGCGTAATATGTTTGATCGGTAGAGATAGTTGACATGGGGTATCGAGAAATGCTAACACATCATCATCGTTGTTGCTTTGGTTTATAAACGGAGAAAACATTGCCTCTAAATATCTAGCATATGCATAAGCCTTACTCTTGTCTGTCCTACACCAAACGTTGCCACAATCTTTTATAGGCGCATTTCTCTTTTTGGGATGTTTGAGATATTTTGTAGCATTCCAAATCTTATGATCATCAACATTTCTATCGTTTAGGCTGTGTATATAATCGGATACTGATTTATTTCTAAATTCGTTTAGTTTTTCTTTGACTTCAGTTGTTGCTTTATTTAGAGCAGTTTTGTCTCTTGGATTCCTAGTAGTTTGCCATTTTTTTCGAAGGCGTCTCTTATGCTTAATTAATGCTCTTATCTCTCCACATACATGTATACGGCTACGATATTTGATCTCATTACCTTTTTGGGGAGTAGAAAGAAAGGCCGCTTCGTGGATTTTATTTGTGAAATATTCGACTGCATTATCTAGCTCAATTGTTGTTTTAATTGAAATATTAAGTTCCAAATTTTGGGTTAGCCAATCTTGAAAAATTTTTATTTGACTCTTACTAGTTAATGTTTTGTATTTCTGTTGCCGTAGGCTAGTTAGAGTGTCGTAACTGATAATGACTGGAGAGTGATCTGAGCTGAGTTCTTCAGAACTGACAACTTCCAGTAATCTTTGATCTGAAAAATTTAATATTTGCATCGGTCATGTTATTGGCAGATTTATTTCTTTCATTATATCGCTGATAGAACGAATCCTAAGAATTTGAATTCATTTACACTTTCAAAAACAAAATCTTCTATAGCTAGATTGTTTTCATCCGTATTACGGGCTGGGCGAAGCATAAACTTAGTTTTTTAGGCATTGACATTCAGTCCTAAAGGTTTTGCTTTTGTTTCTAGTCAGTTTTTGGTTCTTGCCAAGATGAGAACGTCGTCAGCATAAGCACATATTGGAAAATCTTTGTCAAATATTGTTCCGGACAAGTTAATATTTTTTACGACTGTGTGCAAAATGAGGTTGAAAATGAGAGCGGACAATGCGTCGCCTTGTTTAACACCAGACAGGACCTGGAAGGGTTCAGACATTTCGCCTTGTACTAGCACCTTGTCAGTAGTATTCTTCAACGTGCAGAGAACCAGATCAATCAGTTCCAACGGAACGTCAAGTTTTTGGAAAGAGGGTCTGATTTGCTTTCTGTCTAGACTATCTCATGGTCGAAAAATTTTTCAAAAATTTGGTTTACCAGGAAATCTTAATCAATTGTCGATCCATTGCTTCTAAAGCCACACTGGCATTCATCTATTATTTCATCAGCATAAACTTTGATACGCTCGTACACAATATTTGTGAACACTTTGTAACCAACGTTCAAAATTCCTCGATAATTTCGACTTCAGTCTTATTGCCCTTCTTATGTATTGGCACTATTACAGTCTAAAAGTCTAAATATTAAAAACATAAATTGTTTGCCCTAAATTGATAATAAAAATATAAGAAATATAGTTGGCCTTATAATTTTTTCCTGTGGTGTATTATGCATGCTTTTCTAATGCTGGATTGAAATATGGCTCGCAACACTAAGTTTGTTTACTTGCTGCCCCGGCTTTTTTCTTTGTTTGCTTTCTCCATATGTAAGCTACATTTCGAGCAAAATATACTGCATAAGTTGCAATATTTGGTTTTAAACACAACATTGATTAAGAGTTAACATTCTTATACCTAAAACACGTTTCCCTCCATCATTGATAAAAATTAGAGACGTCAAAGTTTAAAAAAAGGAATAAATGTCTTTATATTTATTACTTGGTAATGTAAAAACATACGTATACATACATATTTATGTGTTAAGGTATCACTTACTCTGTTTGGTAATGTAGGAAACATTGCTGAATTGTAATTTGAATTTTTGTTGGCCCAAAAGACTTTCATTTACTGAACTGCTCGTGGAAGTCGCCTCAATTTCCGCTGAAGTGGAATCGGTTGTTGCAAGCTTATCTTCATTTGGCATAGTGAACTATCGCAATGCCTTTGCTTAAGTCGTATAATCCAACTTTTTAATACTTTTTATTATGGTATATCCACTAAACATGAACGTAGACCACAGTTCAGCTTGAGATTAAAATTGTGACTGAGTATTTAGTTGCAAAAATTTCGTTAACTGGACAAGTAATCAACTTGTTTTTATAGCAGTAAAGAAAAAAAAAATGGATTTATTTTTGAAATTATACACATTGACCTAAGTAGTCAGTGATTCCCAACCGTTTCACAGTTCATAGTGCAAAATATCTATGTACTTATGTGGTAAATGTAATTTCGATCACAATCCAAACCTCAAAAGAGCAAGAAATTGTTCATTTTGGGCTTACAAGATCGCAAGCCAAGATGCTTGCAGCCATTGCACTTTTCAAACAAACGAGCATAATTTTTTTAAAGCCGTTGCCGAGCACCGTTGCAAAAAATCAGCTATTACTCAAGTAGAAACTCATATCTGAGTGGGATTAAACAGCTGGACTTTGACTCACGACTGTGTCAAATGCTCGGTCTTGGATCATTTCTTTATTTATAATAGGACTATGAATAAGTTCGTGCGGTTTTTTTCGAAATTTGAAACTTTATTGACGTAAAATGGTTACAAATTTAATATTCAAAATATTGTCCATCGCTTACTACTACTTTTTCCCATCTTTCTGGCAATTCACGGATTCCCTTTGTGAAAAATTCGGTCGGTTTTGCCGCAATCCACGAATCGATCCATTTTTTGACTTCATCGTAATTACGGAAGTGCTGGTCAGCCAGGCCATGTTGCATCGATCGGAAGAGATAGTAATCGGATGGCGCAAGGTCTGGACTATACGGCGGGTGGGGTAGGACATCCCATTTGAGCGTTTCTAAGTATGTTTTGACCACTTGTGCAACATGTGGCCGAGCATTGTCATGTTGCAAAATAACTTTGTCGTGTCTATCGGCGTATTGCGGCCGTTTTTCTCGCAGTGCTCGGCTCAAACGCATCAATTGTCGTCGGTAGACATCCCCCGTAGTCGTTTCATTCGGTTTCAGTAGCTCATAATACACAACACCCAGCTGGTCCCACCAGATACACAGCATAACCTTCAGGCCATGAATATTCTGCGCCGACGTCGATGTTGAAGCATGGCCAGGGTATCCATACGTTGCCCGACGTTTTGGATTGTCGTAATGGACCCACTTTTCATCGCCAGTCACAATTCGATGCAAAAAACCCTTTCTTTTGTGCCGTTGAAGCAGTTGTTCGCATGCCATAAAACGGCGTTCAACGTCTCTTGGCTTCAATTCATACGGCACCCAATGGCCTACCTTTCGGATCATTCCCATGGCTTTTAAACGTTTGGAAATGGTTGATTGATCAACTCCCAAAGTTTTTGCAACCTCTTCTTGCGTTTGAGCCGGATCTTGATCGAGCAATTCCTCCAATTCGGTATCCATGAACTTTGGCGGCGCACCCTCGCGTTCTTCGTCTTCCAAGCCAAAATCACCACTTTTAAAGCGTGCAAACCACTTCTGGCACGTTCGCTCAGATAGAGCATGCTCACCATAAACTTCCACCAAGATACGATGACTTTCGGCTGCTTTTTTCTTCATATTAAAATAATGAAGAAGAATTCCCCGCAAAAACACATTATTTGGCACGAAATTCGACATTTTCAAGTGTGGTAAAAATATTGTTGTTTACGCTTCAAATAAAAAACTTATACTGACGTTTGTGCCTTACGACAGTAGCTCTCCAATGAATGTTTGGAAATGTGGATCGATGGAATAATAATCAAGTTACGCCATCTGTTGTAAAACCGCACGAACTTATAAATAGACCTATTATTTCAACAGTTAATTCATTAAATTAGTTATCAAAGTGCGCCCACTTCAAAACAAAAATTATTGTTATTACTTGAGAAGCTCAAACCAGACTATTTTTCATTCACAAGTCATAGTTTGTGTTTAGCCCACAAATGAAAGCGAATCGTGAGTCGATGCGAGTGCATACTTAGACAGATGTGTACTCGTATATGTGTGAATACCAAAGTCTCTTCGATTGCAGATTGGAAAATAGTCTCAAAGTCGGACTGTAGAAACTGTGAAGAAACAGGTATTTCTCATGGATCGATGCACCGAAAGAGACAGTCTACTTTATGAATCGTAATTGGGTCAAATGCGAATGCGGCAAAAATATTAGCGTGCAGTGGATGGGAAAAATAAGTCAACAACACAGGCGTTTGCTGTCAAATATTTGTTATTACGTGCAAAGCTTTTGAATTATTTGGCTATCGCTGTCGCCGAGTCGGTTAATGTGTCGCTACCATTTAGTGGGTCTCGGTGGGTCCATTAAGTCACTCTGCAGGCAATGGAAAATCCCAAAGTGCAGTTCTGCTATGAAAAAGCTTCTCATAAATCTCATTTGATGTTCGGAGATATAACATATATATATATAATTGGCGCGTACACCCTTTTTGGGTGTTTGGTCGAGCTCCTCCTCCTATTTGTGGTGTGCGTCTTGATGTTGTTCCACATATGGAGGGACCTACAGTTTCAAGCCGACTCCGAACGGCAGATTTTTTTATGAGGAGCTTTTTCATGGCAGAAATACTCTCGAAGGTTTGCCATTGCCTGCCGAGGGGCGACCGCTATTAGAAAAATGTTTTTCTTAATTTTGGTGTTTCACCGAGATTCGAACCGACGTTTTCTCGGTGAATTCCGAATGATAGTCACGCACCAACCATTCGGCCACGGCGGCCGGTGATCGGAGATATAATAGGCCATAGAAATATAGAAAAATAATGTGCTAGCAAAATAAATTGTTATTCAAAATTAAATCCAAAGTTTTCCAATGGCAGTGTATGGTCCACATTAGCAATTTGTACAATACAAGTATGTATATGTATAATAAATATCAAGTTTTTTTCACAAACTATATTCAACCTTATCGCGTACGCTATGGGAACATACCGTTATCATAAATTACAATATGGTACAAAAACAAAGCAAAGAAAAATTGAATTTATAGAAATTATTCTTTCCAAAGCAAACTCGCTTTAAGGCTGATTTTTAAAATAATAATAATAATACTTTTTGCATGCATAACACATGGGCTGAACAGCCCCTGACCTAATAAAGAAAACTCGTTTTTTTATGTTCAAAATTAGCTTTATCATCAACGTAATTTCCATCAAAAACAACGCAATCATTCCAGTGCCGCTTTAATATTTCAATACCACTGTTGTATACGATTTATCTTTTGCCTTAAAATAGAGGCACATTTTTTACCGGCGAGCATTTTTTAGGTATGCGAACAGCCATTGCAGTCGTTACTAGGAGCCAAATCTGGTGAATACTGTGAATGTGGGAGCAATTCAAAGTTCAATTCATGTAGATAGTTTTGCCATTGTTTTGATTGACTTGCGACACAGTGCGTTGTCTTGAAAGTGGGCAAACGCGGCACCCACTTTGAACAGAGCTTTCTCATAGTCAAACGCTCTTGTAATATACAGCCAAACGTTCTTTTGATATCTTTACGATGTCAGCTAACTCACGCATCTCCTCTTTTCTATCATTGAAAACGATTTTGAAATTTTTTTGACGTTATCTGGTGTTACCGCCTCATTTGGACGTCCACTGCGTTGTGCATCATCGGTGTCTTTACGACCACGTTTGAAGTCATTGTTATTGTTGTTTCAGATGGAGCGGAGTCCACATAACACTTTTTAAGCCATTGCTTCGCTTCAACGGTATTTTTCCCCATCAAGAAGCAGTGTAAAATTCAAACACGAAATTCTTCTTGATTCATTGTTTTGAAAATAACAAAAGTAGGGTGACTTTTAGCACAATATTTCACGAACTAATGAATAGAATATCATGATATTTTACAGTTGTCTTTTTAAAGTTTTTCAACCTCACTCATGCTCGCATACGAGACGGATCCGATTAGTTGTGCAAAAATGAATTATATTTGCGCAAATAGTGTAAAAATTATTGTTTATTGTTTTATTATTTTATTGAATTAATATTTTCATGGTTTTGATAAGAAAGCTCTAATGCATTTATAGTTACATACCTACATACATACGAACATACTTAAATGCATAGAAACTGGCAATCGTGCACGAATAATAGTCAGTTTACATTTTAATAGCTTATCGCTTACTTTTTATAACTTTAAGCTTCCTACTCGTTAATTCGTCAAATTTCATTAATTAGTCAATAAAAGATTAGATTATTGCAGCATTTAAGCAGCGTCTAAGTACATTTTGTTGCCATGATATTTGGTAAGTAATCTTCAAAATGGTTGTCAAAGTATTAATAGAATCGGCATCCATGGCGCATTGAAATCCATATACATACATATATACACCTACATGCATACCATATAAGCATATATTTATATTAAGTCAAATCTGTTGCGCCTTTGCGGACTTTGTATTCAACACTGCTAATCGTTTTTTAATACTCAGTAAGGGTGTGTGTTTTCATGCCAAAACAGGTGTGACTATAATTTGCATATACCCCTTTATAATATAATTATATATAATATAATACCCTTTTTGTAATAATCCATTTAAATGATTTAATTATATATGCATTGGCATATACCCTACGATCAAAAAGTGCCGGAAATGTGATACCTTCCATCGGGCCAGACAGTCAATAAAGAATGTTATTTATCCGTTTTGAAGCATTTGAGAGATGCTGTACGTCGCAAACGGCCGGAAATGTGGGCAAACAGTTCTTGGATTTTTCATGATGATAACGCGCCATCGCACCGAGCCCAAATTGTGCTGGATTATTTGACCAAACACCAAGTAAATACCATCGTGCAAGCACCGTATTCACCTGATATGGCCCAGTGCGACTTCTTTTTGTTTCCCAAGTTGAAGTTACCACTTCGTGGAAAGAGATTTCAGTCGATAGAGAATGCGACGAAGAAGTTGAAGGCCATCCCTTCATCGGCCTACCAGGGGTGCATGGAGGACTGGGTTAAATGTTGGGTCACATTTTGAAGGGGATAAAATAAATTTGCCTGAAACTTAACTCTGTTTTGTTTTATTTTAACATTCCTGTTACTTTCTGATCATAGGTAGAAGCAAGTCTAAGAAAAAATAATTGCAATGAATAAATTTATTCTTTATTTGAAAAGAAAAATTGCTCGTAAAGCATTTTGTATCTTATAGTCTTTTTCGTCAAAAGTAAATGTCACATAGCCTCATTAACTATTACTTTATACCTTCATTCCATCAGATTTCAAACTCAAATTCTTGCACTCTTCTGGGAAATGCATTTCGGGTCTCTTTAATTTGGGTATTATTTCCTATTAAAATCTTTGGAACACAAACCTATTTATTTATCACCCTTCATAGCTCTATGTACACATATGTGCACTCCAAAAATTTAGACAAACTCTATTAGTTGACTATTTCCAGATCTGTCAGGCAGTCAAAATGCGTTTTTTCTAGGTCCTACACAATGCTCATCTGTCCTTGAATATTTCAGTGTCCCGGCCCTTAAATCAAGGAAACTTTATGCCAAATATGCCTAAAGGGTCAAATATTTAGGTGTGGATGTTACATCCAAAATTATGAGAAATTATCTCCATGGTATCGAATTTAATGCAATGTCAGCGCGAAAAAGCCTCAAACATCCAAAAAATTGGCCACAAAGGTTACAATTTGCCTGAAAAATATGTGAATAAGCCCACCGGGTTTTGATTTAATGCAATTTTCCCAGATGAGTGTAATCAAATTTATTTTTTTGAGCAGATAGAAACAATCTATTGGGCTCACACAAATATCAAAGACAAAACTCATCGACAACAGAACACGCCTAGACTCTAAGGATATGAGATTTATTATTCATTCATCGAGCGCAAAGCAAAGCTCTCTGAACGAACTCCAATCTATTAATATAGACTGCATGAAACGGTCTCCAAACGAATACCGCGTATTCTAACCTGGACCGAACTAAGGGCGAGAACAAGGGCGAGAAAACGATGAATTATTTCGACGAATAAAGTTATTCAACTCACGCTGGAGAGTGGCTATTAATTTTGGGTAAGAAACTCCATCAAAAGCCTTAGAAAAATCTATATACATAGATTGCATCCATTTGAAAACCCCATTGAAAGGAATCCAAACAATCCTCCGTAAAGGTAGCTAAATTCGTCAACGTGGATCTGCCCGGAACAATCCCATGTTGATTGGGACATAACAAATGTTTAACGGAAAAGTATATTTTGTCCTTGACTATGCTATACACTCAAATAATGTAGTTAGTTTGGAAATCGGCCTATAATTTTCAATATAATTTTTAGTGCTGCTTTTAAGGATTAAGTCTATCCAGGTAATTTCCACCCATCAACGAAAACTCAAGCAGAAAGTGATAGGATTAAATGTGTTCTAAAGACGTAATTAAAGCAGAACAACTTTTAATTAGAATAATGGATAGACCACCAACGCCGGTTTTAGCGGATGGCTTAAGCTGTTGTATGACAATAAAGGCATCGATGTCAGTCAAATTTAATTTCCCGAAGTTGATGGAAGTATCTGAATTAAACCGGATATCTTCATAAACAAAGTCAAAATCATTGCCTGAAATAAAATTCAAAGAAAAATATTGAGCGAAAAGATTGACAGCATCAAAGATGGAATTAGCTAATACCCCTTTAAGATGAACGGACTCAGTTTTTCTTAAATTTTTTGTAACTCTAAAAGGACTTTGATTTCTACAGCAAGGCGTAAAGGAGAAGGTTTAAATGTTTGGGAATATAGGAATTATGGAGCACCAATACTACATAAAGCTTATAACATAAAATTTGCATCCTAGTGTTGCAAAGTTGTGAATAGAGCAGCACTTTCATTTCTACCAGGAAAAAGATACCTAGTATGCTCGCATAATACAAGGCTTTGATTACTATACAATTTTAGGAAAGTTATAAAAACACCTGCCCAAAGCCTAGATCTCAACCCGATTGAGCATTTGGGGAGTATTTACGACACAACCCTGAGAGAGCGCCAGTTCACTAACAAAATTCAAATGCAAAAGATCTTTAAAGAAGAATTTCTTCAATTTGACCCAGAGGTAAGAAAAAATTTAGTCTGCGCGCGTTATTCGTAGAGGAAAAGATACTAGATAACAGTTTTTCTAAATTACGCTCAAAAATTAATTTTATTTTTGGATTGTCGAACACTTCTTGTGTTTCTCAAATTGACTTTGAATGACATAATTATGAATTTAATACTATTATTCATTTCTATAATTACAATAACTTGCATAATAAAAATAAGACTTATTTGTTTCAAATTTTAAATAAAAAGTGTTGTTTTTTGAATATACAATGATTTTTCACTTATTATTCCCTGAACGTGCGTTATGTCGAATACTTTTTTTGCCCGCAAATAGTCTCAGACCTAGCCTTAAACGAAGATGCACGTACATACAAATATTTGCCTGCCAAAGGCTTCCAGCATAAACGATAACAGAGTGATCTGTATACAGTCTTCTTAAGCGTTTCTTAAGTATAAAAATCACGCTCACACTACTACAGTTAGTAGGAGTAGTCGCAGTGTAGTTCACGCGCATACTTTCAAGGTTTCGTCCAGCTTAGGCCACGTGGGAGTTTACCGGAAATCACTTGTTTAACCTGGGGATTCCTATGATGACAGTCTATTAATTATCCACATAATATTTTCTCGCAGAAAAAAGTTACTTATAAGCCACAAGGAAGGCATATAACTCCTTTTGACTCTTACTGGAACTTATTTATGGTCGCTAGACAAGGCTTAGTAATGCTTCCACAACAACGAAGTGCAAAATATTCACCCACAAATTGTTTGTGTTTGGAATTCACTTGTTACGCACTTGTTATTTCACTTAACAAATTCCAGTTTGTTTGAATGTAACAGAAAAATTAGTATCGAGCATGGTACTATCCGTCTGTATGTATGTTTGCCCAAAGATAGACATGCATACATCTCCAGTGCACACACAGCATATTTTATAAACCTGTCGGCATGTGCGCCGCAGACCAAAAATGTAATATTCGAAAGCTTAATAAATAAAAGTACACTTATCTGTTGACATTCTGTTATTTAAATTCAAACATCTGTATGTATGTGTATATTGCACGTGTGTAAAACATATGTATATACTTGTGTTTTGCCCGAACCCACTGCAGTTAGCGGCTCGCATTCATATTCATTGAAATATTTAATCAATTATCATTCGTTATATTGCACACTGCCAATTATGAACTTGACTACTTAATCGCCGTCACTTTGGCATGCAATTGTTTTTGTTATTTATTTACATATACATTTATTTGTCTCATTATTCAACTACAATATTATGAACCCACTTTGACCCAACGCATACGCCCATCAACAATCGCCTTGCAAATTAACCGATTTCATACTGATTGCTTTATAATCGCAATTTCAGCTTAGAGCTCCGGAGCTGCTTCGACCACTTCAAACTTGCTTAGACGCTTACACTGTCGTCAATGGTGCTCCGTTGATTTAGTGATAACGCGAAAGCTGAAAAGAGTGAAAATACTGAGAACGATGGAAGATGAACACTCACTGATTGAGTGGGTTTGCTCACAATTTGAACGTACGACCGTTTAGTGGAATGGATATTAAGTGCATATTTACATTATATTGGCAAAATGCGGTAACTCATATGTAAATATAAATATTCTGAGATACGCGACAAATGGGGTGGTGGAGTATACAAGTGAACTGTGACGTTTCGAGATTCGACAAATCTGCGTAGAAGTCCGATTAAACCCCTTGACTTCGTTAGAAAAATCGGCGAAGTTATCATTACTTGAGCGTCCGTTGATGTAGGCCAGCTTTTTATACCTACTCGACTTTGAAGTGTTTTTCTGAGACTCCTTATTTTTTTAAGTCAGTCTTTTATTTAAGATTTTGAAAATTGTTATAATTGTTTAATTATTTACTTAGCAATTACTTTCCTTTTTCCTCAAAATAGCGGCAAATCAGCGCGGTTTACTTTTATGTAATATTAATAGTCTTAAGTTTTCGAATATAATCCGTAACACCCATATTTCTCTTGATACTCTTACAATGCCCAACCAGATAATAATATTACTAAACAAAATCTGTATTTTTTAAATTTCCCTAAGCCTTTTCGAAACATTTACGCAACAAACAAAACCAATTAAATTTTGCTGTACTACATTTTATTCGGTCTGTTTTTCGATGCTGCGTTGCGTCGTTCAAGTTGTTAAACTGTGATTATTAGAAATCTTTAAAAACGAAAGTTTGCCATATACTCATGGACACCCATGTGTTTAGTATTTAAAATTTCTCTCCGAAATTCAAGAGATGAAAGTAGATGCAGACAGTGTTAAATTAATCGACTTAGTATGGCATTTAAGCTATTGCCATATTTTAGAGGCTCCTTTAACACCTATTTGGAGAACATTACTAAGCTGGTAGATAAGTTAAATGGTTGAAGTACCGGTCTGACACTCCTCAAGCAGCACTAAAGCACCGTTTTGATGCCAATTGTTTTTTACAAATTATTATTTATTACTAAGCTGACTCCAGAATCTATTTGCTCCTTGTTTAAGATGCACTGTCGTAGGCATTTTATTTTATAAAAAGGCGCTTTTTGTACTATTACTTTATTATTTATTTACTACTTAGATCGAAGTGCAAACTTCACAAGGAATCTAATCTTTCAACTAACTTTACTATTATTATTTTTATCTTTATTATATATTATATAAATTAATAATCGTTAATACCAATTAAGTATGTAGGCATGGGGGCGTGTACAAACGCGTTCTTTTGAAAGCTTTTAATTATTGCAACAAAACGACGACACTTGTCTGTGCTGAACTAAATGAAATATCAGTGAATATTAATAGTGAGATAATATGAAGAGTCCCACAGTCTTTGGTATTGTGAGTTATTGATAAAAAATAATTTAAAGCACAGCGAAACTTCTTCAATCCCCTCACCATATTAGCTAAAATTTCATAATAGCCAATAATTGATTTTTAAGCATTTATTACTCTTCCACAAATATGTATTACCAATCTTCTTAAATAAAACAGTTTTATTAAACCGACATTTTTAATTAATTTTTTAAATTACAAAATTTGTTAAAACTTATATATTTTTGGACTCAGGAATGTATCACTAATTAATGCGTCATTATCACTGACGCAAGTAGAACACAGGTATGTGTGTATGTATATTCCTCAACGAGCTTTGATTCAATGCTTATTTATTAAAAATAAAGTTCCTTCTCGCAAACATTCTAGTAATGTGCCAAAGTTGCATATTTTTAGGCGTTTACACGGGGCATTATAAAATGTTAGCGTACGTGCTTAGCGATTAAGAGCTAGTCTATCACAATATTGGAGCAATGAGTTCTTTCTAAAAATTTAGAAATTGTATGAATTCTCTTATTGTTTTCTTAGTACTTCTTTTGAACCACTATTTTTCCGATTTCAATAACAAAATGCAACCGCATGAAGGATGTAAAAATATAATAAAATAATATTTTACAATGCGTATATTTACCTCGAAAATGGAAACACGCCTAACTTGAGTGAATACAAATTTATATACAATTTGGATAAATCTGAGCAAACTTTCCGCATTAATACCTATTGTGTTGAGAATTGACAATTTTCTATTTGGTAGTTTATCTTTGGGCTAAGAAAAAAGTTCACGAAAAGCTTAAATTTTCAATATAAAGGTAGGCAGATCACACAAACACTCCACATATCACTGCATTAATCCAAAAAAGTAAAAAACTTTCTAATTTTCCACGCGTACAACTACTTTTTGTTTTTAAATCACATCACACACTTTTATGTATCGCTCCAGTGCTTGCTGATCGTTGTCTACTTAAAGGCGCTTATTCTGAGCTACATATGTATTTATATATTGTACTTATTCAGTACAATTCGAATTTGTACAATATAAGGAGAGCAGGCTAGTTAGAAAAATCTTCGGATGAAGACACATACATCAAACCTCATCTAAACAACCTCATCCTGAAGGATAAAATATAGAATGCAAGAATTCTTAACACTAAAAATATCGATAGTAAAAATATGGCAGCCAGTTGATAGCTTGCATTGCCGAAATCCATGTCCCGAAGAAAGAAGGCGGGATGCGTGTAATGACAATAAATTTCGTAGCATTCCAATTTACCTCGGCCATAGCCAAAAAGCGCCATCATTGAACCATCCATAGCGTACTTGAGGAATGATATATCGAACAAAAATGTCAAATAAAGTGGCGAGTCTTTTCGTTGCAGGAAAAAACCGGAAAACGCCAGGAAAGGACAAATGAAGAAAGGTCCAAATATAGCGCCGTGCTGTGAAATAAGAAACCATATGAATTAAAATTTAAAATGGCCAAAAAAACAATATCTTACGAGAAGATTCAGTGCAGATCCTACACAGAGCCCTATACTTTGCCCAACAAGAGCCGTAAGGAAGATGATAGTAAAGTACAAAACGAAGCGCTTAAGCTCCATTGGTTGGCCAGTCAGATAGTAGGTGGGAAATATAAAGAGGCTTGTGCATATAATCTGAATTGGTATATCCGCAAAAGTAATCGCAATAAAATATGCCCTCAGAGAATACCAACGATTGAAATGCTCCCGCGTAACTATAGGAAATTCTAGAGGAACTAAAGAAAAAAATATAAACGAATTGAAATAAAAAACATATAAATTTTATCTTACATTTAGTGAGGATCGACGAGAAAGCGCAAAACATGATGAACATTATTGTGTAAAAAGCATAGCGAAATATGTTGATCGCATTCGTCGCATCATTGCCAATGTCATAGTAAAGGAGGCCAATGAGGAGCGCCGCACCGAAATGAATGACGAACCGCAGAGTTGTGAGTGAGCTGTCACGCCAAATGAGCAGAAAGGTGCGCATTAGTAAAATGCTTAACTGACGGTAAAATGGCGTGGGATAGACATTCTCGCGCTTACACAGATGTGCGGTGTCGATTGACATTTTAGGTTTTTTCGATTTTGATAATCTGTGACCATATTTATATTCGCTGACCCTGCAACTGCTCTCCCGCGCGAGCGATGGCGTCTCTTTTACTGGTGTCAGCGGTGCATTAGCGGTTGTTAAACTTGGTGATGATTCTACACGATTGGTAAGACGGTACTCGGAATTGCGCCCGTTTTGCATTTTCTTTATAAGTCGTTGATTGTTTGGGCCGTAATCATTTGTTCCAATCTCCATCACTAACAAAACAAGAAATAAACTAATTGCATTATTTGTGAGACGACTTACGTACATAAATATAGCACTTACGAAAATCGCAAGGGTTGTACGATTGAGGACAATGTAAATCGCTTTCCGCTAGAAATGAGACCAAGTTCCCTGGTCTGCCTGCGTATATGCAAGATCCATCGGCAAGTGCATATAGATGATCGAACATTTGAAATGCAATACCGCTCGGCTGGTGAATCGTGCAGATGATGGTGAGTCCCTCCAAAGCCAGTGATTTTAGTAAGGAAATACACTGATTGGATGTTGAGCTATCTAATCCACTATAAAATTCAAAGAGGCAAATTAATATACAAATATATATATGCATATGTACGAGTATAATATGTAAATGTGAAACAGTGACATTGCTACACAATTGTCTGCGCTGCTCTGCTAACTGCATTTTTTAATTACCCACTCGCTTCAGTTAAAGAACAATTTTATATAAATGATTAAATAAATGAAGGCATAGAACTCTAAAATACCCGGGTATGGTGCAGTGCGAGCAGAGCTAGAATGTCATTCATTGCTCAACTGCTCAAATGTTTGTTCGAAGTTTTCGTGCTTTTGAAAAATTTTAGCAGCTAAACACAGTTATTAATTTTATTTGCCAGCATTTCTTTTGCTTTCCGCCGAAGTTAGCACTATCTTTAAATATTTTGTAAGACTTAAAGAAAGAACTGACAAAAATTCAAAATAATAAAAACAAGATTCCCTCAAATTACTCGAAAAAAATTTATATATCATACTGGAGCTCATGCCAGAAAATGTTCGTTGCTCATACGCCCCAGTTGTTTGAAAATGTCCAAACAAAATTGAGAGCTCTTATAGAAAATCACACACATTAAAATTATGGGCTGCGCAAGATTTTCGTATACTGCTGTAGACGAGTCTTATTCAATATTCGATATTTTGCATATTCCCATTCGCCATTCGTGAGCCGTTGTAGCCGGATTGGTTGGTGTCTGGGTTCGAAGCCCCAAATGACAAAAACGGCTTTTTCTTAGCGGTCGCTCTTCGGCAGGCAATGGCAAAATTGCGAGCGAAAAAGAAGCTACTCATAAAAAACCAGCTGCCGTTCGGAGGTGGCATTAAATTGTAGGTTCCTTCATGGTGTATATACGCTCCTTTCGATTCTAGCGCCACTGATGGGCCTCCTTGGAAGTGTTCTGCCTTGTTATTATTATTGGCATAATTTTTCATAATCTGTCTATGAATGAATACAAATTTATTAGGTCGTTTTAGACAATAGTAATTTTTTTATATCTGGATTTTTAGCAAACCAACTTAAGTGGCTTCAAGGAATTTTACTTTCAGCTAAATTAATTCTGGTTTATCATAGCGAAATATGGTGTTTTATTGAATGTTTACTAATTTGGTTACTGAAGCTACGGCTACTAAATATTTTGACAAAAGCAAGAAATGTTGACAGAGAAGAGTGCCAAGTCGATTTAAGTATTTGTATTAAATATTTGTATTTATATTACAATAACATATTTAGATATTTTGGGATATAATTTTTATTATATGAATTTGTGAAAACAAAAAACCACCATTAAAACGAAAAGTAACAAATCTCCTCATAAGACTGATGTTTTTAATTGATTACCGTGTTCACTACGGCACCTATGTTAGACAAGTCAGAATGTTTCAGGGACGCACTCGAAGTAGCTCAAACGATCATTGTCGATATTGAATCCAACTGCTCTGTTATATCTGATTGATGCAGATTTGCTTATTTAATCAGGATTGAGAGTTAAGTGTGAAATTTCTCGGCTGTCTGTTGTGATTACAACAGCCGATTTTCCTTACTATTTTAAATTGGTGTATGAGATGCCCTTGAAGACATTATTATTTTCTGCTGTTTAAATATGCAGGCGCAACTTATATGCGCAGTAAAGATTTCCACCAATATCACTCCGTTATTATCTTCTTTACTCACCTTGTGGGTTCATCCAGTATTAAAACCGGAGGATTATTCACTAGTTCCAAAGAGATTGCCAAACGTTTCTTTTGACCACCCGATAAGTTGCCCGTTTTAGTACCAAGACACTCAAGTAATCCCATGGCCTTCAGAACTTTTAGCACCTATTAAAATTTTTGTAAAATAACATTTTTAAATTTGAATGGTTACGAAATTATAAAAACATTTTTGTCTTAACCTGTTCCCGCTTCCCCGTCTTGGTCACCTGTTGTCCAAGTTTTAAACTGGCAGCAAAATACATTGCCTCCTTAACCGTCAAAAACGGCTGCAGAGTGGTGTCTTGAGTTATGAAAGCAACATTTGGCTTGAATGTTTTCACATCACGCAAATTTCCATTGATTCTAATATCTCCCGAAAAGCCATAAAGCCTATAAAGAACAAAGAGATTGACACGTTAAGGGCATTTAATGATATTAGGACTTGGTTTTGCATTACGTATATGAGGAGAGAATTTTCAGCAGTGTACTCTTGCCGGCACCAGAAGGTCCCACGATTGCACTCAGCTCACCAGCGCGAAACACCCCCGACAAGCCATTTAGTATTTGCTTGTGTTCTGAAATGAAAATTTATATTAGTGAATATATGTATTATATACTTATATATGAGATTCGTACATATTTCAGATTGTATACAAAAATTACGTATTTTAATAATTTATATGCTCAGAGAAAAAATTTCGCAAAAATGTCAAGCGTATTTCGAGTGATTTTTCTGCTTAAATCATCAATCACATTTGTTATTGCTTAGACATATACGAGCATGAGTTGCATAGTGCGTATATTAGGACAACCGCCTCTCAGTTGGCAAAGTGAGTAAAACTGTGAAAGGGTCCAAATCTAAAGAGTTCTAAGAATTTCTGCAACATATATTTTTAAAACATTGTAATGGAAATGTTTGGCTTCGCGCTTGGAATTTCTTATTTTTTAATCTCTTAGGTTAATCGGTCGTCTTAGCTGGATTTCAATACAAATAAGTACAGCGCCTTTGATTGCTTGTCTTATCACAGCGTGGCAATATTTCCATAAATAGAATTTTATCAGTTTTCATTGCCATTTTACAGAACGTAATTTTTATTATGAAACAAATAATTTACGAACCTTGTAGACTCGATTATCAATGGTTCCCTATGAAATGAAACCGGCTGTATATGTATATGTATGTATCTGTACGCCCATGCATATGTATATATGTATGTGCATGTGCACATGCATTTACGCATTTACATACGGTAGCCCGCCAAGAAATTAGAAGCACTCAAAAATGTCCAACTTATTGTGTATAGCAGCCCTTCGCATGTTATCATCTTACATGCCACGGCGCCAAACAATAGGGCCGGCATAACAAGAGACTTATAAAGAGTGGTTTTTATTCGTCGAGATAGGGCTTCACTGCTCAATTGTCTTTGCAGTCCAAAGAAACGCAAGTAGGCAAGAGAAAGAATCACTTTTTCCGAAGTAAACGTATGTAGTATAAGTAAACGTATAAGTATGTACTATATGTATCTCCTGTGATCAAACGAATCGTTAGCGAACTCGCGTTTTTATGTCTACATCTCTGCAGGCTTAATGGTGCTCACACTCACCAACGTAAACGTAAGCCCGTCTCAGCTGACACGATTAAACTAATGAAAGTCCCATGTAAATGGATTCTCACCACCGTTCCATTCCGTAGTATCATAGATGGTTCTTTCATCGTGTCAGCTAATACGGGCGTACGTTTACGTTGGTGAGTGTGAGCACCATTAAGCCTGCAGAGATGTAGACATCAAAACGCGAGTTCGCTGATGATTCGTTTGATCACAGGAGATACATACATACTTCGCTTATCACTTACTTATCTACTTCACTTCTAATGCTGGAAACAGCCACCGACGTAAACGCAGTCCCCTGTCAGCTGTTACGATCAAACTAATGAGAACCCCATGTAAATGAAAAATTACTTCCTTCCGTATCGTAGTATCGTAGATTTTATCGCATGATTTTTGAAAACTCCCGTAGATTCTGCCAGCTGATTGCTCTCTCACCACACAGTGTTGCCAAGCAGTACAAAATAAACTTAGAAATATTATAATTTTTATTAAAATAACTTAAAAACTCTGTTGAATAATGTTAATTATAGATAAATGAACTATTTGCATTTGTTGTTTTTTAGCTTGGGTTTATTAAACAATATATATATTTCCGAGTATATTTCTACCATGAAAAAGCTCCTCATAGAAAATATCTGTCGTTCGGAGTCGGCTTAGAACTGTAGATCCCTCCATTTGTGAAACAAGGAGAGGAGCTCGGCCAATCACCCAAAAAGACGCAGATCGAAAGCTGCACTGCTGAGGTTCAATCTGTTATCTTGCGGTGGGGCTTAGTCTTTAACACAAGGCGATCGGTACACACATAGAATAAGCCTTCTTATAGATTAGCAGAGCACACTTAATTTCCAATCGGCAGATTATTTCAGAAGGTAAAGAAATTATACTAATATATTTGTGATTGAGTTGCTTTTTAGTTACATCCAAGTTAGATGCTGTGCTTTAAGGATTTTTTGGCTCCGTTTGCTTTGAAAAACACCCAACCAAATTGCATAAAGTTGGGGTTGATGTGTTTTTTTATTATTGTGGACCAAGGTGCCTTATACAGGTACCATCCCCAGGGTTGTAATTTCGATTTCTTTCTAAATTGTCAGATATTTCTTAAGTTACGCGGAAGAGACAGGAATGTTTCAACAAATATTGATTTATAGGCACTCACATCAGACGCTTGTGTAACGAGTGTGAATTTTTACCGATAATAAAAATATGATAATACATACCTATATAGATATAATTTGTAACACCAAATATTATGTAAACTCAATGAGCGCGGTTCAATTGGTGGTAAAATTGATTTCGAGAGTAGAAAGAAACGACTATGCCTATAGCAACATACACTACATACCTATAAGTATACTTATATGACAACAATGAGTGATTTCAATATAATTTGTACAAATGTATGTAAAATTCCTGTACATCTCTTTAAGGCGTTTTGAGTCATGGGCAAACCATATTGATATGGCAAGCTACAAGATAGAATGAGTACCCGTATTGGTAAATTCCTATTCAGAAGTGACTGTACTGATGTTAATAATGTACTTATAAATACTGAGCAGGTGTTAATCCGAAATGTTTATATAATATTCTTAAAGGACTGCAATTAATATTCATAAAAGCAAAATCTACCTGAATGTTTAATGCAAGTAGAAAGAATACGCATCAGTACCTTGTGGGAAAAAAATGCCCTATTTGAAGAAGGAGGCTAATTTGCAGTTGAGTACTTCGCGGCCAAAGCTGAGATCACTAACATTTTCCTTAATATTGGTCTATATCTATATGGATCTAGAATATAATTCATAGTGGGTTCTTGCACATTTTTTTCCATTAAATAGAGAAGGACTTCTGTTATAGAAGCTGGGTCACCTACAATTTATTTACGATATGCAGAGTTAGCTTTCGACGTTGCTTTTTTCCTCTCGACTATTGCATTAAGATCTGTATAAGATAAGCAATTTTCCTTAGCCTATTGGAACAACTGGAATTCTTTATTGAAATAGAGGGTACGAGTATATACGTAAGTAGATTTGTGCATGCATGTGTATATATGTATTTGGGTAGACTATATTGCTTAATGCGTACTCTTACAAGTACCTATTCTCCAGATTCACGTCAAGTATAATAGTTGGTAGGCGGATGATGCCAGTGCAGTAAGTGACTCTTCCGTTCACTTATCACGCAAAAATTGCAAGATTTCAACTAGAACCGCATTTTGCGAAAATGCAAGTAATAAAATAAGCACTAGCCGGTACTTCTAAATTTAATATCATTGATTACACTGCGTTACACACATTCTGTCCTATGAAGCAAATATACTTTTTCGGAAAGGGGATAAAAAATAAAAATACACGTGTGTCGGCGATTTTTATGTACACGCCACAATTTTTTTTTTTTTTTTTTTGTATTTTATAACTTTAAACGAGCAATTCTTGTATGCATATCTGTATAGCCACACGATCTCAGGATTAGCTTAACGGATTTGAATGAAATTGGGCACACAGATAGTGTATCACATTTCTAGACTTTTCACCTAGGTGTTGCCACTGACAATGTTTCACAGGGTTGCCACCTATTCGAAATTAAAAAAAAAAAATTGCATGAGATATGCCGATGTGGGTATCAAAAGAAAGGTATTTCACTCCGCATTACAATAAAGATATAAAACCCCGAATTTTTTTATTAATTTTATTATATTAAAATTAAAAATTGTTACATTAAAAATTTTGATGCTTTTAAAGATACTTAGGCGTTTTATTTCTGCGTTTGTAAGCATTTGTGTCAGTATCGCGACAAATAGACCAACAGTATTCGCCAAGCACATGCGTAATGTCTTTCCCTTTAAAGCGCTTTTCAATAGCCGCAATGCCCTGATGGAACCTTTCGCCATGTTCATCGCTACAAGCTCCTAAATCACCAGGGAAACAATCTAAATGATTGTGAAGGAAATGGATCTTTATCGACATTAATATGCCCATTTCGCCATATGCCGAAATCATTTCTGCAACAATATTTTTATAATTGTCAGCTCGTTTGTTGCCAAGAAACTGCTCAATAACGGCAACTGTGCCTTTCCATGCACGTTGTTCGATAGCATTTAATAAATTAAAGATTAATAAGTTGTTTAAAAATTTGGAGTCCCTTCAAGT
This sequence comes from Anastrepha ludens, assembly GCF_028408465.1. Classification (NCBI taxonomy): domain Eukaryota; kingdom Metazoa; phylum Arthropoda; class Insecta; order Diptera; family Tephritidae; genus Anastrepha; species Anastrepha ludens. The sequence goes on from NC_071501.1 coordinate 126,902,494, forward strand.
TATGCCGAAAATTAAAAAAAAAATTTTTTTTTAGAAAAAAAAAATTAAAGAAAATCTGAGTCAATTTTTTTTTTAATTTTACATAATAAAACCATTTCCACGAGTCTGCCTGCAGAAATTCAGCGCGATTGGATCACGGAAAAAGGGTTAAAAATTTATCCAAAGTTTTTCACACAGGCGGACTACGAGCTCTATATTTTATACATAAAAAAAAAAATTCTGACGTGTACGTGAAAATCGCCGATACACGTGTATTTTTATTTTTTCTCGCCTTTCCGAAAAAGTATATTTGGTTCATAGGACAGAAAAAAAGTTCGTTTTTGTAACGCAGTGTTATAAGTGACATTCAAATTAGTAATATACATACAAGTAAACGTCCATATGAAATTGAATTAGTAACTACTATTTAAACTGTAGCGTCTTTATTTCTCATATTACACATTTATAAGTGGAATTATTGTGCGGAGGGTTTCTTATCTTAGCTAAACCGCAATAGCCACAAAGCGTGTATATGTGGCTATCAAATAACGAAATTGGCGATGCTGTATAAAAAGTGCGCATGCGCCAAACGCTATCGACCACCAACCGTATAGCGCGCAGTATTTGTTCCGAGTGCAGTACCTACCTATCTCTTCTATCAAAACATCAATAGGACCATAGTTATGGGCCACCGTTTCGCGTCAAAACACAAATCAACTACAATTATTTACTTTGATTTTAATGGGTTTGTGCACCACCCCGGGTTCAAGAATTACAAATTATTAATTAATTAATATTACCACCCAACTGCATGAAAGAATAAAAAAACTATTCGAATGGTGAGAGGACAAGCCATGGGTTTCCCACTAAGATAATGCACTGGTTCATTGACCAAGGTTCGTCCAGAGGTAATTTAAACATTTCAAACAATGGAAGATTCGTTAGCATTACTTTGTATTAAATCAAAAGCAAGGGTCACATTTCGTATATCAATTGAAAATTGTTGGCGAGTATATTCATTACTAGCTATGCCCAGCTTGAAAACCTAGAGTTAGCGTTTTCTTGTGCTGAGTAGCTCAGAACTTCTTTTTGCATTTAACGTTTCTCCTTTTTCTAATAAAAATGGAATCAGAGTGGGAAGTGTGTGCTATGAAAGCTCTTATATTCTACGTGCAAAAACTTTGACTTGTTTTGAACTCGTACAGATTATACAATACATAAATATCATTGAGGACGAAATTAGAAGATTAGAATAACTAATTTGCACGATAAGTATCAGTCACAGGCTGAGTAGAAAGTACAATTAAATGATTAAGATATCTCTGTGAAACCATTTTGATGGAATAAGCCGATTTATTGCCATAAGCTAGTTAACACCCAGAAAAGTATTCAAGTATATTAGTTTTTGAGATAAGCGTTTTTAACAGGCAAACGGACAGACAGAGTTTTATTTTTGAGAGCCTAACTTTATCATCTGGCATTTCTTTCATCAAAACTTATATAGGGTTTTTCAGTAAGAGCGCTTCAACTTTTGAACTTTTTTGAATAAAACACAAACGGTTTGACTTTTTTAACTAATTTTTTTATTATCGAGTTTGAACATATACATTTAAGTATGAAATTCGATTTCTTTTGCATGACCACCGCGTGCACGTTTTACGAAGTCCAATCGTTGAACCCAATTTTCGACCACTCTTTTGCATAAATCGGCCGAAATTCCAGCAATTTCGCGTTCAATATTGGCTCTGAGCTCACAAATCGTCGCCGGCTTGTTACTGTAGACCAATGACTTCACATAACCCCAAAACGGGACGGGTTGTTAAATGGACCGTAAAATGGCCGTAATGCTCTTAAAGTAGCAGCAACAGAATGATTATTTTCATAAAAAATTTGCACGATTTGCAATCGTTGCTCAAGTGTGTAGCGTTCCATGATGAAATGTATACTTATGAAGTTTACAAATGACAAGCGAAAAATAAAAAATATTGCGTCGTTCGCCCTCCCTATCGGAAAAAAGTTGAAGCGCACCTATTGAATAACCCTATATATCTCTTATGTGATTATCTTTGAAGATCAAATGCGTGAGAGCGTTTCAAGATACATATACTCTTAATGCACATACTTGAGATCTTCGAGCAAGCTGTTATTTCATCCGGGCGAGCTCCTTGCGATACAACTGCTAATGTATGCCTAATCCTATGCCTGTTATGGTATGTCCTAACCTTAACAATAAAGGATTCGTAACTTTATCTCTGGACTTATCATTTTGTTGAGTATATCGGAGGGTTCGATTAACGGTTTTTTCTACTTTTCAATTAGCCTTGGTGCAGCCGTCCCATATTAATAAGGTGCAGTCGTATATAATCTTGTCTATATCCCATAGCCTATATTTGCAACAATCTGTGTGGGCGCTGATAACTAAATCTATCAGGACTTTAAGCATTGTTGCTATTCCCAATGACGACATATGGAACATCGTTTCCATCTACAGTATTGAAAGTATCTACAATAAAATTCTAAGGTAAAATATGATATTCATTTTGATAAAAATTCTAAATAGTATTTTATATTTTAAAAATTTATGCAAGTATGCATTTATTTTCGATTCAGGTCGTTTGCCTTTACCGTTTGCCCACGCATGCGCTCATATGAATAAGTAAGTAAAAATGGATTTACATATGTACTTACGTCGATTTTTGTAAATTCGTCTTACACGCATTTACCAATTTAGGTCGGGGCGAAAAATTTATTTAATTTGCCAAGCTTTTACAGCCAGTGCCAATGACTTTTAAAAGTACAATGGCCAAACAATAACAACGAAGCAATGGGTACCACTCTATGCGTTATGGTTATATCACGCAAAATATTTAAATGTAAAGTTTGAATATAAACAATGTATTTAAAAAAGATATGTATTGCTACATCATCTGAACCAGATAGATGGCTTCGATCAAATTCTTCAGCTTATAAACTGCGCAACAACCAAATCGTCGTTGATTGGCTTTACAAATTCCTCTGCTATTTCTGCAAAGGGATCCCACCCAGGGTTTTTGAGGCCCCAATTCCGCCTTTGAGATCATTTCACTTGATACTGAGGTACATGGAGCGATTTGTTAAAGAGCTAAAGCTAAAGTTAAAGTTATTTATAGTAAATTTTTAAGTTTTTATTAGACTTCGAGGCACATTGAATTTTCGGAAAATGATACTGAGAAAAGCTTTACACATGCAAGCTTTCCAGGTAGCAAAATAATTAGTAGTGTAGTTTTTTAAATGCATATTGAACTACAACGTATGATATATCGATATATAGAATATAGCCACGAAAAGAGCTTGATATTGGAAAATACAAATTTGAAGTAGTAAGGACGTTCACATATCTAGACTTCAAACTGGCGACATATAATTCGGTGAGTCTTACTATAGAAAAACGAATTCAAGCAGCTAATAGAGCGTACACATCACTTACAAAACTTTTCAAATCAGAATTCCTTAACAGACCCTGCAAGGTGACACTGTATAAAACCGTAGTCCGACCGGTGCTCTGCTATGGAGCTAATATATGAACGCTGAGTGAAAAAGAAAAGAAAATAGTGCAAATATTTGAAAGGAAAGTTCTCAGAAAAATATTTGGCGCAGTCAGAAATGCACAAGTCGAATGGCGCATACGTTGGAATGATGAACCGGACGAACTTATTAATGGCGAAAATGTAGTACGTAACATTAAAGCGCAACGAATACGATAGCTATAAAACGCTATGAGAATGGACAGTTCAAGAGCCCAAAGGAAAGTTCTGGAGGTGAATGCATACACAAATAAAGCAAGAGGAAGACCGAGATCGAGGTGGATAGATGAAGTAAAAGAAGACCTGGAACAGGTAAATCTAAAGAATTGGAAGGAAGCGGGAACGCATAGAGCAGCATGGAGGGGTACTGGTCAGCAGGCCAAAGCTTACAAGAAACTTTAGCACCAAACTATGATGATGACGATATAGAAGGCACCCCGCACGACACTAACCACCTCTTCACATGCCGCATCAAACCCACTCATCTAACACCCCTCTCCCTCTGGACCCAACCTTTCGAAACAGCTAGTTTCCGGGGCCTACCGTTAGAGGAGCAAGACGTGTGTGAGCTTCACGTGTCCAAGAAATGATTTCGATACATTTCTTTTTTCTTTAAAACGCAAAACCTATTTCTGATAAAAAAGGTGTAAATAAAAACTTTAACTCTGTTTGTGGAAAAAAATTCATGAATTAGCGTGAAATTCACCCAAGTGAGTCGTTTACGTCAAAAAATAGGTGTGTCTACCGAAGGTTAAGATGCTGGTACCTTTCTGTGGAGCCACGTCAAGCAAAGTCCTTATTGAGAGGGTACACTCATAAGATTTCCTCAGCCTCCTCCAGATATTTCCTTGCTCCTCGAATATGGTGCCATACCGAGAAGAAGTAGTAATCATCTGGGTCTTGTACGGCTGGAAGGGAAGCACCGTTACCAACTTATATTTATTGAAAGTGCAAGGCCTGTGTGAATTATTGTGAAGAGTAGAGAGCACAGTTGACCTTAAGGTCGAACTGCTAACTTATTTCTTCATTTATTTATTAGTTCAAGATGCACTTCTAAACTTGTATAAAAATCCTTGTTGCATGCTGTTTTGAACAGCCACATAAAAGAGTTAACTAAATGACTAACTAAATCTTGGTCAAAACGACATTACTATTTGTTTAGTTACTATAAATGAATACGATTACAAGCAAGAATATGCCTCAACCTATCGAAACGGGTTTTCGGATCAAAGGTCCAGATAAAAAAAAAAACAAAAAACATTGTTAGCAGTTATTTTGGTTATCAGTCGACTAAAATGCTGCATTATATCTGTATGTATACATTTATGTGTAAGTTAAGTAAAGTTAAGATTATTTGAACATGTAAGTATGTATACGCACTCTGCAGTAAGTTTATAACCGATACCATTCCGCGCTTCTCCGCCAGCAAATATTCTTATTTAACTGCTTTCCGTATTTATGTCAACGGTTGTAATAACTGTCCCACTTTGAAATTTTTCTGCTTAACTTCCAGGTGCGATCTTATTTGTGTTTTATAACAATATTAAAAATATTGTACGTGAACAATAGACTCGTTTAATATACAAGGTCGGCCACAAAAGTTCCCAGGCTGGCACAAACTTAAGGGAATAAAAAAGAGATTTTAGCAAATTTAATTTATTTTAACAAAATGGTTTTCTTCGGACCCTGTGCACTGCTTTGCGCAGTCGAGAGCATTTTAATAGACTTATGCAACATGGTTGTTTGACAGAATGCTATATTTTGTCCATAAGTCCGTTATTAATATTGGACGATGAGCCGGTGTGTTATCGTGCAATAAGCGCTAAGTTTCATTACAGTAAGTAAAAACTTTATAAAACTGAGATACAACGCAATCGAGATTTTAGCTCTTTTCTATGAATTCACTTACAACTTCAACGTATTTTTGGATATCGAATCGTTCCTCTATATCTAAAAGGCGCCACCGGTTGATGAGATATGAAGGCAGTTCAGGAACTTTTGAGGCCTACCTTGCGTGTATTTTTGTAATCTTTATATATTCCACGAGTGTGTTTAGCTGTTTTATTTTGTATATGTATTGCGAAAGTATTATTAAAAGTGCAACGACTCTCCCATGCAATTTAACTAAAGTAAGGGCTAATTAAGTATTTTTGTATACACAAATATTAGGAAGCCCAATGCAGTAAGACTTGGTACTACAGTAAAGAACAGAGAGCAGACATAATTACATTTGCGAATTTACAACATATACGCCCTTTACGACTTTAACGTAAATTCCAAATTGAAGTAAGCCCTATAATCTCGTACGTGCGAATAAGATTGTTTAGCTTTAACTTCGATCGTAGCTAATATACCATTAAAACTTTAAAATTAACTGAAGATTTTTAAAGCAAAAAAGTTAATTTTTACGCAATATGAAAGTTTTATTCAAAACACGAAAAAAACGAGTCGGGTAGTTAATTTTGTAAAACAGCGAAGGTATATTTTATTTTATTTTATTATTAGTACCAAAAAAATCTTTTCATTTGTAATAAAAAAAATAAATTGACATAAGTTACATTTTTAAATTGTAATAAGCATCAAATATCTCGGTAGGTTTCTGGTAAATATAGTATTTTCAACAGTAACATATTTGGAAGCCTTTTGTATGGAAGAAAACACCCAACATCGTATGCCAAAACAAAGTTGTCAAAAATCAACGCGATTTTAAGAGATTACAAACTTATTCTTTATTGTACTAAAATTGAATGCGCTATTAAAGTGCATACCCAGGAGTTTCCTAAAGATTCTACGTAAAGACTTTTTTTGAATTTTATATAATGTTTTGAAGTTGGATTTATAAGGTTTTTATTATACAGCGAACTATACTTTTATCAAAAATTAACGACACAGGTTTGGCATGAGAAATATTGCGATTATTGTAAAAAGAATAATTACCTAATTATGTGAGCACAAGTGTAAGCACCTAATGCTTTCCCAATGCATTCCCAACAGCAACAGAGCTTAACAGGTACTATTATATTTTAGAAATTTTTTATGACGAAATTGGACTAATAATTGGGTGAAGATGTGTAGGAATTAATATCGTTAGTGTATATTGAAAAAATTATTTTCCTACATTTTCCGTTATTCCGTTTTGCGCATTTACATAATTGTATTTTGAGTTTTGGTGTGAAGTACCTATGCTTGCCCTAACCACCATTAATTAGTACCTCTGCAATTTCTTCTCATATTCATTTTTCAAACTCATTACCTGCGTTCCAATGGTCAATGATCGGAATCCGGCCAAACATTTTTTATTTCCATTTTTTTTGGCTGAGAATGTCGAAATCGAAGTACGTATATGCCGCGGCGCTTTTTGTTAATTGAAATTTTTTTTTTTTTTTGCTTTCTCGCTATAATTAAAGTTTTTTTGTTTTAAAATACGCCGTAATATAATAAAATTAAATAAATCAAAAAGGTCGTACACAGCAAAAGATATTTGCCGAATTGCTAACTAACAAACCACAAAACTAACGAAATTTGTGTGAGAATCTCTAATAATCTTTTTTGCAACTAGAAAGAAATATGTGGGCATACTAAATAAAATAGATTCATGCTTATATGCTTTATTTGACTTATATTCATAAGTAGTACTAACCTCTTTGGAAGAAACCTGTGTTGACACCATAGCAAATGTTTTCAAAACTTAAATTTAACATCTTAATTTGCGCTTGGTGCTCATATGTTAACGATCCAGATGTCGTTGTTGCCACCGGAGGGACAGTGTCGTATTTAAAATCTTGTCTCATCCCACTCGGAGTTGCAATCCCAGCATTCGAAATTATTGCATTGTTAGTTTCGGCGAACTCGTATTCAAGCTCTGCATTATTTGAAAATTGCGTAAGCTTATCTCCCGCACAATTCGCCTTTTTACTGCCACACTTTCGCTCTGTTACCGGTGTGATAGGCCTTTTCGCTGTCTCAGTGACGATACTTTTGGAGCAGTGGCTGTCGTTTGTCTGTGGCTGTACTTTTGTCAGGTTGGTTATTTTTATGATGCCATCCCGAGCAACTTCGCCACTGTTCATTGCTTTACTGTTGCTGTTGCTGCTGGTATCGCTGTTACTCCCGTCGCTGTTATTTCGCGTAAACGTTGTCGCACCGTTTGTTGTATTAGAAAGTTCGATAGCAGAGAATAATCCAAAGTTTATGTTTGGCGTAGACATTTCAGGTTGGTTTTTATATTCTTTAAACTTTGTGGACTTCTTTATGTTTAATTAACAGCCTGCCAAATTGAAGTGAGCTTTATTTAGAGAACACTAATTTAGTAATTGTACACGTGTACGAATTTACAAGCTAATGCGCTCATGTACCCTAAAAATTCTGATTTTGAAGGCGTGAATCAAACTAATTTTGGCACTTGTGCGCACATACAATACATATGTACATGCACACATACAATTGCATGCACATTTTATTTATGGGAAGTAATTTTACACATACTCGTATAACCAGAAGCTATAACAAGTAGATATATGATAAAAATATTGAATGTTCGTTTTTGGAATTTTTCATTGAATGAATAAAAATTTTTACTGAAATGTATGTACGTATGTTGTTGTTGTTGTAGCACTGCCATTAGGACTGCGACAGGATGTCTCTTGATGTCCCCACTTCAATATCTACACGAAGATGCCCATATGCTCCCTGTAAAGAATCACAATAAACTGCTCAGCAAGCAGTTCCTGTTAGTTCAAGGCCAATCTTCCTATTCGCCTTTGTTTTGCAGTTTTATCCTTTGTTTATATTTTTAATGGATTTCAATAATGAAAATACCTACTACTACTACATATCCATGTGTATGTAGTACATACATCAAGAGCGGAACTCACCTATTTTAAAATGCATGGAAAATTTACATATTTAAAATACATAAATACTTACTTATGTATCCTGTTCCTGGCATAAATGTGTATGCAACCATAGTGAGTGTGCGAAATATGCATACTTATGTGCAGGGGTCACAGGTTATTTGATAGCGTATTTCATTTACCGCAATATTTTCTAAGCTAAAATAAATACTGAACATTTTTTAATACGCATTTATATTTCTACATACATATATGCATTTGCGTTGCAAGTGCGTAATTGCAACTACGGCTGAAATATGTATGTCGGTCACTGATTATTTGATACAGGCATTTCTGCACCGCATAACGGGAACTGTAGTTTGATGTCTATGCTTCTTGATAACATTTATGGTTATTATCAAATAATTCCTGGTAGAGATCGTCATACAGCAATACAACAACGAGAACTGGTTTTACACCATTACAAAATGGTAAATCGGTCGGAAAAATTTGGTGAAATAGTCAACTTTAGTGCCTTTACTTTGCAACACATCATTGAGCGAATTGTCATAATACTAGAGTGGAAAATAAAATTCAAAGTACCTCAAACACAACTTTTAATGGCTCCGGCGAGCATTACATTGTTCAAAAAGTGAGGATGGATCCCAAAGTTGGATTCCCAGCCTGAAAGTTGGCTGTAGATGTGAAGCAGGAATTAGGATATGGGAACTTCCACAGAAAAGTCTACCTTAACCGAAAACCTAGACTATGATTAAACAAAAAAAAATCCTTGATTTATTAAGGAAAACTATTTAAAAATCATAAAAGTTATATTTTCAAAATTTTCCTTAATTGCGTTCTTGAGTTATCGGAACAAAAATTTCATGTTCACTTGGTGATCAGTTTTTTTATTTACAAGAGCGTTTTCTCTTTGCTGTTTAAATTTCTAAGAGTAACTCTGCAATTCAACTCTAATAGCTACAATTTGGCAATGACAACAACTAGGCGTAAAACCAATGTAAAAGAGCAGTCACGTTTCAATTAACGGTAAATTTTGCATTTACTTTTAAAAGATATTCATCAATAACGTCACGCCATACAGATGCTATTTAGTCTTATTATAACTGCGCTGGCGATTATAGATGCAAATAATTTGGTATTTTAATAAAAGTTGATAAAGTTTACAAATTAAATTAAAAATTACGCCATTTAAGCAAGGAATTTCTGTCGTATTTAGCTTCAAAGTTTCGTAACGTCACGCCATATTGTAAGTAATTTTCTCGATAGGTAATGGCTTTTTCTGAATTATAATTCAATCATGTCTTATGTACATGGATTCTTCGAGTAACTGTAAAAAATACTCAAAGTGCTATAGGGAAAAACTAAAAACTGACCCACTGAGGCTAGAGAGAAGCCGTTTAAAAGCAAAAGAGAGGGCATCAAAGTACAGAAAAAGGTTAGAATCCAGCAAGCATAAAAGTAATGCAATAAGAAAACAAAATTGTAAAAGACAACAAGCATTTCGCCTGAGAAAGAAAAATGAATGTGCCAAAGAATATAGCCCTGAAGCCAATCAGCCCTATAAATGCAGGCAAACAATAGGAAAGGCATTAAAAAAAGCCAAAACTGCTTTGCCGGCCGACCCACAGAAAAAAAGGTATATTGTTGATTTGTTATACAAAAGAGATGATTAGTGTCTAAACCGCAGGTAGAAAGGACACATTGATTGTCGATGGGGAAGTATTGGCAAAGCGTTTTATGGTGCTATCTGTTGCAGAGTCGTACGAACTCTACAAATTGGAGAAAACTACTAATTTCGTTAGCAAGTCTGCATTTTACGAATTGCGACCAAAACATGTGCAACTATCATGCAAGATACCACATAATATGTGTGTTTGTAAGCATCACGCCAATTTTGCATTTGTTTTGGAAAGCAGTGCAGATTTTATAAAATCTTTTTCATCCAACTTTGAAAAATTTCTCGAATCTGCTTGTTGCAACATTAAAAACGAAAAATGTATGATGAACAAGTGCAAACATTGTGTTCAGGATGTAAGAAATGAATTAGTGCCCTTAAAATATTGGCCATTGATGGATGAATCTGTTAAATGGAAACATTGGCGCAAAGTTGAAGACCGCATTGCTTTGACATACACCGAAGGATCTTTGTCTGATCTTTTGTACGAACTACAATAGATGCCCAGTTACCTTTGTTTAAACGCCACTTTTTTTATTAAACGTTCCCAACAAAACTATTTCGAAAGCAAAAAAAATGGCATTAGCTCCGACGATCTAATTCTTCAAATTGACTTCGCAGAGAATTATAGGTTAACTTGTCAAAATGAGGTGCAAAGCGCACATTTTAGCTACCGTCAAGTTACCATTTTCACTTGCGTTGCTTGGCTGGTTGGCGAAGTAAAATCGTACTCTATAATCAGTGACAAACTCACTCACAATAAATTCGATGTGTGCTGTTTTTTAACAAAACAAAAAAGAACATGGGCAATTTCAAAATATTTATATTTTTTCGGATGGAAGTAGCTCTCAGTTTAAAAATAAGTATATTTCGCGAAGCCTGCCAGATTTTGTTTTTGAATTTGGTTGCAAAGTTTTAGAGTGGAATTATTTTGCAACTTCTCATGGTAAAGGTGCGGTCGATGGCGTAGGAGCAACGATAAAACGAAAAGTTTGGCAGGTAACAAAAACGAAAAATATAATTTTGGATACTGCAGTTTCTTTTTACCAATGTGCTCGAAATCATATATTTGGAGTTAACTTAGTCCCACACAGTAAATAGAAGAGTTTTCTGTTTTGCTAATAGAAAAGTGGAATGAGTTGCCGAAAATTTCTGGAATACATAAAATTCATCATTTATCAAGCAGCGAAGACAGGCAAATAAAAGCAGCCGAGACTGCGTTTTCACATAAAAGTGTTGTATAATAATAAAATTAACTTGGAGTATTTAAATAAACAAAATCGTATTTTTGACAAAAAATTCATGTTTTATTTTTAAACGTCAAAAGTTATGTGCCTATTTATTTGGTTTATTTTCTCAAAACATCAAAATCACAGCGCTAACCCGAATTGAATATCTACATACACCCCTTCTATTTGAAATTTCTACAAAAAATCTAAAAATTGGTATATCAACAAAAAAAAGAGGTTGTCTGTAAAGTCGGTTTACTGACGATAGTTTAACGTGACAACGTCATAAGAAAATATTGATGGAATGGTTGCAATTTTCAAAACAAAATTTTAATTTTATTTGTTTGATAGATATTTTGTATGGATATGGAGGCGGAGGTAAATGGAATTGCAATGGAATAAGTCAAGTTACATTTACGCAAACGTGAAAAATGACGAAACATTTATCAAATTCATGAAAGATATCTTCAATTTCGATTGTGCATCAGACGTTAATAAGTCAACAACACTAAGAGGCATCATCATCGATTTGACTTTCTCAAGACACATTACACTTGAAACACTCCCTTTCATTTCCTATTTTTCCTATCATCGTTTATTCTCAACAGAGAAATGGTTCATTACCATGCACACAGGAAGAAGGCATATGCAAATACAAGTATGTGAATTTATATACAAATGCGCATATACATACATATATATGCTCACTCAAGTAGGACAGAGCCAGATGTCGAACTTTGCCGAACGCGGGGACCAATTGTGCTCTTTGTCGTTCGTTCCGCGCTCTCGCTTGCAGTTCAAGCACATTAGCTTACATTTGCTTGCGTACGGAATAGATTCGTATATTTGGTATGTCCATATGACTTACATGCATCTTTACATATAGATTTGTTCTTTTTGAAAATTGCGCGAAATGGTATATGTATATGCATGTTTATATACATATATTAGTATACAACATATCTTATAAGGTATATGGTAAATATTACCATACATTTTTTCCTTCATATATAATAAAAAAATTAATAATAATAACATTAAAACAACAGGTATTATTAACAAACTTGGTTTTATTTTTCAAGTGAATCAAATTAATAATAATCAATAAGAAGGCATATGCAAATACAAATACGTGAATTTACATATGTACATATGCGCATATACATACATATATACGCTCACTTAAGTAGGAGAGAGCAAGATGTCGAACGTTGCCTTTCGTTTGCTTTGTTTGCTTTGTCGTTCGTTGCGCGCTTTCGCTTGCAGTTCATTTAAGGTAACGACAATAAGCAAGGTAACGACAAATGAGCAAGGTAACGGCAAATGAGCAAGGTAACGATAAATAAGCAAGGTAACGACAAATGAGCAAGGTAACACTAATGAGCAAGGTAACGACACATTTTTTCGTGCGTGCAGTCTGTTAAATCGAATTATAAGACGTTATCACGTCAATAATTTATATAAATTTCAGTAACATAACGTCAGGTAACGTCACGCCAGACACTTTGTGTGGTAAAAAAAAACCGAAACCATTTTTTTAAAACAGGAAATCGGAATGTGAACCTTAAATATTTAAATATCCTGACAAAAAGTTTCACTCGAATAGTTCTACAAAATTCGAAGAATTATGCTTTTTCAAAATTCAAGATAAGGGGGACTTTTTGTTTTTTGTAACGTCACGCCACCCTATATATTAGCTTATATTATTTAGTGTTGTTAATAAATTTCGGTAACTTGTTTACTAAAATAAAGTCCCCTTTATTACAATGCAACTATTCATATAAAATGTTTCGAAATGTTAAGTAAAGCATTTTTTTTACATTTTTTTTTACATTTAGTCATACAAATGTCACGTCACGCCAGTTTGGAAATACCCATATATCGGTCAGTCCATAAGTTCGTGCGTATTTTACCCATAATTTCACTTTTGTACGATTTTTGCATACAAAAAATAATTGCATACAAAAAATAATTTCTTTGATATATTGTGCATTCAACAAGTGATTTTAATCGCGGATAGAAGCTCGTGTTGTTAAAAAATAAAATGGAATCTTCGAACGCGTATAAGAGGCATATTTTGTATTTTTTGACGTGATAACGTCTTATAATTCGATTTAACAGGCTGCACGCACGAAAAAATGTGTCGTTACCTTGCTCATTAGTGTTACCTTGCTCATATGTCGTTACCTTGCTCATTAGTGTTACCTTGCTCATATGTCGTTACCTTGCTCATTGCCGTTACCTTGCTCATTTGTCGTTACCTTGCTCATTGCATTGAATGAACTGCAAGCGAAAGCGCGGAACGAACGACAAAGCAAACGAACGGCAACGTTCGACATCTTGCTCTCTCCTACTTAAGTGAGCGTATATATGTATGTATATGCGCATATGTACATATGTAAATTCACGTATTTATATTTGCATATGCCTTCTTATTGATTATTATTAATTTGATTCACTTGAAAAATAAAACCAAGTTTGTTAATAATACCTGTTGTTTTAATGTTATTATTAATAATTTTTTTATTATATATGAAGGAAAAAATGTATGGTAATATTTACCATATACCTTATAAGATATGTTGTATACTAATATATGTATATAAACATGCATATACATATACAATTTCGCGCAATTTTTATTATATATGAAGGAAAAAATGTATGGTAATATTTACCATATACCTTATAAGATATGTTGTATACTAATATATGTATATAAACATGCATATATGGTACATATACAATTTCGCGCAATTTTCAAAAAGAACAAATCTATATGTAAAGATGCATACCAGTCATATGGACATATCAAATATACGAATCTATTCCGTACGCAAGCAAATGTAAGCTAATGTGCTTGAACTGCAAGCGAGAGCGCGGAACGAACGACAAAGAGCACAATCGGCCCCCGCGTTCGGCAACGTTCGACATCTGGCTCTGTCCTACTTGAGTGAGCATATATATGTATGTATATGCGCATTTGTATATAAATTCACATACTTGTATTTATTTTATTTATTTATTTATTTATTTATTTAATTAATTAATAGTCTAAAAATACAGTATTTCTTACAGACTATGAAAAACAGATTAATGCTGAATAAATTAATCAAAGTAAAATTAAACTTATAAATTAACTAGTTTCAATTGTAATGAGTGAAAGAAAAAGAATACATTTTTTATAATTTACAGAAGAAGATTAGATTAATACTAAGAATTTAGTTCAACAATTCATTTAGCACCAATTTGAAGTGATTCTTTGTGGAACAGGAATCCAGGCCAGTATGATTTGAAAGCGAATTAAAATCACCCAGAGTTCTAGAAATCGGAGCATTGGAAGCATAATTAGCTCGTGCCATCCCTAACCGGAAAAAATCATGATTCCGTAAACTTCGCTGAGGAATATTGAAATTGATTTTCTCGAGTAGCGATGGGGAGTCAATAACCCCATTTATCAAATCGAAGAGGAAAGTAATGGAGAGAATAGTCCTTCTAATATCTAGTGATTTTAGATTTATAAGCAAGCACCGACTTTTATAGGATGGAATTGGATCAGTGAAATTTAAAGAACGCAATGCATAACGCACAAAAGCTTTCTGGACACGTTCAAACCTACTAATATGACAAGCATAATATGGTCTCCAAATAAAGACGGCATATTCCAACTTGGAACGCACCAGAGACGTATACAACAACTTTAGAGTATATGGATCAACAAAGTCTGAACTAAAACGTCGAATAAACGCAAGTACGGAATAAGACTTTGAAATAGTGTGATTAAAATGTTTTTGAAAAGAGAATTTAGAATCAAATACCACACCAAGATCAGTAATTTCACTTCGATGAGATAAGCTAGAACCACAAATGTGGTAGGAAGTGGGTATAAGAGAACAAGATTTAGAATAAGAAATATAAAAACACTTGCTTATATTTAAATCTAACTTATTTCTTTTACACCAAGAATCAACGTTATCTAGATCAGATTGAAGGTTTAAAGAGTCCACTGTACTTGCAATCCTCGAGTATATCTTTAAATCATCGGCATACAAGAGAAAATTTGCGTTATTAAAACAACTAGAAATGTCATTAATAAAAAGTATAAAAAGTAAGGGGCCCAGTATACTTCCCTGAGGTACACCAGAGGACGCAATGAAAGAAATAGATGACACACCATCAACATTAAAAACACATTTCCGAGAGGAGAGATAGGATTTAATCCATTTTAAAAGAGTGGAATGGAATCCTATGGCACTCAATTTGGAAATTAAAACCCTGTGATTAACCTTATCAAATGCTTTTGAAAAGTCTGTGTACACAGCATCAACTTGAGTTTTTTTTTTAAACGATGATATACAATATTCAGAGAACACAGCAAGATTTGAAACAGTAGATCTACCTTTCATGAAGCCATGTTGGTCTACTGAAATATAACGACTAACTACGAAATAGATTTTATCTTTCACTATTAATTCAAATAATTTTGATACCGTGGATAATTTGGCAATTGGTCTATAATTAGCAATATTGTTTTTATTTCCACTTTTGAATACTGGATTAATGGTTGTTACTTTCCAGGCATCTATGAATTCTCCTCGATCAAGGGATTTGTTAAACATTAACAAAAGTGGATAGGCAATTGCAGAGCAGTTTTTAAGAAGATACGAAGATAGCCCATCTACATCAGTTTTTGTTGATGTTTTGAGTTGCCGAATTCCATCTTCGATATCAGAAAGCGTAAAAGTTAACGAGCCAATATTGATTGAGGAATTCATGCTCGAATGAAACTCATCAATTAAATCAGAGTCTACTTGAAAATTTGAACAAAAAAAATCTGCGAAAAGATTGGCTGCATCTGTAGAAGTATGTGCTTGAGTTTCGTTATAGAAGACAACCGAAGGAATACTTGAGCATGATTTCCTAGATCTAACATAACGCCAGAAGGAACTAGGATTTGATTTAATGTCCGATTCGAACTTGAGAATATAATTTCGCTTTAAGTCCCTATCCAAAGATTTAAGTTCTCTAGAGAACTGTAGATATTTATCTTTATCTGTGAAGGAATGAGAAAACTTAAACTTTTTGAAATATTTATTTCTCAAATTTTTTAGTTTTCTCAGTTCCTTGGTATGCCACGGTACTCTATAACTAGTCCTATTTATCACTGGTATATTATTTTTACAGATATCATTTATATTATGCTTGAAAATATCATAACAATTGGCAACTTCAACCCCAGTAAATAAAGAATCCCAGTCTATAATATCAACTGCTGAATTAATTATATTAAAATCAAAGTTTTTAAAACAAAAATTGGAAGTCACATTCTCAAAATAAAAATCATTAAACTCATAGAATTCTATATGAAGGACAAGTGGTACATGATGCAGACCAGGAGTAGACAGAGGGTCTACACATTCAATTAAAGAAAAATTTATATTGTCAGTAATGAAAATGAGATCGAGAATTCGAGAAAGACTATTTGAGAAATTATTTATCTGAACCAGTCCAAAACTTAAAAAATTATCAATCAAATAAATTTCAGATATACTACTAACATTGTTAGGACATAATGCAGTACTATCATCTAAACTAGACCATTCAATATTACTCAGATTGAAGTCCCCAAGAACACAAAAGTTGCCATTATTTGAGGTTAGAGCTAAAACATTATCCACATGTGCTTTATACAGTGTATCAATACTTGACGGAGGAATATATGACGCACAAATCAATATATTTGAAGCACCATGCACAGAGACACACAGCTGATCCAGGAGTGTATCATTGTTTTTCAGAGATACTAGTGATGAGCTATACTTCCGTTGAACAGCTATTAAAACCCCTCCACCTCTGCAGAGACCAGTTTTCTCGACATCACGGTCTTTACGATAGACATGGTATAAATTTGGATCAAAAAACTCATTATCGAAAAAGTTCTCATTTAACCATGTCTCGATGAGAACAAAAATATCATAGTCCATGTGCGAACTAAACGCTAAAAGTTGATTAGATTTAGTTCTCAATCCAGAAACATTTTGAAAGTACAATTTTAAATTTTTTTGGCCATTATTGAGAGCACAATTTTTTATTGCTGATGCTTTGGTGAATCGTTTTTTTGAAAAAAATGAAAAGGTCGGATTTTTACACTCTCTGGCCATATGTCCGCATTGAGCACCTTTTCAAAAGAGCATTCTGATACTCCCAATTTAAAATTAATTTTTCTAAGTGTATTTAATTCCGTATCTTTTTTAACAAGTTTGTAGCATACCAAAGACTTAGTTTCAATTTCAGCATGCTTCGACACATAAGTCAAAATATCAGTTTCATTGACATTGGGCGAGAATGATGACAAGTGTAGCCATTTAAATATTGGGACCACTTGTAGCTCATTAGACGTAGCAGCAGAGTTCAGCGCATTGTTTTCATGGTCAGTAGGCGGACAACGAACAGAAAGAGGAGAGAGCAAGGAGCTCGCATATTTTGAATTTCCACTACCGAGAACGCTAGCAGAGTTAGCAACAATGCTTTTGAGATTTTTTACCTCAGTTGTTAATGTAGCGAGAGCGACATCTTTTGCTTCAAGCTTAGAATGCAATGAGCGAATTTCTGCAAGAAGATCATCTGATTTTTGCATTGTTTGTTTTTTTTCTTCACGCAGAGCATTTACAGCAGATAGTATGCGACTGTTTTCCGTTCTAAGCGCAGCTAGTTCTTTAACAACAACAAGCAATGTAATTTGTTGCTTATTATTGTGCACATTTGTATCATCATGATTATTATTTTTTGTTTCGGCCGAAAGTACTGATAATGTTTGACACCTAATGGAAGAGCGTCTATCAGCAGAGCAGGTCTTGCAGAGATACGGTTTATCAGATGAGAGCAAGAAATCTACATCTGCCTGTAGTAAACCAACACAATCAAGGTGAAAGAACTCTTGACATTCAGCACACTGCACTTTCGGTTGAGGACGATCAACTTTTTGTCCACATACACACGGCATATTTGTCTTGTTTTTTATTTAGTTTTTTATTTACACTAATTTGAATTTAGTTCAGACTATAATAAATATAGCTTAAAGTCACTGTCTTTTAATTTTTGATATTAACACTAAAATGCCATTTTATATTATGTCGAAATAACTTTTGTATAGCAAAAATACAGAGCGATTAGAAAAACACGTCCGACATATACCGCATACTCTCGATTATATGCCTTCTTCCTGTGTGCATGGTAATGAACCATTTCTCTGTTGAGAATAAACGATGATAGGAAAAATAGGAAATGAAAGGGAGTGTTTCAAGTGTAACGTGTCTTGAGAAAGTCAAATCGATGATGATGCCTCTTAGTGTTGTTGACTTATTAACGTCTGATGCACAATCGAAATTGAAGATATCTTTCATGAATTTGATAAATGTTTCGTCATTTTTCACGTTTGTGTAAATGTAACTTGACTTATTCCATTGCAATTCCATTTACCTCCTCCTCTATATCCATACAAAATATCTATCAAACAAATAAAATTTAAATTTTGTTTTGAAATTGGATGAAATTATGATGTTGTCACGTTAAACTATCGTCAGTAAACCGACTTTACAGACAACCTCTTTTTTTTTTATAAAAGTGAAAGTGAAATAAACACTGTTCACGGAGAGGATACCGTAAGTGTAAGGACTGTGCAAAAGTGGTTTTCAAAATTCCGAAGTGGTAACTGCGACGTGGAGGATGCCCCGCGCGCTGGACGTCCAGAAGTCTTTAACTCCGACGCCTTACTTGAACTCGTGGAAGCTGAGCCAAATTAGACAGTCGATATGATAGCTCAGAGGTTCCATTCATCGCATGGTTCACAGGCACCTGGTTCAGTTGGGAAAGGTTTCAAAGCTGGGAAAATGGGTTCCGCATAGACTTTCCGTCGCCAACATTCAGCAGAGAGTGAATGTGTGTTCCCAGATGCTGCAACGGCTTGAAAATGAAAGTTTTTTGAACCGTATCGTTACTGGTAATGAAAAATGTTCAATAACTTTGTTGTTACTTTCACATGCAAATTTTTTTGTCAAGCGAGCAGAGCCCAAACATAGCGAGCAGAGAAGTGGTGAATCAAGGGCGCTTATTTTTTCCTATGCATGCTTATAATTAACAAACTTCGTCTTTCGTCATTCGTACGTAGCATTCGTCATCTTTGTTTTGATTACTTTTGCATATATGCGTCGTACTTTGGCATTTTTATTTTGCTATTTCTCCCATTTGCCTTTGTTTTTATTTAGTTTCATTCATTGCACTTGCACTCGTATTGGTAGAGCCAGTGCAACAGCTGAGTACTGGAGGGAAGGGGGACGGCTGAATTTTTATGTTTTCAGCGTCAGAGCTTGTTTCCTATCTCTGAATCTCTGTACATGTATAGAGCATGTGTAGAAATTTACTTTTGTACATACGGTATACTCGTATATGTGTGTGTAAGTGTATTGGTGCAAGATTAACATATTCGACAGACGCTCATAATTTCTGTCAGCAAGACCCGATTTACACGAGGAGACATCTGGAAGGGAAACATTTTGTTCAAGGGCGAAGGACGGTCGGGGAAGAGAGAAGGGATTTTGTCTCCCGTACTCGGCGACACGCTTTGCTCTTCTTATTCGTATTTATTATCTTAAAGCAATTTTTGACAGTTGCTTCATTCATGTAAATCGGGACTAAGTGCTCTCGTGCTCCATAAAACAGAGTGCATTCTGTTTGATTGCAGCCCAAGAGTAAGAACGAAAACATATCTCCGAGTTGTATACAAAGCTTTTGTCGTAAGTTTTAAAATGGGGTTTTCTTTGATCTGGTTATTCTCTTTTAATTTAAATGTGCAGTCAAGTGATTTTAATAAGCAAATTGCAGAGAACGTTAAATATAGAGAAGTCTCAATGACTGAAATGGCAGCACTTTTCAGGGGTACTCGTTTTGCGCGCGTGGTACACAACAGCGACATTTTTCACAGAACGTTAACAGAAATATGCTCAACTGCAGAAATTTAACAGCTTTTGAGAATTAAGAGCTTTTTTTTTGGAAACTTTCCGTTTTGTACCAAAGTTAGGTTACAGGTGCTTTTTGTCTCTTTATTTGCATGAAAATTCATTTTTGAATTTGAATTGATTTTGCGTAATTTGCGCCAAAATTTCCATGTCAAACCAAAAGAGTCTAATGAACTTTAGTTTGAGAAAAACTTTTGATTGACGTCGCGCAATTTTCAAACGCTTTCGATTTTCCGAATTTTTTTAAACTTTTTCGATTTAAAAATGAGCAGAACGTGTCGTGTGCGCGGGTGTTATTTAAAAAACAGTGAAGTGAAATTATTTTCTTTCCCACAGGACCCCATATTAGCAGACAAATGGAGGGAGAATTTACATATTGCCAGGACGGAACATCTTCCATCCCACAACTCATTTGTGTGTGTAAAACACTTTGAGGCATGTGTTGTGGGGGGACAATGTTTGAAAAAGGGTGCCATCCCCACCCTTCGTTTAGGTAAGTTTTTGCGCAATACATAAGTAGGTATGTGTGTTTTTATATTTCGCTAAAGCGAACCTACAAGAATATCAAACACACATACCTACATATGTATTGCATGCATTTGATATAACATTAGGGTGGATAGGTTTTATTGCATACATTTGATATAATATTAGGGTGGATAGGTTTTATTGAGGGTGAGGTTTGCTAACTGGTAGCATTAGAGTTTTGAGGCAGGAAAGTGGAGGAAGTTAAGAAATTTAAATTATTTTTGAATGTGTATGTGCATATATTTCATAGAAAATAATTTTTTATTAATAACCATAATATTACAATACCCGGCATCCGTTACTATGCCTTGTTGAATAAAATCAAAACAACCAATCAGAAAAATATCAAGCAAAATTATTTTTATTAATTTTCTATCTCAAACCGTTTTTGAACTTTGCATTTGAACAGCTTATGCGGATTGTGAAGTCTAGAGTGTGCTATAAATAGTGGGAAATAGGGAAAACTAAGAGTGTTTAGATTAAATTTAAGCAAATATTATTTATTTATTATTATTTATTATTACTAAGTCAAAACATACAACCATAGGTTATTTTTACAATGATTGACCTTAAGAATAGTTTACATAAAAAGATAAACAGTAAAATCAAAATTAAAATTAAAATTACAGATAGTAGTAAAGATAAAGTATTAAAAGGAAAGTAAGGTAAAAATAGTAGTAGTAGGAGTAGGGACTAATAGGAAGAGATTTAAAGTACATTCAGCAATATTCGATTATATTAGTGATGAATGAGAGTGGCGGCGCGGCCTGGGGGCTGTGGGAAGAGAGTTCCATCATAAAAACATGCCTATAACCTTCTTTGAATTATTATACGTTTATATTATATTATAAAATAAATTTTCTTAATAGGGCACGACGATGACCCTACATACAGCTGTACAATTCCAAAAAAGCAACGGAGCTGTTGCGTGGTAGGATGCGTGGTGGAAAAGGGTCATACGTTGTACGAATTTCCTCGACGAGGAGAGGCTCGAATTAGTTGGGCCCTGGCTTGCAACGTGCAACCAGCAGATTCTGACAGGCTATATGTTTGTAAGCGCCACTTTAGTCCAGAGCAAGTAACTCGTTATAAAGTTTTAGATGGGGCTGTTCCATCTTTAAGATTAGAGCCAGTTACTAGAAGTCGCTCACCTAGTACTGGCTCTGATTGGGTTTGCCCGCCCGTTACTAAAGTGTACGTAAATCGTACAGTAGGTGTAGGTGTAGCAAATGATCTCACGTTAGAAGAATTCGAAAAATATTCTATGCTAGAGGAAACAAGGCAGGTACCCAAAAACAAAAACATCTGTGAGGACTTAGAAATCACAAGCAGTAGCGAACGATTTGCTCAGGCTGCTCGTTATTATCGGAGCAATGAAATAAAATTAAAAAAAAGAATTCAAGAGTTAGAAGCAGAAAATGAGAAGCTACTGCAAAAATATAAATATTTGTGTACTCGTGCAGTTCTTGCGGAAGAAACTTCAAGCAGTGATGCTGTAACTTTCGCAAGAATGATCGTCAGTGGCCAAAAAAATCGTTATAGCGAGGAGGAAAAGACATTGGCTCAAAACATCAATTATATGTCCTCCAAAGCATATACGTTTATGCGTGACGATCTAGGTTTTGCTTTGCCCCATAAATCATCCCTTTCGCGTTGGCGCCCCATCAAATATGTTGTTCCGGGGTTCGATGCCAATGTCTGTGATAATTTAGAAAAAAATGTTTCAAATATGTCCGACACCGAACGCATAAGCGTTCTATTATTCGATGAAATTATCATCAAGTCGGACTTGAGCTATAATAAAGCTAGAGATGTTATCGATGGGTTTGTAGACCATGGGGAAGGTCAACGCGAAAACAAAATTGGGAATAAATGTTTATTTTTTATGGTTAAGGGATTGTGCTCCAAATGGAAATACGTGTTTTCGTATTATATCTCCAGTGGTGGTATACGTACGGAGACATTGATGTCCATTTTGGACAAAAATGTCGCACAACTAAAAAAAATGGGGTTAAATTTGAAAGGTATAGTTTGCGATCAAGGGCCCTCCAACAGTAGTATCTTTAAATCTTTGGGGATTTATGAGGATAGCCCCTTTTACGTGCACGAAGGCACAAAAATTTTTTGCATGTTCGATTACTGTCACTTGATAAAGTCCGTCCGAAATACCTTGATGAAATATGACATCTTAACATCAGATGGAGTGACAAGCTTCAAGGTGATTGAAAAATTGTTTGATATAGATCAAATGAATCCCCATTTTAAAATTTGTCCGAAACTAACGGAGGCCCATATATATCCCAATTTTATGGATAAAATGAGCGTTTCACGCGCGACTCAGGTCCTGAGCAATTCGGTAGCCTCTGGTATCGACATGGCCTTGTCCCAAAATTTATTAGGCAGTGACGACTACGTGATAAAATGCGCTAAGCCCACACAGATGTTCGTTAAAAAAATGAATGATCTGTTCGATGAATTGGATGCAAAAAGATTCCAGTCGAAAAATCCTTCAAAATGTCCGATTAGGCGGGGTGACAGCAAAAAAATTGATAGATTGAATGAACATCTAGATTTTTTGCGGTCATTCCAGTTGCCGGAAAACGCACGCGTGCAGTGCATCGAAGGTTTCCGCATAACGATTTCAGCGATGCAAATGTTATGCGAGGAACTTTTCATTGAGCACAGCTCCCTCAAATTTATTTTCACCGGGAAAATGAATCAAGATGCGTTAGAAAACTTTTTTATCGCATACGAGCTAGTCAGGGTATGAATACCCATCCCTCAGCTCACGAAATTCAATACATAGTTGCGCGACTGATCTCAATGAAAATTTTACGCCAGAGATTTGAGAAGAAAGGTTCTAATTGTACAGATGATGACGATTTAAATTTAGATTGGTATATAGGCCCCGAGGATCGTCATCTTGAGACAGAGGTAGGAGACCAGCGAAATGAGGATCTCGTTTTAGAAGAGATTGATGTGGAAGACATACATTTTGCTGAAGAAAGTAATGAAGCTGAGGTACAAGTGCAGCGTTACTTCACAGGCTATGGTATTTACCAGAAAATGCTGTGCAAGTTGAAATGTGAAAAGTGCACCCACGCCATGACGAAAACAAAAGGGGAGCTGAAGTTGCATTCAGAAGCCCTGATAAGATCAAAAAACTTCACGGATGACAGCGATTTAAGGCTTGTCAATCCTGAAGACAGGGTTTTCGAAGTGTGTCGACTCCAAATGGTGTGGTACCGTCAGCTCTTCGCAAAATATGCCCACATTTCAGGTCTTAGGTGTTTAATGTTGTCCGCTCTAAAAGAAAAAACACAAAAAGTGTTTCCCGACTGGTTTGTAGGATCTGGCGAGTGTAGAGATCATCGCGAGAAGCTATTAGATTTTCTCTTAACTGTCCTTTTATTCAAGAATGCAAAGTGGCTCTTGCGAAATGAGGTCAATAAAGTCAAAGAAAGAAAACTACAAAATAAATTAAAAAAGCTGTAGGTTGTAAGAAGGTTGTAAGCCAGGGCCCCACGAAAAGAGATTCGCCGTTCACACAGGTAATTAATAATCTATTAGCTATCTTTTGCATATGATGATACCTATTCTTTTATTTCAGTGTTTTCCACTTTTCTATATTTCAGGTTTTTTTTTTATTTATATATTTTACAGGTATTTTCCGTTTCAGGTTTTCTCTATTTTTTAGTCTATTTTACAGGTTTCTTTTTTATTTTTTCTTCTCTTTCAGCTAGCACCCGAGCCTAGATTTTTAAGCACTACAATTTTTTCTTAATCATGATGGATTGAGAGTAGTGTTTTAAAAATCAGGTAAATCGCAATGACTTAATCGATGTCAATATCGAAGTCGTGTGAGAAATTGTTATAGTATGAGAACAATTTCGTAATTCGTGCTTTCTCAATTTTATATTTTTTTTTTCATTTCAGGAAATGTAAATACCTATTATTTATAGCATTGTAATATATATACATGTACATATAAGATTACTTAAATTACTTGTGAATAAAAATAAAAAATTAAAATTAAAAAAAATAGTATTTCATTTTCTTAAGGATAACAATATTTATTTGGTGAGAGGATCTTAAAGAAACATATACCAATAATATAATTGACAGGATTTCATTACAATATCAATATATTCGTTCAGCTCAATAAAATAAATATCTGCATATGAAAAATCGTTCCTATGGACATGCAAAAGCAAACGCGCATATATAGTACATAAATACATACATATGAAGCTGCGAGCACTTGCGACAGAAAAAATATTTCGATTTGCTATTGCTGTCGAGAATTTAGAACACATATTTACATACATATATTGATGCATACATATGTACGGAGCCGCGGCCACTCGACTTGACAAAAATTGAAGATTTACCAAATATTGGCAAATAATTCAACGCGAAATATTACAATATTGACTATTTTCGAATTGACGAGAAAATTGTCATATGGGCATATGAGCATATGAGCTCGAACTTATTGTTATAGAATATTTTGGATTTTTCAGCGTCGTTGCGACTAAAAAAATCTGACCGCTGCGACTGCGCCTATGAATGTATTTTGTTCTTGCAGTCGCTCGGCTTATAATTTTAGCTTTGGAAACATACGCGTGCAGAGGCATAAAGCCAGTGCTTTGTGTGTGCTGTTGTATGTACATACATATGTATGTATATACTAATAAGCATAGTTTTGCTGGGAGTCGAGAATGTATGTATATGTATGTACGGACATACATACAATAGGGCATCAATATGCCAATACGTGGTATCGGGTACTTTTTCCCCCGGGCCCGGGGTTTTCAGAGGGGACCGGACTCGAGATTATACGTATTTATATGAATTAGACATCATTTGAAAGGGCCCGGATTTTCCCCCGGGCCCGGATATGCTCTCTACGGCCCTGTAGATTACTAAATCTTTCTTCCCTTATATTTCCCAACAGGGTATATGGTGTTTGAATATGCAAACAATTGTTTAAGACTTTTAAGTTTTTACCTATATTTTACGCTACTTCGTCCCACAACTCGCTCTCTTCTACTCACATTCTCATCAAGCTGAATGTATTGGACGGCTCTCTCATTATGCACTGCATACGGATCATACAGAGTTAATATTTCTTCAAGGCCTCTTTTATTGAAATACATTTTGACTCTCTATTCTACACATTTACGTATGATATGTATCCAAGAATGTTAGATTACATTCGTGTTTGTATCTACATTTGGGCATGCAGACATATGTACATATGTATTATGTATTCACTACGTCCAGGGAAACACAATGCAAGCTATTTGCATGGATTATGAGTAAATATCCCGACATCGTTCATCTCATTCGGTTTGAATTAAATTATTAATTTGTGGACCTACATACATACATATGTATGTACACGCATACATACATCGTTTAAGCGTCTTATCGCTTTGCACCGGCAAGAATTATAAAATAGCTACTTATGAACAACAACACAAGTACATCATTTTATTTAATAATTATGCCTAGGTCTGAGTAGAGCAAAGATTCAACACTTTCAATTGATTAGATACACCCATACATATTTGTTTTGACTTCACTGAGAACAAATGGAATATTTTTTAAGAACCGAACCGAATTCAATATTTTATTGATAGAATTAGAATCTTTTTCGAAGCTTTCAACTGCAACTTTGCTATAAGTTTGTACATATGTATGTATATGAATGCTCTTGTACACACAACTATGTTTTTTCACTTGAGGTTACTAATCTTTCGCGCGCATATTTGAGCTGCTGATAGTATACTTTGTTTTAAGTCGTCAAACTGTATGGACTATTATCTTGAGTTTCTCTCATAGGTATGTACACGTACATATATATGTACATTTAAAAATAGTAATAGCTTTTGTTATACGGCGAAAGGCAAAGTACCTTTCAAAATTACTTATCGCCACAATTGCGAGGCACATATGGTATTACCGCGGCAGACACGTCCGATACTTTTCAATGAGATCTCACAAACTAACTTCGACATGCGATAAAGTCTAACAGTCAACTACCCCTGATTGCAGTTGAGGCGCTTTTAGCCGACACTCATCTACAAATACGAGTATTTGTAAACTTGTTCCTCCATGCATGTATGTATATGTGCACCACCAAATAAGAATACCCTGCTGGGAAATCCATTCTATAATTACGAACCGGTGTAAAATTCGTCAAGTCATACCTAGAACAAACTGTGTAGATGAGCAGATTTGACTGCCACGTCATTGAGGCCACTCATCCAATCAATCGTTGTTCAAACGGCAACGCATCAACATGAGTAATGGCACAATATCGGTTTCTTAAGAAACCGCTGTCATAACTTCGGTTAAGTCAACAAATCAGTTGATGTCTGCGAAATTGCTGAGAGTCGGTTAACGGTATGTTGTAGCACTGCTGGCGATTACGTAAAAGTCAATTTTATTTTATTTACGTACCACTCAGGATACCCTTGGTTCGATTCTTGAATCACACATAATAATTCTAATTTTTACATTTTTCTTAAATTGACTGATTGCATTTTAATATAATTAAAGAAATTTGGCAACAATACACGCCACATGAATGTCACAATGTCGCAGATTCGCAATGTTCGAGAAGGTCGATTTGTTGCATTTACTTTTCGGCTATGAAACAATCAGGACAAATTTAACGAAAATGTTTGAAATTGGAACAAATGGCGAAATCGTACAAAATATGTAGTTGTAAACCAAAAATTAATTTATATTAGTTTATGTTTTCCCTGCAGGGTGCATCCATATAACATAAAACATTATGAGAAGAGAGCGTACATAGAGATTACTATTAAACGCTTGTATTGTGCCAGTGCTGCATGTTATTATTATTGGGACTGTTATGTATTGAAGTTCTTTTTAGTTTTGTTCGTGTTTTCTACTTTTCTTACAAATTTGTTAATTAAGTTACTAGCCAACAAATTATTTATTTCAATGTGAAACTTTGAGTTTATATATTATCTATAAATAAATATCTATAATTACAACCGAATGAACTCATACGCACCCACATGTAATAATATATAATATAACATAGGCATACTTATTTATTTTAACATGTATTTTTTTAACATAAGTAAGCAAACTTTTATCCAACATGAAAATGCCACAATAATTCGAAACATGATTACAGAGTGGCAATTATTATTTTATCAGTTCTGGCGGGAGGCATAAATTTCGTATATCAAAGAAAGTTATCGGAATATTCAAATATTGAATACGAATTTGTTTATTCGAATAAACAAAAAAAACAGCATTTCCCCTATGTTCTTTTTCTATAATCTTCCTTGCTTATTTTAACTTGTCCAAGCATTTATTTCTTTTTAGAAAAACTAACTACTCTGACACTCTCTTCTTAGTTGCTTAAACCGCGTTCATACAGAGAAACTTTTGTTGCTTCAACTTCGCGAGTTCGCTTTTGGTGTTGCTAGAGAAGTCTCACGAGCTACGAATGGTGTGAATTGTCAAAAATGAAGTCTAACCGCGGCCGGGGTTTAACAGAGCTGATTGCAGTGAATTCTCTCTTCCTATATTGGCTCTGCACACAGAGAACGTTCTCTGTATATCATAACGTTCTCTGCTTTTGCTTCTGTAGAAAATCAAATTGACGATTAGCCGACGGCATTTTGCAAAGAATTTGCTTGTTCATTTCTACATATGTATGTTCCCTTGATGAATGAAAATTTATTCAACTAAATGATTATTGATGAATAATTTGAATATTTATTATATGCGCCAACATTTCAAATCAAAGTAACTTTAATATTTTGATTTAATTTAAAAAAATGCACTATAAAACGACCTCTCACATCTTGGTATGTGCATTTTAGTAAATTGAAAACTATACAAATTTGATGAAAATTTTTACATACAAGTGCTTTGGTATTTTGACATATGTATGTAAATATATGTATATCAATATATACATACATATGTATATGTATTATGTTAGCTATGTTTGTGCAAAAGTTCAATTGGATCTTCAATTCTTAGTGTTACATACATATTTACATTTGAATATGCATTCATTTGCTCCTTTGCAAACGAAATTTTTTTCAATTTAGATTTATTACATGGAATAATATATGTATGCATTTTATAGATAGTATACAACTTTGAAATTTAAAATAAATAAAAGAAAACTTCAAAGAAACGTATGTATTTGCATATACATATATATTTGTTATTTTTGTACAAAAAGAAAATAGGCATTGTTATACATTTGCTTGAAATAAAATTGACCGACAGCATTTTGCAAGGCATTTGAGGCATTACGCAGAGAACGCATTACGTTTTTATTTCTGTTCTGTAATTTTTCATCCACATCCTATTGCAGGAGGTAACAAGCATGGTTTGTATACAAGTTTTAATATTCAAAATAAATAAAAGAATAATTTTAACAAACCCAAGATATCCTCCATATTTACATATTTTATAGGATGAAAAAGCATATTCGTATGTTACCGTAAGTATGTATATTTGGATTAGTAACAAAATCTGTTTAAACTGTTTCTTACTACATACATATGTATGTACATGTATACATACACGTGTATTAAACAATTAATCAAAAGTTCAATGCACTGAAGCAACCATGACCTACCTCACGTATTGGCATATTGATGCCCTATTGTATGTATGTCCGTACATACATATACATACATTCTCGACTCCCAGCAAAATTATGCTTATTAGTATATACATACATATGTATGTACATACAACAGCACACACAAAGCACTGGCTTTATGCCTCTGCACGCGTATGTTTCCAAAGCTAAAATTATAAGCCTAGCGACTGCAAGAACAAAATACATTCATAGGCGCAGTCGCAGCGGTCAGATTTTTTTAGTCGCAACGACGCTGAAAATTCCAAAATATTCTATAACACTAAGTTCGAGCTCATATGCTCATATGCCCATATGACAATTTTCTCGTCAATTCGAAAATAGTCAATATTGTAATATTTCGCGTTGAATTATTTGCCAATATTTGGTAAATCTTCAATTTTTGTCAAGTCGAGTGGCCGCGGCTCCGTACATATGTATGCATCAATATATGTATGTAAATATGTGTTCTAAATTCTCGACAGCAATAGCAAATCGAAATATTTTTTCTGTCGCAAGTGCTCGCAGCTTCATATGTATTTATGGCTATGGCAGTTTGTATGCATGTATTTATGTACTATATAAGTTAATGCAACATTTATTCATATTTCAATATTTAGTCAGCATATTTAACCAAGTTCGTTGTACTGATTTCGTATTTCAATATTTAGTTATTTCATATCAGTTATCATATTTCAATATTTAGTCAGCATATTTCATGACTGCTTACATTGCAGCTAAATGCTTATAAATCATTTATGCTTACTTTACTGTGCCAAATAATAGAAATGCTGATCAATAAATAAATATGTAAACCAGCATAAGAAATGCTGATCAACAAATAATTATATAAACCAGCATAAGAAATGCTGATCAACAAATAAATATGTAAACCAGCATAAGAAATGCTGATCAACAAATAATTATATAAACCAGCATAAGAAATGCTGATCAATAAATAAATATGTAAACCAGCATAAGAAATGCTGATCAACAAATAAACATGTAAACCAGCATAAGAAATGCTGATCAACAAATAAATATGTAAACCAGCATAAGAAATGCTGATCAATAAATAAATATGTAAACCAGCATAAGAAATGCTGATCAACAAATAAATATGTAAAACAGCATAAGAAATGCTGATCAATAAGAATCATGTAAACCAGCTTAATACTATTTATAAGAGGTATTGCAATTTTAAGTATCAGTGTAAAAAGATAATTGAATGAATAAAGAGCTCAGCTCTTAAATATTTTTTAAAAACTAAAATAAATTTATAATTTATTAACTGGCGCCCGAGCAGGGACCAGTAGTGTCAAAAGGATCAGTCGGTAAACGTCCCAGTAAAATTGCATAAGTCGGCCTAAAGTAGCCCGCCGCAATCGGTAAAAAAAAAACGAGTGTGAAAATAATAAAAAAAAATTATTTTCTCCGCATAAGCCGGCCTAAAGCAGCCCGCCGCAGATAATCACCCGTAACCGCAGGACAACCGACCGAGACCCATAACTTTAAAATCGCGTAACTCGGACTACAAGGATAGCCTGCAACGAAAAAAGGAGAAGACATCTACTGGTCCAACCAACAAAAAAATCCACGGGAAACGAGGCACCTGAGTAGAGCAGCAAAAGGGGAGTGGAAGCAAACACTAGCCGCCCGAGGTTCCAGAAAGGATGATATTCCTACTAATAACGTAAGACACACTAAAATTTTTTTTTATTAAAATTTCATTAGAAATATATTAAAATTAGAATTAAGAAGTGAAAGTGATCAAAAAAAAAAAAAAAAAAAAAATTCAATAACTTAAACTAAATTTACATACAAAAGTGAAAAAAAATATATCAGGAAAACTGAAACTTTAAGTAATTGATTAAAATAAAATTAGTTAAAATTTGAAGAAAAAAAGAGATTAGATTAGAAAACCTGTAAAACATTCTAGACAAATTTAAGGAAATTTCTACAATCGCAAAGAATTTTTTACAATCTAAGAAAAAGTAATATCTAAATTAGAAAAAAATATGACCAACCCCGAAAACCTAATTAGACCCCCTGTCCTAAATGCCCCCAACCCACCAACAGTAGCGAACCAGAGGTCTATGGACCAATATGTGACACAACTAGTTGACAGACTGTTTAGCGAACGAATAGACGGACGGAATACGTTTGAAGAAGACGAACTCATTAGCGGAAATAATAATTTAGGAGAATTAGACAAAATTCCCGACATAGTACGATGTCTACGGGAATTCACAGGAAATCCAGCAGACTATGGTTCCTGGAAGAAGAGCGTAGAACGTATACTAAACCTATACGAATCGATACGCGGCTCGGCAAAGTATTATGGCATTTTAAGTGTTATAAGAAATAAAATAATAGGACATGCAGACATAGTGTTAGAATCATACAACACACCTTTAAACTGGACGGCAATTTCTCGTTGTTTAAATACCCATTATGGAGACAAACGCGACTTACGAACACGAGAGTATCAAATGACATCTCTCACCCAAGGCCACCTTAGTATACAAGACTTCTACCAAAAAGTATACTCTAATTTTTCACTTATATTAAACAAAATTTCTTGCCTCGAAGCAGGAAGAGAATCGCGTAATCTACTGATATCTACTTATCGAGATAAAGCTCTCGATACCTTTATAAGAGGTTTGAATGGAGATTTACCTAGGCTTCTTGCAATGCGAGAACCTCAAGATCTCCCAGAAGCACTTCAACTCTGTATAAAACTGGAAAATCAAAATTTTAGATCAGGTTTTGTTCATAACAACTTCAACCCAAGGAAAAATAACATAGGGCAAACAGCACCTCCTATTCCACCACGACGATTTAACCAACTACCAAATCGCCAACCATTTTATCCCCTACTTACTAACTGGGCACAACCAGCCCACAGAAATTATACAGAATATCCTATCTATAGAGCACCCTTGCCACCAAAACATTTTCAGCAATATCCAAATAACCAACCACGTTTTCAAAGATTTAATGAGCATAATCAATCAGCACCTCCTCGACCGTTTGGTACAAAACCACTTCCAAAACCACAACCAATGGAAGTTGACCAGAGTATGCAGACTCGTCACATAAATTACATGAATCGACCAGCCCAACTTCAACAGTTTCAAGGAAAAAGGCCAGCACCTCATCCAAATGCAGACAAAAGGCAGCGAAACTTCAATATCGGGATAAAAGAATATGAAGACATGATGGAAGCAGCAATTAACCCAGAATTCGATCAACCACTTTCAGAATATACAGACCCATATCAAACGGAATACTACGAAGGAAATCAAAACCAGAATACCCACATCGATACCGCGGAAGAATTTGATTTCACAGACGTTCATTTTTTAAGAATGAGCGGCTCTTCATTACCGTATATTGAAAGCATATTAAGTAATGGAGAGATTATCAAAATATTGATAGACACCGGTTCTAACAAAAATTACGTACAACCACACCTTGCGAAAAAAGTAATAGAAAATAAAAATCCGTTTTATGCATTTTCCGTAGGAGGAAACATAAAAATAACCCACCATACATTTGCAAACCTTTTTGGAGTGAAAGACCCCCCTATAAAATTCTTTATCTTGCCCACACTAAAATCTTTTCACGCAATAATTGGCAATGACTCTCTAATACAGTTAGATGCCGTAATACACACAAAAGGCAATTTCATGTTAGTAAAAAACAGTATAAAAATAAAATTAAAACAACAATATTCACAGGACGTAAATCTCATAAATATCAGATCAGACCATATGACTCACTCTCAAAAAGAAATTATCCGAAAGTTAGCAGTTGGCTACCAAACACTTTTTAGTGAACCAAACGAGAAACTACCATTCACCACAACAGTAAAAGGCGAAATCCGCACCACAACAAATAGCCCCGTTTACACCAGATGTTACCCATACCCAATGTGCCTTAAGGACCAAGTAGGAAAACAAATAGAAGAATACCTACGAGATGGTATTATCCGACCATCGAGATCTCCATACAACTCACCCGTATGGGTTGTTCCCAAAAAAATGGACGCATCGGGAGAAAAAAAATATCGTATGGTAATTGACTATAGGAAATTAAACCTAGTCACAATACCTGACAGGTACCCAATACCAGAAATAAACGAAGTACTTTCCCAACTTGGCAAAAATAAATTCTTTTCCGTATTAGATTTGAAAAGTGGTTTCCACCAGATCCCTTTAAAAGAAACGGATATTGAAAAGACAGCATTTTCAGTGAACAACGGAATATACGAGTTCACACGGCTTCCCTTCGGACTTAAGAATGCTCCTTCTATCTTTCAAAGGACGCTTGACGACATTCTAAGAGACCACATAGGGAAAAGATGTTATGTCTATATAGACGACATCATCATATTCAGTAAAGATGAGGAAACTCATCTTAACGACATAGAATTAGTTTTCGACACGTTAGACAAAGCCAATTTGAAAATACAATTGGACAAGTGCGAATTTCTAAAATCAGAAGTCGAATTCTTAGGCTTCATAATATCTGGGAATGGTATAAAAACCAATCCAAAAAAGGTGGAGGCAATAATAAATTTCCCAGTTCCTCAAACCCTAAAAGATCTTCGTTCCTTTTTAGGACTATCAGGGTATTACCGTCGTTTTATAAAGGACTACGCCAATTTAGCGAAGCCTTTAACACTCCTTCTAAGAGGGGAAGAAGGACGAGTTTCCAAAAACCATTCAAAAAAAGTTTCCATCACTTTAAACCCAAAAGCAATGGAGGCATTTGAAAAACTCAAATTATCCCTCACTGCAAAAGATGTGATGCTCAACTACCCCGACTATACCAAGGAATTCCAATTAACTACAGACGCATCCAATCACGCCATTGGAGCAGTTCTGGCACAAAATGACAGACCAATAATGTTTATATCACGGACTTTGACAAAAACTGAAGAACATTACGCCACCAATGAAAAGGAGATGCTTGCGATCATATGGGCTCTAAATAATTTGCGAAATTACCTCTACGGATCAGTTAAAGTAAAAATATATACAGATCACCAACCACTTACTTACGCCCTCAGCAACAAAAATAATAACACCAAAATGAAAAGATGGAAAGCAATCCTTGAAGAGTACAATTACGAACTGTTGTACAAACCAGGAAAATCGAACGTCGTTGCCGATGCCCTATCTAGACCACCTCAAATTAATATCCTACCTACTTCTAATAATGATGACAACAATTCGCTTAGTGCAACTGTACATTCCGACGAAAGTTCCTCCCATCAATTAATTCCAGCAGTGGAAGCACCAATAAATGTATTCAAAAACCAACTATGGCTCCTAACAGGAGAAGAACCCAGTTACCAGTTTAAAATTCCTTTCCCCACCTTCCATAGACACATTATTATACAACGTGAGTACACACGTGATAACATCATTTCAATTTTCAAGAGATATCTAAATCCTACAGTAATTAATGGACTTTTCACATCCGAAGCCATAATGGCGAAAGTTCAAGAAATATACCCCCTTCATTTCAGTAACAGTAAAATTCGATTTACACAGACCAAAGTTAAAGACTTAACAGATGAAACTGAACAAGAAAACGAAATACTAAAGGAACATAAGCGAGCACACCGAAACCCTCAAGAAAACAAACTTCAACTAATACAAAAATTTTATTTTCCTAATATGAAAGCGAAGATAACAACCATAACCAAACAATGTAAGATTTGCAAGGAACACAAATACGACCGTCACCCAAACAAACCCCAATTAGCTGAAACACCTATCCCACAATACCCAGGTGAAATAATCCACATAGACATATACAGAACCGAAAAAAATCTAGTTCTCACAGCAGTAGATAAATTTTCTAAATACGCGCAAACGAGGATCATACAATCCAAAGCAATAGAAGACATCAGAGAGCCGTTGAGACAAATCATTTTCGCCTTCGGCGTACCCAAACACATAATAGTAGACAATGAGAAATCTCTTAATTCTGCATCAATCTATTTCATGCTTGAAGACCAATTGGGCATTCAAGTGTATAAAACCCCACCATATGCCAGTACAGTAAACGGACAAGTGGAACGTTTTCATTCTACTCTTTCTGAAATAATGAGATGTCTGAAAACAGACCGAATTCACAGATCCTTCATAGAACTTCTTGACAGATCAGTATATGAATACAACTACTCCATCCACTCAACAACAGGGAAAAGACCGATTGAAGTATTCTTTGGAAGAAGAGTTTCAACAACCCCAGAACAATATGAAATTGCTAGACAGGAAAACATAGAAGCACTCAGACAGAAACAAACAAAAGATTTGGAATCACATAATAAAAAAAGGAACCCACAAAAAACTTATTCTCCAGGTGATGCAATATATGTAAAAATCAATAAACGCTTAGGATCGAAACTAACTGCTAGATACAGAAAAGAAATTGTTAAGGAAGACAAAGGAAGTGTAGTCATAACAGAAACAGGACGGACAGTATACAAAGCCAATATAAGGACCTAAAACAAATTTTTTCCCCCTTTTCTATATTCCCACTTTAGATTATATTTTCAAATGACAAACGCAGGATTTCGAATAATTGACTATACGAACGCACAATTAGTTACATTTAATACAGGATGGACAAGACTACAAACTGGAACATATAGGATCGTACACGTTATTAACTTAGACGAATACCAAGAAACCTAGGACTACCTTAACACTACCATACAGCAAAAAATAATTGACACTAACCCGCTCCTTCCTTTCCTAAAACACGAAGTTGAAAACATCCAGAACAATTTGGATAAATTAAAAACACAACCAAAGCATAATAAAAATAAACGCTCAACTAAAACATTAGGCACTGCTTGGAAATGACTTGCAGGAAGCCCAGATTATGACGACTTTAGAATCTTAAGTGAAAAAATCAATAATGCATTGGAAAACAGTAATGATCAAATAATTATAAATAGAGTACTAAGTGAAAGAATAAAAAACATTACAGAACAATCTAATAAAATACTAAGTGCATTAAAAGATAATGAAAACATACAGCATAATGTAGCTGTTAATATTAAGTATAAGCTAGATATAATAAAGGAAGATATTGCTAACATAAATTACGCCATTCATTGGGCAAAAACAGGCACAGTAAATTCTTACATTTTTTCAAATAACGAAATAAATTTAATAAAAAGTATTCATGAAAATCAAAATAACCCCTTTAATAATATAGACGAAGCCTTAGAATTTTCTAACGTTAATGTAGCTTCAAATAACTCAGTAATATTATATGTAGTAAATATTCCCTTAACCAATAGAAATACATGCGAATCATTACTAATAAAACCAATAAAAAAGGGAAACAAAATAAATAAAATACAATTCGAAGAAATTTTAATATGTGAAAATTAAATATTTGGAAAAAGAAATGAGTGCGAAAAGCATAACACATTAGAAATATGTAATGATAAGGACATTATTGACATAAGCAACTCCTCGTGCATACCAAACCTACTCAACAGTCATCCAACTAACTGTACAACAATCAACAACCAACACGTATCCGCAATAGAAGCCATTTTACCAGGAATACTATTTTTAAACCAATACGAAGGGTCAGTCACATTGGACAATGAAGAAATGCGACTCAATGGATCATATGCGATCCAATTCCAAAATTACACAGTTATCATCGACAACCAGCAATACATTTTCAACGGAATAACAGCAAACAACCCACTTCCTGCTATTCTCCAGCCCAGCAATACAATAAACCCAGAGGAAGAAATTCTAAGTCTTGAAATGATGAAGGAATTGCATTTAAAAAACCTTAAGCACATTGAAGAAGCAAAAAGAAGAACCTTAATATCAACAGTAACAAATTTTGGCGTATCCAGCCTATTACTAGTTCTAATAATAGGGCTAATGATGAAATTTAGACCAATAAAGGAAAATAAATTAATCGGAAAATACGTAAAACAAATACCATTGGAGAGAATGAAAACTACACAAGAAGAGGCTAACACACAGTCAACAGAATACGATGACCACACGAATAATACAGCACCATATTTCAACTACAACACGTAACGCTCGAGGACGATCGCTTTTAAGAGGGGAAGAGTTAATGCAACATTTATTCATATTTCAATATTTAGTCAGCATATTTAACCAAGTTCGTTGTACTGATTTCGTATTTCAATATTTAGTTATTTCATATCAGTTATCATATTTCAATATTTAGTCAGCATATTTCATGACTGCTTACATTGCAGCTAAATGCTTATAAATCATTTATGCTTACTTTACTGTGCCAAATAATAGAAATCCTGATCAATAAATAAATATGTAAACCAGCATAAGAAATGCTGATCAACAAATAATTATATAAACCAGCATAAGAAATGCTGATCAACAAATAAATATGTAAACCAGCATAAGAAATGCTGATCAACAAATAATTATATAAACCAGCATAAGAAATGCTGATCAATAAATAAATATGTAAACCAGCATAAGAAATGCTGATCAACAAATAAACATGTAAACCAGCATAAGAAATGCTGATCAACAAATAAATATGTAAACCAGCATAAGAAATGCTGATCAATAAATAAATATGTAAACCAGCATAAGAAATGCTGATCAACAAATAAATATGTAAACCAGCATAAGAAATGCTGATCAATAAGAATCATGTAAACCAGCTTAAGACTATTTATAAGAGGTATTGCAATTTTAAGTATCAGTGTAAAAAGATAATTGAATGAATAAAGAGCTCAGCT
Source organism: Anastrepha ludens (assembly GCF_028408465.1). NCBI lineage: Eukaryota > Metazoa > Arthropoda > Insecta > Diptera > Tephritidae > Anastrepha > Anastrepha ludens. The sequence continues at coordinate 126,940,782 of NC_071501.1, forward strand.
CTTAAATATTTTTTAAAAACTAAAATAAATTTATAATTTATTAACTTATATGCGCGTTTGCTTTTGCATGTCCAAAGGAACGATTTTTCATATGCAGATATTTATTTTATTGAGCTGAACGAATATATTGATATTGTAATGAAAACCTGTCAATTATATTATTGGTATATGTTTCTTTAAGATCCTCTTACCAAATAAATATTGTTATCCTTAAGAAAATGAAATACTATTTTTTTTAATTTTAATTTTTTATTTTTATTCACAAGTAATTTAAGTAATCTTATATGTACATGTATATATATTACAATGCTATAAATAATAGGTATTTACATTTCCTGAAATGAAAAAAAAAATATAAAATTGAGAAAGCACGAATTACGAAATTGTTCTCATACTATAACAATTTCTCACACGACTTCGATATTGACATCGATTAAGTCATTGCGATTTACCTGATTTTTAAAACACTACTCTCAATCCATCATGATTAAGAAAAAATTGTAGTGCTTAAAAATCTAGGCTCGGGTGCTAGCTGAAAGAGAAGAAAAAATAAAAAAGAAACCTGTAAAATAGACTAAAAAATAGAGAAAACCTGAAACGGAAAATACCTGTAAAATATATAAATAAAAAAAAACCTGCAATATAGAAAAGTGGAAAACCCTGAAATAAAAGAATAGGTATCATCATATGCAAAAGATAGCTAATAGATTATTAATTACCTGTGTGAACGGCGAATCTCTTTTCGTGGGGCCCTGGCTTACAACCTACTTACAACCTACAGCTTTTTTAATTTATTTTGTAGTTTTCTTTCTTTGACTTTATTGACCTCATTTCGCAAGAGCCACTTTGCATTCTTGAATAAAAGGACAGTTAAGAGAAAATCTAATAGCTTCTCGCGATGATCTCTACACTCGCCAGATCCTACAAACCAGTCGGGAAACACTTTTTGTGTTTTTTCTTTTAGAGCGGACAACATTAAACACCTAAGACCTGCAATGTGGGCATATTTTGCGAAGAGCTGACGGTACCACACCATTTGGAGTCGACACACTTCGAAAACCCTGTCTTCAGGATTGACAAGCCTTATATCGCTGTCATCCGTGAAGTTTTTTGATCTTATCAGGGCTTCTGAATGCAACTTCAGCTCCCCTTTTGTTTTCGTCATGGCGTGGGTGCACTTTTCACATTTTAACTTGGACAGCATTTTCTGGTAAATACCATAGCCTGTGAAGTAACGCTGCACTTGTACCTCAGCTTCATTACTTTCTTCAGCAAAATGTATGTCTTCCACATCAATCTCTTCTAAAACGAGATCCTCATTTCGCTGGTCTCCTACCTCTGTCTCAAGATGACGATCCTCGGGGCCTATATACCAATCTAAATTTAAATCGTCATCATCTGTACAATTAGAACCTTTCTTCTCAAATCTCTGGCGTAAAATTTTCATTGAGATCAGTCGCGCAACTATGTATTGAATTTCGTGAGCTGAGGGATGGGTATTCATACCCTGACTAGCTCGTATGCGATAAAAAAGTTTTCTAACGCATCTTGATTCATTTTCCCGGTGAAAATAAATTTGAGGGAGCTGTGCTCAATGAAAAGTTCCTCGCATAACATTTGCATCGCTGAAATCGTTATGCGGAAACCTTCGATGCACTGCACGCGTGCGTTTTCCGGCAACTGGAATGACCGCAAAAAATCTAGATGTTCATTCAATCTATCAATTTTTTTGCTGTCACCCCGCCTAATCGGACATTTTGAAGGATTTTTCGACTGGAATCTTTTTGCATCCAATTCATCGAACAGATCATTCATTTTTTTAACGAACATCTGTGTGGGCTTAGCGCATTTTATCACGTAGTCGTCACTGCCTAATAAATTTTGGGACAAGGCCATGTCGATACCAGAGGCTACCGAATTGCTCAGGACCTGAGTCGCGCGTGAAACGCTCATTTTATCCATAAAATTGGGATATATATGGGCCTCCGTTAGTTTCGGACAAATTTTAAAATGGGGATTCATTTGATCTATATCAAACAATTTTTCAATCACCTTGAAGCTTGTCACTCCATCTGATGTTAAGATGTCATATTTCATCAAGGTATTTCGGACGGACTTTATCAAGTGACAGTAATCGAACATGCAAAAAATTTTTGTGCCTTCGTGCACGTAAAAGGGGCTATCCTCATAAATCCCCAAAGATTTAAAGATACTACTGTTGGAGGGCCCTTGATCACAAACTATACCTTTCAAATTTAACCCCATTTTTTTTAGTTGTGCGACATTTTTGTCCAAAATGGACATCAATGTCTCCGTACGTATACCACCACTGGAGATATAATACGAAAACACGTATTTCCATTTGGAGCACAATCCCTTAACTATAAAAACTAAACATTTATTCCCAATTTTGTTTTCGCGTTGACCTTCCCCATGGTCTACAAACCCATCGATAACATCTCTAGCTGTATTATAGCTCAAGTCCGACTTGATGATAATTTCATCGAATAATAGAACGCTTATGCGTTCGGTGTCGGACATATTTGAAACAATTTTTTCTAAATTATCACAGACATTGGCATCGAACCCCGGAACAACATATTTGATGGGGCGCCAACGCGAAAGGGATGATTTATGGGGCAAAGCAAAACCTAGATCGTCACGCATAAACGTATATGCTTTGGAGGACATATAATTGATGTTTTGGGCCAATGCCTTTTCCTCCTCGCTATAACGATTTTTTTGGCCACTGACGATCATTCTTGCGAAAGTTACAGCATCACTGCTTGAAGTTTCTTCCGCAAGAACTGCACGAGTACACAAATATTTATATTTTTGCAGTAGCTTCTCATTTTCTGCTTCTAACTCTTGAATTCTTTTTTTTAATTTTATTTCATTGCTCCGATAATAACGAGCAGCCTGAGCAAATCGTTCGCTACTGCTTGTGATTTCTAAGTCCTCACAGATGTTTTTGTTTTTGGGTACCTGCCTTGTTTCCTCTAGCATAGAATATTTTGCGAATTCTTCTAACGTGAGATCATTTGCTACACCTACACCTACTGTACGATTTACGTACACTTTAGTAACGGGCGGGCAAACCCAATCAGAGCCAGTACTAGGTGAGCGACTTCTAGTAACTGGCTCTAATCTTAAAGATGGAACAGCCCCATCTAAAACTTTATAACGAGTTACTTGCTCTGGACTAAAGTGGCGCTTACAAACATATAGCCTGTCAGAATCTGCTGGTTGCACGTTGCAAGCCAGGGCCCAACTATTTCGAGCCTCTCCGCGTCGAGGAAATTCGTACAACGTATGACCCTTTTCCACCACGCATCCTACCACGCAACAGCTCCGTTGCTTCTTTGGAATTGTACAGCTGTATGTAGGGTCATCGTCGTGCCCTATTAAGAAAATTTATTTTATAATATAATATAAACGTATAATATTTCAAAGAAGGTTATAGGCATGTTTTTATGATGGAACTCTCTTCCCACAGCCCCCAGGCCGCGCCACTACTCTCATTCATCACTAATAATCGAATATTGCTGAATGTACTTTAAATCTCTTCCTATTAGTCCCTACTCCTACTACTACTATTTTTACCTTACTTTCCTTTTAATACTTATCTTTACTACTATCTGTAATTTTAATTTTAATTTTGATTTTACTGTTAATCTTTTTATGTAAACTATTCTTAAGGTCAATCATTGTAAAAATAACCTATGGTTGTATGTTTTGACTTAGTAATAATAAATAATAATAAATAAATAATATTTGCTTAAATTTAATCTAAAAACTCTTAGTTTTCCCTATTTCCCACTATTTATAGCACACTCTAGACTTCATAATCCGCATAAGCTGTTCAAATGCAAAGTTCAAAAACGGTTTGAGATAGAAAATTAATAAAAATAATTTTGCTTGATATTTTTCTGATTGGTTGTTTTGATTTTATTCAACAAGGCATAGTAACGGATGCCGGGTATTGTAATATTATGGTTATTAATAAAAAATTATTTTCTATGAAATATATGCACATACACATTCAAAAATAATTTAAATTTCTTAACTTCCTCCACTTTCCTGCCTCAAAACTCTAATGCTACCAGTTAGCAAACCTCACCCTCAATAAAACCTATCCACCCTAATATTATATCAAATGTATGCAATAAAACCTATCCACCCTAATATTATATCAAATGCATGCAATACATATGTAGGTATGTGTGTTTGATATTCTTGTAGGTTCGCTTTAGCAAAATATAAAAACACACATACCTACTTATGTATTGTGCAAAAACTTACCTAAACGAAGGGTGGGGATGGCACCCTTTTTCAAACATTGTCCCCCCACAACACATGCCTCAAAGTGTTTTACACACACAAATGAGTTGTGGGGTGGAAGATGTTCCGTCCTGGCAATATTCAAATTCTGCCTCCATTTGTCTGCTATTATGGGGTCCTGTGGGAAAGAAAATAATTTCACTTCACTGTTTTTTAAATAACACCCGCGCACACGACACGTTCTGCTCATTTTTAAATCGAAAAAGTTTAAAAAAATTCGGAAAATCGACAGCGTTTGAAAATTGCGCGACGTTAATCAAAAGTTTTTCTCAAACTAAAGTTCATTAGACTCTTTTAGTTTGACATGGAAATTTTGGCGCAAATTACGCAAAATCAATTCAAATTCAAAAATGAATTTTCATGCAAATAAAGAGACAAAAAGCGCCTGTAACCTAACTTTGGCACAAAACGGAAAGTTTCCAAAAAAAAAGCTCTTAATTCTCAAAGGCTGTTAAATTTCTGCAGTTGAGCACATTTCTGTTAACGTTCTCTGAAAAATGTCGCTGTTGTGTACCACGCGCGCAAAACGAGTACCCCTGAAAAGTGCTGCCTTTTCAGTCATTGAGAATTCTCTATATTTAACGTTCTCTGCTGGATGTGTGTAAATGCTTAACCTTCTATCTATAAAAATTGCGCAAGTTCTATCTGAACAACAAAAGCTGTATTATTTTGTATCCGATCTGCGGAACGCACTAGCTAATTCACGGAATTACGTGGAGAGGAACAACACAAAGTAACATGCTTGAGTTGATATAATCGGTTTGAGTAGAAGCGCTTAACTATACGCGATCAGAACATAAAATTACCAAATATTTTATTTAGCATTAAAAATATATACACTGCTGGTCTTAGGTTAGACGCAACATCGTTTTTTTTAAACAAAATCAATTATTTATTATCATGCTTGTTCTAATAGTCCAAAATGCTTTTCTTATCAAAGTGCGAATCTTGTTCGAAAAAATATGCTGACAGCTGGTTGATTTGCGAAAAAATAACTGTACTACGGAGATTATAGAAAGTTCTATGGCAATCACACGTGTTTTCGGTTGGTCATTGAATTAGATGCAGCTTAAATTTCTTCGTATTGCGTGGACAAGTGTAAACTTTCGTATTGAAAAAAATATCAAAAATAAACAAATAAAGTGTTTTCGAGCTACATTTGAAGAAAAAAATGGGAAAAGCTGCTGTTATGAGCTTATTGGAACGTCCAAAAGTAGACTTTCTTCACTCGCAAGGACTGTCCAATCGGCAAATTGCCAAACAAATAAATCGCAGCTCCAGAACTGTTGACAGATATTTGAAGGATCCAGAGGCATATGGAAATAACTTCAAAGGGGGAAAAGGCACTATCAAAACAAGCAGTACGCCAAATTGTTAGAATTGCTTCGAATTCGTCTAAATCTGCTGCTAAGATCAAGGAATTGGCCGGAGTAAAAGCGAGCTTATCAACTGTTCAGCGTACGATCAGAAATGCAGAACACCTGAAGCGTCTAAAATTCAAGAAAAACCCCCTTTGAATGCAATATGCAAAGAAAACCGGCTTCAATTCGCGAAAGAATACATGACGTGGACTGTCCAATCTGACACTTGACTAAATGATTGGCGTTCAGTTATTTTACTGATGAAAAACGTTTTAATTTAGATGGCCCTGATGGATTTCAATATTATTATCACGATTTGGGGAAAGATGATCTATATTTAAGTCGCCACCATAGCCGAGAAGGGGGAATAATGGTGTGGGGTGATATCACGTTTTATGGAACAGTTGACTTGATTTTTATTTTATTATTTTTTTATTTTTATTTGATGAACGGCGATCGTTTCAAAACATTGTTGGAGTCCGTATTTCCAAAATTAAAAGATCTCTTTGGACCAATTCCTTGGATTTTTCAACAAGACAATGCTACTATTCATAACTCTCGAGTAGTAAAATCTTTTATTTCGAGTCAAAACGTTAATATCATGACCTGGCCACCATATTCTCCAGATCTTAACGTAATTGAAAATGTTTGGGGCTGGCTAACACGATAGGTATACGAAGGAAGAAAGCAATACGAAGATAAGGAAACATTAACTGCAGATAGTAAACGTGCTTGGAGCGAGATTTCCTTGAACTACATAGATTCCTTGTATCATTCTATGAAGGACCGGATTTATGAAGTTATTACTAACAAAGGAGGGAGTACTCATTACTGAAATTATTATTTTTTTATTTCAAATAAATCAAATAGTAATTTAAGTTAAAATCCAAATACTGTTCTTATAAAAATTTAAAGGCCAAAGTGCGTCTATTCCAATGACCAAGAAAAATTCGCCTTATTTTGAGTAGCTTTAAGAAAATGTTTGAAAAACACAATTTTGTTGAATGTGTATAATCATTTGAATATTATATTTAAAGTATAATTAAATAAGAAATGTTTTTGCATATCAACTTATTTTTTATCGTCCTTTAATAAATAAATATGAAGCAAAGTTGTATGCAATTAAACGTGCGTCTAACCTAAGACCAGCAGTGTATTTAACGAATAATTCTTCGGAACTACTCACTTAGTTTTGGTTCTTGTTCACAAATTTTACAAACAGAACATACATTTTGACAGATGACACCAGCAAAAAATTTAACCGGTTGTCCCACGACAGTCGGTTCTACGTAACCGGAACGACCCGGATTTATATCTGACAAAGGACTGTCACAGCAGCAGCATTTCTCGTATTCGCATGGGAAATGTTTATACTGCTACAACAACAACATAACCAGTTGTGATTGTTGTTGGCCAGATACAAATAATTTAAATTAAAATTGAAATTAATATATTATAAATTAAATAATTAAATTTTTTGAAGCAAGGCACAATAAGCCAATACTAAAATCTAAGTAATAAAACATAAACTAAACAATTCGATATTCCGGAATACTTCCCAAGTGTTGTGTTTTGTTAGTTCTCACGAACATCGAATTGACAAATACCGAGGTGATAGGCGTGGTCAAGTGCCAAGCATTTCGATATGGCATCAACTGTTTTGGGTTGACATCAATCTACTTCTTTGATCTCAATTTATAAGTACAATATTTATATATGTATGCCATGAACATTTATTAAAACATACTTAAATATCGGTGAATTTCAATTGCTGTTATATATATTTAAGCAATTCAGTCTATGTTGTTGTTTTATGGTGAAAAATGCGATCACCACGTGCAGAGAACGTTAAATATAGAGACTTTTCAAGGGTACATACAACCATAGGTTATTTTTACAATGATTGACCTTAAGAATAGTTTACATAAAAAGATTAACAGTAAAATCAAAATTAAAATTAAAATTACAGATAGTAGTAAAGATAAAGTATTAAAAGGAAAGTAAGGTAAAAATAGTAGTAGTAGGAGTAGGGACTAATAGGAAGAGATTTAAAGTACATTCAGCAATATTCGATTATTAGTGATGAATGAGAGTAGTGGCGCGGCCTGGGGGCTGTGGGAAGGGAGTTCCATCATAAAAACATGCCTATAACCTTCTTTGAAATATTATACGTTTATATTTTATTATAAAATAAATTTTCTTAATAGGGCACGACGATGACCCTACATACAGCTGTACAATTCCAAAGAAGCAACGGAGCTGTTGCGTGGTAGGATGCGTGGTGGAAAAGGGTCATACGTTGTACGAATTTCCTCGACGCGGAGAGGCTCGAAATAGTTGGGCCCTGGCTTGCAACGTGCAACCAGCAGATTCTGACAGGCTATATGTTTGTAAGCGCCACTTTAGTCCAGAGCAAGTAACTCGTTATAAAGTTTTAGATGGGGCTGTTCCATCTTTAAGATTAGAGCCAGTTACTAGAAGTCGCTCACCTAGTACTGGCTCTGATTGGGTTTGCCCGCCCGTTACTAAAGTGTACGTAAATCGTACAGTAGGTGTAGGTGTAGCAAATGATCTCACGTTAGAAGAATTCGCAAAATATTCTATGCTAGAGGAAACAAGGCAGGTACCCAAAAACAAAAACATCTGTGAGGACTTAGAAATCACAAGCAGTAGCGAACGATTTGCTCAGGCTGCTCGTTATTATCGGAGCAATGAAATAAAATTAAAAAAAAGAATTCAAGAGTTAGAAGCAGAAAATGAGAAGCTACTGCAAAAATATAAATATTTGTGTACTCGTGCAGTTCTTGCGGAAGAAACTTCAAGCAGTGACGCTGTAACTTTCGCAAGAATGATCGTCAGTGGCCAAAAAAATCGTTATAGCGAGGAGGAAAAGACATTGGCCCAAAACATCAATTATATGTCCTCCAAAGCATATACGTTTATGCGTGACGATCTAGGTTTTGCTTTGCCCCATAAATCATCCCTTTCGCGTTGGCGCCCCATCAAATATGTTGTTCCGGGGTTCGATGCCAATGTCTGTGATAATTTAGAAAAAATTGTTTCAAATATGTCCGACACCGAACGCATAAGCGTTCTATTATTCGATGAAATTATCATCAAGTCGGACTTGAGCTATAATAAAGCTAGAGATGTTATCGATGGGTTTGTAGACCATGGGGAAGGTCAACGCGAAAACAAAATTGGGAATAAATGTTTATTTTTTATAGTTAAGGGATTGTGCTCCAAATGGAAATACGTGTTTTCGTATTATATCTCCAGTGGTGGTATACGTACGGAGACATTGATGTCCATTTTGGACAAAAATGTCGCACAACTAAAAAAAATGGGGTTAAATTTGAAAGGTATAGTTTGCGATCAAGGGCCCTCCAACAGTAGTATCTTTAAATCTTTGGGGATTTATGAGGATAGCCCCTTTTACGTGCACGAAGGCACAAAAATTTTTTGCATGTTCGATTACTGCCACTTGATAAAGTCCGTCCGAAATACCTTGATGAAATATGACATCTTAACATCAGATGGAGTGACAAGCTTCAAGGTGATTGAAAAATTGTTTGATATAGATCAAATGAGTCCCCATTTTAAAATTTGTCCGAAACTAACGGAGGCCCATATATATCCCAATTTTATGGATAAAATGAGCGTTTCACGCGCGACTCAGGTCCTGAGCAATTCGGTAGCCTCTGGTATCGACATGGCCTTGTCCCAAAATTTATTAGGCAGTGACGACTACGTGATAAAATGCGCTAAGCCCACACAGATGTTCGTTAAAAAAATGAATGATCTGTTCGATGAATTGGATGCAAAAAGATTCCAGTCGAAAAATCCTTCAAAATGTCCGATTAGGCGGGGTGACAGCAAAAAAATGGATAGATTGAATGAACATCTAGATTTTTTGCGGTCATTCCAGTTGCCGGAAAACGCACGCGTGCAGTGCATCGAAGGTTTCCGCATAACGATTTCAGCGATGCAAATGTTATGCGAGGAACTTTTCATTGAGCACAGCTCCCTCAAAGTTATTTTCACCGGGAAAATGAATCAAGATGCGTTAGAAAACTTTTTCTATCGCATACGAGCTAGTCAGGGTATGAATACCCATCCCTCAGCTCACGAAATTCAATACATAGTTGCGCGACTGATCTCAATGAAAATTTTACGCCAGAGATTTGAGAAGAAAGGTTCTAATTGTACAGATGATGACGATTTAAATTTAGATTGGTATATAGGCCCCGAGGATCGTCATCTTGAGACAGAGGTAGGAGACCAGCGAAATGAGGATCTCGTTTTAGAAGAGATTGATGTGGAAGACATACATTTTGCTGAAGAAAGTAATGAAGCTGAGGTACAAGTGCAGCGTTACTTCACAGGCTATGGTATTTACCAGAAAATGCTGTCCAAGTTAAAATGTGAAAAGTGCACCCACGCCATGACGAAAACAAAAGGGGAGCTGAAGTTGCATTCAGAAGCCCTGATAAGATCAAAAAACTTCACGGATGACAGCGATTTAAGGCTTGTCAATCCTGAAGACAGGGTTTTCGAAGTGTGTCGACTCCAAATGGTGTGGTACCGTCAGCTCTTCGCAAAATATGCCCACATTGCAGGTCTTAGGTGTTTAATGTTGTCCGCTCTAAAAGAAAAAACACAAAAAGTGTTTCCCGACTGGTTTGTAGGATCTGGCGAGTGTAGAGATCATCGCGAGAAGCTATTAGATTTTCTCTTAACTGCCCTTTTATTCAAGAATGCAAAGTGGCTCTTGCGAAATGAGGTCAATAAAGTCAAAGAAAGAAAACTACAAAATAAATTAAAAAAGCTGTAGGTTGTAAGTAGGTTGTAAGCCAGGGCCCCACGAAAAGAGATTCGCCGTTCACACAGGTAATTAATAATCTATTAGCTATCTTTTGCATATGATGTTACCTATTCTTTTATTTCAGGGTTTTCCACTTTTCTATATTGCAGGTTTTTTTTTATTTATATATTTTACAGGTATTTTCCGTTTCAGGTTTTCTCTATTTTTTAGTCTATTTTACAGGTTTCTTTTTTATTTTTTCTTCTCTTTCAGCTAGCACCCGAGCCTAGATTTTTAAGCACTACAATTTTTTCTTAATCATGATGGATTGAGAGTAGTGTTTTAAAAATCAGGTAAATCGCAATGACTTAATCGATGTCAATATCGAAGTCGTGTGAGAAATTGTTATAGTATGAGAACAATTTCGTAATTCGTGCTTTCTCAATTTTATATTTTTTTTTTCATTTCAGGAAATGTAAATACCTATTATTTATAGCATTGTAATATATATACATGTACATATAAGATTACTTAAATTACTTGTGAATAAAAATAAAAAATTAAAATTAAAAAAAATAGTATTTCATTTTCTTAAGGATAACAATATTTATTTGGTAAGAGGATCTTAAAGAAACATATACCAATAATATAATTGACAGGATTTCATTACAATATCAATATATTCGTTCAGCTCAATAAAATAAATATCTGCATATGAAAAATCGTTCCTATGGACATGCAAAAGCAAACGCGCATATAAGTTAATAAATTATAAATTTATTTTAGTTTTTAAAAAATATTTAAGAGCTGAGCTCTTTATTCATTCAATTATCTTTTTACACTGATACTTAAAATTGCAATACCTCTTATAAATAGTCTTAAGCTGGTTTACATGATTCTTATTGATCAGCATTTCTTATGCTGGTTTACATATTTATTTGTTGATCAGCATTTCTTATGCTGGTTTACATATTTATTTATTGATCAGCATTTCTTATGCTGGTTTACATATTTATTTGTTGATCAGCATTTCTTATGCTGGTTTACATGTTTATTTGTTGATCAGCATTTCTTATGCTGGTTTACATATTTATTTATTGATCAGCATTTCTTATGCTGGTTTATATAATTATTTGTTGATCAGCATTTCTTATGCTGGTTTACATATTTATTTGTTGATCAGCATTTCTTATGCTGGTTTATATAATTATTTGTTGATCAGCATTTCTTATGCTGGTTTACATATTTATTTATTGATCAGGATTTCTATTATTTGGCACAGTAAAGTAAGCATAAATGATTTATAAGCATTTAGCTGCAATGTAAGCAGTCATGAAATATGCTGACTAAATATTGAAATATGATAACTGATATGAAATAACTAAATATTGAAATACGAAATCAGTACAACGAACTTGGTTAAATATGCTGACTAAATATTGAAATATGAATAAATGTTGCATTAACTCTTCCCCTCTTAAAAGCGATCGTCCTCGAGCGTTACGTGTTGTAGTTGAAATATGGTGCTGTATTATTCGTGTGGTCATCCTATTCTGTTGACTGTGTGTTAGCCTCTTCTTGTGTAGTTTTCATTCTCTCCAATGGTATTTGTTTTACGTATTTTCCGATTAATTTATTTTCCTTTATTGGTCTAAATTTCATAATTAGCCCTATTATTAGAACTAGTAATAGGCTGGATACGCCAAAATTTGTTACTGTTGATATTAAGGTTCTTCTTTTTGCTTCTTCAATGTGCTTAAGGTTTTTTAAATGCAATTCCTTCATCATTTCAAGACTTAGAATTTCTTCCTCTGGGTTTATTGTATTGCTGGGCTGGAGAATAGCAGGAAGTGGGTTGTTTGCTGTTATTCCGTTGAAAATGTATTGCTGGTTGTCGATGATAACTGTGTAATTTTGGAATTGGATCGCATATGATCCATTGAGTCGCATTTCTTCATTGTCCAATGTGACTGACCCTTCGTATTGGTTTAAAAATAGTATTCCTGGTAAAATGGCTTCTATTGCGGATACGTGTTGGTTGTTGATTGTTGTACAGTTAGTTGGATGACTGTTGAGTAGGTTTGGTATGCACGAGGAGTTGCTTATGTCAATAATGTCCTTATCATTACATATTTCTAATGTGTTATGCTTTTCCCACTCATTTCTTTTTCCAAATATTTTATTTTCACATATTAAAATTTCTTCGAATTGTATTTTATTTATTTTGTTTCCCTTTTTTATTGGTTTTATTAGTAATGATTCGCATGTATTTCTATTGGTTAAGGGAATATTTACTACATATAATATTACTGAGTTATTTGAAGCTACATTAACGTTAGAAAATTCTAAGGCTTCGTCTATATTATTAAAGGGGTTATTTTGATTTTCATGAATACTTTTTATTAAATTTATTTCGTTATTTGAAAAAATGTAAGAATTTACTGTGCCTGTTTTTGCCCAATGAATGGCGTAATTTATGTTAGCAATATCTTCCTTTATTATATCTAGCTTATACTTAATATTAACAGCTACATTATGCTGTATGTTTTCATTATCTTTTAATGCACTTAGTATTTTATTAGATTGTTCTGTAATGTTTTTTATTCTTTCACTTAGTACTTTATTTATAATTATTTGATCATTACTGTTTTCCAATGCATTATTGATTTTTTCACTTAAGATTCTAAAGTCGTCATAATCTGGGCTTCCTGCAAGCCATTTCCAAGCAGTGCCTAATATTTTAATTGAGCGTTTATTTTTATTATGTTTTGGTTGTGTTTTTAATTTATCCAAATTGTTCTGGATGTTTTCAACTTCGTGTTTTAGGAAAGGAAGGAGTGGGTTAGTGTTAATTATTTTTTGCTATATGGTAGTGTTAAGGTAGTCTAAGGTCTCTTGGTATTCGTCTAAGTTAATAACGTGTACGATCCTATTTCCAGTTCCAGTTTGTAGTCTTGTCCATCCTGTATTAAATGTAACTAATTGTGCGTTCGTATAGTCAATTATTCGAAATCCTGCGTTTGTCATTTGAAAATATAATCTAAAGTGGGAATATAGAAAAGGGGGAAAAAATTTGTTTTAGGTCCTTATATTGGCTTTGTATACTGTCCGTCCTGTTTCTGTTATGACTACACTTCCTTTGTCTTCCTTAACAATTTCTTTTCTGTATCTAGCAGTTAGTTTCGATCCTAAGCGTTTATTGATTTTTACATATATTGCATCACCTGGAGAATAAGTTTTTTGTGGGTTCCTTTTTTTATTATGTGATTCCAAATCTTTTGTTTGTTTCTGTCTGAGTGCTTCTATGTTTTCCTGTCTAGCAATTTCATATTGTTCTGGGGTTGTTGAAACTCTTCTTCCAAAGAATACTTCAATCGGTATTTTCCCTGTTGTTGAGTGGATGGAGTAGTTGTATTCATATACTGATCTGTCAAGAAGTTCTATGAAGGATCTGTGAATTCGGTCTGTTTTCAGACATCTCATTATTTCAGAAAGAGTAGAATGAAAACGTTCTACTTGTCCGTTTACTGTACTGGCATATGGTGGGGTTTTATACACTTGAATGCCCAATTGGTCTTCAAGCATGAAATAGATTGATGCAGAATTAAGAGATTTCTCATTGTCTACTATTATGTGTTTGGGTACGCCGAAGGCGAAAATGATTTGTCTCAACGGCTCTCTGATGTCTTCTATTGCTTTGGATTGTATGATCCTCGTTTGCGCGTATTTAGAAAATTTATCTACTGCTGTGAGAACTAGATTTTTTTCGGTTCTGTATATGTCTATGTGGATTATTTCACCTGGGTATTGTGGGATAGGTGTTTCAGCTAATTGGGGTTTGTTTGGGTGACGGTCGTATTTGTGTTCCTTGCAAATCTTACATTGTTTGGTTATGGTTGTTATCTTCGCTTTCATATTAGGAAAATAAAATTTTTGTATTAGTTGAAGTTTGTTTTCTTGAGGGTTTCGGTGTGCTCGCTTATGTTCCTTTAGTATTTCGTTTTCTTGTTCAGTTTCATCTGTTAAGTCTTTAACTTTGGTCTGTGTAAATCGAATTTTACTGTTACTGAAATGAAGGGGGTATATTTCTTGAACTTTCGCCATTATGGCTTCGGATGTGAAAAGTCCATTAATTACTGTAGGATTTAGATATCTCTTGAAAATTGAAATGATGTTATCACGTGTGTACTCACGTTGTATAATAATGTGTCTATGGAAGGTGGGGAAAGGAATTTTAAACTGGTAACTGGGTTCTTCTCCTGTTAGGAGCCATAGTTGGTTTTTGAATACATTTATTGGTGCTTCCACTGCTGGAATTAATTGATGGGAGGAACTTTCGTCGGAATGTACAGTTGCACTAAGCGAATTGTTGTCATCATTATTAGAAGTAGGTAGGATATTAATTTGAGGTGGTCTAGATAGGGCATCGGCAACGACGTTCGATTTTCCTGGTTTGTACAACAGTTCGTAATTGTACTCTTCAAGGATTGCTTTCCATCTTTTCATTTTGGTGTTATTATTTTTGTTGCTGAGGGCGTAAGTAAGTGGTTGGTGATCTGTATATATTTTTACTTTAACTGATCCGTAGAGGTAATTTCGCAAATTATTTAGAGCCCATATGATCGCAAGCATCTCCTTTTCATTGGTGGCGTAATGTTCTTCAGTTTTTGTCAAAGTCCGTGATATAAACATTATTGGTCTGTCATTTTGTGCCAGAACTGCTCCAATGGCGTGATTGGATGCGTCTGTAGTTAATTGGAATTCCTTGGTATAGTCGGGGTAGTTGAGCATCACATCTTTTGCAGTGAGGGATAATTTGAGTTTTTCAAATGCCTCCATTGCTTTTGGGTTTAAAGTGATGGAAACTTTTTTTGAATGGTTTTTGGAAACTCGTCCTTCTTCCCCTCTTAGAAGGAGTGTTAAAGGCTTCGCTAAATTGGCGTAGTCCTTTATAAAACGACGGTAATACCCTGATAGTCCTAAAAAGGAACGAAGATCTTTTAGGGTTTGAGGAACTGGGAAATTTATTATTGCCTCCACCTTTTTTGGATTGGTTTTTATACCATTCCCAGATATTATGAAGCCTAAGAATTCGACTTCTGATTTTAGAAATTCGCACTTGTCCAATTGTATTTTCAAATTGGCTTTGTCTAACGTGTCGAAAACTAATTCTATGTCGTTAAGATGAGTTTCCTCATCTTTACTGAATATGATGATGTCGTCTATATAGACATAACATCTTTTCCCTATGTGGTCTCTTAGAATGTCGTCAAGCGTCCTTTGAAAGATAGAAGGAGCATTCTTAAGTCCGAAGGGAAGCCGTGTGAACTCGTATTTTCCGTTGTTCACTGAAAATGCTGTCTTTTCAATATCCGTTTCTTTTAAAGGGATCTGGTGGAAACCACTTTTCAAATCTAATACGGAAAAGAATTTATTTTTGCCAAGTTGGGAAAGTACTTCGTTTATTTCTGGTATTGGGTACCTGTCAGGTATTGTGACTAGGTTTAATTTCCTATAGTCAATTACCATACGATATTTTTTTTCTCCCGATGCGTCCATTTTTTTGGGAACAACCCATACGGGTGAGTTGTATGGAGATCTCGATGGTCGGATAATACCATCTCGTAGGTATTCTTCTATTTGTTTTCCTACTTGGTCCTTAAGGCACATTGGGTATGGGTAACATCTGGTGTAAACGGGGCTATTTGTTGTGGTGCGGATTTCGCCTTTTACTGTTGTGGTGAATGGTAGTTTCTCGTTTGGTTCACTAAAAAGTGTTTGGTAGCCAACTGCTAACTTTCGGATAATTTCTTTTTGAGAGTGAGTCATATGGTCTGATCTGATATTTATGAGATTTCCGTCCTGTGAATATTGTTGTTTTAATTTTATTTTTATACTGTTTTTTACTAACATGAAATTGCCTTTTGTGTGTATTACGGCATCTAACTGTTTTAGAGAGTCATTGCCAATTATTGCGTGAAAAGATTTTAGTGTGGGCAAGATAAAGAATTTTATAGGGGTGTCTTTCACTCCAAAAAGGTTTGCAAATGTATGGTGGGTTATTTTTATGTTTCCTCCTACGGAAAATGCATAAAATGGATTTTTATTTTCTATTAATATACTTTTTTCGCAAGGTGTGGTTGTACGTAATTTTTGTTAGAACCGGTGTCTATCAATATTTTGATAATCTCTCCATTACTTAATATGCTTTCAATATACGGTAATGAAGAGCCGCTCATTCTAAAAAATTAACGTCTGTGAAATCAAATTCTTCCGCGGTATCGATGTGGGTATTCTGGTTTTGATTTCCTTCGTAGTATTCCGTTTGATATGGGTCTGTATATTCTGAAAGTGGTTGATCGAATTCTGGGTTAACTGCTGCTTCCATCATGTCTTCATATTCTTTTATCCCGATATTGAAGTTTCGCTGCCTTTTGTCTGCATTTGGATGAGGTGCTGGCCTTTTTCCTTGAAGTTGTTGAAGTTGGGCTGGTCGATTCATGTAATTTATGTGACGAGTCTGCATACTCTGGTCAACTTCCATTGGTTGTGGTTTTGGAAGTGGTTTTGTACCAAACGGTCGAGGAGGTGCTGATTGATTATGCTCATTAAATCTTTGAAAACGTGGTTGGTTATTTGGATATTGCTGAAAATGTTTTGGTGGCAAGGGTGCTCTATAGATAGGATATTCTGTATAATTTCTGTGGGCTGGTTGTGCCCAGTTAGTAAGTTGGGGATAAAATGGTTGGCGATTTGGTAGTTGGTTAAATCGTCGTGGTGGAATAGGAGGTGCTGTTTGCCCTATGTTATTTTTCCTTGGGTTGAAGTTGTTATGAACAAAACCTGATCTAAAATTTTGATTTTCCAGTTTTATACAGAGTTGAAGTGCTTCTGGGAGATCTTGAGGTTCTCGCATTGCAAGAAGCCTAGGTAAATCTCCATTCAAACCTCTTATAAAGGTATCGAGAGCTTTATCTCGATAAGTAGATATCAGTAGATTACGCGATTCTCTTCCTGCTTCGAGGCAAGAAATTTTGTTTAATATAAGTGAAAAATTAGAGTATACTTTTTGGTAGAAGTCTTGTATACTAAGGTGGCCTTGGGTGAGAGATGTCATTTGATACTCTCGTGTTCGTAAGTCGCGTTTGTCTCCATAATGGGTATTTAAACAACGAGAAATTGCCGTCCAGTTTAAAGGTGTGTTGTATGATTCTAACACTATGTCTGCATGTCCTATTATTTTATTTCTTATAACACTTAAAATGCCATAATACTTTGCCGAGCCGCGTATCGATTCGTATAGGTTTAGTATACGTTCTACGCTCTTCTTCCAGGAACCATAGTCTGCTGGATTTCCTGTGAATTCCCGTAGACATCGTACTATGTCGGGAATTTTGTCTAATTCTCCTAAATTATTATTTCCGCTAATGAGTTCGTCTTCTTCAAACGTATTCCGTCCGTCTATTCGTTCGCTAAACAGTCTGTCAACTAGTTGTGTCACATATTGGTCCATAGACCTCTGGTTCGCTACTGTTGGTGGGTTGGGGGCATTTAGGACAGGGGGTCTAATTAGGTTTTCGGGGTTGGTCATATTTTTTTCTAATTTAGATATTACTTTTTCTTAGATTGTAAAAAATTCTTTGCGATTGTAGAAATTTCCTTAAATTTTTCTAGAATGTTTTACAGATTTTCTAATCTAATCTCTTTTTTTCTTCAAATTTTAACTAATTTTATTTTAATCAATTACTTAAAGTTTCAGTTTTCCTGATATATTTTTTTTCACTTTTGTATGTAAATTTAGTTTTAGTTATTGAATTTTTTTCTTTTTTTTTTTTTTTTTGATCACTTTCACTTCTTAATTCTAATTTTAATATATTTCTAATGAAATTTTAATAAAAAAAAATTTTAGTGTGTCTTACGTTATTAGTAGGAATATCATCCTTTCTGGAACCTCGGGCGGCTAGTGTTTGCTTCCACTCCCCTTTTGCTGCTCTACTCAGGTGCCTCGTTTCCCGTGGATTTTTTTGTTGGTTGGACCAGTAGATGTCTTCTCCTTTTTTCGTTGCAGGCTATCCTTGTAGTCCGAGTTACGCGATTTTAAAGTTATGGGTCTCGGTCGGTTGTCCTGCGGTTACGGGTGATTATCTGCGGCGGGCTGCTTTAGGCCGACTTATGCGGAGAAAATAATTTTTTTTTATTATTTTCACACTCGTTTTTTTTTTTACCGATTGCGGCGGGCTACTTTAGGCCGACTTATGCAATTTTACTGGGACGTTTACCGACTGATCCTTTTGACACTACTGGTCCCTGCTCGGGCGCCAGTTAATAAATTATAAATTTATTTTAGTTTTTAAAAAATATTTAAGAGCTGAGCTCTTTATTCATTCAATTATCTTTTTACACTGATACTTAAAATTGCAATACCTCTTATAAATAGTCTTAAGCTGGTTTACATGATTCTTATTGATCAGCATTTCTTATGCTGGTTTACATATTTATTTGTTGATCAGCATTTCTTATGCTGGTTTACATATTTATTTATTGATCAGCATTTCTTATGCTGGTTTACATATTTATTTGTTGATCAGCATTTCTTATGCTGGTTTACATGTTTATTTGTTGATCAGCATTTCTTATGCTGGTTTACATATTTATTTATTGATCAGCATTTCTTATGCTGGTTTATATAATTATTTGTTGATCAGCATTTCTTATGCTGGTTTACATATTTATTTGTTGATCAGCATTTCTTATGCTGGTTTATATAATTATTTGTTGATCAGCATTTCTTATGCTGGTTTACATATTTATTTATTGATCAGCATTTCTATTATTTGGCACAGTAAAGTAAGCATAAATGATTTATAAGCATTTAGCTGCAATGTAAGCAGTCATGAAATATGCTGACTAAATATTGAAATATGATAACTGATATGAAATAACTAAATATTGAAATACGAAATCAGTACAACGAACTTGGTTAAATATGCTGACTAAATATTGAAATATGAATAAATGTTGCATTAACTTATATAGTACATAAATACATGCATACAAACTGCCATAGCCATAAATACATATGAAGCTGCGAGCACTTGCGACAGAAAAAATATTTCGATTTGCTATTGCTGTCGAGAATTTAGAACACATATTTACATACATATATTGATGCATACATATGTACGGAGCCGCGGCCACTCGACTTGACAAAAATTGAAGATTTACCAAATATTGGCAAATAATTCAACGCGAAATATTACAATATTGACTATTTTCGAATTGACGAGAAAATTGTCATATGGGCATATGAGCATATGAGCTCGAACTTAGTGTTATAGAATATTTTGGAATTTTCAGCGTCGTTGCGACTAAAAAAATCTGACCGCTGCGACTGCGCCTATGAATGTATTTTGTTCTTGCAGTCGCTAGGCTTATAATTTTAGCTTTGGAAACATACGCGTGCAGAGGCATAAAGCCAGTGCTTTGTGTGTGCTGTTGTATGTACATACATATGTATGTATATACTAATAAGCATAATTTTGCTGGGAGTCGAGAATGTATGTATATGTATGTACGGACATACATACAATAGGGCATCAATATGCCAATACGTGAGGTAGGTCATGGTTGCTTCAGTGCATTGAACTTTTGATTAATTGTTTAATACACGTGTATGTATACATGTACATACATATGTATGTAGTAAGAAACAGTTTAAACAGATTTTGTTACTAATCCAAATATACATACTTACGGTAACATACGAATATGCTTTTTCATCCTATAAAATATGTAAATATGGAGGATATCTTGGGTTTGTTAAAATTATTCTTTTATTTATTTTGAATATTAAAACTTGTATACAAACCATGCTTGTTACCTCCTGCAATAGGATGTGGATGAAAAATTACAGAACAGAAATAAAAACGTAATGCGTTCTCTGCGTAATGCCTCAAATGCCTTGCAAAATGCTGTCGGTCAATTTTATTTCAAGCAAATGTATAACAATGCCTATTTTCTTTTTGTACAAAAATAACAAATATATATGTATAAGTTAATAAATTATAAATTTATTTTAGTTTTTTTTTTTTAAATATTTAAGAGCTGAGCTCTTTATTCATTCAATTATCTTTTTACACTGATACTTAAAATTGCAATACCTCTTATAAATAGTCTTAAGCTGGTTTACATGATTCTTATTGATCAGCATTTCTTATGCTGGTTTACATATTTATTTGTTGATCAGCATTTCTTATGCTGGTTTACATATTTATTTATTGATCAGCATTTCTTATGCTGGTTTACATATTTATTTGTTGATCAGCATTTCTTATGCTGGTTTACATGTTTATTTGTTGATCAGCATTTCTTGTGCTGGTTTACATATTTATTTATTGATCAGCATTTTTTATGCTGGTTTATATAATTATTTGTTGATCAGCATTTCTTATGCTGGTTTACATATTTATTTATTGATCAGCATTTTTATTATTTGGCACAGTAAAGTAAGCATAAATGATTTATAAGCATTTAGCTGCAATGTAAGCAGTCATGAAATATGCTGACTAAATATTGAAATATGATAACTGATATGAAATAACTAAATATTGAAATACGAAATCAGTACAACGAACTTGGTTAAATATGCTGACTAAATATTGAAATATGAATAAATGTTGCATTAACTCTTCCCCTCTTAAAAGCGATCGTCCTCGAGCGTTACGTGTTGTAGTTGAAATATGGTGCTGTATTATTCGTGTGGTCATCGTATTCTGTTGACTGTGTGTTAGCCTCTTCTTGTGTAGTTTTCATTCCCTCCAATGGTATTTGTTTTACGTATTTTCCGATTAATTTATTTTCCTTTATTGGTCTAAATTTCATAATTAGCCCTATTATTAGAACTAGTAATAGGCTGGATACGCCAAAATTTGTTACTGTTGATATTAAGGTTCTTCTTTTTTCTTCTTCGATGTGCTTAAGGTTTTTTAAATGCAATTCCTTCATCATTTCAAGACTTAGAATTTCTTCCTCTGGGTTTATTGTATTGCTGGGCTGGAGAATAGCAGGAAGTGGGTTGTTTGCTGTTATTCCGTTGAAAATGTATTGCTGGTTGTCGATGATAACTGTGGAATTTTGGAATTGGATCGCATATGATCCATTGAGTCGCATTTCTTCATTGTCCAATGTGACTGACCCTTCGTATTGGTTTAAAAATAGTATTCCTGGTAAAATGGCTTCTATTGCGGATACGTGTTGGTTGTTGATTGTTGTACAGTTAGTTGGATGACTGTTGAGTAGGTTTGGTATGCACGAGGAGTTGCTTATGTCAATAATGTCCTTATCATTACATATTTCTAATGTGTTATGCTTTTTGCACTCATTTCTTTTTCCAAATATTTTATTTTCACATATTAAAATTTTTTCGAATTGTATTTTATTTATTTTGTTTCCCTTTTTTATTGGTTTTATTAGTAATGATTCGCATGCATTTTTATTGGTTAAGGGAATATTTACTACATATAATATTACTGAGTTATTTGAAGCTACATTAACGTTAGAAAATTCTAAGGCTTCGTCTATATTATTAAATGGGTTATTTTGATTTTCATGAATGCTTTTCATTAAATTTATTTCGTTATTTGAAAAAATGTAAGAATTTACTGTGCCTGTTTTTGCCCAATGAATGGCGTAATTTATGTTAGCAATATCTTCCTTTATTATATCTAGCTTATACTTAATATTAA
Organism: Anastrepha ludens; assembly: GCF_028408465.1. NCBI lineage: Eukaryota > Metazoa > Arthropoda > Insecta > Diptera > Tephritidae > Anastrepha > Anastrepha ludens. The sequence continues at coordinate 126,963,032 of NC_071501.1, forward strand.
CAGCTACATTATGCTGTATGTTTTCATTATCTTTTAATGCACTTAGTATTTTATTAGATTGTTCTGTAATGTTTTTTATTCTTTCACTTAGTACTCTATTTATAATTATTTGATCATTACTGTTTTCCAATGCATTATTGATTTTTTCACTTAAGATTCTAAAGTCGTCATAATCTGGGCTTCCTGCAAGCCATTTCCAAGCAGTGCCTAATATTTTAATTGAGCGTTTATTTTTATTATGTTTTGGTTGTGTTTTTAATTTATCCAAATTGTTCTGGATGTTTTCAACTTCGTGTTTTAGGAAAGGAAGGAGTGGGTTAGTGTTAATTATTTTTTGCTGTATGGTAGTGTTAAGGTAGTCTAAGGTCTCTTGGTATTCGTCTAAGTTAATAACGTGTACGATCCTATATGTTCCAGTTTGTAGTCTTGTCCATCCTGTATTAAATGTAACTAATTGTGCGTTCGTATAGTCAATTATTCGAAATCCTGCGTTTGTCATTTGAAAATATAATCTAAAGTGGGAATATAGAAAAGGGGGAAAAAATTTGTTTTAGGTCCTTATATTGGCTTTGTATACTGTCCGTCCTGTTTCTGTTATGACTACACTTCCTTTGTCTTCCTTAACAATTTCTTTTCTGTATCTAGCAGTTAGTTTCGATCCTAAGCGTTTATTGATTTTTACATATATTGCATCACCTGGAGAATAAGTTTTTTGTGGGTTCCTTTTTTTATTATGTGATTCCAAATCTTTTGTTTGTTTCTGTCTGAGTGCTTCTATGTTTTCCTGTCTAGCAATTTCATATTGTTCTGGGGTTGTTGAAACTCTTCTTCCAAAGAATACTTCAATCGGTATTTTCCCTGTTGTTGAGTGGATGGAGTAGTTGTATTCATATACTGATCTGTCAAGAAGTTCTATGAAGGATCTGTGAATTCGGTCTGTTTTCAGACATCTCATTATTTCAGAAAGAGTAGAATGAAAACGTTCTACTTGTCCGTTTACTGTACTGGCATATGGTGGGGTTTTATACACTTGAATGCCCAATTGGTCTTCAAGCATGAAATAGATTGATGCAGAATTAAGAGATTTCTCATTGTCTACTATTATGTGTTTGGGTACGCCGAAGGCGAAAATGATTTGTCTCAACGGCTCTCTGATGTCTTCTATTGCTTTGGATTGTATGATCCTCGTTTGCGCGTATTTAGAAAATTTATCTACTGCTGTGAGAACTAGATTTTTTTCGGTTCTGTATATGTCTATGTGGATTATTTCACCTGGGTATTGTGGGATAGGTGTTTCAGCTAATTGGGGTTTGTTTGGGTGACGGTCGTATTTGTGTTCCTTGCAAATCTTACATTGTTTGGTTATGGTTGTTATCTTCGCTTTCATATTAGGAAAATAAAATTTTTGTATTAGTTGAAGTTTGTTTTCTTGAGGGTTTCGGTGTGCTCGCTTATGTTCCTTTAGTATTTCGTTTTCTTGTTCAGTTTCGTCTGTTAAGTCTTTAACTTTGGTCTGTGTAAATCGAATTTTACTGTTACTGAAATGAAGGGGGTATATTTCTTGAACTTTCGCCATTATGGCTTCGGATGTGAAAAGTCCATTAATTACTGTAGGATTTAGATATCTCTTGAAAATTGAAATGATGTTATCACGTGTGTACTCACGTTGTATAATAATGTGTCTATGGAAGGTGGGGAAAGGAATTTTAAACTGGTAACTGGGTTCTTCTCCTGTTAGGAGCCATAGTTGGTTTTTGAATACATTTATTGGTGCTTCCACTGCTGGAATTAATTGATGGGAGGAACTTTCGTCGGAATGTACAGTTGCACTAAGCGAATTGTTGTCATCATTATTAGAAGTAGGTAGGATATTAATTTGAGGTGGTCTAGATAGGGCATCGGCAACGACGTTCGATTTTCCTGGTTTGTACAACAGTTCGTAATTGTACTCTTCAAGGATTGCTTTCCATCTTTTCATTTTGGTGTTATTATTTTTGTTGCTGAGGGCGTAAGTAAGTGGTTGGTGATCTGTATATATTTTTACTTTAACTGATCCGTAGAGGTAATTTCGCAAATTATTTAGAGCCCATATGATCGCAAGCATCTCCTTTTCATTGGTGGCGTAATGTTCTTCAGTTTTTGTCAAAGTCCGTGATATAAACATTATTGGTCTGTCATTTTGTGCCAGAACTGCTCCAATGGCGTGATTGGATGCGTCTGTAGTTAATTGGAATTCCTTGGTATAGTCGGGGTAGTTGAGCATCACATCTTTTGCAGTGAGGGATAATTTGAGTTTTTCAAATGCCTCCATTGCTTTTGGGTTTAAAGTGATGGAAACTTTTTTTGAATGGTTTTTGGAAACTCGTCCTTCTTCCCCTCTTAGAAGGAGTGTTAAAGGCTTCGCTAAATTGGCGTAGTCCTTTATAAAACGACGGTAATACCCTGATAGTCCTAAAAAGGAACGAAGATCTTTTAGGGTTTGAGGAACTGGGAAATTTATTATTGCCTCCACCTTTTTTGGATTGGTTTTTATACCATTCCCAGATATTATGAAGCCTAAGAATTCGACTTCTGATTTTAGAAATTCGCACTTGTCCAATTGTATTTTCAAATTGGCTTTGTCTAACGTGTCGAAAACTAATTCTATGTCGTTAAGATGAGTTTCCTCATCTTTACTGAATATGATGATGTCGTCTATATAGACATAACATCTTTTCCCTATGTGGTCTCTTAGAATGTCGTCAAGCGTCCTTTGAAAGATAGAAGGAGCATTCTTAAGTCCGAAGGGAAGCCGTGTGAACTCGTATTTTCCGTTGTTCACTGAAAATGCTGTCTTTTCAATATCCGTTTCTTTTAAAGGGATCTGGTGGAAACCACTTTTCAAATCTAATACGGAAAAGAATTTATTTTTGCCAAGTTGGGAAAGTACTTCGTTTATTTCTGGTATTGGGTACCTGTCAGGTATTGTGACTAGGTTTAATTTCCTATAGTCAATTACCATACGATATTTTTTTTCTCCCGATGCGTCCATTTTTTTGGGAACAACCCATACGGGTGATTTGTATGGAGATCTCGATGGTCGGATAATACCATCTCGTAGGTATTCTTCTATTTGTTTTCCTACTTGGTCCTTAAGGCACATTGGGTATGGGTAATATCTGGTGTAAACGGGGCTATTTGTTGTGGTGCGGATTTCGCCTTTTACTGTTGTGGTGAATGGTAGTTTCTCGTTTGGTTCACTAAAAAGTGTTTGGTAGCCAACTGCTAACTTTCGGATAATTTCTTTTTGAGAGTGAGTCATATGGTCTGATCTGATATTTATGAGATTTACGTCCTGTGAATATTGTTGTTTTATATTAATTTTATTTTTATACTGTTTTTTACTAACATGAAATTGCCTTTTGTGTGTATTACGGCATCTAACTGTATTAGAGAGTCATTGCCAATTATTGCGTGAAAAGATTTTAGTGTGGGCAAGATAAAGAATTTTATAGGGGTGTCTTTCACTCCAAAAAGGTTTGCAAATGTATGGTGGGTTATTTTTATGTTTCCTCCTACGGAAAATGCATAAAATGGATTTTTATTTTCTATTACTTTTTTCGCAAGGTGTGGTTGTACGTAATTTTTGTTAGAACCGGTGTCTATCAATATTTTGATAATCTCTCCATTACTTAATATGCTTTCAATATACGGTAATGAAGAGCCGCTCATTCTTAAAAAATGAACGTCTGTGAAATCAAATTCTTCCGCGGTATCGATGTGGGTATTCTGGTTTTGATTTCCTTCGTAGTATTCCGTTTGATATGGGTCTGTATATTCTGAAAGTGGTTGATCGAATTCTGGGTTAACTGCTGCTTCCATCATGTCTTCATATTCTTTTATCCCGATATTGAAGTTTCGCTGCCTTTTGTCTGCATTTGGAAGAGGTGCTGGCCTTTTTCCTTGAAACTGTTGAAGTTGGGCTGGTCGATTCATGTAATTTATGTGACGAGTCTGCATACTCTGGTCAACTTCCATTGGTTGTGGTTTTGGAAGTGGTTTTGTACCAAACGGTCGAGGAGGTGCTGATTGATTATGCTCATTAAATCTTTGAAAACGTGGTTGGTTATTTGGATATTGCTGAAAATGTTTTGGTGGCAAGGGTGCTCTATAGATAGGATATTCTGTATAATTTCTGTGGGCTGGTTGTGCCCAGTTAGTAAGTAGGGGATAAAATGGTTGGCGATTTGGTAGTTGGTTAAATCGTCGTGGTGGAATAGGAGGTGCTGTTTGCCCTATGTTATTTTTCCTTGGGTTGAAGTTGTTATGAACAAAACCTGATCTAAAATTTTGATTTTCCAGTTTTATACAGAGTTGAAGTGCTTCTGGGAGATCTTGAGGTTCTCGCATTGCAAGAAGCCTAGGTAAATCTCCATTCAAACCTCTTATAAAGGTATCGAGAGCTTTATCTCGATAAGTAGATATCAGTAGATTACGCGATTCTCTTCCTGCTTCGAGGCAAGAAATTTTGTTTAATATAAGTGAAAAATTAGAATATACTTTTTGGTAGAAGTCTTGTATACTAAGGTGGCCTTGGGTGAGAGATGTCATTTGATACTCTCGTGTTCGTAAGTCGCGTTTGTCTCCATAATGGGTATTTAAACAACGAGAAATTGCCGTCCAGTTTAAAGGTGTGTTGTATGATTCTAACACTATGTCTGCATGTCCTATTATTTTATTTCTTATAACACTTAAAATGCCATAATACTTTGCCGAGCCGCGTATCGATTCGTATAGGTTTAGTATACGTTCTACGCTCTTCTTCCAGGAACCATAGTCTGCTGGATTTCCTGTGAATTCCCGTAGACATCGTACTATGTCGGGAATTTTGTCTAATTCTCCTAAATTATTATTTCCGCTAATGAGTTCGTCTTCTTCAAACGTATTCCGTCCGTCTATTCGTTCGCTAAACAGTCTGTCAACTAGTTGTGTCACATATTGGTCCATAGACCTCTGGTTCGCTACTGTTGGTGGGTTGGGGGCATTTAGGACAGGGGGTCTAATTAGGTTTTCGGGGTTGGTCATATTTTTTTCTAATTTAGATATTACTTTTTCTTAGATTGTAAAAAATTCTTTGCGATTGTAGAAATTTCCTTAAATTTTTCTAGAATGTTTTACAGATTTTCTAATCTAATCTCTTTTTTTCTTCAAATTTTAACTAATTTTATTTTAATCAATTACTTAAAGTTTCAGTTTTCCTGATATATTTTTTTTCACTTTTGTATGTAAATTTAGTTTTAGTTATTGAATTTTTTTCTTTTTTTTTTTTTTTTTTGATCACTTTCACTTCTTAATTCTAATTTTAATATATTTCTAATGAAATTTTAATAAAAAAAAATTTTAGTGTGTCTTACGTTATTAGTAGGAATATCATCCTTTCTGGAACCTCGGGCGGCTAGTGTTTGCTTCCACTCCCCTTTTGCTGCTCTACTCAGGTGCCTCGTTTCCCGTGGATTTTTTTGTTGGTTGGACCAGTAGATGTCTTCTCCTTTTTTCGTTGCAGGCTATCCTTGTAGTCCGAGTTACGCGATTTTAAAGTTATGGGTCTCGGTCGGTTGTCCTGCGGTTACGGGTGATTATCTGCGGCGGGCTGCTTTAGGCCGACTTATGCGGAGAAAATAATTTTTTTTTATTATTTTCACACTCGTTTTTTTTTTACCGATTGCGGCGGGCTACTTTAGGCCGACTTATGCAATTTTACTGGGACGTTTACCGACTGATCCTTTTGACACTACTGGTCCCTGCTCGGGCGCCAGTTAATAAATTATAAATTTATTTTAGTTTTTAAAAAATATTTAAGAGCTGAGCTCTTTATTCATTCAATTATCTTTTTACACTGATACTTAAAATTGCAATACCTCTTATAAATAGTCTTAAGCTGGTTTACATGATTCTTATTGATCAGCATTTCTTATGCTGGTTTACATATTTATTTGTTGATCAGCATTTCTTATGCTGGTTTACATATTTATTTATTGATCAGCATTTCTTATGCTGGTTTACATATTTATTTGTTGATCAGCATTTCTTATGCTGGTTTACATGTTTATTTGTTGATCAGCATTTCTTATGCTGGTTTACATATTTATTTATTGATCAGCATTTCTTATGCTGGTTTATATAATTATTTGTTGATCAGCATTTCTTATGCTGGTTTACATATTTATTTGTTGATCAGCATTTCTTATGCTGGTTTATATAATTATTTGTTGATCAGCATTTCTTATGCTGGTTTACATATTTATTTATTGATCAGCATTTCTATTATTTGGCACAGTAAAGTAAGCATAAATGATTTATAAGCATTTAGCTGCAATGTAAGCAGTCATGAAATATGCTGACTAAATATTGAAATATGATAACTGATATGAAATAACTAAATATTGAAATACGAAATCAGTACAACGAACTTGGTTAAATATGCTGACTAAATATTGAAATATGAATAAATGTTGCATTAACTTATATAGTACATAAATACATGCATACAAACTGCCATAGCCATAAATACATATGAAGCTGCGAGCACTTGCGACAGAAAAAATATTTCGATTTGCTATTGCTGTCGAGAATTTAGAACACATATTTGCATACATATATTGATGCATACATATGTACGGAGCCGCGGCCACTCGACTTGACAAAAATTGAAGATTTACCAAATATTGGCAAATAATTCAACGCGAAATTTTCGAATTGACGAGAAAATTGTCATATGGGCATATGAGCATATGAGCTCGAACTTAGTGTTATAGAATATTTTGGAATTTTCAGCGTCGTTGCGACTAAAAAAATCTGACCGCTGCGACTGCGCCTATGAATGTATTTTGTTCTTGCAGTCGCTAGGCTTATAATTTTAGCTTTGGAAACATACGCGTGCAGAGGCATAAAGCCAGTGCTTTGTGTGTGCTGTTGTATGTACATACATATGTATGTATATACTAATAAGCATAATTTTGCTGGGAGTCGAGAATGTATGTATATGTATGTACGGACATACATACAATAGGGCATCAATATGCCAATACGTGAGGTAGGTCATGGTTGCTTCAGTGCATTGAACTTTTGATTAATTGTTTAATACACGTGTATGTATACATGTACATACATATGTATGTAGTAAGAAACAGTTTAAACAGATTTTGTTACTAATCCAAATATACATACTTACGGTAACATACGAATATGCTTTTTCATCCTATAAAATATGTAAATATGGAGGATATCTTGGGTTTGTTAAAATTATTCTTTTATTTATTTTGAATATTAAAACTTGTATACAAACCATGCTTGTTACCTCCTGCAATAGGATGTGGATGAAAAATTACAGAACAGTAATAAAAACGTAATGCGTTCTCTGCGTAATGCCTCAAATGCCTTGCAAAATGCTGTCGGTCAATTTTATTTCAAGCAAATGTATAACAATGCCTATTTTCTTTTTGTACAAAAATAACAAATACAGTCTAATCTTGGTAATTCGGACACTTGATAATTCGGACAGCGCGGTAATCCGGACACCAAAACGTTTTCTATAGAAGTTTCTGTAATCCGGACACCACGTATTCATGTACCTCTAAAATTCGGACACTTCTTTATTATCCAGTGAATATGCTAAAATAAAAAGGAATTCCGTTATTTTTTATTTTATTTTATAATCCTCCCCTGCTAACTACTTTGCGTGAATAGTGCGTTTAAGTGCTCGTCAGCCTCCTAGTTCATATTCATAAGCATATTTGCGTAACGTGTAGTTCAGTAGCTAATTTCAAACATTAACTCCATAATTTCTTTAACTGTGGACTGTATAAATTTAACTATGGCACCAGCAGCTAAGAAAAAACATACGTTTTTAACGATAGACCAGAAAAAAGAAGTTCTTAAGAAACTAAGTGAAGGACAGTCAATTCGACAGCTAGCTGCGCAATACAATGTAGGTAAATCTACAAAATCAAGTGGATTAAAGATTGATAGGTAAAAAACGAAAACATTTTGTAAGAAGAGTTTACCCTCCTTTGATTATATTTTGCAGTTACATTGCTAGAACAGAATGTGGCCTTGAAAAGCGTAAAACTATGCGACCTGCGGAGTTTGAAAAGATAGAAGACCACTTGTATAAATGGTTTGTAAACGCAAGACGAAACAATGCACCGATTTCCTCGGAAATCATCAAAGAAAAGGCCAAACAATTCTGTTCCCAAATTTACGGACAAAGTGTGGAATTTGTGGCTAGTAATGGTTGGTTTAGTAATTTTCGTTCCCGATATGGAATTAAATTCTTAAAAATATCTGGCGAAAAACTTTCCAATGATTCTACTGCTGTGCAACCCTTTATTGAAAAATTTATAATGCAGATGAGACTGCTTTGTTTTGGAGAAAACTTCCAGAAAAAACCCTTGCATTGCATAATGAAAAATCCGCACCGGGCGCGAAATTGGAAAAGAAAGAGTAACACTTCTAGTTTGTTGTAATGCAACCGGAGGACATAAACTTCCATTGTTCATGATAGGGAAAGCCAAAAACCCCAGAGCGTTTAAAAATGTAAACCTTCCGCTTGGGTACTCCCATACCAAAAATGCTTGGATGACAGAGCAAATCTTTAAAAATTGGTTTGAAAACTCATTCGTTAAAGAAGTAAAGCGTTACTTAAAGGAAAAGAATTTACCAGCCAAAGCCATTTTACTGCTAGACAATGCAACTTGCCATCCCCAATCAATGTCGGATGTCGATAAGGACATATATGTTATGTTTTTGCCACCAAACTGCACGGCTCTTATACAGCCAATGGACCAAAATGCTATCCGAATTTTAAAGACAAACTATCGGAAGAGTTGTTTGTCTCTACTTTTGTCCAGCCCAACGAGCAATCTCCCGGAATCTCTAAAAAACTTTACATTAAAAGATGTGGCTTTTTTATCGTCTAATGCTTGGAAAAATGTGGATGAACGCGTACTCAGAAAATGTTTTAACAAAATTCTTTATGACGAAGAATGGGACTCAGATGATGATTTGCCTCTTGCGATGCTACGGCCCAGCAGCTCAACTAAAATAATTGATCTTCTTGTTGAAATATCCCCTGATGTATATAATGATAACGAGATTACTGAGTGGTTGAATGACGACACTGATTTCGATATCAACGAGATTGAGGAAGAAGATAACGAGAACAGCAGTCTTGACGAAAATGAAAGTCAAGATCCTAAAATTTCGCACTCTCAAGCTATTGTCGCATTTGATAGTTGTATTAAATATGCAGAGGAACAGGAATTTTCATCCGGAAACATTTTAAAACTTGTGAGTCTCAGAGATATTGCCTTCAGAAAGAGAAATGAAACAAAATTGCGGCAAACGAATATATTGATTTATTTTACGGCCGAATAAAAACTAATATATGTACATATAACTCATTGAATATTAATCAATTTAAGATTAAATAAAAGTTTATTTCATTTAATTACTGATCTACTGATTTCTATTAAATTTTTAACCCACTCGATAATCCGGAAAATTCGATATTTCGGACAACCTCTGGTATTTAATTGTCCGAATTATCGAGATTATACTGTATATATGTATATGCAAATACATACGTTTCTTTGAAGTTTTCTTTTATTTATTTTAAATTTCAAAGTTGTATACTATCTATAAAATGCATACATATATTATTCCATGTAATAAATCTAAATTGAAAAAAATTTCGTTTGCAAAGGAGCAAATGAATGCATATTCAAATGTAAATATGTATGTAACACTAAGAATTGAAGATCCAATTGAACTTTTGCACAAACATAGCTAACATAATACATATACATATGTATGTATATATTGATATACATATATTTACATACATATGTCAAAATACCAAAGCACTTGTATGTAAAAATTTTCATCAAATTTGTATAGTTTTCAATTTACTAAAATGCACATACCAAGATGTGAGAGGTCGTTTTATAGTGCATTTTTTTAAATTAAATCAAAATATTAAAGTTATAAATATTCAAATTATTCATCAATAATCATTTAGTTGAATAAATTTTCATTCATCAAGGGAACATACATATGTAGAAATGAACAAGCAAATTCTTTGCAAAATGCCGTCGGCTAATCGTCAATTTGATTTTCTACAGAAGCAAAAGCAGAGAACGTTATGATATACAGAGAACGTTCTCTGTGTGCAGAGCCAATATAGGAAGAGAGAATTCACTGCAATCAGCTCTGTTAAACCCCGGCCGCGGTTAGACTTCATTTTTGACAATTCACACCATTCGTAGCTCGTGAGAATTCTCTATATTTAACGTTCTCTGCATCCAGTTTGTACATAAATATAATTGAAAAAAAAGAGCGCTACCACGAGTTAACAAATACTTTGCTTTTACAAAAACACAACACATAATTTTAATAAAGGTTTGAAATATTTTTTTGAGTTATTTTCACTGTTAAAGTGGTGACGCCGTACATTACATCAACACCAACAAAAAATGGTACGTTTATCTTATCTGTTTTGTGGTCTTATCTTGCTTGTTAACGCACTTGGGGGGTTTTTCAATTTGTAAAATTTCGAAGCACAACTATCAGTGAGTCAATTTTACAGGTGATGAGGAATTAAATGTGAATTCCTGTCAACCATTTATTTAAACCTTGAACGCTTATGTTAATCATTTTATCTTCACTGGCATGACCTGGTGTATGAAAAAATATGTTAGATGTTAGTGCACAGCTGGATGGTTTCGAGTGTAGAAGTCCACGCAAGTGCGAAGGTCTCTGATCGCCATTTAGGAATGACCAAGTCGATTCTTCACACAGTATCCTCTGGGCAGCTTCCGAAGTCCCGATTGGGGAAAAGGCTAGTAGTGCGTTGGGTTTGGGATCCGCTACTCAAGAATAAAATTCCCAAAAAAAATAAAAACGAGGCTTCGGATAAGACTTATATACTTTGAACAAAGACGGAGATCTGGTGGCTGACGTCCAGACAACAGTGGGCAGTACAAGAAATGTGAAGATCCCAATTCGCGAATCGTTGATGATGGAACTGTCGTTCCACTACCTAACCATAACGAAGGGCGAATAGCGGTAACATAACTAGAGAACAACAAAGCAGTGGGAGCCGACGGCCTTTCCAATGACAGCCGGTCCTACGTTATCGGAATGACTCGGGTTTTTCCCGACCAAGGGCTGCCGCCCCAGTAAACTTGCCCTGTCCAGTGTAACCTACCTCACGGACGGGCAGTTATTCAGCCTATTTTCGAATTTTAGAACCTTTGCACGTTGGCGACGGCAAGTATCGCAGGCGATGGAATTATGTACAGTATGAACATACGACATAGGCATAGTGCAGCGAATAAAGATCCAGCGGCTGCACATGTTGTTCGAGTGGATGCAAACGCTCCAGTTCTGAATGTATTCAATGCGGAACCAGCTGATAGCATCAGAGGAAAGATCAGGTGGAGCAGGATTTGGCTTCAGTCGATATGCCCAACTGGCGCCTGTTAGTAGGGGAAAGAAACGACTGACGCGCTTTGTTAAACACGACCAAAACCGCTTAAGCCGTTTTCGCACCAATCAAAAAGAGAAGTAGGCTGTATGAGGATAAGTAGACAGATATAAAGGGGTGCTATACCAAATTTCAAATTGGTGTGTCTGATGTTCTCAAAGTTATGATTAAGTCACGCTTAAGTCCACTTTAATATAACTACTTACCATAGATCCGGGTGGTATAGCATTATTTTAGTGAAAAATATATACTCGACGCTCAGTACCTGATTTTCTTTTGTATTTTATATGAGAAAATAAAATTTATGTACGAATAGATCCAAGTAGACGATTTGTACCTCCGGTAGTTCTGATTGGCAATACACTCTTTATCTTCTGATTTAGCCTGCTTATCTATTTACAAATATTTACTTAATAACTAATTTCTCAATGGCGCTTTGGCGTCGCATCAGAAGGTAATGAATTGTCAATGTGTGGATAAAGAAGATATCGATTTCAATAATTCCCGTAAGAATTCGACAGAGCTTATTGATTTTTATTTTATTCATTCCTCTGTAGCTTAGTTGATGACCATTGAGATGCAATTTTGTTTGTAATTAACTGTTATATTTTCGTGTGGAGTCTGCTGTTAAGGTGTATGCAAATAATTGAAAAAATATTAACGCTTCCGGGGCCAATTTGAATGAGGGGTCCACCGAGGTGGCGAGCCCTATAAGACCAGCTTTTGCTATAATTTTAATGCGAGGCAAAGCGAATCCAGAACATATTGCCGGGGTCTTACTAATAGATTTTGATAACATCCGCCTAAAAGTATGCTATAAATTTAAAATACTCGCTTTCTATTTAATTCCGTAAACACTCACAAACTGTATATACACCATTGAGTAAGTGATAACTTATTATTGTTGTTGTTGTAGCAGCATAAACATACCCCATGTCTATATGGGGAATACTGCTGAAGTGACATACCTTGGCCGGATATAAGTCCGGGTCGTTCCGGTAACGTAGAACCCACTGTCGTGGGAACGATAACTTATTATCTTATCTTATTGTTTACTCAATGATTACACTTAGTTCCGGGCTGGTGCGCTTATAATGAATTCTTAATATTGATTTGCGCCTTTGGCCATTGAGTGAATAATAACATAGAGTCACAATCTCGGACAAAATTTTTTTGTATTTATTTCCGTAGTGGACTAGAGTACACTGAAAAATGAGACGCTCCAAATAATTTTGTTCGAGATTATGACGCTACGTTATTACTTACTCAATATTTGCGGAAACTTATTTTCTACTAGTCAATGTCAATTTCATCTTTTTCGATGCTTCGGAACTTATCCTAAATTCGACGAAGGCTCCGCACATTTGAGCAGCCCATACAAGTTATTCTGACAAAATTATATGATAAATACATACATACATATGGGAAAGCTATAGTATGAATTAAATGCGTAAAAACTGATCGGCTGTGGATGCATTGCGCAGGGTATGAAATGGTTATAATTTTGTAGTACATCCAACACCTGCCCCTTCTGCCAAGCCACAATCAGTGTGCATCACCTACTGGTATCCTGCCCAGAACTTGTTTCTCAAAGGCATCGCCGCTTCAGCAACACTGATCCATTTCAACTTTTAAAAGATGCCACTGAAGATAACATTGAAAAAATGTACATATTTTTAAAGGACACCGACCTACTCCGTCGTATCTGAACCAACACTCATCACCAGCCAGCCGAAAGCCTCTGCTGCTAGCGCTGCGTTTGAAAATTCTAACAAGTAAATATTTATCTAGTAAAACTTTCAACTTACAATTTAATGCCACTTTGCCAACAAAACGTGTTTGCAGATGTAGAGTGTAACCTCTTCCAATGGACACATCCCGAATAACTCACTTGAGCGGCCTTTTTTTCTATACCAAATCGTAGGTATGTATGTATGGAAGAAGTGGCCCTTTTTTATTCGTACATTTGATATGTCCATATGATTTGTATGCATCTTTACATATAGATTTGTTCTTTTTGAAAATTGCTCAAAATTGTATGTGTATATGCATGTTTATATACATATATTAGTATACAAAATATCTTATAAGGTATGTGGTAAGTATTACCATACATTTTTTCCTTCATATATAATAAAAAAATTAATAATAACAACATTAAAACAACAGGTATTATTAACAACTAGTCGTCACTAATTATAAATTCGGTAAGGATGATGATGATACACTTGGTTTTATTTTAAATTCTTCAAGTAAATCAAATTAATAATAATCAATAAGAAGGCATATGCAAATACAAATATGTGAATTTATATATGTACATATGCGCATATAAGTTAACAGCCAAATCATCGAACGTCCCTCGCAATGAATTCACCGAGCAACCCGCGCGCAAACAATGTCGCTGAACCCGACCACATATGCAACATAAACAAAATAATGTGAGTCGGAGCAACGGCCAGCCGTTTCCGTTGTGTCGCAAGCGTTGGAATTCTGATCGGAAATATGCTGAGTCGGTTTTACAGACCACAAACCCATGGCATGATCTTTATGTACTTATTATGTATTTAGGTTTAGATTCATATTTCCATTTATGTACTTAGCTTTAGTCTTTTATTCATTCCATTCTTATAATCAGTTTTGTCCAGACAATTGTTTAATAAAGAACGATTGACTTTACTCCGGCACGCCGCCGTTAATATTTGATGTATTGATTTACACTGTTGAGCCACAAGGCCAATAGTCCAACAAAGGAGACGAAGTCAAGTCTCCCAACCTAAAGATCCTAAAGCTAATTAAAATCAAGAAGTAGTTGAGACGTGTCAGCAACACCCGCCGCTGGACCAAGGCATCATCACTGCTCCAGAGGGAAAGTGAACGACTTATAACTGGCGCCCAACAGAGTTAAAACTGGAATTAGATAATCTTACGATATCTATTAAGTTAGGAACACCATGGCCCTAAACAAGAACATGTAAGTGAATGTTCGGTAAAAATTAGAAAAAGTATTGATGAAAAACTATTTTAAATAAAAAAAATTGTGAATAAATTGGCAATGCGAAAGTGAGCATTACGGTATAGTCGCGAAATTATTGACGTGCAAGTGCAGTTTTTTTGTTGAAAAAAAAGAGAAACAAGTTGATATTTTCGCTTCATTGGCTGCTCATGACTTGGGCTTATAGAAATATAAAGATAGAGTACGACAGTGACGAAGAGCAAGAAATAGGATTTAGGCCAGGAAGAAACCGTCAATTAGGAATGGAGCCGGCATTACTAAAAGCGTTAGTAGAAGGTGCGGTAAACAGTGCGCTCCTCGAACAAGAGACGAGACTAAAAGACGAGTTCCGAGCGGAACTTGAAACAGTTAGAGGTCAGGTTAATGCGTTAAGAATAGAGACCCCACAAGTTGAAACATACCAGAGAGTAACAATTGATCCTAGTGTGGGATGTGAGGTGAAGTTAGACATTGTAAAATCAGTGCCTAGCTTCAATGGAAATCATGAGGAATACGTGTCGTGGCGACAGGCGGCTATAGACGCATATGAGATTTTCAAAAGATACGTAGGCAGCGAGGCGCATTACGAGGCTGTGGCCATTTTAAAAAACAAAGTAACTGGTCCAGCTCGTGCCATCCTTACGTCGCACAATACAGTGCTTAATTTTGACGCCATTATCGTTAGGCTCGACTGCTCGTACGCAGACAAAACATCCTTGCGCGTACTTAGGCAGCAACTAGAACTGGTTAGGCAGGGTGACCTAAACTTAATGGAATATTACGATGAGGTAGAAAAGAAGCTCACTCTGGTCACAAATAAAATAGTAATGACTCATGACGAGCAAGCTGCGTCCATTCTTTGTGCAGAAATTAGAGACGATGCACTACACGCTTTCATGGCAGGACTTAGGAGGCCCCTAAAATCTTTAGTAATCCCAGCGAAGCCCAAGGATTTGCCATCTGCATTAGCAGTGGCCCGTGAGGCTGAAAATAGCATCGAAAGAAGCGCATTTGCTGCATCTTATGCTAAAGTAATTGAAGAAAGAAACCATAGCGGCGATAATACTAGATTTGGCAATCGTAACCAAGCTAGACAAGGCAGGGGCCAGGAAAGAAATCCACATTTTGTGGGAAATCAAGGCCAAAGCAGGGCACAGCAAGCTGACCCTAAAACGCTAGCGAATGACAAAGAGCCACAATCAAAGTATCAGGCTCAACCCATGGACGTTGACCCTTCGATGTCCAAGTTAAGACAACAGACCAATTGGGGAAAGTCACAGGGCTATTCTACACAAGACGGGGCTCGGAAAAGGCATAACACTTCAGAACGCACGTCAGGCTATAGGCGCCAAAAGATTAACAATATTACGCAACGAGCGCCTACCCAAGACGAGAAAGAATACGAAGAAATGGCCGAAACTGCGCGTGCTGAAATAGATGACGAAAGTGGCGAACCCGAGGACAACGATTTATTGAATTTTTTAGAGGTCGTTCCCGATTGCCGTTCGTCGAGCGTCAATTGGCTGGCAAAACATTAAAGATTCTTATCGACACCGGGGCGGCAAAAAGTTACATTAAACCCGTAAAGGAGTTAAAAAACGTAACACCAGTCGACACCCCTTTTACTGTGAACTCCATTCATGGATCCAGTAAAATTCAAAAAAAATGTTCAATAGTAATTTTTGGGAAAGTTGCCACGTTTTTCATATTAGATACCCTTGACACCTTTGATGCTATAATAGGCTTCGATCTGCTCACGCAGGCGGGGGTAACTATTGACCTGATGGAAAACAGCATAAACTACGGTAATACTTGGGAAATACTCAATCACCATCCGTGCGATAACGTGAACTTTACACGTGTCGATGATATCGTAGTCCCAAATTCCGTAAAAGGCGAATTCAAGAAAATGATACTGAAGAGAATTAGTGCATTCGCGACCTCTAACGAGGCACTGCCTTACAATACTTCAGTCGTCGCCAGGATCCGGACTGTAGACAATAAGGAGGTATATTCAAAGCCCTATCCATACCCAGTAGGCGTGTCAGATTTTGTAAACAACGAAGTCGCACAGCTGTTGAAAGATGGCATCATAAGGCCATCAAGATCTGCGTATAATAGCCCAGTCTGGGTTGTTGATAAGAAAGGAATAGATTCCAACGGAAATAAGAATAAACGGCTGGTCATTGACTTTAGAAAACTAAATGAGAAGACCATCGCCGACCGATATCCGATGCCGAGTATCCAGGTAATCTTAGCTAACCTCGGAAAGGCTAAGTTTTTTACCACACTGGATCTTAAACCCGGATACCACCAGATTTACCTAGCGGAGGACGATCGTGAAAAGACATCCTTCTCGATAAATGGCGGAAAATACGAATTCTGTCGTTTGCCCTTTGGTCTAAAAAATGCGGGAAGCATTTTTTAAAGAGCAATCGACGATATCTTGCGAGAACAGATCGGAAAGATATGTTATGTCTATGTGGATGACGTAATTATCTTCTCTGAAAATGCCGCAGACCACGTCCGCCATATCGATATAATACTTCAGCAACTTTGCGATGCTAACATGAGAATCTCCAAGGAAAAGTCGAAATTTTTTAAAGAAAGTGTCGAGTATCTAGGCTTCATTGTTACTAGCGAGGGAGCAAAAACAGACCCAGAAAAAGTCAAGGCGATCCAAGAGTACATTGAACCAAAAAATTTATACTCTCTGAGATCTTTTCTAGGCCTAGCCAGCTACTATAGGGTGTTTATCAAAGACTTTGCAGCCATAGCAAGACCCTTGACTAATATACTAAAAGGCGAAAACGGCACTGTAAGCAAACACATGTCTAGGAAAGTAGCAGTCCAATTTGACGAATCTCAACGCGACGCTTTTAACCGATTGAGAAACATACTAGCATCAGAAGATGTTATGCTCATGTACCCTGATTTCAAAAGACCTTTTGACTTGACTACAGATGCTTCTGCAAATGGCATTGGAGCAGTATTATCTCAAGGCGGTAGACCCATCACCATGATCTCCCGAACGCTAAAAACGTGCGAAACTCACTATGCTACCAACGAAAGAGAGTTGTTGGTGATTGTATGGGCCCTCGGCAAACTGCAGAATTACCTTTACGGTACAAGAGAGCTACATATATTTACAGATCATCAACCTCTCACGTTCGCAGTGTCTGAGAAAAATACGAATGCGAAAATCAAGAGGTGGAAGGCGTTTATTGAACAACATAACGCCCAATTGCATTACAAGCCAGGGAAAGAAAACTTTGTCGCAGATGCCTTATCTAGGCAAGAGCTTAACGCTCTCCAAGACGAAACGCAATCAGACATAGCCACTATTCACAGTGAGGTATCCCTTACATACACTATACAAACAACTGATAACCCCCTAAATTGTTATAGAAATCAGATAACTTTGGAAGAATCACGTTATTCGTTGCATCGAAGACTTATTCTATTTGGCAAAAAAACCCGTCACTTAATTCAATTTACAGATAAAATTAATCTCATAGAAACATTAAAACTTGCTGTGAACCCCGATGTTGTAAACGCGTTTTATTGCGAACTCACAACTTTAGCTGCATTTCAACATGAGCTGGTTTCAATTTTCCCGACAACCAAATTCTGGCATTGCAAAAGAATAGTGTCAGACATCACTAACAAAGACGAACAGGTAGAAATAGTCAACACCGAACATAATCGTGCGCACAGAGCGGCACAAGAAAACGTAAAACAGATACTTCGGGACTACTACTTCCCAAAAATGACTAAATTGGCTAACGAGGTTGTACTAAATTGCAAAGTTTGCGCTATCGTCAAGTACGACCGACACCCCAAAAAACAAGAACTCGGGAAGACGCCAATTCCCTCATTTGTCGGAGAAATGTTACACATTGACATATTTTCTACCGATCAGAAACTTTTCCTGACTTGCATCGATAAATTTTCCAAATTCACCGTCGTCCAGCCCTTACCTTCTAGATCAATAGTCGATATTGTTAACCCCATTTTACTTATAATTAATACATTTCCAAACACAAAAACCGTTTATTGCGACAATGAGCCAGCGTTTAATTCCGAAACGATCACTTCATTGTTAAAAAATCAGTTTAACATTGACGTTGTAAACGCCCCCCCATTACATAGCTGTTCCAATGGGCAAGCGGAACGTTTCCACAATACATTAATAGAAATCGCAAGGTGTTTAAAGTTGGATAAAAAAGTTAGCGATACAGTTCAGGCTATCATGAGAGCAACAATAGAATATAATAAAACCATACATTCAGTAACAGAACAAAAACCACTCGATGTAATTCACTCTATACCGGACGAAATTAAGCAAAAAATCAAAGATCGACCAATAAAAGCTCAGCAAGATCAATTAGCTAGATGCAACCCGAACAGACAGAACAGGATGTTTGATGTAGGAGAAAAATTTTACCTCAAAAATAACAAAAGATTAGGTAACAAACTATCTCCCTTGTGCACAGAGGGCGCCGTACAAGCAGACCTGGGAACGTCTATACTTGTTAAGGGGAGGGTGGTCCATAAGGACAATGTGAGGTAAACATAGGTCATAACGCATAAGATTCTTACAGATAGTTACTACAATTCAGTTTAATCATTTCATACAGGTTCATCGGAGTGACCCTCATACTCTTATCCACAACTCACGCACGCATCACCGATTTCTCGCACGCAAGCTACATTCCGATATTGGACGGAAACGTTTTTGTATGGGAACAACATAGTTACGTGAGACATTCTACAAATTTATCTAATTTCGTGAGCATTATAGATGATACAATTAAATTATCAAAACTTTTCCCTCAGTCACACATGCGAAAATTGTTAGATGTAGATATCGACCATATTCAGAATATTTTATCTAGCTTAACGGTACACCATAGAATGGCCAGAAGTTTAGACTTTTTAGGAACAGCTTTAAAAATCGTTGCAGGTACGCCTGATGCATCAGACTTAGAAAAGATTAAACTTACCGAAGCCGAGCTCATAGAATCAAACAACAGACAAGTAATAGTAATCACTGAAGCACAGAAACAAATTAACCTTTTAACTTTTAACTTATGCAGTAAATAAATTAATTAAAGAAAAAAAAGGCGAGTTCGTAGACTCTCCTCATTTGTATGAAACTTTACTTGCACGAAATAGAATGTTAACCACTGAAATCCAAAACCTTATGCTCACTATAACGCTCGCCAAATCTAACATCATAAACCCCGCAATTCTCGACCACGAAGATTTAAAATCAATTTTTACCGAACAGCTCGCAGAGGTCCCAATAGTTAGTTTAATGGCAGTATCAAATATAAAAATATTTCAATCAAATAGAGTAATCCACATAATAATTGAATATCCTAATGTTAAGACTATTTGTAAGAAGGTTATGATATATCCTGTTGCCCACAATAACACCATTCTGCAAGTACATGATGACATAGTAGCTGAATGCGACGATGGAGTCCTAGCTGTGACAGAATGCGCTACAACCAACTTTGCGACGTTCTGCAAGAAATCTGCTTATGACACATGCGCCAGCGGATTACATTCCGGAGGTTCAGCGTTATGCCACACACAGCCAAGCCACTTGGAACCGATTACCCTATTAGACGAAGGAATAATCGTTGTCAACGAACTATCAGCAAGAGTAAGAGTAGATGACGGCCCAGTGATGACAATTGAAGGCACACATCTCATCACATTTGAACGTATTGCGACTATAAACGAGACCACGTACATTAACTACAATGGTGTTGTAAACAAGAGTCCAGGCATCGCGGCGTCACCATTGCTGAATATTACAGGACACGACCAAGTGCTCAGCCTACCAATGTTACAAAGGATGAATGAGCACAATCTGCATATAATTCAGAAGTTAAGAGACGATATGTTTTCCGGAGGGACTCCCAGAGTCTGGTTCATGGTTGGTGTAACACTCAGCCTTGCCTTTGGCTGTATTGGCATCATCTATCAGTGTTGGTACCGGAGAAGATCTTCCATCAAATTGCAAGAACTGGTAAAGGAGTTAAGTGTCACCGAGGACGGCAACAATCTTAAAGGGGGGCTAGTTAACAGCCAAATCATCGAACGTCCCTCGCAATGAATTCACCGAGCAACCCGCGCGCAAACAATGTCGCTGAACCCGACCACATATGCAACATAAACAAAATAATGTGAGTCGGAGCAACGGCCAGCCGTTTCCGTTGTGTCGCAAGCGTTGGAATTCTGATCGGAAATATGCTGAGTCGGTTTTACAGACCACAAACCCATGGCATGATCTTTATGTACTTATTATGTATTTAGGTTTAGATTCATATTTCCATTTATGTACTTAGCTTTAGTCTTTTATTCATTCCATTCTTATAATCAGTTTTGTCCAGACAATTGTTTAATAAAGAACGATTGACTTTACTCCGGCACGCCGCCGTTAATATTTGATGTATTGATTTACACTGTTGAGCCACAAGGCCAATAGTCCAACAAAGGAGACGAAGTCAAGTCTCCCAACCTAAAGATCCTAAAGCTAATTAGAATCAAGAAGTAGTTGAGACGTGTCAGCAACACCCGCCGCTGGACCAAGGCATCATCACTGCTCCAGAGGGAAAGTGAACGACTGATAACTTATACGCTCACTTAAGTAGGAGAGAGCAAGATGTCGAACGTTGTGCTCTTTGTCGTTCGTTCCGCGCTTTCGCTTGCAGTTCATGCAAGGTAACGACCATGAGCAAGATAACGACGAAGGAGCAAGATAACGGCGATTGAGCAAGATAACGACGAATGAGGAAGATAACGACCATTGAGCAAGATAACGACACATTTTTTCGTGCGTGCAGCCGGCTAAATCGAATTATACCACGTTATCACGTCAAAATATTCCCCAAACTCATCTGAACATTATGTCATGTTTGGAGCTATCGTCGGATCATTCACCACTTCTAATGACAATTCTTGGAAATCTACACCAACAAACTTTTATTGGACTATATAATAATAAAACAGACTGGAATTATTTTCGACAAAGTGTGGAAGCACAATTGACTATAAATATTTCATTAAAAACGGAAAAGGAAATTGACTCAGCAATAGCTTTTTTCAACGATTCCATCATCAAAGCCCTCACCCTTTCGACACCAACTATAAAAATTCTACAAAAAGAGTATATTCCAATACATATCAAACAAAAAATACAACAAAAAAGGAAACTCCGTAAAAAGTGGCAAACTACTAAACATCCCGAAGATAAGGCAAAACTTAACAAATCAACAACTGAATTAAAAGCATTATTAAAACAACACCAAGATAAAAAGCTTCAAAATTACATACATAACTTGGGGGCCACGGCAGTTAACAATTATTCTCTATGGAAAGCAACTAAAAACTTAGTCAAAGCAGTTCCACACAAACCTCCCATCAAAACACAACACGGAACTTGGGCAAAGATCAATAAAGAGAAGGCAAACACACTAGCTGAACACTTTAAAACAATATTCTCAAACGAAAAAGACAATCAGCACATCGAACAAAATGTAAATACGAGGAACCCAGAAAAGAAAATGAAAATGACAACCTCAGCAGAAATCAGATATGATTTGAAAAATCTGAACAGTAAAAAAGAACCGGGCTACGATCTAATAAATGGAAAAATACTAAAAGAACTACCTGATGTAGCAATCACATATTATATATACGACAAATATTCCACAGCATATTAAGGACACAATGCTTCCCACGCCTCTGGAAAGTTGCACAAATAACGGCAATCCCCAAACCAGGTAAAAATGCATCAGAAACGACATCATATCGCCCCATCAGTCTCTTGTCCATTCTTTCAAAAGTATTTGAAAAAATATTCCTTGCCAGATTAGACGAATTTCTGATAGAAAAAAATATAATACCAAGCCAGCAATTTGAATTTAGACGACAGCATTCAACTGTGCAACAAGTCCACAGAGTTATAAACAAAATACTAGATGATATGGATAAAAAAGGTTCTGCATAGCTGTTTACCTAGATATTGCAAAAGCTTTTGACAGGGTATGGATTAAAGAACTACTGCACAAGCTAAGCGAAATATTGCCACGGAATCACTTCACCATTCTCAATAGTTATCTGGAAAACCGACATTTTTTTATAAAGTTTGAAGACGAATGCTCAAGCATGATGCAAATGACAGCAGGTGTGCCCCAAGGTAGTGTCCTAGGCCCTCTATTGTACCTTATATTTACAGCAGACATACAGATCCCAGCAACAAAAAATTGCATGATAGCCACATTCGCGGAGGACACGGTTTTAATGGCATCAGACAAAAGAGAAAAAAAGCTACTGACATTCTTCAACAAACAATAAATGACGCTGTATCATGGCTCGATAAATGGGGAATAGAGGTCAACAAAGATAAAACGGTACAAGTAAAAATAAAAATAAAAAGCAATGAAATAAAAATCCACCCTAGTGCAAAGTACCTTGGCATAACTATAGATGAAAAACTAAATTGGAAACGACATATAGAAAACAAGTGAAATGAAATCAAAAACAAATTCAGACAACTATACTGGCTGTTGGCTAAAAATTCAAAACCAAGCCTTAACAACAAAGTAGTGATATATAAATCTATAATCTCACCCATTTGGAAATATGGAATAGAAATCTGGGGCACAGCAAAAAAATCCAATATCAAAATAATTCAAAGGACCCAATCAAAAATACTTCGAACAATAACAAAATCAGGCTGGTATATACCAAACGACGTGATCCACAGCGACCTCAATATCGACACAATAGATGACACAATTAGAAAATACAGCATCAAGCATATACAACGACTAACAAATCATCAAAATTATCAAATGCTCAAACTACCACAATCGGAGAAAGCGGGAAAACGAAGATTAAACCGATTAACTCCAATAGAACTCACAATTTAACAAAACAATAAAGCAAAAAAAAAATTAATAAAAACAATAATTATAACACTCAGAAAATAATATAATGTAGTATAACCTGAAGCAAAATTGAATGTTTATCTAGCATTAGTTAGAGAACAAAGAATTCCAATACTAGAGTAGAATGGGGTAAGATAGGTATGGGGGCACAATAGGTAGGTGGGGTTTTCGTCGCACTGTTTTTGCAGAGGTCACTCGTCTTATGTGAATTGAATACGTGGTGGGGAAGAACGTTTGCGACTGTCATTTCGGCCGTCACCATTCATTAGTTATCCTAGTTCTGGCGTCGTTTAGTTTTTTGTGAGCTTTTCTCCGACATAGCATTTTTTTTATTCTACGGTGCAGTGCATTTAATGTATGTAAATATTTGTCAGGTGAGTTTTATTTTACGTAGAAAATAATGCTGAACACGAATAATGTGTTAGTTTTTTGATATTATTGTTTTAAAAAAAAATATCGACACTAACATAAAACATGTGCTTGGGGGCATTATAGGTCACTACTTTTAATTGAATAAAATTAATTTTAATTGTTTTTGCAGCAAAATGGTGCGTAATTATGTGCGAAAAACGCCGAAACGAAATGAAGAGGATGTAAAAAACGCAATCGCGGCAGTCCGAGATGGCGCTAGTGTTCGATCAGCCTCTAAACAATTTAAAATTCCGTTCGAAACATTACGTGCTCGCGTGATGAATTAAAGAAAAATTCCTAACTTTTATAACATGTGCAGTGTTCATACTCTATAAATAAAAGTTAAAACGTTAATTTCCAAGCCATGTACATTGTTCTTTTCCTCTCACACATAGTGACCTATCGTGCCCCCCGATTTTGAAAATATCGAAAAAAAGTACCTTTGTCTTATTGAATGCAGCTTCCAAAAAATATTTAGCCAAACATAAGTCAGTATAACCAAAATGTTAGCAGATAAATAACCTTTCAAAATCTTGCTTATTTTTCAAAATCAATGCAAAAACACCGTAGCAAGAGCTCTCCAAAAAAAAATGACCTATCTACTCTACTTTAAAAATAATTACTTATTGTTTAAATTTAACAGATTGTAATTTAAAAAGGGAAATAAAAAAAAATATAAATAAATAAATGAATTGAAAAAGTTCAACCTGGCGATAAAAAACATCCATAGCAATAGAAATACAACAAATACATTTTTAAATATTGATCACATTTTCTGATTTTATTTGTACAGTAGGAGTGTCAAATTACATTTGAGAATTCGTATGATGGTCACAACTTAAATTTTAATGTTTAAATTATTTTCTTTTGTCACACATTTTGTATAATATAAAATCAATGTTTCACCTTCCCAATTAAAATACAACAATTCTTATTCGAGATTTTTGGTAAAGTTTTCTTTGAGTAAAGTTGGCAAGTGCAAAGTACTAAACTAAACTACATTTTGTGAGATATTCTGATAGCAATAAAAAAACATAAGCTACATTTTTTCTAACAACAAATTTGGTACATTTTTATGTGTTTAATACTATTTTCTATTCTTAATATTGTATCGTAAGTATCACTAATTTATAAATAACCGTTTATTCGCAAACAACTAAGCTACCGCTTTTACGTACAAACATGCAAGTGTATAAAATTTCTATTTCTTTCGGTGTTTCATATTTTCGTACGATGAAGCGATGACAAACGATTGCGATTAAAATCATTTGAAGATCATTAGTTCAACTAAAGAAAAACCGTAATCCCTCTTACCGCATATATTTACAAAATGTTACTTCATTTATATTTGGTTCGTATACTTAAGCTTTGTATGTATTTGTGTACTTTTGTTTGTATATCGTTAATTAGCGCTTATTCAGCTTGTGCCACAGCGTAATAAGTGTCAGCACATGCATAACAACAATCACGACAACCATCAGTGTAACGCAGTCCGCCATATTTACGTCCGAAATCATCATGTAGTTGAGGAATACTTTCGGACTACGGAAATGACAGTACATTGCAGTTTCGGGGCATGCCAGGAACGGCCGTTCTAGGCCGTAAATGGCATTGAGCGCTCCATGAAAACCGGCTCGGAAATAGCTGATGTGCCACATCCAACGAAAGATCGGCGTAATGTCGATGTAGCGAGTGCAGAAGCCAAATACCGAGAAGAGAACTGCCAGAATGGGACCCAAAAATACGGCCAACTATGAATTAAAAAATAGTTGAACAATTTGCTATTTCGAATTCGTTATAGCAAAATATTTCACCTTGGTTGGTAGTGTTGCTCCCACGAAGAAGCCCCAGGCTTGGGCGCTTAACGTAGCTAAAACCGCCAGCACAATGAAGTAGTATATGCGAAAGCCCTCGTCTGAGTTGTTCCCGGTGAGGTAAACACTTATGGCCATGTAAAGTACCGCACAAATACTCTGTAAATGTTATAAGAAAATGCTTAAGTTCACTCCAAACAGTGCACTACAAACTAATTCAATAAACATACAGCAGATATGAAGTGAAATAACCAAAATGCATATTAGAATATAAATACAAATTTACGATATTATTATTTTTCATATTCAATGTTAGCTAACCGCCTTCTACTATATATGATTGAAATGCACTAAACATTAGTTTATTATGGCTATTACGAGCTCTATTGGATTTTTGGATTAAATGGCTGATTACACTATGCTAGTATTTGTAAGTCTGTCAACCAGCGCACCCAGCAGCAAAACCTAGTTCGAGCCCGCTGAGTCACTAGCTCTCGGTTTCGAGATATTTCATATTTAAGTTTATAGGCTTGTAAGCCCCAATACGGCATTGCTTTAGACTTTTCTTTTAAATTGGATCGGTAGTGAACGATGGAATAAATTCGTGTCGAGAAATATACGAGTCATAGAAAGAAATTATTTGGAAAGAAATTAAATTGATCTACCACATTTTATTTTAAAGTTGTATGTAACAGCATAAAAGAATCGAGATAGATATAGACATACCTACTCATATAATTGGCGCTTACTGCCTTTTTGGGTGTTTGGTGTTTGGCCGAACTCCTCCTCCTATTTGTGGCTGCTTGATGTTGTTTCACAAATGGAGGGACCTACAGAACGGCAGATATGCATCTACCCGTCCGTTCGTGAGCACGATAACTCAGGCAATGAATTTAGATCTCAAATACGGTCAAAAAAACGGCCAATGTCATTGGATTCGGCGTACACGAATGAAGTTTTATCGCTGTGTTGTCCGATTGATGGAAAAAAGTGCGCCTATTTGGAGCCATGGGGCACATTTAAATATTCTTTCTAGCTGTGCCCCTATGTTTAATACCCTACGTTTATATAACTTAAGACAATTTTTTTAATAACGCATACGCTTATGCTGACCGATAGTTAAGTAACTACAACTCGTAAAATAGATAAATATGCAAATCCATATCGTAAACAAATGTATGTACATATGTACACACGATTGTGGAAGCTTAGTCACCTAAAATAGCGTTCATGTTCCTCAACTAATTGCAAATTATCACGATAGTTATATGTGTGTGTGCATGTGTATACCATATGTATATATGTGATGAACGTGAAGCAATCAAAATAGTAGCGCATAAAGGTTCATTAATATCAATAAGACAGAGTTGGTTGGCCCGAAAGCTAAGTTTCAAAACAAGCAAGAAGAAAACGTGACAAGTAAAACGTGAAAAAATAGATACAGATACGAGATATATGTATATGGAAGTGTGAAGTGTATATGTGCATAGAGGCGTATGTTTGCATGTTGAAGTTGACCGAAAGCCGGCACCTAAAACCCACTTGGTAAATATTTAAAAAATTTGGCCAACAAACTCTAAAAGAATTCAGCTTTGCTCTAGAAATTTGTGTACCGGTATTTGAAATTGGTAAAGCTTTTACGTTCTCAAATTCTAAAAGTAGATAATATTAGCCCTACGTGAGGCAAATGAGCCAGCGGCCGCCGTTTATGCTCATTGTCAAAGTGACATTTCTCACTAAAAAGAATCGTTTGTTGTTTTTTGTTTGCTCCATTCAGTTGGGAGTCACAGGGTGTTAACAATGGAAGTCAACAAAGAGGAAATTCGAAACATTCCACAGTTTTTCTTTGATAAAGAAAATGTCGGTAAAATCGCAGAAAAAATAATAGATTTCTCTTTTAAGTGCCAAAACCCAGTCCCTTTTGCTGTACCGCTACAGCAAAGTTATTTTGTGTGGCATAAGTTGGTGAATTGATTTTAACGCTGTGGACTGCACACCAAAAAATGATATTATAATATTGACCGAATTCCAAATACAAAAATGTGGTATATTGATTTCTAAGGAAATTCAATATGCCTATGAAATATATTCTTTTCTCCAAAATTATGAACGGATTTGGCGTAATTAATTGATTGAAGACATGCGACCTGTCGTATGATATTTAAAAAAAATACATACATATGTATTGTACATAGACAGCTCGTGTATACACTAGAAGTTTCAAATCGTCAATAAAATTTTTAGAAATAATTGTAAATAAATTAGAACTAGACAATGTGCCAGAAGACAGTTAGGAAGATTTCGGCAAAACTGTCTAATTTACCAAATATCAAATAACAAATTTTCGCTTGCTTAGTTCGATGTTACTAAATCAAAAAACGTATGAATATTTAGAACCTATATTCCAAGCACCCAAAGTTAAAAAAAAAAACAATTTATAACGCAAACAAACTATCTGCAGAGAAAACAAAAGTAAATCAAATTAGATCTGCAAATTCCAGTTCACTCCACTCGAACCACAATTACAACGGCGATTCAATGAATAATTCAAGTCGTATGAAAATGACTTACCTGGAATGGTATCTCGAAAGAAAGCATCGAAAGAAAGTAGGGTGTTAGGCCGTACCACCGATTAAAATGTTCGCGCGTCAACATCCCGATTTCCAGAGGAACTGCAAAATATATATAAAAGTTATATCAGAAATGTTCTTGTATATTTCTATTTCCACAGTTAGTGGCTAGCTTAGAAGCATTTTATACATATATAAGTATGTGGTATGCATTGTTAAGAAAAAAGGTTTTATATATATACTTTCATGAGCAAATAAATAATTTGCTTATAATTCATCAAGAAAATCTTTTTACAAATGGCAATAAAGTTATTAAATTTTATTATTGTTAAAAAAATAATTTTTAATTATAATCATTTAGTATATAAAAACAGCAGCCGTTTTAAAGCTTTTCATAAAATGTTATGGTGGGTCAACACTTTTTTCAGAATTTTTCTTATTGGAATATGAAATATGGAATATGTGGAGTTCTGCGAACGTAACAACAGACAGATTAAGGAAATATGTGATCCACTTCACGTTAAAAGGAAGATTGAAGTTTTTCCTATCTCGCATCAAAATTTTTACACAGTTTTTTGAGACACGGAGCCGGCAGGCAAATTCTACTCGCCCGTTTCACGTGTATTCACACACTCGTCCAGTCAGTTGTTGTTCAGACGGCAACGAAGTAACTTGAGTGTAGGTTGTGTTGATTTTTTCGTATAAACTCATCTCCTGTTACGTCAGCCCATCCGCTGGTTTTGTCAAATTCGCTGAGAGTTGGTTGACGGTCTGATATTGGCCACACCAGTGATGAAAATATTTTTCTAGGTATGCTTTCTCCCGTTATTCGGCTCTGATCGAATTTTACACAATCAGCTGATGGGCTGACAACAAAACAGAGATTGTGTTGGTGATATACGAAAAAAATCAGTCAATGACATTTCATTGCCGCCTGAACAACAACTAATTAGACGAGTGTGTGAAAATGTGTTTCGACGAGTGTGTAAATATATGTGAAATGATCGTGCCAAGTTCGACTGCCGAATCTGCCAAGTGGCGTGGCAGCCAAAGTTCCCCTCACAATTTTCTTTTTCACCATAATTAAACAGCAAACTTTGTAAATCTGTCATCTTTGAGCCACACTAGTCGTTCGTTAGATAGAGGTTTTTAGTCGATATGAATGCGTAATCGATGGGAATCTCCAGATAGCCAAATTAGTTTAGGGCCCCTCATAAAAAACCTGCCGTTCGGAAGTGGCTTAAAAATATCAAGACGCGCACCAAAAATAGAAGTAAGGGCTTGGCCGAACACGCAATAAAGGATGTAGGCGCCAATTGGTAAAGAGACTGTGTGAAAACACTTTCTACCGACTACATCCAATTTTTTTTTTTTTTTTTGTTGAGCCTTATATTAAGCAACATATTGTAGTTTTATTAATTTGGCAGTTTATTTACACAAGAAATCGTAAAAGTAATTGCTTGTCTTTGCAAAAACACTTTCTAGGCAAACTGAACGAGCATTACGTCACCTGATGTTGCATGAATTAAATGAGTTATTCCAATTAGCTTTCAATATATTATTCGTGTTCTGTTAAAAATCGATTAAAATGGGCGATAACAACGAAAAAATGACATTTGTTTATACTAGCAGATGCAGATGGCAGTAGCTTTTGATGTAGCCGACAGAAGTTCAAAATGTGCATACAAACATACAAGCATACATACGTACATATTGCATGTTGCTGCAATTCGTCATAAATGGGTGCTTATTTATTTCTGTGAAGTCGATTTCAAGGACATGAAATGAATTTCTCGTGGAATAGTATTGAAGGCATATACAGCGACTGTCAGTCCACCAAAACGAACAAATGCGTAAAATAGTACCGGCAGAAAATATCAAACGAAGATTAAAGCGACTCACCCCGACTGATCTAACTATAAGATTTACAGTGTAATTACAAAAAAAAATAATAAAAATAATAATCACAGATTCTTCTTACATTGCTAAAAGAACCTAATAGAACCTAATTGTACAAAAATTACATATTGTTAATATAAAACAGACTGTAATAAATAAATAAAAATTATTGAAGAAATCAATGAATTTATTTTCAATAAAAGAACTCCAACCCATCTATGTGAACCATTTTATTCATCGGTAATTAAGTTG
This sequence comes from Anastrepha ludens, assembly GCF_028408465.1. Taxonomy (NCBI): domain Eukaryota; kingdom Metazoa; phylum Arthropoda; class Insecta; order Diptera; family Tephritidae; genus Anastrepha; species Anastrepha ludens. The sequence continues at coordinate 126,993,466 of NC_071501.1, forward strand.
AACCATTGAGCAAGTAATCAAGTGTTATTACTTACAATGGTTGCACTAGAAAGTAAATTGTAACTCACATACATACATACATGCGCAAATATATATTATGTGTATATACGTAAGCAAATCATATAAAATTTTTAATAACGGCAACGTTTAAAAATCGTTGAATAATTTATACGCCCTATGTGGAAATAGCAACAAAGTAAGATAAATAAAATATATTCTACATGTTACAGATATATTAATGGCATACCTGCATGCACACGAGTATGCATGCCTGTATTTGCGTCCATATCATTGTAGGCCAATATTTTACATTCGACAAAGTCATACAAATGGCTACCATTGTATATTTGGCGCAGGTCAACAGCTTGTTTGATTTGCAACAACACGTAAACACACATGCACGATTGCATACCTGCATACATACGACGTATGGGCACACGAATATAGCCTACATAGCACAACTACTGGCTTTTGCAATACCGCAGCTAAATTGCAAGGCGTCGTGTGTATGTAATCAAATGTAATGGACAGAATGACCAATTAGCCAAAGCCAAATCGTTAATTCACTTCACTCAGGTTTACTGAACTTGTGAATGCCACTGCATTTTGCGCAGCAGGTCAACAATCCCACAGCTACACAAATTCACACCTGAATGCAATACTTCAGCAAATCATGTGTATGTATGTATATATTTGATTTGATATTTTTGAAATATTTTAACCAAATCTTTGCATAATAAATACTTACATGTTAACACCACCGCCATTTTTCCCGTGTAGACCAGCAACAAAATCGTGCCGTACAAATAGACGTAGTTGCCGAGCACAGTGGTCGCTTTATCGCCGACATTCATATACAAGTAGCCAAATAGCAAACCGATTACAATGTGTGACATCAGACGAGCCAAGAGCAGAAACTGCAATAAAAAGGAAAAAAAACTCGGTTTTGAAAATATAGCGAAAATCTTATAATGTCCAAAACACCAAACCGCAGAAGCAAAACAACTGTCGGTGGTAACGCCACTCATGCAAAAGTATGTTAAGGTTATTGCAATGAAGTTGCATGCAACTGGCTAAGCCGGGTCGTGGCTAACAAGACTCGTTCAAGTATATTTATGTATGTATATTTGTAGATGCGTATGTACATGTCACTGAGATGGCGTGCAAAACACGCCATTTACATCCTTAGTGTGCATGCATAAGCTTAAATTTAATTGTACACAGATATTATACGTATATACATATGTATGTATGTACCCATACTCGTAATGTGCGGAGGTAAAAATTGCATAGCTACTTATAAATGTTCACTAGCGTTATGGAGGCAGGCATAGAGTTGTAAAAGCTTAAGTGGCTCAGAAGGCTGTAGTTTGAAAAATCGTTAATGATGTGCTTATGTATGTGTATAGGTAAGTACATATACGCACAATGCCACTGATAAAGGTGTTTTTAGTGTTAAGGAATTCACGGCTGAAATTTCATACTACATAGCATTTTTCATTAGGATGGCCAATCAAAATTTTTTTTCTCGCTGCCATCCAATATATTTGTTCAGCTATGCTCAAAACAACGCAACCGCTATTTTTTAATGTTTGCCCATGAATATACTTATATATAATTGGCGCTTACTTACACCCCTTTGGCGCATGCGTCTTGATGTTGTTCCACAAGTGGAGTGACCTACAGTGTTAAGCAGACTCCGAACGGCAGATATTTTTATGATGAGCTTTTTCAAGGTGGAAATACACTCGGAGGTTTGCCATTACCTGGCGGCTACGGCGGCCGCCATGAATACCCATGAGAAAAAGCAATTTATAAATTTAATTATTGGTAGAAAGTGTTTACAGATGGATATTATTTATACTATTGTATAAAAATCGACATGCGATACAGAAGCGTGAGTGAAGAGGCGACTTAGGACCGTGTGAACTGGAGATATCGCTCAAGGAAAGCCGACCCGAAATAAGATAAAGCTAGGTAAAAGAAGATGGATATTATATATTCTCATCTTTTAATTTATCTTCACAAACGACCAAGCCCTAAGGTTTATTAAAACAAAAATAACCACTTTTAACAGAGATCTTGAAAACTCCGAAAATTTTACAAAATGTTAAAATGAAAAACCAAAAAAATATTAATCCTGTGTTAGTTTTTTTTTTTCTTTTCTGTATAATTTTTGTAAATTAATTTTTTTTTTGGGTCATCCATTGTAAATCGTATTTAAGTATTTACAAAATGTTTAGGATATAAATGCGGTCTTACATACAAACATACTAATGCACATATTTTAATTGCTTTTATGGCAATTTTAGTCATCCTCTCAGTAATGGAGTTGGCAAATGTTTTGAGTAATAAAAACCGCATTCGCAAACAAATTATAAATTGCGGTTCAGATAACGTTTTTATTGGTCCGCTGGCACTGTCCAGATGTATGTATGGATGTGTGTAAGCATTTTGTAAATACAGACCGAAAATCAGTTGTACCAATCAACTTTCATTAAATAAAAAGCAAAAAAAAGTCAAATTGAACAAATCACCATAAATTGAGGCAAAAACGGGAAACATAAAACTGTTTGATCTCTAACCTACTTTAGCATCTACCAGACTCAATTAAATATGAGCCTTAATGCAGTAATAAATTGTAAGGTTGGAATTATTTTGAAGTTGTAACTTCTATATGCTAATACTTATAACTCAAATAACTACTCGAAATTGTGTTCTAAAAAATATTTATTATATTTACATGTTTGTAACGAATTACGAGGCGCTTTATTACAATTTACTCTACCGAGCCTTTTAATACTTCAGCCCTAACGATTTTCACATTAATTATTTTCATGAGCCAATGTCTGCATTTTTTACTGTTTATTTATGTATGTACCTGAGTGTTAGAAGTAAAAATATACTTATATAGGAAGCTACAATAACAAAACGAAACTTACATAATTTCGTCGCGCGCACACGAAAATTCGGTTGAGAAGCAGAAAATATTGCATTATGAACGAGGCCTGCTGTGTGCGCAAGGCCTTATAGGCCGCGTATCTACGGCTATTATTTTGCGCATGCGCTGCTAGGCCAGCGTCGTCATCACTATCGTCAATCCTCGCGTTTGTGGCGGCACTGGCATTGAGCGTTTTTATTTCCTCCAAAGCGACGTCATCTGCGGCGGGTTTTACGTAGTCGAAGGCTGTGAGTTTCGACATGGCGGTGGGGAAACGCTTCAAACTGCTGACGATTTTGCTGCAAGCTTCGTTATCTGCAATTGCAAGTGGGTTTGAACGCAAGAACAAAACTTTAATATAAGTGCATACATGAACCTACATACATAAGTGGTTGGTTACATAAATAATTTTTATAAAAAGTAATAATTTTTTAAGACCCTTGTGACACTTCTTTATATAATAAAAAAACACATTACATTTGTATACATATATTCTTCTTAAATTATATATATACAGAGTACTCTCACCTTACGGACACCTGTCTTAAGCGGACACTTTTTTCAGTAGGGTCCCATAACTTTTTTTAAACTTTTCACATAGGCGAACACTTCCCTTAGGGGCCCGCTTAAGAGAGAGTACACCGTACAAATACATGCCTTTCCTTACCTTTGATTTGGGATAGCAGGCGCTGCACATTTATTTGTTGACTGTCTGCATCTTCGTGATACTTCTTATTTGCCGCGTTTATTAATTTAACCAAATCACGATCGTGCTCGCCTACTGCAATTTCCAGCACTGTGGGGGAACAAGCGAACGCGGCATATTATTCGATAAGCGTTTAAATACAAACGTGCGTACATACATTTCAGTATTTATTACTATTCAATTTTCTAAGACCGTTGGCAGAGATAAGTATGCAAAAGTTTATGAAGTAAAAAATTAACAAAAACTACTTTTGATTTATAGGCCAATAACAGGAAAAAATTTGCAAGCACGTTGTTGTTGTTGTAATTATTAGAAACTCTATTGGAATTATTTTATCACTGTCTAAGAAAGACTGCAAAATATTGGTTGGAGTACTGACGAGACGCTGTCTCACCCCACATCACGCAGACAAAATGGGGTTAGTCCAGAGCGATGCGTCTAACACATGCTTTGCCATTGCCCTGATTTTTCTAGGACTCGAGAAATTTGCCTACGATCAACACACTTGTTAAAACTCGCGAAGACGTGCATCAAGAAATACATAAATAAATATCTTCGACTCCAATTGCACTGGCAACAACACAATGAACCCTACAGGTCTAAGTGAGATCTTTTTGGAATTAGTACAAATGCGGAATCTAACACAGGGGGTAATAGTTTCGATTAGCTATTTCATGACCCCTTCTCTGCTGCTTAATCAGCATTTATAAAAATCACAACGAGTCTTGATGCTTTCTATGATTAAAAAAAACCATTTACGGTTGATAGATTGCGCATATTTCGAAATATTGGTTAAAATAGTCAAGTGGAGATTAGTTTACGATTAAACATTCCTGTTCGAAACTAAGAAACATATAGGGCACCGAATATCCTTGATTTCTATTAATATATTTATTTTAAATTGCTATAAGACTCTTACCAATATTCACCATATACACGAAATGTCTTCTTAGTAAGTTTAATGACCGCTTATTTATAGAAAACTGTCCTTGGTGTAATATGCATTTAACATAAATTTGCTTTTAAAAAATCTTGTCCGTTATTTTTCAGAAGATGCGGTCAAACCTGGAGGGCTGATTTCGTCTCAACTGACGAAACACTCCACAAGTAACAGTAGCTCTTTGCGAATTTACTACTATCACTAATGAGTTCAAAAGGGATTAAGTTATTCATGGGTTTTGCCGCGGCACTTGAGAAAAGCAATATGAAGTATAATCAATCTTTGGAATATTTCGAAAATTTTTCTTAACTCATCGAACGCAAAACAACATCTCTTTAGAGTTCTCCGGTTTTACTTTTGCTTATTTTCATTAATACCTTTAAAATCAACCTCAGCTCACCAATGGCTATATTAAGTATTTCTGAAAATATCACTCCACTGGAATCTGAATAGAAGCACTTACGAAAGTCCGCGGGATTGTGATAACTCGGACACACCAAATCCTGTCCTTCCAAGAATGGTATCAGCTCCCGAACTGGGCCTTGGTAGATGCAATTGCCGTCTACTACAGTATAAAGTTTGTCAAACATTTCGAATATCAATGCGCTTGGCTGATGAATGGTACATACGACGGTGTGCCCCAAAGAGGTCAACTTTTTGAGCAGCGACACACATTGACTACACGACGAGCTGTCCAAACCTCTGAAACGGAGGAAAAAGGAAGCAAAAAGTTTTCTTTTAAGTTCGCAACTACATTTCATCAACTATTAAAGTATGTATATTTATTTATTTATTCATTTAATAATCTAAGAATGCAGTATTTCTTACAGACTATGAAAAACAGATTAGTGCTAAATAACTCAATCAAAAATCAATTAAACTGATAATTCAGTTGTTTTATTTCAATGAATGAAAAAATGTAACATTTCTTATAGTTTACAGCGAAATCTAGTTAAATAACTCATTTAGTAGCATTTTAAAGTGGTACTTTGTGGAAGAAAAATCAAATATGATCTGAAAAGCGCATTGAATTATCCCAAAGTTCTAGAAATCGGAGCACAGGAAGCATTATTAGTTCTAACCAGTTACCAGTTCATGATTTCGTAAGCTTCGCAGAGGAATATTGAAATTAATTTTGTCGAGTAGCGATGGGGAGGCAATCGCCCCAATTCCCACTTATCAAATCGAAAACGAAAGTAAGGGAGAGAATAGTCCTTCTTATATCTATGCAGTGCTTTTAATTAGATGCTTGCTTATCGAATTTTATACTAATTATGAAATTGAATCAGTAATTCTCAAGCTAAAGCATCAGAAGCCGCAAAAGCCGCAATCCTTTGCGATTACGTGGAAATTGCTGTATATGGTAATGCGCGTGGAACCGTTTAAACGATTGTGCGGTAGTACAGGGAACCGTTAATCAGTTTTGAAAAAGATTTCTAACTTAATAACAAATATCAGCTACGCAATATTACAAATTTCCATAGTTGCAATCGATGCATTTATTGAAACTAATAAGCACGTGCATAAGCTACATACATAAATACATACGTACGTATGAATATATGTATGGGAGGGACAGGCTGTTGATAAAACTATTTGAATTTCACATTGACTATCTACAAATGAACCTTTCGAGTGCGCAATGCAGTGTATGTATTATGTATGTATGTATGTGCACATGTACTTGCGCAAAAAATGCAATACATTTTTAAAATTCAATGAATGCAATCGGTCGAAATGGACATTGAAATGCGTTTAATTAAAAAGTGTCTCCGCTTTGCAGGCATTCAATGACAATTGCCTTTATGGAAGTTTCTTAGAAAAGTGACAGAGTTGACATTTTGCCCTTCAGCGACTGAAACATTTGTAAAAAATTTGCATCTATTAATTCGGCTCACATCTTTGAACTTTGAGTTCTGTAATCATTTGCATTATCTGATATCATAAAATTTACGAAGTTAACAAGAATTAATCGATTAATACCCTTTATTCAATTGATTCCTTCAGCCAACCAACAAATCATTGGAAAAATGGGTGTACCAAAGTTATCGTAAATAATGTATGACGCACGGAGCGGCCTCTCGCGAAGTGGAATGTGCCCCTGATGAAACATTTCTCTAGGCAAAACGTGATAAAGATTTTAATATCGTATATATAAAAACGCGCACATATGACTAATAAATAATAATAGAAAAACATAAAATAAAATACCCTGCGGGAAATGAACTTATCTTCGAAATTATCATTAGCAAGACGTATGATTGAGATTCGCAAGTAATTTTCTTTAAATTTAAGCACGCTAAGTCCGAATCTGACAATAATTTATCACGTCGCAATTTTGGTAAAATGGGGGCTGCCGGGGTTAAATCTGACGTGTTGAGAAAACTTTAACAGAATAGTCAATATAAAGATTTAAACAGAAGCAATGCAAGCAATATGTTCAAGGGCCACTGGCGCCACGCAAGTGGTTTTGGCGATTCTTAATCTAATCCTACTCATATTTTTTAAAAAGTGATAAGCCCAAAAAAATTAAATTGGAAAATTGACGGTGCATATCGGGCAACAACCTTTTGAATTTGACAAAAATTTGCGCGTGTGTATAGCGAAGGTCGGTCCGGACCAAATTTAGCACTTCCTTACTTCCTAGACTATCATCACTACTACTTGATTGTCTTTTTCTAATCAGAGCTTGCATTTCGTCCGTAACTGTTCGAGGTCCAGTAACAACAGATTGCAACATTTATTACTTAAACTCACAACACAACATGTAACATATGTATGTATATATGTAAGTAGTATATAGATGTGTATACACATACATACATATGCATGGACTTGTATGCACGCTCTTACATATGATTACAAATATTTATTTATACCCAAAGCCAAAACTACTGATTACGAATGACATTGATATGTAATTTCCGTACGACTTTTTGCAAAATTGTGAAACGGATCAGTTACGTGATTATTAAATAAATTCTCTTTAGAATTTTCAATTTCATAATACTCGCATTTTTTTAAAAACAATCTTGAAAATTTTCAAGGCCCGATTCCGCCTGTCAAGTCAGATGATTGGCAATAAACTTAGGCCAACAACATGGTTTAATCATCTAAAAAATTCATTCATGTACTGTGTCGCTTGAAAAGGTGTGACTCGAAGTAAGAATTTGGGTTTTGGAAAGAGAAAGGCCATATCTCGTAAAAAAGGTGGTGGTGAATTCTTAACCAGAACTTCGTTCACAATGAAAAGTGTGTAATCTTTTCAAAAATCAATGAGTTTTCTTCCACAAATTTGCCCACTTTCGACCCTTTCCTTATCTTCTTTACCCTTTCTTCACCGTCTAACTTTTTTTAAATTTTGGTCATCCTTTTAAACGGGCTTTTTAAATGATAATTTATCTTCTTCATATATGCACGTATAAATGTTAATTTATACATATATACAATATACTTGTACATACACACATGCATACATATTCATCTATTATCATGCGTTCATATTACGCGTTTCAAAGCAACGCTGCCTACGTTCAGCTCTTTTTCTATCGTAAAAATATTTAAATGCGCAAAACACTCACGTTGTTGGCTCGTCCAAAAACAGAACCGGTGGGTTACTTATCAACTCAAGCGCTATGGCCAGACGTTTCTTCTGGCCGCCAGACAACTTCGCCGCGAATACATTGTATCGATGCTCCAGACCCAGCAAGGCCAAAATGTGTTTGATCTGCAAAATAACAATCATTGGAAAAATTTGAATTTTTATCGCTTCATTATGTTTTTTTTTTTTACATACAAATATACAATAAAATGTAACAGTTGCAATAATCAATTATTGCTTTGTTTTTTCTTTTGTGTGTATTCAATATATGAATATAAAATATGCATGCAAGTACATAAGCTTTAATTCTAAATACATGATTTTTTTAGTTTTTAATGGAGCCCTAAAAAGACTAGGGCACAATCATAGGATTCGCTCTGCCATACATAATTTCTATACGATCCAATAACTCAATTAATGTCAAAATTTCGTATTATTTTCCTACAAGAAAGGCCAATACATTTATATTGCATAAGGCTACACACACCGAGTGTTGGCAGAAGTAACTTTTTTCTATTAGCGACCGCTTTTGAGCAAGGAATTACAAGGGTCAGAAAACCTAACCAAATAATCAAACTCACACCAAGAATTGAGGGTTGTTTTCCGCCCAATATTATGGCTATTAAATTGGAATACATTCTGCAGCATCTGCAAATTCTTTTCTTGTACAATAAAATGTAAGTGAAATTACCAAATTCTGCTTGTATTCCTTGGAGACACCGAAGCCTAGCTTTAAATGTGCGGCCAGCATCATCGTTTCACCAACAGTCGTCTGTGGCCGCAGCAGATCATCTTGATGTATGTAACAGGAAAGCTCGCGAAAACTGGATGAATTTGTTGAAATAGCTTCACCATTGACTCGTATGCTTCCGGAGACACCCGTCGCTCTGTGGACGATAGAAGCATAAATTTATTTAAATCGTGCAATTCCAACTTGTATTTTATGTTTAATGAATACTTCTACTTGTTCCATAATTTTTAAATCTAACCCAGATAAAACCAAATCCAATAAAGTTTTCGTAGAAGTTTTTTTTTTTCAATTAAATGCATAGACTCGAAAGGTGGTATCGCTCCGATTTCCAGTTATTCAGTTAATATTTTTTGACAATTTCGGTTATATGGATGACGAGCTCACTTTGCTCAACATGCTCTGTGCCAAGCGTAATATGTGCATATGTATGTATCAAGATTCGCTGAAATATTTCAGCTCGTGATCAAACATAGCGAAAACGCATCACTGTCGAACGCCCGCATCAACATGCAACAAATATGCAAATAAGTCGTAATGACGTATGTGCACTGGGTATACTAAGTCTTCTGTATTTATTGCACAACACTAAGTGTGTTAGTAGCCTAGGAATGATTACTTCACTACGAATTTATTGGTTCCAACGGAGTTTTCAGAGTACATTTAACTTTGATGCCGCTTTATTGTGTTTATTTACTTTATTATCAGTTGTCTTAAAAGAAATAACGAATACAGTTCAATCCACCTAATGGGAATTCTGTGTACAATTATATGTAAATATGGATTTACATATGTTTGTATGTGATTTTATATCTGCAAGAGTCAATAAATCATTCAATTGCAAGGTTATATTCGGCTTACTTCCCATTCCGATCGCTGTTTATTGACAGTGAAACAATCTGCATATTGTTAGGTTAGGTTAGGTTTGATGACTGGCCCCGAAATTGCACATAGGTAATATTTATATGCTAAGAAATTTGCATTGTCAATTCAGATCTTTCGGTGGTGAGCGCTCCAGATCAACTGTAAAAAGTGCCTTTCATCTTCCGACATTGTGTCAAGAATTGGTGTATATGTACTCTTACATAACTGCGTGATTGAAATATACTGGCTGGTACCTACATATTAAAACAGAACAACAACACAAAACCCCAAAAATTCCACCAACATAATTTTTGCTGGTGACATTTGAGACAATTGTCGGGTCGGTACAATATTACGCTGCGTCCGTCTGTTTGGCTGACTCTAGCGATTTGCAGTGGACAATGCCCTGTCCGAATACTGCCATCAAGACAGGCACGAGATACCTCCTGATATCTCCCCTGCAACATCTTCACAACGAGGCTTCTATGATCCCGCTTAAGGAGCACAGTAAGATGCGTGCTGGGGAGCTACCGCAGAAATTACCCCTGCAGACACTTGCTAGAGACTAAACCACGTCCCAAGCGTGTCACGAGAAATTTTTTCGATTATACTGACGAAATTCAGCACCAGACATGACTGAAACTACCACCTCTCTTACCACCTTTCAAACTCCCGACTCTCCAATGCCGTAATCGGACTCCAAGCACCATGTTAATATAGGTTAAAAACCTAGCTATCCAGAATCAATCCCGACATACTCAATATTTGTCCGACATGAGAAGGTACCCCGCACGATACTAACCACCTATTTACGTGCCCTCTCAAACCCACTCACCTAAGACTCCTCTCCCTCGGGACCCAACCTGTCGGAACAACATGTTTCCGGGGCCTACAATTAAATGAGTTAGAAGATGATGATCGGTGACTACACTTCACTAGCAGGACTTGGAGAACTGCTACAAAAATAATAACTGTGGCCGGGAGTGTCTGGTTATGAGGAACTTTAAGGTATATATTTTGTATGAGCTTAATGGTTTTATTGGCTAACAGCGGTTTTTTAATCCACTCCTAATGTTGATAAAAAGTAAAATAACCCCATTATTTTTAGTGTTTTTTATATATTACTTAACAATATTTGAATTTACTTAATTTCATTTGTCATAAAATGAACGACGACTAATGCATATTGTTTTATAATTTATTATATTCAATTATAATTATACAAAAATTACGCTTCCAATTCGATTCCTCGATTGCACTAAGTGATCAATAAAACTATATATTTCCATTAAAATACGCACATCCATCCCAACATACATAAATGTACATGCGTTAACATGTAAATGCACTAAATTGCTGTTGTTTTTATTTGTAAAGGCAAGCAACAACGCGGAAATGAAAACACAAGCCAACAAACGATTGTCTCTTTACATACTTGAACACCACCTATTCACCACATGACACTGACACCGCAGCAGATTTAAAAATGAAAGCTCCTTGATTCGCCATTTTGGGTCTTCCGAAAACATCAATTATTTTTTATTTAACAAATTAAGTTGGTAATATAATTTATTAACTACTTTTTGAAATCAAAATTAATCAGTGGCTTTCATTCTTTATGGTAATGGTGTATAAAGTAAAAAAAAAATTTTTAGCTATTTTATTCTTATTTTCCTTACTTCTAAAACCTAAAATAGTTAATGTATTTACTTTTTAATTAAATTAAAACAATGTTTTCTTATTTTATGCATCAATTGCAACTATTTCTGGTTCTGTAACTCATTTTTCTATAGCTTTAGAACTTTCGAATTACGTTTTAGGGGCAGTCGCTTCTAGGCTACTGGATCGACGTAAAATCCAAAAGTACCTCTACATAGCAAGTTTTCCAAAACTTAACCACAATTTTTACAAATAGAAAGAAATAACTATTTTTATTACCAATTCGCCTTCTGTTTCAATACACAACATTGCACGAACTAATATATTATATCTGTGTATGTATTTTTAGGAATATCATATGACAAATCACACAAAGTCAAAGACTCGGTGTAAATCTAATACGGGTACACAGCTGCCTGGGAAATCCCAAATGATTTACACAGTTTAAGACAAAAGTCACTCGCAATTCATTTCAGCTGTGCTAAGCGAATAAAAATGATGATGCAACTGAAGTTACTTACAGCCAAGTGTTACATTTACTTCCAAGAGAAAGGGCGTCATAAGTTCTTCACACGTGGGTCTGAAAAGTCTGTGCAAAGTTAGAGAGATGGAACTACTGGCGCATATCGAAATTATGTTTAGTTAGTAGCATCTCTTGGAAGAACATACACCTAGTTTCAGCCAAATCAGTATATTTCTTTGCGCTTGCGTTCGTATGAATCGAGTGATTTTCCTTTTCTATCACGACAACGACATATCAGGCTTCAGTAGTTTATTCCACAATTTGAAGAAATGGCAGGCGGGGAAAAGATTTTATTCAAACGATGAGCTGATTGCAGAAACGAATGCATATTTTTCAGACTTGGACAAGAACTATTATTCGGAAGGGATCAAAAACTAAAACAGCGTTGGACGAAGTGTACAAGCTTTAAAGAAAACTATGACGAAAAATAAGTCATATTTACCCCAAACAATTAAGTAGATGGTTAGATGTTTGGCCAAGCTTCCCCTGCACTTTGTCGCCTGCGTCTTTATGTTTTTCTACAAATGGAGGGACCTATCGTTTTAGGCCACTTCCGAACAATAATCGCTTTTGATCAGAACCTTTTTTCCTAGTTGAAATGCCCTCAAAGGATTACCAGTGCATGCCGAGAGGCGACTGCTTCAGAAGCTTTCTTTAGTATTTTATATTGTCCACAGTGGGTATCGAGCCAAGGGTCGGCCGAATCTTGATATCGCATAAACTTGCTGGGTTACGCCGGCCGCCGTGGAATATTTATTAATTTACGACTTCACTTAGCTTTCACTTATCATTTTAAAATAAATTTCTACACATCTATTAAGTGGTGAAAATATATCCAGTTGAATATTGGCTTCACAAAGACCTACCTAAAGCCTGTCATTACGTTGAGTAGTGTACTCTTCCCGGAACCTGAAGGGCCCATTATGGCGGTTAGTTCTCCAGCACGAAAGGAACCATTAATGCCATGTAGAATTTCCTTTGTAACTGAAATAATTAAATATCAAAACCAAATATTTATTATACATGAATGTATGTATATATAATATGTGAAATTAGGGCTTTTTATGCACAATACAATATAAGTTTAAAATTCAGCAACTATCACCACACTAAGAGTGACGGATCGCGCTCGAAATTCATGTTAGTAAAGTAGATACCTCTATTAGAAGAAAGGTGGATCCTTTCCTCCTTTTTTATCCGCACATCTTTCAGTTCATAAGCTCAAATTCGTATACATATACATATACACATACATACATACATACATATATACAACATATAAGTTCAAATGGACATAATCGTGCATGTATATGCCGTTACTCACCAAATTTTCTTTCATGAAAGTTAAATTTTCGCACTGTATATTTGACATTCTCGAATTCGATGTCAATCTGTTTGCAGAGATCGAGATCGAAATTTGCCTCCCAATTATCATAGTTATTTGGTTTGTACAGAACGTTGCTCGTGGAACTAGGCTTCACACAGTCGGTGGACTTATCGATTGATGTTTCGGAGCTGGCAACACTAGAGCAGCAATTTATGGCCGCCCCGCAAGCTTCTGTGGGTTTGATATCCTGTATGACAGTCATTTTTACGCTGCACAAAGAAGAAAAAAACCATAAAAAGTAATAAATATAATTCAAAAAAGGCAATAACTAATTTCGAACTTTTTTCATATATATAATATTTTTAAATTGATATATTTTTTTAATTCTCATAGGCATGGAAAATTGAGAGATTTGTACACATGTACGCACATACATAGGAGTACAAGTAAAAATATAAGTATTAAGTATAAGTATAAGTATAAGTATAAGTATAAGTATAAGTATAAGTATAAGTATAAGTATAAGTATAAGTATAAGTATAAGTATAAGTATAAGTATAAGTATAAGTATAAGTATAAGTATAAGTATAAGCATAAGTATAAGTATAAGTATAAGTATAAGTATAAGTATAAGTATAAGTGTAAGTATAAGTATAAGTATAAGTATAAGTATAAGTATAAGTATGAGTATAAGTATAAGTATAAGTATAAGTATAAGTATAAGTATAAGTATAAGTATAAGTATAAGTATAAGTATAAGTATAAGTATAAGTATAAGTATAAGTATAAGTATAAGTATAAGTATAAGTATAAGTATAAGTATAAGTATAAGTATAAGTATAAGTATAAGTATAAGTATAAGTATAAGTATAAGTATAAGTATAAGTATAAGTATAAGTATAAGTATAAGTATAAGTATAAGTATAAGTATAAGTATAAGTATAAGTATAAGTATAAGTATAAGTATAAGTATAAGTATAAGTATAAGTATAAGTATAAATATAAGTACATATACGTACGAGATATTTACTTGACCGTAGCCAGGAGATTGCGAGGATGTACTGAGCAAAAATGTTTGCATTTACATTTGAGAGAAAATATTTTATTGAAAAGTTTTAAGTTGTATTTCGATTGACAGCTCCTTCCTGAAATCTGCATTGTAATTATTTTTACGTAATGTCATTCTTTCCATATGGAGTCTGACGGTGACTTATAAAATCACAATTTTAGGTAATCCTACATTTCTTGCTTTTGAAAAAAAAAAAAAAATAAACTATTCATTAAAAGCAGATTCTGTTTTAATAAAATTTTCTGGATATTCAATATTTTTAATTCAATTGATTGTAACAAATTAACCTTTGGGCCTGGTTTGCTCTGGCACCCTCCAGACTTCGGTTCTGGCGACGGCCATGAGTTGCATATAGATATATGTACAGTAAGTACATATATGTATGTACATATATCTATATGCATATGTAATTGTGTATATGGCCATATGTACATATATCTATATGCATATGTAATTGTGTATATGGTTCTGCACATTTTGTGTGTGGGCACGTTTTTCTTCCTCCATTGCATGTGTTCGCTTTTACACAAAATTCGTTGAATTGTATCGATTAATTATGCTTACAGAAGTACATAAATTTTTTAGTAAGTAGAGCACAGCAGCGACAACAAAATGCATAAATTAAGAAAGAAATGAGTTCTGATTTCGCATTCTTACATTCTTGAATGCATACTGAATTGCAGCAGTGCATATATATTACGTACTCATTTTTTTTTTTTTTTTTACTTTTTATTTGCTTTTGCAATACTTTTGCCATTCTGTGCATATCTCGAGTTTGTATAATTCGACTATTACTTCAATATGTATATGTAAGAGTCAACCGCAACCAACCTTCGTATGCGTGCTCAGGGAGCAAAAGTGAGATAAAGACAGACTTGGAATGGGATGACAAATAGAAGCTTAAAGGAGATAATCCTTGCAATATGTGCAACCAACTTTTACCACTGGGCATGGTAGACACATCTCTAATCGATATATTAAAAATACCATCAGAAAGTAATACACAAAAGATGTATCAGTTAGATTAGATTTATTGGAGGTTTGGAGTTTCAACCTCATCGTATTTTGTAAGTTACCTTATACTCATTATCCACTAGCACTGTAAAGAGCCTCGCATTCACAATTTCGCCTTGTTACATATTTAAATATGTAGAAATTAATATATAGACCATAAGCAAATTTGTTAAACGCGTTGAATCCCTGCTCTTGTACATTCTATTAACCCTTTGAGTATACTTGACGTATCAGAACGTCATGCATTTATTTAGCCAAATGACGTACTGACACGTCACTGAAATGGAGGCAATATTTAATACCTTCATTCTCCTTTATTTGATGAATAACTTTTTTAGTAATACTTTAATCCTTTTGGAAGATATCACACGTTTCAAAGTTATAAATCATTTCTTTTTTGTTATAAATTGGATTTATTTGTTTTAATTTTTTTTGTCATATTGATTCCCTAAAGTTGTCTAAATATAATATAATCGAGTAGTATATGCCATGAATAATATGAATTTCCATCAAATAAATTTAAACCCAAAGTCTAAGCCGTTAATTTAATATGAGTTTAATAAATAATAATAATAAAATAAAACGACAGCAAATAGAAAATAATTTTAGATGATTGGGAAGATTGACAATACTTCCCAATCATCTAAAATTATTTTCTATTTGCTGTCGTTTGCTGTCAGCTGTCAAAACTAGGCATAAATCTTAATTGGATTAAGTTATTACATATCTTAAAGTTATTGCTGTGATGTGTTTAATTACATGATACGGATTTAATTGCGATTGTTAGTGGATCTCAACTAGGCACTGATCTGTCAACAGTCTGCCAAACCGTCGGCAACTATCCCTTCCGCACACGCTAATATAAGTACATATAGTACAAGAATGCATATACAGTGAAATTCCTTATAACCGGACACTCACCGTCGCAGTGTTTTTGTCCGGCTATGGGAGATGTCCGCTTATAAGGGATGAAGTCACAAAATATATACCACACATATAAATTGTATTGTACATAGTTTATTTAAGAAATTTTTGGAAGTAAACAATATTTGCATACTTTAGTATTACATATAAATACATATATGTACATATATCGATTAAGTACATTGTACAAGTTTCACATTTCAATACTAGTTTGATTGAAAAAATTCGGTAATGCTTGATTGCTTAAACATTGATTGCTTTAATTTAAAATGCTCATTCTCAAAGTGACTCTCGATATTTTTAATGTGCTGGAAAGCTACATAGTCATTTTTTGCAAATTGTTTCAAGCCCGCAACAAGTTTTAAAGCCTCATCATATCATGTTATAGGCTCACATATTTCTTCTGAAAATTCATCTTCGGAATCACTTATGTCCATAGTATCATCTTGTTGGTCAAATTGAATTTCTATATTGTTGTCCTCAGTGAAAACATTTTGATCCATTTGGAGAAAACCTTCCAAATCATTTGCCAAGTCTAGTCCTTCCTGAAGCCTAGTATAGATTGCCAGTGGAATATCATCTTCAGAATCAAAATCTGGAAGATCCTCATCAGTTTCCAAAAATCCTGCTTTACGGAAGCAATTTCGGACGGTTGTGGCTTCCACTTTATCCCAAGATGCTTTGATGAAATACACAGCTTCTAGTACATTAATCGATTTTGAAAGCTCTGAGGCTGAACTTATATTGTCAATTTTAGATAGCAAGTGTTTTAAAACTAAGCTTCTATACAAAGTTTTAAAATTTTGGATTATACCTTGATCAAGGGGTTGGCTAACTGCCGTTGTATTTGGCGGCAAGAAAATAATTTTTATATTGGTTAAGTTTAATTCCTTTGGGTGAGAAGCCGCGTTATCTAAAAACAAGATAATTTTTCGATTCTGGGCTTTCATTCTTCGATTGAACTGCTGCAGCCATTCACTCATTACTTCTCGAGTCATCCATGCTTTTTTATTAGACTTCCAATCCACTGGCAGTTTTGCGATTGGAACATGTTTAAAAGATCGAGGACGGGCTGCTTTACCTATAACCAAAAGCAGCTCCTTTTCTCCAGCCATGTTAGCACAGAACAAAATTGTGAGTTTTTCCTTTGATAGTGTACCGCCTACGCATTTTTCTGATTTAAGAGCGAGGGTTTTGTCAGGTAAGGCACGAAAAAAAAGCCCACTTTCGTCTGCGTTGTAAATGTCTTGAGGCTTGTAACCGGTCAACAGAGATGGCAGTTTTGTCCTAAACTGTTCGACACCATCCTGGTTTACATCTGCAGCTTCACCAGATACGCATTTGAAAGCAACATTATTCCTTATTCGCCATTTGTTTAACCATCCGTCTGAAGCATTAAAATTAGGTACACCCAGTTTGCCTGCAATTTCCATTGCCTTTGCTTTCAAAATGGGACCAGAAATCGGAATGTTTGAACTTCTAGCCTTAGCGAACCAATTAAAACACATCTTGTCTATTTCAGAGCCGCCTTCTTTAAGAAAGCTTCGCTTTTGATGAACATTAACTCCAGACTCCCATTTAGAACGAATTTTTTCTTTATTTTTATTGATTTCAGCAGCTTGTGTTTTGCCAATATTGAACCTTTCAAAGCAAAATAAACGTGCACCTACAATTAAATTTTTGGGCTCACTATACTTTGGGCTCACTATACCTTTTTGCAATTCCACGTACTGATAATTTATCTTTTTCGAATACATTAATAATTTCCATTTTTTCTTTAATAGAAAGTACCTTCTTTTTCGGCGCCATATTATTACGAACTTTGAACGCAACCATTCGTATACAACTGACTTAACAAACTGAATGGAAAACTACTCTTAATTTAAAACACAGGGCTTGAATGTGTGCATACATGTTAAAAGGGGAATCACCTATTTCATTTTTATAATGAACAACAAAGCTTGCTTGTGATATTTTTGAATTTTGTCCGTTTATGAGAAATTTTTTAATGAAAATGGTTTGAAATACTTTGTCCGCGTCCGGTTATTAGAGTGTCCGTTTATTAGGATGATATTTGTATGAAAAAATGAATGAAAAACCTGTGTGCCCAAAATTTGTCCGGTTATTGGAGCTGTCCGGTTATAAGGACTGTCCGTAATGGGGAATTTCACTGTACTTACATATATGGATATGTGCACGTGCAATCTACCAAGCGTCAAAGTGTTTTAGCGATGTGTTGAAAACAATTCCTGTTAGAATGTTTGAAAAGAAGGTCGACCTGAATATATTAAAATAATATATTTTTCTTTATTCTTTGGGGTGATTCACCAATATTATAAATAAAGTCTTCTTCATCAGCTGTATGCGAGGGTTCGTCATTTCGATTTGTTGACAAGTTCTTATAGTAATCGTGTTTAACAGGAGGAATGAATTTTAGCAGGGCCATCATGTCTCTCCATTTTTCCTTTGTCACAGTGCTACCTTTAGGATATAATAAAGGCTGATCTATATTTTTCAAACTTTGCGGTCTACCCAATAAAGATTTTCTTATATTAATGGCTTGAAATTCTGTATCTTCATTATCGGCACATTTGAATTGTATGAGATAGGGTTTGGACCTTTCTAACTTTATCCAGCGTATTTTAAGCCAATTTACTGGAAGCCCTGTGACGGTTACTTTTCTGTTAATGATAGACTGTTCTAAAGGTTTTGTTGGCAAAAAATCTTGGTGAGTCATTTGGATTAGATGAAACGGCGCTTTCTTTTTACATGTTTTGATTATATGGTACCAATCATCTGGTGAAATAATGTTTTGATTTTTTTCGCACATGACGAATAGCTGTGTTCACTTACCAAAAATTTCATGCCAATTGATTCACCTTTGATTTCTGTTCTTTGAACAAATTTCAACAAACTTAAGACGGTTTTAATATTTCTGTTTTGACCGGTACACGAATCCGAATATGTTATTATTTTATCGAAGTTCGCAGCGTAAGTCTTTATGTACTGAAACGATTTACAGGTATATTAGAGTACGGAGTTATTATTCAGTTGCCAAACAAATTTGCCATTTAACGGTGCTAATATTAATTATTCAGGAACGTTATTATAAATACAAAAAGTTATGACATACTAAGGGCTTTGACACTTAAATTTAAGATTTTTCAAAAAGTGGAGTTAATCGATGTGTGCATTGAGCGGCTCAATTATTATTATTTATTCTTTTATAACTTTTAAAAAGCAAATGTGACGCTGTGACTATTTAAACATTTCATATTCCATGGTGTGAGCAACTCGAGTTTTTTGAATTGTTTTTAAATGTGCCACACCAAAAATAGTTGGTGCATAATCCAAAGTAGCAGCGTATTTAGCAAAATCAGTCGCGTGCTGAATAACGAATAAGAAATTTATAACAAAAATATTCAAACCGCCAATGGGTTAAAAATTGATTCGAATACAAAGTTAAATTATTTTGCATTGATTTACTAGTGAGCTTTAGAAGGCATACCTGGCATTACCCCTGTTAACCATTGAATAAGATAAAATATTTCCAACGAATTTTTTAATGATTTAATTTTTTTAGTTTCCCTTATTATTGAAATGCCTACACTCACAATTTAAAACCTTATCAGCAGTCAATTTGTTATTGAAATTCGGTTTTGTTTATTTAGAAATAGTAATATAATAGCAACAAAAAGTGTACCAAACTAAGCGAACGAGGTCACCGTCTGGCGATAATTTCAAAAATGAAATACAAATTTTTGATTTAAAAAAGCAGGTATATGGTGTCACAAGAATACAGTTATGCATAATATAATAAAAATATTTAGCACGGATTTCATTTTTTAGTTGTTATAGCTTTCCGAATTTTGTTAATTTTTTCTTTTTTTGTTTTTGTTATTTAATGAAAGAATACTCAACGGAAAAAAGGCATTGTGTAATAGCTTCTAGAGAGGCGGTTTCAACAATAGGAAAAACAATGAGCGAAACCCCCTGGAGAAGATGAAGAAACCGATCAACCAATCGTTGGCGGCGGAATTTACGTTCCTATAGCCGATTGTGACGTAATAAGTATACTAACAGAGTTCAGCATTATTCGAATAAATAAACTATTAGGTTATTTTAAATAATTTTTAGAAACTCATTTGAAACACACTGATTTGCAACGGCAACCCACTACATTCATTTTTATTGCTTTTGCCACTGATTCTCAGTTAATTGATTTCTGTTTAGTAGAGCGGGTACATTGAAAATGAGTAATCCATTTAACGCAGTTATAGGTTAAGAGAAAGTGACACTGATAATTCTCCGTCAATTTAAAAACTAACATTTTGAAAACAATTATGTAGCCTACAGAGCTTGTAAGTATTTGCTGATTGAAAACGAAAACAATACTGGTTTTAATACAAATATTGCTTTTATTTATGTATTTTAATTCATCATTTGAATTTGAATTAATAAATTGAATGAATTTATATGTTATTCAGGAATAACGAAAAAAAACTATTTATTTGTCATTCGTTATTTCCTTAATTTTGCTCAGCTCTGTATAGTAATAACTGATTCGTTTAAAGAAACCCAAAGCTGTGGGCGTCGGTTGAGCTATTCAAAGACGGCGGCGAAGATGGAATATCGTAGGACAAATCGATGCCTGCCGATTCAAATTTACTTGTACTCTGCTCAACCTACAAGAAGGGCGATCCTGCAATCTATATAGTTACATCTTTTGTTAAATATTTGGCTGAACTGCTCCCAAATTGTGATGTGCATTTTTATATTGTTTAAAATTTTATAGAATTTAAGAGACGCTTTCCATTCGCCATTTGAAGAGTTTTAATTTCCACGTGACAGTGTAACATTGAAATTTAAGTGTCATCACCTAAACATTTATGAAAAACCTGTTGCCAGTTCAAAATTTCCTCACCGTCATAACCGGTAACAAAGAAATGCACTTTACATTGCACGCACGTGTCTCGTCAGCCTTTACTTCGAGGGAATTAACTTTAAATTGTGTTGTGCTCGTGACTCCGTAAGGTGATGTGGTTTTGTGAATATTACAGATCTGCATGAATGCGAAGGTATTGTATATTCTCATGAGGCGATCACAGCAATCAACCCGTTCCATTGAATCGATAAGTCAACAGCATACATATCTTGCACACAGTTACAAGTTATGAAAAGTAGTATGCGGCGAGATAAGGCCGCGCATTGGAGACCGAGAATTTACAGGTGGTGGTTTGGAAATTCTTATGTACATACATATTTTTGAGACTATTCGAAAGAATGGAAGTGCCGTTAATCCAGGACAAAAGCAAAAAAAACATTACCATTTCGAAGTTCAGCACAAAATAAACTCACCACTCCATCGGGGGCCATTCTTTGTTTTCCACTTTGAAATGGTTGAAACCACTCACAACTCAGAAAATTATGACAGCGATGATTAAAACAGAAATAAGTTCTAAGTTGTTTTACCCTCTTTTGTTTTAAAAGTGAAATAAATTATAAGTTATTTACTGAGGCCTAATCTTACTGTTTGATCTTTCTGCAACGTTTGACAAAAATTCTCAGCTGACAAGGCTAATTAAGAAAAAATGTTTGTAATTATGTTATCATAATTTGAATTTTCGTCGTATTTCTTATTCTAAAAATACCAAACCAGAAATATTAGACAGATACGTGCTAGCTATCGCATTCGACACAATCTTTTATGAGTTTTTTATATCCCGCTTACTTATGCACAGTGTAACTGCAGTGGCCAACATTTAAAAGCTAAATATGAACAATTTTATTATACGAGCATTTATTAAAAATATTGCACATTGAAGTGGAGTTCAAAGTGAGCTCTTGGCCAGTGTAAAACTAAGCAATTCTTTCTTTTACATTTATATTACACATACAAACACAAGTGAGACGATGCTAGAACTGCATCAGTCAATATCAAACGTTCCAGGCGCTATAAGAATTGCCAGCTGAATAAAGCGCTGAAAGCCATAGCGTCTGCAACGTTTGGTATCCGAGTTCAGTTTTATAATTTGAAGCATTTTTAGTTACCAGGGATCTATACATACATATACTATTGTATATAATGAAAAAATAACTGTCGCACTTATATATACATATATAATTGACGCGTACACCCTTTTTGGGTGTTTGACCGAGCTCCTCCTCCTATTTGTGACGTGCGTCTTGATGTAGTTCCACAAATGGAGCGACCTACAGTTTCAAGCCGACTCCGAACGGCAGATATTTTTATGAGGAGCTTTTTCATGGCAGAAATACACTCAGAGAATTGCCATTGCCTGCCGAGGGGCGACCGCTATTAAAAAATTGTTTTCTTAATTTTGGTGTTTCACCGAGATTCGAACTTACGTTCTCTCTATGAATTCCGAATGGTAGTCAGCGCACTTAGTGCTTCGAATAACAATATTATTAGCTTTTTTTATAATTAATATTTCTTTTATAAAAGATATATATATTTTTTTTATTAGTCCCAATTCCCATTTACCTATTTTTTGGACATCCTTTATAATTCAATTCAACCAGTCCAATTTTTGTAAGCCCCAGTTCCCCGCATATCTTGCAATGGTGCGCTAAATAAATTTGCCGAAAGGATATTCATCTAAACGCTTAAATGCCGCGTAAACTTACGAGCCCGTAAAACAACTGTCAAAGTTCGTAGCACAAGTGATTTACTCAAATTATGTATACCATATTTCAGCCGCGATTTCAGTGCGTAAATTTATGCGAAGGCAAAAAGCGAAAAAAATATTTCTCGCGGTGCGTTCATAAAACTGTGAGTAAAACGATTAAATTTCAGCGGAAAGTTTTAAATAATTTTCGCGATTGCCACTTACATTTCATAGAGATTTATGTGCGCAGTCAGACAGACACAATCGTCGGCAATCTTTCATACATTCATATCATTCAATTATTTATGGAACTGTATAAAATTATGTTCACCACGTGTCTTGCGCTCGCTATCCATATTTTCAAATGGGTTATTCTGTCTGAAGACATATAAAAGCAAGTACAGGTAACATATATACAATATATAAATATAGGTACATTAGATTCATCCATAGAATACGATAGATAATTGAAGCGTTGGGGAAAAAGTTGCCAAAATAAAACGTGCTCATGGTCTCATTAACACTGGTATATAAATGTCGCGGGCATATATTAAGTATGTATAGCCACCACTGTTTATACAATAATTACATTGAAATTGTGGCTATTAAGGTACTTGACCACCTTGGAAAGCTAAAAAGTACAACATATTCAATAATTTTTTTTTCATGTTCTGTATAATATATTAAAATACATTTTTTTTTAAATTTTTATTTAGAGCTTATATAATACAAAAAAAATTGATTTATTAAAATTTCTTTTTTTAACATATATCCAGGAGGCGCCAAAGTCGAGGCCTGAAGAAAATCATGTCTTGCGGCGGACAGTTAATCTTAGAAATGGTAATTCTAAAACAAAAGAGAGAAACAAAATTTTCAAAAGGAAGGTTCCTTGCGTGAGAATTTACCACAAACTGACAAAAAAAAAAATAATAAAAAAATGGCGGATGTTTGAAAAAAAGTTAAGAAAACACCCCTGTTTTTCACAATGTTATGCTTAAAAAGCAATACTTTATTAACTTTTTTTTTGCAAAATGTGGTAAATTGGCATACAAAACATCTTAACAAATAAAACAAGACCAAAATCATTAAAATCGGCTAAGCAGTTTCGGAGATAAAGTGTCCGCCATTCGAAAAAAAGTAATTTCTGGAAAAACGCGTTTAAAGTTAAAACTTGCTATTTTCTTTCAGCTGAGTCAGCAAGTAATGAGTGCAGGATGCGCCTGCACATTTTCACTGATTTCACTTTGTTAGAATTCGAATTTAAAAAAACAGTTTCAGGTGATGATTTTTAAAAGTATAAGGATTGAAAAAATGTAAAAAAAAAAAATTTAATTTTTTGAAACTTATAAGGTGGTCAAGTATATTACCTTAAATGTTTTTTTTAATATAAAATTACCTTGTATGCGAATTTGGTAAGGTAAATAAAATAATGACACTAAATTTACATTTATTTGGGATAGTTCTAGTAGATATTATTTTAACCTGTTCTCTGAATGCGCTACCAGCAGCATTTGCTGAAACTTGAAATATCCTTGAAAACAATTTCCAAGCACTTCTTCTTCTTCGTAATTGGCGCGATAACCGCTTACGCGATTTTGGCCGAGTTTAACAAAGCGCGCCAGTCGTTTCTTTCTCGTGCTAACCGGCGCCAGATCTTTCCAACGCAGAGGAGGTCTTACTCTTTCTACTACCACCAGCTGGTACCGCATCGAATACTTTCAAAGCCGGAGCGTTTGCATCCATTCGGACGACATGACCCAGCCAACGTAGCCGCTGGATCTTTATTCGCTGCGCTATGTCTATGTCGTCGTAAAGCTCATACAGCTCATCGTTCCATCGTCTGTGATATTCGCCGTTGCCAACGAGCAAAGGTCCAAAAATCTTACGCAGAATCTTTCTCTCAAACACTCCAAGCGTCGTTTCATCAGATGTTGTCATCGTCCAAGCTTCTGCGCCATACGTTAGGACGGGCATGATGAGAGTCTTGTAGAGTGTTAGTTTTGTTCGTCGAGAGAGGACTTTACTGCTCAGTTGCCTACTTAGTCCAAAGTAGCACTTGCTGGCAAGAGAGTTTCTACGTTGGATTTCAAGGCTGACATTGTTATCGGTGTTAATGCTGGTTCCTAAATAAACGAAGTTTTTTACAACCTCGAAATTATAACTGTCAACAGTGACGTGGGTGCCGATACGCGAGTGCGCCGACTGTTTGTTTGAAGACAGGAGGTACTTCGTTTTGTCCTCGGTAACCACCAAACCCATTCGCTTTGCCTCCTTATCCAGTTTGGAGAAGGCAGAACTAACAGCGCGGCTGTTAAGGCCGATGCTGTCAATATCATCGGCATACGCCAGCAATTGTACGCTCTTATAAAATATTGTGCCTAAGCGATTAAGTTCTGCGGCTCGTACGATGCTCTCCAACATCAGATTAAAGAAGTCATACGACAGCAAGTCACCCTGTCTGAAACCTCGTTTGGTATCAAACGGCTCGGAGATACAACATATATCATACTTCCCTACTCCAATTATATGTGGATATGTGTCTAATTCGTCTTTGTATGAACGCATTATGCACGTATATGCATCGACTCGAAGCACGACATGGGGCCGTTGCATCCGTTGCGGCAACGAATTTGGCCGACAGCAAAATTGATTATTTGCATTTGAGTCGAAGGCGCCACATACGTGCCGTACGGCGAAAATGACAACTGTTTAAAAAAGAGCAATTTTGTATGCGGAAATTTTTATCGATAGTGGTTTTTATTTAATCAAATTAAATGCAGAAAATAAATGGAATTTAAATTAACTGAGTATATTCAAATACACCCTTATACTTTCAATTATAAATAATATGAGTAGAGAAAAGGCCTGGTTTAACCAAGTTGACCTGAAAAATGAATTTGATCCGATCTCGAAAATATGGCCGCAACCACCATCTACGAATACCGTAAATTTTATTAAAACCCTTTTTCGCTTCAATAAGCAATAGTTTTATAATAATTCACAGTCAACAAAAACCACCTTTATACACAACGAAATATTATATTTGCTTTCTCAACAAGAACATCTGTTTTTTTTTTGTTTATATGCGGCAATTCTTTCTTTGTGGCACCACGGTACGTTTTCCACATTCACGTTACAATATTCGACGATGACGTGATGCCCAAATTGCCAAAGCTTAACAAATGCAATTTGCGTAAAAAATTCTGCAAGACAAATTTTGGACCGATGAATCCCATTTTCATTTAAATGGAAGTCTAATTAAGCAAAATTGTTGACAATTTCAAAATGACGGTGTAGTGTGCATTGTCAAGCAGCGGCATAACTGAACCATATTTCTTTGAAAATCGTCGAGAGGAAGCAATTTCTGTGTAATGAGAAAACATCCTTCCTTCAGTACATACAATGGTTTCAGCAAGAGGGCGCCACGCCGCACAGGGCAGAGAGACCAAGGTGGTACTGTGTGATGAGTCGTGGGTGTACCTAAATTCTAATAATTCAGCGCTAAAAGAAAATATGGTACGCAAGGTTAATGGCATCCCGAACTTCTCCAGTGAGTGGCACGGAGTACGAGTCCTGATTCTAAGAGTGCATCCGACGTAATGGTCGACATCTAGAGGAAATCATTTTAAAGAATAAAATCCGCACTTTTCCTCTTTGTAATAATAATGCTATTGAAATAAAATGTTATCATTCTTTAGAAATTCTTCTTCAATTTAGCTTTTACTTCCTTATTCTGCCACCGGACACCCTGTACATACATGCATAAGTGCAAATTAAATTCTATAAAAATAAGTCTACTTAGTCAATTTTTCAATGGCTCTATTGAGGTCCAAAGAAAACTCGACTATATGGTAATTCTTGTATTGGATATTGGAAAAATTCGACACGTAGTTGATTTTCTGCTGGGCTAAGCCTACAGAAATAAATTGTCGATTGAAGCGAAAGCGGTTCCCCTGACTTACATAAAGAACCAACAATACATAATAATCACTTGTTTATGTATTAGTAATCGATATTAACAGTAATCGGTACAATATTTCTTGCAAGTAATATTTTAACATTACATATGTACATACATAAGAGTACCTTTAAGACTGATTTAGATGACTAATTTTATTGATAATTAGCTATTTTTTTATTTTCATGCATATAAGCTATGCACAGCGTCAACCCGCCATTCGATTATATCACCTAAGTCACGAACGAGTGATTTTTTTTTTACATTGACAAAGAAGTAATCTACTTATTTAGTTATTACTTCTATTTGGCGGGTAGTAAAAAATTACAGGTAAAGAAAAAACACATCACTAGCATAAAGTACTTATCGCTTCTTATAATATTTTTTTGATTTCTGTTACATTATTCTTTTTTTAACACACTTTTATTAGGTCGGGTTGTATGTATGTATGTAACGGAATCTTTGAGCTTAATTTTCACTGGCTTCTAAACATCTGATCGACTTGAAATTTTGCACACCTATCAAGGACCGATGACAATGCAATAATTTTATAAAAGTTTTCCATATTCCATTGGGATTGCCAGGATTAATATTTTCTTTTTTTACCTGTGGGCAAAAAGTAAGGTGAATTTGGTTGTAAAATGAAAAATCTTTATTTATTCTTGTAAATCCATTTCATCTCCTTCAAAATAATGCCCTCTCGATGAAATACACTTATGGCAACGATTTTTCCAATCCCCGAAACATGCCAAATAGTCCATTTCCGGTATTGGTCTCTTGAGTTTTGGGAATAGCCAGAAGTCACACGGAGCCAAATCAGGCGAATACGGTGGTTGCGGAACGATATGTGTGGAATTTTTGGCGAAATAGTCACGAAGAACGAGTGCAGTGTGAGACATGTGAGATAAATTTTCCATTATCCTTATTAGGATTGCCAGGATTAATATTTTATTTTTTTAACACACTTTTATTAGCTCGCGTTGTATGTATGAATGACTGTAACGGAATCTTTGAGCTTAATTTTCACTGGCTTCTAAAAATCTGATCGACTCGGAACACACACCATAGATGACTAGATGGGAAACTCTTTTTCTCGTGAGAGCGCTGAAAAATGTGCATTTTTTATAACATTTGCCAATATTGCCACACCGATAGAAACATGAATTGGGTATTTTTTTAAACAAAAATTGGGAATTTTTAGTTTCCACACCACCATTGAGGTTAGTATTTAGTGTGCGGTTGTGTAATTGTATATTACTCGTAAACACCTACATATACTAAAAATAAAAAATAGTTAAAAAAAAAATTAAAAAACACGCTTTTATTGCTAATCGAACTAAAAAGTAGAAAATAAAAAATAGTTTAAAAAACTAAAAAACACGCTTTTATTGCTAATCGAACTAAAAAGTAGAAAATAAATTTTAATGACAAAGGGACCTATAATGAAGTAATAGCAAATCGAAGGATCAGTCATAGTCAACTACCTCAGAACAGAATTATAACAAAAATTAAGATACAAATAGAGTAATTCAAATTAGAGTTAAAAGCGTGGGATGCATTTTGCTTCACTTTCATAACCATCTGTACATAGGTAGTTGCCAATAGAATGATTGTAATATTTACTATATCAAGCATCCCTCGCTTTTAACTTTAATTTGAATTACTCTATTTGTATCTTAATTTTTGTTATAATTCTGTTCTGAGGTAGTTGACTATGACTGATCCTTCGATTTGTTATTACTTCATTATAGGTCCCTTTGTCATTAAAATTTATTTTCTACTTTTTAGTTCGATTAGCAATAAAAACGTGTTTTTTAGTTTTTTAAACTATTTTTTATTATTAATAAAAATTCAAAAAATAATACGGATTTCAAACTTTTCTTTAAAATTGCCAATA
Organism: Anastrepha ludens; assembly: GCF_028408465.1. NCBI lineage: Eukaryota > Metazoa > Arthropoda > Insecta > Diptera > Tephritidae > Anastrepha > Anastrepha ludens. Next base: position 127,022,266 of record NC_071501.1, read on the forward strand.
AAATCCTTTATGCTTTTTCATGTCTTAAATAGAATAAAAGTATGGCACGTGACAAAAATAAAAAAAATTTTAGATCAACTAAGAAGCACCTTAATATGTGTGTCTGTGTATACATCCGCTATCCGAAAGTCTGGCGTTCGAAACTTACTGCGAATAAAAAACAATAACCCTACTTTTGTAGAACGTCAACACACCTAAAAAATTGGATGAGAAGCTCAGCCTTAAACATTTCAAGGTAGGATGCGCCGGACAATTACTGTTATTAAGCATATCAACATATGTATGTATATATGTATGGATGTACGCACATAGGTTTGGGAAAAATTATAAACACGATTGTTCTAGAAATTTGTTTCTCAGCCGTAAATTGTAGTTGCGAAAAACTGAATGTTGATTAAAAACTTTTTGAAGTATAATCACGTGGCTCTCCCCCACGTATTTTTGGAATTTGAAAATAATTAAAATAAAAAACAATAATTCACTTTGTGTAGCCGTACAGAGAAACTTAGGAATAGTGTGTCTCAGTACAGTTTGTTAAGAAGGTGTTGTTACAAACGGAAAATCAAATTTTTCTTTGTTTATTTTGTAAATGCACATAAATGTATATTTTTTGTTAATTAAGTTCATTTGCTTTAGTTTAATTTATTTAAGAGTATTTAAAAATCCATAAATAACCAAAAATAGTATATAGCAAATTATTGCAAAATTTCCAAAACAAAAATTACTCTCATATAATATCAATTGTCAAGACACAAACTTTTTGCCCGCTTAGAAGAGCTTTGTCGCAATGATGTGATTTTCAGCTTTGTGACTGCATGTAATATAGAGGGATCGAATCTAAGATATTTTAAAATCCTATTTAACAAGGATTACGAAGGAATATTCGATTTTTTAAGGCACTTTTGAGTAAGGCTGACTTTTGAGCTCTACAACAGAACTTTTACTCTTATAACTGTATCAAATATTAAGGCTATTTTATAGTTGTGCAAAAGTTATCTTAATATTATTTCAGAACACTAAAAAATACACTTGAAGTAAAATTGGCAAAATGGGCAATAAAAAATTAAGCAGAATTAATTGAAATATTGAAAAGTTTTAGGTAACTACAATATAGACAGTCAATTTACTCCATGATCAGGCGATTAGAACCTATGCAGGCTACATGGGAATAGACACAAAATACTAAATAAGTTTCTCCATAAATTTCTTTTTTATTACCTTTTTAGGAAGTTTCTCCGGTTTGTTTTTTATTTTTTATTACCTAGGAAGTGTTTTAGAAGTTAAAGTGTGGCACAAATTTTTTTTGTTATTGAACTCGAAAAAACAAATCGTCTTGCAGCGAAAGTTGTTCTCAGGTGACGCCATGGTTGCAGCGTAAGAAAAAAAACGACTGTTTGGATAAACTTTCTGCTTTGACCCTGCACACTCTTAGGATTCCCTGCAGTGAATCTTTTTAGGTACATACGTACTCATGGAGAATACCTGGCTGCAGTAAATTCATTTCGCTCATGTTTTTAATTTCCTCTCCACGAGTACCTATACATTTTTAGACCAGAAACCAAGTAGCAGACTTTTTAGCTATGTTTCTTTTCAGTCACAAGCGACGAGCTTTAATGTACGACCACCTGTGGATGTACATATGTACCATAATATATGTATGTATAAAAACTAAAACTTTTCTTTCATAAAATTTGTGAATAATTAACATTTAAATATAAGTTAGCCATTCTGAGGTAAATATTTAATTGAACTCTTCTTACTCAACAAGTTGTACTTGTATGTATGGATGGTGCATGTTTTAACTCATTTTATTTGTGTGCTACATACATACACATATGTCTATACATTTATAGCCCAACACAGAGGTCAAAATAAGATAACGAACCTTTTCTATTGTTCTTCCTTTACTCCTATTTCTTTGCTTTTCCTTGAGTTGGCGCTGGTTAATTATACAATATACACTTGGCTATTTATACAATAATTATTGCGGCTCTAGTCGATGCGTTGTTACTTTTTTGAGTTTTTGTTTTTATGCGTGTTGTTTTCCAAATGTTTCCCAAATTTTTGTTTTATGATTTGAGCACGTAGTTTTTGTTCAAAAGCGTTTTGAAGATACGTAAATATTGATAAACAGCGACAAAGTACACAATTCATGAATGAAAAATAACAAAATTATGTTGCATGTAGAAAAATACACTTGCGACCACTTGCAAATTTCACTTAATTTTTAACGAAGTGTTTACTTTAATTTTACGTCTATTGTGGAATCTCTTTAATCATTTCTTACTAACATCAAAGAAAGCTTTCACTTTTACTACAAATAGGTAAGTGCACTGATGACGGGTTGAGAAAAAATCGTCAGTTTATAGTTGGCAAAGTCAGTTGGAAGTTACAGTTGACTGCTTCTGTTTTTTTTTTCGATTGTGCACTTTTTTATTCCTTTATTTCAACAAACTATTGCGCTTTTTGCTGTTCTTTACTTTCTTTAATTTTTTCATTTAACTTAACTACATACATATGATTCTCTCGTTTACTCATGTCTCATGATTTCCCTTGAACTCAATTACTAGTGTTTTTTTTTTGTTCTAATTTTGCATTGGAAATTTATTTAGCTTTGTATGACTTTATTCCTTTCTTTCGTTCAACTTTGAATACTTTAATATTTATTACTTAAACACAATTCAATACTCGCTTCGTTCAAACCAAATTTATCACTTGTTAACTCGCCGTTTGCTTTTACTAGACTGCATAACAACCTAGCTCGTTCTCTTATAGACATTCGAAATGTGTGCGCGCTCAATCCACCAACGTTCGTGGGGCTCGTGAAACAATTCCTCCGGTCAATAACATTTCGTTTTCTCACATTTCGATTTCACTGTTTAATTCGACTTGCATTTTACTTCGTGGGCATTTTTTTCGCTCACAACATTTTTACTAACTCGTTCATTTCGTTATGTGCAACAATTGAGTAAGTGTAAGTTTATTTATTATTGTTTAGTTATTACTTACACAATGGAGCAACGCTGATTTACTCTAGCTCTGAGCAATAAAAAACTAAAAACCGTCCAAGAATTTTAATGTTCCAATAATGAGAGGATGGTGGTAATTTTAAAAAGTTTTTTTTAATTCAAAGGAAAGAATCAGGCATATTTACATATGCCTATATATATACATAAGTACATGTACACACACCTGCTCACATATTAAGAATAAAATTTTTAAAGTTTTGAGTTGAGTGTTTGCCGGTCTCAGACTGCGCATTGAGCGGAATGTTCTCCGAGAAGCTTTTGTTGGTAGAAAAGTTAAAGCCAATTGTATCTGCTATTTTGAATCAACTTACATATGTTACATATAAATATGTATATATGTACCTACACAGATAAATATTTAATTCTAATATTTTCATAGGAATAAAAATAAAAATACCCGTTTTCTCTACTATAAATAATATAAAAAATGTATTTGCATTTAATTTCGCCTAAGTATGAAAGAAATTCTGAAATCATATAGAAATCTTAAGCCGATAGCCCTAGTAGCTAGAGCTTTTATCTTAGATTAATCTATAATTTTAATTATATTTTAATAAATACATAATAATAATAATAATAATATAGAAATCTTAGTTCGCCATTTGCAGCATTATTTTTATGTAGAAACTAAATATTTTCTCAAATCTTTTTGAAATGTTTGTTATTAACTTTAAAAAAATATTAATGAATGTATATTCAATATAAATTTTCGTATCGTATCAATTTTAATATTCCGTAAAGGTACCTTCGTATGTTTGTTTTTTTTTTGTATTTTTATGAGGGTATGAATATGTACGAATTGCCCCAAATGCACGCCCCAACTTAGCGAATTAAATAAGATCTCGATTCCGATATGAATTGATTTTCTCTTAAACAAATATGAATTCCATATTATTTTTAATTTCATAGTAATTAACTTTTAATTTGCCTATTGTCTGTAACAAACTTATATGTTCATGAACTACAAATAAATATTATAAATAAAAATCATTTGTATCATGAATTTATATTACCTTAAAACTTTAGAACAGACTAACCGTTTTGGCTCAATCTTTAACGGCTGTACTTGTGGTTATAAGAACATGGTTTATAATAAAATCATTTCCGCCAGGTGGCGCCAGAGTCACATTATTATAAAAAATCCTATTTATATTCCGAATTGATTCATATATGTGGCGTCAGAATGAAGTCAGTACAAAAAATTTTATTTATGTCTGGATTTCGCTCGAGGATCAACTTTTTCAAAATAATTTCCCACAATGGACTCAGTATTCAAGTTTTGTTAAAAATTGTATTTATGGTTAAATGCGGCTTCTATTCGAGTTGGGTATTTTTACCGTTACAAAAAATAATTTTTCAAAATTTTCCGAGAGAAATTTGCAACTTCTTCTAAGCATAGTAATTTGCATATAATGTAAAGGGCTGAACGGATTTGATTATAGCTAAGGTTTGTTTTTCTATGACGTTTGTGAATTGAATTATGTGTGAATTGAATACAAAGTTTGTTCAGTGCATTAATTAATACCTAATTTAATCTTCTGCAAATATTCAACAGATTTCATTTCGTAAATTATACCTTTAGATAAAATTACAAATATGAGTCGTCGAAATATCGGGCCAACAACTAAATTGTCGAGTTAGTGAGACTTCCGATGGGCGTAGTCAGCGTTGGGAGTTTCGATTCGCCTAGCATTCGCAACGACGATTCAAAAATCGCAAGGCCAATCGTTGGAAGTGTGTGGAATAAGCCCAGTAATGCCCCGTTTTGCCCCATGGTCAGTTATACGTGGCGTGCTCGAGAGTCGGTAAACCAACTGCGGCATTTGTTTTCACGGACGGAAAGTGAAAAAAATAGTTTATCATCAAGCGATACGATGAATTATCAAAAAACAATTAACCATAAAGAATTTAAAAGCGCACTGAAATTGTTTTATTTAAATTCTCACTAATTTAGGGAACAATTCGTTTGGATAAGTCCTTTCACAACGAAGGGACTCAGCATGTGCATAAATGTGCACAATGAAAAACAATTCCAGAGACGGGAATTAAAAGTTAATCACGTCAGCGTAAGCGCGTCACGTCGGTGTATTTTGTTTCGACAAATTGCAGTAGCTAAATAATACATAGGTAGCTGTACACAAATGATACACATATGTATGTATATGAATGCGAATTTAATAAACAATTTTTTTTACTTGAACCATAACACTCATAAATAACAATTAATTTGTTATCGTAATTTGGTATTTTTTCGTATCAATGGCAACGGCTGAACTAAATGTGAGAGCAATATTTGAGAGCTACGAGAGAATGGGAACTCGTCAAAATCCCAATGAGAGCTAATCAAAGTCCCATTTAAAATTGTGCCCTTTAGTTTGAGAACGCAATCAGCGATAAGCTTAGATGCATTTGAGACTTGAGAAGAGGTGTGTTATCAAATGATTCTCAACTTGAAATTGAACAAAAATATTTATCGAGCTAAGATACTTCTATAATTGATTTGTTTATATGAAAACATACATATGTACAAGTGGTAATATTAAGGGCAAGTTTTTCAGTGCTAGTTTAACTATGCTTTACAAACATGAAACTGAATTTTGAAAACTCGATAGTGAAAATTTTTAAGGAAAAACAAAGTAATCATATAATTATTCCTAGCGCAAAATTTAATCCAATAATCTCTAACTCTACTCATCTTTCCGACGCGAATAGGCATTACTGATATCAATCAGTTTCAGATTATCGTAAGCAGGAAAACAAGAAGGGGGTATTTGACCGGCCTTATACTATAAATATACGCCATTATATGTTCCTCTTTGACGTCATAAAATATTTAAAAATATTACGGTATTCTTCTTGCTAATGGAGTATTTAGGTATTAATCAATAACAATATTTCCAAAAAGTGAATATTACCACCAGTGGTGATCAGTCGGGTTACCAGTTTATGAGTACGTCGGACACTAAAAGCTTGAAGTATAAAAAGTTGCGCCAACTGCAAAGCTTATTGGAATAAAAGCAGCTTATTACCTATGGTCAAATACAAAATTATTACTTCCCGCAAATGTTCCGGAAAATTTTGATAATCATAAAATACGATTGTCTTAATAAATTACCTATGGCCAAATACAAAATTATTACTTCCCGCAAATGTTCCGGAAAATTTTGATAATCATAAAATACGATTGTCTTAATAAATACACGTGTAACGGTACAATTGCGACTACATTCATACCTACTATGCAACCAAAAAGTAATAGTCAATTAAAATAAATATATTATATATGTTTTAACGTGCGTAACACGTATGTATGTATGCCTGTATGTCTGTACGTAAGCACACTTCTAACAATCTTATCAAAGGTTGGCGCTTCGGATGTATACACCCGGATGGTAGTGAAATATAGTATATACATATATGAGTATAGTATTTTTAATACCTGCTTTATATGAAATACTTATAAATGCAAAAGCATACAAATATCGCTATTTGCTAAGCATTTATTTTAACGCAAGAAGCAAGAAAAGTGAAAAATGCAAGGTTTCCTTAAACATCACAATAACTGTTTTATTTCTAACCTTTTTTTCTGTCAGTGATAAGCAAAGTCCAAAATCCTCACCTAAAATGCAATAAGCCCCAAAGAATACAAACACTTTTCATCAACGTTGTGCAAATAGATTTCTTTGGAGTTTTTTTAGCTTGAGATGCGCGAAATTTTGTATTAGAGATGTTGAAAAACAAGTGATTGTAGAAAATTACTTTGAAAAATTGTTATTCTTTTTGTAAAATTTAAAAACTGGATTTAGCAACTTTTTACTCCAAGCTTGCGGTATATAATAAACGATTTGAGCCGTAAAATGTGGCATAAGCTTGATAAGCACGCGGCATATTAGCTTATGAAATGGACATGAGTTCGAGCCGAACCTAAAGCAAACCTACTTTTAGTGTCATATCTCAACAAGTAATGGAAAACCTGCGCGAAAATACTCATCCAACAAACTTTCCTACATACATACATCTATATTGGATAATTGTGTAGAATTTTTGAGATGATTGGTCAAGCATAATATAGTGCCTAAAAGTCTATGCCGCCTCCGAGAAATAATTGTCTTTACCATTTCACAGAGATGTGCTCAACAAACTGCAGTGAGGAACTCGGCATAAACTTGTCATTTCTGCACGTCGCACTGTAATACTTTTTTGTTATTTATACAAATTGTGTTATTTAATTGTTGCTCAAGAACGATGAGAATTGAGAAATTTCGTTAGCTTTAGTTTAGAACCTTTTGACTTCTTCTGCCGTTATCTCATAGCACACACGAGTGTAAATATTAGTGTTCATTAAATGATTAATATTGATCACATATTGAATTGTATACCATATCGTGCAAGTATTATAACAGTGCTGAATCAGAAGCACTCGTGCCGAAATATTTAAAAAATGTTGCTTGTTTGAAATAAATTTTCCTATTTTTGGGTATGTATCATATAGTTTTAAGCCGATTCCGGTAGATGGTTTTTTATAAGAAGCTCTTTCATACTGGTACTGTGCTTTTCTAAGCCTCCTCTGGACACCTCATCCATCCATATGAACGTGGGTTCATTGAAAACAAGTTCTGCCAACTTTTTTTATAATGAGGTCTGTAATGTAATCGATTGCGTCAGGACTATTCAATAATTCTCCCTGCTGTAACTATTTAGCAAACGCTAGCTCTTTGCAAAACATGAGTTCCGTTTAAATCACCACATCATAAAAAATAAAGCTTTGTAAATTCTCCATCTCGATCTCGGATTGCGTCAAATACTCTATCATGTCCTGACTTAAGCGGTATGTATTCCATGTCATACTACCATAGTCCTGAACATACCGAGGAAAACTCTTGAGCGAGTTGTTGCTCGTAAGCAGTCCATTTTGAAAATGAAATGTTATTTCTACAAATTTTACTTTTCCTCCACTTTTAGTCAAAGTTTCTAGAGCTAGCAACCCAGTGTCTTGCTAAGGGAGCCGATTTGTCAAGAGGGAATGAGAAAGCTGCTTAGTGAGCAAACCTTTTATTATTGAATCATGGGTATGTATGATAATATACACATGCACATGTATGTTTTCCGAAAGCAAATTGCTAAGTGATATACATATGTACAACATTCAGAGTTTTACTCCGCAAGCTTTTAATAGATTTGAATGAAATCTTTATTACCCAAAGCGTCCCATGCAGCCTTCTAACCCTGTCACCATCAATTCCAGAACCAAAATCATGACACTCAAAATTTTATATTAATATCCCAGACGCATACAATTATTTAAATTTCTACTCACGTATTCGAAACTAAGGTGTCATCCTAGAGTTCTACGTTTGCTTGATTGTGTCCGCCACCTGTGTTACCTGACAGTAGTCGCGTAGGCCTCCGATTTTCATTGATACTATCAATGTCATGTGACTTTCTTTCTTTAGCACTCATGAAGCAGCAAATCAACAAATATGTAATAATATGTATGTGGGCACGCTATATTCAAACGGTAATTCGCAATTAGAATGCACGATTCATGTGAATGATTAAGTGACGTTAGCTGCGCTCTTTTCGCAGAGTAAAGTCAAGATCGAATATTGGCCAACTTGTGTTTTGCAGTTGTCAATCGTTTAATTAGTGAAGCTCGACGATCGTTCAAAAGGCAAACACAGATATGTAGATATTTTTTAATTGTCATCGCCTGTTTTATACATTTGAAATTGATGTTTTTTACTTAAGTCGGATCTATGTCTGATTATAACAATTTCCATAAGAACAGTAGGTGAAGAAAAAGAAAAAGTAAGTTCATAAAGTGACTCACACCGAAAAAGATGCAGCAATGAACATTGGCAATATTAAGCTAAAATCCTTTAAACATATTACCTCAACAGTTTTTCCCCCTATTTTTATTTAATTTTTATATTTATGTAACAAAATAATGCACACACATCTACTGTTAGTTTCGACAACGCGGTGCCACATTTTAAACGCACAGCGTTGTTTAATGTCAAGGATTCTAGATGGATCTTACGAAGAGTGCGTAATAATCTACATGAGAGCGCAACAACAATGAGAAATGAAGGTGAAACATATCTTCAGAAAATGTGTCATACTGAAGCTGTCCGCAGAGCCTTAAGAATGATTTAAGCCCGCAACACGACATTTATCGATGCCAAAAACCGTACTGTCACCTGAAGTTCGCCTGTGGATGGTTCTAGATGTAGAGATTAAAAAACGTCAAATTCGAAGCCAATCTAACCTGAAAAAGGTGTTAAAAGAGGAATGGCAAAAAATTCCTTCTGAATACAAAACAGTTGAATAAGTTCCAAAGGAGCTCATGAATATTCAAAACGATTTTTTCTTAATGTTTTTAATAAATACATGTTGCTTTACCAACTGGAATATCATTTTGTCAAAAATGCGGTAATTACAGTTTTGTGTAATTTTTTAACTCCTTGACTCGTCATCATCATCCGGAAGACGACTTTTTGCCATTCTTGGCGTTCACGTACTGTCTTTTCTAAATGTCTGAGCCCAGTGTTAGAAGGTTTTCTACTACTTCGTCCTCTCACAGTAGTCTAGATCTGCTGCACTCTACGCTTCACTACGTCCTTAGATCATTAATCTCATCCTTAGTTTTAACTCTCCACACGCCTTTCCTTTGCCTGTACGTGTATGTTTCTTGAAATTTTTGTCTGCAGTCTTTTCAGTTCCTCCTCTGTTGATTAGCTTTGATTTGAATATTTTCCTAAGCCGTAGTATGCCATGTTTGCCACCTATAGTCTCACTCTGAAACATTGTTGCTATCCAGAGTTACCCTAAATAGCAAGTGAGCCAAGATTAGTTAGCCTTCCAAGCCAAGTCAATAGTTAGCCTGCCAGATCGGAAAGGCATTGGTAGTCAGGCAATACGCTCACAAGGATATATCCCCATTTTTGGCGCAATTTGTTTTGCCACCTTTTTTAATTATCGTCAACTCTAATAGGGCGTGTCTTAGAATTTTCCATTCCTCATTATTTTGATCAGATTCTAGTATATTTCCGACTTTAGACGTGCCGGCATTAAGGTCCTTGCGGCGTTCTCATTTTATTCTTTGACGAAATTGAAATTAAAAAAAGGCGCGTATTTCAATAACGGCTTAACAAAACCCATTCAAGCATGTTATACGTATTGCTGCCCACCTCATTTAGATACGACGTAATTATTATACTATGGACCTCGCATAAAAACAATGGAAATGGTCAACTAAAGACTTAATCTTTTGTCCGCGTGGTTTTATAAAGGGTGGTCAAATTTCAAGGGCCGATGTTGAATGTGAACCACATCTAACGTCAACGACACCGTTGGACTTCTTTCTTTGGGGTTATTTGAAAGAGAAGGTGCACGTCGATAAGCCAGCAACAATTCAAGAGCTAAAGTATGAGATAATTCGGCACATTAACGTCATAGAACCTCAATTATGCCTCAGCGTCATCGAAAATTTGGACCACCAGATGGAGGTGTGCCGCCGAGGCCGCGGCGACCATTTGGCCGATATTTTGTTCCATACGTAATTGAGCCATACCAATATTATCATAATAAAGAGAAATTACAATAATTTCCTACAAAAAATGTATTTTATTAAATCAACACCGGCCCCTTAACATGTGCTACATCAACTATCACAAATTTTAGATGTGGCAACTCGTATTTTCTGGCAACTTCTGTCTTGCCATCTGGCACTCATGTTTTTGCTTAAGTATCTCATCCGCCCGGTATTGTTGCCAGGTGAACTAGTTCGACTTTCCCCTGTATACGATAAACCACATCATTCAACCTTTTAAATACCTTGTATGGACATTCCCAGGATGCAGTTTTGGAGAAGCCCCTTTCTTTCTTTGCGAATTATAAAGAAGTACCGAGTTACATTCACTAAATCCGACGGTGTTCCCACGATCGGCGGTAGCCTTAAATCGCTTTAAAAGACGGTTCTTGCGAATGATTGACCAGTAGTTTCATATGCAGCTGACCGATAGACCAACTGGACATTTGGATGTGACAAAACAGAAGTTGTCAGAAAATATGAGCATGAGTGATTAAGCTTGAACATAAATAAAGCAAGCAAGTTGTGTTGCCATTAGCATATGACTTTTATTTAGAAATCCAGTGATCGAACTCAGAGGAATTCCTGACAAAAAGTTTCACTCGAATAGTTCTACAAAATTCGAAGAATTATGCTTTTTCAAAATTCAAGATAAGGGGGACTTCCGTGTTTTGTAACGTCACGCCACCCTATACATATATTAGCTTATATTATTTAGTGTTGTTAATAAATTTCGGTAACTTGTTTTCTAAAATAAAGTCCCCTTTATTACAATGCAACTATTCATATAAAATGTTTCGAAATGTTAAGTAAAGCATTTTGTTTTTTGACATTTAGTCATACGAATGTCACGTCACGCCAGTTTGGAAATACCCATATGTAACATTTTAAAATTTTTTTAGAATTTTTTTTTTTAATTTTTAATAATAAGTGGTCTTCCTCTTCCTCTTCCTGTAGATATTCTTTTTCCTCTTCCATCTCCAGCTCCATCTCCTTTCTTTATCCCGAAAACGGGCAGTAAAAATTACTTCACTTAAAAGCTTTCATCAACAGCTTCCATCTGATACCCATATTGTACAAACACATCCAAGGGTACCCCGGTCCACCTTTTCGGCTATATCTCGAGACCCTGGTCACTCAGTGATCTAAAAAATACTCTGTATTAAAGCACTCATCAGTAGCTTTGATTTGATACCCACAATGTAAAAACACATCCTAGGGTTACCCGGGTCCTCGTTTTGGCCTTCAACAGCGCCACCTGGTGGCGAGTGGAATCAATAAGCATATTATACTAATCTTCACCGTGGAAAAAAATATATACAATATATACCAAATTTCATAATAATCGGCCCACACACACACAACCAAAATGTATTCAATTCTAATGAATGATATGTGCGGTACAAAAAATACGTGCGGCAAATAGCAAAAACACACTCACTTAACCGACGCACCGCACACACACGCGTTATAGGATTTCAACCAAACTTCACAGAAACCTTTGCCTAAGCAAAACCAACAATGTGTGAAACTTTCATTGTTTTCCTTACACGCGTTGCTGAGATTACCCCGGACAAACGCACACTTTTTTTCGGCTTAATTTTTATATATTATATATAGATTGGTGCGTACACCCTTTTTGGGTGTTTGGCCGAACTCCTCCTCCTATTTGTGGTGTGCGTTTTGATGTTGTTCCACAAATGGAGGGGCCTACAGTTTCAAGCCGACTCCTAACGACAGATATTTTTATGAGGAGCTTTTTCATGGCAGAAATACTCTCGGAGATTTGCCATTGCCTGCCGAGGGGCGACCGCTATTCGAAAAATGTTTTTCTTAAATTTGATGTTTCACCGAGATAAGGTATATACGTATACATATATATTTATATGTATATTTATCTAGAAATTAGTCAAACTTGTAAGATAACTCCTCCTTTATAAGCCGTCTGGCGGTGGATATACATATATGCATGTATATATGTACATACATATGTATATATAATTGGCGCTTACATCATAGTTGATTGTTTGGCCGAGCTCCCCTCCAATTTGTGTTATACATCTTGACTTTTTTCCAACAATAGAGGCCTGATTTTTTATGAGGAGCTTATTCATGGCAGAAATAGATCGGAGAGTAGAGTTTTAAATTTCGTTTCCTGCCGAGAGGCGACCAAGGGCTGTCGCCCCAGTATACTAGCCCTGTCTAGTGTATCGCATATCACCCCACCCCTTACGTCACAGGAGCAAACTCTCGCAGCAATCCTGCTCCAAATGCTTCTCCTCAGGGCTGGAATCGAATCCAACCCTGGGCCAGAAGTATTCTACTGCTACGTCTGCCACAAATGGTTAGGTGTAACAAATGCAACGAGTGGAGCCACCTTAAGACCTGTTCAGGCCTTAAGTCGCATAGGGAGTGGTCCACACGGTATGTGGCCACGTGTTGCTCCCGCCAGCAGGCGTCTGATGCCTCCACGGCTACTACACCCCCTGATAGGCCGGCACTACCAACCGCCACCACAACCCACACCTCCACGGTGAGGAGCCTATCGGAGCAACACAACTCCCCTTCAACCCCTCCCCTCCTTCCTGTTCCAACCCCAGTGCGGAGACAAACCAGCAGCTCCTGGTCCCCCGTACAGTCTGTTCCGTGTGTCAGACCGTAATACCTCGGAATCTGGTATCAGTCCAATGCAATTCTTGCAATGGCTGGTGCCATTTTCGGAAATTTTCCGGCCTGCACACCACCCGTGAGTGGACAACTGCCTACGTTGCCCCCTGCTGCAGAGCTCTGCACCCACCACCGCCCCCGGAGGCGCGGCCGCCCACCACCATCAGGCCGCAACAACCACAGTGGATTGCGCAGCAGGTCCAACGTAGACAACCCCATGCGTCCCTCACCCCCCGAATTACACAGACCTCACTGAGAAGCTTCAAGCTTCTCCTGTTTAACTGCAACGGACTTACGAGTAAGGTCGACGAGATAGTTGACTTTATGAGCCGGCACAGTATTAAAATAGCTGCGGTCCAAGAAACAAAGTTGCACGCTAGGTCATCTCTGATCACCAGGGATGGCTATAACGTGCACAGATACGATCGCGAGCGAGACAATGATGGTGGCCTAGCGTTTATAGTCCACCACACAGTGCAGTATCGTCTCATCGATGAAGGAATCGACCGCAGGGGCAGCACCTTAGAATGTCAAGGCATAGCTGTCCGGTCAGGCGATTCCGAGCTCGAAATATTTAACATATACAGTGGCTCACAGCTTATTTCGTGTGGCTGTATGTTAAACTAAAGAATTGTAAAATTATTTTTATTTGATTTACTTTAAAAAACATTTAAAAGATAAATTATTTCTAATTACAAACATGTATAAATGCATTCAAATTTTTTCTGCTTTAGTAGAATATTTACAACAAAAACAGAATACTAGGTAAATTGACGTCACAGCTTATTTCGTGTGTTCACTTTTACCGTTATCGGCGCCAGTAAACCGGTTAGCAATTATAGGAAATTTGTTTTGCATAGTATATTAGATTATATCCTTATTTAGTTTACACATTGAAAGTAGTCGGTTGTCCAGCTTAATTTAAAAATACCATGATGGGTCGTCGTACGTCGATTGAAAGGCGCGAATTAGTGATTACGCATTACAAAAATGGAAAGTCGCAGAAAAAAATTGCCGAAATTGTAAATTTAAGTACTTCCACAGTACAGTACATTATTCAACGCTTTTCTCGTGAAAAAAGAGTGGTTGACAAAGGCCGCCAAGCTCCAAACAAAATTTTTACAGAAGCTGATGAAAGGTGCATATTAAGAAAAATTAAAAAAGACCCACGAATTAGTGCGCCAGCTTTGACAAAAGAGCTTGAAAAAGTACTTGGTAAGTCATGTAATCCTGAAACAATGAGAAGAATTCTGCGCAAAGCTGATTTCCATAGTCGTACAGCTCGAAACAAACCGTTTGTTAATGAGCGTAACAGGAGATTAAGGGTGGAGTTTGCCGAAAACCATGTTAATAAAGACCAAACATTTTGGAATGACGTTATTTTCGCCGACGAAAGCAAATTCAACCTCTTTGGTTCCGATGGAAAGTCTTTCGTTTGGCGTAAGCCCAACGCGGAGCTGGACCCGAAGAATCTGCGTGGCACAGTAAAACACGGTGGGGGCCATGTAATGGTTTGGGGCTGCATGTCAACAGCTGGTGTCGGAAACTTGGTTTTTATCGACGAAATTATGGATAAAACAGTTTATTTGAATTTACTAAAAAATAATTTACTACAAAGTGCTGAAAAATTAGGCATTCGGGACAGGTTCAGGTTCTATCAGGACAATGATCCGAAGCATAAGTCGGAATTAGTGCAACGGTGGCTTATATGGAATTGCCCTCATGTGGTAAAAACGCCAGCACAATCACCTGATCTCAATGTAATTGAGAATTTATGGAATATTCTGGATCAAAAAATTAGAAAACATAACATAAGCAACAAACAAGATCTAAAAACAGCATTGCAAGTGGAGTGGGAGAAAATATCTCCTGAATACACTGGAAAACTTGTTAGCTCCATGCAATCCCGGTTAAAAGCTGTATTAAAACAAAAACGCTACCCTACAAAATATTAGATTAGTAAAAACTTAATAAATTAAACAAAAAAAATCATGTTTTTTCTAGTTTGGTTAAGCACACGAAATAAGGTGTGACGTGGATTTACTTATAATTTTGATTTTGCTGTAAATATATTACTTAAGAAGAAATAATTTAAGTTTATTTATGTATGTTTGTAACAAGAAATAATTTATCTTTGAATGTACGTTTAAGTTTTTTTTCTAAATAAAGTTTATACAAAAATATTAAACTTTTTTATTTTGATAAACGGGCACACGAAATAAGCTGTGAGCCACTGTATATAACCCCTGTCACCTGCTGCCCGGCAGGATATCACCCTGATATAGGTGCGCTCATCAAAGGTGAAAACCGATTGGTTGTAGGTGACTTCAATGCGCATCACGATCTTTGGCATTCAAGCCTGCCAAATGATCGTAGGGGACAGCAACTGGCAGAGCAGATAGACGACTCGACATTCAGCACTGTGAACGACGACGCCCCACCAGGGTAGTGGGCAATTGCAGCAGCTCGCCTGACCTAACAATAGCTAGCGCGGGTCTGATAAATAGCATAACGTGGCGACCTATGCTATCGCTTGCATCAGACCACTTGCCCATTATCGTCTCGATTGAGAGACCTGCCGACTTCGTTTCCGTGAATCACCGGTCGTATTTTAACTTTAAAAAAGCTAATTGGGCCGGCTTCACGGAATTCACCGAGGACACCTTCGCCGCTCTTCCCATCCCCACAGATGTGCGCGTAGGCGAACGCGCATTCCGTAAGGTGCTCACAGCTGCTGCGGCTCGCTTAATTCCAACTGGAAGTTATAAGGACATTCGTCCTCATTTCCCAGCCGAAGCAGCCAGTTTAGCAAACGAGCGTAACCACCTACGCCAGGCCGATCCCGAGGATCCCCGCATAAGGGATCTCAATTTGGAGATCCGGCAACTGGTAAATCAACATAAGTGGGCCAAATGGGTTGAGCACCTGAAGACCTGTAATCTCACCTCTTGGGTGAGTAAGCTCTGGTCCACCGTTAGGTCCCTGTCGAACCCGACGAAGCATAACGACATGGTGTCTATCACCTTCAACGGTTGCACTTCGTCGGACCCGAAGAGATGCGCGAGCTATTTTAGCCGGCTTTTCAGACTGCATCCTCCGGGCGACAGAACCAATCGTCGTGCTACCAGAAGGCTGCACAAACTGACGAACGACAGTGTGCCATTTACTTTCTCCGGTGATGAGGTACAGGGGGCCATCAACAAGTCGAATTCATCTAAAGCCATTGGCCCAGACGGATTAAACGCGCTGATGCTGAAGCATCTGGGACCCCTGGGTGTAGGATTCCTCACAAGGGTCTTCAATTTGTCCCTGACCACTCTCATCATCCCTGACAAGAGGAAAGCAGGGAGAGTGGTCCCACTACTGAAACCTGGGAAACCCGCCAACCAAGGGGAGTCTTATCGTCCGATAACTCTCCTTTCCCCAGTAGTGAACACACTTGAAGCCCTCCTACTCCCACTCTACACGAAACACCTGGCCCCAGCCCCACATCAGCACGGATTCCGACGAGTGCACACCACCACAACTGCACTCACCGCCATAAACGCCCAGATAAATCGCGGGCTTAACCAAAACCGCCCCTGCGAGAGGACTGTCCTAGTAGCGTTGGACCTAAAGAAGGCTTTCGATACAGTCAACAATTTCACGCTACTAGATGATATTTATCAGTCGACACTCCCGTCAGGGCTGAAGAGGTGGTCCGCGAACTACCTGAGCGGTCGGCACTCGTCAGTGATTTTTCGAGATCAAATATCAAAACAGAGGAAGATTAAGCAAAGTGTACCGCAGGGTGGTGTCCTTTCTCCCTTGCTTTTTAACTTCTACATCTTGAAGCTCCCCCAACCACCAGCGGGAGTTTCCCTGATCTCATACGCTGACGACTGCACGATAATGGCGTCGGGCAATAACATCGATGGCCTGTGTTCCAAAGTGAAAGGAGGTCAAGCTGTCCCTTAAGGTAAAAGTCGACGACACACCAATTCCGACGGTAAATAACCCAAACATTTTGGGTGTAACCTTTGACAGCTTGCTCTCCTTCTCTGGGCACACAACCGCAATTGCCACTAAAGTCCAAAACCGCAACAAGGTCCTCAAATCGCTTGCCGGCAGCACTTGGGACAAAGACAAAGAACTGTTGCTTTCGACATTTAAGGCAATTGGCCGGCCGGTTCTAAACTATGCTGCGCCTGTCTGGTCGCCTGGAACTAGTGATTCGCAGTGGACAAAGCTACAGACATGTCAAAATACCGGCATTCGGACAGCGACCGGGTGCCTCCTCATGTCTCCCATCCAACATCTACACAACGAGGCACAAATGCTCCCAGTAGCGGAGCACAACAAACTGCTCAGCAAGCAGTTCCTGCTGGGATGTTACCGCAGGTTTCACCCCTGCAGACACCTGCTTGAGCCTGAGCCGCCTCCCAGGCACGTCAGGAGACACCTCTTAGACTACGCTGACGAAATCCAGGACAAAACTGACCGCAGCCTACTGGACCGGACAGTATTTAGACAGTCAATAAACGACATTCACCGAGAGGCCGTTACCACCTTCATGAACTCCCGTCCTGTGAATGCCGTAATCGGAGTCCAACCACCACCTATTGCAGATGAAGAGATCCAGCTTCTCCATGAGACTCGTGTAACACTGGCACAATTACGTTCTGGATACTGTAGCAGGTTAAACTCCTACATATCCAGAATCGACCCCGACATACCAAACACATGTCCAGCATGTGAAGGTATCCCGCACGACACTAACCACCTCTTCACATGCCCCCTCAAACCGACTCATCTAACCCCCCTCTCCCTCTGGACCCAACCTGTCGAAACAGCATGTTTCCTGGGCCTACCCCTAGATGAGCTAGACGAAGACGACCGATGATATGCCTACACAGACAGGGCTACCTATGCTGTTAAAAAAACAACAACAACAACAGTTCCACACCAACCCATTTGATTACAGCAGCCGTATTGCTGATATAACAACAACAACATTGCAGCAGCCCTTCCCATGACAGTCGATTCTACGTTACCGGAACGACCCGGATTTGTATTCAGCTAAGAACTATCACTCCAAGAGCATTCCCCGTGCATGTATGGGGAATGTTCGCGCTGCTACAACAACAACAACGTTGCAACAGCCGCAAATAGCCGATTATGAATTGCATCTCTTTTAATGCACCTAAGTTCCAATCGGGCCTTATCTAATTTAAACAATCTTTTAGCATGGTGAAGGTCTCAAATTCTATACAAAATATAAAAAGGGATTGCAGAAATACTTACTAAATCTGCATGAGTATTCCGCACAGAAAGTTTTTAAATAATGTCGCTTTTTTATTATTTTATTTAATACAGTTTTTATAAACAAAATTTCAATCGTTTTTATTAAGATATGGCAAATATTTTATATAAAACAAGTTAACTTATGATAAATCGTTATTCGAATTTTTCTTTAAAAATTTAAGTTTGCAAATACAGGGGTCAAAAAATGTAGTACGAAATATGCAAATGCTTCTTTAATTTACTTAAATGCAATACCTCCAAATGTGAGGTTATTTTAATCCCTGCACTTTATTATTGCTGCATCATGTTTATTACAACCATTTAACATTACGTTACGTTACGTATATACATATGTATGTATATCAGTATTCATTGTGATTAAATTCACAGCTTTCCTTCACGTATTTTGTTCATTGTGCTATTGCCCATTAACTTGAAAATAAGTTTTGATAATCCCGGGTATCGCGATGCATAGGCCAAAAAACTTACCGGAAACAAACCACACCAAGCCAAGTCCAATTTATTCGCAATCGATGCGGCAAATAGAGCTCCGCACCGTTCTGCAGACATCCGTTTTTGGTTAGCTGTGCTCCGCCCGTATTTTTTTTCTGGTTCTGAAGTAAAGGCTTCCTGAAGGAAATCCGTAGCAACTGGGCCCGGACAGAATGTGGTGACATCAATGTTACGGTGCTCCATTCGCAGAGTATTTAAATATGCATTTATGGCGGACTTTGCAGCACAATATGTCGCCGAAAATGGGACGGCACAAAATCCAGCAATGCTTGATGTTACTACAATATGTCCATGTCCACCAGCCTGTTTTAAAAAGTAACGAACCACGATTCGTGAAAGATTAATAACCGAAAAAACATCTAACTCAAAAAGGTCCCGGTCAACTTGAACCGCTATCTCTTCCCAGCTTGCGCGCTGGGAACGTCCAGCGTTATTAACCAACACATCCAAACGCCCGAAGTGCTTTAGAACGCTCTCAAAGCAATCTTCATGAACAGACACCATTAACATATCCATCGGCAATATTAAAACATCGCGCTCAGACAACAAACCATTCGATCGCTCCAGGCAATCTTTTTTCAATGACTCGAGCAAGTTTTCCCGTCTAGCAGAAATTACTAGTCGCACTCCATATTTAGCAAACACAAGCGACAGAGCTCTTCCAATACCGCTTGAAGCTCCCGTCACCCACACAACTTGTCCACGCATCGACGAAACGGATAAACCGAAATATGAAGTGTACCATAGTCCCAGATTACAATCCAGAATCAGCCAAAAAATTACATAAATGAAGTAGTAGCCAACTAAAAGCAAAAATAATAACTCTAGAAATGTCATCGCTCTTTCCTATACTTTAGTCTTATTTCCCGAAGAACAAATTACAGAGAACGTTAATGTATTCATCAATGTTCTCTGCAAACTATTACAAAACAGTCAAGACCTTGATGAGGAATGAAGATTGGCGATAGAAGCGAATACAGAACATAGAACAAACATTGCTTGCACTTTGATAACTAAAGATTTTCACCACCAACGTAAACAGTTTTCACCTCAAACCCGGTAAAATATACAAATCAAGTAAATAAGGAATTTATGTAATACATTCCCAATATCTTAACAAATGTTTGCCATTTAATCATCTCAAACATTCTTTGTGGCAATTTTTCCACCGACTACAACTCCCAGTGGTGATAACTAAATAAAGTAGTCCCGTGCACTACCTTGTAGCGAATATACCTATAAAATCACCATGCATTAAATCAATTCTTCAAAAGGTAAAATTCGACATTTTTCCAATATAAATATTTGTGTTTTATTATTTTTGCCATGAAAATAGCATCCTTGCACAATAAATAAAAAAACTCATGTCCCGGCGAATTCGTTGATGTGTGAATTCGCCTGGAATCAATAGCTGTCAATTGCAAAACAATGTTGGAAAGCGTTTTGAAATAGCAAGAAGAGAAAAAAGAAGTAGCAAAAATAAGGTATGGGTTTGATTTTACAAATACATTTAATTATCAGTTAAGGTGTGATTATGCATACTTGGCATAAATCTTAAGCTATCAGGCAAAAACCTGTTGAATTTAAATGCTACTCAAAGTCTTGTTAAGTGACATTTCATATGCAGCGATACCAAACCTTTATTTTTTACCAATTTCCATGATTATAAATATAATAAAATTGCAGCCATAATATGATATTTGCTTTTAGAAATACTGATTTATGTACATATATGATTATAGACGAAGCACCATTAATCTTAAGTTTTCTAAAATTTACCAATTTAATGTCTCGTTGTTTGAAATATATATTTAAATATTTTAATATCAAATATAATTAGTTTTAGTTGCATTCAATGTGCACTGAAATTGCGCAACCGAAATAATAGCTGATGTTAAGGCAGTAATGGCCAGAAACTTGGTAAGAGAGATATGTTTTAACAATGATGTTCACGGCCTACAATTGATATTTTTGTTCAGATATTTTTTTAATATCCTTTAACATAAGATGTAAATGTGCCGGAAAATACGAGTTGACACATTTTAAAGTTACAATTATGTTGAACGTGTGAGAGTCCCAGCATGCAAACGGGCACAGTGATTAGTATAGAAATTAAACAAAACAAGCAAGTTGTGTTGCTATTAATTTGTTAGTTTTATTTGGCAATCCAATGATCAAACGGAATTATAGAAGACGAATACTTTCCATTGGCAATTGTATCTTTTGCACACATTAATATATTTAATAAAATCACACAAACGCAACGTATAGCAAACAACTAAATAATGAAATTCGTAATGTAAATGTTTTTCAACGTTGGTGCGTATAAAAATATACTGACAATTATCAGTATTCGAATCACTCGAGAATAGCTAATAATGACAGGCTTCGACCTTATAACGACTAATTTTAATTGGTTCTGTTTTTGAATTATAGATGGTATTGTAATCCGAATTTGTTTTTTCGAATATTCAATTCGCCTTGGTCGCAGAGCAATTAAACCGAGAATGATAGAGAAATGATACTCAATTCGCCTTGCAATTAAACAACGAATAGGTGTGGTGAAATACATTACGTTGGAGTTTTGCTGGTTTCTGTCGTTTGTTTTTAATCTTGCGTTGTCTGTTTATTTTCTTTGTTCTCTACATCGTGATTCTTGTTAGGCTGGATTTGATTTGTTCCTGTGCGGGTCGATTTAATTCATGAACTAGGTTAACTTGCGGTATATATAATTAATGTAGGGATGAAGATTTCACGCTTTAAGAAGTCACTCAAAACATTGAAATTTTTTGTAATAAATTTCGATTACCATGAACCCTACCAGGTCCTAATTGATGCCACGTTTTGTCAAGCGGCTTTACAAGTGAGTATACGCAATTACACTTAATATAAGTTAAATCATCTCCATCAATTTTGCAGAATAAAGTTATAATCGAGGAGCAACTAAAAAAATATTTTCAGTCAACTATAAAATTGGTAACTACGCAATGTATAATACTTGAGGCTGAATCCCTTGGGACTCCTCTCTCAGGTGCCACTATGATTGTCAAACAATTTCATGTGCACAAATGCGGCCATGAAGGTATTCCGGTGCCGGCTTCACAGTGCATAAAATCTATGGTAAATTATTTAAAAAATTATAATAAAAGTTACATATAACTACGTTTCATTTTGTAGACACAAGGTGAACGGTACATCGTAGCTTCACAGGACCGTACTCTGCAAACAAGCCTTAGAAAAGTGCCCGGCAGATGTTTGCTGTATTTGCATAAAGCGACGCCAGTTTTAGAGGAGCCCTCGAAAGCTTCAAAGAAATATATTTTCAAAAAATCTCAAAAGTTGTTCAGCAGTGATGTGGAAAAGCACATTGAACGTTTGAAGCAAAATGAGGGTTTACAAAATGATATTCTTAACAAGGCACGCAATAAGCGAAAGGGGCCAAAGAATCCAAACCCACTATCGTGTAAAAAGAGTAAAAAGCCAAAGGCTCAGCCAGAAAGTCCACCAAATTCGAATGGCCTGAACGAATCTAGAAAAACGAACATGAAGAGCAAAAGAAAGCGTATCAAGATACCTACACACGTTAAGGCAGCACTTAAAAGCCCTCAATAAGAAGCAAAAGAGGTGTTGATATATTCATAAATGTTATTAGTAAGTTTAGCACATATGTATATATGTTTCAAATATGTACATCTAATGAAAAGTGTGCCAACATACAAATGTATGGGTGTATATATTTGGACAAATGTTCGTTCATAATATTTCACAACTATCTCTATCAGAAAGAAGATATCAAATATGTAAATATCGTTCAATAAATTATACTTTGTAAACAAAAAATGCCACACCACGTCCAGTATGATTTGTTCGACAAATATTCATCGTCATACGTATGGGGTATCATGTGCAGGATTGTAGTATGGGTGATTCGTTTTTTTTTTTTTTTGTCAAAACTCAGCCAAGTAAAATAAGGTGCACTAAAAGAATTCAGAATTTTTTTCTTGTAACTCCCTGGGGAGCAAGAAATAACCAAGTATGGTAGACTATTCTCTCAACTGCGATGAAGCCAAATAATCATAATTTGAATAGTAGTTTGAAGTAAATACTCTTTAGTTTGGTAAACTATATTTCTTGTAATGGAAAATAGGGATTTATAATAGATTAATCCCTATAAAGCAAATATTTGTTTCATCTATGTCCTCAACTTACAAACCTTTTTACAAATTTGCTCGAATAAAAAGGATCATATCAATAATAATTAATTTCTTATAGTATGAAGTACGCAAGGTTAAAAAAAGTCTAAGGAATTTTATTATGTAAATAGTATATTTCCAATATTTTCACAAATTTTTGGCATTTCCTCGTACGATGCATTTTCTGCTGCTAATATTGCATTTCCTAGCGCTATTGTCTCCCGATGGCTTTTCGCTTTAAGCCAAATACGTCCGTTTAATCCGACCGCGATTTCAAAGGGCATTTCTTTAGTTAATGCTCTCAATAATGGGCAATCGCTGCGTAAAATTAGGCGCGCTAGGTTTAAACTACAGTTCATGACAAAACCGTCTGTTAGTACACCGAGTTTACCTTTCTTTCCTGCTGAATTAACGCACACCAATTCTGGCTCTAAATCGCGGCTAGCGACAATTAAGCGGCCATAAAGTACATCTCCCGGATTTACATCTGGCCGATTCTTCTTAGTAGCAGACTCAAAGGCCAAATATGAAAGTGAAGCCTGCTCGTGTGCTCCGATATCTATTCTGAATATATCGCCTGCCTTTGCTGTTACTACACCGATTACAGCTTCACCTCTAGCAGGAACGTAGCGTTGCTGATAACTATCAACCCAGTAGGTGTTTGGTCCCCTATGATGAAGTCTTCCTCCCTTGTAAGCGAGCACTTGCTCATTTTCTCGTCGTAACCCTGGCCCTAGAATTACTTTTTTGCTCTTGGCTAATTCTTCAGCAGCTAAAATGCGATCACCTGGTAAAACAATTTCTTTCATTTTACAAATGCCCGGTATTTGGGAAGTAAATGAACTTCAAAAAGAGAACGTTGAAGAAACGTGAATAATACGGAAATAAAATAAAAACAGAAGCTGTCAACCAAGTCAATATGCTGTCAATCAGGCCAGTGTTGCAAAGCTATACCACTTTTGTGGTAGATCTACCTTTTTTTGCTAAATTGTATATCTGCATATACCACCATAAGCTTAAAACCTACCACATTTTAAAATTTTCGGTAATTAGTACCTGACGCAGAGAACGTTAACATTTTCCTGACGTTAATATTTTCAAATGTTCCTATAGACACGTGCAACTTGTAGTACAAAAATGTTATTTATAAAGGATATGTAATAAAGTCGAGTTCCTTTCATGCAATTACTGTAAAACATGCAATTACTTCCAACTTAGTTGTACAAATTGGTTTGTGGTTCAAAAATAAAAGATGGATGCTCTAAATAAATCCCTTTCCATTTGAAAACTAGTAAAAGTATCATACATACTCGTACAAATGTCAACTATTTGCATTTTTATGAAATAAGTGTCATGTAATAATGAAATATGAATGTGTATTTCTTTCGCAAAAGCAATACATTTCAAAATAATGTAGTTTTAACAAAAAGATAAAAGATGAGATAGCCCTATCACAATGTTTTGAGCCTATCTACCACTAAAAAGCTTGTTACACACTGAATTCACTTAAAACCTTTTTTCTATTTATTCCAGTTGAAGCTAAATTTTTATTAAACTCTAATTTGTTGCCCATCTGTTTTGAATGTTGCTATGTACTTGATTATGGGAAAATCATAGTTAAAAAAAAATATGAATCTACTTTTTATATATTAAGCGGCTGCAAAAGTGCACTCCCCGCAACCACACCAACATTCGCACTACTCATTGAGGTGCTCACTTCGTCGCTATCTTTACTACCGGTTTGTGAGAGATGCTTTACAATATCCACCCAATCCCAGCCACGTGGCCTGTCGCCTTTGTGATCCGTGCGCTCCCATTGACGACGTTTTTGAGCTTTTGTTAATTGCTCTTTTTTTGGTTCTTTTTTCTTGTTAGCATCTGCATTGTCTGAGATCTTTAGTGCACTAACGCCAATGCTTTCAAGATCAATTGATTGCGTTGGCACATGCTCAGGCTGATCAATAGTTAAATCATCATGCCGATCTTTGAGGCATTCAAACAACGTGTAAGTCATGCCACATCCCAACCACTGTTCCGCCTCTTCCGTCAATGCTTGTTGAATTTTCTTTTTAACATCGGGTATTCTGCATAATTTAACACATTTGGTAGTTATTATCTTAAATCTGCTTAAAAAGTTACTTACAAATTGCGATTATAGAAGGTATCCATATTGATGTTCGGCAATTCATCCGGATATTTCTCAGTCCATTTAATTTCTACCAAAAACGATTTGTAGTGATCATCTTCGCCATACTAAATTTATATACACAATATAAAATATACAAAATATATAATTCAACTATTGGGACTATTACCTTGTACTGAAAAGTGTTTGCGTCAACCTGTTTAAAGTTTATGTCACCTTCGTATATAGATAGCAGTGCTTCTCGTTCATCAGCTTGTTGTTCCTGTAGTTCCGCCATTATTTCGCTCGCAATTATTTTTATTTTAGAAAAAATACAATAAATTTTTAATAAAATAGTATCCAAAACTACAGAAACAAAAAGTCAAAAACTAAACAATCAAAAGAAACAGCTGAGCGAATTTGCAGAATGTTGTCAGAAGAGGTAGAGATGCCAGACAAGCCACGAACTACGAAAAATCGTGCGGATCGTCTAAAACCATCAAAACTGGCAAACGCAATTCACCGTAAGCAGTAAGTAAACAGAGCTGAGCGTAGACAGAAAATATTACAGTTTCAAAATACAATAAACGGATATATTGCTCTGGCGCAGTTGTTGACTTGTAAAGACAATAAAATCGTTTAGTCTATGTGAAAAATATGAGCGAAATAAATCGCATATAATTTCATTATTACGCAGAAATATTTCAAATATTCCTTATATTGAACCAACTCAGTTTCTTTACCTTCTCTGTAAACGGTTTTTATCTTGTGAAAAAACTTTTCATTTGCATTTCAAAGTTCATAAACAAAAATACTCTTTTTTTCAATTTTGGTTGTATAAATCAAATTGCGGGATGCTTACGAATTTGCTTTTAAAATTTTCACTCTTTAAATTTCTGTTTCCAACTAAATATTGTAATATTGTATTAAAAAAAATAAATAAATAATTGGCGCGTACACTTCTGTTAGGTGTTTGGCCGAGCTCCTCCTCCTATTTGTGGTGTGCGTCTTGATGTTGTTCCACAAATGGAGGGACCTACAGTTTCAAGCCGACTCCGAACGGCAGATATTTTTATGAGGAGCTTTTTCATGGCAGAAATACACTCGGAGGTTTGCCATTGCCTGCCGAGGGGCGACCGCTATTAGAAAAATGTTTTTATTAATTTTGCCTTCACCGAGATTCGAACTAACGACCTCTCGGTGAATTCCGAATGGTAATCACGCACCAACCCATTCGGCTACGGCGGCCGATAATTGGGTAATTAAAAACTCACGCCATGACCCGAAAGGGCGATATATCCAAGACTTCGTCGAATACTCTAAATATAAAAATAACTCCAATACCCAAGGACCAAAATAGGAACATTAAAATTTCAGAAACCACTTCATAAAAGTAAAATTTTTATTCTGCAGATTCTTCACATAGCTTTGTATACATAATTTTTATTAAATTTTAATATTGCGACGGGATGTATGTATGCACGGCCATAATTGAAACGACTAAGGAGTTATCTTATTGTGATTAGAACGTGCCTAAAATAGTCTTAATATTATTAAACCATAATTTTTTTACTAGCTCAATTTGATATTTTTAGTCATTACATTCTACAAAACAACTCTTATTTACATAATAATTTGTTTACAAATAAATAATGTAAGCCTTACAGTGAATAATTGACTGAAGCCTTAAATGTACAATATCATTCAAAAACTCAGCAACTTATTATTTTTCACATTTGATCCTACAGCTTATAAAACATTGTCTCATGCAACGGTGCAAGCAGCATAAGCAAATAAAGTTTATGAACTGCCTACGTTGTACAGTTTTTAAGAAAGCGCGAATTGCTAACGATCGAATCTAATTGCTATAATACTTTCTAAAAGATAAGTTTTCTAACAGATGTTAACCGATTTGAAATAAAATTGTGAAATACAAATCTAAGTAAAAATCCAATGATGGTAAGGTATTTTGTCAGATGTTATTTTTTCATACATACATTTTTAAATAAATTCACTACATACTTCCACCACCTCTTATAAATATTTCTACTTTATATTCGTAAAATGTTTCGTAAAATATGTTTATATTTATTTTTGGTAAATCATTTAAAACTCTTCTGGTTTGGTATTTGAGTCTTCATAGTTGAAGCTTTGTATTTTCTGAGATTACATATGTATTTGAAACAAAATTTTGCGCAAATATTTTTAAAATTTATACCTTTTGAATTATTGACATTTCTTTAGTTGTTAAATAAATTCATACAATTCATGAACATCCCCGAAGTGGTAATGCTATAGAAGGTTTTGTTACAGACTTTACAGTTATAGATATATCGAGTGAAAATGGTTGAATTATTAAGTTGCCCTTTTATTATTTTATTAAGCTTAAATGCTAGAATTAAGCTGCAAAGTGACTATATGAAGATCATATTAAAGAGGAAATAAAATTAATAAAAAATGTATAACAGCTGCTGTATGTACTACATATACTTCACAATAAGCTATGAATATTTTATTTTGAATTATGATATGAGATATGTGAATATCACTTCCTTACATTCTAGTATCAAAAAGAATTTCTCAATCCAATAACTATTTTTTAAATAATATGATAACATTGGTACAATAGTTCATTCCACAATACTATTATTAGTACAAAGCTCAAAATATTTTTGTATCAAAATGGGAAATTACCATCTTATTTCTTCGATGTCTCTTAAAACAAAAAAATTCTAGCAAAATTGAGATCTTGCTTTACAATATATGTCAAAACTACTTTTTCTAAAAGCGAAAACTGTAAAATTGCAAACTCTCTTCGACCAATCGGAATGTGGCTTTGCTATCCAAGATATACCTAAGCTTTCCAGTCCAGTCGATACTCGTCAACCATAAGTAAATGCTGAGTCGTAAGCCAACCTAAAAAGTAATTTAAAATAATAACCAAACTCAGGCGCTTTCACTTGCGGTTAAATAGTTGACCATCAGCCGTACATATTGCAGAAAAATAAATATTACATTGCTTCTGACAAAATTTTAACAATAGAAACTTGCCTTCTTTTTGTGCCAGAGATACAAATTCTTGCCATTTGGATTGGATTTCCCAATATTTGTCCTTTATTTGATTACGATCTTGTAAAAAGGAAACAGCAAAAAAATACGCTTTCAAAACATCTTGCGGCCTCGTGTCAAAATGCAAATATACTCCTATGTTTTTGTTGTTTTCAGCAATGATAAAACGTTCATGCTGGTCGAAAGATGAAATTATATTTTCTATTGCGTGAGTTGTTCTATACTCGTCGATGAGTGTCCTGATGGATAATCCTATTAAGATCTTGAGCGAGACAGAAACTGTTTGACCAATAGTGACGCGTTCTATCTTATTCACCTGCAAAAAAAAATTACTTTCGGTTATCAAGAGCAGCTTACATATTTGTCAACAATTAGTTACCTGTTGTGGTGTTAGCATCCGCCCAGATCGAAAATACTCTTCCAAAGTAATTAAATAGCGGGACTCATTGAATGTGCGCAAGCAGACAGCTTTGACTGCTTTCAAATTGGAGTAAAGATGAATAATAATTACGAATATAAAAACACTGTACAGTATACTGAAAACACACAAAAAAATAATTAAGGAAAATAAAAATCTAGAAGAACTTTCTATAATTTCAAGATTACCTTTGTGATTTAATGAGTGTTAGCAAATAAAGGCCTATAAATGAAGCAATCAAGTTTACGAAGGTTTCTTGAGAACTGTCTTTCGATGCGACATCGGCCAAGTTGCCACGAATCGCATGATGCTGCGTAAGGGCCGCACGAGTTGCACCGCCTAAAAACAGCACTGTTACTCTATTTGTACTGGAAACTTTTCGTTTGTCTTAATTTACGAATATTTTTGCACATAACTCTTGCCAGTTCTGTCGCAATATAACCACTTTTTTATTAACTAAAATCACCTACCAGCTACTCCAACTATAGCTTTTATTACAGAAGTGACACACAACAGCTGCGTACTTAAATGGGGGTATTTGGGAAGCACATATATCTCGATACTCATTGCCAAATCGTTTAAAAAATCTGCTCGTAATCTCCACTTCTTTGAATCTACATCCAGCTGTGAGCCCTGCCACCACGAGAATAAAATACGCCCCAAGTGTCCGCTTCCCTCCTTAAGTATCCAAGCGACTGTAGCTGAATAGGCAGTTATGTTATCATTGCCTACTCCTATACCCTTTAGTATAGCGTGTGTACACAATGTGCCTGTAAGTAGGTGCGTAGTAATTAATAAGCTTATTAGCAGTGCTATGCTAACCACAAATGGTGCTGCAAAATGCTTGTATTGTATCCCACACTTGATATGTCGCATAATCTTCGCTGACGCTATCCGGATAGCCCTTCGGGAGGAAGATTTTCTGCAGCAACCGGAAAAAAAAAAATTTCTCCTGTATTACCAATTTGTCAGTTCGCAATGGCACGCGAACTATGCTACTTTGATCTGCAATCAGTAAAAATGAGAAAATTATTGAATTTCAAAACGTAAAGATTATTAAAGTCACCTGCAGGGGTTATATAGAGGATTTCTTCTCCCTTCGTGCCGTATTGCTCGCGGAAATGCACCTTCATTTTTTTAAATGCCACGTTTACTTTGTTTTTTAAAGCAATATAATAGTTTTATAGATTTTTGCATTAAAACTAATAAATTGTCCCCAAGTGTAATTCACAACCAAGTTTTCTGTACTCGCCTTTCTGTTGACCTTTTTTTGTTTTTGAACTTAATGTAATTTTTTCATAGAACTTCTGCAAAAATTATTCTGAATTTTTGTCACTTGCTCTCACATCTCTTGTCTACTCAAGTTCAAGCCAATACACAACACACATATACCCACCTCATCGAGACTACAAAATTGCGTGCCATCATCGCATTTTCGTACACCAAGGGCCTTGACGTTAGTTGGCAACGAACTGCTTAGATTTTTTTTTTTTTTTTTTTTCAGCACTAGTATTGCGGTGATTTAATTAACTAACTGCTATAAACAATTTTTAATCGTTGCTGCTAAAACAAAATGAAAATTTCAACCTGTTACAAAATAAAATCAGGAAAATAATCAATTTTTTATTTATAAGGACTTTGTGATCCTTTTACTCTTCTTTATATTATCTTTCTGTTGACTTTCATGTTTGACATCTTCTTAGTAGTGCAGCCAGATCGATTAATACAAAGAAGGTAACCAGACACTCGTATTTACTACAATATTTTAGAATATTTGAGAATTCAATACTCTATATGCAGGTTTTTTTCAATAAAAAGGAAAACGGAATTACTGCATTATGAATTTGTATATTCATGTACACTATAAAAACTCAGTTATATTGAACAGCCAAAGCATGAACTAAAATTATAGATGCTAACTTGGCGTTTACACAGGACATTTTTGCAAAGTCAATAGCAGTAAATTCATACTTTTTATTAATGCATTCACAATTCTCTCATTGTTTCGTCAGTGCCTCTGATTTTTCGAAGACAGCAAATTTGGCGAATGGTTTGACGTAACTGCCAAATCGGTGACGTTTCGTTGTAATTCGTACGAAAAGATCAAGTAATTTGTACGAAATGACTCTACGGCGGTTGTGTAAAAGTGACCTGTCTTTATAACTGTGTAAACCCTTAGGCTACACAAATAATTCTTCTCTCTTTTGACAGCTAATACGTATTTTCAATTGCCTTCAGAGCACTGTCTTGTGTGAAGGCCGGCGGGCCAATTAAAAGGTCGAAAAAATCGATTTTTTTTTTTCCTGAAATCAATAGCTTAGATATTCAAGAACATGAGACACAAATTTTCAGAGTTAAATTCCAAGTATTTGCAGAGCTACAGAGCCGAGCGTAGTGCGGCGTCGAGCAACCGTGCGCTTATTGTTGTAGTTTGAAGCGCGTTTTCTCGGCTTTTCATTTTCACGACTTTACCTAATTTATGTACACGATTGCAAAAAAACTAAACGAGCTATCCATTTCATTCAAAATGCGTTATCTTCAGTATTATTTTCTCTTCTATGTGAACTAAAAAAAACATCCAAAAACTTTTTTTAAGTGACTTTTTTACCCAGTTGAAGAGTTTGTTTTTCTTTGAAAAACCACTTTTTTTTTCTACCTTCCCCAAAAATTCGAATTTTACGTGTTTCTCCCAATTTTCTTAGTTCACATCGAAGATAATTACATCAAAATTAATAATCTTTTTTTTTTTTGTTTTCAGATGAAAATTGCAAGTTGTATCTTGTACAGAAGTTGGATACTTCAGTGGCAAGGCGCTCTGGGAATCTATTGATAACTCGGCTTACAATATATTGTTGGAGATTGTACAAATTTTTTTTTTTAGTTCAAATATATATTAAACTATCCCCAAAACTTCATTTGGCTAATTGTTTTTTTTTTCTCATCCTACAACGCTTCGCGAAAACTACTGAATTTAGGACATCTAATTGGCCCGCCGGCCTGAATCAAAGGTAAGTGACGAGCTGGTTGAAGCCAGACACAGGAAAAATTAATTAATCATTGTTACCGACGGAGCCCCACCAAATCTGCTGGCGAAGTTCTGATCCAAATGCAAGAGGTAAGTCACGTTCTGATTTTAGTCTAAGCGAGAACTTGATTATTTGTAAAAGATTAAGGGCCCCACTTTCATTACTGCGGTCAACGGAACTCGTTGAAAATTATCATCCTACAGTCTGTAGGATTAGATCCCAAAGCACGTGGAGAAAATGTATTTATTTTAGAGGAGTCAATCGACGAGCTAGTAAAGATATTAATATTTTTAATTCATTAAGAAGGAAAAGGCGAATGAACACTCTGAACTTGCGTCCACACTCTTTTAATAGAGGATGGAGAAAGAAGTCTCTGTCAGGATGAGATGGAATTAGAAATCTATAAGCCCGAAAATAGGAAAGCTTTTGGAGTATAGTCGTGATTCTTAGTCAACAAGATTCCGAGACATTCTCTTAAGGAATTCCATGTCCATGTCGTATTTGTGTAACGAAACGGAGTGCTCATTCAAGTTACTTAGTTTTCAATTTTGTCAACTATCACAAACAATTTCGTTTCTCTAGTAATTGTAATCTTAACAAATATTTAAGGCTATCGTCGCAGAGGAGGTCAAATGGTGTGATCATGCTTTTGAAGGGGGACAATTTGTTCGCCTATTTTGCAGTTTTAAATTTTCAAGGTATCATTTGAGTAATCTAAGCCATTATATTGGAAGTAGATACAAGTATGCCTTTAAACAACTTTTACAGCATGAAGAACAGCAGCCGCTTCTGCAACGAGAATAAAAACGACAGCACTGGTGTCAACAAAAAAATAAAAATAGCGCATGCGCTAAAAGGTCCCGGGCCTAACACATGGTTGCAAGGCGAATTTATTACAGGTGACAGCAAACACATATAAGTAAAACCCTACATGTATTTGTTGTTGCGTTTGGTGCAAGCATCATGTCAAAATCAGCAAGCAAATGTAAACATACGAATGTAAACATACCAATACATACAAACAAAGCATAACATTTTGACATAAGCCATACCTACGGCGAAAAATTCAGCTGGGAGAATGCTGTCACCTTATTAAATCCACCTTGCATGGTTGGCACTAGTTTTATTACATTCCCCTCTTTTTCGGTTACCTTTAAAAGACAGCTGTTAAATTTCATGATATTCTATTCATTAGTTCATAGGTTATTGTGCTAAGAGTGACGCTACTTTTGTTATTTTCCAAGCAATGGATCAAAACGAATTTTGTGATTTCGAAGAATTTTACAGTGCTTCTTGCTGGGGAAAAATACCGTTCGTATTTTTTCGTACTTAACTCCCAATCCGTAATTAAAAAGCGAGATTTCCCATACAAAATTGCTCTCCCAAAATCTGGGTTATAAAATAATCCTAGATAATAACCATACTTTTTGACATACAATGTTTTTCTGTGTAATAGATCATTATTTTTATGCGTGTAAAGGAAAACGTCAAAGTAAAAACTAAATAAAATGGATGCCCGCAAAGAAAACAGGTTTGCAGACATAGTTCTAATAAAATGTTTGTAAGGTATTATTAACTATGCACTCATATAACAGAAAAAAGCGTGTGTCCATAAACGCTTTCTCCTCTTATTACTTATTATAAAATGCGATATTGAATTTCGTTTACGGATTCCCTGCAACTGTTTATTGCTAGCTGCCAATTGTGCAATTGAGTTAGCTATTTCTTTTCCTCGCTTTTTCTTCATATCGTAAATAATAATTAAACAAACCAAAAACACCGAAATATTCCACCAAAATAGTTTCTATGAAGAAAAACCTTTCACAACAGTATTGACAGCTGATTGTCAATTTTGCAGGTAATCTGCCAGATGTGAACGGGTAGATTAATTTTGTGGATTTATTGGTAATAAATGCATATGCGAACGTACTTTTAGCTGGCATCGTAAAGTAATGAAAGGAACGTGTTGGCTTTATATTGTATGAGCATTTGACTATGTTTTGTTTCTCACTCACTGTTTTGTTTCATAAAGACAACGCACCGTGTCACAAGTCATTCAAAACAATGGCAAAACTACATGAATTCAACTTCGGAATGCTCCCCATCCAGATCTGACTCCCTGCGACAACTGGCTATTCGCAGACCTAAAAAAATGTTCGCTGGTGAGAAATTTCGCTCGGATGAAGTGTCATCGCTGAAACTGAGGCCTATTTGGAGGCAAAAGATAAGTCAATCTACAAAAGTGGTATTGTGTAATGCTAGAGCGGCACTGGAATGATTGCGTTATTCTTGATGGAAATTACGTTGGTGAATAAAGCTAATTTTGAACAAAAAAAAGTGTGTTTTTGTCAGGCCCGGAAGTTTTCAGCCCATGTGTTATGGAGCAATAACTGTTGCTTTTGGTGCTATTTCTATGCAGTTCATTTTCTTCGCAGCATTGTGGCTTATTTACATACTTATGCAGGCTATTCATATTGATGGGGAATTTAGGATGATGTATACACTCACACTACCACACAAACAATTTTATAAACAAACCTTTTAATGCACTTTCTTTGGCTGTGCATTCATATTTTCGTGAACTTTTTAAATGCCTACGTACAGTACATACAAGCATACATACATATGAGCATACAAAAGTAGTTATGTACCCCATAGGGAAATCCTACCCAAATGAATTGAAATTTAACCTTACCACCATGGCTTACAACTAAGTACAGGGTGATCCATATAGTGATTTTTGTTTTAATCAAATGTTATTTTGAACATGACAGCTCTTGACAGGAGATCTAGGAAAGTCAATATCATATCTCCGCGAACCGAAATGAATCGCCCTACGCTTGCACAACGTTAGGAAATATTAAAAACTTATGCTACTTCCTACTGGCGGTTCGAACGAACTGAACTTTTATCTGCCGAATCAAACACTATCCCCATGCTGTTAAGATAACTGACACTTTCTACGAGATTGAATTGTAAAATTATTGGTTTGTCGTATGGGAAGAGTTTCATATGGGGTATGTTTATGAGCATATTTACCATGCATACATACGTACACCTGTACATAAATATGTCTGTTGATTCTAGTTTTTTTAAAAGAGTAAAGAAGGGTCACAACGAATGCCCACATTAGAAATTCATTACAAGATTTAGTACAGTATAAATCTTAGTCGAAGTCATCAGTATAAACTAATCTGTCAGAGCAGCCAGTTGTGAGCTGCTTTACACTTATGTCTATTTTAAAGAGTTGAATTTGTGAATTTACTATATACCTCCAATAACCTTTGTTGAGAGCTAGGAAGCTAGCAAGGAGGAAATGAGTCGCAGTGTTTCATTTGCCTCAGATAAGCATCAAAAAGGGAATGTTCCCATCAACATTTCGCCTGCTCGTGGTTCTACCGTGATAATGCATCGACGACCACAAATAAAAGTCCAAAGGGGTGATATCACACGATCTTGGTGGCGCACCGAAAAGACGACGCAGTAAATCCATTGTTTCTCGGGCTGTTTGCAAATAGCGTTCGCCATTCGCTGTTACATTGGCGCCAGCCTTGTCTTTGAAGAAATATGGGCTGATGATTCCTCCAGTCCATGTACCGCACCAAACGGTGTTTTCAATGGCCGCAATGGCCGTTCTTGAATGGCTTCGGGCCTCATAGCTATACAACATAAGTTGGTCTAAGCGCGCAATAAACACGTAAACAATTGTACGATTTGTAAACGTTGTTGAGGCGTAAGTCTTTCCATTATGAATTTTCGAAATGAGAAAGGAGCTGTTGCTTTTTTTTCCAAAAACTAATCAGCTAAAATTCGACGAAATTTAGTTCCAATAAAAGGGCGTAATTTGCCATACAGCGAACTTAACAATTGATTTATTGCAATATTCAAGTCACCCTTGACGCCATACGCACATTGAACTGCACCTATTTGAACACGGTGCGTATACGCAACATACATACGTACATATTTTGTCTATTTGGAAGCATCATCTTTAGGAAAATATAGGTACTATGATTTTCTAATCTTGAATATATGGCAAAGATGTCTACTGCAAAGAAAAATTACTTTCTATATTCAGTCCTCCCAATAACTCCAGATAAGTACATACTGGCACCAAATAAAACCGAAATCAAAGACAAAAATATAGACCACCAAATTGAGAAATTATAAACTATATTTTTTGCTATTACTAACAGTTTTTCTTATTCAACAAAAATTAAGATTTTGGATGGTAGTCGTTTTATCATTGCTTTAGACTGGGCTAGTTTTGAGAAGGGCCTACACATAGCATTAACAATTGCCCTTAATGGGTACAGCATTGCGCCACCTTGTGTATTTATATTAATGTTTATCTCAATAAAATTAGATCCCGTTCATAGCAAGATTCCGTTTAAATAAGAAGTCTAATTTTAAGAAGGTTAACACCGAAATGTATATCTATGTATGTAAGTAAATAAATCATATTAAGTCTCACAGGGGGTCAGATTTTTATATATAATATTTTGAATGTAATAGCAAGGAATTAGTGTAATCGATTAAGATCTTTTGGTTTTCGGCTATATAAGTAAAACCCTACATGTATTTGTTGTTGCGTTTGGTGCAAGCATCATGTCAAAATCAGCAAGCAAATGTAAACATACGAATGTAAACATACCAATACATACAAACAAAGCATAACATTTTGACATAAGCCATACCTACGGCGAAAAATTCAGCTGGGAGAATGCTGTCACCTTATTAAATCCACCTTGCATGGTTGGCACTAGTTTTATTACATTCCCCTCTTTTTCGGTTACCTTTAAAAGACAGCTGTTAAATTTCATGATATTCTATTCATTAGTTCATAGGTTATTGTGCTAAGAGTGACGCTACTTTTGTTATTTTCCAAGCAATGGATCAAAACGAATTTTGTGATTTCGAAGAATTTTACAGTGCTTCTTGCTGGGGAAAAATACCGTTCGTATTTTTTCGTACTTAACTCCCAATCCGTAATTAAAAAGCGAGATTTCCCATACAAAATTGCTCTCCCAAAATCTGGGTTATAAAATAATCCTAGATAATAACCATACTTTTTGACATACAATGTTTTTCTGTGTAATAGATCATTATTTTTATGCGTGTAAAGGAAAACGTCAAAGTAAAAACTAAATAAAATGGATGCCCGCAAAGAAAACAGGTTTGCAGACATAGTTCTAATAAAATGTTTGTAAGGTATTATTAACTATGCACTCATATAACAGAAAAAAACGTGTGTCCATAAACGCTTTCTCCTCTTATTACTTATTATAAAATGCGATATTGAATTTCGTTTACGGATTCCCTGCAACTGTTTATTGCTAGCTGCCAATTGTGCAATTGAGTTAGCTATTTCTTTTCCTCGCTTTTTCTTCATATCGTAAATAATAATTAAACAAACCAAAAACACCGAAATATTCCACCAAAATAGTTTCTATGAAGAAAAACCTTTCACAACAGTATTGACAGCTGATTGTCAATTTTGCAGGTAATCTGCCAGATGGAACGGGTAGATTAATTTTGTGGATTTATTGGTAATAAATGCATATGCGAACGTACTTTTAGCTGGCATCGTAAAGTAATGAAAGGAACGTGTTGGCTTTATATTGTATATTATGAGCATTTGACTATGTTTTGTTTCTCACTCACTGTTTTGTTTCATAAAGACAACGCACCGTGTCACAAGTCATTCAAAACAATGGCAAAACTACATGAATTCAACTTCGGAATGCTCCCCATCCAGATCTGACTCCCTGCGACAACTGGCTATTCGCAGACCTAAAAAAATGTTCGCTGGTGAGAAATTTCGCTCGGATGAAGTGTCATCGCTGAAACTGAGGCCTATTTGGAGGCAAAAGATAAGTCAATCTACAAAAGTGGTATTGTGTAATGCTAGAGCGGCACTGGAATGATTGCGTTATTCTTGATGGAAATTACGTTGGTGAATAAAGCTAAT
Organism: Anastrepha ludens; assembly: GCF_028408465.1. Taxonomy (NCBI): domain Eukaryota; kingdom Metazoa; phylum Arthropoda; class Insecta; order Diptera; family Tephritidae; genus Anastrepha; species Anastrepha ludens. The sequence goes on from NC_071501.1 coordinate 127,060,151, forward strand.
TTTGAACAAAAAAAAGTGTGTTTTTGTCAGGCCCGGAAGTTTTCAGCCCATGTGTTATGGAGCAATAACTGTTGCTTTTGGTGCTATTTCTATGCAGTTCATTTTCTTCGCAGCATTGTGGCTTATTTACATACTTATGCAGGCTATTCATATTGATGGGGAATTTAGGATGATGTATACACTCACACTACCACACAAACAATTTTATAAACAAACCTTTTAATGCACTTTCTTTGGCTGTGCATTCATATTTTCGTGAACTTTTTAAATGCCTACGTACAGTACATACAAGCATACATACATATGAGCATACAAAAGTAGTTATGTACCCCATAGGGAAATCCTACCCAAATGAATTGAAATTTAACCTTACCACCATGGCTTACAACTAAGTACAGGGTGATCCATATAGTGATTTTTGTTTTAATCAAATGTTATTTTGAACATGACAGCTCTTGACAGGAGATCTAGGAAAGTCAATATCATATCTCCGCGAACCGAAATGAATCGCCCTACGCTTGCACAACGTTAGGAAATATTAAAAACTTATGCTACTTCCTACTGGCGGTTCGAACGAACTGAACTTTTATCTGCCGAATCAAACACTATCCCCATGCTGTTAAGATAACTGACACTTTCTACGAGATTGAATTGTAAAATTATTGGTTTGTCGTATGGGAAGAGTTTCATATGGGGTATGTTTATGAGCATATTTACCATGCATACATACGTACACCTGTACATAAATATGTCTGTTGATTCTAGTTTTTTTAAAAGAGTAAAGAAGGGTCACAACGAATGCCCACATTAGAAATTCATTACAAGATTTAGTACAGTATAAATCTTAGTCGAAGTCATCAGTATAAACTAATCTGTCAGAGCAGCCAGTTGTGAGCTGCTTTACACTTATGTCTATTTTAAAGAGTTGAATTTGTGAATTTACTATATACCTCCAATAACCTTTGTTGAGAGCTAGGAAGCTAGCAAGGAGGAAATGAGTCGCAGTGTTTCATTTGCCTCAGATAAGCATCAAAAAGGGAATGTTCCCATCAACATTTCGCCTGCTCGTGGTTCTACCGTGATAATGCATCGACGACCACAAATAAAAGTCCAAAGGGGTGATATCACACGATCTTGGTGGCGCACCGAAAAGACGACGCAGTAAATCCATTGTTTCTCGGGCTGTTTGCAAATAGCGTTCGCCATTCGCTGTTACATTGGCGCCAGCCTTGTCTTTGAAGAAATATGGGCTGATGATTCCTCCAGTCCATGTACCGCACCAAACGGTGTTTTCAATGGCCGCAATGGCCGTTCTTGAATGGCTTCGGGCCTCATAGCTATACAACATAAGTTGGTCTAAGCGCGCAATAAACACGTAAACAATTGTACGATTTGTAAACGTTGTTGAGGCGTAAGTCTTTCCATTATGAATTTTCGAAATGAGAAAGGAGCTGTTGCTTTTTTTTTCCAAAAACTAATCAGCTAAAATTCGACGAAATTTAGTTCCAATAAAAGGGCGTAATTTGCCATACAGCGAACTTAACAATTGATTTATTGCAATATTCAAGTCACCCTTGACGCCATACGCACATTGAACTGCACCTATTTGAACACGGTGCGTATACGCAACATACATACGTACATATTTTGTCTATTTGGAAGCATCATCTTTAGGAAAATATAGGTACTATGATTTTCTAATCTTGAATATATGGCAAAGATGTCTACTGCAAAGAAAAATTACTTTCTATATTCAGTCCTCCCAATAACTCCAGATAAGTACATACTGGCACCAAATAAAACCGAAATCAAAGACAAAAATATAGACCACCAAATTGAGAAATTATAAACTATATTTTTTGCTATTACTAACAGTTTTTCTTATTCAACAAAAATTAAGATTTTGGATGGTAGTCGTTTTATCATTGCTTTAGACTGGGCTAGTTTTGAGAAGGGCCTACACATAGCATTAACAATTGCCCTTAATGGGTACAGCATTGCGCCACCTTGTGTATTTATATTAATGTTTATCTCAATAAAATTAGATCCCGTTCATAGCAAGATTCCGTTTAAATAAGAAGTCTAATTTTAAGAAGGTTAACACCGAAATGTATATCTATGTATGTAAGTAAATAAATCATATTAAGTCTCACAGGGGGTCAGATTTTTATATATAATATTTTGAATGTAATAGCAAGGAATTAGTGTAATCGATTAAGATCTTTTGGTTTTCGGCTATATAAGTAAAACCCTACATGTATTTGTTGTTGCGTTTGGTGCAAGCATCATGTCAAAATCAGCAAGCAAATGTAAACATACGAATGTAAACATACCAATACATACAAACAAAGCATAACATTTTGACATAAGCCATACCTACGGCGAAAAATTCAGCTGGGAGAATGCTGTCACCTTATTAAATCCACCTTGCATGGTTGGCACTAGTTTTATTACATTCCCCTCTTTTTCGGTTACCTTTAAAAGACAGCTGTTAAATTTCATGATATTCTATTCATTAGTTCATAGGTTATTGTGCTAAGAGTGACGCTACTTTTGTTATTTTCCAAGCAATGGATCAAAACGAATTTTGTGATTTCGAAGAATTTTACAGTGCTTCTTGCTGGGGAAAAATACCGTTCGTATTTTTTCGTACTTAACTCCCAATCCGTAATTAAAAAGCGAGATTTCCCATACAAAATTGCTCTCCCAAAATCTGGGTTATAAAATAATCCTAGATAATAACCATACTTTTTGACATACAATGTTTTTCTGTGTAATAGATCATTATTTTTATGCGTGTAAAGGAAAACGTCAAAGTAAAAACTAAATAAAATGGATGCCCGCAAAGAAAACAGGTTTGCAGACATAGTTCTAATAAAATGTTTGTAAGGTATTATTAACTATGCACTCATATAACAGAAAAAAACGTGTGTCCATAAACGCTTTCTCCTCTTATTACTTATTATAAAATGCGATATTGAATTTCGTTTACGGATTCCCTGCAACTGTTTATTGCTAGCTGCCAATTGTGCAATTGAGTTAGCTATTTCTTTTCCTCGCTTTTTCTTCATATCGTAAATAATAATTAAACAAACCAAAAACACCGAAATATTCCACCAAAATAGTTTCTATGAAGAAAAACCTTTCACAACAGTATTGACAGCTGATTGTCAATTTTGCAGGTAATCTGCCAGATGGAACGGGTAGATTAATTTTGTGGATTTATTGGTAATAAATGCATATGCGAACGTACTTTTAGCTGGCATCGTAAAGTAATGAAAGGAACGTGTTGGCTTTATATTGTATATTATGAGCATTTGACTATGTTTTGTTTCTCACTCACTGTTTTGTTTCATAAAGACAACGCACCGTGTCACAAGTCATTCAAAACAATGGCAAAACTACATGAATTCAACTTCGGAATGCTCCCCATCCAGATCTGACTCCCTGCGACAACTGGCTATTCGCAGACCTAAAAAAATGTTCGCTGGTGAGAAATTTCGCTCGGATGAAGTGTCATCGCTGAAACTGAGGCCTATTTGGAGGCAAAAGATAAGTCAATCTACAAAAGTGGTATTGTGTAATGCTAGAGCGGCACTGGAATGATTGCGTTATTCTTGATGGAAATTACGTTGGTGAATAAAGCTAATTTTGAACAAAAAAAAGTGTGTTTTTGTCAGGCCCGGAAGTTTTCAGCCCATGTGTTATGGAGCAATAACTGTTGCTTTTGGTGCTATTTCTATGCAGTTCATTTTCTTCGCAGCATTGTGGCTTATTTACATACTTATGCAGGCTATTCATATTGATGGGGAATTTAGGATGATGTATACACTCACACTACCACACAAACAATTTTATAAACAAACCTTTTAATGCACTTTCTTTGGCTGTGCATTCATATTTTCGTGAACTTTTTAAATGCCTACGTACAGTACATACAAGCATACATACATATGAGCATACAAAAGTAGTTATGTACCCCATAGGGGAATCCTACCCAAATGAATTGAAATTTAACCTTACCACCATGGCTTACAACTAAGTACAGGGTGATCCATATAGTGATTTTTGTTTTAATCAAATGTTATATTGAACATGACAGCTCTTGACAGGAGATCTAGGAAAGTCAATATCATATCTCCGCGAACCGAAATGAATCGCCCTACGCTTGCACAACGTTAGGAAATATTAAAAACTTATGCTACTTCCTACTGGCGGTTCGAACGAACTGAACTTTTATCTGCCGAATCAAACACTATCCCCATGCTGTTAAGATAACTGACACTTTCTACGAGATTGAATTGTAAAATTATTGGTTTGTCGTATGGGAAGAGTTTCATATGGGGTATGTTTATGAGCATATTTACCATGCATACATACGTACACCTGTACATAAATATGTCTGTTGATTCTAGTTTTTTTAAAAGAGTAAAGAAGGGTCACAACGAATGCCCACATTAGAAATTCATTACAAGATTTAGTACAGTATAAATCTTAGTCGAAGTCATCAGTATAAACTAATCTGTCAGAGCAGCCAGTTGTGAGCTGCTTTACACTTATGTCTATTTTAAAGAGTTGAATTTGTGAATTTACTATATACCTCCAATAACCTTTGTTGAGAGCTAGGAAGCTAGCAAGGAGGAAATGAGTCGCCGTGTTTCATTTGCCTCAGATAAGCATCAAAAAGGGAATGTTCCCATCAACATTTCGCCTGCTCGTGGTTCTACCGTGATAATGCATCGACTCTCCGTATATATCCCTCATTTAATATCCCCAATTCATTCGCCAAAAAAGGTATATAAACGGTATTTGTTGAATTATTTAAATAATACAAAAAGTAATTCCCATGCGTGCGAATTGAGGTGCTCGGAGCTAATACCGGTCCATTAAATTACATATACTATGAATAGTTTTTAAACAAAATACAACTGACGCTAAATGCACATATATAATTCATTATATATTGTTTATTATTATGTACATATTTACTTAATATTTATTTTTCCTATGCCACTTTTTGTGGTTGAACAGCTCATTAAGTTCACTAAATCATTTACATACAAATGTATGTATGTGCTTAGCGGTCTTGCTAAATAGCTGTTGTTGTTCGAAATTAATTGTGTGGCTGAAAGATTGTTTTTCGGACATTATTTCACTTTATTCAATTATAAATTTAGAGTTAAAGTAGGTCCGAAGTTTACACAGCGAGAAACTGAACACAAGTGGCGTGACAAAATTCAAGCGCTTCAATATTAGGCTTACGGTTTATTAAAATATAGTAATCGAAAATAGGATACCATCTACGCGTATCTATAAGTACTAGGCATGTTACTGCTAGGATAGAGTGAACAAATGCATAGAGCAAAAGAGAAATAACATAAAATATTGAAAGTATAACCGAGTGTGTGAAATACGAATGTAAGACAAATTGAGCGATATCTAAAGGGGTAAAGGGTGCTCAACATGTATGTAAAAGGAGATCAATTTAGAGATATCGGATTTTAAATTGAAATAATACGACGGAAATTTAAATTGATTGGGCAATCTTTATTATTTTTGTGTAGAACCATTCAAAACAATTATTTTTTTTTGAATAACCATTTCAAAGTTGGCCGCAACTGCGCCGTAATTCGGCCATTCATAAACACCAATTTTGAATGACTCGCTGGAGGACTTCGGTCGGTATCTCGTGAATAACTTTGGTAATATTTTCTTCTAATGCCTCAATCGAAGCTGGTTTATCCACAAAACATTTAGACTTTACATAACCCCACAAATAAAAGTCCAAAGGGGTGATATCACACGATTTTGGTGGCGCACCGAAAAGACGACGCAGTAAATCCATTGTTTCACGGGCTGTTTGCAAATAGCGTTCGCCATTCGCTGTTACATTGGCGCCAGCCTTGTCTTTGAAGAAATATGGGCTGATGATTCCTCCAGCCCATGTACCGCACCAAACGGTGTTTTCAATGGCCGCAATGGCCGTTCTTGAATGGCTTCGGGCCTCATAGCTATACAACATAAGTTGGTCTAAGCGCGCAATAAACACGTAAACAATTGTACGATTTGTAAACGTTGTTGAGGCGTAAGTCTTTCCATTATGAATTTTCGAAATGAGAAAGGAGCTGTTGCTTTTTTTTCCAAAAACTAATCAGCTAAAATTCGACGAAATTTAGTTCCAATAAAAGGGCGTAATTTGCCATACAGCGAACTTAACAATTGATTTATTGCAAGACTCAAGTCACCCTTGACGCCATACGCACATTGAACTGCACCTATTTGAACACGGTGCGTATACGCAACATACATACGTACATATTTTGTCTATTGAAAGCATCATCTTTTGGAAAATATAGGTACTATGATTTTCTAATCTTGAATATATGGCAAAGATGTCTACTGCAAAGAAAAATTACTTTCTATATTCAGTCCTCCCAATAATTCCAGATAAGTGCATACTGGCACCAAATAAAACCGAAATCAAAGACAAAAATATAGACCACCAAATTGAGAAATTATAAACTATATTTTTTGCTATTACTAACAGTTTTTCTTATTCAACAAAAATTAAGATTTTGGATGGTAGTCGTTTTATCATTGCTTTAGACTGGGCTAGTTTTGAGAAGGGCCTACACATAGCATTAACAATTGCCCTTAATGGGTACAGCATTGCGCCACCTTGTGTATTTATATTAATGTTTATCTCAATAAAATTAGATCCCGTTCATAGCAAGATTCCGTTTAAATAAGAAGTCTAATTTTAAGAAGGTTAACACCATGTATGTAAGTAAATAAATCATATTAAGTCTCACAGGGGGTCAGATTTTTATATATAATATTTTGAATGTAATAGCAAGGAATTAGTGTAATCGATTAAGATCTTTTGGTTTTCCTTTTTAATCAGCTTATCGTTGAAATCAACAGCCATGTAGCCTTGTTCCGTGATAAATTAGTACTGGTTGGCCAATCAAGGGATTGCCCTGAGCTGCGAGAAAAAATACGAAAATTGCGCCGAATTTGCGTTGATACTTGTAAGCACACAGGACAAATAATATTACCACAAGTGAAAAGGTAATTTTGTAATACGAGAGAATTTATTTATTTTTATTATTTTCATGCTTAGACAAATTTTAGGCTTTTATAAGTTTTTAGAATATGGATGTTTTTGGGGTTAGCCGATTAGCGGTAAATGCATACGAATGCACATTGACTCTTTAAGCAAGCTGTCCTGTGGTTACAATTGTCGCCATATCACTGCTTACTGACTCTAATCTTTTGTATATTTTTTCTATCAATTCCTTCTTGATTGGCGCTATAGCTGCCCAAGTGCTTGTTGCGTGTCAGTTATATATTTGTGGTGGACGTCTTAATGTTGTTCGCCAAAATGCAGGGATTCTCAATTTTTTGCTACCTCTGAATTGCAGATGATTCTTCATGGCAGAAATACATTAGAAAAAATGTTTTCTATCATTTGGTGTTTTATGGCCACAGTGGATTTCGACCACGTTCCCTACCGAATGGTAGTCACGCACAAACCATTCGGCTACGACAGCCGATCATTAAAAAAGCTCATAATGCCGTTCAAGTAAATACTACACATATTGAGAATATGAAAATTTTGAAAGTTAAGAAAATAGCAAATTATTACAATACTTATTAAAATGTGCGACAGTAAAAGTTATCCAGGGAAAATTGCATATGCATGTGAAACTATAGATTTTATAAATTAATGCAGCATACCAGTTTTCAATTTCTCATTAATTGAATTTTTTAAGGCGTAAATTTTCAGTAAATACTTACACTTACTCTATAATGTTAATGTGAATAGCAAACGACTTCAACCTCGGTCTTCTTCTTCTTTTAATGAAGCGTAAAAAAATACATCAACTTTCCTTTGCAAAATCAAGTATACGCAATGGATACCTCCTCTTTGCAACTATAAAGCCCTTTAAAAAATTAAGGTGATCAGAAAATAAAAAAGTGAGTGTGTAACATTACTACAAATAAATAATATCTATAGTTTCAAGTGAAATATGAAATTTTTGCTGCGTAAAAAAGTTTTTTTTTTCCGCTCGGTGTTATAAAAATTATTAATTGCTATAGTTTTCTACTTTCTCTTTAGTGCAATGGAGGACGGTATGTTGGCTGAAAACCCACACTTAGTTTTATTGTTCTACTTAGTACAGCTATTTTTACGTGAACTGCTAAAGAGTTATCGGCTGGTTCAAGTGGTGCCCATGGATATGTCTGGCTATTACGGTAATCGTACTCGTATATCGTATATCTATATTATATTATTTTTTGTTAAGCCTTTATGCTAAAGCAGAAGAAAAATTCATCAATTAGCAAGCTATAACTTATGTGCACTTTTGCTCATTTATGATCGGAGCTGGTAACATTTTTTTAAATACAATTAATTCTCATTTCATATTATTGAGCACAAGAGTTTAAATGTGTGCGATTTGCTGCGATTCTATGAAAATTTAATTTAATTTTTACGTACCAGTAAAACCATTTCAGACGCAATTAAACATCTACTACAAGCCATGTGGAATAATTAGCTGCACATTTGTGCATACGTGAATAAAAAGTATTTTTACTGAAAAAGTGTGCCCCTAAATTACGAGTTATAGAATTTATTGAGGAAAATTGGTTTTGCAGAAAATCGTGCTGGACCATCAAATCTAGGAAACGTTATGAGTCAAATTTTGCTGTGTAAACAAATAACACCCGATTTCAATCAGGAAGAACTGTGCAGTATAGCAAAAGACTCTCACGAAATCGGGATGCTACTCACAGAACTGCAAGAATATATGCCACAGAACGAATCCTACCTTGGTGAGTATTTACGAGTATGTGCAGATGAAGTGCATATATATGCATATACTATATTGATTACACTAGTTTACGAATTTTCACTTTCAAAAATGGTCCTCGACCAAAAAAGTTTTTTAGACTAATTCGAGGTCGCTAAAACCAAAAATGAATTTTATTTTTTTTTCAAAGAACGGTTTCCGAGATATTCCCAAAAAACCTGTTTTTTGGGCAATAGTGCAGTTATTACCTGCAATCTCGAAAACAGTACGCGCCATTTCTTTGAAGTGCATAAATTTCGAAAGGCTCACATATAACCTACATGGCAATATATAATTCGTGTCAATGGAAGTCGTAGTTTTCGCAAAACACCTGTTGAAAGTAAAAAAAAGGCATTTTTGACGTTTTTTACTAAATTATCAAAGTTTTTAACTTTTTTTTTGAACAAAAAAGTTTTTTATATCGACATAAGATAGGTTTTCTGAAAGACAATTTTGTCACCTACATTTTAAGCCTAAGTTTGTCTGAATCGACGAAAAATTGTAGAAGTTATAACGTATTATGTGAATGAAGACAATTTCATCGTCTGTCGTATATAGTTATGTATCCAAGTTAGACAAACCTCTTCAATGTCACTTCAAGAACTAAACTTTATTTCAATCCAGTTACATTAATAACTTATAACTATGCTCTTACTTTCTATTTACTTATTACAGTTACATTAATAACTTATAACTATGCTCTTACTTTCTATTTACTTATTACAGTTATTCTCTTTATTTTTAATATTTAACAGTTGTTGTTTCTTTTGTTATTAACATTACCTTAGACTAACCTTAAATGTAACTATGTAACTATATGACACCTCCACCACCAGATTAGGCAGTCCCTGCCTAATAAAAAAAAATACATATTTTTAATGAGAATATAGGTGCTTTCTTTTCACTTGTGTTTTGTATATTTTTTTTATTATTCTCATCTTTGGATATTAAATAGTTTCCTTCTTGAACATAGTTTGCAACTTTTTTGTACTTTGGCTTAGATTTACTTACACGATAGTTCTTAACAATTTCATTAGCAAAATCTTCAGTTGATACTTTTTTCGATTTTTTGTTTAACATCTCTACTCTTTTCGGTATGCATTAGTTTTGAAAGTTTTGATAGCTCTTCTTTAGAAATTAAGTTATTAATAACATCAATAGGACGATTTTTGGTAGCTGAATGGATTGTATTATTATAGACACTATTGCTTTAAAAACCTGTTCGGAAATATTATCTTTGTTTTCCGGATCAGCATGAAATAATCTAATGTGCTCATTAAGAGTGCCATGAAGTCTTTCTACATCTGCATTACCTGTCTTCAAGTAGACAGTTGTAGTATGAATATAAATTGTTTGCTCTTTCAAAAACTCTCGGACTGCAATTGTATCGAGCTTGTTATCTATTATCAGTTGTTTTGGCTTTCCTAAATATTGTATTCTTTCTTTTAATGCTTTAATTAAAGAAATCCAGGTCCTGTCCTCTAAATAAGAAGCCGTGGCATATTTTGTAAGTCTATCAATGCTTGTTAAATACATTACTCCACGTTGGGGAAACCATATATCAACATGGACGACTTCACAATGTGTTTCTGGAGTAAAAGTTAAATTTAAACTGTGTTTTTTTTGGAACTCTGTCATATTTAGCTAAACTACAAATTTCGCAATTATTAACATATTTTTGAATTTCCTTCTGAAATTTGGGAAAGTAATAATACTTTTTTAGTTCTAAAAAAACCTCCCCTATACCTCTGTGATTGTTCTTCAAATGTTCTTCTTGTATTACTCGCAAAAGTTTTTGTCTATCAGTCAAATCTTCTAGAAGTAAGTTAGACTTAAGTATCTTTAGGTTTTTGTTTTTTGCAAAAAAATTTATACAATATAATTATGTTGGAACTCTTTAAATAATTCAATATGTGGACAATAAATAACTGCTAATCCTTTATCTGGAAGTTTTTCCCTCATAAAGTTTAAAATACTATTTTTATCTTTAAGTTTCATAGTATGCCGAATTTTATTTTTAAATACTATTTCAGTTTTGCATGAATTTTTATTAGATGGATAGATCATTATTTGCGTTTTAAAAATGTTAAAAGACTGTTCAGTTATTTTGATATAATCCGTATCATCGCTTTCGGCGCTATGTACAGTGTATAATTCTTCTTCAAATATTTCATTCAGATTTATTTCTATTTCTTCTTCTGAAGTTTCAATGTTCAGCCTGCTTAGGCCATCTGCGATATCAATTTCTTTGCCTTTTATATAAGCAATATCAAAGTCAAATTCATTTAGCTTTATCTTCCACCTCTGCAGTTTGGAATTAGGCTCCTTTATATTGTTTAGCCAAACTAATGGAAGGTGATCTGTTTTGATTAAGAATCTTCGACCAAAAAGATATGGACGGAAATATTTTGTGGCCCACACTATTGCGAGTAGTTCTTTTTCAATTGTACTATTGTATAATTTTTCTCGTGTCCATTTAAGGTACGACTTGGAAAAGAAACTACTCTATTTCCTTGCATCAAAACTGCCCCTAAAGCAAAATTGCTTGCATCTGTAACCAACACGAAGGGTTTACTAAAATCTGGGTGGATCAGTATAGGGTAATTTTTTATTAAAGTTTTCAACTTTTCGAAAGCAGCTATGAAATCTTTATCATTACTTTTAATTTTTGTGCCTTGCTTTAAATATTTTATTAAATGATATGCTATCTTAATCCCGTTAATCCTAAAAATGATTTTATTTCTTTCTGTGTCTTTGGTAAAACTATTTTATCTATTGCTTTTACTTTTTCCGGATTCGGTTTGATTCCGGAAGGGGTGACAACATGTCCTAAGATTTTGGTTTCTCTTTTAAGAAAATGGCACTTATCTAATTGGATTTTTAAATTTGCTTCAGTTAAACGTTTAAAAATTTTATCAATGGCTTCTAAATGTTCTTCCATACTTGTCGAAAAAATTAGTATATCGTCTAAATAAACTAGACAAATTAATCCTATATATTCTTTCAAAACATTATTTATCAACCGTTGAAATGTAGCAGGTGCATTCCGAAGGCCAAATGGCATACGTAAAAACTCATAATGGCCATTAGCAGTGGAAAATGCTGTCTTCGGAATATCATCGGGGTGCATCTCAACTTGATGAAAACCTTTGGCCAAATCTAGGGTTGAAAAATAGTTGCTTCTTCCTAATTTGTCAAATATGTCTTCCATATTTGGAATTGGAAACCTATCCTCAATGGTAATATCATTCAACTTCCGGTATCGAATTACAATGCGCCACGTTTGTCTATTATTAGCGTCTAATTTTTTGGGAACAACCCATATTGGGCTATTGTATGGACTACTTGAATTTCTAATTATACCTTGTTTAAGCATGTCTGCAATTTGCGTATTAACTTCTTCTTTATGTACTTCCGGATATCTGTATAGACGAGAATAAACAGGTATGTCATGTTTCGTTTTTATTTTGTGTTTAATTTCATTTGTAAAAGTCAAATTATCATTTTTATCGTAAAATACATTTTTATACTTATTTAACAATTTCTTTTTCGTATAAGTGTAGGTGATCAGTTTTAATTAAAGTAGTTATGTTGTGTTTTCCAATTTCATAATTAAACATTTCTATAAAATTCTCTTTATAAGATATTTCTTTATACATTTCTTCTTCTTTAGAATTAAATATAGTTATAACCGCATTTTTTGTAATGAACTGTCTATTAGGTAAGTCAATAACAGAATTCAAATCTCTTAAAATATTATTTCCTATTATGCCATCAAATTTATCATTGAATTTGCATTCTAAAAATTGGCAAAAGTAGTCAGTTAACTTAAATTCACTAAATATTGGAAACCTGCAAAGCTTTTTTATCAAAGTCTCTGTTCCCAAAGCTTTTGCTACTATGTTAATCTCTGTCTTCCATCTAGGATGACAAATATTAGGGTTTATCAAACTAAACTCCGCTCCCGTATCGATTATAAATTTCAATTTTTTTATAGGATTTTTTATTACTATATAGGGTAATTGTGTTCGCCGGAAATCGGAAAATTTACGCTAGAGTTTCCTATTTTTGAAGCTGCAGTGTTTTTGACTGATTCTATTTCTTTTTCAATTTGTCCCTACAAGAGTAATTGTTTTTAATAACGCTTTATTTTTCCACTCTCTTTGAAGTTACTGTTGATTTATTTAATTGCTCAAAATTTTAACTAGGAGATATCTAGAACTGTACAAATATTGCGGTTTCCAAAATAAATTCCGCTTTATGAGAAATTTTGTTTTCTCTGTCCTCCATAAAGGTCAAAACGTTGACGTTTATTTTTATGATTTTCTAATTATATTTTCCTTTTTTATAATTTTGGTATAAATAGTTAATTTCTAATTTGCTTTCACTTTTAATCTGGTGAAAACTGAAATGTATTGCCACATTTAAATTTTGATAATATTTGTATTCAGTTCATATAATTTCTTATTACTATTATTATTTTTTCTCAATGTCTTTTATTTGTATTGTATTTTTTTTCATCTCTTCCAAGTTTATTTTTATTTTTTTTTTTTAACAATAACACGCCATCTTGATTCACATTTAAAAATATGTTCGCTTAATTTTAAAATTTCAACACAAATGACTCTTGTCAAGCTTTGCAGGTTTTAAAACTTTATCCTCGTCGCCAGTTATGTATCCAAGTTAGACAAGCCTCTTCAATGTCACTTCAAGAACTAAACTTTATTTCAATCCAGTTACATTAATAACTTATAACTATGCTCTTACTTTCTATTTACTTATTACAGTTATTCTCTTTATTTTTAATATTTAACAGTTGTTGTTTCTTTTGTTATTAACATTACCTTAGACTAACCTTAAATGTAACTATGTAACTATATGACAATATCCTTTTGATGTATACAATACGGTTTCGAACAAAAGTAAATCATATATAAATATATATATATATATATATATATATATATATATATACCTATATGTGTCGCAGAATAGGCTTATTTGCCCATTGTACCAATTCCAGCTAAGCCAAGCTAGGTATTACCATTGTACGTCTGTGTATATTTTTCGGTGGCGCCATATTTCTGCAAGTATAAATTTGTGCACGACGACAGAGGGCTAATAAAGAATTTTGTGAAAGCTTTGGCAAAAAACCCGGAAAACACAGCCGTTAAATACTTGAAAACCAAGTTCCCAAGATTGTCAACAGAGAAAATCAAAGCGGGTATATTCGTCGGTCCACAGATAAAGAAATTGTTTACGGACACAGAATTTCAACAATGCCTTGACAGTTCCGAAGCTAAAGCTTGGAAAGCTTTCCAAAAAGTTGTTCATGGATTCTTGGGAAACAACAGGAGCAACAACGACCGTCAATTGATTCATACAATGATGAAATACTTTAAAACTATTGGTTAGTATTTTAAAATGTACATACTCCAAAATATATTTATCATATAAATTGATTGAAAAATTTTTGGAAAATTTACAATTAACTTTCTTTTTGTTAACAGGTGCTCGCATGTCGTTAAAAATGCACCTACTTCACAGTCATTTGGATTTTTTTCCTCCGAATTTGGGGGCTGAAAGTGATGAACAAGGCGAGCGATTTCATCAAGATATTGCTACGATTGAAAAGCGTTATGAGGGCTTTTGGGATCAAGGAATGATGAGCGACTACTGCTGGATGCAACTTCGTGAAGATTCCGTGCAACATAAAAGAAGAAATTTGAGAGTAAAAACGTATTTTCGACCTCAAACATAGCCAAGTCAAAAGCTGCAAAATCACACGTGTTGACTTTATGGGTCATAGCTTCTACAATTTTTCGTCGATTCTGACAAACTTAGGCTTAAAATGTAGGTGACAAAATTGTCTTTCAGAAAACCTATCTTATGTCGATATAAAAAAATTGTTTGTTCCAGAAGAAAGTTAATAAACTTTGATAATTTAGTAAAAAACGTCAAAAATGCCTTTTTTTACTTTCAACAGCTGTTTTGCGAAAACTACGACTTCCATTGACACGAATCATATACTGCCAGTAGGTTATATGTGTGCCTTTCGAAATTTATGCACTTCAAAGAAATGGCGCGTACTGTTTTCGAGATTGTAGGTAATAACTGCACTATTGCCCAAAAAACAGATTTTTTGGGAATATCTCGGAAACCGTTCTTTGAAAAAAGAAATAAAATTCATTTGTGGTTTCAGCGACCTCAAATTAGTTTAAAAAAAAGAGGTTGTCTGTAAAGTCGGTTTACTGACGATAGTTTAACGTGACAACGTCATAAGAAAATATTGATGGAATGGTTGCAATTTTCAAAACAAAATTTTAAAATTATTTGTTTGATAGATATTTTGTATGGATATGGAGGTAATAGAGAGTAAATGGAATTGCAATGGAATAGGTCAAGTTACATTTACACAAACGTGAAAAATTTATCAAATTCATGAATGATATCTTCAATTTCGATTGTGCATTAGACGTTAATAAGTCAACAACACTAAGAGGCACCATCATCGATTTGCCTTTTTCAAGACTCTTTACACTCGAAACACTCCCTTTCATTTCCTACTTTTTCTATCATCGTCCTATTCTCAACAGAGAAATGGTTCATTACCATGCACACAGGAAGAAGGCATATGCAAATACAGGTATGTGAATTTATATACAAATGCGCATATACATACATATATATGCTCACTCAAGTAGGACAGAGCCAGATGTCGACCTTTGCCGAACGCGGGGGCCGATTGTGCTCTTTGTCGTTCGTTCCGCGCTCTCGCTTGCAGTTCAAGCACATTAGCTTACATTTGCTTGCGTACGGAATAGATTCGATATGTCCATATATATTTGATATGTCCATATGACTTGTATGCATCTTTACATATAGATTTGTTCTTTTTGAAAATTGCGCGAAATTGTAAATGTATATGCATGTTTATATACATATATTAGTATAGGTACAATATATCTTATAAGGTATATGGTAAATATTACCATACATTTTTTCCTTCATATATAATAAAAAAATTAATAATAATAACATTAAAACAACAGGTATTATTAACAAACTTGGTTTTATTTTAAATTCTTCAAGTAAATCAAATTAATAATAATCAATAAGAAGGCATATGCAAATACAAATACGTAAATTTATATATGTACATATGCGCATATACATACATATATACGCTCACTTAAGTAGGAGAGAGCAAGATGTCGAACGTTGCCGTTCTTTTGCTTTGTTTGCTCTGTCGTTCGTTCCGCGCTTTCGCTTGCAGTTCATTCAAGGTAACGACAATGAGCAAGGTAACGGCAAATGAGCAAGGTAACGACAAATGAGCAAGATAACGACACATTTTTTCGTGCGTGCAGCCGGCTAAATCGAATTATAAGACGGTATCACGTCAAAAACTCTTTTTGGTCGAGGACCATTTTTGGTGTAAACTAGTGTTATGTATGTATAGAGATTTCTTTACATTGGAGTTCAAGATACCCGAGCAGTGGAGTGTATTTTTCTATTCTTACATAAATTCAAAATCAATATCTCGTAAAAATTTGAAATTGAAAAGACCTTGTAGTGCCGGTAAACTTAAAAAAATCATGGTCCTTGAGAGAAGGGTTCTATCTTACTATTATATGTTGGCAGGAATTACTCAAAAAACTCGATAAAGTCGAGTTCATGCTCGAAAATTTTCGATTAATGAACATCCAAGAGGTGTGCGGGTACTCGTTGCTCATACGCCCGGGATGTTCGAAAATGTGCCAACAAAATCTAGAGCTCATTTTTCGCGCACATCCGTTAAGTGTTTGATCGAATTGTCCTCCAGTTTATGATGTTAAATGGACGTGCCCACAATTCTACAGTCTGTCTTATAGAAGCGTGACCACCATAACTAGGAAACTATTTGAGCAATTCGGGCAAACTATTGCCCAAATATTTTCAATATGTTTGGCATCAGGCGACTGTGGCCAATCAAACATTTCAATCCCATTTTGCTGTTTCCACTCTACACACCTTCAGCTTCGATGCTTGGGCCGTTGCCTTCTTATAAAATCCAAGGTTGGCTTGTTCTTCCAAACATCTTCGCAGCTGCAGCTAAAAATACTTCAAATAATACATACAATCTGCAGATTTTTTTAGGTCTTCTACACGTAAACGTCCTCGAATTAGGTTTTTGGATATACAGGGTGGCTGATGAATTTTGCTACATTAAGAAACTCAAATAACCTTTTTTTTAGTGTATGGAATTCATTTATTTTTTTTTTTTCAAGTTGAAGGTCATTAAATTTTATTAAATGTAGCTTAACTAGTTTTAAAAATAATTGAATTTAAATGCCCCCCATGCTCGTTGACACAAGTGCGGCATCTTAGTAAAAAGTTGTTCATTGCTGCTTTGAGAGTTGCGACAGGAATAGCCGCAATTGTTGCCCGAATGGATTGTTTTAGTTCATCCAAATTTGTTGGCTTTGTTTTATAAACTTCTTGTTTACATAAGCCTCACAAGAAAAAGTCAGGTGCAGTAAGGTCAGGCGACCTGGGGGGCCAACGAAATTCGGAGTTTCTTGAAATCAGTTTATTGGGAAATTTTCGTCGCAACTCTGTCATAACAGTCTGGGCTATGTGAGACGTTGCCCCATCTTGTTGAAACCACACAGAGTTGAAAGGAATTTTCTTTCGGCGTAGTTCTGGATAGAAAAATTCTTTCATCATTTTCAAATAACGGTCTCCAGTAACCGTAACGGTGTGATCATTTTCTTCAAAAAAATAAGGCCCGACAATACAGCGTAAAGAAACCGCACACCACACTGTCACGCGAAGAGGATGCAATTCCGTCTCGTGGAGTATCTGTGGGTTAGAAGTACTCCATATTCGACAATTTTGTTTGTTCACATTGCCGTTTAAATCGAAATGGGCCTCATCAGACATGAAAAGGCAGTTTAACATGTTTTGGTCTTCTTCCACCATTTGCAGGATCTTCTGGCAAAATTCCAAGCGAATCGGCAAGTCTGCTGCATTCAGTTTGTTAACCATTTGAATTTTGTAGGGAAATAAGTCTAAATCTTTGTGCATTATTGTTTGCAAAGACTGTCGGCTGACACCAAGTTGAGCAGATAAGCTTCTTGTTGAAACCCTTGGATTGCTTTGTATAGCTGCATCTACAGCAGCGATCGTTTCCTCCGTCCGAACTGGTGGGTTTCGATGATAAGGCCTTCTTGCGACTGTTCCTTGCTGAGCAAAATTATTCACCAGTCTCATTATGGTCCATCTGCTCGGGGGATCGCCGCCAAACATCCGCCTGTACTCTCTCTGTACCAAAACTACGGACTCCAGTGCGTGATAGCGGCGGACTATCCAAATTCTTGTTTGCGTGTCCCAGTTATCCATTTTAATAAATTTTAAAGATCAATCTGCAAATTAAAACAAAAATGGGACAGATAACTTAAAAAGAAAAAAAGTTATTCAATTTTTTTTTGGTAGCGGCTTTCATCAGCCACCCTGTATTAACACAACTTTTCCTTAAAACTCGTTCAGCTTCATACAACGATAAGTTTTGCTTTGCGACAAACAAATCTATGATCTTCTGATCTTGCTTTGGAGAGGTATTTTGTTTTTTGCCTCGTCCGGGTAAGTCCTCAACGTTTTCAACTTCAGTTTACCCTTCCACCCATTTATTTATGCACGTCTTCCACTCTTTCAAATGTTTTGCTGCAGATGCACGTGACATTTTTGGGCCTTTAGGGTGTGCGGATGGGAACACTGCTTCAAATCGTTTTTCATGCGAGGAACTCATTTTGTAAAAACAACGTACGTACAACAACTAAATTTTTCACAAAACTAACAAATTGCGAAGAGGATACGCCTATTTAGCAGCATTTCTATTTTGTCAAGGAATTTTGCCGGTCACTCTTCAAGAAGAAATTTTTCATTTGGCACAAATGCACTCGTCGACAATGGACATTGAATTCGGTATCAGCTGAATCAATTTGTGGTGCATATTATAAACCAATAGCATAATTTTTAAGAACTTCCTTAGAATAGGGGAACAAATCTAATGAAAACATTATAAAAATATTATGTTCAGGAGAGTTTAACTTGACTAAATGGTGTCGCATAATAACTTCCAGCATGAGTACATTACTTTGTTTTGGTTTCATTGATGGAAAAATCTAAGAGAGTAGATTTATCCTTTATTTACTTGATTTATATTCACAGAACGCAATGCAGCCATGGACTCCGATGTATTGCGGCCTTTCAAACAAGAACGGAATTATACCCACAATAATATTAGCTTGCTCTGTTGCGTGTCACGACCGAGTTATCTGTGAAGGAAACGAGGGAGAGAAGCGAAGAATTAATTTGATAAGGAGTGCCCCATGTAATTGAGCTCACCATTTGAAATGTTTGTCACTAATCAGCCAGATGTTTAAAGGAGAGAACATTTATTATATTTTTAGAACGTATGGAAGAATAACACCGAGGATTCTTGAAGCTAGATAATGTGGAATACCCTTTTTTTAATTTAAACAAGTAAAAAAGTGTTATTATTTACACCTCACTTGAAAGTTAGCATTTAATTAAAATTTATTACGGCGATGTATTTGCTGGCTTATACGTCTATGAATATAATGAACATCAATTGTTGTTGTAAGAAAACACTAATGACTATACCTAAATAAGATATTAAGCAATAAACGTATTCAAATGCATGGTTTAAGTAAAAGATAGTTAAGATAAGTTCATTTTGGATAATGGCGTCCAATAAAACTGCAGATGTATAATAAACGCAATGACTTAATTTCGTGTGTTTTGCTTTAAAGATTTCGTTAGTTCTTTTGAAAGTTTTTGCCTGTGTTATGGCAAAGATTTGCATACTTTTCGTCCGTAACCGAATCCCATACGTTGCATTTGGAGGCAGCTTTATCGCCCGTTTCTTGAGTAGTCTCGCCTTCCTTATGGTCCATGTCATAAAAGCAAGATGTGAAATAGCAATGGCTACAACAAGCCATTCGCGCGTTTAGTTAACGAATACCCATACGAATAGGAAACATTTACTTACTCCTTTTTATCAGCGCAGTCGACACAGTGGCCGATGGCACAGCCTACACGAGACGCCTGGTCGTGCGTGAGCACTTTGTGCGCAGTGGAACTATCAAGCTCCCATTCCTTGAAGGAATTGGATATAAGATGATCGATTTGTATGTAGTCTGAGCCGTTTTGCAATGCAGTGTTCAGACCCACTTTTTCAAAACGCGCAGTTCTGTGGCATTCGCTGGGATTGTTGGGGCATAGGCCTGTATGTATACGAGCCAAGTACGCCAGCTCATTGTCCCAGATAAGATTGCGCATCCGCGTCGCCTTGCTACTGCCAGCCGTTTTGTCACGTATCTTATTGTGGTGCTCCAAAAAGAGACGCCGCACTTTGAAAGTCAATGGCATGTGGCGTTTGAACGTACCCTGCTCTTTCTGAATATTGGATTTTAATGTAAACATTTAACTATTAAAATATGTACATATAATCGCATTAGTACAAATTCGTGGGCATTTGGCATGTGCAAGAGAGCTTTCTGCATTTTCATTGCAATATCTGCTGCCCACAGCATAAGATTTACGTATGTATGTATGCCTGTACTCACAATTGCAGATGTATCACACATTAAGTGGTTTCCTTTCGAACACCAATTATCACTGCTGCAAAAATAATTATAAGCCGCTATGCTCCAACAACAATCAAACAAGCCGAAATAAAAGATTACTAACTTAAACCGAAAGCTCATCGCAAAATGTAGCTGCATTGCAGAGAAAAAGGAATATTTACGGCTCAACCAGTTCGATTTATTTAAATTTTTTGAAGTAAAGGTATTTCATAGGCAGATTCGTTTGGTATGTCAATCTATGTATTTTTTGTAAAGAGGAGTACAGTAAAATAGAAAGATAAGTGGGGGCTTCTTTGGGGCACTTAATAGAAGCGGCAGTATTGCGCACCACTTGCAAATGCTCAGCTGATACTTTTCTGATGCTAGGCGTTTGTTTGCATAGGTGCGTAAGTAAATATAAATAGTGGCTTTTTTTTATAAATATTTTCCTTGATAATTTCGATATTGACGGCAATTTACTACTAAAATGACAAAGAAAGCAACTTCTGGTTCCATTTCTAGTCGATACCGTATAAGTAATTTGGTTATAGAGCTGCTCAGTTTTTCACTGAAATACTCATAAAACAAAAATATAAATAACACTGTGTGACAAAAAAAAAATTAAATATACTTTTATGGAGACCTAGCACAACTTATGGCTATAGAAAAACTAAACAAAATGGTATAGGAGACATTTCCAATACACCCCCAAAATCTCATTTTATGGCCATAAAACCGTTTTTCAGTAGGTTGATGTGAAGAATCACTCCTAACTTCGCCAATTTCCATCCGATTTCGAATTTGTTTTATTAGTTCGAAAGAACAAAAACAAGCATTTTTGACAGTGTGTTGATAATTTTTCTGAAATTACAACTGACGAGACTGTAGACGGAAGTATTTGGAGTTTTTTTATTTTTTCTCTATTTTTTCAACTTTGACATAATTTTTACGATATTATCCGATATTGAGGATTTTTTTTAGTACACTACTGTTATAGTAAATTTAATTTTGCGTCGAATGAGCTATATTTGACTGTAATTGAATTAAAATTAATAGAGTTGTGTGGTACGGTGCAGTACACAACGGAACTGGTTCCAAACTTAAAAATGCATTAGAAACGGCCCTTTGGAGTTTAGTATGGTACGGTACATTTGTCATTCTCTTCATCAGTTTTGAATACTTCTCTGTAAGGAAATTCGATCATCATCATTCATCTGAAGTCGTCATCAACTAAATTCCATTGTTTAAATCGAGAAGCGAGCGTTTCAGATTGTCTTCTCGATAGAAGTAAATCACGAGAAAGGTCCTGAAAATCTGAATTTGATACAATGTGTCGCTCTGAAGACTTAGAACCAGACGGAAAGTACTCTTCATCATCAGGTTTATTGTTATCAGTTTGATCATCAGCAATGAGTTGAACTTAGTTCAGTTCCTGCAGTTGAGTCAATCATATCGTCCAAGACTACGGGGTTCTTAACAGTTGCAACATCAGCATACTTTATATGCTTTCGAGCTTTATAATGATGACCGTTTACGTCCGTTTTATAAAAATAACAATCATCTGGTGTATGATAAGGCTGATGATGCCACATCATCGGAGAATATTGAGAAATTCGACTTTTCTGGCAACGTTTTGATTTATATCTCTTGAATTTCAATGAAACAAACAATACAACTTTGACGTTTTAATAAGGTTAAACAAACTTATTTTGTTAATCAATGTACAGTGTGAACTTTGGTACACTTGGGAGCTTTTCCATATTTCTATTGAAAAAAATGTGCTATAATATGTCAGATATTTTCGTAAGTTCTAACCAGTTCTGTTGTATGCAGTACAGTGTACTCTTATGTATACATATATACTCCAATAAATATTACGTATCTATAATAACGCATCAAAACACGTCCTTATTCCCATTTAGCGTAAGTTATACCTCCATACCAAATTAGTAAAAAAAAAAATAAAATCTTAAAACTCACACAACTCTTTTAATTTTAATTCAATTACGCAAAATTCGACGCAAAATTAAATTTATTATAACAGTAGTGTACTAAAAAAAATCCTCAATATCGGATGATATCGTAAAAATTATGTCAAAGTTGAAAAAATAGAGAAAAAATAAAAAAAATTCCAAATTTCCGTCCACAGTCTCGTCAGTTGTCATTTCAGAAAAATTGTCAACACACTGTCAAAAAAACTTGTTTTTGTTCTTTCGAACTAAAAAAACAAATTGGAAATCGGATGGAAATTGGCGAAGTTAGGAGTGATTCTTCACATCAACCTACTGAAAAACGGTTTTATGGCCATAAAACGAGATTTTGGGGGTGTATTGGAAATTTCTCCTATACCATTTTTCTTAGTTTTACTATACCTACAAGTTGTACTAGGTCTCCTTAAAAGTATAAAATCACTGTCGCACAGTGTAATTATACATTAATCATAAATTACATACATGTAATATCTTTTAATACACAAACTATT
Organism: Anastrepha ludens; assembly: GCF_028408465.1. Classification (NCBI taxonomy): domain Eukaryota; kingdom Metazoa; phylum Arthropoda; class Insecta; order Diptera; family Tephritidae; genus Anastrepha; species Anastrepha ludens. The sequence continues at coordinate 127,083,121 of NC_071501.1, forward strand.
TTGCAAAAATTTCGTCTTCCACTGCAATCGTGCAAACAAAATTTGTATTAGGCCAGAAATCTTATATTTATCAAATTTGGAATCAACTAGACGGACTTAATTAGGATTTCATGTAAATCCAATCCCTCGGCAGGTAATGGCAAACCTCCGAGTGTATTTCTTCCATGAAAAAGCTCCTCATAAAAAATATCTGCCGTTCGGAGTCGGCTTGAAACTGTAGGCCCCTCCATTTGTGGAACAACATCAAGACGTACACCACAAATAGGAAGACGAGCTCGGTCACAAACACCTAAAACGGGTGTACGCGCCAATTATATTTATATAATGTAAATCCAATTATTTTTTTATTGGTAATGGTTATTTGTCAATTGTCAATTTTACAATACTTCTTGCCTTGCACGCTCCAAATAATTTTCTCGTTGTTGGCTTGTAATCAAAGCAACCAAGGTTCTTCTTCTGGGCATTACAAATAAATTTATCCTAACGATACTAATAAAAATGTGGACGTATGAAGGTTAAAAGTCATTATATGCCTTTATTATTTTATTTATATACCTTTATCACAAAGTTTGTATCAGCTGATAAGCAGCAAAGCTGAATTGCAGTGACGCGCAAAGTAGAAAACAGTTTGAAAACAACGGCGTGCTTGCTTGGACATGCGCGCCTTTTAGTATCTTTTGCCTTTTTGCGAGCTCACAATCGCTTATTTCCAACATTTTGTTTTAATAAAATATGAGTAGCAGACACCACGCCCATGAACATTATGATCATCACTTGAGGAATAGAAGTCGCGATGTTCCATTTAAAATAAAATGTTCAATTTATTGTAGATTTTTTATGCTATATACACAAATGAAATATACTAATACGATATAGCGGAATAGAATGCAATTACATTCAAAAAACTTATATTTATTGTTTAAATAATAGCATAAAAATAGAAAGATTTTCACAGAAAATCTAAAAACGCATACTTCCGTTATTACTTCTACAAATTGTTTAAGGCTTAGCATTAAATCCGAAATTATTTATTAGACGGTATTAGTTAAATAGAGATGACTTTAAATTTTTCTAAATAAGTACGGCACAGCGCTTATCAATTGAGCATTCGAAATGTATTTGGAGCAAAAGTTCTCACCAATATTATAATATGTAATATATAATGTTGACTTAAATTCGGTTTCGAAAAACTTTTTTTCATACGTTATTTTGTAAGGATGCAAAATGCAACCATCTCATTCATTCAAACTATCGTTAATTTGGCTTGTATTTGGCTTATGTCAAATCCTTTCCCTTTTCTATAAAATTATTTTCTTAATTTTTTTAATTTTTAATTATTTATTTGTAGATAATTCCGAAGTCTCTGTTTTGCTATTCTAAATCTATTTCCGTTACAAATTCACAAATATTTCGCCCTGAATTACAATACATTTGTCAAAGGCTACAATCACTCCGTCGCACTTAATTATCCTAATTTAACTTTACAAAACATTACAAAATAAGCAACTCCCTTCTTTTTTATGTATGCAAGTCTTAACAGAAACGCCACAATTACAAATATGGCAAACTTAAATACAACATCTTTTGAAGATAGACCTTTTTTTGCTGATTACCAGGGAGTAGTTTCTATAATGCGGGAATTGAATCAAAATCTCTTTAATTCATAGTTAGCATTACTGAAGTGCAATTACAGAGCTAGAATTGTCTAGAGAACCACTACTGAACTATCTATAGAGGCTTAAGAGTAATGAAAATAGTTATAAAAAAATTTTTTTAATTTAAGATAACATATTATGTAAATTATCTACGACGTAGATGTGGATGCAAGTATTGATGCATTTAAGAAGATTGAGTTGAGTTGGTTCAGTTTAAATTTAATATTGGTTTTCAATGGATTCAATTGAGGAACTTTCAGGCCACTGCTGCACTCGCTTATTCGCGTATAATTGTCGAAATGAAAAGCAATCACGTGTGAGCACTTGCCGAAAGTTGTTCCAACCGCAGACATAGTTCCTGTGCCAATCGCAAATGTGTAGCGGCATTGGCGCACGTTGATGGAGCAGCGGAGGAAGTGGCGGTAGCAGCAGCTTCGAGAGGATTTAAATGTGTCATCACCTCCTGGTAGCTGGGACACACACCATGCCAGCGAGCTTTGCCACACGCATGCGACTATAAGAAAGAGGAGAGGAAATGGTATAAGTAAATGTCTTATGGTCAGGCGACTTAAGAAAGAGATTGATTGCGAAGATCCTATCAAGCCACTGAAGCTGTGCACATGCTGCACTCTCAGTTTATTTTTTGTAGTAATTTTAAATTCATGTTATACCTACCATGGTGAAATCACGCTTCCATTGGACGTCACACTGGCCATCACATAGCGGGCAGGGACGCTCTAAGCTATAGCCCCCACATTCACTACAGTCAAGGGAAACATGGTCATCCGTCCAGGACACACCACATGTGAAACAGGACCCCATTTGCTGACGCAACTCCTCAATAGTGAGTACGTTGTCTACGGAAATTTCCAAAGGACTACCGACCAAATCCGATAACGAAGAAGACATGCTGATACTGCTGCGACTGTAAGCAAAATAAATAAATAGATTAATTATAATTATTTGAGTTGAAAATTTAAATATTGTATTAATATGTATTGTCGATGTTCAAATAAGCTGAGGACTTTAGCTCCGTGTCATATGCAAATATGGATGACCATTGGCGCCGCGTGTTGGGTGCGACGGTTATGCCGACTACTGATTTCAGCTGGGTTCCACAAGTGCAGATGACGAGAATTCTAGGCATGTAAGGGACACGACCGTGAAAACCAAAAGCAAGACGATGCCGGCGTGGCAAAAGGCAGTTGCTTGTGCGAAGATCTACCTTGACGTGATGTGATTACTTTATTATGGTTACTTATTTGTAGTAAATAGTAAAATATGACGGCATTTTTCCAATGCAATGCAAGCGATAAGAATAAGAGGAAGAATTTCTATAGAATTGTTTAAGTTAGTTCATATTTGTACTTGCACACATACAAACATACATACATGCATGCACATGCTCGTATATATAAAAGTTGATTTATTGAACTTACCCTAGGGGGCTGCAGATATCCGTGAATTGTGGACCATGTACACTGGCTAAAGACATTGCTGAAAATAAATAGAAAAATATATAAACATTAAATATCGATAAACGAATCAATTACATATTACATATATAATTAAGCGCTTATAAATCATGAGGTATTATGGACGAATCTCTTCAAAAAAATATTTACGCTATTCAATACGAAGCTGTATATGATGCACAAAAAGTAGTCTATATAAAACTTTTGAAGTTTTTTACATAACAGTTCGCAACCTCTTCCTGCATCCCCCCACCGATGGAGTTAAATGTCCATGAACTGAAAGATCGGCTGCTGTCAATTGCACTGCTAGCAAGCACACTTATGCAAATATGATACTTACATACATACATATGTACATGTGTTTGGATTCCCATTTTATTTGTGTACCTGGCGTGGTGCTATTTTCAGAAAATGTCTATTTTTAATTTCAGAGCAGTGTATTTGAGTGGGTGCGACTGTTTTGTAGTTATTTTTGCGCTTTTCACATGACTAGAATACTGTACTTACAGCGCAAAAGCACATCATACAAACATACATACACACATGTACACGCCTATGTAAAAATGCAACCATGCAAGTAGGTGCTTTTGCATGGCGTCTAGGATAAATGCAGGTGTAAAAATTGCCGCACATCTGTATAAAAGTAAGTACATCTGTGTGTGTGAATATGAATAATGCATCGAAATAGATATACAAATCAATTTACTCGGCAAGCACAGTCGTTTATAATGAGTCACACATATAAGTATGTACGTAGATGTATACAGATACCCATTAATGTATAAGCAAAAATTTTCAGTGAATGAGATGTAGTGGAAACTTGAGAAACAAAGACACTATTCTAAGTTGTTGGTCGGGCCAGCAATACAAAGCAATTTTCTATGTGTATGTAAGTACATAAGCGTGTATGTATGTATGTATCTTTATTTGTGAATAATTAACAAGAGGTATGAAATATTGGGAATAACCGCACAAAATTATCTGGAAGTTATAAAATAATTCATATTACTTGAATGTGTCATTCCGGTTAAAAACATTGGAAAAATGCAAAGTATGTTGGTTCGAAGAAATTCAAAAAATAATAATTAATCGAACAACAGGTTTAAAAACAACGACTGCCAAATTTGAAATCTAAGCAATGTTAATGCTCACACACAAAGGCCGTCGAACAATTTGTATTTATGCAGTCATGTAAAAATAAATACGAAGGTTCAAAGAATATTGTTCGAGTACGATTCACTGAACTCAATTCGTTGACCTTTATTTTCAAAATTATTTGCAGTACCTCCTACCTACCTACTTATTTTTGTGCATTTTGATGTTTTAAATACATATTTATCATACATGGCCAACTAGTTACTACTGCATACAAGTGAAACAGAATATGATACAGCGAACGCTCCGAAATGCATGAAATAAATCAGAATAACTTTAAAATGTGAAAAATAAAAAGAAATTCTTTAGCGTTCATGGCTTTATAAACCGTTTCCCGTTTCTCTTTTGATATAGACATTTAATAATGTGCATATGTGTGAATAAGTCTCAAAATACAACTATGTATGTATGCATGCGTGTGGACATTGATCTTTGGATAACATAGTCCATATTAGTGAGACGAAAAACGAGGCGTAGACTTTTATTTGCCATGCACCAGGTCCACAAAATAACCGCCAGTCATGGGTATGTACACATGGTAATTATTTTCGAGAGCCGGGTAAACGTCCAAAAACTGGTAAAATGCGCTTAACGATTTCGTAAAACTAGATTTTGGTTTTCACTTAAAAAGTATTTATCATTTTATTTGCCCTCTTTGCTACGACTAACTCATAGCAGTAATTACTTGGCAACGCATACATCAGTGTAAACCTACATTTGTATGTTATGTGACATTGCTGAACACAAATGTGCATATGGAGCTAAGTGTGGACCTAAAGTTTATTAGTTCCCCGCTAATTAATGTCAGCTTTAATACACATATGAAGCACACGATCTCTTGAATGTATCAATTTGCATTACTATGCTGATGGAGATACGCAAAATTTGCTCAGCTGTAAGTTGACACTTGTTGTTTCTTTTCCCCCACCTGTTTTTTTATTTAATGTTTGCAAAGCCCGTTGACGTCAACGCCGCATTGCAGAAAAGTGTCTCTGATCGTCAGCTTTAAGTCACACACGACAAAGAATAAAGCACTCATAGGCACATGTTCCATTACTGCAACAATTGATGCTCAGTGTTGGAAGATATTTTACAATAAGAGACTGCAAATATTCTCTCTCATATACTTAGAAAGCTAATAGAACTGAGCTTTATACTGTTATAGTATTTTTATTTAGCATAACTGTGATCAATGCCACGAACTGCGGAGAATGCTTTATTAGAAAAAATCTACATTGTCTTTATTCGCCGGAGCTTCTTTGGGGAATCGTATGCTAGAGCCGACGATATTTACAGCTATAAAAAATAGTAAGATTCAACAGTACTAAGCAAAACAATAGGAAAGAGCAGACTAAGCAGAATTATTGGTCACGCTGTTGGACACATGCAATGTGCAATACAATATCGCATTAATTGCCCCAACGGCAGCTTCTGCAACAACGGATGGCATGCAGCTATTGAACAAACGTACACACGCTCGTGTAATCAAAGATTCCATCATACAAATACACATAGAAAATTAATTGAATTAAAAGTGAAAACAGGAATGCAGAGTACAATCAAAGCCAAAGGAAGCAGTGCAAGCATTCTTTTATGAAATTAACTAACTACAGGGTCTTTAAAATTTGAGTATCTTTATTTACAGTTTTTGTCTTAACTTTCTACAGTTGTTAAACGGAATTCTACAATTTGTTAAAACGAGTTCGAATTAGCTCTATAAGGAATGAAAAAATAAAAATCCGCTACGAATATACGGGGGACCTGTCAAGGCAAATAAAAAAGCAACAGATTCGAATGGAATTTCATGGGTAAATTTCAGTCAAATGGGTTGGCAAAAGTTCACAGAAGTCCCGGTCGTTACATTTAACATATCGCTGCTATAAGACAAGCATTGTAGCACAACAAAATGCAGCTGGAATGGGTTTACTGTCAATAGATTGTGATATTGAGATATGTGAACAATCTTTCTTGGCAAGACTTGAGACATGACACATGCCACATGGAGAGTTAGACGAAATGTAAGGCCAGGTTCGATTTGAGGTGTGCGTCTAACGCTAAGCAATTAACAATAAAATATATAAAAAGTGCTTATTTGTTTCTTTTTTAAAGCATGCAACTAGTAGCAGAAGAGGCTTTGGTAAATATATTTTGGTTCAAATACTTAATAGGCGTCCAACAGAAAAACGTTTGTAATATGAAATTGCAAAGCTGTCAATTCTGTCGGTCAGACATTCAGTTTAGAAATATTTATGTCCTTTACTTTTAATGTTTCTTCATATAGTATACATGTATGTATAATATGTCTGTAGTAAGTCTATTAATGCAACTAGTAAAGTAAGGTTACTATGGCATTGGCTACCCACGGACCATTTATTTATACTTTGACGCTCACATTACAATAATTTAAAATTCACAACCAACGAATTTTGTATTCAGCAAAACTTACATATTATATTTCGACCGATATGAAATCCAAATAAAAATATGCACTTTATGGAGAGGCTTCGACCTCTTGACAAAACCGTAGCACAAAGTTTCAATCTGTTTGCGTTTTGACTTTTGCTGACACAGTTTCATACACACTGTTCTCGATTATTGTATCGACAATTTTATCAGCGACACAGTTAACAATTTGGATTCACGATTAATGTTTTTTTAACGTTGATGTTTCAACTATATTGAGCATTTGTCTTTATTTAGACTGCAGCTGAACAATTTTACAACTTTTCCAGCTCAATTGGTTTTACTTATTTAAGCTATATTTTTTTTAATTCATATCAATTTGGTTGCTTCCGTTATTTGTCCGCATTCAACTCTTTTGCTAATCACAAATTTACGTTATTTGCTTCAGCTACGAAGTGAAAGGCACGACTCAACTCAAACGACTGAAATCATACGCAGTGTGTGTCCGACTTTTATGAGATTTCGCACACAATGCAGCCACCGCTACAGCTGCCGTTTACAGTAAACTGAGTCGACGACATCCAGTGTATTGGGTACGCTTTGGGTCCCAGCAAATGACTAAATGGTATACATATGTACATACATACGTACTTGCATACATAACCATATGTGTGTGACGTGTGCGTGCATACAAGTTTTCAAATTCGTGTAAGTATTTATTTCGTACATATGTATGTATGCAACTGTGCCATTTTCAATGGGAACACTGAACCAAGGAAACGGAAAGAGCACGCAGAGGCGGAGAGGCGAGAAGCTTTGGGATAGAGGAAGCACTGACAACCAACGTGCCGTATAAGTGGTCTGCCAGCTCACCGCCCTCCCCACTACAAATTTTTTTATGAGCCGTTAATATGCGAATTCATAAAACTGATCGGGGAGAGAGAGAGAGAGAGAGAGAGAGAGAGAGAGAGAATGAGCGAGAAATTACAAAACGATAGTGATAAATGCAACTGTAGCAACAAAATTATTTGCAATCATGAGTGTGGGGCACGCGTGTCTGACATGATGGCGCCAACAACAAGTTCATTTTTACTTTTGAAACTTTTTTTATTGTCTGGTGATTTTTGCGTTGGGTTTTTATTTTGTTCGCTGAGTAGTGAAATCCGCCTAAGTTGATAATTTGTTTAGCTTTTATTACGAAAATGAGACGTAGAAACAAAACGTATAAACAAATGCCGACACTATAGACACACATGCACATATGTACGTACATATTTAAATACATAAGATAAGAGGCTAAAGACAAAGCCAGAAAGCAAAAGGAGAGTGATGAGGCTGATCAAACTACACCAACAACGTATACTACTACAAAACCTCGCCACAAGCTTCTAAAATCACACCGCACCAGACACCGAACATCGTGTCAATACGATTTCTAACACTTACGGCATATGCCCAGTCATTCTTTATCTTATTTGATTTACAATACAATATACGCGTAAGGTTATACATATATGTAGGTATCTGTATATAGTTTTATTGTGAATGAACTGAGTCAGGCGAGAGTTTAACGCCGCCCTCAATTTGAATTCTCTATCATTTAAATACTTACTAAATTTCGGTGTGTAATTTAGTGCAAAAATAACCAAAGCGTCAATATTTCAGCTAATTTATTAAAACTTGTCAGTGGGAATTCAAAGGAAATGGGTTAAATCAGGTGTTTGGTTATGTATAAATTTCCAAGAAATGTTGAAAATAGTCACTTTTCTAGAGCCAATTTTTTCAGCCTATAGACACAGTTTTACTCAACTCAGCAAGTGTTCCTTGGTGCCACGTGTCGTAAGCTCAAAAGAATTTGCTGTCCGATAACTCCAAAGGATACAATTAATCAACTAAATAAATTAATGTATTTGCAGTTCGATAATTATATTTAATTACAGGTATGCCTCATCGAATTAAATTAAGAAAATATAGAGGGGACCACATAATACATTTTCTAAGATAAAAAATAAATATGCGCTAGTTTAAAATACTTAACGACGCTCACGACATAGGCGGGGACTTGATTTGTTGTCAAGTAAACGAGCTAGTAAGAACGAATCGTTTGCAATCAATTAAATACATATCAGCGTTTGTACCAGTGGCATCTTAACATAATCGGATGCGCGGGCAAATTTTTTTTTTGGTGCTCTCGAATTACTTTCTATAGTACTGGTTATAATGGAAACAAAGTTACGGAAATGCGGCCTAATGGAACGGAAGAATTATGTGCCATGAAATTTGCCATGATTATAAAAACTTGTATTTGGTTAACACTATAATTGCGCACAAAACAATTATACAAAGTAGTCACAACGGCCTCTGTAATCAATTACGCCGCAATAACTCATATATTTTGATTTTATGTCGCTGTTGCAGAGCCAACGCTGGATCCCATACCCAAAATCTCAAAACGCTTTTTCATGGGTTCGAGCTTATTTATGTATTGGTTGGAAATATCTATGGTAAGGTTTTATTTAATTTATTACAAAGATTTGCAGCAGAGTAAATGCCCATTAAGGCTGTTAAGGGTTGGGCTACGATATTATTGACAAGTTTTGCTAATTTACTTGTTTTTTTATTTAATTTGACTAATTTTTTACGAAAATATAGTTCATTTTCTTACAAAACCATTTAAATCCAAGTTCCAAACTTTGTGCAGTTTAAAAAATTTGAGCAAATTTTCATCAAAATAAGAATATTTACAAAAACTTCGAGTATGCCATTAAATTCGCCCTTGAATTAATAAAGTGCAAGTTTGAAGTTTCTCAAAATTGCGTTAATTTTTGGTAATTACTGTTACTAGTGGTATTTTTTACATTTATTTATTTTTTACAAACACAACAAAAAAAAAATATCAAAAATCAATAAGAATTTTAAGTCGCTTTAAATTTGCTAAAATTGAATGGACTACAAAAAAAACTGCAACTCAGAATTTGTCTAAAGCTTCTGAACAAAATTTTGAGATTTTGATGAAAATTTGTTGAATTTCTTTTTAATTTTATACAATGTTTGGAACTTTGAGTTATATAGTTTTGTTGTAGTATATTGTTCTTATTATTTTTTATAAAATAAAAATAAAGAAAACAAAATAAATAAATAGCAAAATTTGATGCTCTGTCCAATTACGTTTATACATATGTATGTACATTGTTGCCAAGTTTGTTGATATTTTGCCTCAATGCATAATCACAGTTTAGCGTCTCAGTACCAGACTGGTTTGGATCGAACTTCATTTGAGGTATTTGAGACGTTAAAAATGAATTCGAATTTTCGTCATTGTCTACAGAGGAGGAACTAGCGTACATACATTAAGCAAATTCATAAAACTGTGCCTACATTCTACGGACAAGCTCTCTTTCGCCATGCCACACCAAAAAAATTACATAGTAAGAGACTTTTGCATTTTTCTAACGAGTTTGTTTATTGAATACAAGTAGTTTTTCAAGGAATCATCTCGAAATTGTGTGCAACAAAACAAGCAGCAATTAGAGTGTCATGTGTTAAACATTTCAAATAAATATTAGAATATTCCAATAAATACTATTTGTACATATGTACATACCTCCATTTATATATGTATTTGTGTATTCAAAATATCTGCACCCAATCAGCGCCTATTTGAAATTGTTAGGGAGAGAATTAGAGATTGTCTTTTAAAAGATGTTACTAAATGAACTGGGGATAATGTAAGCTCCGACTCCATCTATACGCCATATACTCAGCTGTATTGGTAAGTGCTGACCTGTACATTTAAATATTTTTGAAGGGGAAAGCCGAATGCCGCAGCTAACTGAGAGATTGCTTGAAATTTTATTTATTTTAGCTGGGATTTTGCATTTTATTGCTTATTGGAACGCATATGTTCATGTATGTATGTATGTGCACGTATTTTTCTTTATCACGGTGCTGCATCATTTGAGGGGAAATTTTCCATGAGTGCAAAATTTAATATGGAATTAAATGGCATTCAAATTTTTGTTTACACAAAAATTTACAAGACTGATGTGCCAGATTTTTATATAACTATAGATATACTCGTGCTCGTATATGTTTTTTTCAATCTGAATGTAAATATTTACACATGCACGTTCATAGTCATAGGTGAGAAGTACTCGTGTACGAGAATGATTTACTTTGCTTTGGTGATCCTACTGCTCGTTTTCACACCTGTGCTCGATTTACATTCCAGAAAGGTGGTCCGGTCGGAGGCGCGAAATCGAAATTTTCCTAAGTAATACAATAACCAAACATACATATGTATGTATGTATGTGCACCGTTTTCAACCTAAGTACTAGACTCAATAAAAAAATTCTTATATTCAAGTTATCGTATAACAACACTGTCGCTAGCGTCTCCTCATAATTCGCAGTATTTTAGTAAAAGTGAAGTTACGAAAACTTTTCTAGAAGCTTAACTTTAAACGATAAAACTGAAAGCATTAACTGAAACAGTAAATTTTCTGAAAAGGTTCTCATTAAAACCAATAGCCTTTCACTTACCTCAATAATATTGTGGGAAGAATTAAAATGTACCCGAAAATTTTACAAGTAAATGCACCCGGAGAATTACTCCGAAAAGGCTCGTGATTAGCTAACTAACAAAATTAGGCGTAACAACAGAAAATTATAACCCTTTTAATATAAAAAAATTAAGTCGAATTGTGTATTCGGACACAGCTCAATAGGAAAGTGGAGTTCAGGTGGCACAGACTACATGACTCCGTACTTTAATTGAGAGAGAAGGTTTCGTACTACAATTGAAGAGGAGGGATGGCGCAAAGGCATGAATCCTGGCCATAGGACCTTTCACATCTATACAGACGGCTCTAAAACTTTAAACGGAGTGGGAGCGGGCATTTACTGCTCAAAACTAGGGATAAGGCAGCCTATCAAGCTGCCAGACCACAGCAGTATTTTCCAAGCGGAAGTTTTTGCTGTGGGGAAAGCCGCGGAGCTAGCCTACACAAGAGCAAGAAAGAACTCCACAATTAATATATACGTGGACAATAAAAGCCATAAGCTCATATTGTATTAAGTCCAAAAATGCTCAACGGAGCAGGGAGGACATAGAAAGGCTGGCCGCAAACAGTAAGCTGCATATCTATTGGATACCTGGTCACAAAGGCATTATGGGGAACGAAATAGTAGATGAGATAGCAAAAAGTGCTATTAGACTATCATTTGAACAAGAGAACGACATGCCAAAACCGCTAAATACTATGTATATACAACGAAATGGACGACTACATGAAAAAACTAGTGGACGCTAGGTGGACTAATCTGACCACATGCAAAACAGCAAAAGTTATGTGTAGAGCTAACGACAAAAAACTGACTCAATTCGTACTTACGCTCTCGCGAAAGGACTGCAGAACTATCATAGGTATGCTAAGAGGTCATAACCTATTGGTTTCACATGCATACACGATAGGGATTGCTAACACGGACAAATGCAGGAAATGCAGAGGATGTTAAGGAAACTTTAGAACACCTTCTGTGCGTCGGTCCGGCATTATTAAAAACACGTTTAAAATGCCTGAGAGCCCCATTGTTTGAGGGTTTGGAGGACGTCTCAAAAGCGGACCTCCCAGCTCTGCTTCGATTCGCCAAAAGCGCTGACATCCTACATGATGTCTACTTTCGGTATTCATAAAGGTCTCCATCTGGTATCGCTAGGGACAAGAAGGTCTATGCGTGGCTTATTGCCAGCCAGGCTAACCCAACCTAAAAAAATTAAGTCGAATTGGGTATTAACCTCAACATTTTTAAATTTGGGTATTTAGAAGGGTGAGTGCTGAGTGTTTCCCTTTTCTTTTTTTTTTTTGTAGGGACAACTAGCAAGTGTAGCACTCAGACATTAATTGAGTCCATTGTATTACACTTACAGTCTCATCCTCCTCTTCACAAGCTGGGCAGAGTACACTGTCTGAGATGCCCAACCTTTCCATGTGCTTTGCCCACAGAAAGTGGCCCGTCATCAGTCCAACCAGCCGTCTACACTCCCCTCTGCCTAATGACAGAAGGGTTTGCGACAGTCGATCGGACATGACAGGTAACATCAGTTTTGTCCATCTGCAGCCTCTCTCAGCCTGCCAAGCTCGTTTGTGGGTGGTAGTTACTCATTTGCTAACCGTGGCCGTGATGGCCGCAGAGGGGAGTGGCAAAGCGGGCTCTGAGCCAAAGAAGTTGGCCTCAGAGCTCATCTTAAGTAAGGAGTCAGAGGTCTCGTTACCCGCGATACCCACGTGCCCCGGGACCCATGTTAGCATCAGGCTATATTATGTCTACCGACATAGTTCAGCCTGGATTTACAGGATTTGACTACCCCTGATGTGGTTGGAGGGCTGTCTAAGGCCATAAGCGCAGCTTGGCTGTCGCTGCAGACACATATAGATCTGCCCCTCCATCGTTTTTCCACAACAAAGTTCATCGCTTCTTGAACTGCATACACCTCCGCTTGAAACACAGATGCATACATTCCAAGAGCAAAGTGCAGTTTTGTCCCGCTGGATTCCACGTAGACCCCAGAGCCAGAGCCATGCTCGGTCCTGGAGCCATCCGTAAAAATGCGAAAACAGTGTTTACCGGGCTCATTTTCTGAGTCTCCCCACAACTGAGCCTCTGGTAGCACTACACTGTATCTCTTTTCAAGTACGACTCATTTTGGCATGCAGTCAAGGGGCATGGAGAGAATCGTTGGATCGATGTCCATGCCTTCTCTGTGTTCCAATGCCGGACAAGGGCAGTAAAAGTTCCCACTGTGTTTCAGTCTGCAGATGGCCTTCAAGGCCTCTCCTTGGATGAAAGCATCAAATGGTGGTAAACCAATCAGAGCCTCTAGTGCCGGGCCTGATTTAGTCGGAAAAGCTCCGGTACAACAGATGGCCACAGTGCGTTGTAGTCTGGATAAGGTTCTCCTGACTCCCACTACAGAGAGTCTACTCATCCACACCACTGATGCATTGGTGATAATGGGTCTTATCATAGCCGTGTAGATTCATAGGACCTTGCTAGGAGAGAGACCCTACGTTTTCCCAAAGACACCTTTGCACTGCCAGAAAGCTGTCAGTGCTTTGGATGCCTTTGTTTCAACGTGTGATTTCCATAGGAGCTTACTATCGAGGATTACTCCAAGATATTTAATTTCCTTGGATAGCTGGATTGTGACTCCTTTTAGCTTTGGCAGAACGAGTCCATCAAGCTTCCTCCTTCTGGTAAAGAGGACAATACCAGTCTTGGCGGGATTTGCCGATAGCCCATTCGCACAGCACCAAGTGTCAATCCGATCCAGAGTTTTCTGCACTTTCCTGCAGATGTTCATAAGCGAAGAGCCTGTTACCAAACAAGCAACATCGTCCGCATATGCTTGTGCGTAGACTCCCGAATCGTTTAAGGTGGTGAGTAGAGGATCGATTACCATGCACCAGAGCAATGGAGACAGCACACCGCCTTGGGGGCAGCCTCTATTAACCCCAGATGGCACCAGCAGATCCTCCTCTGCTCGCACCGAAACGATTCTTTGGGCCAGCATCGAACGAATCCAATTTACTAGCACCCGGTCTACGGCGTGCCTACTAGCAGAGTTACACATACTAACAAAAGTGGCATTATCAAACGCCCTCCTGTCGATGGCCAGCTCTACCCTAGCAACAAGGTTTTGCAGTGCCGACTCGCAGGATTTTCCACTCTGATAGGAATGCTGAAATAGAGACAGAGGGTGAGCCTTCAGCGACTTCTGACGTATGCGCAGTTCCACCAGTAGTTCGAGACTTTTCAGCATGAAAGAGGTCATGCTGATGGGTCTAAAGCTTTTGGGGCTGGTGTAGTCGTCTTTTCCAACCTTTGGGATGAAAGCGACCCTCACCATCCTCCAAGAGCGTGGTATGTAAGCCAGTGCCAGGCATGCCGAGAAGATTTTCTTCAGGGCTGCTGTCACGAACTCTGCACCCTCCTTCAGCATGGCAGGATATATGCCATCTGGTCTGGGCGACTTGTAGCCGCCAAAAGATTTGATGGCAAATCGAATGGCGGCCTCATTCACTATAGATCTGGCAACGAACCAGTCATGCCGAGAAGGTGTAACAGCTCTGACAACTGCCTCTATCAATAAGGGCTGTTGCCGGCTGATGCTTATCTGATTACCAGGAAAGTGAGATTCCATCAGCAAGCTGAGTGTCTCACTTTTCCGCTCCGTGAAGGAGCCATCAGATTTCCTAAGTGACCCCAGCTTTGCAGTTGGGTCCCTTTTCAGGATCCTAACCAATTTCGCCGTGTCACTCAGAGATTCAATACCGCTGCAGAATTCCCTAAATGAGGCTCTTTTCGATTCCCGAATAAGCCTCTTGTAGTTCTTCTGAACATCACGGTATCGCTCCCAGTCCTCTGCAAGGTTAGTCTTGAGGGCCCGGTTTAGAAGTTTTCTCGACTCACGCCTCAAGGTCTGGAGCTCTCGATTCCACCAAGGAACGGGAGTCCGGCTAGGGAGAGGGCGAATTGGACAGGCTGACTCAAAACATTCGGTTAGGGCAGCGTTGAGTTTCTCAACAGCCGCCTCAATGGCCTGTTCTTTTCGAAGTCTTGGTGGCACAACGTCAAGATCCCGCAACGCCTCCCTAAACTTCTGCCAGTCTGTTTTTCTTGGGTTTCTAGAGGGCAGTGGCATTTGTGCCTCCTCGCCGCACTGAAACTCAATGTACCTGTGGTCCGAGCACGAATCTTCGGCAAGGACTCTCCAGTTCTTAATTGACCACCCAAGTTTTGAGTTTGATAGGGTTAGATCAATCACCTCCTGCCTTCCAGCCGTTACAAACGTTGGCTGTGAGCCCTTGTTATGTATGTCTAGGCAGGAGGACGCGATAAATTCGAATAGTGTTTCCCTTACTCTTACAATAAATTCTGAACTCTGCGTTGTCACTACTACCAAGTTAAAAAGTTTTTTTCATTCCTACATATTAGATGTCTAACTATTTCGCTAGGAAGTGATGCAAATTGAAGTCCTAAGCCCTTTAAATCCAGAACGAAAGATATGTATTTATTTTAGATCTAGGTATTATTACCTTTAAAAAAGTTTTCCTACTATTGATGGAATGGCTGAAAAATTTACTTTTTTTGTTACATAGAATTACATACACTAGCATATTTCATTAGTTTTTGTTTCATAATTGGGATAAATAACAAAGCTTTCAATTTAGTAAGCTAATAAAAAAATAACCTGCAAAAATTTTGTGACTACAGTGACCCAAAATATACATAAAAAACAAAATTTACAGGATGCGTAACATAAGAAATACAAAACCAGGTTTTTATTTGATCAAATGCATATTTATTTCAAAATCATCTAACGAAAAACAACAACATGCTCATTCAGTTCTCTGCTATAAATAGATCTTAACTCGCTCAGTAACGACCAGCAACACTTTACCAGTATTTCATAGGATTTTTTAAGAGGCCCAGACGGAAAAATGATGCAATTTGCTGAAACCGGCAAAGTTCCTTTCACGTTGTCTTTATTCTAATCGTTCTGGACATATTTATCTCTTGAATAATACTGTGCGCGATCTCAAGTGCTTCACAAGCACAATTTCAACAGTACTTCGTATATCCACTTTAAAGTCTCATAATAAATGCTATTAAATACTTTATTGCCAGCCACATTTTTGAAATCGAGTGTAAAGACTGTTTTGATATCAAGATTTATTTTATAGTGTCATATGATTCCTTTACTGGCGTATAATTGTCATTATGTAAAAGTGCAGCCTTTCTTACTTCCGTCTTGATTCTTTTGCTGGAAAATACACGATTCGTTTTTGCAAAAGAACGCGCAAAAACAAATCGTGTATTTTTCAAAACCACTTTGCAAGGTATTTACTGCACTATAGCACAGGTAATACGCACTCCTATAAATAAAAACAAAATATAAGCATTAATACAGATAATACCAGTTGTAAATGCTGATTATAATAAAATAATTTAATAATAAATATCCTTATCAAACCTTACATTCAATCGATCAGTTCCTTTAGCCAATTCTAGTCTTTCAATCGCAATGGCAGTAGTTCAGTCCCCTTTCCCTGTAAGTAGTAGTAGTTGAACACACGAATCGAGTCATCTACCAACTATAGTCGTCGCCAGGTTCGGAGGCACGTTGATACAGATTTCCATTGGAAGTTCATATCCTGCATCGGGTGGAGCAAGCACGGCAAAACTGTTTTTCTCCCAGTGTTTAATTTTTTCATTATAATTCCACGGATATTTGTCAACCAAAAATAGCACTCAGTGTTATGTTTTACAGTTCTCCCCGAATTGTTGGTTCTGCAAATAACACTTCTCCTTGTTCTCTCAACCAATTTAGCAAATGTAAAGAGCACATGGGGCAAAGTCGGTGTCCATGAGTTGCCCTCTACAATATACAGCATAAATATGGACGATAAGCCCCATGAATTTTATCATTGATAACCTTGCGTTCGCTGGCTGATGTAAACAAACATATGTACGTATGTATGTAGCAAAAGTTATTCGGGGAGTTCGCACATTTATTTCCCCATTTATTTTCCATAACTTCTTTACAATTTTGATTTTTCGGCAGCATTTCTATAAATTTATTGTACCTAAAACACTGAACAATAAAAGTGCCCGTCTTCAGTAAGCAAATGTTTTTAAATACCACTAAGTGCAGGATTAGGTTTAACATAGCGGATAACCATAACAGGTAGCATTTTGTATTCACAAGACCTTCCAGCCTTTTATAACACATAAATTACTACAATTAGGATACATCCTAAATCTAGCATTGGAGAAATATGTGATAACACAAAGTTCAAATACAAAAAGTTATACCAAAATTAAAGTTAAAAATTAACATCAAATAGCAGAAATTATCATTCCTTAGATACTTATAAAAACTCAAAGACTTAATGAAGTATACGAGAAAAGAAAAGATAATAAATAAGTTGCAATCACATTCATCGTAAATAATTAAAAATAATTGTTTTAACCTTAATATTATCAGAAATGGAATTCTAGAGCCTCACAGCATTAGTAAGAAATAGTCTCGAAGAACACAAATGGGAATAACTAAGGATAAGCAGATTTTGATGCCTACACCACTTATATAAATTTAATTCTAGTAAAGGTAATTTAGTGTTTTGAATCCTATAGGAAAAATATCTTTTTTTTTTTTGTTTGTTCAAATTTTCTATTCAAAACGTGTAGCAAAACTGCTTAAGCAAATTCGTACATCTCAATTTTGCTTCTTTGTTTCGGTTAAAAGATGTACATGCATATGTACATACATATATAGTATATCAGACAGGCATTTTCAATTGCGGGTATCCATGTACATATTTATGTAGGTCGCACAATCAAAAATAATAATAATGACAAGAAAACAAGGAGATGTCAATAATTTTAAAATATTTACTGTTAAAATTACAAAGGGAAGATTTGCTTGTGTGAAAATGATAAGCAAATTAGTTGAGTAATTTCGCACCTTGTTGCAAATAGTCCATAAAATTAACATTAATCAAACTAAAATCATGTATAATAATATTTTTATCCTCTTTCCACTTTCATTTGCTAGGCTTTATTTTAATTAGAATTTTGTATTTAAGCAAAATAAATTATTGAATATTAAATACCCATGTACCTCTATACTACGGTAAATATGGATGTAAGCATATGTGAAGTTATCTGAGTATTGCCAATCAACACCGATATTTATGTATATAATATGTCGAATAAGACAATCTATATGTATACCAAAGTAAACATGTTTCAGAAAGGGCTTCCGCTGCCGAGTGCCCGTTATTTAATAATTTCTTCATTAGCTTAGTGCAATTTGTACTTACAGTTCCAAATTAAAAGAAATATTGTTGATGTAAACAAACTTATAATATACGTTTATAGCTGGCTCTTCCCTTTTCATATTTAAATAATATTTTCTTTGTGCAGTGGGCTAAAGCAGCTCTAGTTAATGCAGCATTATCAAATATAGTAAGCAGTAAAAGCAGAATTAAAAATAGAAAAAAGTAAATTCGGAAAAACTCGGGCTTTGTATAACCGGCGAATGATTTCAGTGAAATGTCATAGCCATACTCGTACATAGATAATATTTACATATAACATTGAGATTGTGTGCATTTAATACTCGTATTATACTTTATTAACCAATGGCGCATTGCATTTGGTGCGATTAGATTATGCCAAATTCCATGCGTAAATGCATGTACAGGTGCTGTTTCAAAAATGTGGACAGGAAATCAGCTTGCATTTGAAAGGATGAAAGGCCCAGCAGGTACTAGATTCAGCGGATATTCTACTTTCTTCTACTTTATAGCAGTGGTCGCCAACCTTTTCAATGTGTTGAGCTACTTTCAAGATTTTGAAATAAACAGCGAGCTACTTGCACAAGCCAACGTAAATTAAATAATACACAGTTATATTCGACATACAATACATGTATTTATTTTACTAATATACGTTCTATATATAATAAACTTATGACTTATAGTGCTTATACTAATGCATAACTACATCCATGTTCACACCTATCAATCGTAACAAAATTTTTTGCAGTCATAATGGCAAATCACAAGCGACTTAAAAAAACAACAAAACAGTAATAGTACATTATTATATAAATAAAATATGGGCAGATAAAAAGAGCATATTTAATGAGAAGGTTAACATTCTAACTCATCGATAATTTTTTTAATATTTGCAGTATAATTTGATACAGTCATTCGAATACAATTATCCAAATGTACCTATATCTGTAAGCCGATTGCGGTATTTATTTTTAATAAATTTCATATTGGAAAAAGAAGATTCACACAAATAAGTTGAACTGAATAACGCTTTCACTTTCAACGCAAAACCACATAAAACTGAATACTTATCTTTACTTACTAAAGTCCATATACATTTTGTATTTGAACCTAAAGATTTTAAAGTCAAGTCACTTTGAAAAGCAATCAGTTCCATTTCTGTCACAGCAATGTCTTCCCCAAAGTTGTTCATAACACAAGTTGCAAACTGTTGTATATCAATGTCCATGAAGGGTGAAACAACAAATTGCGCCACTAAAGCAATTTTGCTGAAATCCTTGAAACGATTTTTGAAGTTTTCCTTCAAGTTAGAAACTATTTCCATATGATATTTACTGTCATAGGGCTCTAATAGATTTTTGGATATCTTTTCGGAGAGAATAGGAAAATGCTTAGTATCGCGGTTTTTTAGGTTTTGTTCCCAAAATTCAAGTTTTGTAATAAATGCATTTATATCAGAAACCATTTCCGCTAATTCTTTATCCCTGCCTTGAAGCTGCAAGTTAAGCTCATTTAATTTCTCTGTAATGTCCACAAGAAAACCAAAATCTCTGAGCCAAGTCGAATTTTCCAGTTCAGGAATCGGTTCATCGCGTTCTTTGAAAAATTGGAGTATAGCAGGCAGGACATCATTGAAACGTTTGAGCACTCGTCCTCTGCTTAACCATCGCACTTCAGAGTGAAGAAGTAGCTCTCCGTATTGACAGTCAATTTCATCAGCCAAGGTTTTAAATAATCTTCTTTGTAACGCTTGAGCTCTAATCTTGTTCACAATTTTCACCACCAGTTTCATAACGTTGTTCAAGTTTAGAAAATTTCCACATAATGCTTGCTAATGTATAATACAGTGGTAATTAAGAAATTTTGGAAAACTTTCATCCTTATGACATAGCGCCACGAGCCCCTTATCACAACCCACCATAGCTGGAGCACCCTCAGTTGTCAGGCCTACCATTTTTGATATTGCAAGTTTCTCAGAAGAGATGAGATTTTTTAAATGAGAAAACAGCTCTAGCCCAGTAGTATGTCCTTTGAGTGGAATAAACTTCAAAAGATCTTCTTTAATTGTAAAATCACTAAAAGCCATCCTGACAAATATGGCCATCTGAGAGGTGTCAACTACATCTGTTGATTCATCCAGTTGCAGTGAAAAATAAATACAGTTATCTAAGTCACTTCTTAACTGTAAAAAAATATCATTGCTCATTATTCTACTCGCCTCATCACTGTATTAGCAGAAAGTTGCATAGATTTTATAGCAGACACTATTTCGTCTTTATTTCTAAAGTTTCTAAATAAAGAATCTGCAGCTTCCAAAAATGCTTGTGTTATGATTTCCCCGTCTTCATAAGGTTTTTTCTTTTGTGCAATTATCTGGGAAACACGATAAGATGCTTCAGTTACAGCCTTATTTTTGTCGATTGTTTTCAAAAATATTGACTGTTGTCCAATTAACTGGATTTTTAAATGTTTCAGTTTTTCTTTTCTGGTGGCAGAATTTAACGGGAATGCCCTCTCAAAATTCGAATGTACAGTTTTATGATGCCTCTCAATATTTCCTTTTTTAGGAACTGACACAGATGTATTACATAACAAACAAACACTTTTGCCTTTAACTTCTGTGAAGAAGTATTGTTCTTCCCATTCCGAACGGAAATGGTATGTTTTCGCCTTCTTACTACTGCTTGCCATAATGTTTCGAACCGCTACACGCAGAACGTTGATAATGCCGTTCAGTATTAAACTGAGCGCAATTTCGACGTGCATTGCGTATATATAAAGCCAAAAAATTCTCGAACACGCTAATCGGTTCCAGCCGATCCTAGAACGGAGACGCGACTTCGCGTCGTGTTTGTCGGTGTTTGTCGAACGATCAGTCATAGTCAACTACCTCAGAACAGAATTATAACAAAAATTAAGATACAAATAGAATAATTCAAATTAGAGTTAAAAGCGTGGGATGCATTTTGCTTCACTTTCATAACCTTCTGTACATAGGTAGTTGCCAATAGAATGATTGCAATATTTACTATATCAAGCATCCCACGCTTTTAACTCTAATTTGAATTATTCTATTTGTATCTTAATTTTTGTTATAATTCTGTTCTGAGGTAGTTGACTATGACTGATCGTTCGATTTGCTATTACTTCATTATACATTCGCAATAAAAGCGTGTTTTTTAGTTTTTTTAAACTATTTTTTATTTTCTACTTTTTAGTTCAATTAGCAAAAAAGCGAGCTATTTAGTTTTTTTTTTAAACTACAATATTTTTTTTTATGAATGAAAATTATTGTTATCATTGCAATCAGTGAATTAATGATTCGATATATTCGTGTTATATTTAATTCCTTTCTTATCGACTGTGAGTCTAAAGCTATGCAGTTATCGGTCGTGATAAAGAAGTAATCGGGATGAAGAACTTATTTCGTGGAGGGAGCCTGAGAAACGGCTACCCCACTCCTGAAACGGAGGGGAAAATTATTGTTTTCATTTAGTCAGTGATTTATAGTCCTATTTAATTGTGTTATATATAATTCCTTCTTTACCGACTATATGTCCAAAGAAAGGCCAGCATTGGCCTTGACACAGAATAGATACTCTCAGCACAGAAAAAGGAGCCCGTGGATTATATTGACACAATCAAAACGAGATGTAAAGTTCCAGTTTGGTTTTTTTAGTTAATTTTTGTTGTGAATTGTACTTTAATCGATAAAATTTTATAAATGAAATTATGGTCATGATAAATTCCTTCTTTACTTGCCACAATTTTGTTCCGTAAAATAATTTCAAAACTTATGTTTTCATTATTTTATTGTAATTAACAAAATTACATCTTATATGAAAATTATTTCATCTTATATGAACATTGAATAGAGTAAATTTGCATGTATGAGACTTGTAGTATCTACGCATGTGTAAAGACTATACAAAGTGAGAATGCAACTACCCTGAAAACGTTTTAGCCTTCTATTCGTACTGCAGTGCCGCGTGCCCGAGCTAGTTCGAATTCGAAAGGGTAAGTCGTAGACTCCCGAAAGCAGTAAGAGTAACTCGGAGAGTGCAGGCATGCGCAGACCGCGCGTTAGCTCTGTCTTTCTTACTCTTCTACAGAAGACCTAAAAAAAGAAAATATTAATCCTGGCAATCCTAATAAGGATAATGGAAAACTTGTATCAAATTATTGCATTGTCATCGGTCCTTGATAAATGTGCAAAATTCCATGCCGATCAGATTTTTAGAAGCCAGTGAAAATTAAGCTCAAAGATTCCGTTACATTCATTCATACATACATACAACCCGAGATAATAAAAGTGTGTTAAAATAAAGATTTTTCACTTTACAACCAAATTCACCTCATTTTTTGCCCACAGGTAAAAAAAGAAAATATTAATCCTGGCAATCCTAATAAGGATAATGGAAAACTTTTATCAAATTATTGCATTGTCATCGGTCCTTGATAGGTGTGCAAAATTCCAAGTCGATCCGATTTTTAGAAGCCAGTGAAAATTAAGCTCAAAGATTCCGTTACATACATACATACATACCTACATACATACATACATACAACCCGAGCTAATAAAAGTGTGTTAATAACTGCACATATGTAGATATGTACATAGTATGTCAAACTTTTTTTAAGCACAAGTGACATAATTGCGTAATTTTACTTATTTAAGCGAAGTGCGCAAGATGTGCAAGATATGTAATAACTTTACGCCTTTTTAAATCATAATTTTGTGCTTTGTTAAAAATGGTTTATGCAATTGCAGTTCAAGTTAATGTACGTCAAAAATGTGATAAAAAGGAACATATACAAGTAGAGTAAAAAGGAGAATATTTCTTGAAAAAAAAGGTTCAGTGATCCTCGTGAAGACATCGAGTTTCCATTTTTCAGCCAACATTTCAAAGTCGATCTTCATGAACAATTTGATGAAGACCACAACAAACCAATTAATCTACAAAGACTCCTCTGCTATAACAAAATAAAAAGAAGATGGAATCAGAATTAGAAAAATATGGAGTGAAGCGACAAAACAAAAATTAATTTACTTGGATATGTGGAACGTAGGGCCCGACGTCCAGAACCCAAATAGTTGCATGAACGATTTTAGAAGAAGACTGTTAAACTGTTAATCATCACCATCACTGCATTCGATTGTGACATATCGAGCATCACTAATTACGAAAAACAATAATGGCAAATGAGCTTATTTGATTCGTTTTTAATCATGAGACAAATTTAGGAACTTTAAAATTAAAAGTGTTTTTACGCTTGAAATGTGAAATTGCATAATTAAAATTGCTTGCAGTGTTGTCGAAAAATCAAGGGTGCATTCGAAACTCCTTTTGCCATGCTTAAACTCTACTACTGCCTTGCAACTGCTACTGCAATTGCTAATTACCAATTTCTGCCTATCAATACCCAGCAACATATTAGTTTATTTTAATAAGATCTGTACTAATTACTCTAAATGCCAAACCTGCTTAAATCAGATAAGTTGTTTTCTCAAAGGTTCACAGATATGTAAGGCAGAAAGTTTACAGATATTAAAACTCACTTAGTAGAAGGTGTAGTTAAGGTGTAAAGATTTCAGTTTTTATTATTGAAGATATATTCGTTGCCATGGTGTGAGTAGCTCAACTACTGTTTAGCCTTCTTGGATTTGCTTTACGTACGAGTACATACACATTTACGTTTATATAAATAGAAAGCCGTCGCTATGAGAAGATACAGAACAATTTCAAAATAGAGTTCTCGAAGAGATTTGTTTATGATTTACGTTTTATTTGGGACCATAGGTAATTATTTTAAGCACATACAAGTTAAAAATAAACTGTGGAATTTCACGTGATTAGTACGCTTTGGCGGTTGTCTGGCTGGCTTTCTTGAATTTATATATTGTATGTACAAACATGTTTATAAATTCTTATGTTTCACACTCTTGCATATGCATACATGCCTACAGCCCAAGGTGGGGAAGAGTATATTTACACATAGCCCGAAAAAGTATGTGTACACCTTACAAATGTTTTTAAATTTATTAAAAACACAATATAAATTTGTAGCTGAAAACATATTTTCTTTATTTATCTTTGATTACATTCTTAAGTTACAAAAGCAAAGGAAAATAACAAGATTCCTCACTTTATCGCCTACATAACGGTAAGTAATTGCCTCAGTATGTAAAAAATGCAATCAGAAAGTCTGCGTACAGTTTTAAAACACATGGAAAAAGATTTATAAATAATATACAAAAATGAAAATTAATATTTTGTTGGATAGCCACGAAGTTTTAGGGCTTTACTCAGTCTATTTGACATTGAGTTTACTAACTTCATAACACTTCGCAAAGCCAGTTTACTTGCTAACATGATCTCGAACTCTTTTTCCTAATAGATCCCACAGCAGCTCAATCGGATCCAGATCGCCACTTGCCGTCAGGCACTCCCACACCATTACTTCGCCACTGCCGTGTTTGACTGAGACAAAATTTTGTTTTTCAAGAGCAGTGCCTGATTTGCCGCAAACAATTTGACGACCTCCCAAAAATAAAAACTTTACTTTCGTCTGAAAAAATGACTTGTTTCCAAAACTCTTGAGGCTTATTTATATTTTGTAACTTAAGAATGTAATGAAAGAAAAAATTAATAAAATATTTTTCAACTGTAATTTGTATTGTGTTCTTAATAAATTTGAAAATATAATATTTGTAAGGTGTACGCATACTTTATGGGCTATGTGTATGTATGTATATAATATATATATATATACATGTGAATCTACATAAAATTAAGTGACGTTGGCTCAGTTAAGATTTCCCAAACTAAGAAGGATGTACATTAGGGTGCGCAGGGTTCTAGTAAAATATTATTTAGTTTTAAGTATTTATGTTATAAATTGTGACAATTTTCTTTTAATTTTTTTGCAGTGAGTTTCATTAGAATTTTTTCGATTCAGAATTTGTTCATTTTTAATAATTAAGCGTGATTCAATAATAAAAGGTTTGCTCAGTAAGCAGTTTCTCGTTACCTCTTGGCAAGTTCCCTTAGCCAGGGAGGAAAAATAAAATTTGTAGAAAAAACATTTCCTTTTCAAAGGGTGTGCGCTTATGAGCAGTAATTCGATCAGGGGTTTTTATCTGTATGTCTAGCACCAGAATGACATGAAATGCATCCTGGCATCCCGTTATAATGATAAGAGCATTTTTTTGGGCTATGCGTGCGAAAGTTTGGCTTTTTGAGAAAACAAGAATGTATCCATTAATTAAAAATTTACACAAATAAATTCAAAAAATAAAAAATATTACAGAGACGCTCTAAATATAAAAAATAATTTATAGTTATCATGACTTGGGGGTCAAAACTCCGAATTTGTGGGCAAAGCGTAGTAAAATAAGGTGTAAGGACGTTGAAAGTTTTGTTTAGTCAACTTAGAAAAAGTGAACTTAATAAAGAATAAGATTTTGCATAGATAACATAATAGCTGCATATTAGCGGAACTTAAAATTTAATACACCCAATATAGTTCTTGGATTAAGTTAAACCATTTTTTGGCGATTTCCGCTAACAACTTCTATTTGTACCATATATTTATTTATGCACATAAATATGGACATAGGTATATGAAATACATTTACATTGTCAATAAAATATTCAAATAAATATAAAATAAAAACATATTTTCGGCTGTTTGGCCGAGTTTTTCCCCCAATTTGTGGCGTGCGTCTTGATGTTGTTCCACAAATGGAGGGACATACAGTTTTAAGCCGACTCTGAACGGCAATCGTTTATTTAATTACATCCAAATATAAATTTAAATTTATTTTTTAAACCATTCGCAGTTTGTTTCCATTTAATTAAAAAAAAAAGTTTTTACGATTTTAATTTTAATTAATAATTATTTTTTTAACCATTCGCAGTTTGTTTGTTTTTAATTAAAAAAAAACTTTTTTTATATTACCATTTTAAGAAAGAGGGATTTGATTTTTCCACACCCTTTTTAAATGAATCCTTTTGTAAGGGAGTGTCAAACTCTAATGTCTCAAGTAAGCAAACCTTTAGTAATTCAATTAAGATAATTAAGTATATTTTAAAATTAGTGCTGAAAATAAAAAAACTTCACATTCTCAATACAAAAAAAAAAAATCGGTACTCTTTTTCCTTCCGAATTTTTGATAGCATTTTTAAACATTCGTATGCAGACCTTTTAAGCTTAAAGTCTTGTCTCTGCGTCATCTGTCATCTGCTGTAAATTTGAGGAGAAAATATTTTTAATAATACATGCATTTTATTTATAAAAAAATAAACTCGATTTCTAGAGGTATTTTCAAATGGGTCCAGCTCAAGTAAATCTTAATATTTTTCTGAAATATTTTGGCAGAAATCTTAAAATATAAAAAAATCTACCTACCTAATATGCCTACATACTTATACATATATTCTAGTCAACAAAAATTAATTTATTTAAGTATTATTTGCTTTTTTAATACTATCCATTTATTTTTGGCGCATGTGTGCTTTATTCTAAGCGAAACAAA
Source organism: Anastrepha ludens (assembly GCF_028408465.1). Classification (NCBI taxonomy): domain Eukaryota; kingdom Metazoa; phylum Arthropoda; class Insecta; order Diptera; family Tephritidae; genus Anastrepha; species Anastrepha ludens. The sequence continues at coordinate 127,110,215 of NC_071501.1, forward strand.
AACTTATTTTCCCGAGACAAACACTTTATTTTATTTTCATCCAATAGGTATAAAAGAAGAATCAGTGACAACAAATTTGTGAAAAGCCACTAAGTCAATAATTTCCATTGACACCAACTTCAAGTTAAGGAAGAGACATTTTCATAGGTATGCACGATTCTGCCTGCACGACTGAATACACGTACATTAGGCCGGGTCGATTTGTGGGGAGGCAAAAAAATCGCCCATTGCTCTGTGAAAATCATATTCTAGGGATCAAAATAAGAAACTTTGCCGAAGGAACCATACCTCTTAAACGAATTCTGATGTCCCCCAATTTGGGTCGGCTCAATAGTTCAATGAGTCAAATCTTATTTCGTGTTTAAAAACGTGGCAGAAACCCAGTTTTATAATTGCGGTTTACAGAAGGGATACTTTCCCAAATTGGATGATGTGTAAAAAGTTTGTTTTACATGCACTCTTAAAAAATTGAGGGCATTGAAAAAGAAATACTGAAGCGTTTATTGAACTAAAATATATACAAGATAAGTTGAAATTTGAAAAGCTATTTATAGCCAAAGGTGTATGAATAAATGTGCATGTAGAAGACAAGTGTAGTCGAGGAGCTACTCAGTCTACACTTAAATTTAAAGAATAAACAAATACAACTCATGCGCTAACTGCCGCAAGTAGAAATGAATATAAAAAATAGATACACTAAAAATCCATTTAGGAATCTAAAAATACATAGTATGAAGTTATATAAATACAAGCACTCAGCTCACATTCCTCGGAATTATTGAACTGGCCAAGGGTAAAATATTCATACATCCATAATTACGACATATCTTGAAATTTATGCAACCAAACATTATTAGCATTGAACTAAATTTTGTGGAAAAATATTGAAAAATGATTTGAAAGATGGAGTAAAGTTGTAGCTTCCAATGGCACCTACTCAAATAATATCATATATTATTTAATTGTTTAAATAATTCGAACTTTGGCTAAGGGCGGAAACTTATTCCCATACCCAATATATTATAAAATAGGAGGTGCCACACCCTCTTTTCCACTACCTAATGCTTCTCACCTTAGGTACGGCACTCGTAATTTATGTAACTATGTATACGAAATTTTAGTACCTCAGCAAAGGCGGTTCCAGAGGAAAGCTTTATGAAGATTAGTTTGTAAGCGAGGTGCTACACCCACTTTTCCGACACCTACCATTTTTCTCCATAAGACAGGTATTAGCAATTTGTGCAGCTGTATCAAATTTCATTATCTTAGCTTTGGTGGTTCCGAAGAAAAGCGATTTAGAAATTTCAGTTTATGTGGAAAGTACCAGGCCCCATTTTCCAATACCTACCACTTTGCACCATTAGTACGGTGCTTACAATTTATGCGTTCGCGCCAACTTTCAGTTCCCTCGCTTAATTGCTTTTCATATTTTGGTCTATATGTCAGATGCCACACCCCCCATATATAGCGGGGTTAACATTTATGCACTCGGCAGGCAATGGCAAACCTCCAAGTGTATTTCTGCCATGAAAAAGCTCCTCATAAAAATATCTGCCGTTCGGAGTCGGCTTAAAACTGTAGGTCCCTCCATTTGTGAAACAACATCAACACGCACACCACAAATAGGAGGAGGAGCTCGGCCAAACACCTAAAAAGGGTGTACGCGCCAATTATATATACATATATATATATAACATGTATGCACTGAAAGAAGTTATTTCTTTCAAATCGGGCGCGGAATCACGAGCGCTTCGGAACATCAGTCACTGCCTGTCCAGCTGAAGCATATTCAGGATGAATGAAAGAAAGACACCACTTTTCAGATTTCATGTACGAGTATAATTACGAATGACGCAGTGTTGCCAACTCGTGAGCTACAACAAAATTTCTGAGGAATAGTTGTTACACCTTGTTCCATTTGTAAAGTTGCGTAAAGATTTTGAACGACTTACCATAAAAAGTTTTGGACCACAAGCACTATTACGCAAATTCATATAGAACTAAAAATTACTGGAATGTCTTACAGTACAAGTGAAATAGCTAAATTTGATCTCAGTTTTCAATGGTAATACAGTCAAGTGTGAAAAAGCCGGTACAAGATTCTAAATGCAAAAAGCAACTATGTACATATCTAGAATGGACTACTTGCCTCAATAGTAGTGAGAGAGAAAATATGAAAAGTAATCATTGTTCCAAATCCTTTGAACCTGCAGCAATTCGAATCTAGTCGATTTCACGAGAAAGAGCATCTGCGGTCATGCTGCGCAATGTATGACTTTCATATGTGCTTACGTATACTCGTATGTACATGCATACATATGTACGCATTCGTATGTATATCTTCGTACAGAAGTGTCTTTATTGCTTATGATTTGTTACTTGCTTCGAATGCACGACTCAAAGCAGTTAAAACTGGATATTGATGGAGCAAAGAAGTAAATTTAAACATTTTCTACGTTTCGGATACTATTCCGTTGATTCTATTATCATTAAGGTCATTTGTCGCCACAGACGTTCATTCGTAACAAAAAACACACAGCTATTAACATACAGGCAAACATTCAATGTATTTATACTTGTATATCTCCATATGTACATAGGTTTGTATATGCACTCAAATATGCGTGTATGTTCATTTACAATATGTAGATAGTTGTAAAGTATTGTAATATAAAAATACTAGTATGTAACCCCCGAAAATCGGGTGGGCTTTTTTCCCACGGAAAGTAAACAGCATATGTGACACTTTTTTTTCACAGATCTTTACGTTTTAAAAAATTTTAAGAAGGATGGTAAAAAAATTTTTCAAAGTTCATATTCATATATGATTTGATAATGGCTGCATACATAAAAATATACATGTACACACATAGAATACAATACAAAGAAAAAAAAACACTTAAAAATGTATATCTGTGTCAGAAAATTCGTTGATTTGATGGGTAATAGTGTTCTTTTAAATGGCGTTGGGCATCGTCTATTACTATAAAATTTTTCTGAGAATAGCCCAAATACAGTTTACCTTTGAAATAGTATCAAATAAATAACTAATTTGTCTCTCTGTCCTCATTTTTTAAAACTATTTAAAATTTTGAGTTTTGCAAAAAGGATCAAACGCACACACAATTTTTAAATACATACATACGTTTATATATTATAGTTCAATTGTACCATATATGAACGAAAACAAAAGTGGATGCTTCTACCAATCATATCCAATACGTGACGTTTCAAACATTTATCACTTACTTACCTGCTCTATTCCTTCACTTAAAGTAGGAACTCTTCTACGAACTCTTCTTGGTCGTCCTCTAGGCATATTTTAAAATTAAATATGGATGTACTTTTTTCTTAAAATAAATTCTATTTTGCGTCTGTCCAAAACTCTTTCTAATTTACACTGTTACCGTTGTTTTAAGTGAATTGACAAATTTCAAGTCAATTGTCAATTCATACCAATTATTGCCATCACAAAAAAATTTTGAAAAAAATTCGCTGCACCCGTTGGGACTATGTTCATGAATACATATATGTATTTATTAGTAAGGATAACAAAACAAAACAATTATTGAGAATCCAAATGTATACAATGCTGTGCTCATTAGAAAGGGAGCTAAACAAAGCAAACGTACTCATATACATATATGCGTATATTTGTGTGTCAACTCGCTTTGCATAGACATCGCTGTTATCAATATGAAAATTTTGATAACTTTACACGCAAATATTTCATGAACAAATTAACCAATTTTAATTTTTATAATTTTCCGGAAATATGCTCATCAAAACCTTTCTTTTGATATATACATATTTCATATCTGTACGTGTTGTAGTTTAGTCATAATAAGCGCCATGTTTTAAAATAATATATTACTATAGATCACTTTATTAATTTTAAAAAAGGCGCTGGAGCAACGGTGACTTCGAATTGTATGTAATAAAAATTCATTTACACGAAAGAAAAACTATATTATAATTCTGAAAAAAAAAAAAATTCCCGAAAAATATTAAGAAAATTCAAAATACCAATTTAAGTAATATTATCACCTTCAAAGTACTCCGCATAAACTGCTACACATTTATGCCAGCCTTTGATTCAGCTCTCGAAACATTTCTAGAACTCTATTTTCGGTATAGCCATCAGGAGCCGTCTTCGATTTTTTCATAACTTCCTTTCGGCTGTCAAAGCACGTTTTTCGTAGTGTTTTTTTCACTCGATCAAACATTAAAAATTGCAGGGAGATCAGGTGAATTCGATGGCGGTTAGGTGGTATTCGGTTCGATCTTGGTCAAAAATGCACGGGTAGTGATGGCACTGTGCGGCGGTACGTTATCATGGTGCGAAATCCATGAGCTGTTTTTCAACAAATCCATTTTTTTTTGCGAATTGCTTCATGCAAACTTCTCATAACGCCCAAATATTGGTACTTATAAACTGTTTGAACTTTTGGTAAAAATCCGTGATTTACAATGACGTTGTAACCCACAAAAACAGTGAGCATCGCCTTTTTGTGCCGTACTCATGAACCCAGCTCTCGTCTCCTTTAACGATGCGTTTCATGAATGTTGCTTCGAATTCAGCCTTGGAAATCATGCCTTTGGCGTTATCAACGCGGTCCCTATTTTGCAAGAAATTCAAGCACTGTGGGACTCACGATCTCTTCTGAAGCGTTCATGCCACTCGTAAACGGCTGTTTCCTTTAAAATATCATTTATAAAGTAGTTTCCCCAACATTTCTAAGGTTTTCACACCATTGAATCCAATTTTAATGCAAAATTTAATACAAAGTCGCTGTTACAAGTTCAAATCCGTTTTTAAAACTGTAAAAAATTGAAAACACGTCGAGATTCCCAGTTAAGCATTTCCAATCTCTACGTGATTCAGCTGGCCAAATTCAGTGATAGCTGAACTTTTTTCGTGAATCTTTTCGTACGCTAAGCATCTCCAACAGTTGAACTTCTCCCACTTGTATCAGCCCTGACATTGAGAAAAAACATGATAATTATCAAAAACAGCAGTGACTAAAAACGCCAGCCCCGAAAATTTGCCGCCCATGGCGCAAGGCCTAAGTACCCATAATGTATGTAAATCCAGCGCTGTACTTTATATACTAAAAAGCGATGGTGAGTAGAGTTTAAATAATTAAAATATTGATTTTTCACACAACAGAAAATATTGAATGATGCATTAAAAAGAATTTAATCGCTTTCGGATATTTGCAAGGGTAATCAATTTTATTGGATCAGAGTCAAGAATTAGTAGTGTTTGGTGTATGCTTATAGTATATTCACGATCTGGTCGCCAAGCTGGTTTTGGAATCAAGTGGCGATAACCTACTCCTTGTAGGTAACGGCAAATTCATCCCTTCCGATAAAACCAAAAGAATTTGAAGAATTAAAACTTTTATATGCGATTTCATTTACGCATGAACTCACCTTTGGTTTTAAATTAATCCAATTGCGCAAAAACCGCAATTAGGAGAAAAGGAAAGAAGAAATACAAATCAAGCCTTGCAAATTTGTATGTCTCAATGTGAGACAGACAAGGTATGAGACAGATAACGTACGAAACAGATAGTCATTAGTGTAAATTGGTTCCAGAATACAAATATAAATAAAGTGAGGAATGTATATGAATGAATAAGTACACCTGGCGGGAAACTTTCACATTTTTACTACCCTGATAAAAAAAGCTGATAAGCACGACATAATTTATACGCGCATGTATAACTGTATATTTAAACATTGAATTCGTAACGATAATAGATAGTGTGACCCATACAACCTTGGCACCTCTGCAAGCAACTCGCAACTCTTGGCCATAAATCTTTAAATAACCTGGGAAAAAGTATTATTTTACAGCAAGAAACCCATTCAAACAAGTGTGATTTGAAATTATCTCTAAAACTTTTGAAGCAAATTCTTCTGAAATTTTCCTTTAAAACTGTGATGTGCAATGGATGGAAATTGACCTATAATGGCAATCCCGTTATTTCAAGGTAGCCTGGGGTGTAAATATATTCAAGTACTTTTAAAAAGAAAGAAGAACGGATCTGGTATGAAACACGGAAACGTTATGCTGTTAATGGCCATGCCCCAGCAGGCAAAAATAGGATCTTCCTTAGTGCTTTCCGACTTTATTCAGGTTGGAAAATGGGCCAACGGTACGGCACTCAACCGTGCATAAGACACCCTGCAATAATAAAAAATATAAAATTATTCTCTCATTGCAAGGGTACTGCCTTCACATTTCACGAAAATTAACGTCAGAACACAGGTTAGCTACGCCAGTTTATTTACGTATGCATCTCATTTTGTACATTTAAGTATTCAAATTTATATGCACATACATTTAAGAATTTATACTAACGTACGTACGTATATGCATATAGCCATAAAAGACCAAGACCGCGTAAGAGATCAATGAAAACAAAAATACCCGGTATTGAATGCAGCGACAATATTTGATTATTTCGCAGTTGAAGTTTAGCTCCGACGCATGACCCATTTTTTTCTGGCATCTGTGACTGGAAAGCGTCAACCAAGAGTAAAATATTGAAATAATTGGTTTGGTAGTTGCTGTGGCTTTCCAGCTATCCTTTACACATTTCACAAGAAAAACACGTAGAAATATATGACGATTACGTTACAAAATGGATGATTTTTTCAGGCAGTTTAACGCATAATAACTTTACATATGAAAAAAGTCTAGACGTTTACCTTACTATTCAAGATTTTAATACAAAAGCTAGTTTTGGTTACTCTTACCAAATTAGTAAATAATATATGTATTTTAATACTTTACTTTGATTTATTTGGGTTAAGTTGCTTTTTTAAAGTGGTCAAGGATTTTGCGTAAGTTATTAACCTAAAAATAATCAAAAAGTACCAAAAGTTCATACTAAATCAAATACCAGCGCCGTAGCCTACCAATTAGAGAGCAGCTTTCCGCTGTTCCTCTGAAGTACCGCATCTACAAGCACATGTACATATGTATGCATGTATGTATGAAGATTTATTAATTCATTGTTTATTATTCAAGCCACCATTCGTGCAAAATTAAAATTAACAGATTTGCAGAATTTTACTCGCGCTTAAATACCAGTTCCTTTCAGTTTCACAGTAAAACATGTCTGCCACCAGAACATCAGTTTGTTGGCAAGAGAGACGATGGGGTGAGGATTCTTTTCTCAAAAAGTTGTCCCAATATCTACCCCTAATTAAAGTGTCAATTCTACCGCAGAGCGCTAACGCCTGTATACTCGTAATAATAAAAATGGCGTTTTAAGCTCAAAGTAGAGGTGCCATACCATAACCCTAATCGTATTATTAACCGTAACGACATTTATGTTATCAATTATTGGTGGCATATCCATAATCAGTTGATATTTACACACATAGGTATATGTGCTATCACATTTGTGCAGTTCGAAGTGCAGAAACTAAAGAAAAGATAAGCTCACTTGTATCCCGCAATGCAACACAACGCCACACCATGGTTATGGTTACGGCGAAAAACCAAAAATTCAATTGGTTACAAGGAGGATTTAATAAGGTGACAGCATTCACCCAGCTGAATTTTTCGCCGTAGGTATGGCTTACGTCAAAATGATATGCTTTGTTTGTATGTATTGGTATGTTTACATTCGTATGTTTACATTTGCTTGCTGATTTTGACATGATGCTTGCACCAAACGCAACAACAAATACATGTAGGGTTTTACTTATATGTGTTTGCTGTCACCTGTAATAAATTCGCCTTGATTGGTTATGACTACGGAATCATGGCATGGCACCTCTAATCGATTACAGTGTTGCCCATATGTTGGTTCGATTAGCAAAATTTATAGCGGTATGGTTATGGCACCTCTACTTTGGGCTTTACGTAGCGCACAAGGCGAATTTATTACAGGTGACAGCAAACACATATAAGTAAAACCCTACATGTATTTGTTGTTGCGTTTGGTGCAACCATCACGTCAAAATCAGCAAGCAAATGTAAACATACGAATGTAAACATACCAATACATACAAACAAAGCATATCATTTTGACATAAGCCATACCTACGGTGAAAAATTCAGCTGGGTGAATGCTGTCACCTTAATAAATTCGCCTTGGTAGCGCATTTACTGGTTAAATACACTCATATATTAGACGCACATATATATATACAAGTATGCGTACACAAATTTCGTTCTATTGGTTTTCGTCTAGTGTGAAACAATGAGAAGAATTATTCTGTCACTCTAATGAGAAAAGCCCCAATCACTATACACTTACATACAGTACATATAGTTTTTGTGGAAAATGTGTATGTGTGTACAAACTCATGTATATTTAGCAGCTTCCGATAAAGATTGGTGACGGCTACTCATGAAACAAGATTGTAGTTTTTGTGATGAACAAAGTACATATGTACATAAGTATATCCAAACGATTTTTATAGGTCGCACGACACTGGCGAGTGATTAATACAAATCTGCAAACGTTTTCCAATTTTTATTAGAAAAAAATATGTACAGATGTATGTAGATAGCTTTCCATAGCAGTGTGAAAAAAAATCACATTCTGCTGAAACCATATACATATGTACGTACATACAAACACAACAAACATACCGTCCCCTTAGTATAACAATAGCCTATGTGCTCATAGGCTATTATTTTTTTATTGAATTGTCCGATTCTCCATCGTCGATTTTATATACATACATATGTATGGTCAAAATTTTGTCAAATTCCAGTTCCACAAAGTCGGTCAAAACTTCAGTCAAAAAAATATAGTATAAATATGTATTAAATTATTTTCCTCAAGAATTATGTAAACGCATCTACCCTATTTTTACATAAACTAAATTTTCTGTTTATTCAATAGAATAGTAATGTACACTCACATACTCTATTTTAACTTTTAGGAAAAAAATCAATTTTGTCATGACACAAACACCTAAAATGACGTATAATGATATAGTACGTTGTTGTTCAACAAATATTTTCAATTTGTTCATTTGTATGAATCTTATAGGCCGTTATATTCTCAGAACAATTAACATGTGTTTTAAAATTACAAAAAACAAAAGTAGCCTATGCAATGCTTACGTTGTTTTATCATGTATGTAAATGCAATAGAAATAATTTGTGCAATTTAGGATTTCAGTTCGTAGTTGAAATTCGCTCGTTCACAATCATTTAGTCGTTCATTCGTTCCCAATCATTCATTTAATCATGGATTTGTCAAGCTCTGGTGAGTATCTGCTATCTTAAATTGTAGGAAAGAATATTTAGGTATATTAATTGTCAACAGAATTTGCGACGGAATCAACAGGAGCCCTATGTGTGAAACTTGCTCCAAACTCTGTTGGGTTATCTGTAGAACCAGTGGATTCAAATATATCGGAAAATGACGAAGAGGATGGAGAAGAGTTTTCAGTAGAATCGTCAGATTATTATATTCCAGAAACGGATGAAGAGGAGGATAATCTCGAGGGGAAAATTGAAAATCGTCGGTAAAGCAACATGAAGTGCTCTGCGAAATCGCGGAAGAAAGCAATGATGAAAATGTAGAATTGACAGTAACACGAAAAAGAAAGGTGAGTTAATTAAAAGGTAATTTAAGAAGATGTCTCCTACAATTATAGATTTGTAGAATTCAATAGCGTAAGACGCAGCTTTGGATGCAAAGCAAAAGAAAGAGTGACAGGAGTCAAAGAAAGGCTTATGTTACAAAGAGTGGTAAAGTAATTAAGGAACGTTTACCGAAGCCCGCTGATTGCAGCTGTCATCACAAATGCCCAGAACACTTCTCTGAAGAAGATCGTAAGAAAATCAATTGGAGTTTGGGCGATTACTGCAAGCAACGACTATTCGTTAGTAATAACATAAAAGTGGAAAAGTGCAAGAGGACATTAACGAGAGAATCACGGCGGTCGAACACTCTAAAATACTTTCTAAATGACAAACAGGTCTGTAAAAAGTTCTTTTTAAATACTTTACACGTGCCAGACTGCGCGACATCTGTATTAGCCAAAAAAAAGAATCAAAGAAAATTTGTTGACATGAGGGGTAAACACGGTATGCAAAGAAAAGTAGACGCGGAGATAGCAACTCTTATTAAAGAGCACATAGAGTCATTTCCAGCAGTAGAAAGCCAACGCCTTTATCTGAGCTCAGACCTAACAATTACAAAAATGTATAACTTATTTAAAGAACGTCGCCCAGACCTCTCAGTTAAAGAACATATGTATCGCCACATATTTTGTAATAATTACAATTATTCATTCTATCATCCAAACATGCGAAATGTTCAAAAATACAGAGGACAAGGCTTCAATACAGAAATCATATGATGAACACTTAGCAAATAAAGCCCAAGCAAGACTCCACAAAGATGCTGACAAGGAGTTATCTAAAAATAACAGCAATATAAAAGTATTTGAATTTGAATTTGAATTTGAAGAGGTCGAGCCAAGGAGCACCAGGAGATTTGGTGGCTCCTAAAACACTCAGGCTAAAAAGCCCATTGTATTTAAAGCTCTAGAAAGGGGGTAGATAGTTAAGGAGGGAGGGAGAAAAGTATCAGAGAAAGAGATAGGAAAGAATAGAGACAGAGATAGAGATAGTTAGTCCTGTGAGAATTTTCCAGATTCTTTGGCGAATCTGTAAATATCCTCCAGTTTTAGAGAACGAATATTACTCATTCCCATGACATCGGAACCCAATACCCGTAGTCGCGCTCTAGCAAAGGCAGGACACTCACAGAGAAAGTGCTCAGTGCTATCCGTCTCCTCCAAGCAGGACAGGCATACCGGGTCCTCGATGATTCCAATGGTGGTCATATGCTGACCCCATGGGTTGTGTCCTGTAATGATGCCGACCATCAACCGAATGTCTTTCCTTCTAAGTTTTAGTAGAAAGTTTGACAGTTTTCTGTTCGGACTTGTCACAAAACACTTTGCAGTTCTGCAGCGTTCTAGACCGGACCATCGCTCTTTATGTAGATTGCCTACATAATCGTTGATCCAGTTCTTGATTCCTGCGGGACTGATTCCGATTATTGGCTCTGGCCCCTGTGGGGGCACCGCCGATCCACGGTTGGCCAATTCGTCGGCAATTTCGTTTCCTTGAACACCGGAGTGTCCCGGAACCCATATAAGTACAAGCCTGTTTTGTCTTGCGACAGAATTAAGCTTCTTCTTACATTCTTGAACAATCTTCGAGGTTTGCTTCGCGTTCTCCAGGGCCTTCAATGCAGCCTGACTGTCACTGAAGACTCCAATCTGTTTCCCGCTCCATCTCCTCTCGATTATCCATTCGGCTACTTTTAGGATGGCAAAAACTTCTGTTTGAAAAACAGTTGCCATTCCCCCCATAGCATAGTGATACTTATTACTATCGTTTAAGTACCATCCGGCTCCAGACCCTATTTCAGTCTTGGACCCATCGGTAAAGAAAATATCCGTCAAACCTCCCTGCATGCATTCTGGATTGCTCCATTGCTCACGCAATGGAAATCTGACATCAAATTTCCTTCCGAACGAAACTGTGGGTATCAGGTCATCTTTAGGTGCCAAAAACAGTGGATTCTGCTCCGACAGCAACTTAAAGATTTCTCTGTGTCCCGAAGTTCCATCTTCGTGCCAGAAACCATATTTATGGAGTCTACACATTGCTTTTATTGCTTCCTGTTGTATCTTAAGATCCAGGGGGAGCAGATTAAGCATAGCATTTAGGGCATCACCAGAGGTTGTACTCATGGCACCCGTGATGCATAAACATACACTTCTTTGCAGCCTGTATAGTTCCCGGATTGTGGACTTAACCATGCTCCGTCGCCACCAGACCACAGAAGCGTAAGTGATGATTGGTCTGATAAGTGCCGTGTATATCCATAGGACCACAGCAGGTTTCAGACCCCAAGTTTTGCCAAAGGCTCTACGGCATTGCTGAAAAATCTTCAATGCACGATTCACCTTCAGTGAAACGTGTGTCTCCCAGGTCAGCTTCTTATCCAAGATTACTCCTAGATATTTAACTTCGTTGGAAAGACCAAGTGTCACACCTTTCAGTGTTGGAAGACTGAGTCCATCCAATTTCCGTTTTCTCGTAAACAAGACTATGGTTGTTTTGTTCGGATTAACGGAAAGACCTTGTCTCATGCACCAATCATCGATTTTGTCAAGGATACTCTGCACTTTCGTGCAAAGCCTCCTTAAGGATTTATCCGATGTTAGCGCACAGACGTCGTCCGCATATGCTTGGACGTGAAAGCCGCATCTCCGCTAATAGGGAGTCTACGACGAAGCACCACAGCAGCGGAGAAAGAACACCCCCTTGGGGACATCCTTGCTTGGCCCTGACTGTGATTTGCTCGTCGTCGCTCCCACCAGCGGTTAACAGCCTCTCAGAGAGCATGGAGTATATCCATTTTATAATGGCTTGATTAACTCCGTGTCGTTCGGCAGAAGAACATATCGAGCCGAAAGTGGCATTATCAAAAGCCCCCTCAATGTCCACGAACACGCCCATTGTGTATTCGTCAGCTTCCAGCCCAGCTTCAATCTTGCTAACAAGATCGTGTAAGGCTGATTCACATGATTTTCCACTCTGGTAAGCGTGTTGATTTCTACTAAGTGGACTTCTCGGCAATACCCCCACTCGAATATGTTTCTCCACCACTCGTTCCAGACTTTTCAACATGAACGATGTCAAACTGATTGGTCTGAAACTTTTTGCTAGGGAATAGTCATCTTTTCCTGGTTTTGGAATAAATACTACTCTTACGCGTCGCCATTGGGATGGTATATAACCAAATGCAAGACAGGCTGTGAAGATCCTTTTCAGGGCCTCAATCAGCCTGTCTCCTCCTTTTTTAAGCATTACTGGATATATTCCGTCAGGTCCAGGGGACTTAAAGTTGTCAAAGGAAGATAAGGAAAACCTTATCGATTCCCTTGTCACTATCCGACTAGCAATATACCAGCTGTACCTAGAGGTTCCACCGTTGCCACCGTCATTGTTCATGCCACTCTCAGCTTCAGAGAGAGTTCTACTACCCGGAAAATGGGTTTCGAGTAGAGCATTAAACGTTTCCGATTTGGAAATGGTGTATGAACCATCAGGTTTTCGAATGGAATCCAGCCTTACTGAGCGGTCTAAATGAAGGACCTTACAAAGTCTCGCTGTTTCCCTCATTTCTTCGACGTTACTGCAGAAATTTCTATAGGATTCAAGTTCGGCTTGCCGTACTTTTTTCTTATATTTGTAAATAAATAAAAGTATTTACTTTTGACTTACAATCAGTGCTATTGACACCATGTAGCAATGTAAGCACCTTGTATTACAGTCGAAAGTTCGCCACATACAACAACACATTTTACGATTTAGCTAGTGGAGCTGGATATTGTTTCCTGTGGGATGAAAACCATGGTCACCGTGGGTCAGAAGAAATTGGAACCACTTAAATTTTAAACCACTTAAACATTAAAAATGCTGAACGATTTACCCGAATCAGTAACGGATGTTATTCTGTGTTCAGACTGCTGTGGAGGACAGAATAGAAACAGATTAATTGCCACATTATTGCTTCATATGAATCATTCATTGCATTTTAATTCAATAACGATTAAATATCTTCAAAGTGGATACACACAAATGGAAGCAGATTCCATGCATTCGGCTATAGAACGAGCTAAGAGAAACATTTGTGTATATTCACCAGAAGAATGGCCAACTATACTAAGACTGGCAAGACGAAAAAATCCGTACGCTGTAGAAAAGCTTAACTACAGTGATATTATTGATCTCAAAACGGCGTTCTCAAAATTGAACCATAACTTGAAGAAAAATGTCAACAATGAATCGGTAAATTGGCTTAAAATTAAGGTTCTCCAAGTAATAAAAAGTGAAAAGAGACAGTTGTTATACAAGGAGCAATGGAACGAAGACTTCAAAGTGATTGATATAGATGGCTCGAGAATGAAAAAGAAAGGAGTCATAAATTTTACATTAACTCACAATTATAAAAAAGAACTACCAATTTCTGACACAAAATTGAAGGATCTCAAAGATTTATGCAAAAAAAATGTAATTCCCCCCGGCTCACAGACATTTTTCTTTTAATTTACAAGGAGGGAATAATGCGATTGTTTAGATGAACCAGACAGATTCGAAGAAGAGGACGAAGACGACAATAAATAAAGACCATGCTAATAATTTACGATCTTACTGTAATTAAAACATAATTTTATAGTAATAAAAATTCATATTAAATTTACTTATTATTCTGGTGTATTTCTTGAATAAAATAGTGTATACCATACAAAATAAAATAACGTATCAGAAATTTAATAGAAAACATTAAAAAATAAAATAGCTTATCTGATGTATTTGTAGTTTACACCTCTTTTTTGTTCACTAAAAGGATGATTATAATAATAAAAATTGGTCAGTTAACAAAATAGACTCATTTTTATACAGTCTTAAAAAAAAACGTCGAAAATAATAAATTTTTACAGACATAACGAGATTTGAGTGAGAGCTACTTTCGACAAAAAGTTTGAAATTCATTTTCTCAAAACATCAAAAAATGTATAGGCTATTTTAATACTAAGGGGACGATACGAGCTGTTTATTTTAAATTGTTTCCATTACAAAAGTAAATACTTGCAACACTTTGGGTCAGACACTTTATTGATCAATGATCATTAAGAATGTGTGACTAAACATTGACTTGCAAATTTGTGCAGTTGATACGTATGTCCTAATCACATACATAAGCCACACATACATACACGTACACATATGTAAGAAATACACAATAATTCAAAAAATCGTTACTTGACTTGACACTTACGCTAGTGGAATTCGCCAGCGCGTAAAAACAGCTAATACGTAAATATTGATTTGAATCGTTGAAATTTTAAAACATTTCCAAGTAAATAATGTTTTTTTTAATTATTATTATTCAGATTTAAAATAAAAATTATATTCAGAGAAAATATTGCAATTAGTTATTTTCAACTATTCTAAATATATAAACAAATATAATCAAGGATGCATTTTAAAAATTATCTGGTTGGCATTAATGGAAGCATCAACGACAAAAACAAGATGTTTATTATACTTCCTTTACATACGTAAATATTTACAAATGCTACATATATATAATTATAAGTGTACATACTCGTATATATAGTAGTTGTCGCTTACACCCTTTATTGGGTGTTGGGCCGATCTGCTCCCCATATTTGTAGTAGTAAATATTTTGCAGTGAAGATGATTAGGGAAATTTTTAAATATTTGTGATTCTTTTTATTTGTTTACAAATTATTTCACAAGTTAATATATTAAAAATAAAGGTTAATACTAATAAATGATTCAGCAAAACTTAAAAGTAATTGTTATTTATCATATAAACTGAACAATACCAGCTATGAAATATTTCAGCTTTAAGTTCACTTTTTGATGGAATTTTGTGTTCCCGCACTATATGCGCGAGCCAGGCCCGCTATAGTATTTACATATGTATGTCAGGACTTTGAGGAGGTGCCCCATTCGTTCCCATTTTTTCTACACTGGTATGCGGACTTTCCTTGAGACTGGATAAATAAAAGATGTTTATCTATTCAAGCCACCTATAGAAACAGTTTTCCAATTTTCAAACTATAACAAAACTCGGTCCGTTCTTAAAAATGTATTTATTTAGAAATTAATTTAATTTGGCTTCCGCCAACCATCGACGATCTTCCAATCCCAAAATGTTACACCTGCCTTCGACACTTAGGATTACGGTCTTCCAAAACCCAAAGCGTTTTTTTATGAGTGCTGGCAAATAAAAGCCGCTTTTCTTTATTTATTTTTATATACTTAGCTGGTTTTTTCTGTGCTACGCTACCGAAGATGTTGTTACTCCTGAGTGAAATGTGAAGAGTTTTTTTTTTAGTTTGTCGTTAGTTTTGGGCCTTCATCAATATATTTTCGCCTTTATCACAAAAAACTGTAAAATATACCGAATTTTCTCTTTGTTGGCCTTAATCAGCGACCTTAGGCAAAGGTCAATAACGAATTTTGAAAAAAAAAACTGCAAGAAGGCGCAAAAGGAGTTAGGTTGTTTCGGAAAAAAGTGAAAATGCTTTTAATTGCAATATCAAATCCATGACACTATATGAATCAAAATATTTCAACATTGCGCGCTATCGGCAATATTCGCTTTAGACGTAGTATTAACGGCGGAGGAAGTTCGACGCATTTACTAAATGCAAATGTGACTTTGAGCGATGAACAAAGGGTCAAGACTCAACGTAATATACATATGTAAATATGTATGCGTTTACAGATAGTGCTTGCATAAAGCGTGATTCGTGTGAATGCATGTAAGTAATGCAACAACTATGCATATATGAAGTACTTGCATTGTGAACATCGGAGCTTCTATTGAAATATCGAAAATTTCTGGAAAAACGTGTGAAATATTTTTACGAGTTCTCATGTATAGGTTAGTAAATTATCTAGAATAAATATGCAACTGCATTCGTATTAATTTGCGAATAAAAAATTTGGCTTCTTTTAAAAATATAACTCGGAAATATTACGAAAAGTCTCCGTTGCAAGGAATCACCCATTTTCCGGAAGTTACAAACGAATTTTGTACGACAGTTCTGTTTTGATCGTAATCTTAAATTAAAACGCAGGTACGGCGGCCGCCGCGGCCAAATGGGTTGGTGCGCGACTACCATTCGGAGTATGTAGCTTCGAATCTCCGTACATGAAATACCAAAATGAAGAACAAGTTTTTTCTGATAGCGGCCGTCCCTTGGCAAGCAATAGCAAACCTCCGCCAAGAAAAACTATTCATAAAAAAATCATCTGGTGTTAAAATTGAGTTGGGAAAAGGTTTCGAAACGTGCTGTAAAATGTAATATTGCTTTTCTCAATTTTTTGAAGGTGCAATGGCTACACTCAGTAGTTGTGCTGCCAGTTGCGGTCTCAGAGTCAACTCTGACAAAACGGAGTTGATGCTATTCACCAGGAAATACAAGCCTCCACCTTTTAAGCTTCCAAAACTAAATAACCAAAGTCTTACATTCTCATCGGAAGTCAAGTATCTGGGAGTAATACTTGACCCCAACCTCCACTAGAAGCTGCACATAGAAAATCGGAAGGCCAGTATAGCCTTCTACGCCTGTAAATCTATGTTCGGCAAAAATGCGGTCTCAAACCACGTGTCGTACTTTGGATGTACAACTTAGTGGTTCTGCCAATTTTGACATATGCTTGCCTAGTTTGGTGAGAAGCTCTTCAGAAGGGCTACAACATCACTAAACTAGAGAGAGTGCAGAGAACTGCATGTGTGGGCATCACTGGTGCTTGTAGAACATGTCCCGCTGCTACTCTCAACGTCATTCCGCACTTACTTCCCGTGGATCTTCAAGTTAAATCCATTGCTACTCAGAGCGCATGTTAGGTTGAAGGAGATTGGCCTTTGGAGGCAACTTCCTGTAGGACATAGTAGCACCTTGAAGCAAATCTCCCCTTCTTTCTCTGTACTTAGCAGGGTTGTGCTAGGGCCATCTTTCTGAACAGGCAAGATTAGCAATAGGGGAGAGTCGGCACGGATATAGGTACCTCAGTTTTCACTGACGGATCAAAGATGGAATCTGCCTCACTATGCCTCAATACGATATAAACAGAAAGCTTAAGGTGATGGGAGACCCCCCACCATTCAATTTCCCAACTCACTGCGGTGTTCACTGGCCACTGGGTGATCGGTACTCATGCGGAGAAGTCTGAAACTCCGTACAACCTCTATTGCAGAAGCTTTAGGCTCTGACGGCTAGGCGCTTGAGATTACTTAGCGTGCCCTTTGGGGATGGCTTGAAGAAATTCTCCAGCCTATATAAGGGCTCCACTACATCAACAGCACTGGATAGCTGTAGACGGTTTTCTCTTCCCTAAAATTGTTCGCAGATTGTGGTCCATTTTATGATATTAAAAACTCACGTAAGTCCTACTTGTAGTGCATGGGGTAGTCTTGTCATCTAACCTACTAACCTACCTTCTCAATTTTTATCTTGCTCGAAAAATACTTTCTCAAAATTACCTAAAAAACCTCGAGCAAAAAAATCGAATTATATTTTCGGAAACTGTATGAATCTAATTTAAAGATTTGTTTTTTACAAGTCATCTTTAGCGTGTACATTTATAAATCAATTTTTTTTTTTATCAAAAAGAGAAAAGATGTCAAATACTTGCCCTGATCTATGATCATTTGATTGGTTCTTTTAGTAAAACTTTGTTTAGGCTGGCTGTTAATTTTTGGCATGAATCGTGATAAGGAGTAAGTGTTTCAAGTTTCATTGAAATATTTTTTTTTTTGCTCGAGTTATCGTGCACACGGCCACCGCCGTAGCCGAATGGGTTGGTGCGTAACTACCATTCGCAAATCACAGAGAGAACGTCGGTTCGAATCTCGGTGAAAACACCAAAATTAAGAAAAACATTTTTCTAATAGCGGTTGCCCCTCGGCAGGCAATGGCCAACCTCCGAGTGTATTTCTGCCATGAAAAAGCTCCTCATAAAAATATTTGCCGTTCGGAGTAGGCTTAAAACTGTAGGTTGTTGTTGTTGTTGTAGCAGTATCTTTGCCCTGTCAGTGTAGTGTAATCACCGGTCGTCTTCGTCTAGCTCATCGAACGGTAGGCCCAGGAAACTAGCTGTTTTGACGGGTTGGGTCCAGAGGGAGAGAGGTGTTAGATGAGTGGGTTTGATGGGGCATGTGAAAAGGTGGTTAGTATCGTGCGGGGTGCCTTCACATGCCGGACATATGTTTAGTATGTCGGGGTCGATTCTGGATGAGTAGGAGTTTAACCTGCTACAGTATCCAGAACGTAATTGTGCCAAGGTTACGCGGGACTCTCGGAGAAGCTGAAGCTCTTCGTCTGCAATTGGTGGTGGTTGGACTCCGATAACGGCATTCGGGAGTCGGGAGCCTAGGAAGGTGGTAAGGGTATCCCGATGAATGTCGTTTATGGCCTGTCTGTACACTGTGGGATCCTGGAGTGGTATGTCTGTTTCGTCCAGGATCTCGTCCACGTAGTTGAGGAAGTGCCTCCTGACGTGCCTAGGAGGTGGCTCAGGCTCAAGCAGGTGTCTGCATGGGTGAGGCCTACGGTGACACCCTAGCAGAAACTGCTTGCTGAGCAGTTTGTTATGCTCCTTTACAGGAAGCATGTGAGCCTCGTCATGCAGGTGTTGGATAGGGGACATCGGGAGACATCCTGTCGCGGTCCTTATTGCAGTATTTTGGCAGGTCTGGAGCTTCGTCCACCGCGTATCACTGCTTCCAGGCGACCAGACAGGCGCAGCATAGTTAAGAACCGGTCGGGCTATTGCTTTGAAAGTCGACAGCAACATTTCTTTGTCGTTGCCCCAAGTGCAGCCGGCAAGCGACTTGAGGACCTTGTTGCGATTCTGTACTCTCGTTGCAATAGCGGTTGTGTGCGCTGAGAAGGAGAGCAAGCTGTCAAAGGTTACTCCCAATATTCTGAAGTTGTTGACCGTCAGTATTGGGGTATCATCGACGTGAACCTGAAGTTGCAGCTTGACCTCCTTTGTCCAGGTGGTAAAAAGGGTCGCCGTGGATTTAGTGGGAGAAAGTTGTAGGTTTCTCGCAGTGAAGAAGCGAGAAAGGCGGGCGAGGTAGTCGTTTACTTTTGTGCATAGGCCATCAATGTCATTGCCCGACGCCATTATCGTGCAGTCGTCAGCGTATGAGACCAGTGAGACTCCCTCTGGTGGTTGGGGGAGTTTCGAAATGTAGAAATTAAAAAGCAAGGGTGAAAGGACACCACCCTGCGGTACTCCTTGCTTTATTTTTCTGTTTTGAAGTTTGGTCTCGAAATATCACCGACGAGTGACGACCACTCAGGTAGGTCGCGGTCCACCTCTTCAGCCCTGGCGGGAGTGTCGACTGTAAAATGTCATCTAGTAGCGTGGCGTGGCTGACTGTATCGAAAGCCTTTTGTAAGTCCAACGCTACTAGGACAGTCCTCTCACAGGGGCGGTTTTGGTTTAGTCCGCGGTTTACCTGGGTGTTTATGACGGTGAGTGCTGTGGTGGTGCTGTGCACTCTTCGGAAACCATGCTGGTGTGAGGCTGGAGTCAGGTGTTCTGTGAGGAGTGGGAGTAGAAGGGCTTCAAGAGTCTTCACTGCTGGGGAAAGAGAGTTATCGGACGATAGGACTCCCCTTGGTTGGCGGGTTTCCCTGGCTTCAGTAGTGGGACCACTCTCCCTAATTTCCACTTATCAGGAATGATGAGAGTTACCATAGACAGGTTGAAGACCTTGGTGAGCAATTCTACTCCCAATGGACCCAGCTTTTTCAGCATCAGCATGTTAAGTCCGTCAGGGCCAATGGCTTTAGATGGTTTCATATGTTTGATGGCCCCCTGAACCTCGTCGCTGAAGAAAGCAAGCGGTGCACTGGTGTATGTCAGTTTGTGCAACCGTCTGGTGGCACAACGTTTGGATCTGTCGACCGGAGGATGCAGTATAAATTGCCGGCTAAAGTAGCTCGCGCATCTCTTCGGATCCGACGAAGTACGACCGTTGAAGGTGATATCCACCTTGTCGTTGTGCTTCGTCGGGTTCGACAGGGACCTTGCGGTGGACCAGAGCTTGCTCACATCAGAGGCGAAGTTGCAGGACTTCAGATGCTCTATCCATTTGGTCTGCTTATGTCGGGTTACCAGTTGCCGGATCTCCGAATTGAGATCCTTTATTCGAGGATCCCCGAGATCGGCCTGGCGTAGGCGATCACGCTCATTCGCCAGAACAGCTGCTTCGGTTGGGAAATTGGGATGTATGTCCCGGATCCTTCCAGCGGGTATGAAGCGAGCCGCGGCGGCTGTGATCACCTTGCGGAATGCGCGTTCGCCTGCGCGCAAATCGGTGGGCATGGGTAGGGCTGCGAAGAGGTCCTCAGTAAATTCCGCGAATCTGGTCCAATCAGCTTTGTTAAAGTTGATATATGACCGGTGATCGGCGGAAACAAAGTCGGCAGGTTTCTCGATCGAGATGATAATGGGCAAGTGGTCTGATGCAAGAGATAGCATAGGTCGCCAGGTTATGCTATTTATCAGACCTGCGCTAGCAATTGTGATGTCAGGCGAGCTGCTGCAATTGCCCACTAACGTGGGGGCGTCGTCGTTTACAGTGCTGAATGTCGAATCGCCTATCTGATCTGCCAATAGCTGTCCCCTACGATTATTTGGCACGCTTGAATGCCAAAGATCGTGATGCGCGTTAAAGTCGCCTACTACCAATCGGTTTTCTCCCCTGATGATCGCACCAATATCAGGGAGATATCCTGCCAGGCAGCAGGTGACAGGGGGTATATAGATATTATAAATTTCGAGCTCGGCTTCGTCTGACCGGACAGCTATACCTTGACATTCTAAGGTGAGTCCGTCGCAGTTCAGTTGCAATAGCTTGAAGCTTGGTCGTAACTCGGGGGGTGAAGGATGCGTGATGTTGTTTAAGTTGGTCCTGCTGTGCGTTCCGCAAAATTGGTAGTGGCCTGATGTTGACTGGCGGCCGCGCCACTGGGGTCGGTTGCGGGTGCAGAGCTCTGCAGCAGGGGGCAACGAAGTCGCGTGTCCACTCACGGGTGGTGTGCAGGCCGGAGCACCTCCGAAAATGGCACCAGCCACTGCAAGAATTGCATTGGACAGTTTTCAAGTTCCGAGGAACTACGGTCTGACACACAGAGCAGAGTGTGGGGGGGACCAAGAGCTGCTGGTTTGTCCCCGCCCTGGGGGAGCAGGAGGAGGGTTGTGGGTCAGAGAGGGAGTTGTGTTGCTCCTTACCGTTGAGGTGTTGTTGGTGGCGGCAGTTTGACGCGCCGGCACTGAGGGCAGTATCGCCGTTGAGGCAGGGACCGCCTGTGGGCGGGAGCAACACGTGGCCACATACCTTGTGAACCACTCACTGTGAGTGTTAAGGCCTGAGCAGGTCTAAAGATGGCACCACCCGTTGCACCTGTTGCACCTATTGCACCTAACCGAGGTGGAGTTCGGGTGGAGCCGTTTGTGGCAAATGCAGCAGTAAAATACTTCTGGTCCGGGGTTGGGTTCGACGCCAGCCCGGAAGAGAAGTATTTGGAGCAAACGTGCTGCAATGATTTGCTCCTGTGACGAAAGATTGGGGGTGGGATACGGTACTCTAGATAGGGCTAGTTTACTTGGGCGGCAGCCCTTGGTCGGGAAAAACCCGAGTCATTCCGGTAACGTAGAACCGGCTGCCATGGGAATAGGTCCCTCCATTTGTGGAACAACATCAAGACGCACACCATAAATAGGAGGAGGAGCTCGGAAAAACACCCAAAAAGGGTATACGCGCCAATTATATATATATATATCGTGCACACGAACGAACGGACAAACAGGCATGACTAAATCGACTCCTCTACTCATTCTGGGCGTTTTGGGATATACATCCATATATATCTATATCTATCTCCATTGCTTTATGCTGTCACATACAACCGTTATGTGAACAAAATTCAAATACCCTTGAACACTACTAGAATAGTAAATACTACTCTGCAAGCAAATGCTAAAACCTATTTAGACGTACGGGATCCAGCTATGGTTGCTCAAGCTCCAGCAACATACTTCAAATCCAAAAGTTACAGAATAAAGCCTTGCGCTGCGCTACTAACGCGCCCTGGATGTACGCATCAGCGACCTTGAACGCGATCTCAGCATAGAACCAGTTGCAGTTGTTATTAGAAAAAAAAAATGTCCTATCTCATATGGATAGGTGATCTCATCATCACCGACCAACGCAAACGGTTTGAAAGGTTAAAACTACCTCATGCATTAGTCAACTCCTTTGCAAGTCTCGTGCAAAGCATCATAGTATTAATTGTATTATTCAAAAACCAAAAGAAGATTGTTCGTTAGTTTATTTATTGTTAACTAGTTACAATGCAAACTGGACGGTGAACCCTACTTTAGCACTCTACCGGACGAAAAAATTTATGAGAGTAAATAAAAATTTGCCTGGACAAGAACGATCTATCCGTCTATATAGTCCAGGCCGTTCGAAACGAGCTTTTCTAAAGTTGTTACATAGTGTTATTATTATGAAATGCATACATGTGTGGGCATATTTAAAAAGACCTATAATTTGTACATACACATAGTAGAAAAAGTCTGCGTTCACCTATGCAAATATTCTTTGCATTAGAAAAAGTTCAAAGCAATAAATATTTCAGACATTTTTTTTAATGAGTTTTATTTAGTTCACTTAAACGTAACTATCACACATATTTCGCTACCAATAACAAAATCAAATTCAAAATGAGATCACATAAAATTAAAAAGGCCATTCAAACTAAACGGAAAAAGTTTGCGTTCACTTCAATAATAATAAAATAAAAGGCTTAAGATCATAGGAATGTTTTAAAATTAATAGCTAGTTGGATATCCACGCCTTTTTATGACTTCTAGAAGGCGTCTTTTCATTGAGCCAACTAGTTTGGCTGTTATTTCTGGACTTATGGCTTCCCATTCCTCTTTAAGCGCGTTCTTAAGCATTTCCTTGCTAGTTATTATACGCTCTCGTTTTTTTTTTTTCTAGAACGTCCCATAAGTGCTCAATGGGGTTAAGGTCAGGTGATTGTGGGGGTGTGCGAAGTTGTTTTGGAACATTATACAACAACCACAACCTAACAATCTCTGCTGTGTGTTTCGGGTCGTTGTCCTGTTGGAAAACAAATCTTTCACCGAGCCCCAGTTTGATTGCACTTTCTTTCAAATTCGTTTTTAAAATATCGAGATAATCATATCTGTTCATTATCGACTCAATAAACCGTTCCGTTTTTCCTCCAAATAATTTTACGACCTTTTATCCCGAAAATGCAAAACTTGCTCTCATCTGAAAAAATCACACTATTCCAACACTCTGGTGGCTTGTTTACGTATTCCTTGGCGAAAGCCATCCGCTTAAGTCGATTTACTCGCGATATGAAGGGTTTTTTTCGGGCCACTCTGCCGTGAAATCCGATTCTTTTTAGAATTTTTCTTACTGTATCTGGATGTACTTTCTTTTGGTATTTTACTTCTATGTCTTTTGAAATTTGGCTTGCTGTTAGTCGTGGATTGGACTTCACAAGAATAGTTATGTTGCGTTCTTCTCTTTCCGTCAGTTTTTTTGGACGCCCAGAACGAGGCTTAGACTCCAAACAATTCGTTTGCTTGAAGTTGTTTATCACTCTTTGGACCGAGGAGTATTGCCTCCCAACAATTTTCGCGATTTCCCGATAGCTCTTACTATTTTGCCACAAACTTACAATGATTTTCCTTTCACCAATATCTATTTCTTTTCGCCTTTGGTCCACAGTAGCAAAAAATGTATTTCTAATATCAATTTTTCCCTCTTTAGATTTGTTCTTAACCGCGTCAACTACATGAATGATTTAAAATTAAATTTAACGTAATTGCCATGCAAATAATCGTCACTATTCGAAATGAACGCACACTTTTTCTGCTCAGCCTATTTAAGAAACTGTACTACAATCCCGTTATCTGAACACGACGCAGCTCAAACTCCAAAAAATTTTGTTCATACCCTCTACGAATAATTTTCTTTGAAATAAGTGAAAAGAAATAACTGAGAGTTTTAAGATAAACACGTTAAATTATTTTAATACTTTATAACAGTGGGTGAACGCAGACTTTTTCTAGCATGTGTATATTACTAGTAATTTGTGGATTTATGAGGCAATAAATTATAATAGAACAGCGTTACTGAATTAATACTACAGAACTGGAGAGGGAAGAGAGATAAACATTATTCATAGTAATCCAATTTTCATTGACGTATGTCTGATAGGGAGTGATACTGAATAGGTAATAAATTCTTAAAATTCTATAGTAAAATAAAAGCTAAGTTAATGAAAGAGTGAGTTCAATATCACAAAATGGTCAGATATAAGTAAGTATATAAAATAATAACAGTTCATTGTTAATTAATAAGCCAAAAGCTACTCGATCGATGCAACCGAGACTTGTCTGTTAGATGATAAGAAACACTGTAAAAGCGAAAAATTGGAATGTGATATCTTAACAGCTATGAAACAAATGAGGTTTTTGTGTTTACCCAATTTTGCTAAGAATATTAAATTTTTTTGTCTAAGGATGTTGACCAGAAGCAACGACCTACAACCAAGAAAAACTGAGGGAACAGTAGGCCAGATTGTTGCTACGGTATTGTAAAAATACATATAATATATAAATTCTAATCTGCAATAACAGTAAAGTAAGTGAAGACTGACAAGTTGAAAATCATTAAAATTGTAAATTTTGACTCAAAAGGTAATAAAGTCTTTCTAGCAGACACCGACAACTCGTTCAAGGGTGACGGTTGTTTTTACACTCAGTGCACAGTGTAGTTATTTTTACACTATTTGCGTACATACATACATACATACATGCAGTATCGAACAAAACATACTGAAGTGATACGTAGTCATAATTCATCAGTCTATATCTTTATGAACATACAGGGTTTGATTGAAAAGTAATGAGCCTTATTTTTTTTAAGCAGTTTTATTAAACCTTTTGGCTTATACAACTAATACTCTTCAAAATAGGATCCTTGAGCGTCAATACACCGCTGGTAGCGGTCCTTCCACTGCAGGAAACATTTTTTATACTCATCCGCCGGAATCGAGTTCAATTAGGCTGTCACAGTTTTTTGGAACCAATTTGGCATACACTTTGCGCATTTCAAGTTTTCCGGTCACGATTTTCCGCACATTGTAATAAGTTAAATTTAACTCTTCACTAATCTCACGTAGACTAGCACGACGGTCAATGTTCAAAAATTCACGAACCCGGTTCACATCTTCGTCTGTTTGCGTCGTCGAAGGCCTTCCAGATCGCTGTTCGTCTTCGACGTCCTCCCGGACTTCCTTGAACGACTTGTGCCACCGCTTTACCTGGGCACTGGACAGAGATTGGTCCCCGTAAGCCTCCTTGAGTAGCCCAATGGCTTCGGTACTCGTTTTGTTTAGCTTTACGCAAAATTTGATCGAGTAACGTTACTCCAACGATCGCTGCATTTTCGCCACTGCAAAATCCTAACACACTTTTAAAACAGCTTTCACGCGTGGAGTGATGTTGACTGCACCGCTGTTGCCAGCGAACTGGGACCGGTTTCTAGTGGAAGGGGAAGGCCAACGGGAAGGCTCATTACTTTTCACTCAAACCCTTACTAAATCTTATTCATAGGCATTATAACACAAATACAGCTTTATTAAACTGCTACAAAATCAGCAACAACAACAAAAACTTCAAATATACATCATCAAATATATGTATACTCTATATAGCAATAAAAAAAACGCAAAAAAATGGTCCATGACTTTATGACATTTCGAAATAACCTCACTTTTGTGCAATTGAGTCAAAAAGCAGAATTGAAGTGCAAGTGATTCGTTTTAAAAAAAACTAACAGAGTAAAACGTAAGAACTTTTAGCGATGTACTCATCTTTCTCGTCGAATAATAACTTTTCCGCTTTTAACAGTTTTCTATACTATATTAAGAAAAAAATATATATAATTGGCGCGTACACTTCTGTTAGGTGTTTGGCCGAGCTCCTCCTCCTATTTGTGGTGTGCATCTTGATGTTGTTCCACAAATGGAGGGACCTACAGTTTCAAGCCGACTCCGAACGGCAGATATTTTTATGAGAAGCTTTTTCATGGCAGAAATACACTCGCAGGTTTGCCATTGCCTGCCGAAGGGCGACCGCTATTAGAAAAATGTTTTTATTAATTTTGCTTTCACCGAGATTCGAACCAACGACCTCTCTGTGAATTCCGAATGGTAATCACGCACCAACCCATTCGGCTACGGCGCCCGCTATACTATATTACCATTCGGAATTCAGAGAGAACGTAGGTTCGAATCTCGGTGAAACGAAAAAATGAAGAAAACGTTTTTTCTAATAGCGGTCGCCCCTCGCCAGGCAATGGTAAAGTGTATTTCTGCCATGAAAAAGCTCTTCATAAAAAATATCTGCCGTTCGGAATCGGCTTGAAACTGTAGGTCACAAATAGGAGGAGGAGCTCGGCCAAACACCCAAAAAAGGGCACGTATTATATATATATAAGTTAATAATTAATATACTCGGGCTGTTCACTTGTGATCTCTAGCACGAAGTTAAATCAGCGAAATAGAATTATTACTTGTTCCTTTATTGGTCAAATCCGTAATGCAATATAAATGACAAAATATTCTTAACATAAGCTAGCCCTGACCTATAATCGCTGTGTCAGCGATTATGCTGAATGGATTATGTTTCAACGTCGCGACGGCGCATGGAATGTTGACGGCAACGTATTGTGGAGTTTGGCATAATTGGCATTAAACATTGTTGCAGCTTTGCTGATCGTGCAGAACTGCAGTCGTTGACTTTGTCTGACCGGATGTGTTAACTCCTCCCTCACTAGTTTGAAGGCCGTCCTCGGTTTTCCTCAAAGTGTCGATGACAGCTCGTATCGAGATTTGTTGTTTATTCTCTTTGCATTTTTGATGAACCTTGAAGACGACGAGACCGATGATCAGAGTGACAAGAGATGCTGCAAACATCATAGGCCATATTGACAGTTTTTTTTCGATGTTTCCAATATATTGAAGATTCTCAAAGTTCAGCCTCTGAAAATAGGGCATGCTTAAAATCTCTCGGTGGCCAGTTATGTTTAGGGTTGCCGATATTGCTGGGCCTGGATGACGCCTGAGTATGTTTTTGGTATTTTCAAAGAGACCCATTCACGTAGATTTCCTCATCAAACGTCAGCAAGTGTGTGCCGTGGATGACTCTATCCGTGTTGTTATTCATCTGTATTGTAGCTGTAGCTTCGTTGATAACGATGATACCATCGTCAATTACCATCAGCGGCTGCAGGTGGCTGGGACGAGTCTTACAGTGTGCTATACCTCCAGAATGTAGTTGCTGCGCACAAGTTGTTGATTTCAGCTGTTTGCAGAATGTAGAGGTGAGAGTAGCGGTGCAGTTTCCAATTGCTAAGATATTGTTACTACAATCTGCGACGTTGTTATTTTCTTCGAGGTCAAGTATCGTTCCATTATGTTGAACGGAGAATATGGTTATTTTCTTACATATTACGCTAGGATTTGGGTACTTGATAAGAAAGTGTACAAAATTATGATCTAAAAAGACTTTTACATAAGCTATTTCAATTAAATCTGTTATAGTTAAATTTGTAGAGTGCTCATTTAAAATTTGACTTAGGTCATTAGAGTCAAGAATTGTTGGGTTTATAATTTGAATCTTTGCGAGTGTAATAGACAACATTAATGTTTCGAGTTCAGAGATTATAATTCTATTTCTTGTGAGTAATGCTTGATAGAGGTTTCCTGTATCGATCTGTTTCTCTTTTGCAAATCTAATTATTTTATTTACGGATTCTGTTAAGTTATTAATTTTTTCTTGTACTTTTGTATTTATAACTGCCTGTTGTTCAATTGAGTCAGTTAGTTTTTGCTGGTGAAATTTCAGATTTTCGAAGTCATCAAAGTCAGGAGTTCCCGCTACTATCTTTAAAGCTGTTCCTAAAATATTTATACTCCTAGCTTGCCTATGGTGAATATTAACCGTTTCTAGCAGTGTCCTAATATGACCTAAATCTGATTCAAGAATTTGTCTCATATGAGACTGTGGGAAATGTTTCATAAGTGAATTAGTTTCCTCGGCAATTTCCGAGTACATTGTGAGATTAGAAGAATGTCTTAAAATTTTAAAATTTTCCCAAATAACTACGTTTCCGTCCATGATGGGAATATAGTCCGAGTTCGAGTAATTGATAATCTTTCCAGCTGCTGCTGCTACTAGAAGTAGAAGGCGAAGAATCCAAACCCTAGTAAAGATAGGATACAGAGCAGAATAAGTACTGGAAGGATAATTATTTTTTTTATCTTATGTTATCCTTGTGTACCTCCCTCCCCTTTATAAGAACCGTTGACCCCAAATCGGCTTTCACAATGACTTCCTCAAACAAAGGAGTTAGCTTGTTACCAAGTCTTTTATTTAATTTCATAAGTACCTTGTCGCCTATTTGAAAAGTTCTATTTCTTCTGTCCGCGTTTTGTCTTTTCGGTAGCAGATCTTGCGCTTTAGATATTTTTTCTTTTATTTCTGCTTCGAATTCTGGTGGGGATGCATGAATTAACGACTGAGTGAATTGATTTATTGTATTCTATTGTTGCCTGAAGTATAATATCAGTAGTGTCATTTAATTGTTTTTCTAATTTCAAGCATCTGGCAATTTCTGCAAGAGTACTGTGAAATCTTTCTACCTGTCCATTTGAAGTACTATGTAGTGGTGGCGAATTTACAATATCAACATTAAACCGGTTTTTTAAAAGAGACCTTATTGTTCCTGAATTCAGTGATGGTTCGTTATCGCAGTAGATAATTTTAGTATTAGGGTAGAAATTCATGAGCTGTAAGATGGGGGACTCAATATCTATTATCGTTCTGGAAGCTATGGGCTGAACAATGGCAAATTTAGAAAATTTATCAATACAGGTTAGAAAATACTTTTTATCTGTAGAAAAAATGTCAATATGGAGAATTTCTCCTACTTGATTAGGGACTGGCGTTTGGCCAATGTACTGTTTTTGTGGGTGTCGGTCATATTTTCATTTGCTAAGTGCTTCAACTTTGCTGGGATTAGTTGTTATACCGCCACGGGAGACCACAAATCCAAGATACTCGACCTTTTCTTTAAAAAAGTGAGATTTTTCCCGTGATACCCACATGTTAGCGTTATACAATTTATCTAGTACCCAGGCGATGTGGTGAACATGATTTTGCATATTTTCAGAGAATATGATCACGTCATCCACGTAGACGTAGCATGACTTCCCAATCTGTTCTCTAAGTACGTCGTCAATTGCTCGTTGGAAAATTCCGGGGGCATTCTTCAAACCAAAGGGAAGTCTGCAAAATTGATACTTCCTATTTCCTACAGAAAATGCAGTTTTTTCTCTATCTTTTTCTGCAAGAAGTATTTGATGAAATCCTGATTTCAGATCGAGTGTCGTGAAATATTTGGCTTTACAAAGGTTTGAGAGAATAGCTACAATGTTCGGTATAGGGTATTTGTCATCAACAGTTTTTGAATTAAGTTTCCTAAAGTCAATTACAAGGCGTTTTTTCCTATTTCCTTGTTCGTCTAGACCCTTTTTATCTACTACCCACACCGGATTATTATACGGTGAATTAGATGGTCTGATAATATTGTTTCTCAGCATGTCATTAGTTTCGTTATTGACAAACTCTGATACTCCAAATGGGTATGGGTAAAGTCTAGAGAACACTGCTTTTTCGTCTTCTGTTCGAATTGTAGCGATAATATTTGTGTTGTAAGGAAGAGATTCGTTAAGGTCAGCGAAAACATTTATTTTTTCTTGTAACATTTTCTTAAATTCTTTTTCAATTTCTTGCGGAACTTTTATATTTTCTACTTCGGTAAATTTAACATTTGGGCTTTTTTTATATTGAATTATTTCAGATCCATTTTTTGTTTTTAAGACGTTATTTTTCAAATCTAGATTTGCGTTAATTTTTTTTAAAAAATCAAGTCCTATTATTCCATCAAAGCTTGATAAGCTGGGAAGTAAAAAAAATGTGGTTGTTGTATTAAAAAGGTGCATAAGACATTTCTCTTGAACGGCGTTAAAGCCATGAAGTGACTTAACTAAAAATTTTTCTTTAACTTTAGTTACATTTTTAAGTTCCGGGATTGGTTTTATATAGTTTTTTGAAGCGCCTGTGTCTATAACTAATTTAATCTGTCTACCTGTTATCGTTCGCTCTACAAACGGTAACAGGGAGCAATTTCTAAAAAATTGACCTCTTGAATCTGATCCTCATCTTCCAAATCTGATACCTCAGCCTCCGCTACTGCTTGGTACTCTTGTTCCGATTGACCTTCAGAATTTTCATCTTGTGAGAGATGATTAATTCTCTGTTGTTTGGGACCGGTAGTTCTAGCTGTTCCACTACTTGCTCTTTTTGGCACCTGATTTTGGTAGGAACCACCTTGGTTTGGGTATTGAGTTGTTTGCCTAAACCGAGATGAAGTGTCAACGTCCATAGGTTGTGGTGGTTCTTGTTTTATATTCGGGCTATTGTTTTGGGTTTTTTGTTTGTAAAATGGAGTTTTTACTTGGTTTGGGGTACTTTCTACAGTGGGCTGCCTTTGCTGTCTCTGTTCCTCACGCTGAGCTCTTTCTTCATTATTCCTAGCAAAACTACTAGCGAATTGGAAGCGTTCATGATTAGATTCAACTTCCTGTGCAAGTGCCAGTGCTGATGGCAAATCTTTTGGCCTTGCTGAAAATAGAATGTCACTGAGAGATTTCTTTGTGCCTGAAATGAAGACTCTCAATGCATCTGCTCTGTATTTTTCGTTTAGAGAAGCAGCCAAAGTAGAATCGTAAGTCTTAATTGTTTTGTTTATGAGTAATGTTGATTTCTTTTCAATTTCCTCATAATATTGGGTTATTGTCAGGGTTCCCTGACGTAGAACGGACAACTCTTGCTCGATTATATAGATGGGGCGTTTATCGGCGTATGTAAAGTCAAGTCTATTGATAATTGCTTTAAAATTTAGTGGAGTGTCGTATGACGACAATACCATATCAGCAGGGCCTTTGATTTTATTCCTAATTATACCCAGCGCCTGATAATGCTTTGAGCTTCCTACGTAATTTTCAAAGATTTTATATGCAGTGTGTGCGGCTTTCCGCCACGAAACATAAGTCTCGATTTTTCCCTCAAAGTCTGGTACTGATTTTATTATGTCCAGTGTTTCGTCACATTTAATACCTACAATAATTTCTGCGTTTCTAAACTCGTTTCTCATTTCCTCCATTTTTCTTTCAAATAATTGCGCTTGATTTTCTAATGCACTGTTTACTGCATACTCGAGCAGCGCTTTCAGATTTTCTTCACTCACTGCCATTTTATTTTTTGTTTGTTCCGGCACTAGTTTGTTTTTTAAATCTTTTATTAGTTCCTCTAGTTCTAAGTCATATACCTCTTCTTTACTCATAAGATTTTCAATTTAATTCAAAAATTTTCCGTCGCAAAGACACTTTACAAACACTTTTTGTTTAAATTTTTGTATTTATTTACTTTAAATAAGCACTCTACTCACATTTCTTTAAAACTATGGTTTTTATATGTTATTGTAGCTCTCCTTTTTCGTCTGTTTATCCCGTCTGCAAGTCCAACGATGTCGATCCAACGATGTTGCCTCCTTGCTTGAGATTTCTTTGATGAGCAGGTTCTGCCAGTTGGGCGCCAGTTAATAATTAATATACTCGGGCTGTTCACTTGTGATCTCTAGCACGAAGTTAAATCAGCGAAATAGAATTATTACTTGTTCCTTTATTGGTCAAATCCGTACTGCAATATAAATGACAAAATATTCTTAACATAAGCTAGCCCTGACCTATAATCGCTGTCAGCGATTATGCTGAATGGATTATGTTTCAACGTCGCGACGGCGCATGGAATGTTGACGGCAACGTATTGTGGAGTTTGGCATAATTGGCATTAAACATTGTTGCAGCTTTGCTGATCGTGCAGAACTGCAGTCGTTGACTTTGTCTGACCGGATGTGTTAACTTATATATATATATACTTACTTATAATAGATAATTAACAATTAATATTTTCGATACTGATTCAGTTTAAAACTTATTTTAGTGTGTGCTCAGGATCATTGCCATGTTCGACTGACTACGAAAGGGACATGCTCCATTCTGCGCAAGGAAGCATCACGTTTTGCAAGAAGTGCTTATATATAAAACTATTGATTCGATGAAGAAGTCAAATAGCGTCCGGAAAAGCAACCCCATCCCAAAACATCATGTTGCCTCCTGCTTGATAGTAGCGATCATCAGTAGGATCAAATCGCTTATTTCCTGGTCGGCGCACCCTTTGATTTATCAGAAAACATGAAGGTTTTTCATTACTACACTGATTAGCTAAGCAAATTTTTAAAGCAGCACTTCGATTTTTCTCAAAAATTAGTGGATTTTTAGCTACCTATAACTTTTTAACATAGCTGCGCATCCTTTTCTCAACTGTTCTTCTGCTTACTGTTAAGTTACGGGGTCTTTAAGACGCTGACTGCTGATTGTCGGCATATTTTTTCAATTATCTTTCTATGTGTGCCTTCTTTAAGTTGCTACTTCATGATTGTTTCCACAGTTCCGGAATACATAATAAAATTTCGTAAATAATATTTATGGGTAAACTATAATATCAAATCTGTTTTTTTTTTCTACGTAACCGGAACGACCCGGATTTATATCCGGCCAAGGACTGTCACTTCAGCAGCATTCCCAGTATATGTATGGGGATTGTTTATGCTGCTACACAATAGCAGCCAAATATAATCGCATAAACTCTTTTGAATTAGATAACGATTTTTAATGCGATAAACGATTTACTTACCTTTCACGTTCAATGCATTTAAACTTCCATTTGTGGTGGCTGCAGTCTTAAACACAGGCGGTGGTACCACAATAGTTGCTGCGGTTACCGTCGCAGCACTTGTATTGAAAACGTTTCCAATGCTCGGAGATATACCACAGAAATCAGGATCATCGGCATCAAAGAGGATATTATCTTCCCACTCTGTAACCATGGTTCTGTTTAAAATGTGACGGTTTTTCATCTAAAAAATAAGCAAGAAATCAATTGGAAATTCATTACTTAGCAATCTTTTCATTTCCTTTATTTCAGTGAAAGACATTAACAACCTTGCACACTAAACACTAAGTTAAATCAAACTAAGAGCGCAAAGATTCAATATTCGATTTAAAAGCGATCGATGCAGTGAAAACTTTATATTAGATATTAATTCTAAAGATTTGTGTTGCAAAATAGTTTGCTTGAATTAAGGGAAATAAAATGGAGGTTGAAACCGCACGACTATGTTGACAAGATTGAAACATTTCTGCTTAAGTAGATCGGGGCAATCAATATTACCATCGATCAAATTATATACAAACAATAGTGATTGATGTTATTCTGTTTTCAAGCGATTTCAATTCGGTAAGCTTACAACGAGCACTATAAGCGGATGAAGTACCCTAATGCTCAAAATGATGAGAGGAGTCGATTTATCCACATTTACGCGTCCGTCAGTGTACATAAGAACTCGAGCAAAATTTAATATAATTGTTACAAGCTTTAACATACCTTACAACCCTGTCTTTTTCTGAAAATTATAATTTGATATAGGAGTGTGCGCACCAAGAGGAGTTTTTTGCTGATCAAACAGTAGGCCGGTAGGCAGGTTTTTTACACGGTGTACAGAATACAAAGTGTTCCCAACATCAAACCGGTAATCTAATTAATATTGAAGATGATTTGCTGACGTAACAAAGGATACGTCAGCGGTTTGTCTCTCAAGTGAGACCGACTAAACAGTTGTCCGAAAGTTCGATACAGTGCACGTGGCCTTTTATAAAATTTATTGAATGGTTGTTATCTATCCAATGAACGAAAACTAAAAAAATGCATGAGGAAAGATTTTACCACATAGTTACCAAATAAAATGTTCTGAAAAACACTTTTATCCAGAAATTTATCCAAATGGTCAAAGGACTTTTTTCCGTACAACACAGAACTCTGAGGATTAATTAAACTTCTACGATACCAAATATCAATGAAGTGACTAATCAAATAAATAAGTACAGAAATAAAGAGATATATAGCAACAAAAATAAAACGCAGTCCCACCATAGATCTATGGTCACATTCCTGCATCTAATAATGTAAGTATGTATGTAATGTATATATAAATATATAAACATGCACTTGTGACATAAATTGCCACGTAGGGTATGGTTGTGAACTTAGGCAGAAGCACGGGCAATATATTTCGCAGTAGTACCCGCTAAGGCACATGCGCATAAATCGTATAGGTTCGAAACACGCTTCAAATTTCTATAAATCGTACTGCATTAAATGTACTTAACTGCAGCATCCCATACATACATGTATATGAAAGTTGTTGTATGTTCACAATATGACCATGTGTATGCATGTACAAATATTAAGTATAAAAATCGATGAGACCTTCACAGCGACTTTTTTAAAGTCTCTTGTTTTAAGTTTTTGGTTTAATTACATCGAGAACAAATATCTTTTACCTTTCCAAATGTTTCGCGTTCCTTGCTTCACACGTATCTCCAATTGTGTTTCCCTAAACTCCAAACTGCCCTGAAAGCTTCTTTTTTAAAAATTCCTGGGTTTATGAAGGTTGGTACGATGGATTCGAATAGTAATAAACGACGCGATAGGATCCAATACGCCAATATAGGTTTTACATCCAATGACAATGAAGATTGCACCGTAGAAACCTACACACAAAATACAAATAATATTATAATCGATTTCAAAATGCAGCGAATGCAGCAAATTTTCCAGCGGTTGATTGAAAAACTGAAAGAAACTTATGAAAAGGACAGACCACTTAATGTCTCCTGCCAAAAAACAACCAACAAATCAATGATGCTAAGGCGAATTCATACACCAAACAGACTACAACAAATAGCCAAGAATGATAGAATATACCCTGTACCCCGCGCAAAGAAGCACACCTCTTTGAAATTCACAACGAAATTGCAAGAAAAAAATAAATCAGCTGCTTTAACAAAGTCACCTTGTGCGAATTCGCCTTGGTGTTAATCAAACACCAACAACAATTTGCGCGCAGAGAATTTCAAGCCATTAACGTCCAGTTTACACGTTCATGATTTTGCTTTCAAACTAATCACACATCTGATGGCCCTTGGTGTATTAATAAAAGGATTGCTCAATAAACACCCCTTCTTTCCCTCTTGACAAATCGGGTCTCTTAATAGGACAGAGTGTGCTTATGACAACAACTCGTATAAAGGTTTGAATAGGTATGCCCAGTGGATCAGTATATCATAAAGTATTTTTTGGGGCCATGCATGCGAAAGGATATAGGTTTCAGAAGAATATACTTAGCAATATTGCTTTAAAAATACATAAGTTAACATTTAACAATATGCAACTAACCACAGCCCGCAAAACCGCAAGTTGTGGTGCTCGTGGTAAGGTGCAAACTGATAAAACTGATAATTGTTCAGAGCACGTAAATGCTAGCGTCGTTGCGAAGAAACTCTTTTTCAAAACAATAAAGTATCAATTGATTAAAAATTCACACAATCAATCGGTCAAGTAGCTAGTAATATAAGAAGTGACTTGTGGGTGAACAATTCAAACTTCGAAACGTTTACACAACGTACTACAGTGGAAAGCAAAACTGCCCGGATGTTTTGCATTAAGAAAGAAAGGTAATGAAAACAATACAAATATAGGTATATTATTAAATATATGTATTTTTTTCATTTAATTGAATA
Source organism: Anastrepha ludens (assembly GCF_028408465.1). Lineage (NCBI taxonomy): Eukaryota > Metazoa > Arthropoda > Insecta > Diptera > Tephritidae > Anastrepha > Anastrepha ludens. Next base: position 127,146,725 of record NC_071501.1, read on the forward strand.
TTATTTTAAATTATAAAGCACAAAAATTCATATATTTGTTTCAAGAAAAATAGAAAAAATTAAGAAACAGCAATTCCATTACTCGGACACTTTTGCACAGGTTGCGGGATTTGCTTAAAATCAATTAATGTTGCCAATTCAATATTTCGTCTAAAGGCCTTTATTTTTAATTACGCTTTCAATACGTTTTGGCATACTCTCTACCAACTTTTGGATGATATCATGGTCAAGAGCTCGCCATTCATGCTGTATTCTCCCCCAAAGCTCGTCAACATTTTTCGGAGGGTTTTCATATGCTCCCAGCTTTCTCTTAACAATAGCCCATAAGTTTTCTATGGGATTCAGGTCTGGACTTTGTGCAGGCCATTCCATTGTCCTAAAAGTTTGGTTTTGTAGTCAGGTGGAAACTAATTTAGCCGTGCGCTTCGGATCCCCGTCTTGTTGAAAAAAAACTTCTTCGGCCGGATAAGCACTCTCATCAACAAAATCCGGTAAATTTGTGTGGAGAATATTCAAATAATCCTCCTTCTTCATTATACCTTGGATTCTCACCAAAGGTCCAATGTTCCACCAGGTAAAACATCCCCACACCATAATACTGCCACCACCATGTTTCATCGTTTCCTTCACATGGTGCTTTTGGATGCGGTCATGCGGCCTATGCCAATAATATTCTTTTCCATCAGACTGGTATCTGTTCACTTTCGTTTCGTCTCTCCAAATAACCCGTTTCCAGTCATCTACCGTCCAATTTTTGTGGGCCTTGCAGAAATTAAGGCGTCTTTTCACATTTCTATCGGAAAGTGCCGGCTTCTTCTTTTTCACACTGGCTACTAAACCAATTTTCTTTAATGCGCGTCTGGCCGTCCAGGAACTGACATCCTTGCCAATACTTTTTGCAGCATTTTTTGGTGTCTTGATGGCCTTATCATATAGCAAACGCTCAATCTGCCGGGCATCACCATCAGAAAGCAGTCTTGGTCGACCACCTTGGTTATTATTGCAAGCTTCATTACATCATTTTTTTATGTCATTTACCGTAGATTTACTTAAATTTAACTTTTCATCAATTTGCGGCATGAATTATTATTTTTCAACAACTTTATCACATTTAAAAGATTTTTTAAAGATTTTTTGTTTTATTGAATTTAAAATCAAGTTAATCACTTCACAGGTCAAACAACAATGCAAAAATACAGGAGTAAAAGATTGGCAACGAGCTAGCAATAACGGAACAACTACCGTTACATTTTAACAAAGTAATATCGTGATAATGTATATAACACAAATCAGTGCAAAAGTGTCCGAGTAATGGAATTGTTGTTTTTTTAATTTTTTCTATTTTTCTTGAAGCAAATATATGAATTTTTGTGCTTTATAATTTAAAATAATATTCAATTAAATGAAAAAAATACATACATTTAATAATATACCTATATTTGTATTGTTTTCATTACCTTTCTTTCTTAATGCAAAACATCCGGACAGTTTTGCTTTCCACTGTATATACCGCTCTTTAATTTCACGTAAGACGTTGGTTGATTTGCAAATATAAAAATACATACATATTACATGAAGACATATTTTTTTAATTGCTTGTTGTTCACAACTTCGTGTTATTGTGCAATTTTTGTTTTTGACAAAAATAAAAAAAAGAATCATGTTTAAATTAATTGTTTTATATTACAAATCGCCGCAGTTTAAAATTTATCACATATTAATATACATACCTATATTCAGAAAACACTGATGTACATCAATGTATCATATTTAGTGATGGCACGATTAATCGAACAATTAATATTAATCGGTTATTTTCCTTTACTTGTCGGTTTAATTGTATCGTGAAAGCCCTTTTGATTAATTGCAATGTTAATCGATTATTTCCAAAATAGTCGAAAGATGTACGCCACTAGAAAATAAAATCATTTCACATCAGCAGCGCTTTTTTCAATTTTTTCAAAAGCTTATATTGTCCAAGGTTTTTTTCAAGCGAAAAAAAAGGAAAATGCCCCCAATACGAAGTGATGTTTGGAACCATTTTTCAAAGGAGAGTTCTACAGATGTAAGGTGTAAGTTGTGCTGCAAAACTTTAAAGTGCTCCAACACCACAACAAATATGATGCAGCACTTAAAGTTGAAACACTCAAAGGAGGCTGAAGCTTTAAAAGTAAGTTAAAAACTCCACCATCAATTAATCGCAACTTTAATGTACAATGTGTACTACAGAGAAACAATGAAGCATTGTATGAAGCCAGTTGTGTCACAGAAGATAGCAATGAATTGCCAAGCACGAGCCAAAAACCTACACCAAGAAGCAACCAGCCAAATATAAACACTGTGTGTCATATGAAAGAATACCTTCCACATGCGAAAATGGCAAATTGTTCATTACAACCATTTCCACTATTGATTGTGTCAATTTCTGATGCTTCGTACCACCTGATGCAAAAAAAAAAAAAAAACACAGTGTTTATATTTGGCTGATTGCTTCTTGGTGTAGGTTATAAGTTTTTGAAAAAAATTGTAAAAAGCGCTGCTGATATGAAATGATTTTATTTTCTAGTGGCGTACATCTTTCGACTATTTTGGAAATAATCGATTAACATTGCAATTAATCAAAATGGCTTTCACGATACAATTAAAGCGACCAGTAAAGGAAATAACCGATTAATATTAATTGTTCGATTAATCGTGCCATCACGAGTGAATACAACCAACTACCTAGCAGTTACAACCCTGTTTAACACCTGACGTTCTTAACAAACGTCAAAAAGGGCAAACTAGGCAAGAAACAAGTTATGAAAAAATAAATAAAACCTTTTTCATATTCGTAAGCATTGAAAAAAAAAATATAAAATATAAATTCATAAGCAAATATACAAGAAAAAAATTTACAGTTAAGATTTATTCTAAAGGTCTTACGATGTTAGTGGCACAAGGAATTATAATGCGCTACTAGACAGTTGTAACAAAGTTATTACTAGTAACAAAACAAAGGAGAAATATTTCCAGTTTACACTGCGCGAACATTATTGTCGAAATGGATGATAATTTATGGTAAGATCTTACTGAAATTTGTTCAAATTTGCATGGGTTAGTCATGAAAATCCGGACCAATAGTTTCAAAGCCAATATGGCGATATGAACCTACGTGTCGCTTCCGTAGTTTATTGTTATTGTTGCAGCAAACACAGAAGTTACCGTTTTTCCGCTTTATATGTATGTAATTTCGTTATCACCTTGTCTTATCTCAAATGTTGATTCAGGTATCCAAAATCGTATCATTATTTATTTGTTCTAAATTTTATCTCTGTACTTACAAATATATAAGTATGTATATTTTAAATGTCTTATTAAAGATTACAATTTTAGGCTTATTGAATTAGAGTCAGCGCTCTTAGATGACTGCAATGTTAACGACATTTATGCAATTTGCCGTGGTAAATCCATTCCGGAGGCTCTGCGCCCCGATGTTTGGCAAGTGTGTCTCGATGTGCGTCACAAAAGCGATCAAATGTCACTCTTCAATGAAATTTTCGATCTACCTTTTCAAAACACATTACGTGAGGACTGTCAAGTGGTAGTAGATCGCATTGGCAACGATGACGAAGACAAGGTTTCAGTGATTTCTGATTTGGAGTCGATTCTCACATTCTATTGTAAGAATCGAAATCTTCAGTATGAAAGGAACAATGGCTGGATTGAGTTGTTATTGCCATTGTTGGCATTGAAATTAAATAGATCGGACACATACAACCTGTTTGAAGCCATACGAGATGCATACATCCCCAAGGGCTGCAAACCCAAAGGCAATGTTTTTCACGTGTTTCGTCTACTTATACTGTATCATGATCCAGAATTGTGTACTATGCTGGATACGAAGAAAGTTATACCAGACTTGTACTCTATGCAATGGTTCCAGTGCTTATTCGCTTCGAGCTGTGGTCTATCGGTTATTCTTTCGATGTGGGACTTGTACTTTCAGCATGCAGACCCTTTTATGGTGTTTTTCTTGGCCTTAATTATACTTATTAATGGGCGCGAAAAAATATTAGCAATGAAGGATTCGCCGAAGGAAGAATTGGTTAAATTCCTCTCGAATATGCCTTGTGCTCTTGAGCCGGATGATGTAGTCGATTTTTGCTCACTTGCTCAGTATTACGCGCTGAAGACACCAAGCTCGTTCAAAACAGACTTCTTAAAAGCTCTTTACGGTTCTCAAAGTGAGAAAGATCGCAGTAATGAACCCTGTACCGTATCGCAGGTTAGTAGAAATAGTTTATTAAAACATGCATACAAATAAAAAAATAAGAAAAACAGATCTTCGTAAACATTAACACTTTCTATAAATCCAAATACATAAATATTTAATTATTACAATATTTAAATATTTTAATTTCACACTAATTATGAGTACTTACATATGTAAAACCATAACTTTTATAGGCGTTGTGTCTTCCAGTATCGGTCTATGAATTAGTAGATAATTCATCAATAGAATTAACAACCCCCGATGCCGTTCGATTCTTTTTGGTTGATTGTCGTCCTGCAGATCAATACAATGCCGGCCATCTGTCGACAGCATTTCATCTTGATTGCAATTTAATGCTTCTAGAGCCAATTGCTTTCTCTACAGCTGTGCAAGGCTTGCTGAATGCGCAACGTCAGGCTATTGAAGCAAACTCGAATGCCGGTGGCGAACATCTTTGTTTTATGGGAAGTGGCCGAATGGAGGAGGATCAGTATACGCATATGGTAGTGGCTTCATTTTTACAAAAGAACACACAATATGTGTCATTGCTAACTGGAGGCTATATGGCCATACATGATTATTTTGGAGACCATATGGCCGATTGTCTAGAAGACCACGACGTCAAAAAGTGCATTGTTTGTTCGAAAAATAACGTTGAACTAAGGAATCCAAGGCATGCGGGACAAACCCAACAGGTAACCTCCTTAGATATATATTTGCAAATTATTATTTCATATTATTAAACAAATGATATGGGTTATACTGAAATTTTCAGTCGCGACGAGACTCCCATCGACCAACCTCCGATATATTTAGTAGATTTTCTGCAGCAATGAAAATGAAATCAGTCGAAGTGAAGGACAAACTCTTCGACATTATTACGAACCCATCAAATGGTGCTGGTACCACCGGTGGCAATCATCACGCTGCTAGTGCAAGTGGCCAATCGGCCGTTCAGGATCACCATGTTTCGGCTACTGAACGCAATGGAAAGCGATATCGAAATGTAGCGCCTGTTTTTAGCATTGACGATGAAAACGATGACCATTACAACGATCATGAAGTAAATGATTCTCCTGATATGGCTGGTTCCAAGTTGCCCGGTGACGCCAAAGAGATTGTCATTTTGACTCAGTACTTAAAGTCGCCGGATATCATAAATGCATTCCGCTGCCAGGAAGTGCATATGAATGGGTACATGTACGACAGTCATTTGATTATTACAGCGACACACTTGATTGTGTTGCGCGAACTTGGACGTGGGCAAGCTCAGATAATTGTTCGACGCCCCCTCTCTAGTATAGTAAAAATAACTGCTAAAAAACGACACCGCGATTTAATTACATTCAAGTACGGATTTCCGAATGGAGATGGTCTTCTTATTACTGACATGGATCGATTCCTTATTCCAAATGCCAGTGAAGCGACTGCAATCGTGTCGAAGCACATCGTCCAAACGTTAGACGGCTCTAAATTAACGTAATGTAATTCTTGTGACTTTGATTTTACCGTTAAAAACTAATTGTATTGAGCGGTGAGGCGTGGGTTGGTAACTTTATTTGATAAAAAAAGATTTTAATAATAATCGATATACCTACTTATGTACATTTTAAATTCGAAATTCAAGTCAATATGTGTATGGTTTGTGCAAAAATATTTTGTGGAAAACGGAAAATTTGACGAATAATTGGGTGTTCTATGTTTTTTAGAACTAGGGAGAAAGCCACTTTTTTGATATATTAGAGACAATTTCTCTTATCCTTCCTGTCTTGTTGTTGTTTAACAGCATTTCCTAATATATGTACATATACAACTTTTGTGGAATTATTATGCTCTTCTAGTAAGAGGAACACATCAAGTGACCGTCACTTGTCTCTTTAAGAATTATGTTATAAACGTCTCAAATGTGCATTGTCTAAAAGTATGTCTTACGTTTGTATGTGTTTAATGTTTGAAATGTACGTTAACTAAATTTTCTTTTACGCTGTAACCGAATCTCTTAAAGAGTCACACGAATTCAAGCCTTCAGTTTGTCATGCAAAAATACGTTAATGAAAAATAGATATTCGACGAGGTATATTTTTCAATTGAGTTTCTTCACGATGATGGAATAAAGTGGTAAAACTATTGAATACACACTTTTTATAAAAAAATCCCATACGTAACAGCTAACCAATTCCCAGTGAGATAAAAAATATTATGTATGTATACATGAAAGCTAAAATATGCTTCACAAACAACAGTAGAAAAGATGTAGCCAAATAAAGAAAACTATGTTAGATTTTTATTGCATGTTCGTTATTTGCTAAGATTTGGTCAGTTATTTAGTTGTGTACTTTTTTTCACAAGTAACGAGAACAAAACTCTAGGACCAGGGCCTGTTTCGCGCACAAAGGAACATAAGGCAATGCTCTCGTAACAGATTTTATGAATTTTTAACGAAAGGACTACTCCAGGAGATAGATGAAGCTGGACGTCTCAGTGCAAATTTGACTCTGCTTGCCAAATGAACAAAAATTTAAGCAGAGAATCTTAATCGATGATTCTGATTTAAGTGTCCAATCTCACACTTACTTTAAAATTCACCACAGTAAAAAGTCGCACAGAAATACGGATGCTAACAAAAAGCAATCGCCACTCTGCTGCGTGGTTCTGAAATCGAATAAGCAAAAAAGCTTGGAGGCACCCTAGCACCAGACAATGTTAATGGCACGAAGCACGAAGAAGTTGAAAGCTCTGAGAGGGCTTAAGTTAAGTGCATGCGCATTGACCCGAAAATGCCAGCATATGAAACAACAACATATGCACATCAATAAGCCTGCATAGCTACATAGTCACGGTGGTTCATAAATCAAATTAAACCCGAATAAATTTTCAAAACCTTAGAAAATAAATACTTTTTCCTAAAATAATTTTAATTTCATAGAAACCAAGTTTTGCTTTTACAAATAAGTTCTGGCTGATTCTGTTATGATATGACAAACTGTTTTGTAGGCTGTTTTTTTTTCATTTATTAAATACTAAATATGGAATATGTTTTTAGTTTCTGTGTACGTAAAAGCGTATGAAAAAAGCGAATTGCAAGAACTGTGAACCACTGTGCGGTTGGGCACTAGAGCAAGTGCAAGGTGGGACTTGCATGAATTTACTTGCGACATGTTATGAATTAATTCTTATCAATGACGTACGTAGCCAAGTTTTGGGTGAACAAACAGCTGGTGGAGGGATATTTGGAAAAAGCTAAGCTCGCACACCATTGCAAGCGTTCTGAACGCCTTCGTTGGCTACGCCGAAAAGATAAATGCGAGCATATGCACAAACGCACAACGACGAAAAGGATTTTTACGCCCGCATTGGCACAAAACGAGGCCAATTCAATAAAAATTGTTGCGCCATCAGCAACGGCAGCAGTTCATTGAGAGCTCTAGAGCAGTCAACAACGCCTATTCAAGGAGACCAGTGATCGAAACCGCTACAGCAAACGCCTTCATATAATCACATCAAAAACAAGTGCAAAATTTGATAAACTTGTGATTGTTACACTCGAAGCCAATATAAGTTTGCTATTATTTTATTAAAAAATAGTGGTTTTGCGCAACAACAATAAAAGAACGATTAGCAAGCAAATTAACATGAGCTGCGCTAAGTGTTCGAACCGTTATTTAGTTTTGGTATGCGTACTTGGAGTTTTGGTGACCACCGCTGCGGCTGTGCCAACATCTGTGCTGGTCCAGAACTCCGAAGTTACATCCAATATCAATGCAGCCAATAATAATCACAATCTGATGACGAAAGGTATGTCGAAATAAATTTTGTTAACAGCTTACACTGAGTTTGCATGTTAGACAATAGTCCCATCGTACGGCGGACAACAGGTGTTTTTTATGACATAAAAATAATTAATAAACAAATTCAATACCTAACGGGAGAGTTCGAGAGAAGTGCTTATAGGAAAATGCCTAATATTTCAAAAATGCCTTTATTTCAATTTCTAACATTTATTTCTGTGCATTATGCGGTAATTTAGCAATACAATGGAAATTTTCTACATAATCATAAAACATAACAAACAAGACTTTAAATGGTTCGTGCACTAAAGAAATCCGAAATAGAGTTGAAAGAATCGAACACAATTTTTTGGGAAATCGTTAGATTATTATTTGCATTGGCTACCAGGACCTTCGGTGCTAAGGGAATTGTTATATTATAATAAAATGTATACTCAAATCAAACCCAACAAAAATAATGAAATAAAGTCTATGAAAAAAAGGCAATAGAAATTGGCTTCAAAGGTTTTGGTTTTATTGGAAAAACATTTTAGGTCAAAAATAATGCTGCTTACATTAAAAAGGTTTATACGAATCTCAGTGCTAAAAACCCAGAAATCCAGTTAGGGTTGTTAGAAAAATAAAATCTTTACGGGTTAAAATCTCAGTGCAATCAGGGTAGTTTTTTTTGTTTTTGTAATACATATGAAAAAAATATTCATGGGTTTTGGGCTTAACAAAGACTTAACAAGAATTCTTCTCGCCCAGTTAATGCTTTAGTTGAACACCAAGGTGCTTTTAAATTGCAAAAAAGGTTTTCTTCTTCATAACTGCATTATTTAAATATGATTATCCTTTGTTGGAATAAATATATATATATGCCGTGGAAGCGGATAATGGTAAGGTCATTCAATATTGCTTCTGTTGGTTAATGGCTGCCGTTTATGGATTTTTGTTGTTGATGTTGATAGTGGAAGCAGTTTTTGCGTTGGCGTTGGCGGTGGTGATGACGTTGACACTCTTACTGATTCTCCTCTTACTTTTCATACTCCTATTCCGGCTTAGATTGCCGAGTATGTGTGTGTGAGAGTTTCTATTTTTAGAACAGTACACAATTCCTGCAGATTTTCTTTATTTACAAATTCTGAAGCGAGTAAACAACAAAACAACAACAGCACTCTTGCAAATTAGAAAACGAGCAGTGGCAGCCAACTTTGCTCGTTTATTCGTTGATTTTTCTTTCTACAAACTCATTATTTACCTACTCCTCAAGTTTTAAACATGTGCACATGATTAAATACACATACATATGTGCATATGTCTGTGCCTGTGTGACTATGCATCTTTATATCCATTTATATCGTTTTCTTCTAGCCAGAGTGGCATTTCCCAAAATAGACACAAAAGTAAGCTTCGCGGTCTCAATGGTTGCTCTTTTTCCAATGAGATGTATGTATGTATGATTGTGGATAGATGGATGCAATATTTGTGTTGCTCATACGCACTGTTGACCCATTCGTTGCATATCGCTTGCATGGCTTAATTGCCCTTGTCTGTATGGCTATGTAGGTAGAAGTGTACATATTTTTAAAGCTATTTAAATGGCAACGACGCATAATTAAAAACGAAAGGATTTCCAATTTCGAACTGTTGCATATGTATTGAAAGGAATTATATTTTTAGAACAACTCAAATGTGGGTATGTTTGCTTTTATGCGATATAAACATTTTATCTTAAAATCCTAGTTGCGCATAAAATAAGTAGGTATTTACTCATTCAGTATTGGACATGCACATAACTTTCCGGAAATAATATTTCATAAGCACACAAGCAAGCACGTATTAGTGTTGGTGTTTTCGACCTGACCTATTTGCTGAGTGTTGTTGTCTAAATGGCTTGCAAAGAAAAGGAGAACCTGTTGCTGCTTATGTAATTCCGAGCAATTTTGTTTTTCACGCTTTGGGTTGGACGAGTGAATAACTTTGCATCTTTGAATTTTTTCTGACAACTGCGCTCACTCCACATATTATACGCCTAAATATATCACAATTCTCCCAGCTAGTCGCATTAAAGTCGCATTAAAGTTACCACAGAGTATCTGCGTGGGCGAGCTAATAAGGGAATATGCGCAAGAACATCGCAAAGTACGCACCCTTCAAGACTCAGCCGCTCTATTCGCATACACACATACGTATATATTATATTATCCTTTTTCAGGTACTTGGCCCAGCTTGTGGGTGAATCTTGGGATTGCATACAAACAGAGGACGTACAGCGTTATGCCGCCGGAAATACAATCGGTGCTGCCATAGCCAGCAGAGGAGCGATCGCTATTCGAAAATCATTTTTCAATCTTTGATGTCTCATGTTCAGGGTAGGCATCGAACGCGTGCAAGAGCTTAAGCATCTCGGCATCCGCTCTACTTGTATACGCATATGTATGTATGTGAATAAAAAGTTTTCAAACATGCGTTGAACTCTTAAACGAAAGCTGGACTTTTTTTACGAAATAATTTTATTTTCACAAGTAAACACGTCAAGTTTCAATGGAAAAGACTTGCATGCTCGCATAGAATATTCCCACTTGAACTGCACACACGCATACATGTATGAACGTGTTTAAGCATATTTGCCTTATCTGCACCGCTTTTTTGTGTTGTATGATAGACCAGTAACACATTTAATTCTTCATACATATGTATGTACATATATCTCCTACACACAAACACACACACGCATAAATTACATTTCAGAATTTTCGCATTGTCGTGACAATATTACGCTAAAGCCACAAAGTAATCCTTTGAGATGTCTAATTGTGTATACGCATTATTGATAAGTACGTATGTAAAAACCCATGCAAGTACGTGGAAATGTGTCAAAATGTTTTGCGAAATCAACAACATATGGCGTTTTATGGCTCATGGCTGTTGCTGTCTGAATTATCATAATAACTGTTATTTTCACTCTGTAGTTATTACTTTGGCGAAATTATAGTTTCGTTAGGCGTAGTTTTTGGTTGCTGGCTCAACCAGCTATGTATAAAAATTGCTCGAAGGAGTAGCGAGGCCAACAAGTTAGACTTCTTCTATCTTCAATTGGGTTAATAAAAACAAAAACATAATAATCTTTTATATTCACATTCCGTTTTTTTAATTTTTCATAAATACAGTTCGGTGTCCACCGTGACCATTTTCTCATCTTACCAATAGAGTAGGATTTACTAACCGAGACGACGAATTGTTCCTCACTTTAGAGTGCCTTTTGACTCTTTACGTTTTCTCAACAATCCGTCAAACAAAAAATATTAAATTATGAAGTTAATATCTTATCGTCCAGCTCTCCGAATGACCTATTCGAACTAGTGCTGATTTTCCAAATTACATACATACATGAATTTCAACAAAGCGTGTGATTACTGTTTTATAACCATTGCTTTATTACCTATGAAATGAAAAAGGGTCACAAATAGAGATAATCAATAGCAATCTATTGTATGACTTTTTTGGGTGCAATGCTCGTATGTGCAAAATGTGTATCTATATGTACATGGTTTTGTGTCACTGATAAAATAATACAAAACAAAAAAAAACGTTTATGTATGAAGTTCTTTCGCTCCATGCTGAAGAAAATATAAAAATTACTACACGACTATGTTCTAACTCCCCAACTACAATAAATTCTCCTATGGAATAATTTCTTCGATGTATGTATGTGTTTGTATGATATGTATGTGTTTGTATGTATGTGTTTCAAAGAATTAATTTTAATGGCCCCAGAGGTTAGAGATTATAAATAGTTTATCGTAAAGCCTTTTTCAAATTGTTTTTCAAGAGAAGAATGTGCTAACTCTGGAAAACGGTTTGTATGAAAGAGATGTGCATAGATTGAAAGTTTGCCGCTATTCAGAATGATAAGCATTACTGTATATTGACGCCGCTCGACTGCCGTGTTCGTCGCTGTGTATTCTTACTGATACACACATACATACATATGCACATTAAAGCGACAGAAGCTGCTGGAACATAATATCAACAGGCGTTAAGTGAGTTATAGACATAACGCGCTAAATGATCTAATTGAGTTACTGAGATTGGAAATGCCAGACCTTCGCGCACTAATACCCCAGGCAGTATGAAAAAATACAGTGCGTCAATAAGGAAATAAAAACAATTCCCTCTTAAAATGGCCGGATGGAAAACTAATCTAATAAATTTTGCATAACGCGTAATTCGTAGGAAGCGGCAAAGAAAATCATATTTAGCTATATTTGTGTGTATGTATATGTACATACACACATATGCATTTCCTTCAGTATTACGTCTAAGCGCTGCCTACTGATGCCGCCACAAGGATGCGCGCACGCACTTAATACCGCTGCTGCCTGCGGAGGTGCGACAAGTTACGTGAGGCAAACCATCAAAACATTAACAACGGCGTTAATTGTTAAACTAAATTAGATAGACATTGTTACCAGTGCCAGATGTATCTAAAGAAAACATGCGTATACTCGAGTAACCCACCTACATAGAAAGTATAAAAAACTGCAAAATAAAAATACGTAGATAAGTTTTCTCTTTTTAACTTTCTCTCATTTTTTGATTACTGTTAGTTTCCATTATGCAGCAAAATCTGCTAAAAACTCGATTTTGTTAAAATATGACTTATAATAAGTTCACAGATACATAAGTAGATTATCTACTTTTTCTAGATTAACTTCCAATACGTAATTAAAAGGCCAGATTTCCCATACAAAGTTTGTCAACCGAAATTCGAAATTACAAAATAATCTCAGATTATAAATAAACTTTTTGCTGTACAACCCCGTATTTTCTGTGTTATCGATAATTATTATTATGAACGTGAGGAGAAACGTCAAAGTAAGAACTAAATTAAATGGACCCCAGAAAAGAAAAGATGTATTAGACATAATTCTAGTAAATTTTTTGTTAGATTTTATTTTATTAATTATGCATTCATACTACAAAAAAGCGTGTTTACATGGACGCTTCGGCTTGTTAGTGCTTATTTTGAAATACTATATCGCATTTCGCATGCGTTTGAAGCCATAATTTTTTGCAACCTCAGTAGTCATCGTTTACGGATTTCCTCCAACTTTCTTGCACTAGCAGCAAATTGCGCAATTAAATTAACGATTGCTTCTATTTGCCTTTTCTTCGTACCGTTAATAATAATTGAACAAACCAAAAATAATAAAATATTCCACCAAACCGAATTCTACCTTTCAAAGCAGTCTTGACAGCTGATCAATTTTTCTGCTAATCTGCCATATGTGAACGTACTTTTAGAGCCTTTCTGTGTATGTATGTTATATTATTTAGATTAAAAACCACAGCTACATCACCTAGAGAATTGCTACACTAATCATTAAGCAGGGAAACACCAATTGCCAGGTGGACGAATATGGTAAACTCCAATAATTTGAATTCCTTTCATTCGTAAAGTGGTAAATGCACTTCAAAGGTATTGTATTATTAGAAAAAAATTTATTATTTTGAACAAATTTCATATCACTCATACTTAAGCCATTTTCAACAGCGTATAAGTATATTTAATAGGTGGCGTATTCATTCATATTTTTCCATAGAAGAACAATTTTTGTCGACCTTAGAAGTTCTGGTACTACCACCAATTGTCTACCTGCATACCTGTTTCTACATACACGTTCAAATATGTATTTATAATATAAGTATATACAAACGTACACACATGCGTAAAAATGCATAAGTTCGGTTGCCTAGGTATCAGACTTGCACAAAGATTATCACAGAATGAGCCAATAATCTCGTTTATTGGCTGTCTGTGATTTTCCTTAAGCTTAAAAACAGCACAGTTTATGTCCATTAATTAGTATCAAGCCAAATACATGCACATATTCGCTTTATATTGTAGAGCTTTTGTCATTATTCAGGCAGAACAACCTTTCCATCAGTGTACCGAACCTTTAAATTTTCTAAGTGAAAAACTGGTTCAAGCGCATTTTGCACAATTCTTATGAACTCGACTTTATTCCATCAATAAAGTCCTAGAGTGGCCAAAAAGTGTATGCAGTCAGATTCAATGGATCATTGGTAATACCTGAGGGGCTCCAGCCCGCTTGGTTTATGCATTTTTTTTACATTAAAGTCGCATGTGCTCTGTTTTCAATCGCTTCAAAAGTGGTTCGATTTCGTTCTGCTTCAACAGAGTTTTATAGATGCACATTTTTCAGGAATATTTCAATGGGCACCCAATCATCGAGCTTATATTTGTATCCAGCTCTATTCGAACGGTTGAAAATTGTTTCGTTAAAGGGTATTCCATTATCTGTCAGAAAATATACAACTGCCAAATACACAAACTATTCCATTTAGTGAAATTCAATTTTCTTCACTCTCAATTAGTGAAGATGTAGTCGTCACCAAACTCGTCAGCTTTTCAGATTATTCCTGCAAGGTATGGCTATAACTTAAACTTAGGAAAAATAAGTGCAAATAAAAAAATCTATAAAGCATTCTCCTCTAATTAATAACTGGTAAAGCCACTAATGCGTAAAATTTGCAACCGTCTTCCCGTTAATTGGCAGTTGATAGATAAGCGTGGGCGTAATGAGGAAAACAAAGAAATTATTTCTTCATATGTCAATTAAAGAAACCTGGAAAAGAAAAACAAATTCATAGGTGAATATGGTTATACTGAATTGTTACATTAAAGTATCGTTGTTGATTTCTGATGTATAACTTAAATCCTCATATTTTACCAAAAATTATAACTTGTTTAAAAACAAAATATAAAAAAAGGAAGAATTATAACTTGTTAAAATACGTTTGTGGGCGTTCTGAATTTTTTTAAAAAAGTGCCCTTGTGCAACCGTTCTTTGAAAGAGCTGAAATTGCCGTTAGATTTATAGTGGGAAGAAGACTGCACGAGGGAGGACAAGGGAGCGGTGAACATTATTCCTAAGCCTAATCCAAGAATATCTTAACTGTTGCTTAAATACTTGTTTACGCTGCATCTACGAGTATTACAGCATCAACACGTCATACACATCTGCCCAATTTATGAAAATTTGCGTTTAAAGCACTTTGGCGAACTGGCTATAGATTTATGTAATATTATAAATATCTGTGAATAAATGGCTGTGATTGTAGAGCTTTGTATAAACAGTTATCCTGTTGTCTCAAATATAGGGAAATGATATTAAGTGAGTTTAAATAATTATATTTTATGCGTACTGAAGTTTTAGTTATTTCTGCATTTTATAATAAAACTTTTGAGCCTGAATCCTTTGAATTAAAAATGAAGAAAAATGTGACATCATATACTTATTTTGAATTATTCCTACTGACAGCATATCAATGTCATAGTCGTACGGTCTACTAGTTATAAGTGCTCATTATATATATAAAAATAAAATAAAGGACATAAGAACAACTCGTTTACGAATATGTTGCGAAGTGACCACTTCCCATTACCGACGTTACATTACCTGATTACCATATCTTTATAATCTGAATTTTCACTCATTTAAAGAAGTTTGTATATTCAAGATGCGTGACTCGAAATTCGATAGAAAAATTAGACAATTCTTCCCTACATTTTATCTGTTTCGAAGATCAAGTGAAGAACAAGTCTGTGTAAGCCAAAACCCTTTTGCAATTTTAGTTCCAGACAGCTAAATTTATTTCATTTTAAACGAATTTTTCACTAAAGTTATTTCGATTTTTTCCACAAATTGGGTAAGATAACCTCAATCCATATGCTATCTTCTAAAGAGACTTTTTAATTTTTTAAATTCAATGCAGTTGTATTTACAAAGCTTGCCTTTCGCTGTCTAAAGCCTCCAACTCTATGAAGCACTAGCATCTACAAGCAGATAGCAGCCAGCTTCCGTGGCAGGAAGTCAATTTCCGCATGCTTTGAACACTATTTCCTGCCAGACAACTTGTTTTGTATATAAACTTGTATTTACTGAGCATATGCTTCCATATTGTTTGTACCTATTTTAAGTAATTTCCTTTTATTTTTCGCTTTCCGCGTGTGGCCATCAATATTGCAAGAGAGTGGAGATGCCATTAATGCTGATGTGCTGATGATTTCAATGGGTGTCCATTGTTCGGTTTGTTGAATGGTGCCAATTCGTGTAGTTGTTGCTTTATTGAAACGCATGGACAACTTCGAACGGTCGTTTGGCCTTGGCCTTATATGATACAAACGGATACACTTACATATATATATGCATAATTAATAGAAAATAAGTAGTCACAAAGTGGCCTGTTCTAGAATGCTACACGCAGCGTCTTGCGGTCATAAACTTTTCGCCATTTATGGAATGCGCAGTCAAAAACTGCGGGAGTGATTTATAGCACTTTCGCAGGAGACAAGCTAAACCACAATGAAGTTAATAAGATTATCGTTTTGTTTAAGTGAATTCGCCAATTATTCGCTGTAAAGTATCCTTTTTCAAGTACCTTTCCTTTTGAAGGACCTAACACATGAACTTTGACGCAATAAATTTAATGTTGTTTGAGTCAAGCACTTCAACTCTGATCTTAGTTTTTTGTGTTTGTGTAATAAAGAATTTATATAATAAAGAATAAATATATTTGCCCTAATTAACAGCTTTAACAGTTCAATATTTTCTAATTAGAGAGTTTCTTATTCAATTTACCAGTGAAACGTTCTTCTAATAACGCAAATGAAATGATGCCCAAAAAAGCTTCGATCGAGGCATCTGCTACATCTGGCAATAAAAAATCCAGCCCTGAAGTTCTTCCGCCAGCCTTTAATATGCCTGCCACACAGCAATCAGCCGGCAATAATTTGGCAAATGGTAACAAAGTGAGTGGCGATAGCAACTCTAACTACATTTCGGATGCTCAGGCAACTGGTGTTCTGTCTATGCCATCGAACGAAGACATTATTAATTCGGCTATTGCTGCTGGTCTTACCGCTGCGGCAGTAGAAGCGGCCGCTACGGCAAGCCAACGCGAGTCGGAACCTCAACAGCATTTAAATCCACAGGCTGATGAAGAAGCACCCACACTCTTGCATAAGCGCGGAATTTCGACTCCGCAGTACCTCTACGGTGGAATGGGTGTGGGAGGGGCTTATGGATATGGCAATGTGAATGACAATAGTTATGGCACCGGAAGCGGTAATGGTAACAGTATCTATGGCGGTGGTGAATACTACAATAATCCATACCTGAGTAATCCGTTGGCAGTTGGTGGTGAGCACTTGGCTGCGGTGCCAGCTAGCGTTTGGACCGATGAAACGGATCCATCAGTTGTCTACACCGATATTAAGGATGACGACTTCTTGCCCGCACCACGAGGTGAGACATAAATGCATACTTGTACAAATTTATGTATTTTATATATGCGTGTGCGTACATGTACACAGATGTATACATAACGAAATCCTTTACAGTATCATGTTATTCGAATGGGTTAGTGAGGTAGATCCAGGGTTCGAAACCCACTAGGACATTAAACACCAAACGTTTTTTTCAAATGGCGATGAAAGGCGATTTGACATGAAAAAACCATCTGTCGTTCAAAGGCGGCATAAAACGATAGGCATCTCTATTTGTGTAATAACAACAGACGAACAACAAATCGGAAAAGAAGGATGTCCGAAGGCATAAAAAAACATATTCCCGACAATTACTTGTTATATATTCATATACACACATACATACATATGTATGCACATACATAATCACTTTTTCACAGCTGTTCAATTCATAAGAATTTTATACTATTTTGTTTGGCTTGAGTCAGTTTGTGCCACACACCATCATTTTTGCTCCTTCTTCTGAACCAGTATTTGAATAAATTATACAATAAATAAAATTATTCTCCTTCCATTATTTCTTTTTGCCCACACTAATTTCTTTATTATTATGCAATATTCATCGCTCCCTTCCTCGAAAATCGTTCACCGAGCGCAGTATCTTCCTATCGCAGCAAGGCTTACGATAATTTACAAAACATTCTCAATGCTGAGGCGTATCCAGAATCAATGGCATTGCCACTGCCGCAAACTCAACACACGAGCCACTATTATGGCGCCTTCAATGGTAATAAGCGTTCGAACAGATACGACAACAACAATTATGGTGGCAGTAGCGGCAGCAGCCGTTTCGCCGATATGCGGTAAGTGATTGTGTGAATGTCGTCTAGGTAAATATTTTTCAGCTAACATCCCTGAAAGATTAAAGATGTAAATTACAAACATATGTATGCAAATATATGTGCATATAAAGAAAAACATTGAAAGTTTTCATTAACTGAGGGCTCCAATTATTTTTGAACTCTAGTGGCAACGTTATATTGGAATGAAAACTCTAATAGAAAAATTGTGATACGGTTAAGAGCTTTTTCTACAAATACACTTAGAAGTTAAGCTTTTTGATCAGAAACGTTTCAATGGAGTTACATTTTCTACCAACACCAACTTTGATTCGCCCCTTTTGTTTCCTAATGTACGTACATACATACATATATCTCTCATATGTAGAAAAATACTTGCAATATACAAAACAAGGCAAATAGTGAAGCGACAGGCAAAGCATCGAGTTACGTCTAGAAAAGCAGCGATTCACTCGAAACATAGTAAGGCATCGAGTATAGCATCAAGCGAGCATAATTTAATTAAAGATTTTGCGATTGCCGAGTGCTGCTGTATTTTGTTTTGTTAAAAATGGATTTGATATCAATCGAATTTATTCTTTAAACAAATTTTAAACGGAAAACTTTACAAACACCGCAACCATTCCAAAATTATTTTCCAATGAAAATTTTAACTTTTTATTATATTTTAGAAAAATCAAACACAAAGCCATAAAAAATGGGCCAATTTGAACAACTATGCATTTATTATACACCATTTACACTTCAAAATGACATTAACAAGTGAGACAGAAGTTCGAGCAAAGCGATGAAAACAAAACGTTTTAAAATCGATGCTTTTGCTCTATCGACGCTTTGTTCTTTATAACCTTTATTAACGAAGCTTCACGATATTGCCTGCCAAAACAAACATGTTTTCCTATACTTTAGTACTGCTTAAGTAGAACCATAGTTTCCAGATGGCTTTAGACTGTCATCGACTTATCTGAACGTGAACAGAAGACACTAGCAGAACAGAAAAAATTATAGTCTAGGTACATACGCGTTATGGAGTCGCGCATTTCTTCTCTCTTCTTTTACATTGTGTAGGTGCTCGACCCGAACTGGACACACACACGTGCAACTTCGCAGGCTAATGGATGTAACGCCAACGTAAAAATAAATTCGAACATGACAAGCAAAAAATTGCACCAATACAAAATAGAGGGAAAGAACTACACCATTAAAAGGAACCTGCTACGCAAAAGGCATTTGTTGTATTACTACCAACGTATTCGCCTGGTGGCATGAGCGCCGAAAATTTCCCATTGAGACATTTTGTCCTCTCTATGAATACCGAGCGGACCGTTTAATTTATTCTTCGCCTTTGATGTGATAATGTCGTCAATAAAATGATTTGTACGTTTGTATGTGTTTACTTCTTCGTATTGCAGTTTTCATTTACATACATAAAGCTAAACATGATTTCATAGCGAAAAGGGCGGAGTATCCTTGATTACAAACGTGATGCACAGCGTAGGCGGAGCTGCCTATCCATACGCACCACTTTTGTCTATCTCCCTAGCCACACATATCTCCCTACCAACACTCATACTTTCGAACTTGCAAAACTACTTGTAGGGCTGCTGACAATGAAATTCCAATTGCAGTACATTTGGCAGATGCAGAAAGTAAATTTCAAAAATGTCAACGAAAATGAAAAATAAGTAAAAAATTACTACAAACGTGGAAATGAAGATAAATAAAATACGATTCATTAAATGAATAGAGCTGCATACATACATATATCGCTCTCACGAATTGTAGTGGAATATGAGGGGCGCATCATAGAGGCGAAATGATTTAACAGCAAATCGCACGCCGAAATACAAAAGCGAAAAGATGAAGTTTTTGCGGTCTACGAAATACAGATCTGCTACAGAATCAGTGTATCCACCAATAGTATTTTGGTATGACAGTTTGGGCTTTGATAACCACAAGGAAATCATGCGGTATTGCAAACCTTTAAACAAGTCCCTCTTCAAATGCACCTCCAGATCGTGATCAGTTCTTTTCATAAGAAGCGGTTTGAAACAGTATTTTATTTATTTTAGCATAAGGATCTTTCACAACATTTCTTTGGATCCTAATTCAATAGATGTCCATAAATTTATATATATATAAATATATACAATTGGCGCGTACACTTATTTGTGGCGTGCGTCTTGATGTTGTTCCACAAATGGAGGGACCTTCAGTTTCAAGCCGACTCCGAACGGCAGACATTTTTTATGAGGAGCATTTTCATGGCAGAAATACACTCGGAGGTTTGCCATTGCCTGCCGAGGGCCGACCGATATTAGAAAAACCTTTTTCTTTATTTTGGTCTTTCACCGAGACTCGAACCTACGTTCTCTCTGTGAATTCCGAATGGTAGTCACGCACCAATGGCTTTATTAAACTAATGTGAATCTCAAAATGGTATCACAGTGCGCCGGTTGAGCCCAAACTTGGAGGGTGGAATCATTTATAACCGCTGTTTTTATATATGTATACGAAATGACATTTTTTTTATCATTCTGTAGTATATATACTTCATTGGCCAAAATGGGATGGCTGTTTCAGAGCTCAAGTGCTTAATTCCATGAGCTATATCCCATGCCAAAATAAATGTATACTTACAAAAACAGAGTAAAGGATGGTCATTTATCCTGCAATAAAACTGTTATATTCTCATGAAGGCGCTTATTAAATGGAAGGTCAAATTAGCTTATTGAACTATTTGGAGCACGCAAAGGATACGAAATTAATGTTAATAAAAATGTTGGCACACAACTTATTTTCGAGATCTTTGTAATACATTCGTACACACATTCAGAAAAGTCAATTTTGAAGGGTGCTGCTAAGTAATTAATAATGAACTAAATTTTTGTTCTTATGTTGAAATATTTTGTAACGACCAAAGCCAATGGCTTTTGTATGCTAGAAATAATATTTTCGAACGAATAAACGTAAATACGCGTGTGTCTGCACATCTTGCAAAAAGATATATGAGATATACATATGTAGATATAGCAATACGCAACGCAAGTTAAAAAAAATTTTACCTAAGAAAAATGTTCCTTACCTCCTAAACAACACGAATTCAATCCTTTTTTATATTATTAATATTATATTTACGCATAATATATGTATATGGTTTAAATACAAGATGAAGTCCAAATAAACAAGACTGAGCTAAAACAAAAACGACAGGAGCCTTGTTCTATTAACTTCGAGTTCTGGCCTCGATATACTATTTTGCACGATTTAAAAGCTTTCGAAAGAGTGTTTCAGGTCATTGACCGGAATGTCCTTCAGGATGTCGGTACAAGCCTTTTGGATGATCTTTTCGGACGCAAACGTTTTCCTTTCATGGCCAAATGCAATTTTCCGAATAGGTAGAAGTCACAGGGAGCCTTATCAGGCGAATGCGGTGAGTGATTGATGATTAAAATGCGATTTCTAGTCAAAAAATCAGTCACAAGAGTGGGTCGATGAGATGGTGCATTATCATGTAATAAGCGCCAGTTTCCTCCTTCGCGGTATTCAGGGCGAATTCGACGAATGCGATGCAACAAACGCTTCAAAAACGCCAAGATAGAAAATTGCATTGACGGTTTGGTTCGTTCGCACAAACTCCTTGTGGATAATTCTCTAGGAATCGTAAAAACAAATGAGCATCGACTTGATTTTGACTTCTCCAAACGCGATTTTTTGGATGGTGGTTCGTCTGGGGCCTTCTATTCGGCACTTTGACGCTTAGTTTCGGCACTTTGACGCTTAGATTCATTCACGTGGTGTTTCCAACGTTTCATCACCAGTTACAATGTTGTAAAGGAAGTTTTCGTCTTTTCTCGCCCCTTTAATGAGGTCTTTCGAATGTTGAATTCTGCGCAATTTTTGGTTCTCAGTTAACTTGTGCGGGTTGACGCGTGCACAGACCTTTCGTAAGATCAAGTGATGAGTTAAAATGCGATAAATCGATGTTCTGAGGATATGCAACTCCGATTCTATGAATTTCAAAGATGATTTTGGTTCATTTTTGATAAATTTACCAACAATTTCGATGGAGCTTTCGGTGATTACTGATTTTGGGCGGCCCGAATGTTCATTGTCATTTATGTCCTCACAACCATCTCTGAAACGAGTAAACCACTCATGAACTCTGGCACGAGGGAGACAATCATCGCCATAAGCTTTTTTCATCAATTCAAATGTTTCGGTAAACGTTTTACCGGTTTTAAACCAAAATTTGACATTAGGTATTTTTTCGAAACTCATTTTTGTACCGATGACTGATACTTTAGACGCAATAACTTCGCTTTCACTAAACCGAATGTCACCAAGCTTCACTGGAAGTCAGCTAGATATGGAAATTCCAACGCACTAACTCATTAAAAAAATGGCGCCATCCAAAACATTTTTATTGTTCCAGTCTTGTTTATTTTGGACTTGACCTTGTATAATTTCCTTGTAAATAAATAAAGTTTTAGTAATGTTGGGGTCGAACTTATGAACAAAATAAGATTTTAGAATTGTTATTCTCTGCCAACGCGTTTGGATTTCTCTTGTTTTATAGATCTTACATACTTATATAAGGCGTAAAACCTTTGAAAATTTGTTTGTCTTGAAACTATGTAGACTGAACAGTTTCAATAACAATGACCCCCGCAATCCTCTTGAAATACGCTTTGAAATTTAGTTTATTAAAATTTCTCTTGGGGTAATATCGAATTATCACTTTAACTTGTGGATCAAAGATTCGTAATTTTACGTCTCTAAGCGTGATGAAATAGTTCCAAGAGTAATTTTATGAACTTATAACGCCCTATTATAGGAGATTTCATGCCCTCTCTCTTCTTAAATCATATGTCGTGTCCAACTATCATTATTTCTTTCAAGTCTGTGGGGACTTTACAAGCCGATACCCTATGCCTCAATACTTGAAATCAATCCATATTTTAGGATTTCTATGTAATATCTCAAACACAGAGCCAGTTAAGCAAAAATATGTATTCGTACGTAATTAATATAAATCTCGAATATGACTGAAGTCATCACTTCCTAATAAATATACACCCAATCGAGCCATAAATGCGACTTTTTGAAACATATCGATCGGTATCTAAGACTAAATTGGGGTCCCACTTTCAGCTAAAAACCAGCTAAAATATTTATTTTCCTAAATATGGGCGATAAATACTTAAACATTTTTCTTTTTTACAATCATACCCAAGCACCATCTAGCGGATCTATTTTCCAAGCATTTCTTTTCAAATAGATAACGGGACGAAAAATACTATTTTCCGGAATATTTCTGCCACAGGGACATCTAGTGGACCCATTTTTTACGGTAGTCTCTATATGTATGTATTTATGTTATTCCGAGTATGAACTAAGTCAGACCAGACACACCATCCCTGCGCCACTTAACAGATGCAACCAAACTCTTAAGCATTGCTTTACATGGTCATCAAACAAAGCAAACTTTCACATTTATATACATACTCGGCGTTTGAGAGCTAGCGTTTGATTCATTTAAAACCTAGCTGCCAATTTCTATACCTGTGCGATCTTTGCTACAAGTGCAAAAAAATATTGTATCAGTTTCATTTCGATAGCCTTGGCCATCTAGCTTAACTATGCTGATTATTTTGATTCTAGTGTTTGCCATATGACCGGAAATTTTACGCTGATTTAAAAAAATTAAATAATCAAACACTTAATAGACTGAAATGAAACACTTTTGTTTACAATGTAAAGTCTGCTGCTGGTCTATGCTCTATATTCATCTCACTCACGTGCATACAAATAAGCGAATATATAATAATTTTATATGTAAATATGCATACGAGCTGACAGGTTGTTACGAAAATACATACATACATACATATGTACACATAAGGAAAAGCAAATATCCTTTTTTTCGAATGCTGTTAGTAGACTAGTACAAATAAGTTTTTATGCGCCTAATTTGGCGTCACAATCGATTTGAAAGCCTAGGAATTGATTGCTAGCGCAGTATTTTTACACTTCGGACAAATGATTTTTTTCTTGTTTGACACAAGAATAAACAATACACCTTACCAATAATAATATAAATACATCCTCTTTGGTTTTAGACTGAAACGCGATACTAAACTAACTCCAGCTGATATGCTAGCTCTGGTTGCGCTGGTAGAGGCAGGGGAACGTTCACGGAAAGACACCGACACCGAGACCAGTAACAGTTACATGTACCCGTCGCCTGGAATGGGGGATGCTCCGGAAACCTATAGCAACTACAACGGCATAAAAACCTACTATCCAACTGCGGCAAATATGTACGACTATCCCGGAAATGTGGACGAATTGGACGACAATGCCGGTACGTGGATAGAACCAAACATGGTGGACTACTACGGTGTACCAATGAATATGGCAACAATACCCAAATATGAGCTCCCACCAGAACGCATTGGTGGTGGCAATGGAAATCGTAAGTTTATCGACACGCAAGAATATCTCTTATAAATTTGACCCCAAATTATTTGCTTTTGTGACGCAGGTTATGACCTCAAACGTTTTATGGTGGCCAAGAAGAAGCGTTCGATGGGCACCTTCCTTAATGAACCGGTTTTCAAGCCAAGCATCAGCTACAAGGTCAATGGCGAAAAGTTCTATTAAAATGTTTGTGCAACTCTTGCTTTTCCCTCGTTGGCAGAGCTCATCATTATGAAATAGACTAATTAAAGCTCAAAAATATGTCAAATTATGAAGAGGTTACTGGAGCGAAAAATATAATATTTACATATGTACAAGAAAACCAACAAATATCACATTAAATACGAAATAAGTAAATAATGAAAAACTGCTGAAATCAAAATGGTTTTTAAATTTATCAAAATCACTTCCAACAAAAAAATTAATTTATACTTGACATCACAATGTTTTAAGCAAAGTGGAATAAGTATTTGGCGTACGCTTATTTGACAACATGAAACTTAATTTTTTTATGTAAATTAACAAGTTTGTTTTTTCTGTTAAAGACGTTCATATCAAAACCCACTTGCTTTACATACGTGTGTATGTATTAGTGCTGTAAAATAGAGTCGAACAATCCATTGACACTCAAAGTTATAGTTATTTCAAATAATTGCATTTTTCGTTTTCAAATTTAACTATGTTTCAATGAAGATTGCATTTTTTGATTGAGAGAAGTAAAAAAACGTTAAGCCAAATTAAATGGCATATACTTACTTCACTTTGTTTAATACGCGTACGATAAACTTATAATGAAAATGAAAAAGTGCTTAAATCGTAACATTAGCTTAAATTGGTATAAGAACGCTACGATGATCTGCTTATTGAAAAGTGTACCGAAGCAAAACATGAATCTCAGTTGGAGTAATAACTTAGCATGATTGCATTAACTGCTTTCTAAATGGAAACAAATTAATATGTCGATATAATCACTTCTTCTAGGTCATACAGTAGTCTGGAGCAACAAGCTGCTAGATATGAAAAATCTAAAAATATTTTCAAGGAAGATTTTCTCTCCTGTTAGGGGAATCGGTTAGAGTTTTATTTTCGGCTATAGCTCATGAAATTTGAATTATGAAATACTATTTTTTATTACACGAAGATTTTATGGAAGTCAATATTTTTCGTTTCTAATTTATAAAAATATATTTTAAACTTGAAAATATTTTTCTATAAATTCAGATACGAGCACTTTTTCCTTTTCATTACAGAAATATTGAACCCTATAAATATTGAGCAAAACTAATCTGAAGTATTTAATACGGATTCTAATTTCTAAATGAGAAGTTTTGTTTAATCCAATAAACTTTGAGACAGAATGCGGTGCGTGCACATACGAGTGTATACATATGTTTTATAAGCATTTAACTACTACTCTCAAAGCAGGATCTATTTTAGAAACCACAAAATTATCAATTATGAACTACACACATACTTATACATAAATAATTTAATGTTGAAAAATAATATTGTAGTTATTTGAAATGAGGTACGTATACATAAATAATTACATACACATGGGAAATATTCCAGATGTTTACCTTCGGGTAAAATAAGGAATCATTTGCGGGGTGCATTTGTCCGAGTTACATGGTTTCCCTTTTAAACCACTTGGTAAAACTGCAACTTCTCTAAATCTTTAATCCATGAAATTCGGTCCAATTGTTATTAAAAATGCTGCAAATAAATACAAGCGCACATTTGCAAATATAAATACAAATAACAGATGAAAGCCCACGCCGCCAAGTTATTTTACTTCAATGATAATTCAATTCCTTCATGCACATGCGTGTTGGTGTACATGTACTTGCATATGCATGTACATACAAAATACAAGTACGAATTTACTAACATACCTATGTACCGAAATCATGGACGGTATTTACATTATCCCAAATATTAAACGTAATATATTTGTTTAAAAACCTAATTGTGTTAATGTAAATATATAAAAATTATATATATGTATATGTATGCATATGAAAATATATGTAAAATCATTAAATTTGTAGACATTAAATAATCAGCAGGCAGTAAATGGCTCAGAGCACATTTGAAACATAAATGAATTTAAAATTAAATAAAAAAGTAAATAAACATACTAGTAGCATAAATCTAGAGAAAATATATGCAAAGGAAAGTGTTTGCATATGGTGCTTAAAAGAAAGCGTATATAATTGACCAATTTATGTAAAATTCCCTTACTATGAATGTAATAATATTCTGTATAAAAATATGGCATCAGTGCAATCAATTGAAATTTTGTCTAACAATACTTAAGTACACTCTTTAATAATATTATTATATGTACATATATACATAATTTAAGAACAAAATTCCTTAAGTCTTTTCCAATCCATTAATTACAAAAAAATTATTTGTTGTATGGCTGTTTTAAAAAGTATTGTTTGGTAAAGATATACTGTACTTCCATATCTTGACTATTTGTACTTTTGTAAAATATGTATCCAAACTATAGCGACTTTTAAGCTTTACTTCAAATTTTTTTTTAAATAAACTATCTTAAGTTCAAATGTCTATTAAAACTGTTTTTCTCGTTCATTTCACTGAAGAGCCAGCGCATTTACCGTATCATCTTCTCCGGTATTCCGCTCCGAGCGTTCTCTCGCTCTGTTTTTATCTATTTATGTAGTTAGTTATTAGAGCGGTGTAATGATAGGGTGATGCCAGTAAGTTAATCTCATTTTTTGGGCAGATCTGTTACGGCCAAGTAAAGGGTGATTTTTAAAGAGATATAGCAAACTTTTTAAAAAGCACACGGTAAATTCAGAAACATGCATGACATTTTTATTTAAATCGATAGTACAGCCCATATAATTTAATGTTTGAAGATTATTTCATGCAAATGTTGACCGCGTTTGCGCTTCAAATGGTCCATCCGCTTAGTCCAATTTTGGCATACTCTTTCAAATGTTTCGGCCGGTATCTCACATATAAATGCTTTAATGTTGTCTTCCAATGCGTTAATTGGAGCAGGCTGTGAGCTTTAACATAGCCTCACAAGCTCATGCCTATTCAAACAAGCCTGCTTCAATTAACGCATTGGAAGACAACATTAAAGCATTTATATATGCGCGTTATATCGCACGTTGTGGGTGGCCAATTGACAAGTCCTGAACGTGAGATAAAATGTTCACCAACCCACCTCTTAACAAGTCCATTGTTACGCGTGTTGCGTGGCATATGGCACCGTCTTGCTGAAACCACATGTCATGCAAGTCAAGCTATTGCATTTTGGGCAAAAAAAGTTGGATATCATTTCACGGTAGCGCTCAACATTCACAGTTACGTTACGATTCGCAGCATCTTCGAAGAAGTACGGTCCAATGATACCTCTATCCCATAAGCCGCACCAAACCGTGACCTTTTCTGGATATATTGGTAGCTCTTGCAATTCTTCTGGCTGATCTTCACTCCAAAATCGACAATTCTGCTTATTTACGTACCCATTGATCCAAAAATGAGCTTCGTCGCTGAACACAATTTTTCGATAAAAAAGTGGATCTTCGGCCAACTTTCCAAGAGCAAATTCACCAAAAATTCTGCGTTGCGGTAGGTCGTTCGGCTTCAATTCTTGCACCAGCTGTATTTTGAAAGGCTTCACTCCTAAATCCTTTCGCAAAATTTTCCACGTCGTTGAGTAACAGAGGCCCAATTGCTGCGAACGGCGACGAATCGATAATTGATGGTCATCATTAACACTGGCCGATACAGCTGCAATAATTTCTTCAGTTCGCACTCTACGTAAGCGTGTTTGTGGTTTGATGTCCAATAATGTAAATTTGGTTCTAAATTTAGTCACAAAGCTCGAATAGCCGCTTCAGTTGGTCGATTAAACTGGCCATAAAATGGAAGAAGCGCGCGATAAACTTTCTTAACAGAGCACGGATTTTTATAATAAAATTCAAAGATTTGCAAGCGTTGTTCGTATATAAGACGATTCATGGTTGAATTATAGACCAAACTGAAGATGTTTGACAGTGAAAAAAAAACAAGAAACGTGCGTCAGCTGTTTAAACCAACTGTTTAAAAAGATAATAGCTAAAGAATCACCCATTATTTAAAAGTATTAAAAAGTATTCAATTTGTGCGTTTTTTTGGTTTAGTTTTATAAAGTACGACATGATCTTAAAATTTGTTGATATTTTACTTATTATTGTGCTTTGAAAGCCAAAGTCACAACATGATTCCATACAAGTTAAGTTGCCCTTAAAAAGTATTCACATCTTAAGGTGCTGGCCCATGCATGCTTGCTTCGATAACTGTCAAAAAATAATAGATGTGTACTGGTGTTGTAAAGGGTATTTTTCTAAGGACTGAAAATTATAATACAAAACAAATATATTGTTGGAATGAATTTTGTTTGCATTAAAATCTGGTAGATAATTTAATGACATTAATTTTTTAAATAATGAAACGTGATGGAACATGTCCACAATGGCTACGAGTTACATGGTCCATTCGATCAGTCCAATTATTGACTACCATTTCTAATAAATCTGAATACTAAATATAAATGAGCCCGATCAGCAAAAATGTGACGCAAACGATGGTGCGTAAAATTTTCCAGGTAGTCGAAAGGCAAAGACCAAAAAGTTGAGAATGAGGACGAATCGATATTTCAGCGTCGTCTTCAACACTTCGCTCTATGAACCTCGCGAATAGATTTATTCTTTTCAATGTAAATTTCTGCAATTTTGAAACATTGTTCTGGCGTTAAACGATTCATGACGCCTTGCCAAAGCTTACTGAACAGAAATGCCAACATAGTTTGCCATTCTCAGCTGCCAAACCAAAGTTACCGATATCGATAGTTCTCATGCAGTTAAAAAAACACCCGGTATGAAAGCTGGCAGCTTTGCTTCACGCGCTTGGAGCTCTTTTCGAAAAGCAACTGTCTACCAACCCATCTCTTAACAACATCTCCCCCATTAGCCGTTGTCTTCGCCACTAGTCATTTCACTATCGAAGCAAAAACAAAGGCCTTTACGCATTACATTCTACGCTCACACTAGAAAAGCTCAACTCACCAACGACACCACCTGCACCGTTTTAGTCATCGTCGCTGCAATGGGAGCAATTTAAGAAAAACACAGTCAGTCGATCTAAGACATCTGTACGTAGCATATCCGTCGCTTTGTATTTTTTTTTTATTTGAGTTACCTTCCGCACTTAACTATGCATATATATATAAATAAAGCTAATATAAAATATAAATTGCATTGTTTCATTTTTAAAACCAAAGTAAAGGAAAAAGCTCCTCTTGCTACACCACTCGCCTTTGTCATTTCCATTTCAAGCATCGCTCCGTTTTTTCCTATTAC
Source organism: Anastrepha ludens (assembly GCF_028408465.1). NCBI lineage: Eukaryota > Metazoa > Arthropoda > Insecta > Diptera > Tephritidae > Anastrepha > Anastrepha ludens. The sequence goes on from NC_071501.1 coordinate 127,176,772, forward strand.
TTCGGCAGCTTCAAGATTAGTGTTAGTGTTACGTGTTGACATATGTAGAACGTAAAAAGTTAAGTAAAGCGCGCAAAGCCAGTAAGCAAGCCTTAATTGGAATTAAAAGTTTTGAAATTGAGATATAAAAATTCGGCGGCCATCAGAGGCGAATGGGTTGATGCGCTTGACTACCACTCCGGCTGGCAATGGCAAAATTTCGAGTAAGCTTCTACCATGAAAAAGCTCCATCTGCTGTTGAGGCGGTTTAAAACTAAAGAAAAACATAAAGATGCGCACCAAAAGTGAGAGGAGGAGCTCGGCCAAACAGCCGACAAAGAATGTAAGGGCAAATTATATATACTTATATATAATATAACAGCTGTAGCTGAATGGGTTATTGCGTGACTACCATTCGGGGGTGCGGAGGTTTGAATCTCCGTGCATGAAGAAGCAAAATTAAAGATAAAGTGTCCTAGCGGCCCTTCGGAAGGCAACGAAAAACCTGCGAGTGTATTTCTGAATAATCGTCCGGCTATTCGGCTTAAAACGCCCCAAATAGGAGCAGGAGCTCGGCCAACACCTTAAAAAGTGTACGCGCCTTTTATTTATTTATGTTATTTTAATATAACATCATAATACAATTATTTGGGGAAAATATCATTTCAGGATTTATTTGCGAAGCTATAAAAAATTGTAAGGAGGATGAACGATGTAACAGTGTTCGAGGAAATGTTGTTAAAGCCTTTAACGCTGGTAATCAAATGATTAAATTTTTTTCCAAAATTTTAGCCGAGAAATAAATTATGAATTTATTTTTATTGTTTTACTTTTAAGGAGCGCAAAAGGCGAATTAGAAGCTTATTTCTTCCTTATCAACTGAAGTTAATTTTTACATCTTCTGTACCACTTTTTTATGCAATGACTGACCCTTGTGGTAAGAAAGCTTCATTACAAATGTGTATTTTGAAAAGTGTAGGGGGATAAGTTGTGTCTAAGTGCGTTTTTAATAATTAAGTGATACATCTACTCTATTAAAGGCTTGTCTATATGTGCGTAACTTTCGCGTTGATTTCGCTTTGGCATCTGACATTGAACTATATGTTATGCATGTACACGTATTAAGACGCTCGCATATGCAGTTAAAGCTGAGGAGCGCCAAAGCTAAAACAAAGCGTAAATTTGGGCAATCTTTTTCTTTTTGTGTCCGTTGACAATTAGCAGACACAAAAATTGTGAACGCAAGCGTAAATTTAATAAATTTCGATTGACCCATTTCTCAGTTTAAAACGTTCACTGCCAAAGCGTTCAGTCAAGCAAGCATTTACCTTGCGCCAAAACGAAGCAAACGCGAAAGCCCCAAATACATCGACACCCTTTCTGTTGATCTATTTTGATCGGTTCAATTAAATTGCCATTCAAAGCATTACACTTCTCGGCTTCAATCCTGGATTTTCTACCATTTTCGTATATAATATGTAGATATATGTACTAAATATGTTTGTGAGTCAAATAATTATTTGTTTCCAGCCAAACGCACAGCGACTGTAGATTCCTGGTTTCATACTTTTTTTGATTCGGCCCACTTAATTAATAAATAATAATAAATTGCTGAATGGCGTGGCACATACACATCGAATTTTCTTTTGGACTCAACTCATTTTCAAATATTGTTTTACGGTTATCACAATTTTTCAATGACTCCATTGACTGTTATATGGATTCGTCGACCAGGTCGAGGTTTAATCTTCCTCCAATTGTGGGTCAAAAGCAAGTCACCGCATCGCGGTGGAAGAGAAGTGATTTCTGAGCTGTCTAAGTTAACGCTTTAAAACTGTGTTAACCCAATCCGTTTGTTTGAAAATATTTGTGCTAATATTTTTATGTATGTTTTCTTAGCTTCTTCTTCTTCTTAATTGGCGCGATAACCCCTTACGCGATTTTGGCCGAGATTAACAAAGCGCGCCAGTCGTTTCTCTCTCGTGCTAACCGGCGCCAATTGGACACACCAAGTGAAGCCAAGTCCTTCTCCACCTGATCTTTCCAACGCAGAGGAGGCCTTCCTCTTCCTCTGCTACCACCAGCTGGTACCGCATCGAATACTTTCAAAGCCGGAGCGTTTGTATCCATTCGGACGACATGACCCAGCCAACGAAGCCGCTGGATCTTTATTCGCTGCGCTATGCCTATGTCGTCGTAAAGCTCATACAGCTCATCGTTCCATCGTCTACGATATTCGCCGTTGCCAACGTGCAAAGATCCAAAAATCTTACGCAGAATCTTTCTCTCGAATACTCCAAGCGTCGCTTCATCGGATGTTGTCATCGTCCAAGCTTCTGCGCCATACGTTAGGACGGGCATGATGAGAGTCTTGTAGAGTGTTAGTTTTGTTCGACGAGAGAGGACTTTACTGCTCAATTGCCTACTTAGTCCAAAGTAGCACTTGTTGGCAAGAGAGATTCTACGTTGGATTTCAAGGCTGACATTGTTATCGGTGTTAATGCTGGTTCCTAAATACACGAAGTCTTTTACAACCTCAAAATTATAACTGTCAACAGTGACGTGGGTGCCGATACGCGAGTGCGCCGACTGTTTGTTTGAAGACAGGAGGTACTTCGTTTTGTCCTCGTTCACCACCAAACCCATTCGCTTTGCCTCTTTATCCAGTTTGGAGAAGGCAGAACTAACAGCGCGGTTGTTAAGGCCGATGATGTCAATATCATCGGCGTACGCCAGCAATTGTACGCTCTTATAAAAAATTGTGCCTGAGCGATTAAGTTCTGCGGCTCGTACGATGCTCTCCAACATCAGGTTAAAGAAGTCACACGACAGCGAGTCACCCTGTCTGAAACCTCGTTTGGTATCAAACGGCTCGGAGAGGTTCTTCCCAATTCTGACGGCGCTGCTGGTGTTGAGCAACGTCATCTTACATAGCCGTATTAGTTTTGCGGGGATACCAAATTCAGACATCGCGGCATACAGGTAACTCCTTTCCGTACTGTCGAATGCAGCTTTGAAGTCGACGAAAAGATGGTGTGTGTCGATTCTCCTTTCATGGGTCTTTTCCAAGATTTGGCGTATTGTGAATATTTGGTCTATGGTAGACTTTCCAGGTCTGAAGCCACACTGATAAGGTCCAATCAGTTGTATATGTGTATGGTATACACCCTTTAAGTAAAATCAGAAAAAAATCAGACACTTGAGCCTGCATTTATAAAGTAGTGAACGTACAAGCAAACCAAATTTTTTTTTTAAATAATCCTTAAAATCGAATATATCTCGTTAGCGGTTAAGTTGTGGACATCATGTCATATAACCAAATCAATCAGAAAATATTTAAATAATATAGTAATGCCCTTAAGTATTAAGGACGACAATCTCGTTAATCCTGGTGACTGACGCCTTCGTGTTTGCTTTATAATTTTTTGTTTGTCGTTGCAACAATAATTAACATCATTAAACATTAACAACGGCGGCCGCCATAGCCGATTGGGTTGGTGAAATTTACGGTCATTGTTTATTAACAAATTGTATTAAAAATATGTAAATTTCCGAATAGTCAGCAGAAGCCCCCATATCAAATGTCACTATTTGTTTACATTGAATATGAAAAATTCTGTTGAACAAAGTATTGTAATGCAATGTTTAAGTGATATACTCTTTTTGAATTAATAATTCAATTAATATTTATTATTATTGTAAATGTTTATTTATTTAGTTATTTGGTAAACTATTTTTGTTAAAAATATTTGTTCACGAATGCATTTATATTCAGATAGTTTTTTTAAAGAATCGGCATCGCACATCGGCCAAAAATTGGCAATCGACATTAATTGGTACTCTCCCAGTCCATTCACCGGTTGCTAACACGGAAAAGAGGAGGAAAGCACACTATGAATCTTAAGAAACGAAATCAAATCACACCGAATAGTACATATGGTAGTACATATGTAGCGTGTACGAATGTAGTATGCATACATATATGAATGTATCCAGCAGGAGAGACATCATTAAATATTTTTAAAATTGGTGAAATGTTGAATTTCGTAAGGCAATCTTACTCTTGCCTCACACATCAAATTTTCGCATTTTCATTGCTACATTACCAATTTGTCATGAAGAAACGTATACGCGTATGCACATATACAAACCACTGCAACTTGTTACGTGCAATTCGAAACGTCACGAAGGCCAAACAAGAGAGTTTTCATTTCTCTTTCACTTTTTCTCCGCTCATTTGACTCTCTCGATTGTACTACTCATATTCATTCATAAATTTAGCGTACGCGTATATCTAACAGGAAATAAATGCATATGCAAGTGTTCATGTATAAGAAGCAACGTTTCAGGGTTTAAAATATACTGAGGAAAAGGAAAAACTTTCGTTGCACATTTGGAAAAAATCAACATCTGCACAGCGTAAACCGAAGAGTACATTGACATCAAGCAGTAAATTTTTCAAGTCAAAAATCTAAACAAATTAGTAGCACAAATTAATATCAATAATAGAACCATCAAAATAAATTTGGAACATTTTACGTATTATCGTCATACAAAACTGAAAATAAATTCCCCAATGTGACCCTTTCATCCAATCAATAAAATTCTTAAATAAGTAAGACATTGAAGCGGCACGCGCATACTCAGACACTTTCATAATAAATAAGAAAAAGTATTCAATTAAAAGCAAGTCTTAATAGAATGAAAATTATTTAATTTAACTGAGTGGACAACCACAATTTCATCTCCTACTAAAACCTGAGACCAATTTAAAGCGCATACGAACGTAGAAAATTTACAAAGAAGGTAAGAGTAAGAAGCAAAGAATACCAATCTAAGTAAGAACTTTCAAAGAGAGGTCCAAAATATATGCTAGCAATAAAAAACTTTGTATTTTTAGGTAATATATGCAACTCCAATACATGTACTTATACAAAGATTGGTCTAATATCATTTGTGGCGAAATAAATAAATCTAACAAATTATAACCCGCACACGATGATGGTAACATCTCTAGTTTTTTTAGAGTATTTCATATTTTTAGACTACTGCTTAAACTAGTGGCTTTATTCGAAGAATATGAAAGTAGGGGCAACGAAAGAACAGTAAGTAGAAAGGTGGAGCAAGTATGTGGATCAATATCAAAAAGGTGGAGAATTTGGTGGAGGTTAAAGACTTTTAGGTTCCAAAAAATAAACTTTATTGTTAATTCGAATTTTCACTGCCATGAAGTGGATTAGGGCGTCATCAATTTAGTTTATGACATATTTTGAATTTATGAATGAATGACAAACTAGAAAAGGTCATTTTCGGAACGCTTTAAAAACGTAAAAAGTAATAAAAAATGCACAGCTTATACAGCTAAAATGTGTAGCAGTTCGTATAAGTTACCGATGAATCTCAAATCTAACTAAAACATTATATTTAAGGTGTATTTTTTTTTTCGGTCGTAAGGTTTTTGTTGTGGTATGAGTGGCTGTGTTTTCAAATAGATGCTGGGTTGCGCCTAGAAAGAAAAGAAAATACTTGAATTCCCATCCTGAAATTGACCACCTCGAATAACTGTAAAGGCGATAAAAAGAAGTTTCCTTCTCCTCCACTTCTCCACAACTATGGTATATATTATTGTTTGGTATGTTTAACTTCGCCACGTGCTCCCATACTCTTTTAGCGTTCTGTGAGTGTTTAAGCACAAATATAAAGACTTGATCACTTCGAAGCTGTACAAGCAATGAATTTTATTGAGCGTCTCATTTTTAAGTACAAAGGAAAATAACTGTTTAAAGCTAACTGTGCATAAATACCATATGTATGGATGTATAGATGAATTCGAAGAAATAATACCAATAATGCTATAAATTAAGGTGGTGCCAGATTGGACGCATTCTGAACATCCTGCCCAGTTGAGGCGCTGGCCTCAAAATGCTCTGCGTCCAGAAGCCGGCACAATTTCTGTACCGCACGAGTCATCATACCGTTCGCCGTCTGAAGCGTGACATTACGTATTAAACCATTGCTACCCGGATGAACCGCAGTTACGCGCCCTAAGCGCCAATATGTTGGTGGTAAGTTCTCATGTCTTACGATGACTATGTCTCCGATCTTTACGTCCCTTGATTTCGTCTGCCACTTGTTTCGAGTTTGAAGAGTAGATAAATATTCCTCGCTCCATCGTTGCCAAAATTGTGCTTAATACGGTTGGACGGAATTGTTCTGATGTCAGCTTCAGGGACTGCAACCAGTGGAGCGCCAACCAGAAAGTCGGCAGGGGTCAACGCTAACTTATCATCGGGATCATCGTATATAGGTGTTAGCGGACGAGAATTTAGGCATGCTTCAATGCGTGTCGCCAAAGTCTGAAGTTGGCTATACCATAATGACTGCGCTCCAACGAGGCGCACCAAATGATATTTGGCAGATTTTACCGCAGCCTCCCAGATACCACCTTGATGAGGAGCGCTGGGAGCGATGAAGTGCCAATGAGTACCGAGACTCGCCAAACTTTGTTGGTTGTTGTCGTTCTGCCAAGCAGCCAAGTCTTCTTTAAGCAAACGGTTAGCACCTGTGAACGTAGTACCGTTGTCACTATAGAGATCTCGGCATGGACCTCGTCTACTTATAAAGCGCGTAAATGCATCTAAGAATGCGGGTGATGAAAGATCATCAACAACTTCAATATGCACGGCCTTGTGCCGATGCGCACTGTAAAAGGCCCGCAATAGTCGACGCCTGAAGATATAAATGGCCGTGCTGCCGTAATGCGATGCCTGGGTAAGGATGCCATCTGCTGAGATAACGTTACGCCTCGATGTCGTCGGCAAATAACACAAGTCTGTACAAAGCTTCGGACTGCTTGCCTTCCGTTCAATATCCAGTACCGTGCGCGAAGAGTTTGAAGAGTGATTTGCGCCCCACCATGAAGCGTGGTTTCATGTGCGTGTCGGATGAGTAAGTGTACCAAACTCCCATGCTTCGGTAAAATTATCGGAAAACGTCGATCTTCTGGAAGGTCAGCGTGACCAATACGACCTCTGACTCGCAATATGTCGTTACAATCTATGTAAGGGTTCAATGACCTTAGTTTGCTGGAGCTGGATATTTCCGATCCCTTCCGAATCAGAGACATATCAGTCGCAAAGGTATATTGCTCGTTTCGGATTAGCACGTTAAGAGCATCGTCCATTTCTGTAGGATTGACGATCAGTCTTCGCAAATGTCGGCGAACTGGTAGCCACCGAAGTACGATTGCCACGGTACGAAGAAGCTTTTGCAATGAACTAAAGCGTTCGCTTAATGGAATTATTTGGCCGTCTAGACGTCGAGTTGTAAGAATGCTCGCGTGGGCCGTCGTTGCTACAAATGATGATACTCTCTGTTCACCACGTACAATGTCAAGCTCGTCATCTTTTAATTCGATCCCAAAGGAAATTGGTAGCTGTTTGTCCATAAGCCATTTTGGCCCTTGCCACCACAACTGATGTTCAACCAGTTCTGATGCTCGGATACCTCTACTGGCACAGTCTGCCGGATTTTGTGCAGACCGTACATAATGCCAACGATCTGGTGATGTCAGCTCTTGAATGTGACGAACACGATTGGAAATGTACGGCTTGAGAGTAGTTGGAGGTTTACGTAACCAACATAACACGATTCGCGAGTCGGACCATAAATGATAAGAAGTGTCCGTTAGACGTAAAGCAGTCCGCACACTGTCAAGTGTGGATGCGAGTAAATGTGCCGCACAAAGTTCTAGGCGAGGAATCGTTGCACCCTTGAGTGGCGCCACTTTGGTGCGAGCTGTTAGCAATGATACAGTTGACCGACCTTCACCGTCTGTTGTCCTAGTATAGAGGACAGCCGCATAGGCAAGTGGACTTGCATCACAAAACCCAAGTAGCATAGTAGTATTACCCTCAGCCAAACCTAACCATCGTGGTACACGGATACGGTTTATAACGTCAAGTTCTCTGTAAAATAAGACCCACGTATTTTGAAGTGCATCTGGGAGTGGTGCATCCCATTCTAAGCCAGCAGACCACAACTTCTGAATAAATATCTTCCCGGCAATAACAATTCGAGCAAGCATGCCAGTAGGATCAAATAGTTTGGCGACCTCACTTAAAACCCGACGTTTTGTGAGGCATCCGATGTTCTGGTTTAGATTCGCTTTGAAAAAGATCTCATCTGTTGTTGGGTCCCAACTTAAACCAAGCACAGTTGCCGTCGATGGTTCACTTGCTAACTCTACGATTGAGGAATTGTTACTAATGAAACGCTTTACAACCTCACCACTATTAGAATTCCATTTTCGTAAACGGAACTGTCCGGCCGACAAAATCGCACTCACATTGACAGCGAGTTCGAAGGCTTTATCCTCAGTGTCACAACTGATGAGAAAATCATCCACATAAAATGATGACAGAATCGCATGGCGCGCAACAATCGACTGATGGCCATCTGCGACTACGTTGTAGTTATCATAACTGCATTGATTGAGTGCGCGAACTGCGTTGTACGGGCTACAAGCCATCCCATACGTCACTGTAGTTAAACGGTATACTGCTAGGTCATTGTCTGGTGATTCTCTCCAAATAATGCGTTGGAAATCCCTATGTTCGGGAGTTATCAGAATTTGACTGAACATTTTCTCGATGTCTGCTGTTAATGCTACGCGAAAACACCGAAAACGAAAGATGATATTCACAAGTGGTTCTTGAATCGTGGCTCCCACCAACTGGACGTCGTTCAGTGAGAGGCCGCTCGTGGTCCGCGCTGAAGCATTGAACACAACGCGGAACTTTTCCAGAACCGCGTGGTGAGGGATGTAGTAGTTGACCCCCCCATCTCCAATGTGACTAACGGGTTCCATATGGCCGAGGTCCGCGTATTCGCGCATGAAGGCAATGTATTTTTTCTTGAGCTCACAATTCGCTGCTAGTCGTCGTTCAAGAAGATGAAATTGTCGTAAAGCATGGGCGTATGAGTTGCCCAAAGCCGGTGCGTCAGGATGAAATGGTATATGAACCATGTAGCGCCCTTCCCTTGTGCGGGAGTGTGTGGTCAAAAAGATTTTCTCACATTCATCTTCGCCGTTACAATCTTGTGAAGGCACTTCCTCTAACTTCCAAAAGCTTCTTACGAGCTCCTCCAAGCGTGCGTCCTCTTCGCCTTGCTGGGTGCTGAAGGAAAGAGTTGGCGGCGTTGCTGGCTGCTCTGCTGGCACTGGACCGAAGACAACCCAGCCGAAGCGGGTTCGCTGGGCGTGTGGCTCATTGAGGCCACCGAGTCTTATGTCCCCTTCGACTGCTTTTCCCCATACATCCGCACCAATAAGAATGTCGATATTGCTAGGAATGCCGAACTGCGTATCGGCCAATTCTAGTCCATTCAAATGCTGCCACCGTGTCATGTCAATATGCACTGTTGGGATGACCTTAGTAATTGACTGCATGACAAGTGCAACGATTTCCAAACTGAAACTGGAATAGAGCGATTTTAACGTGAGTGTGACACGCCCACGTGTACGTGCGTAGGAGTAAGCTCCGATTCCTTCCACCGAAACTTCGCATTTGCTCCTATGAAGAGACAAAGAGTTAGTTAATTTATCTGTTATAAAACTAACCTGTGATCCGGGATCACAGAGCACCCGCGCCAGACGTCCATTGGTAGAGTTGCCGCATGCAAATACACGCGCAGTTGCCAATAACACTGTTGAACTCGCGTTGGCAAGGCAACCTACCACAGCAGGCTCTAGTCAGAGATTCGAATTTCTGGATGCAATAGCAGTGACGGCTCCTTCCGGACACGTTGACACTGACTCTGATGGATTCTGAGATAATGATTCGCGGCAAAGTAATGAGTTGTGCTTACGACCACAGTGACGGCAATTCCCCGATGGACATTGTCTTGCTGAATGACCTTGCTTTAGGCAGTTAAAACAAAGCTTTGCAGTCTTTGCAGCAGTAATTCTGTCTTCGTATTTCATCACAAGAAAGCGTGCGCATTTCATAATACGATGTGCACCTTGGCAGTATGTGCATTTACCCTCCTCTGCAGATACGACGTGTGATCTAACAGCTCTTGACGGACCACCAGCGCGTTGATGACTCTTGGACGTAAATTCAACCCCATTGCTCCATGTGACAACTGTTGTGCTGAGGCTATGAGCCCGCTGACCCAAAAACGTAAGCAGCTCATTGAGGCTCGGAATTTCGGTGGGTGAACAGCTCATGTTCCACTCGCGCTGTGTAGTTATCGGAAGTTTCGAAACTATTATCGGTACGACCACAGCATCCCATTCGGCCACTGGTAGACCCATGACATGTAAAGCTCGTAGTGATTCATGTACCGTGTCGACGATGAACAGTAACGCAGTTGGTGTGTCCTCAGTTGTCGGCTTGATATTGAGTAAGCGTGACACATGAGTCTCAGCCAGCTGCCTTCTATTGTCAAAACGTTCTTTAAGCGCCTTCCATAAATCAGCGTATCCCCCAGAATATACACTCCCGACGAGCGGTACAGCACTTGCGCTTATTGCCTGCCGCAACTTGCCTAACTTGTAGCCCTCAGGATAGTCTGTATTGTGGACAAGTAATTCAAAAACGTCCTTAAACGCCAGCCAATTCTGCATAGTTCCATCGAACGTTGGAATTGCTAGCGGTTCTAACTTAACCTCACACTCTCGCACAGGCATCACAGCAGACTGACTCGGTTTTGCACCCATGATTGCACGGTTCAAGTGGGTACATGCATTGTTGTAAATACCTTCAACCTCTTCCCATAACTTCTCGTGGGCCTCCAACTCGGCGTTTGCTGCATTTCCCATCAACAGGTCATGGTTGGTCACGAAACGTGCATAATGTGCTGACAATGATTTCAACTCTTGCTCAAGATGAAATTCATCAAATGCACCCTGCTGGAATCCACTCACCCGATCGTGTATGCGTTTAATGGCCTTTATTGCCGAAGCGCGCAAATTTAATTCTGCCATTAGCTCGCAGAATTAAAATCACACAGCTGTGGGATGCACTTTAACTGCTATTTATGCATTTGATTGCGAACGGATTTATTTGAAAAAGCTTTGATATTCCAACGATTGGTACAACTTTGTATAATTTCACTCAATTTAATTATTTGTCCTCACAGGAGGCACCAAAATGTTTAAGCACAAATATAAAGACTTGATCACTTCGAAGCTGTACAAGCAATGAATTTTATGGAGCGTCTCATTTTTAAGTACAAAGGAAAATAACTGTTTAAAGCTAACTGTGCATAAATACCATATGTATGGATGTATAGATGAATTCGAAGAAATAATACCAATAATGCTATAAATTAAGGTGGTGCCAGATTGGACGCATTCTGAACAGTGAGATTCATGGCTAGTCTTGAAATGTCGAAACTATGCCCAGGCCCAAACTATGTTTGGTCATGGATTCGTTATACTCAGGTCATATCTTCCTGCACATTGCACAGGTTAGTAGGCTCTTCCATTGGCAAATTTCTCGTCAAGTGAGCAGAACCCAGAGATAGCGAGCAGAGAAGTAGCGAAGAACAAATTTATCGCCCTAGAACTCTAATGGGAGAAAAACTAAGTTCGAAAAACGTTGATTTTTATAAATGTCAAACTCGACTAAACATATGTGCATACATACATACATATGTAAAACATATATATATATAATTGGCGCGTACACCCTTTTTTGGTTGTTTGGCCGAGCTCCTCCTCCTCCTATTTGTGGTGTGCGTCTTGTTGTTGTTCCACAAATGGGGGTGACCTACAGTTTCAAGCCAACTCCGAACGGCAGATATTTTTATGAGGAGCTCTTTCATGCAGAAATACAATCGGAGGTTTGCCATTGCCTACCGAGGAGCGAACGCTATTAGAAAAATGTTTTTCTTAATTTTGGTGTTTCACCGAGATTGGAACCTCCGTTCTCTCTGTGAATTCCGTATGTTAGTCACGCACCAACTCATTCGGCTACGGCGGCCGCGTATGTATGTACACGTATTTAAGTACAATCCTATGTATGTGTCTATCTGTTGAATGCTAAAAGCAACGAATGTTTCGTAATTGCTCGAATTAATGCGAATTTTTCAAACTGTGCAAATTTTAGTATTCTGAGTTTCCGACTGCTAACTACTTTTTTTTATTAACTTAGATTCACATTCTCCTTCAATCAGGCATATAATAGAATTTAATTCAAATTGCTCCGCCAAAAAAGTGCGATTTTCCGACCAAAACATCTCAGCTACATCTCTCTGTGGATATACCCAGCAGGGAAAACTTGAACTAGTGAAAGAAGTTTCTAGTTCAGAACTAGTACGATTTCGTCACTTTAGAACCACTTCAATATTTAACTGAAGAACAGGGCAAATATCTTCAAAGTGTGGCCGAGACATACGCAAACAATTGTCCTCGCCCCGCTTATGACCTCGCCGTGTAGGTAATAGTGTCATATTTAAAAAAAATTAAGTTATAGTATTTGTAAATTATAAATTGAAATTTTACGTGCCGCTCCATGAATCAAGTTTATGACCTCATGAACGGTACGCGAATGCTCTGCGCTATCGATCATTCCGACAGTGACTTTGTTATAGATATAATTAATCGAATACAACGAAGAAGGGAAGCCGCAGATACAATTGATACGCTCGGATAAATACTTATATACATATACACACAAGTTATCCGTATATATCCATATAAAATTTGTATGCTTGTGTGAGGGCACAAAATTATTAAACATGTTAAATGCGCGTGTTCATTCATAATTAACATTGAATTTATGCATTTTAGTATTCAACCACTTCTTCACTATGTACATCAGTATATACCGATAAAAAACTACCCACTAGCGAAAGAATTCATTAGTGAAAAAGTACGCTAAGAAAATTTCGTTTTAAAGTTCCGATATTCTTTGTTATTGTTATTTTGTGTGTGTCGTTAATACTAAACGCGTCGACGGTAGCAACTGCCGAGTGAGGGGAAAAAGAATTATGTTAATATGTACAGTACGACACCAAAAATGTTTAATAAGCGCTGTGAAGTAATAAAATAAATACCATCTATAATTTGGTAAATTTTGGTCTTATTCTTTTGGTCTTATTTTTGACGTTATAACGTCTTATAATTCGATTTAGCCAGGTGCACGCACGAAAAAATGTGTCGTTATCTTGCTCAATCGTCGTTACCTTGCTTGAACTGCAAGCGAAAGCGCGAAACGAACGACAAAGAGCACAATCGGCCCCCGCATTCGGCAACGCTCGACATCTGGCTTTCTCCCACTTAAGTGACCATATATATGTTGTATATGCGCATATGTACATATATAAATTCACATAATTGTATTTGCATATGCCTTCTTCTGTGTGCATGGTAATGAACCATTCCTCTGTTGAGAATAGGACGATGGTAGGAAAAGTAGGAAATGAAAGGGAGTGTTTCGAGTATAAAGTGTCTTGAAAAAGCCAAATCGAATATGTTGCCTCTTAGTGTTTATTAACCTCCGATGCACAATCAAAATTGAACATACCTTTCATGAATTTGATAAATGTTTCGGCATTTTTCACGTTTGCGTAAATGTAACTTGACCTATTCCATGGCGATTCCATTTACCTCCTTCTCTATATACATACAAAATATCTATCAAACAAATAAAATTAAAATTTTGTTTTGAAAATTGCAACCATTGCATCAGTATTTTCTTATTACGTTGTCACGTTAAACTATCGTCAGTAAACCGACTTTACAGACAACCTCTTTTTTAGTTACTTTTTGACGTGATAACGTCTTATAATTCGATTTAACAGGCTGCACGCACGAAAAAATGTGTCGTTACCTTGCTCATTAATGTTACCTTGCTCATTGTCGTTACCTTGCTCATTAGTGTTACCTTGCTCATTGCCGTTACCTTGCTCATTTGTCGTTACCTTGCTTATTGTCGTTACCTTGAATGAACTGCAAGCGAAAGCGCGGAACGAGCAAACAAAGCAAACGAAAGGCAACGTTCGACATCTTGCTCTCTCCTATTTAAGTGAGCGTATATATGTATGTATATGCGCAAATGTGCATATATAAATTCACGTATTTGTATTTGCATATGCCTTCTTATTGATTATTATTAATTTGATTTACTTGAAGAATTTAAAATAAAACCAAGTTTGTTAATAATACCTGTTGTTTTAATGTTATTATTATTAATTTTTTTATTATATATGAAGGAAAAAATGTATGGTAATATTTACCACATACCTTATAAGATATGTTGTATACTAATATATGTATATAAACATGCATATACATATACAATTTCGCGCAATTTTCAAAAAGAATAAATCTATATGTAAAGATGCATACAAGTCATATGGACATATCAAATATACGAATCTATTCCGTACGCAAGCAAATGTAAGCTAATGTGCTTGAACTGCAAGCGAGAGCGCGGAACGAACGACAAAGAGCACAATCGGTCCCCGCGTTCGGCAACGTTCGACATCTGGCTCTGTCCTACTTGAGTGAGCATATATATGTATGTATATGCGCATTTGTATATAAATTCACATACTTGTATTTTCATATGCCTTCTTCCTGTGTGCATGGTAACGAACCAATTCTCTGTTGAGAATAAACGATGATAGGAAAAATAGGAAATGAAAGGGAGTGTTTCAAGTGTAATGTGCCTTGAGAAAGTCAAATCGATGATGATGCCTCTAAGTGTTGTTGACTTATTAACGTCTGATGCACAATCGAAATTGAAGATATCTTTCATGAATTTGATAAATGTTTCGTCATTTTTCACGTTTGTGTAAATGTAACTTGACCTATTCCATTGCAATTCCATTTACCTCCTCCTCTATATCCACACAAAATATCTATCAAACAAATAAAATTAAAATTTTGTTTTGAAAATTGCAACCATTGCATCAGTATTTTCTTATGACGTTGTCACGTTAAACTATCGTCAGTAAACCGACTTTACAGGCAACCTCTTTTTTTTTTTGCAGAAAAAAGAAAAGAAGAGACCGAAAGCTAAGGATATAAATTTAATAAATAAATTTAGTTATTGTATAATTTTAATAAACGATTTGATTAATTGACCAGTACAAACATTTACATTTTGTTTTAGTAAGGAGTTTTAAAATGGATTTCTATTATATTGAATAATGCATATGAGCGATGAATTTAAATTCCTGGGTATGTGAATTGGTAAGGTATACAACTGATCGTTTCAAGTCGTTCAGTTCTATTTTCCTACGACATTTGTTTGTGCATCAGTCTTCATTTGGCTCCTTTACTAACTATTACCTCTTGATACTGGGTAAGGAAACCCAGGGTATATACATATATACGGGTACACTCCTGCATACGTGTATGCGTGTACGTACTAAATGAATTTAAAAGAATGATTGTTACACACATTAAAAATTCAAACCAAAAAATTACTGTACATCAAAGCAAACTCTTTCACATTCGATGTCTACTTTTAAAATACATTTTTGGAGAAATTTCCATCGTGCGATGTGTGTACGTATGTAGGGGACACGGATAAATATATGTATGCATAAGTACACAAAAGTATTGTGCGGGTGCTCGTAGCAATAAATAATCGCAAATGTATTTTACCTTCATACGAAGCTTAATATAGAATATGTGCCCCTGCAGGGAAATGCGTTACTACTAGTGAATTTGCAACCATCTCAATTATATTGTGATGCCTTAAGAACGTCATTGGTTCTTCATTTCATTTTTTTTGTATGTGATCGGTTATTGTAAAATCACCAGTTCTTATTTAATACCTTCCACAAACAGAAATTACTGAAAATTAATCTCTTTTTCCCAACACTGAATATTTAATAAATAAGTAAATTCAGTAAATATACAATTTTGTTTAATGTTACCCGACTTTAATTAATGTGAGTTTTCTATTCTAACAAAGCTTTCAATGACGAACATTTTTAAAACAGTTCCATGTTTCGCACATAAATGTTAGTTTGTAGCAAAACAAAAAAAAAGAACAGATTAAATTAAAAAACTCTTTAATAAAAAAAAATAGCTTTAACTATTGAATGAAACAGATATATATAAGTACATCTTATCATACCTTACATTTATAAAAAACTCTTCAAAAATGTCTTTCATAAAAATCGAATAAACCTTAAAAATTCGTCCAGTCTTAACAATCCGTGATGTTTTTCGAAAGATCAAAATCTTATTGCTATTAATTGGATTTGAGGGGGCAGATACCTGTAAAATTTTTATTTTTTTTTATTTTTCATAAAATATTATTTTAATCCTTGAAGAATTTGTCAAACAATTTTTAGATGTAAATTTAAGTATTTCTTATATTATAGATCGTCGACCGTGACGATTCTATTCTTACGTTGTATTCAAACTTCAGACCCGTTTTTCTTTTTTTCGAATTGGCGTACGTGATATTGCTTTCTATGTGAATTTACAAGTTTTCGAAAAATTTTCGAAAATATAATTTTTTCGAAGCAAAAATGTTATTAAAATTCGCCCCAAAACACATTTTTTGAAGCATTTTATTCCGCGAATTTTGTTATTTTTTTCATTTTTTTTAATTCATATAGAAATTATGATATTAATAAACAAACAAATTTTTGGTTTTTGTATCCAGATCAATGACGCCGACGCTACAATGCCCGCCGATTGAGAAGCCCGGCAGCGACCTTCCTGGAAGAATTGAGTGTACATCCGCCATTTTAAATGATTAAAATAAAAAAAAAATGTGTATATTATTTTAATGTATAAATAAATTGTATGCCCATTTTGAAAAAAAATATATTGACTTCTTCATTTTAAATAATTTTAATGAAAATCAGGGAAAATATGGCCTTTTACAGGTATCTGTCCCCTTGAGCTAACTCATCTCTTTAAATACCCTAAGCTGCTAGATAGCCTTGTAACTGGCAGCCAAAGAGCACTTGTTCGCTATCCACCCGCGCATACGTATGGTATTTTTTTCTCTGTAGCTCAGCCTCAAATGTACTAAGTATTAATATTAATAATAACAAAAACAAAAAAAAAACATACAGTGAATGACTTTTACAGTAGATTCCATAAAAAATTGAATTGAATTACCTTCTGTTTTTTCGAATCCGTAAAAATAATCCAAAATTTATGCAGGGTTTCCAGTTAAAAGTAATTGGTCGAATGTATATACACATTGAATATGTATGGTAGGAACATCTTCAATTTCGGTCAATTGAAGCACCTCAATTTGACACGAGTGTTCATAATTAAGGCAATTGGTAATTGGTTTCGAAATGATATATAAATACATACATATGCACAAACATATATGTATATTTATGGCAATATAAAAGTCAAAATACATTGCTTTACATAGAATTGATAGCACAAAATAACAATAATTGAATTGCAATATAAAATATTTGTCCAGGATGTTTTGATTTTAATTTCCAAAGGGACCAAATAAACCGAAGCAACTGTTACAGTTTCTTTCCAACAAAATGAGGATAAAAATTACGTCAAGCAAGTGCATTATAACAATTTTTATAAAAATATAAGCCCATACATGCATACATATCTATATATCACGCATCTTCCATGATTGTTTCAATAGACGAACACTCTGGCACAATAGGAGAAAAAACCCTCGCATAATTTGAAGCATTATTTATGTACCAAAACCAGTTTGGGAACACAAACGAAATGAAGTGCAGTAGTTTAAATGAGATCTAGTTTGTTCACTGTGCAAAGCATCATTATTTTTGACACGCACTCACCTGAGATAGCCTACACCTACAAGTGCATACATATTTTCTTATATACACATACATATGTATACACACGCCTATGTAGCAAGCAAGCCAGTATGGGTGCGCGCTCAAGCTTGAATTCATTGTTTACCCTCACTCTGGAGTGATATATAGATCGAGTTGTGTGTATGTACATGTAGCTATCCGCTATCAAATTATTGTGACGTCGGAACTGTCACATATCAATACCAAAAACCTAAAGAAGCATTGAACCACCAGAAAGCAGAGAGTAAAAAAGAAGTTAATTGTTTGTTTGATTTTATTCATCGGCTGCATAGGAAGTTGTGGGGCAGGCGGAGGCGGAGAAGAAAGCTTACGCAGCTACCACGGCAAGACAGCAGCAACTCGGCAACGCTGCCGACCGGCCATTTTCTGGAGTCACTCGTACGTTCATCAAACAAAAACTTGGGCGTGCCACAGAGAGACCGCTCAGTTAGTGTACAGCAGTCGCGCGTGTAGCTCTAGTTTGCCGCTATTGATGCGAGCAGGAACGCGAAGTCAAAGTTTCACTATTGGTGGTTGCTTGAGGGCAGTGAAACAAATACAAATTTTGTGTAAAAGTAAAAATAACGTTAAATAATTTAAATACGCTTCGCTTTGAAAAGTGTTCAGTAAAAAGTGGATGATAGAATTAAAAAAAAACTCTTAAGAATTAAAAAACGCAATAACAAATGGCCAACGAGATTCCTGCTAGCGGCAGTATTTTAGGCAGTAAGTAATTAATGACCTTTTGACTATTCAAACTGAATTTCGAAAAATAAACCGTTGAGTAAAATGCCGGCAATTTCATTACGCCTGTCAGCAATTGCAGTAGAATCATTTCCATACATTTAAATCATGATTACTGGTCATACATACATACTTGTAGGGGAGCATTTCCTCCTCGCGGGAATTTGGTAATGTCAAAGTCACCTTATTCTTGTCGTTCGGTGTGTTACGTGCTTTACAACTACAGCCAAAGTGGCGGCGCAACTTTATACATTCAAATTTTGACCTTAAGAATGGTGAAAGGTCGTTGGTAGCAGCATTGGACATCCTTGCCACATCTCAGTGCGAATAAACAGATTCGACAGGGACGTGCTAATATTTTGCGAAGATTCTAAAAATAGTTCAGATTGTTTGGATGTGACGATAAAAATTTATCCCACAACAAATTCCATTCAGCACAGCTATGGCCGACTCTGCATATAAAAAGACGCCAACACAAGTTGTATAAAATATAAACATAACACAAATCGATGGCTATGTGCGACTGTTTGACGAAACAGGAAACTATTTTTTTGCTTTACCCTTTATTTGAGCTTATTCCCGTACTCTAAGTATCGTGTTGGAGGTTTTCTAAAGCAAGGTCATTTAAAAGTCATATGTAAATATATGTACATATATGTGTATCCGTGATATAAAATATTCGTAATTTATAAAAAGTTTGAAAATGTTTAGTTAAAAATATGCGTAGAAGTTGATAATTTGATGATTTATCCAAAAGTGGTCATAAGATATACGATCCTTACCAGTTGTATCTGCGCTCTGTGAGAGAGCTGTTTCCAAAACGGGATTAATTTACTCAGAGAAGAATACAAAACTTCAAGTAGATACAATTTACAAAGTAAACTTTTTTCAAAATTAATAACCGTAGGACTAAAAATATATTATGATGCGGTTTGCCTGCCTTATCGCCAAATGCCAAATTCATTCGTTTTGAATGCATGGCTTATGTGGGCATGCATGTAATACTCGTATATATACAAACATACAATTTACAAATGTCGGTACGTACAAATGGCATGTATTCCGTGCAATAATGGATGACTAAACTATAGGAGATATGCGATGGAAATATGTATATGTGAATATGTAATGAATATTATAATCTACAAATATATTTATATTTTACAAATACTTTTTATTTGACCCACTACTGTGGGCTAATGTTTTAGGAGTTACATAGCGCAGAAGCCACTGAGTTCAGTACCCACTGCTACTTTAGTAAACATTAAAAATCTTTTCATATCTCTCACTGAAGGCAGCAGAAAAATGTATCCCGAACCACTCACCTCAAGCCTGTTAAGTTTGTATGGACCGCGCTATTGCTATTATGGCCAGAATCAAATAAATGTTTGAGCAAATATTTCTTTTATTCGTGCTTTATTCCCAACACAACACCAAAGATATAAACCAGATACAGATGAAGTTGGTCTGTCTAAATCAGCCAAGCAACCAGTTTTTTTCGGAAGCAGTTTTGTATAAAATCCTCTCAATGTTCTAGAAAGGATTAATAAAACAAAAAAAGTTTTTTATATGAAAAAAAAAAATTAAATTCAAATCACATGAAGATAAAAAAACCATAATTTGACTTCAACTGGCCGCTTGTTTTCAGCAGTTTGTTCTAAAATTCTTTCAGTGTTGGGTGATAAGTACATACATAGGTACTATATAAAGATAGGCTACTCCATTCAACCGCTCTTGTAGCATCGTACTTCTTAAATGTACTCCCTCTTACTTGATTAGGGTAAAATATTTTCTATTTATTTAATGTTCTAAGAAAAGAGATTTAGCAATCACTCAAATTCCCTTCCTCAATGAAAGTTCTAAATTAAAAACTACTTTGCCTGGACAAGTGAAAATTTTTAACTCATTCGATAAGGACCGGAGAAATTCTATTTGGTATATAGTCACAAGTGATTTAAGGTAGTTTAAGAAATCGGGCCCCAATCTGGTTTATTCGCATGAATTAATGAAATTTTATCTTCACATTGTTTTCCATTCTCACGCCCTCTTTCTCCCATTCTCGCACATTAGTATGGAAAGAGTTGCTAGAATACTTAATAAATTATACATATTCAGCAGAGTATCTTCAATTATTTTATACTAAAAATTTAATTCAGCCTGAACTTCTTCAAAATTTAATTAATATAATTTCATAATTATTTTATAATGAGAAATATGAAATTTTATTAATTTTAGTATGGCCTTATTGTTAAAACTCAAGGTGTTATCGGGGAAAAGTATTGGAAAGCCACGGAGTATTCATTATTTTTCAAAATCTATCCCTTAGATTGGAATAAATGTACCAAGGATGGTAAGGATGATACAAACAGCGATATACGATAATGAGCTTCAACGCTAAGTATTTCAAAGCCTGGGTTTTTGTTTTTTAAATAAAGCCATCAATTTAAATTTGCTTTCCAGCATTATTGCATAATATAATTTTTTAAATCCAACTTCAGTATTCGTTCTTAGAAGCGAAAGCTTGCACATCGTTATCGTTCGTGTAAAAACAAAAAGGCAAACTACATAATTTGCATCCGTTGCCGACATTATTTTACATTTTTCAGAGTATAATTTTTGGACCAATAATTGTATATTTTAATGTTTTATCATGCTAATTATAATGAAAAGTGGCATTCTTTATTGATATCATTGTAATACTCCGATAAGGGTGTGATATCTAAATGAGTTTGATCGCTGCAACGAGCTGGAAAGGCGTCCAATCATTCACTCTATGTATGTACGAGTACTTATGTACATACAATGCTTTTAGGCAATTAGGATTAAAAACAGTGCACAGGCAGAATCGCTAATACTACATTTTTCAATTGTACATTTGTATATATGTGAATGCAGATGATCTAATATTTTTTTAATGAATCGAAATCAGTCATGAGTTTCAAGCTCACACCGAATATTTGTCTAGTCACAAAAATCATTAACCGGATTTATATGAAATGTTTAAATATAAAATAAATGGTGTCAAAACTACTATTAAGCCAGTTGCTAGAGTCCACAGTACTGCTAGTACTCTCCCTCTCAACAATTGATCAAGGATCCGCTATTGCAAATACATACACGTACATATGTATGATACTTACAGTTACTTCCTCATCGTTTATTTTCAGAATGCCTTCCTGCGCGTTACATACTGGCAATACTCGGCTCTTGTGGTATGGCTATAATTTATGGCCTGAAGGTAAACCTCAGCGTTGCAATGGTGGCTATGTTGAATCACACGGCCATAGCGGCAGGACATAACCTTACTCATGCAATTCATAATTCGAGTGAGATCGCCCAAGCGCAAGAAGAAGTGTGCATAAATCCAAACGCCAGAAATGGAACAGCACAAGAGGTTAGTATCAAAATTCAATTAAAAAAATTATTAACTCACACCAAGTAACGATCACTAATGGGTGACTTCATTGAACATCGAATTTGTGGCTACTTAATTCAGTTATTTAATGCGAGTTTAGTAGGACTAATTGTTAAACTAGGTACCAGTACGACAGAACTTTTAAACTATGTTTAGTTGATGAAAATAATTAAGCGCACTAACAATTTAGTACCAAATCTTCGAAGTTATAGTACGTGCGCATAAATTAGCTTTTGCAATTAGTTGAGCAACAACATAATTATCTGCTAATGTTTTTTTGCTCTTCAAATATTTATTAGTTATATAAATTTAAAATCTTACTATTAAATACTTCTGACGACTAATCTAAAAATGAAACTAGTAAACTTTTGGACTTTGGGCGGCGCATAGCGTACGAGAGTAGGTGTATAAGTTTTAGAAAATTGGAACAGTTGGTGTTTCCCACCATTTTCCTTGTCAAGCGATCCCATTCCTTTGTGTCGCCGGGCATTTTGCACATCACGGTAGACATCACCAACGACCAATGAAGGTGCGGGAACCCGAAGAGGCGAAGGTTTTCTCACAGTTGGCAACAAAAACGATCATTTGACAATTTCAAAGGAGTGTTTGACGATGTTCCATCACAATCCAAACGAGTTTTGCTGTTTCGTAGCCATACACTAATCATGGACTCATCACCATAATCCAGAGACCAAGGTAGATCTGTCGACCAACAGGGTTATGGTGATCGTGATTGCCTTGAAAAGGTTAAAACGATCTTCGGCGCAGATCAATTGATCAACTCAGTTCCGGTTTGAACCAAAACAAACCACATTTCAGCAGATAACAGTTGCCTTTCACCAGAGAAGGCAGCACACAAGTTTCGCCGAATTGGTCATTCATATATTCTCCAGATTCAAACTTTGCAACTATTTCCTGCTTAAAGATAAGAAATAATGTCTCGGCGGCACCCGATTTTGTTTGAATCAAGGGTCATCAATGAAATAAACGCCAATTTTGAGGGCCTCGAGAAATCATTTTATTTGGATGATATCAAAAGTTAAGGGAAATTTTGGAAAAGCTTAATGGTACTATGTTGCTACATAGAGTTTTTCTTTGTAGAATAAACTGGAGCTTACTTCAATTGTCTAGGACCTATTGATGTTTTTAGCTACTAGAAATGCAAAACATGTAACAGATCAATAAATGTACCTACATACACACATACATATGTCAGTCTACTGCATTCATGTATGTATATGTTATTAATTTTTCACAATTTTAGGATGGGCCCTTTGTATGGAGTGAAGGAGTGCAAGGAACCTTGCTGAGCTGCTACTTTTGGGGCTATTTGGTCTCTCAACTACCGAGCGCACGCGTAGCCGAAAAATTTTCTGCCAAATGGGTAATGTTCGTTTCAGTGGGTATTAATGTGATTGCCACCTTGCTGACCCCTGTGTTGACGAAAACACATTATGCCGGTTTGATTGTAATGAGAGTATTGGAAGGCATAGGTGGCGGCGCAACTTTTCCCGCTATGCACTGCATGATCGCTGCTTGGGCACCACCCAATGAACGGTCTGTCATGTCGACAATTATTTATGTGGGAACTTCCTTTGGAACAGCAATTTCTATACTTTTGGCTGGTGTTTTATCTGCAAAATGGGGCTGGGAATCTGTCTTCTACTGGATGGGTTGTCTAAGTGCAATCTGGATGATTTTGTGGCTGTTCCTCATACAAGACAATCCAAACAAACAGCGATTTATCAGCCCAGAGGAAAGACAAATGATAACCTCACAGTTGGGAACCGATAATACTAAAGAACAAGAGGAACATCCACCAGTTCCGTGGAAAAAAGTATGGACATCTGTTCCATTCTGGGCTATTTTAATTGCTCATTGCTGCAGTAACTGGGGTTGGTACATGTTCCTGATCGAAATCCCGTTCTATATGAAACAAGTTTTGAAATTCGATGTGTCAACCAATGCCCAGTTCAGCGCATTGCCCTACTTCCCAATGCTGGTTTTGAGTATTTTATTGGGTAAAACTCTGGATACACTCAGAGCCAAAGGTAATGAATTAAAATAAGTTATGGATAATCATATTGCACATATCAATCGTTCGCTGTAAATCCAAGTGAAGTAAAAATATTTATGAGGCGCAGACAATAAACATATTTTAGTCACTCCGTCAATGAACTGAGCGTGTCCCACACGAGGGGAAATATATGTATGTATATACATATGTATATAAACAATTAAATGATTTTTTATGTTGTTAATTAAAAAAGCATATTCATTTAAATGCAGCTATAAAGAATTTTGCGCCATCATGGGGCCAAATACCAAACAGTACGAATTTAACAACGGCTCGGTTGCCTGACACCCATTTTCATTGACGGTGGGTTAGGAAACTTAAAGCGTGCTCTTTTGATTTTGTAACTTATTTGAATTTAATCTCAGAAACAAAACTAAATGCCCTATAAATCAATGTTTTACTGTACTTAAATGCCAATAACACATTAGTGTAATAAAACGAGCTTCTCCTTCTTCTAGGAAAAATTACCACTACTACCGCACGTAAGACGGCTACCAGTATCTGTACAATCATACCTGGCATTTGTCTTCTTGCCCTGTGCAATATCGGCTGTAAGCAAACAGCTGCAGTAGTCATCATGACAATCGGCATTATCGGCATGGGCGGCATGTTTTCTGGATTCCTCTCTAATCACATTGACATTGCGCCAAACTACGCTGGCACACTGGTCGCAATTACCAACTCTGCAGCAACTATTCCGGGCATCATAGTTCCAATATTTGTCGGCTATGTGACAACAAACAACGTAAGTTCTTTATCCTCTCATTTTAACTTAACTTTTTTATGTCGCTCATTTTGCATCCTACAGCAAACTATTGGAGCCTGGCGTATAATTTTCTATGTAACAATTGTCCTTTTCGCTATCGAATTCTTGGTATTTGTCATATTTGGATCGGGCGAGGAGCAATCATGGCATAAGGTGGAGAAAAAAGAAGGAAAAGACGAATCAACCCCATTGAAGCCTCAACCAGCAAAGGACAATGTGTAAAGTCATGAAGCGCTGCGCAGGAATATATGAGATTTTAAGTTAATTTAGCTATTGTTTAATTTTACCATACATTTACTAAGACGTAGCTGTACATAGATCATACATTAATGCAAGAAGTGGCTTTCATTTAATACCAATTTAAAATTAAGTACAGTAAATAATATGTATTAAGTTACTCAAAGAACTATTTGTTATAAATAAATATACCGAATGAGCAAGAAGCATGACTTGGAATCGAACCTGTAATGCCCAATTAGAATTTATTTTGTAAAAGTTTGTCTGGGCTAGTTGAACTTTGTCGCTTAAGAGAAGTTTAAACTCAGCATTTAGGCTTGCTGAGAATTTTACTGTCCTTCTGGATCGGTTGTATGGAAACCTTATTATGAAGGTGTTGCAGGGGAGACATCAGAAGCATCCTGTGGCTGCCCTGATAGCAGTATTTTGACAGGTCTGGAGTCTGTCATTAGTACCACGCGAGCAGAGGAGTGCAGAGAAATTTGGTACCGACCCGCCAATTGCCTTAAATGGCGCCAGCAACATTTCTTTGTCTTTGCTCCAAACGCTGTAGGCTAGCGATTTGAGCACCTTGTTGCGGCTTTAGACCTTAGTGACAATTGAGGTTGTATGTGCCGAAAAGGAGAACAGACTGTCGAAGGTGGCACCCAACAACTTGCGGTTGTTAACCGTCGGTATTGGGGATTCCCAGGGGATCGTGAACGGCTGCTTCGGCTGGGAAACTGGGATGCATGTCCCGGATTTTGTTTATTTTTTCGTGGCACCAATGTTATCGGTTGCCGAAACCGCGAAAAATAAAGTAGCGGTTTCAGAAGGCCGCACCTCTAGTTTCTGTGCACTATGTGCAGGGCTTGATTACTGTTACTGTTATCAACTGGAGCAACAACTACATTTGCATATATTTCGTTTTGCAATTTGATTTTTTGAAATTTTCATCAAAATCTAAACAAATAAATGAAACAACAAGAAAAAAGATCTTTGACATTCAAACACCAAATCGCAAGAATAAAACCAAATCTGCTGCTCTAATATCAACACCCGAGGATGATGAAGTGTCAGGTTTCGTCTTCCGAATTCTCCGTGACGTTAGGTTCCGATAATATGAAAACAAAAGGAAGGACAATTACACACACACACGTCATCCGCAGGAAAACGTCAAAAAATTAATTTGGAGGCTTTACATTCACAAATTTAACGCGCGGCACTTCATTTTTAAAAGTTGCTTAGTTTATATGACAGAAACCTTAATATTACCAAGCTATTCAGTGAATTTTCACAAACAAGTAATTTCTTCTGCTTTTTTTGTTTTGTAGTATTAAGGTGCCTGACGTCACACATGTCAAAATCGCGAAAAATAAATTAACGGTTTTGAAAAGACACCATCTTCCTTATTCAATTCGCTTTGATGAACACCTGATATAGATTCGCCTAGATAACAGCTGATTAATTTCAAACGTGCTGGCTAGGTTAGAAATATAGGTAGCTGAACTTATAGTTTAAAGACATAATAATGACAACAAATCATTCGTTCATGGTCGATAACTGTAGGTTGTGTAAAATATTTGTCATTTAAAGCTAAGATGTTGAAAGTTAGGAACCTACTTTTCCTGCAATCGAGGTGGAAAAGCCAACGCTGGGTATGTCGATGGAATTCATCCTTTTTTTACCTAACCATTCACTTTACAGGCAGTACAAAAGCGCAAAAAAACAAATACTCAGCGAGCTCTAGAAAGTTTCGATGACTTCTATGGGTCTGTCTTTGGCGTTCGGTGGAAAAACATAAGAGCTGCACTGCTGACGGAGCATAAATATATTGCATTAATAAATAACTTTGGGGACACTGACAAAACCACTAATGGAATGAAGTTGGACGGTTAGAAAGTCAATAGAGTTTTAAACCAATAATAATTAAATTTTGTTTTAGGTGCCTTGAATATCAAATCATTAGTAAACCTAGCAAGGGAACGCTTGGGGCATTATGATGCAAAGCCCGCGAAAGGACAGGACACAACTAACAGAGCGGACGAAACACTAGATAAATTATTACGTGAACAGGAAGAACGTGAAAAACATGCGTTGTATCCCAAGGGCGCAACTGATTCCACAGCACTAATACCAGACCAATTACATTATCGTAAAGAAGAGGCTACCGGGAAGAAAAATGTTTTAGAAAATGATTACAATGCTAAAAACTTTGAACCAAGTCTTGAAGAAGCTATTGAAACAGACATTCATATAGATAAAAGCCGATTAATAGATCCACAGTATGGCACGTGTGGCTTGTACGATTTCAT
This sequence comes from Anastrepha ludens, assembly GCF_028408465.1. Taxonomy (NCBI): domain Eukaryota; kingdom Metazoa; phylum Arthropoda; class Insecta; order Diptera; family Tephritidae; genus Anastrepha; species Anastrepha ludens. Next base: position 127,204,074 of record NC_071501.1, read on the forward strand.
GCCGGCGAACAAAATTAAAGGAATGGAAGACTGGATTCCCGAATCGGACCATTATAAATACTATCAAACACAAGCGGACTTCCCCCTGAATTTTGAACTAGAAACGGAGTATTATTATCCAGAAAAGCTAAATCTGTACACATACGAAATGGGCAATTGCTCTGAATACAAACCACCAAAAAAATGTGTAACAAGTGAGTTATAATTAAAAAATTACACTTACTGGTTACTTTCTTATTTAATTTCTTTTTAAAGATGTACTTTCACATTATCTGATGGATGGTGCATCAATATTGCCGCCATTGTTTTTGGACATAAAGGAAGGCGATCGTGTTTTGGATGCTTGTGCTGCTCCTGGTGGGAAATCACTTATAATGCTACAAACTCTTCATCCAGATATTTTGGTTTGCAATGACGTTCAAGAATCACGCCTCAATCGTGTTCGCAAAGTGATGCGAGAGTATATTTTTGATTATGCGGAAAATTGGGAAAATAAACGGCTGGCGATGAGCCAATGCGATGCGCGGTATTTGGATGGTTACGAGAGCTATGACAAAATTTTGGTAGATGTACCTTGCACCACAGATCGCCATTCATTAATGGAAGATGATAATAATATTTTTAAAACAACTCGTATCAAAGAACGATTACGTATACCTGAATTGCAGGCTGATATTTTATCCAATTGTTTAAGACTGTTAAAACCAGGTGGTAGCCTAGTATACTCAACGTGCAGTCTTTCTCCTGTTCAAAACGATGGTGTTGTACATATGGCATTGCAAAAGGCTTTCAACGAGCATGGTATAACTGTGACAGTTAAAGACTTGAGCTATGTAATTAAATTGTTTGAAGACATATTTAAATTCGAGCATCCAAAGAATATAAAGTATGGACAACTGGTGCTACCTTATTTGCCAGCGAACTATGGCCCCATGTACTTCAGTAAATTAACAAGAAAATCATGAATATAGAAAATATTATATATTTTGTTGCTAAGGATAAGATTGATGGATAATAGTAATGAAAGGAAATTAAACCTTTTTCTTCTTTTTCGGTTTAGCAGGCATTGGGCCACGTATCTTGAAAACCGTACTGCAAAAAATAGTTAAATGCAAATTAAATCTCAAAATAGGTATGTAAGCAATGTATATATCCCACAGTAATAATTGATAGATGTTTTATAAACAAAAGAGCTTATTACAAGGGGCTTTAAATGGTTTTTCAAACATGATGGTACGAAAAATTGGACTTGAACATTTAAAAAAAAAGTAGGCACGAGCGTTTTTCTTTAGGGATTGTCATCGTCAAAAAAGACCGTTCAAGCATTAATTTGAAGTCTGATTTACTGCAGGATATATACGAAAAATTGTATGGGAAGGAACTTACTGGCATGTGGTGCATATAGGGCTAAACTTGCAAAATACTGAAAAACGAATTTATAAAAAAAGAATTATCGAAGTCTAGAAGGTTGAGTATATGGCACAACTTACTTGATAAGCACACTGAACAAACGTATCCAATATCAATCAACTCTCGATGGCAAAAGCATGCTGCCCTATAGTCCACCTTGGTCGCAGGAGGCAGCACCAACTTCTGCCGCATTTGCGGATCGGGCAGAAAAACCCACAGCAAATATTGCAGCAAACCATCCAGCTGTGTAAGCCGTAAATATTGGCCACCTGTTATGTCACAACCTTGTTGCAATAAACTCATAGTCTTATCTAAAGCGCAAACATCTACAGTAATGCCTAATTTCTGTGCCGTGAAGAAAACATTCATGTATGTCATGTACTGGGAGGCGCATTCATTACTGCCTGTAACAACTAAAATGCGCGAGTGCATCTTTACACCTGCAGCTGCGTTACGTTGGATCTGCGAAATCAATTGAAATTTACTTATTTAATGAGATTAAGATCGCAAACTGTACTGCTTACTCACTCTAGATATATAGCAAAGGGCCATTGCCATGCTGCCTGCCAAGATACTCTCACAAGCTGCACTCAATTTTGGGGCATTGGTAATAATGTGACTCAGGCGTTGCTTGACAGTCTTTTCCACCAAACTAAATACTTCATACTGCCCATCAACCTGACGAACGTCCAACTGCTTTCCAGGCATAGGATATAGAAAATCGCTGAAAAATAAATGAACAATTATCTGAAGTTTTAGCTGTTCCTACACTGCTGAGCCCGACATACATACGTTGCGTGATGATGACAGGAAAGAACAGCTAATTTGTTTTGTGAGCGCTGCATCAGATGTGCGTTGCCAAAGGCAATAATGGCATCCAGAAACTGTGTGAGCAATTGAGGGTTTTGACGAACAATACGTTGCGAGGGATTTGTGTCTAATACAATCACCAATAAACTAAATTTATTGGATTCTATAAAGGGAAATAATCAATAGTGTTGCGTTATTATATGAAACCAATATTTGCTCACCATCCTCCTCTGTTTTATCCATTTTTACTTCCAAAAAAAAACAGGAGAAGCAAAATAAATATACCACGATGAAACGAGTGACACCGGTGTGGTGGAAGTTTATTAAACATTTTTTAATATGCACACACACATGCTACATATGACTATCAACTCAATCGAATAATATACAGCGGTGAACATACCCTTCCGTCTATTGCCAAATGTTTTATTCCTTTTGTTAAATTTTTAAAATATTTAAACGCTTCTACCGTAAGTTGTATGGGTGATACAAATCTTATACCTATTTTTCAATGCTTTGCTAAACAAATTTACAAGCTTTCATAGAAATGAATAAATACCTACACCAGGCGACTACTTTATATTCATCGCCCATCATTGAACATATTGCTTTTTGACAATCAGCTGTGCTTTCAAACTTAAAGTTAAATACAAGTTAGAAGGTTTGAGATTCCTCCATAGTTCGCTTTTTTTAACTATCAAAGTATTTAAAAAACAAAAACGCCCACAAAATGCTGGTACTTGTGCTTGGAGATTTACATATCCCCCATCGCTGTGCTAGCCTACCAGCGAAATTCAAGAAGTTACTAGTGCCCGGCCGCATTCACCATATATTGTGCACAGGAAATCTTTGTACTAAGGAAACGTTCGACTACCTTAAGACGTTGGCCAACGATGTACACATAGTGCGTGGCGAATTTGATGAAAATCTGAGTTATCCAGAGCAAAAGGTAGTTACAGTTGGACAGTTTCGGATTGGACTGTCACACGGGCATCAGGTTGTGCCCCGTGGTGATCCGGAAGCTCTGGCGCTGATTCAACGACAGCTCGACGTGGATATATTGATTTCCGGACACACCTACAAATTTGAAGCTTATGAACATGGTAATAAATTTTATATAAATCCCGGCTCGGCTACTGGTGCGTTTAACCCACTCGACGTAAATGTCATACCATCCTTCGTTCTGATGGACATACAAAGTTCAACTGTTGTAACATATGTGTATCAGCTTATTGGCGATGAAGTAAAAGTAGAGCGTATTGAATACAAAAAAATGTAATCAAGGCCAATATAGCCGATAATAGAGTTGTAGCTCTGCGGACACTCGCATCGGAAGTGATTTACAACCGATATACATATTGACATATTTTACTAATTATTTATACGCATTATATAAGTATGTGCATATATAAAAAGTGTTACAAGTATAAACATAAGAAACCATGCAAGTTTTTTTATCAATATATTTAAAACGAAATCTGAAAACGCTCTTTCTAGGCGCTGTTGTAGTAGCATAATTTCGAATATTTTTTTTCCTCAATATATTATAGCTATGCATTCCATAAAATCAGCCCGATCTCTTTGAATTTTTTCTATCACTACAACGTTGGAAATCCATCTCAGAAACCTCAAATATAATAATTTGCAATTAACTCAAACCTCTGTGTGTTTAGTGTATCCAGATCACTTTTAAAGTAATTATATTTGCAATTTTTTAGCGAGAAACCCTTTGAGTCGAATAATTGATTAGCTATTTAAATTGATTTCAGTCGACGTCAAAGAAAATAAAATATATTGGAGTGCCTTTTTCCAAATAATTTACTTTTCAGGAATTTGGGTTTAAAATTTATGGTAGATCTGAAAACACATACTTACCAACGTATTCACTTGCGCTCATCTTGAAACGCTGCATATTAGAAAGTTTTAACTAAAATTCATTATTTTTAGCAGCACTGCTTTCGAATTCCACCAAACTAAAAATATATATTTTTTTGTTTTTAATTGTCTACATAATTTACGAATCCAAGCAAGCAATATATGTACATATGGTTCCGTATAAATTTTTATTTATTAATCGTTGCATGAAATTTAATACGAAAATTTCATTTTAATTTAAATTTTATGTTGGCATAATAGTTACATTTACTTTACACTAATTTTTCAAATCACTAAACATTTGTTATATTTGCTTTTTTAACGAACCCTAAAAATGTAGGATTGCTTTTATATTTGATTAAAACATTTAAAAAAATATAAATGTACGAAATATAGAAGTCAGCGAAAGAAAAATTAAATATAAAATTTTGTTATCAAGTTCAATGCTGTATAAATGTAATAAATTAAATAAAAAAAAAACCGTAATTACATTTAGTATCTATATATTCCGGAATACAAATTGGTGTAAACAAGAAATGTAATAATATAAATATTTTATGTTATAATACGCCAAGGTTACACTTCAAGAAACTGTAAACTTATAATTTTAATTTTTCTAAATCGTAGCTCTTGATTATATATCATTTTTTCAGTTAACATTTTTGGAAACATCGGCGATGCTTCGAATTTATGATATAAAAAAGTAGTTTGGGAGTAGCAAATTGGCTTAATAAATATTATATGTGTTTGTTTGTTAGTTGTAAATATATTATATTATTAGATATGCCTATGATGAATATCAGCTATTTGCATCCATCTACCGCATTTTCTTATTTTAGCCCAGACTCTCGACGCAAATAGTCTTCAGGGATTGTCCCGAAATGGTTGTCTTGAATTGTTCCGGTAAAGCCAACTCAGTCTGAAAAGATCAACATTTTATTATTATTATTTACTTCTGGACACTTTTAAAAGATAAAACATACATAATCGCCACTGGCTTGGGGGAGCATAACATTCATTTCTGAAGACTTGGAGCTTACTATTTCCACGCCGAATGATTCTTTCGATAAATACATTTGGCAGCCATCAGTTTTATCAATGGAAATAGTCGGTACAAAGCCAAGAACCTAAAAAAATCGGTTTAGTTATGCTTTTGAATCTCTCATATTTACAAAAATTCGAAAAAACTAACCTGCATTTGGACACTCTGACAGTTAACAAACTCTACAGATGCCACAACAGAATCAAACAGTAGAGAGCATTTTTTACACGAGTCCAAGACCACATTATTTACTTTGCCCTTGACGGTTAAAGTTGAACCTTCACATTTAAACATATACACCACATTGTTCATTTCCGCATTATCCACCATCAGATTGGGGTTGTTGCGTTGATACTCCTACAAAAGCAATATAAATAAGTACAATGAAGAGTTTATGACACCAGAAATGCTTCTGAATGGGTATTCGTTTTTCACATAAAAATTTACAAAATATACATAAAATAAATTTACAAAATATACATAAAACTAATTAAATATCTTACAATCAACCATTTTTTTCCATCACGTGTAAATACTGGTTCTTTTGCAACAGCGGGAGCAGGTCTCCCACCTGCGGCGGACGAACCGAATTGTGTGGGTGTCTTGAATGGTGCTGGCCCGGTGCGCAATGTAGGATTCTTATGAGTTTGCATGTCATCTGTTACTTTCTTTAAATCTAGAATGTGAAATTATAAACAATATTAAAATAGAAAGTATTTTGAAAAAGTCCCTAATTAGGACTTACTTTTTGTGATAGCCTCGCCCTGGTTGATCTGGGCGAAAAGAGCGCTACGATCGTCTGCGCTACCATCTTCCAATGACAGTGCACCCATATCGAATGCTGGTGGTGGTGGTGGGGGTGGGCAAGCGCCCATTGGAGGTGGTGGTGGTGCAGCCGCTCCAGCCGGAGCGGCACCTTTACCGGACCACACCAGTCCAGTGGTATGATATTGCTTAATATATGCTTGCAATTCAGTCAATGTTTGGATCCAAGAACGCGCCCATTCTACATGGGTAGCGTCTTTATCTTTCCACTCTTTCAACACACGATTCGTATAGAATTGACCGGCGTCGTTCATTTCCTTCACATGAGGTCCAGGTGTGGGCGACTATAAGTCAAAGAAAATATCACGAAGTCGAAAATTATAATCTCCCAATAATTCAGTTCAACTTACCACGCACACCCAACCCAATGCTGGGATACTTTCACTAATTGCTGACAAATGGTTGAAAAACACTGAGCCGCGATTTTTCTCGCGATAATCCTGAATGGCGCTGATTTGGGTCGAAGTTGGTTGCAATAATGCCATCTGCTTATCCTGGTTCGGTTGGGCACATTGCGTGGCCAATGTAACATATTGCAGTTGCGCGCTGAAAGTATGGCAAATATAACCTCGTTAATTAAATAATTATTAAGTTACCGAACTTAGCAGTAAATGTGGGAATATGAACACATACATATACATGTGTATGATACCTGGAGTCATATACCACAGAAGCTTAGGCCGACTTTAGTTAAAGTTTAGTTTCTAAAGCTGGCATAAATAGTAGACAAGCTTTCATTTCGACTTAAGCTACTATGTCATACGACCACAGACTTATGTAGGATACATATTGATAAGAATAAAGTAGTTTTAATAACAATAATTAATTTCCATTAAAAGGCCTTAAAAGGATTTTTTCTCAAATAATATTAATTACTTAAAGGCCAATTTAACTAGCTGCGCGTGCTTCGCTACGTCGCCGCCAATTTTCTCTGAAAGCGCCAAGTATTGCCTCAGCGGTCCACTGATGATATCCTGAAAACCTAGTACACTCATGTCGGGCGGCGGCGGTAACAGCAAAGAATCCTCTTCGGTAGTGGAAAATGGTCGCGGTGACACCTGATAGTCTTCAAGTACGGTTGATATATTCTCGAGACTGCCCTCTGTGTATCGTTGTTTTTCTTCTTGGTCCCTTTGTTGTTGGCTGTATTGGCTGATGCTAGTGCTCAGACTACTGCTGTGCCGATCGTTGATGCGATTTAGAGTAGTTTCTATCTTTCCGATGCGGTCGTTTAGGTTTTCAGCCTGCAGCGATATTTGCTCCGTAAGCGACTCAATGGGTAAAGGCGGCAATTCCGTGCTCTCTAAATCGAAGCTTTCACACTTCTTCGCTAAAACTGTATCGAATGTACGATTTGCAATTTCTAACTCCCGCGCCGACACTGAACGTTCCAAACGTTCAACTAGATGCTCTAAACGATTTACTAAGTGCTCAAGATTTTCTGCAACAGACGGCTTTAGGTCAGGATCACAATCTAAGGAGTATTGGGGAATAAATAACACGAGTTAAATACAATTTATTCTACCACTTAGGAGTTGCTAAATATTCATAAAATGTACTTGGAACAGTTGCGTACATATAATACATAAATATTGAACATTTAAATAGGCAAGTAAATAGAAACACTAACAAATACAGATATGCATTTTTTTAAAGTGCAACGTTGTAGACAGAGTTGTTTGGTTTAATGTGTGGTGAAAAATGAGAATAAATAAAATATAACAAGACAATAAAACAACTGATAATATAGGGCTTTTCAGTAAGAGCGCTTAAACTTTTGAACTTTTTTGAATAAAACACAAACGGTTTGACTTTTTTAACTAATTTTTTTTTTTTATTATCGAGTTTGAACATATACATTTAAGTATGAAATTCGATTTCTTTTGCATGACCACCGCGTGCACGTTTTACGAAGTCCAATCGTTGAACCCAATTTTCGACCACTCTTTTGCATAAATCGGCCGAAATTCCAGCAATTTCGCGTTCAATATTGGCTCTGAGCTCACAAATCGTCGCCGGATTGTTACTGTAGACCAATGACTTCACATAACCCCACAACGGGACGGCTTGTTAAATGGACCGTAAAATGGCCGTAATGCTCTTAAAGTAGCAGCAACAGAACGATTATTTTCATAAAAAATTTGCACGATTTGCAATCGTTGCTCAAGTGTGTAGCGTTCCATGATGAAATGTATACTAATGAAGTTTACAAATGACAAGCGAAAAATAAAAAATATTGCGTCGTTCCCTATCGGAAAAAAGTTGAAGCGCACCTATTGAATAACCCTATACAACGCCGTCTCCTCACTTGAACGAGTGAGTCATTCCACGAAGCGCCAGGTGAGGTTTCTTCACATTTTAAGGCAGGTGCAGACAAACAATATCAGTTAGTTTGAAATTTTTTGAATTACTAATTTGCATTGTGATTCATGCTAAACCTTAGAGTAGTGCTTGCCATGTACTTCATGCAAATCTACAAGTAGGTACATATGTATAAAGTCACGCTCGCCTAAACAATTAAATTTTCGTTATTGATGAGCGACAAAAACACAAACACACTATTTTTATCTTTTTTGTCAAGTTAAGGCCGAGTATCTTTGCGCATAGAGCTCTGTTTAAAAAATAATACAATAGTGTTTGGGTTTTCGCAACAGAAAATTTGTTTACATTACAGACTCATATAGCCAACTTTGATAGTTGCAATTCTTTAGGTTTTAAATTAGCTGTCATTGCTTTTAGCGCAGTAGGCTCTGCTTTTAGGCTCAATATTTAAAAATAAATAAATAAATAATTGGCGCGTACACTTCTGTTAGGTGTTTGGCCGAGCTCCTCCTCCTATTTGTGGTGTGCGTTTTGATGTTGTTCCACAAATGGAGGGACCTACAGTTTCAAGCCGACTCCGAACGGCAGATATTTTTATGATGAGCTTTTTCATGGCAGGAATACACTCGGAGGTTTGCCATTGCCTGCCGAGGGGCGACCGCTATTAGAAAAATGTTTTTATAAATTTTGCTTTCACCGAGATTCGAACCAACGACCTCTCTGTGAATTTAATATTTAGTAGTAATTAATAAGTAATATTGTAATTTTATAATTTCTAGAAAAGGTCTCGATAATTGCATCTTTCCTCTTTGCGTCACAATGTCAGAGCCATTAATTTGTTACGCAAACTGAGATGCTGTTAGGTGTTTGGCCGAGCTCCTCCTCCTATTTGGGGAGTACATCTTAATGTTGTTCCACAAATCCAGGGGCATACAGTTTTAAGCCGACTCTGAACAGCAGATGATGCTTTCCATTTCAATTCAACCGGGCTATTCGGGTCATGTTCTTCGATTTCGATGTAACTCAAATATGTTGCTCTCTGGTCAAAATAATGAGACACGTATTTTTTTGTTCGCCCGAACAAACTTTTTTTCAAGATTTGAAAAATCTTCAACTACTTTTTTGCAATTGTTTCTACATGAAATCGCTCATGCGATCGAAATCGAAGAACCTGACCCGAATAGCCCGGTTGAATTGAAATGGAAAGCACCAGATATGTTTAATGCGGCGCTTTTTCATGGCAGAAATACATTAGGAGGTTTACCGTTGCATGCCGAGGGCCGACCGCTATTAGAAAAAACTTTTTCTATCATTTTGCTGTTTCATTCACGGATATTCAAACCTAAGCACTCTCGAATGGAGATTTTACTGTACTATAAATTTTTAGCGACTAATCAGAAAGCGGCCGCCGTAGCTGAATGGGTTAGTGCGTGACTACCATTCGGAATTCACAGAGAGAACGTAGGTTCGAAGCTCGGTGAAACACCAATGGCAAACCTCCGAGTGTATTTCTGCCATGAAAAAGCTCCTCATAAAAAATTTTTCTGCCGTTCGGAGTCGTCTTGAAACTGTAGGTCCCTCCATTTGTGGAACAACATCAAGACGCACACCACAAATAGGAGGAGGAGCTCGGCCAAACACCCAGAAATGGTGTACGCGCCAATTATATATATGTATATACAATATATAATCAGAAAACGGCATTACGATCTGCGGTGGAAGTGAAAGGTTTCGTGCAAAGCAGACCGCTAAATCCACCCATTTTTTACTGGTCATTTTCAACACCTTTTAGGCAAAGACAAAATAAAATACTAAAATAAGGTTACCCAAAATTATGAAAAATATAAATTTTAAGTAACAATAAACCAGCTTCAGCAGTGAGAAACCAATTCAATATAGATGGAACTGGCAGGCAAACATGTTTGAGCGGGATTCGCCTAAATTGCGAAACTCGCCGAACACAAACTTCTAACGAAGATCTTTAACGGAAGGTCTCCAAACCCGCAAAGTTAGTTCCAATTATTTATCATTGCATCCTATAGACAAGGGGTCCCCTAATCTTGACACGCGATGCGGTACTTCCGTAAGAACGACTTGACGCGAGGTAATGAGTTGCGATGCTTAAATTTTGTTTTATAAATATTTATATTGTTTCTTTATGTCCTTCGCAGTTCCTAATAGCCATTAGAGAAAAATAAGTATTGTTAACCTTTGGTATACAAAGTGGAGTTGTTTAACGACATAATTGTATAATTTGACAGACAGCAGTGTTTATCATACATATGATACACATGATTGGGAGCCCCTGTGTTATACAAGGATCTGATAAATTTATGGGATAATCTATTAGGCTTGTATTAGCCATTTCAAAAGAACATCTGTTATTAAAATGAAAATAATGGTCTACAATAAATTCTGACCTGAAAGCCCCAAAATCTGTCACAAATTTTACACTTTATTACAGTTAAAAGCAGACATCCAGTATGAGCTCAAATTAGCCTACACAGTTTTATTTAACTTTTTTTTTTTTTGTATTGAATTTATTTCCCTATTCAATCATCCATTAAACGAATCCCGTAAATTCATCTATGTACGTATGTTCATGTGTATAATTACTTCGCTTAAAGTAACTGTGTATGTTATATACTATGAATGAATACATAAACCCACGTTGTAAATAGTGCACAATTACCACTTCCACCACACAATTTTTGATGATTTTCGTTTATTCCCTTATACCTGGATTGTTGCAAGTTTTAGTCTCGTTGATGATCAAGGTACGACCACAGCATTCACTCAACGTCTGACCCATTAAAACAACACAGATCACCACCATCCGGATTTGCATACCCTTCCCACAATTCAAAACATCACCGAAAACTTCACTCAAAAAGTTTACATTTGCGTTATCCTAATCCTAATAAATTTTATATTTATAGGTGAATAACTCTCCAATCTAAACAAATTTTTGTAAATGCTGCAATAATTATTTCTCAAATTAAATAAATCGGCTGAAAGTGTTTAAATTTTTTAATTTTTTTTACTTTTACTCGGTGTAACAGCGGCGAGCAACAACGTGACGGTAGAAAGAGCAACAGTGGCAGTCGCGATCGTGGCCAGCGGCAGCAGCAACTGAATCATTCTGAGTTTCGCATTTGTTCTCTGCTATTTTATTTTGTTAGCTGCTTTCGTTCATTGAAAAATATCAACTCAGTTAATATAATTAACATTGAACGGCAAAAGAGAACAGCACAACGATCAGCACTCCACATCCCCAATGAATCAGCGCGCTTACTGAGTAAAACTGCAACTCTCTCCTTTGAAGTACCTCCCAAAAGCAATTTCTATCTGAAACTCTTAATACTTATTTTTTTGTGGAAATATTCACACATAGCTGTGCATAGGCAAATTTAAAAATTTTATGCAACAAAAACTCAATACACCTCATGCGATAAAGCGAAAATATCGATAAGATAAAATAAAATATTAAGCCTTAAAATTAAGAAGCCTAATTATAGGTGAAGGTATGATATTTGAGGAGTAGTATGAAAATAAATTTCATAAGTAAAACTGAAACACATATTATAAAATATTATATTTGTATATTTTTATTCTTCGAAATATATGGCCATTTCGCCTCTTTGTTGTTTGAAAAAACTCTTCGCATTCCTTTTCTCTATCTTCAAAAAAAAACGACGTATGCTTAAGTTTTCCACGGTACTGTTCAAATGGCAGTACATGAGATTTCGATAGCGCAGAAGTATGAAAAGGCAAAGCAAGAGAAATGAGAAAATAAAATTTTAGATTATAAAAAAGACCATGAACAAATAATAGCAAGTAAAAATAGAAATTTTCACATACTATACACAACTAAATGCACAGGCGTGGACAAATGTATTGGTGTTTTGGAAAAATTTGCAACTGGCAATATTTTGCATTAAAACAATAATAAAAAAATATAAATATCGCACCCTATAAGTGAAAAATACAATTTACCTATTTTTTGGTAAATAAAAATTATGTTTTAATTTTAGTACAATAGAAAAACTGTACATAGGCAAATTCGGATGTCACAATATTAATATCCCTATAATTTTTTACAATTGTTATTCCACATGGCAGGGAGCTATCATTTTATATATAATATTACAGAGCAGAAAACCCAGTCACGCTTCGCTGCGACGGAATCTGATTTTATTTAATCGAAATTCATGGAAAAGCAAATAAAAGAAGTCTGGTACATAACTTCGTTGAGAAATTATATCATTCATTCCAATTTTGGTGGCGTGTTTACTCCAGAAACTTTATACCTAAGGGTAGTGGAAATGTGAATGAAATGTTTTTCTTAGCCCTTAATTCGTATTTGTATCTAGTAAATGTAAGGCCAAAGTATTTATTTTTACTTGAACAATGGGCCGGTATATATTTGGAATTTGAACCAACCAAATCAGAGCAGAGGTATGATTTTTAGAAATATATCAACGCCAGCGCTACCTGTCTAGTCGATTTCGGAATAAAATATTTATCTTCGTGTTTTGAACTTGAGCCAAACATTTGCACAGATAATGTGTTTTTTTTAGAGGTTAGGTTTTCAAGATGAAATAAAACGTATATAATTTAATGTTATGGCCAAGAATTTAGCTTTATTATAAAGATAAGGGCTTGCCATTATGTTTTAAAAATGATTTCGGGCAAGTGGCCGCCGCGGCTGGCTCGAATAAATTCCAGCCGAGAGGCCCAATTTTCGACCATTTTTTGCAGCAATTGGGGCCGTATGTCAGCAATAACGCGCCGAATATTCTCTTCCAAGACGTCAATCGTCTCGGGCTTATCTGCGTAGACAAGCGACTTCACATAGCCCCACAAGAAATAGTCCAGCGGTGTTATATCGCACGATCTTGGAGGCCACGCCACAGGTCCACGGCGCGAGATAATGAGCTCACCAAAGGTTTCCTTCAATAAATCGATTGTTGCGTTGGCTGTATGGCATGTAGCGCCGTCTTGTTGGAACCAAAGGTCGTCCACATCAACATCGTCCAATTCAGGCACGAAAAAGTCATTAATCATGGCTCTATAGCGCTCTCCATTGACTGTAACATTATGACCGGCTTCATTTTTAAAGAAATATGGACCAATGATTCCCTCTGCCCATAGAGCACACCAAACAGTGACTTTTTGAGGATGTAACGGCGTCTCAGCAATGGCTTGTGGATTAAGTTCACTCCAAATGCGACAATTTTGCTTATTGACATACCCATTCTACCAAAAGTGAGCTTCATCGCTGAACAAAATTTTCTTGTGATGCGTCGCGCGAACCGAACCATTATTTTCGTAATAAATTGGCACGATTTGCAAACGTTGTTCAGGTGTAAGTCTATTCATTATGAAATGGCAAACCAAACTGAGCATAAATCAAGTGACAGCTGTCAAAAAGGCCATCTACGAAAAAAGTAGTGCCAACTTGAAAGCCTAACCTCTAAAAAAACACCCTTTATTTTGATCACAGCGTCTACTTTTTTAGTTAGTAAACAAAAACCCAGAAAAATGACAAAATTTGTATATACACATATATGAACTTATCTAAAATTATAAATTCAATAACATTAAAAAATAGTATTAGAGGTATTGGCGCCACATTTTAATAACAATGTGCAAATACTTTTCGTCTCAATATGATTTTGAAGTTGCTAAGCAGCCTGCCTCCGCTAACTTGAAAAATCCCGATAAAATGGAAAATCACTAGAAATTTTATGCTAATAAAGAAATGATATTCATAATTTCATTTACTTTGCATTCAACCTGCAAAAAACAAAAACGGACGCGGAAATTTAGCAAACCTAGCCTGATACAACCTTCAACAAATGAAACGAAACTAAATGTAATAACTAATAACTGTAATAAATACATACAACCAATTAAAGCTTAATTTATATCCACTGAATTTTGCCCCGATCTGCCCTTTCGTTCTACGAAAGGAAACCTATTTTGATGATGTACGCGTATATATCACAACACAGTGAAAGCAACTCGAAAACTCAATATAAAAAACGCTTAAGAAATGATCATGAAAAATTTCGTAACATTTATTACTACTGTTTTCTAAAGCTTTTTTTGAAAAGGGCACGAGGCAAAATATATATTTTATGCATTTAAGTTCGTATTTTATACTTTCCACGTAGTGCGATTAACTCCAAATTTGATAACCTGCATAAAATTGTGCATTTGGCTTTTGTCAGGGATGATTTCTGTGGAAAACGCAAAAAAACTATCAAATTCATCTGCAAAAATAGTTGAGCTACATACGCTCATGAAACTCTGTTGCTAATTGCCGGTGGTCTACAGCTCAACCTGATAGTCACGCACGCGCCGCCGATTATCTGTACAACATTGCTCATGCAAATACAACTTGTATGAGACTAACTCGGCGTTTACACGCGACAGTTTTGCAAAGACAATAGCAATATATTCTATGCCTATGGTTTTTTAAGACAGAAAATTTGGCGAATGATTTGACTGAAGTGGCCAATTAGGCGACGTAGCGTTGCAATTCGCGAAAGAAAGCAAAATCTAATCACAAAAATGCGCTCAATTTTGGTGTTGTTATTAAAATATTATTACAATCTGCGCTTCACTCAAATGTACACCCAAACAAATCAAAATCAGAGCAAATAATTTGTACGAATCGATACAAGCGGCGCTTGTCTTTATAACGTTCTGGACACCACCGAAATTGAACTGCGTAAAGCAGCCTTCTTCTTCTTGATTGGCACTTAACCGATTTTGGCAAAGTGTAACAAAGTGCGCAGGGCACACAAAGTGATTTTTGCAAGGCAAATTACGCCTTCTCTGCTAATACCAGCATATACTGCATCGAATTAATTTAGAACTGGAGTGTTTGTATCCATTCGGACGGCTTAATCTAGGCAGCGGAGTGGCTGTATCTTTATTCGCTGCATTGTGTCTATGTCCCCGTAAAGCTCATACAGCCCATTTTTCCAACATCTGCAATATTCGCCATCGCCAACGTGCAAAGGTCCAAAAATCTTTCACAAAATCTTTCTCTCGAACACTCCACAGGACAGTTCATTGGATATTGGCAGTGCCATACTATTGGACTGGTTTTATAAGAGATTTATAAGGTGTGATTTTTTTTCGTCGAAAGTTCAAAGTAGCACTTGTTGCCAAGAGAGACTCTCCGTTGGGTTTTAAGGCTTGTATTATTATCGGTACAACTATCTCACACAATCTTCTACTTTGCCGTTCTTGATGCGCATCGAAACGCGAGTGAGCCGACTACTTATTTTATGACAGGAGATACTTCGTTTTATCCTTATCAACCGCTGATATGCAGTCGACGCCCTTTGTGGCGGTAGTCTGACATGGACACAACAAGAAGCTGACAGCACGCAAGCTTCTTATAATGCCAATGTAGGTTAATTCCAAATAAAGATAATATACCGTTATCGACTAAATAAATCAATTGATATATATGAGGGAATAAACCTTTTTTTAGGGTATTCAATATTATATTGGAAAACATAAGAAGAGGTAAGTAACGTACAATAACGGTGAAGAGAAAATTTGCTGATTAAAAAAAAAAACAACTCGACACATGCAATATATTAGAAGCTTATGATTACAAAATCATCATTTTACTTAGTTTATATAAAAGTCGGTCACCTCCAGCTTCTATTCCGCCTCCTCCTCCCCTCTCTCCAGCTGCGGAATCTCCTGCCTGATACAATTGATGTGGAGGGATTAAGTCGGATGTAAACGTGGTGAAACGCACGTTATGCTCCACGGCTGCATGTGCGGCACGCAAAAGATCTGTGTACAGACGCTGACGCCTCAGTTCCAGCTCGTCGCGGCCAACAGGCGTAACAGGTGGCTCAATGCAACCACTTTATTTTTTCAAAGTTAACGATGTAATTTTTGGTTTTGGTTGTTTTCCACAAGTGTATGAACGATGTACGATTTTACAAATGTAGATAATATGCACAGTGTAAAACATAAATTGTGCCAGCCAGGTCGAATATTTTTTGAAGAACGAGGTAAAATGAAAAAAATCTACATATTGAAAACGGAATGCCTTTGCACTTTATATCATTGCACTATGATAAAATGCTTGATTCAAAAAAGAAGGTACTTTCACTTCAAATTTTTTGACGGATACAGAGATTTTTGAACTTTCATAATTTGATCATATTACTAGCAGCATTGCCAAATAGTTAAAAATAAATTATGGTATTTCGAAATTACCAAAAAAATGTTTATCGGCTTCATTGCATTGGCATCTTGTATTACTGCAGCTGGTAAATAGGCACCTTTTTTTTTATTGCAATTTATATTTCGATGAAGATGTCCAGCAAAGGTCAAATGGTTAGCTTAAGTGGAACTACCTTCTTTTCCGTATCATTGTAATTTTTCAATTGAATTAAATAAATAATAAATCGTAAAAAATTTAAAGGAAGCCATATGTATGTATGTATACGCCAGAATGATGTAAAAAAGATTGCTCATTCCCTTAGATGTTTATATTACTATGACATCATATCCTTTGCTTCGTTCTGATTGGTTGAAGCCATTCAGTCGAAATTTGTTTACAAATATTTTTTGCCATTCTCTGCCATTCGTGAAAAGCAAATACATTAAATATAAATATTGACAAGCCCTTGAAGAAAAACCAACCAAGTGAATCCTCCAATTGTTGTTAACTGTTTCTAGCGAGAAAAGCTCATCACCCCAACAAAAATATGTTCAACTTCAAAATCAATCGAACGAAAATGAAATCAGAAAAGTAAACAGGGTCTGAACAATGTCGCACTTCCGGAATGCACATTCTTGTTCTCTATTAACCAATTTAGAGTCACACATAAAGTGCTAAAGCGGCTTACGTTGTTTTATCCAAAGTACCCAGATGCTCGTATGTAAACAAAATTCTTCTTTGCATGGACTACTTCGATGGGAAAATTAGAAAAAAATGTTGTATTTACATATACATACATATGTTTTGTTACGAGGGGAAGACGCATATTTTGATACATACCAAACATTTTTGAGACTTGTAGAGCTTTCGTTATATTTGTTTGGGGGAAAAAGAAACTCATTATTTTCTCTCCGCCGGGTTTGGTTAGGTTTATTATTATTATTATTGTTATTCTGAGGGGATTTAGCACTACGACCTGAAAGATCTATTGGGTCCCCTTCCCGGATTCAGAGTATTATACATATTTCTCTGAGCCCAACTTAATCAATACATTTTAGTATTTCTCCTATTATATTAAGTATTATTTCCTCCTCTGGTAAAATATGGTTAGCCAGGGGGGGCCACCCTTATGCATCAGTGCTGGACACGATGCCAGCACATTTTTCTTTCTCATCTGGAATTTTTGTTGATAGAATCATCCCAAAAAATGCGCTAGTCAATTAGCTTCTTAGCTCATGTGATTCAACACTTTTGGAACTTGGTTTATGTTGTTAGTGAGATAAGACAGCCCAAAGTGACAATGACCCAAAATATTGATCACTTCATTCACAGAAGGTCGATTTTCCATTACTGGTTCGAGCCGGGTCTATATTTGGCCAAAGAATGTCACTTCAGCAATTCCGGAATTTTATGGCGAATATGTTATGCTTTTATAAGAACAACAACTATTTCAATAATCTTGTAGGTTTTATCCGAAAAGTGTTTGTATCGAAATTTGTTTTCAAATATGAGCAGCTGATAAATAACATACATACATACATACATATGTATGTATATGTAGTTGAAAAACAAAAATATCAACGAGAACAGCAGTTGTCCTGTGTTTGCCTAGTTTTAACTGAACGGATAGAGAAAAATACAATCAACAAAAATAAAGGTTATTCAAAATAAGTGGATATTACATTTTCTATAGAATAATTATATTACATGTCGTTAATCCTTTCATCGTTAAACCAATCGGGCAGTCCATGACCATATGCCACCGACTCTGGGATCTCACTGGGCTCAATATAAGGTGCACACATGCTTTCACGTTTTGGAGGTGGCAGTGAATCGGAGAAGACATCGTCATCGTCAACTGTTAATGAAGCAGGATCGTACGGGTGCGGAGGCAAAGGATCAGGTTCAATTATTTCAGCTTGTGTGCTGATGTTCACTTTTTTCTTAATGGATGTATGCATGGAATTGTGGCGCGACAGGCAACTCTTTACTGGCGTGGTGCCTGCTGTATCCTCTCCCTGACTTTTCCAACCAATAAAAACTTCTTCCGCCTGTGGGCCCTGAGGCCCAGTCGCCAGAGTCGCAGGCCCCGCAGAAATGGCAGTTGCGGCCGTTGAGGTTTCATCGAAATTCACCTTATTTATGTTTGCGTTAGCTTTATTATCGACGTTCGTCGTCGCAGATGATTTGCTTTGCTCATCACTTTGGCTATTTTCAACTGTGAGGACAATGTTTGCAGTTACACGATCATGAATAAAAAAGTGCATTAGTAATTATACGAGGGACGATTAGAAAGTAGTCGTACTACGCTCAATGTTTAAGAAAATAGAAAAAGAGATATATACTTTTAGACCGTTCCTCGTACATATGTACACACATACATATACAATAAATGGAAAAGCAAAAAACAAAAATTATTTTTGTTTGTACTTAGGTTTTACATTTGAAACTTATGCTTCAAAAAAATTAAATTTGTTTTTGTTTTCTTGTATGAATCTTTCTGCGATGTACAACATTACTTTTAGCAACTTTTGCTACCTACGTCAGCAATTTTCCGCTTATTTCCTACGCTATTTCCATGTAACATAAATAGAAACAGCTGCGCCCATATTAGTGCTATAATTTTATATTTTCGTTCTAAGCAAAATTGAAATCCAATGCTTTTAATAAAGCAAGCTAAATGTTATTTCTTAACCCTCTGCAAATGTAAGTTGTAAGGATATTTTTGCGAGTCTGAACAAAAGAGAGATAAGTTGTAAGTTTTGACTATTTATTTATTTAGTTTGTAATTTCAATTACTTTTTTATAAAAATATAGTTCATACTGCAACTAAAGCCATACGAGTATAAAGCAAAGTTTCGAACTTTTGAAATTGTGAGAAATTCGGTAAATTCTCATCAAAATCTCAAACTTTTTACTCAACATTTTTAAAAAAAATTTCAGGAAGCAGTTCTATCATTGAATAAAGTGCAAGTTTTCCATATAGGATTCTAACTCCAAAATTTAAAAAAAAATTAAGCATGGTTTTTACCATCTTTTTATTTTTAAGTTAGTTAATTTAGTAAAGAAAAAAGTACCAATATTTTAAATAAAAAAAGAAAATAAAAGATGTACAAATACCAGTTGCAAGATCCGCCGTTGCTGTCGCATCTCGTTCCGTCTCATTGTTCAGCACTGATTTTGTGTTATTCGTAGAACTTTCTGTTTCATTTCCGTTTTGGTGGGAGGAATTAATTTCGTCGATGGAGTCATTCGTTTTGCCGGATTCGATTTTTATCGTTGGTATTATTCGTTTTCGATCATTTGTGGTTTCGTCTTGTGCTTCATGCTCTTCACCATTTTTACTAGTTTTGTCTTTTTTCGATAGTTTTGAACTTTTAGAATTAGCGCGACAGCAAGAAAACATATCCCTCACGACTTTTTTTTATCTATAAGATGTCACTTTCCATTTAGATGTGCATATCTTTGGTATCGCCAAATATGAATAAATGAATTTCGTTTACCGTTATTTAATCCTAACCTAACAATTTCACTATTTTTCTTCGACCATTCAGTCTCTAATCAGCGGAACATCTCTATTTTGTAGCACCAATACACAAAATTTAATAAATAATCATATACCTTAACGAATAATCTCTGCAGTAGGTTTTAAAAACTGGGCACTCGTACGATATACACCACATAAAAAAACGCATTCGGCAAAAGTGATCACACTGAAACATCTAAATACCCAGAACGAAAACTCGGTTAAAAAAGAGGGCGAAAATGGCTAGCGAAAATTTGAATCTATGAGAGAGTTTATATAAATTTACATTTGCTAAATAAAGTGAATCCGAATCTGAATCCGTAAGTATATTCTTCTTTTTTCTTAGCTTCACAATCCGTGGTGGACCATAGCTTCATCAATAATTTTTCTCCACTTTATTCTATCCATGGCTACATCTCTCCAGTTGTGTACGTTCATTTGCTTAAGATCTGATCCGACGTCATCTAACCATCGCTTTCGTGGGCGTCCTCCCTTTCTTCCTCCAATGGGTGTTAAAATAAAAGCTTTCCTAGCATTTCGCTCTTTCGGCATGCGCAGTACGTGCCCAATCCATCTAATTCGTTGGGCTTTGATAAAACGTATTACATTTGGTCTTTGAAGGATTTCTTCGATTTCATTGTTGTAGCGAATGCGGTAGCTGTCATCTATTGTTGCAACCGGACCGTATATTTTCCTTATGAAGAAAGCACATGAGCTGATGAATATCATTTGTTTTCTGCGACCATATTTCTGCGCCATATGTAAGGACGGGTCGTATCAGTGCTTTGTACGTTCTTATTTTCTGTGCTCTGGACAAATCTTTTGATTTAAATAGTTTTACGTTAACATAATAGGCGTTATTTGCAGCTTGGATTCTGTCGTTAATAGCTACCGTCGAATCTTTATCTGCTGATAGTTTAAAACCCAAGTATTTAAATTCAGTGATATTTTCGAAAACAAAGTTGTTTATACTTAGGTCATCGCGTGTCGTGTTGTTGGCTGACCGAATCATGTATTTGGTTTTCTCCGTATTTACATGTAGTCCCAGAGCTTTTGCATTTTTATCAATAAATTTAAAGACGCGTGTAAGAGTGTTTCTGTCTTTAGCCATAATATGAATATCATCAGCGTAGGCACATATCTGAAAATTATTATTAAATAATGTTCCATTCGTGTTTATTTCATGAACTGTCGTGTGTAGCATTAAATTGAATACTAAACATGACAATGCGTCTCCTTGTTTTACTCCGGATACCAGTACTTTACTTGTTGTGTTCGACAATGTACAGAGAATCAAATTAATTAACTTCAAAGGTATTCCAATTTTCTGAAAGCAGTATTTTATTTGTTTTCTATTTATACTGTCAAATGCCTGTTTGAAGTCAACAAAGAGGCAAAATATATCAATTTTATATCGTAAAACTTTTCGAATATCTGGTGGACAGTAAAACATTGATTAATCGTTGAGCGGTTGTTTCTAAAACCACATTGGTAATCGTCTAGGATGTCTTCAGCATAAATATTCAGTCTTTCAAATAGAATGTTAGTAAATACTTTATAACCTGTATTAAGTAAAGATATGCCTCTGTAATTTTGGCATTCAGTTTTATGTCCTTTTTTGTGTATATGTACTATTATGCTTGATGCCCATCCAGTGGGTATTTCATTTGAATGCCATATATGGTTTACTAAGGTGAATATTTGTTTATATAGTTCATGTCCACCATATTTCAGAAGTTCTGCGGGTATTCCATCTTCACCACAGCTTTTTAAGTTTTCTTATAGCCAATAGTACTTCGTCAAAGCTAGGTTCTTCAACATAGATTTCGGCCGTATGTACTACTTGTTCATCCTTACTTGTATTATCGTAGTTTTCTTTGTTAAGTAGTTCGTTGAAATATTCTTTCCATCTATCTATTACTTGTTGTTTTTCGCTGATTACACTAGTCTACAAGGAAAAGTATCCGAAATAATTTAAACTAATATCTGCTTCTCTGTCCATGCAAAATTCGGATTGATAACTAAAATTAATTTATTAGTTTGAGTTTTTACGATAATCGTATCTTTCGTGTTTAATGGAACTAGGCCGACAAAATTTAACCAACATTCAGACCCAGAAACCAGACTATATATTTCCGAAGGTTTATGATGCGCTGAATCCAAATCTGGCCTCAGAATTGCTCTATCAGCTCTGGTTTTCGAGATATCCTAACCTAAAAGTGCAAAAAACCCCATTTTTGCCCATATTTGAGGTTATGTAGCCTTGCAGATGTTTTCTTTCACCAAAATTAAAGGATGGCATCTTTAAATACAATCCTTCTTTTTTCAAATGGCGTTTTGTTTGCTCAAATATCATTTTTTTTCGCAGAGATATCGCATTTTGAAATTTTCATGTTTCGAAATTTTCCTACACCTGAAAATCGATTAAGATAACATAGACATGATATAGTCGCTTACTAATTTTATTGGGTTTGAGGGCCTGAAATATATGGATTAATAGTATGTAAATTTGGAGTTTGTGGGAAAGCCTGCTTGCGGTTATGTGGGTTAGCCTGCTCGCGGTATGATAGGGGTGGTTTCTAGGGGTTAGGGCTGTGTGTGACTCGGTACCCAAAGGTTAGATAGTGTAGGGATGTGGGGAGTCAGCACACTTATGGTGTGAGACAAAATTTTAAGAAAAATAAGACTCAATTCAAGAAAATTAGTAATCGAATATATCATGTCTATGTTATCTTAATCGATTTTCAGGTGTAGGAAAATTTCGAAACATGAAAATTTCAAAATGCGATATCTCTGCGAAAAAAAATGATATTTGAGCAAACAAAACGCCATTTGAAAAAAGAAGGATTGTATTTA
This sequence comes from Anastrepha ludens, assembly GCF_028408465.1. Lineage (NCBI taxonomy): Eukaryota > Metazoa > Arthropoda > Insecta > Diptera > Tephritidae > Anastrepha > Anastrepha ludens. The sequence goes on from NC_071501.1 coordinate 127,226,946, forward strand.
AAGATGCCATCCTTTAATTTTGGTGAAAGAAAACATCTGCAAGGCTACATAACCTCAAATATGGGCAAAAATGGGGTTTTTTGCACTTTTAGGTTAGGATATCTCGAAAACCAGAGCTGATAGAGCAATTCTGAGGCCAGATTTGGATTCAGCGCATCATAAACCTTCGGAAATATATAGTATGGTTTCTGGGTCTGAATGTTGGTTAAATTTTGTCGGCCTGTGTTATGGAACCATCCTTTGCTTTGCATATATTTGTTCGAGGTTGAAATGTTTTAGTCTGTTTTTTGATATTCTGATATATAGCTCTGACATTTTTGTTTCTAAAATCGCTTTCAATTTGTTCAATTTGCCGCTTCATGTATGTTTTTTTCTTTTTTCGCATTATTTTCTTAGCTTCTTTTCTTTTATTTTCATATATATATATATATTCCATATATTTTATTCTAGCTTCCTTTTTCGCATAATTAGCTGCTCTGCATTCCTCATCATACCATTCGTTCATTACTGATCTCTTCTCTCCAATAGTATTCTTTGCGGTTTTTATGATTGCAGCTTTCAGTTTATTTCGTTGATCTTCAATATCTAATTCAGTTGAGTCATTATTTGTGCTATTTTCATTAAATAAAATGTTTTCAATCGTATCTTTGTACTTTGCTTTCATATCTTCATTAGTTATAAGTTCATCTGTATTCCACTTCAATTTTTTATAGCCTTTGTTGTCATTTACTATTGAAATTCGTTGTCGTAACTTAGCTACCTCGAGATAAGTATATATTTTAGAGTTAATTTCTTGTACAAACATATACTTGTAAGTGAGTACGGATATATTTCAGAAATATCTTCAACACTTTAGCACATTTAGCAATTTGCAAATTCCTAGCAGTAAACCATTTAGCGGCAACTCAAAATAGCCATGTCTGGTTAGAATGGGATACGGTGAGCTGGATACATTTAGTTTTTTTTTGTCCACAACGGTAATGCGAGTATGAGAAGCAAAAAGAAAAAGGGCAAACATCACAATACAACAAACAGTAACTTTCGACGGAAGCTGTTGGATGAGCAGCACACGTTTTGTCGTTCAAATAACACGGCCTTAGTGCCGATGGGAAGAAGTAAAATGTCGCCATGTAGACTAGACAATACTCCATATTCAGAGTAAAGTATGAACTGTCGGAATGAAGCTTGCAACTCTTTGATTTCAAGGAAACACAAAATTATTAACATCCATTCAGGCAATGCCCTTAACAGAGTAATAAAATATTTATGTATATGCGTAGACGATGTAACATGCGTGACAGCTAATTATGTCTAATAAACTATGAGAAATTGATAAAATTGTAAGTAACACATATTTAATTTATTAAAGGTGTTTCAAGCTAAACACGCAAATGGTAAAATAATTCGTTCATAGTCAGCGTCACTCATGAACTTCCCAAAGAGTTTATTTTAAAGCTATTACTTTTCCCCACTGCAACAAGCAACAATTGGTATCGAAGAAACTACCGCCAACGCCTTTATAGTGCATCACACCACAGCCCCCAATTCAAATATTTATCAGCTGAAAACACGCAAAATTGGGTCAAGCCGTACCGGGTCGAGTTGTGCCTGGGCATAAACAGAAGAGGTAGGCGGAAAATACGAAAGTACACAAAGCTTAACTGGTTTTACGACGCCACGCCGAGTCGCCGGGAACGCCTTAAACGTCACGAATAAAACACTACGTCGTTTTTACGCCAGAACAAGAAATTGCAATCTTTTTGTAGGTAAATTTCGTTAGTCATTTTCCAGTTTTATTCATAAGATTTCACTACACACTTTTCACGCACGGCGCACATACAAATGAACACACGTTTTATGTAGCTCTTGCGAACAGTTGGAAGAAATACTTTGAAATTTTTGCATTTGATTGTGATTGGTACAATGCTCGAAAATTCTTCAATGCTTTCAAAACCTTCGTCGCTAGCGCAGCTCTGCTAATGACTTCGACACTTGGGAACACAGAAACTCGATGTTGACAAATATAAAAATAGACAAGTGCGGATTCTTTGTGACTTCAGCGTGAGCAGCATTGGATTTAGCACGTTTATTGGATATTTAGTTTTCTTCATCGCTATCCAAAGTAAAATAGGCTATCAGTAACTTATATATACATTGACTTTAATGTTGCAGATGTACGAGTACCTGGATTGAGTTATAAAAAAATGCACTCACGAAATAAATTTCAGATTTACTAAATGCACAAATTTATTTTTTCTTTTTAGTTTTACTTGACCAGCAATTTAAAGTAGACCAAGAGAGAGAAGAAACGCACCGGGACGCACTCGAATGTCGACTGTACGTTGTGCTGCTTCACCAGGCTCCCAAAACCAGAATCCATTGAACTCATATGTTTTACTTACGAGAAGGTTACACTCTCTCATCGATTACAGCAGTGAATGCCAGAGAAAGTGGCAGAAGAGCAACTGTCAAATCAACTATGGAGTAACAAACAAGTGGCTTTTCAATCGAAGCCCAAACAAATTTTCATCTTACAGGCATATGTATAGATATGGATACGTTTCTGAACTTCTAATGTAGATAGTAAGCTTTTGTTTGCTTTGGCGGGAAAGTTGCTTCCCAAGAAAAGTTAACTTTTCTCTTAATTTTTCTGGTGTTATTATTATTCTGCAACTTGAGATATATTTTTTGCCATTGTGGATGCAGCAAAACTGACCAAATGATGAGCTCTGGTTTGGCAGGACATATATTTTTATGTATGAACGAAAAATACAGGTAGAATATTTTTGCGCATGCGCTCGGAGAAAGGAATAAAAGTGCCACTATTGCCGCAAAATTAATACAAATTGTCAAAAAGTTCTAAGCTCGCAAAACTTTCACATGTATTCTCTTAAAAAGGCCCAGCAATTGTATAGTAGGGCCGGCACACCAAATACCTGAGTGTGTGTGTGCGTGTCCGAACCACTTCACCCGCCCTTGAGTATTTATGCATTGGCACAATTTTAGTTTAGTATTTTAGTGTCAAACTAAAGCAAACACCCGAACAGGGTGGCGAAAATGCGTTTGTTGATGGTGGTTGCTCCAGTGCCCGAGACGATGCTGGTGAAGGTAAGATACACGTGTCATCTCTACACTGTCGCGAAGAGGTTGGTAACTGATTTGCCGTTTGTGCGTTCACGTTAATATTGCGGCAAAAGAAACCGCAGATTCGCATGGCACTATACACTTACGTATTTACATGTGGTAAGGTAACAGAATAGTTACTGGTATTGTGTTATCAATAAATCTCGCACCGTAACTAGATTTTTTTTAGTAAATGTTATACACGAACATTCGTAAATTTGAAATTATACTCCTCGCGGCGAAAACACGAACCCCACCTAGGCCAAGCAAATACCGAACGCGCACTGGCCACATCAAATTGCGGCGAATGAATTGCTGAAGTATAAACATTTCGTCAAATTACGCCAAGAGTGAGGATGTGCGTGCCATATACATATTATGTATGTAGGTATGTATCTAATACATCTATTGTACATATGGACTTGAATTTACATATAAATTAGTTTTTACTTAAGACACATGAAAGAGCAAAACAAAAACATCAAAGGAATGAAAACAACAGATACAGCGATAGGTAATCCAATGAGAGGAGTGCCAACAATGCTGAATGGCAAAAGCTCAGGAGTCCAATAAACTATTCAACAAACATGCTCACATACCTGTTGAAAGTCAAATCCAATTCCGGTTTTGGTGGTCGTTAGATATTACCATTTTGGACAGGAAGCTCCGGTCAATACACGCATGTCTTACAGATCAACTATTGAGCTCTTCGCGAATCGCAAACACCGAAACAAAAACACGCCAAAACCCCAAATGATTCACAATTTTAATTGCAAAAGGAGTTATCTGCATGCATACATCCATATATATGTTCACACATATACATATGTACGTATGCACTTACATAAATAAATAATAATTTGAATACTTCGTTTTCAGTGGCCAAGTTCCTATAAACGTGACTGTTTGACCTATTCCACTTCCTGTTTATCAGTTATTCAGCTCTCGTTTCCACTTTATGGCTGGTTTTAAGTGCGTAACTCTCAGCCAAATTGTTGTTTTTACAGACAATTTGTACCGGATGAAAAATTTGTTTACGTAATACTGTTGAAAATTTAATTATTACTTTGATTAACTTCTATTTGTTGGACGTTTAAACAGTTTCTGTTCCGCAATGGGCTACAAAAATCAAAAAATTAAAGTAAAATTATTTAGACCGAAGTTTAATTGGTGCCTTATTTCTGTCACAACTTACCAGTTTATCAACGGACAAACTCTGTCTTTATCAACCAGTGCAAAGTACTTAGGGGTAATTTTGGACTCCAAACTTAGCTGGAAGTTAAACGTCGAAGAACGGGTAAGGAAAGCAGAAATTGCTTTATATGCTTGCAAACGTATGCTTGGAAGAAGATGGGGTCTTCAACCTAAGCATACATTATGGCTGTATAAGGCGGTTATACGACCCATTTTATCGTATGGTTCGGTAGTTTAGTGGAAAGATCTAGGAAGAGAGTACAATACCAAATTACTCGGCAGAATACAAAGATCAGCCTGTGCAATAACGGTCGGTGCAATCAGATCATGTCCTAGAGAGGCTCTCAATGCACTGACACACGTTATTCCAATAGACCTACATATAAAGAAGACGGCAACCATGAGTGCATTTAGGTTAAATGAAGCGGGTCGTTGGAAAGGAAAAACTTATGGTCACTCTAGTCTATTATTGCAACAAACTCAGTTAACCTCGGTGAGGACTGACTACATCGTCCCGATGGTAACGTTCAATAGGAATTTTGCCACACTCTTTCCATCTAAAAAAGAATGGAATAAGGGATTCTCTCTAAACATCTTCGATACTACAGTCTATACAGATGACAGTAAAATGGATTGAGGTGTTGGAGCTGGTATATATTCTCATAGACTTGGAATTGAAATTGTTGAATTGATCTGTGCGTCTCCCTAATACCAGCAGCGTCTTCCAAGCGGAAGTACTAGCAATTGGGGAAGCCTGTAGGTTACTAATCGCAGATTTCTCTTTTAAGGGCAATATCGCTATTCTTTCGGATAGCCAAGCCGCAATCCAGGCGCTGGACGAGACTATAACAACCTCTAAAGTGGTGGAGCAAAGTAGGAATAGCCTCACCAACTTGAGTGAAAACCATAGAGTAACCTTAATTTGGGTCCCGGGACACCGGAACATAGAAGGTAACGAAAAAGCTGATGAACTGGCAAGAGGGGGATCTGCCATGAATAGCGCTCTTGCAGTACCAGTATTCACTCCACTAGGTGCGGTCAAGAATGTAATTTCCCTAAAATACCTTCGAATTGCAGATTGTAGATGGAGCGACCAGACGAAATGCAAAATCAGCAGAACGTTATGGCCCACCTACAACCTCAAGCAATCGTCGACATTAATAAACATGAAACGACGGGACACCTGTAGACTTACGGCAGTCATAACTGGCTTCTGGTCTATCGGAGAACAAGCCGCCAAAATGGGCATCCCTCACAACACATACTGTCATAGTTATAAACAACCGGAGAAAAAAGAAACAATCTTCCATTTCCTCTGTGAATGCCCTGCCCTATGGAAGGACAGAATGTTAACCCTGGGCAAACTGCTGTTCGAGAGTCTCGAACAACTGTCTGGCTTAGACGTCAACAACCTAATAAGGTTCCTAAACCGCACAGACTGGATATACTGTTAAACAATTTGGTAACGAGGATGTGGCAACAAAATGGTGCGGAAGCGCTAGTTGGATTCTGGATGAATCACCACTCTAACCAACCAACCAGTTTGTCACCAGAAGTGCTTCAGTTGGCTACATTGGAATCAGTATTGCTGTTTTGCTAACGCCGTACCCGGGTTCGAAACCCGCTGTTGGCATAAAACAAGTTTTTTCTAACGAAAAAGTTCCTCGCTCAACAACATCAAGACGCACATCACAAATTGAACCAACAGAGGATGTAAGCGCCAATTATTTGCTACGCTTTTGTGAACTACGATTATATGAAAACAGTAGATGCCAGTAGGAAATAATTCTTCTACAATAACTTTTTTTATGGCATCTTTGACATTTGTTCCATTTGACAAGTAAATATCCCTTTAACTATGTTGTACATATTTTAAAACTCAAAATTCTCCTAAAAATCATCCATCAGAGCAAATATAATAAATGCGAAGCCGCATTGGGGAACAACACAATTTGGTTTAGGAATAGTAAACTTTAGCGCACAATGGCTTACACAAAAACACGGGACGCCAATCAAGATACTATATACGAAAATCGCCGAACACGCAAAACACTTTCGCAAACAAACTAAACATCTTCGAGACGAGTGCACCAACATAAAAAAGTAATAATGGAAAGTCGAATGTACGTAGCCCGCGAAATTTGAAAATTCACCTTATTTTTTGAACAAACCTCGTATGTATGTATGTACTTTACAACCCCCGAGAAAGCCCTTGTGAAAATACAACATACTCGGACATAATCAAATATGAAAAGAAGTGCATACAAAGCATTTATTGGAATCAAACTGCAGAATTAGATTTTATTTATTTATTTATTATTAAAGTCAAAACATACAACCATAGGTTATTTTTACAATGATTGACCTTAAGAATAGTTTACATAAAAGGATTAACAGTAAAATCAAAATTAAAATTAAAATTTAAAATTACAGATAGTAGTAAAGAAGTATAAGTTGGAGAAAGTATTAAAAGGAAAGTAAGGTAAAAATAGTAGTAGTAGGAGTAGGGATTAATAGGAAGAGATTTAAAGTACATTCAGCAATTTTCGGCAAGATAGCGAAGCAATTTATTTTTGAAACACGAGCTTTCTTTTATACGTTTAATTTTGTAAGGCAAGATTCGGAGGCAATACCACAAAAGAGACAAAATTAACATCGGAGTGAGACAAGGCTACTACAAACAAGTTAATCGCGCACATGCGCACGAGGATATTATAGTTTTGTTGGCATAGCGGATAGATAGATATCGAGATAGATATAGACATACACTTGCGCTCACATAATTAAATCACTTTATCTTTTCAAAATATTCGCGATATTTTTCATGCAAAATTTGTTTCGTTAATTACTGTATAAATATATAGCTCATAGTATTATATAACGAAAATTTATCAGATTTCAAAATAAGTCCATCAAAATTTTAAACTTCTTGATCAGAATCTTTAGAAAACTTCTGGGCATGCATATGTATACCCCTTTTGAGTATAATAAGGTGTAAGACTGAAAATCAATTTTTGAGCGGCACCAAATGGGTAAATGTGTTGGGTATATCTAAAGATTTAATATATTAAATCTCGCCAAACTTGGCACACATATTGCACCCCACCTCATCTATGTTGATCCGATATAATTATTGGGACCAGTTAAAAACTTCGCATCCTTTATGAGATACAACCAAGGCATTAAATAGCAGCAGTAGGGCTACAATTTTCATTTTTTTCTATTCATTTTAAAATTTTGTTTAAGTTACTCTAAACTTAAAATCTTTGTTCACCCTAGGAGTGATAGCTAAAATATGATACAAATGCTTTGGTTTCGATGTTGTCAACATATCTTTGAAATACCGCGTCAATTGTTGTTTTTGATCGTGTTGTCGATTCAGTGCGATTGTTACACATTTTTAAATTGAATGTTGTATTGAGAAAGTCAATTAAAGGAACCGCTGTGTCCAATGCAAAATTTACTTTATTAAATTTTCGTGAATGAATTCCGTGATGCTATTTATTGATTGATTCGGTGAAATATAAATTGCCACAATTAAAACTGTTTTTCCATTGCTCAATCTGGTTTCGCATGCACATATTTCTCCCACTTTAGAGAGCTGAACAGACAGTGATTCTAGTTGCTGTGCATTCAGATCTATCTGTGGAGTTACAATACGAGCACCGTCATTTTGATTGTGGTATATTGCAATACCGCCTGCAATTGCGGTAAATATTTAAAAATGAAAATATTTACGAATATAAAAATACGGACGCAATACAGCACACGCGGTTGCTATTATAAGCGTCGTAACGCGTATATTACACAGACGTACTAACATACACACAAGCATTCGTAGGACGCTTGGTCTAAGCAAGTATTAGGTAGTGTAGTATAGGTATACATAATGCCTTCTCGCTCACCGTGGCTCCGTAACACGCAGGCGCGCACACATATGTACTAGCATACATACAAACATACATACGTATGACGCTTGAACTAAACACCAAAGCAAGTAATAGGCAGTGTAGTATACATACTATTATACTCACTATACTAGCGTGGCTCAGCAGCACGCAGCCACACACATATACGTATATAAACATATAACGCTTCATAGTGTCACTTTTTCGTTTCATCGAGTCTCAAATCACTCCCAACGATTCTAAAGAAGTTTTCACTTCAAAAATGTGTGCCTTGGGTATAACTACTTATATGCTCGCTTGGGGCAAATCTCGCTGTTGCTGTTGTTGTTGTATCAGCATAAACATTCTCCATGTATGTACGGAGAATCCTGCTGAAGTGACAGCCCTTGGCCCGATATAAGCCCGGGTCATTCCGGTAACGTAGAACCGACTGTCGTGGGAATGGCAAATCTTGCTCGATAACTGTGTCGCTGCTTTCACATGCATGCTTTAGGGAAAGCAAGCAGAGCCCAAACAAAGCTAATAGAGAAGTTGCGCATAAAAGACGACTTATACTGAATGTAACCCCTTTGAATTGTTTTACAATTTTTAATTGTTTTTTATTTGGTTACTAATACATCACTTGCTTTTGATCCCCAAATTCAGATGTGAGTCACTTTACTTGCTTATAATGTATGTTTATATAAATGAAGGATAAACATATTTTATATATGTACATGAATGTATCAACATACATATAATATGCCCACACAAACTCGGAGACTTCCACACTAGATGATAAGAATTCAGTAGTCCACCGCACGACTACTCAAATATGAATATGGGCATTTCCACAGAAATGTCAACCGAAGCCAAAAAATTCAAAGTCTATAAAATTATGTTGTTTTAACATATTTTTATAGGGAATCTATTAAATGTAACTAATGTAAACAAATTTTACATTTGTACAAACCACATTTTGAAATATTCGAATGCAAAGTCGAACCAGTGCAAAATTTCCGTTTTAAACATTTTTGTTGCATGTTTTGTTTTGATTAATGATCTTGATGAGATATATTATGCTGTGACATTTGCTTTTTTAAATCTCGGTTTATATGTAAAGAATGTAAGAAAAATGTAAAAGGAACGATGCGATTGCCAATTACGGTAAATTTTTTCTTTGATTTACCGTATAACTCGATGTCGCGTGCGACATTGAAAAAGAACATTTGTTATCAGTGAGTCGAAGGTATTTGTACAATTTGCATCAAATATTAGTAGCAAATAAATATTTTTATTGCTAATTAAATAAACAAAACTTTGCTGAAAAATAATCAGCGCTTTGCTCTTTTTACTTATTTAAAGCTTGTAGCGTGCGACATCGTAAGTGTAAAATGTACAGATTCAAAATAAATTTTCGTTCGAAAATATCTTTGTTAGTATATGTAAATACAACATATAAAATTTTTGAATGTAGATGACTAAAAACTGTAAACGGTGGAGAGAAAGGTTAAAGGATGATGAAACAAAATTACAAAACTATAAATTGAGAAACAAGGAAAGAATGCGGAAAGCTAGACAGACGTGGAGAGCACTGGCTGAAGGCAAAGAAGATATAATTCAAGAAAAACGGAAATATAATCGCATACGACAACAAGAGAGGCGCCAAAAACTCTTAGAAAATGGAATGTCATATGCACATCAAAGCCAAAACGCATCTTACGAATGTAGACAAACCTTGGCGAAAGCTGTTAAAAAGTGGAGAAAGCGATGCCAAAAGACATGCACAGAAGGCAAAAAATTCTTGAAGTCCTGGTAAAAAAATATAAGCAGTTTTGAAGAAAAGAAAAACGTTAACCAATCCAGCAGAATCGTACCAGAAAGCCTTATTAATGCCATCGATGCTTTTTATCAGAATGATAATATTAGTGTGCAAGCTTCGGGAAAGAAAGACGCCATTATAATTGAAGGCAAATTAGTAGCTAAGCGCTTTATGTTAATGACTAGTAATGCCAGTTCTCACGGAAAGGGAGCCGTTGATGGAGTAGGAGCCGTCATTAAAAGAAAAGTGTGGCAAATAACAAAATCTAAAAACGTTGGTTTACCAGATGCACTATCGTTTTATCAATATGCACAAAACAACACAAATGGAATTCAAATGTATTTTATGCCATCTGCTCAAATTGAAAATATGTCTCTTCATTATAAGTTGGACGAAAAATGGAAGGAAGCGAAAAATATTCCAGGTATATCCCAGTTGCATTCGTTTTGTTGCGATGGCCAACAGTTAGAAACAGCTAGGACTGCATATTCCATTAAAAGAACTTTATTTGACATTAGTAATACTATTCTCAGTTAAGTTAGTTTCCGTTCTTTGTTTTTACATAGTATATAAGATTAATATACTTATTTTTGTTTTTCTTTATTGAAGATATTTTGTTAAGGGGGAAGTCTACTGTGAATTTTTCAAAAAATCGATTTTTTTTTTATTAGCTTAAAAAATACTTTGAACCCTCTTAAATAAGGTACAATATGTGTTACAGCTGGCTAAATTTTTCTTCGTTGAAATTTCGACCTTTTCCCGAAGCGCTCCAAAGCGCGTACCTGCTATACTGAAACTTTAAATGCATTTTTCTCGAAACTAAGTTTTTGTATACGGTGTACACGATATCTCGAGTTCTGATAAATGAATCAGCTTAAAAATTTAATTATATATTCTCTGTAATAGTGTCTCTCGTCTGACATAGGATTTTTTTGATATCGTTATTTGTTAAATTGTTATAAACAATAGTAACATCAATTTTAGGAAAAAAAAAAGAAAACAATTTCAAGAATTTTTTTTTCAACGCCAAAATTTTTTATCGACATAATCCTACGTCAGACGAGAGTCAATACTATGTATATGATAACAATATTTTGTTTTTTTGTTTTAGATCACCGAAACGTAAGATTTCATGTACACCGTTTAGGCACCTAAGAAAAGCGGACCTGCGCTTGCAGAAGTGCCACAGCGGCCATTTTGAATATTTTGACTTAAAATTTTTTTTTCAAAAACTTAAATATATAATAAAGATAAGAGTTTAAATAGATTTTATGTACGAGCAATATTTTGTTAGAAATAAAATCCGGAAAATAAGCCTGTTTTTTCCCTTGTCACAGTAGACTTCGCCCTTAAGTTTATAATTTTGGTTGTGAAAATAAATATATTGAATATATTAAAAATCATTTATAATCATCTTTTGCATGTCTAATTACATAAAAAGTAAAAAAATAAACATAAAAAGTATGATGGAACAAAATGTCAGTGATTAAAATTAAATAAAAAATAAACTACTTAATATTTTTGAATAAAATAAAAAGCATTATTAAGATACATCAATGCATAACATTTAAAAATTAGTCGCACTAATATATTTCTTCAGGTTTCGCTGAAAAAAGTGTTTGATTTTTTTTGCTTTGAAAGCGACTTCTGTTTTTGTCGCATGCGAATGGCTTGATTTTTTGTAATTATCTTGAAAACGAACAATTTCCCAAAATCAACCTTAGCACCAATCATATTGCTAATCAAGTGCTATAGCTTTCGCCTTTTGTCAAAATAAAATAATGTTTTGGTATTTGTTTTTTTTCACTTTGAATGCGTACGAATGTCGCGTTCGACATTGGAGAAATGCCCATATACATATATGTATATATATACTATATGTAGGCATATATGTATCTAAACACTTTATAAATGGATTAAAGCAAAATGCAGTAAGTGGCATTACCAGACCATTATTTGCCGAAGTTCAATTTAGTTTTAGTTGTTAAAATAATTAACAAGAATGTTTTTTGTTAATAATTCTTGCAAGGTCTAAAATAATTCCGCTGTTTTGGAACATTAATATCGGAACTGTGTCGATCGTTACCAATATTGACTATTTTTGATAAATTTTGGCACCGGGCTCTGAAGTAGATAATTGCATGAACATATACATATGTATATATTTATATACGTATTTATATGTACATAAATATATGAGGTTACTCACATTTGGAGCACCGTGTTTGCTGAAACTAGTTTGCAGCGCAGCTGAGCGGAGTTGCCTTTTTAACTATACACACATTTTCTGGATTACAAATAATTTATTTTTACGAAGCTGCTTCATTTGATGATAATTACATGTTGAATCATCAACTAAAAATAAAAATTTACTTTAGCCAATGTGATAAAACCGAACAGCTGCCAAGTCTACTTATGCGAAATTGCTTTTACTGCTGCTGGTCTTGGAGGAACTTTGGCAATTCACAACGAATTCATCAAACAAAACGCCTACGTTTGTTTTTATTTTCGTCAATTTTTACAATTACGAACGTATTTTTTCTTTCGCCAACCCCACCTTCATCATTGCTTTAAAATACACCCAAAAGCCTCTACAAATATCCATGGCCTTGATATCTGCAGACCGAAACGGTGCACTCTTTTATCTTTCAGCCGGTCAGGCAACCGCGCACAGAAACGCCTAAAACGGCCCTATGCAAGCGGAGCCGGCAAGAAAATTTCTCTCCATTTCAGTATGCGGCCAGCCCAAATCTTCACTTTTACGTATATTGTTCATTATGTACACGAAAAATTAAACTGTTCAAAAAGTATTGTACTTATTTTTCCAATTATTAACTTTACAATCAACTTACCCTATTCTTGAACAATTTTAAAATTATTGCACTGAAAAACGTTTCACTTCAGCCACAAAATCACTATAAAATTACTCATACATGGAGGTTCGCCTTCAAAATGATTTTCTGCGTCTTTCTTTTGTACATTTTCCTCGCAAACACAATACATGGTTGCAGAGAACTGTAGGAAGTGTATGAAACTATGACACACTGTCCACAATACAAGCCTTATGTACACAACACACATAGCGTATAGTATAGTCATAGACGGGTATTATATATTACATACCACGGCGGATTTTTAGAGGCATTGGAAATAGGCTACCGTAAATATGAATAACGCCAAAATTATTTGTTTTGTTTACATCCTATTATTTACCCTGCTAATATAGGTGCAGTACAAAGAAGCTCTTTCAGCTGCTGGATCAAAACAAGGGTAATACATGCTCAGTCCTAGAAAACCTCGCACTCCGTGAACATTTTTTGGTTGTGGCCAACCTTTAACTGACTTAATATTTTCCTCGTATGCATTAACGCCTCCGGTTGTCACCTTAAGTCCAAGATAAGTAACTTCTATCTTAAGAATGCACACTTTGTCGAATTCAATTGTTGTTGTTGTTGTTGTAGCAGTATCTTCGCCCTGTCAGTGTAGTGTAATTACCGGTCGTCTTCGTCTAGCTCATCTAACGGTAGGCCCAGGAAACTGGCAGTTTCGACGGGTTGGGTCCAGAGGGAGAGAGGTGTTAGATGAGTGGGTTTGATGGGGCATGTTAAGAGGTGGTTAGTGTCGTGCGGGGTACCTTCACATGCTGGACATATGTTTAGTATGTCGGGGTCGATTCTGGATAGGTAGGAGTTTAACCTGCTACAATATCCAGAACGTAATTGTGCCAAGATTACGCGGGACTCTCGAGGAAGCTGGAGCTCTTCGTCTGCGATAGGTGGTGGTTGGACTCCGATAACGGCATTCGGGGGTCGGGAGCTTAGGAAGGTGGTAAGGGTCTCCCGATGAATGTCGTTAATTGCCTGTCTGTATACTGTTTGATCCTGGAGTGGTCTGTCCGTTTTGTCCTGGATCTCGTCCACGTAATTGAGGAAGTGTCTCCTGATGTGCCTGGGAAGTGGCTCAGGCTCGAGCAGGTGTCTGCATGGGTGAGGCCTACGGTGACACCCTAGCAGAAACTGCTTGCCGAGCATTTTGTTATGCTCCTTAACCGGGAGCATGTGCGCCTCGTCGTGCAGGTGTTGGATAGGGGACATCAGGAGACATCCTGTCGCGGTCCTGATGGCAGTATTCTGGCAGGTCTGAAGCTTCGTCCACTGCGTATCACTGGTTCCAGGCGACCAGACAGGCGCGGCATAGTTCAGAACCGGTCGGCCTATTGCTTTGAAAGTCGACAGCAACATTTCTTTGTCTTTGCCCCAAGTGCTGCCGGCAAGCGACTTGAGAACCTTGTTGCGATTCTGTACTCTCGTTGCAATAGCGGTTGTGTGCGCCGAGAAGGAGAGCAAGCTGTCGAAGGTGACTCCCAAAATTCTGGGGTTGCTTATCGTCGGTATTGGGGCGTCGTCGACGTGTACTTGAAGTGGCAGCTTGACCTCCTTTGTCCAGGTGGTAAAAAGGGTCGCCGTGGATTTAGTGGGAGAAAGTTTTAAGTTTCTCGCAGTGAAGAAGCGAGAAAGGCGGGCGAGGTAGTCGTTTACTTTTGAGCATAGGCCATCAATGTCATTGCCCGACGCCATTATCGTGCAGTCGTCGGCATATGAGACCAGTGAGACTCCCTCTGGTGGCTGGGGGAGTTTCGAAATATAGAAATTAAAAAGCAAGGGTGAAAGGACACCACCCTGCGGTACTCCTTGCTTTATTTTTCTCTGTTTGGAGGTTTGGTCTCGAAATACTACCGACGAGTGACGACCACTCAGGTAGTTCGCGGTCCACCTCTTCAGCCCTGGCGGGAGTGTCGACTGTAAAATGTCATCTAGTAGCGTGGCGTGGCTGACTGTGTCGAAAGCCTTTTGTAGGTCCAACGCTACTAGGACAGTCCTCTCGCAGGGGCGGTTTTGGTTTAGGCCGCGGTTTACCTGGGTGTTTATGACGGTGAGTGCCGTGGTGGTACTGTGCACTCTACGGAAACCATGCTGGTGTGGGGCTGCAGTCAGGTGTTCAGTGAGGAGTGGGAGTAGAAGGGCTTCAAGTGTCTTCACTACTGGGGAAAGGAGAGTTATCCGACGATAAGACTCCCCTTGGTTGGCGGGTTTCCCCACTAGCCCTGTCTAGTGTACCGTATTTTATTTTCGAATTCAATTGTAGTCCCGTCTAGTCTTCCAATTATCTAAAGTGGTCGCTACATCTACCTGTAGTGATGATGTCATCCAGTAGAGTCCCTTCCACACCTGATCCAATTATCTAAAGTGGTCGCTACATTTGCCTGTAGTGATGATGTCATCCAGTAGAGTCCCTTCCACATCTGATCCATCAAGCGCTCAAAGGTTGTTGAAGTATTGCATAATTCGAATGGCATCACAGGAAACTGCCACAACCCATTTCCTTTAATGAAGGCTGTCTTCTCACAATCGCAATCCTCAATTGCCACCTCCCAGTAACCACTCTTTAAAGCAAGGGTGAAAAATCATTGCCCACTGGATAAAGTGTCGAGAGTGTCATCTATTCGTGGTAATGGGTATCTGTCCTTTTTCGAGACTTCATTCAGCTTTCTGTAACCGGATTCCTAAGGGAGGTAACAAACCCCCTGATTCTCCAAAATCTTACAGACCAATCAGTCTATCGTCGTTTATGTTAAAGACAATGGAAAAACTACTTGAATACCATCTAAGAGAAGAAGTAATCTTTAAAAAACCCCTCCATAAGCTGCAATTTGCTTACCAAAAAGGGAAATCCACAGTCACAGCACTGCACACACTCGTTGTCAATATAGAAAAGGCTCTAAATCAAAAAGAAATAGCACAATGTTCCTTTATGGACATAGAGAGAGCCTTCGACAACCCAAATTACAAATCCAAGGAAACAGCACTCGAGAAAAGAGGTGCAACCCCTATATTAACACATCGGATAAGCCAAATGCTTAATCAGAGGATTATTAAAGCCTCGTTAGGCCAAGCTGAACTTAATGTCACAACAGTAAAGGGATGTCCGCAAGGAGGAGTTCTTTCTCCACTGCTATGGTCCCTACTAGTTGATGACTTGGTGCAGCACCTAAAGAATAAGAGATATATTACTATTGGTTATGCAGATGGCATATCTGTTATAATAAAAGGCAACCATGAAAGGACACTAACAGACTTAATGCAAAATGCCTTGAACGCAACATGGGAATGGTGTAAAAAGGAGGGGCTGTCGATTAACCCTAACAAAACCACAATTGTCCCCTTCACAAGAAAAAGAAAGATGGAGGTTCCTATATTGAAAATAAATGAAACAGTGATAGAACTAAAGGAAGAGGGCAAGTATCTAGGGTTAACCTTAGATAAAAAACTCACTTGGGAATCACATATCTATATATATAAAAATTCAGCCGTTTTTGGCGTTGTGATGAACTTTACGGAGAATGGCTCAACCGATTTTAACCAAACTTTGCCACATTGAAGAGACACATGTGGAGAAGGTTTGTATTTTAAGAATCGAATACCAGGGTCTCGAGAAATAGGCCAAAACGTGGACCCGGGTAACCCTAGGATGTGTTTGTACAATATGGATATCAAATGGAAGCTGTTGGTGAATGCTTTAGTACAGAGTATTTTTCATGCCACTCCGTGACTGGGGTCTCGAGATATAGGTCAAAACGTGGACCCGGGTAACCTTTGGTTGTGTATGTACAATATGGGTATCAAATGAAAGCTGTTGATAAGTGCTTTAATACGGGGTAATTTTCATATCTATTGATGACTATGGTCTCGAAATATATACCAAAACGTGGACCCGCCGTGTCTTTGCACCGAATTAAACCAAACTTACATACATTGTTAAGTAAGTATTGAAAATGGGTTTCGTAAAGTTTGGTTGTAATTCGGAACACCGGCAACGCGTACAACGTTTTTTTGAACCAGCCATAATGTCGTTTACTTTTTTAGCGCTTGGGGCGGACCTGAACTGTCAAATTGACAGTGTGAGTTACAATGTGTCAACAGGCCCGACGAGAGTGGGGGGGGATCGGGTACTTTTTCCCCCGGGCCCGGAGTTTTCAGAGGGGCCCGGACTCGAGATTATACGTATTTATATGAATTAGACATCATTGGAAAGGGCCCGCATTTGCAATTTTCCCCCTGGGCCCGGATTTTCCCCCGGAGCCCGGATATGCTCTCTACGGCCCTGTGTGTCAATATATCTTTCTGATTCGGACGCCATAAGGAGAAGACGTAAGTGCAAAGTGTAAACATTTTTTGTGAATTTTTTTGGAGTGGATTTTGGAACAGTGAATAATTTCTTACGAAATTTGAGAATTTAATGAGAAATCCGAATGTTCAAATGAAATTATGTTTTGTGGATTTAATTTTTTGGTTCATATGCGATAAGCTACGCTACACCATGAGTGAAAAAAATGGTAAAAAAAAATGAAAAAAACAAAAGAAATTGTTAAAGGATGCAAAAGAAGAGCACGAAAAATGCGTAACTTTGATGAAAAAATTAATAGTCTTATCATGCAAATTGTCAACAATTTTCAGAAGAAAAGAGATGATTTAAGAAAATCACAACAAAATAAAATAATCCTGACTATGTGGACTTGGGCTTTTAAACACATATGCATCGAAAATATAATCCACAAAATTGAAAAAAAAACATATTTTAAAATCTTAGAATACCATAATTACAATCATGTTTATTACAGTACAAATGCCAAGACAATCACGTAATCATATTGGTCGTTCGACAAATAATAAAGGCGCACGAGAAATGCCCGGAATAACGCGACATCAGAAGAACGTCAAGAACAAAATGATGTAGTCAAACGATTGATGAATAATGTTATCCAAGCAACTATTTTAATTGGCAAATTCAAGAATGAAGACGTTCTAATACCAAGAATTCCAATGATTCCACCTGAATTGCCATTTGAATTCAAGCATTTGCAACTGCCCATTCGTTTAGCATTTGCAATAACTATCAATAAATCACAAGGGCACCTTTAGAAATATGCGGATGAATTTAGAAGAACCAGTATTCACCCATGGTCAACTATACGTTGGCTGTTCACGTGTTGGGAAGCCAACAACATTAAATATTTACTCAAAAACAAATAGAAAAACATATCTTTTCTGTTCAAAACCATATCTATTCTATTTTAGTGTGCCCAGCGAAGCGGGCCGGGTTTGCTAGTAAATAATATAACAAAAACAAGCCACGAAATCCTTGTGGACAACCAAACAATTACTAGGGAGACCCTGGGGCCTCAGCCCTAGTATGGCCCTCTGGATATACACCCAAATGGTTAGACCAATCATACTGTATGGGGCACTAGTATGGTGGAGCAAATTGTATGGCACTAGTATGGTGGGCACTAGTATCCAACAAACAGCGATAACCAAACTGGGAAAAGTACAAGGGCTTGCTTGCCTATGCATCACAGGGGCTATGAGAACTACTCCAACGGCTGGCATGGAAGCACTCCTTAATCTCCCACCACTTCATATAGCAATCCAAGAGGAAGCAGCTACGCAAGCACTCATGCTACACATGAAAGAAAATTTCAACCTCACAGGTCAACTAAGTATCCTAAATAAAATCAGAAACACCATAAGCATGGCTCAAGTCTCAAACCACATTGACCCAACACTCTGTTTCACAAAAGGATAAACAGTTACCTTTCCTGAGAGGATCGAGTGGAAAACAAACCCAAAATGGATGAATGATGATTCACAAAAATGGTACACTGTTGGATCAAAAACACCTTATGGTGTAGGATCAGGAGTAGTGGGGCCCAGAATCCACAAATCATTCACTCTCACCAGGGACACCACCATCTTCCAAGCGGAATTATACGCAATAATGGAAGCAGCAAACATCATGCAACGTAGAAACCACAAGAGAGTAAAGATTAGAATACTCTCGGACAGCCAATCAGTTCTAAAAGCTTTAGATAGCTATACCTACAACTCAAAAACTCTCTTAGAATGCCACAAGGCACTCAATAACCTGGCATCCAAAAACAATGTCTCATTAATTTGGGTCCAGGACATGAGGGATATGACGGCAACGAAAAGGCAGACTTTCAAGCCAAAAAAGGGGCAGATGTAAACTTCATCGGACCTAGTCCCATGTTTGGATTCAACAAAAACAACCTAAAACAAAAAGTAAAATACTGGGCACAAACTCTATTAAATCACCATTGGAACAACGTAGAGGGTCTTAGACACTCCAAAAAGTTTCTAAGTTTCAACGCTAAAAGAGCTAACATGGCCCTCACGTTAAACAAAAAGAGCATTCGCACTCTCACAGGCGCTCTCACGGGTCACTTCACCTGCAACAAATACCTACATAAATTAGGCATAACTAACACTAGCACCTGCAGATTTTGCTGCGAAGATGAGGAGTCTATAGAACATCTCATCATCGAATGTCCGGGGTTGACGCATAGAAGGAAAAGGTTTTTAAACAAGTTCATGCTTACAGATGAAGACCTTCCTTGTGCTAGTGGAACTTTACGAATTGATTTTGTATGTGACTATTCAATGTCTCACGGTGTCAGTTCTACCAAATTTTCCACAATCACCGTCGAATATGTAACTGCATTTCTCCAGCAATTTCTTAGCTTTGTTCTCTCTAGCCCTCTCATTGAATGCAACCAAGTTCCTATAAAGCCGGGAGATTTTATTATTGCTCCCTGGAATTGTTGAGGTCTGTGAAGGAATCACCCTTGCAGACATTTGATAGAGCCTGAGCTACCTCCCGGCGAGTAAGGATACATCTCTTCGACAATACCGAATATATCCAGGACCAAACACATCTGCAGTTACTGGACCGGACAGTATATAGACAGACATTAAACGACATCCATCGGGAGTCTCTCATCGCCTTCCCAAACTCCGAACGCTCGAATGTCGTTATCTAAGTCCAACCAGCCCCCATTGCAGACGAAGAGCTCCAGCTGCCTCGTGAGATCCGCTAAACTTTGACACTTTCAATATATGTCCGGCATGTGGAGGTTTACCGCACGATACTAACCACCTATTCACAAATTCAATCTTAAACCCACTCACCTAACACCCCTCTCCTTCTAGACCCAACTTCTCGAAACAATATTTTCTGGGCCTTCCGTTAGATGAATTAGGCGCTGATGATCGGTGACTGCACTGCACTGGCAGAACCCAGTGAACTTCTGCAACAACAAACACAACAAGAGGGATAGGTAAGTAAAAACATGCAAATTTTCGAACCACTAATGGTTCGCCGCTTTACAGGACTCCGAATTCGTCACTCTAGAATAACAAACGAGTATAAAATGTCATTGAATAACATTATAAGTCAAGATACAACAGCTGGAGTCATTGTTAACCAACATAATTTTTTCCCAAAATTTTTGAAACAAATACTATTTTCATTTTAATAGAAATTTCTTTCAATTAATTTACATTTTTGAATAATAATAAACATAATTTTCAGCTTTGTTTTGAGTACTAAAACTGGAGGCCCAGCTTTGGTCAGACAAATATTAAAACTTTTAATTTAAAACATTTTAAAAGTAATATAGTCGATCTCTTAATAATGAAATATGGGGTTTTAATCATTTGGTATACCCTGTACACGTTTTGAAAGCCACTGGGCTTTTGTGTATGATGTCAAAATTTAGCTCAGAATGTCAGAGGGAGAAATGTCAAATAAGGGTCAACTGTCAATCACGAGCTCAGTTTTGACTGTCAAATTTCTCAGTTTCGTTTCATATTAAATTACTTATGGGCAATTTTTTTTCTTTTTCGTGAACTAGTAAATGAGACAAGTTATTTTGATTAAGTTTATGATACGTGAGTCCGGTGGTTTCTTATATTGATATTAAAATACATACGAAAATTATGTGGGATAATTAGTGTGAATTCGCATGGCGATCTATTTTAATCGTGTTATTTTGTGCTAGAAAACGTATGCGTTCTATGAAATGATTGGTCGCGAAGAAAGTGTGAGGAAGGGCAAGGAACTTATGTAGGCCAAAGAACGTTGATTTTCTTCTGTTTGAAGTCCTTTCGAAAACAATTGTGTAAAACCATTTCAAAGTGAAGCTAAACCAAAATTAAAAATGCATCCATGTCTGAATAAGAAAATAAAAAATTCAGAAAAGCAAATAATAGCAATGAGAAATTTTCATTGCTTCCTATACCGTATTAGTTAACGACAAATATTGTGAATAGAAATCAATGTAGAAATATTCGAGCAATAAATTCAAAAATTGTTGGTAGTTCTAAGTAACAAAATCTACCATTGAAATGTAAATGCCAATTAATCAAATGATTGTGTGAATAATCTCTACCTGTTTCAAATAATGGCTGAGCTTTCCTTTTCTACCACGATATATTTGCTTATAATGTCTAAGTGCGTGGACCGAATTTAAAAATTATAACACGCAAATGTAGTCACAATATCAGCCTTTTGGGCTGGAGTTTAGAACAGTGCCGATCTTGGAATTTCTGGCAAACTATAATGTTTTTTTTAATGAAACTTGGTGGAGATGTTAGTGAGGTGTTAAGGAACACTCTTTATAACTTTAAATTAATCGGGAAATAATAATTTTTTAATTATTTACATTCAAAATGCCCTTGGGAACATCAGTATAATTTGCCACATTACACTCTATATTTTTTAACATTTCACTATAAATCACCAAATATACACTCACACGCGTGTTTTTACCGATTTTTATGCTAATATTTTAATTATATCTATTAAAATTAAATGCAAATACATTTGCCTATGCAATCACATTCCAATTTTAAGCGCGAATAAGAAGAAGATTGGAATGCCAACAGTATGGTGTTGCCGGATGCCTGCAAATGAAAACAAAAAATAAGTTCTTAAGTTTAGTCTTAATCATGGGGGTCGGGGTTATTGTGCCTCCTTATTACATACACGCATATGACGTTTTAATTTTGGGTTCAATGGTTTTAACACAGAAAGGAGTTTTACGCAAAAATACTGTGGATTGCGTAGCCGGAGTTGGACTGATGAGGGTTATTTTTTTGAAGCGCGGCCGAAGGCCGCCCACGCAAAAAGGAGTTCTACGCAAAAATACTGTGGATTGCGTAGCCGGAGTTGGACTGATGAGGGTTATTTTTTTGAAGCGCGGCCGAAGGCCGCCCACGCGAAAGGGAGTTCTACGCAAAAATACTGTGGATTGCGTAGCCGGAGTTGGACTGATGAGGGTTATTTTTTTGAAGCGCGGCCGAAGGCCGCCCACGCAAAAAGGAGTTCTACGCAAAAATACTGTGGATTGCGTAGCCGGAGTTGGACTGATGAGGGTTATTTTTTTGAAGCGCGGCCGAAGGCCGCCCACGCGAAAAGGAGTTCTACGCAAAAATACTGTGGATTGCGTAGCCGGAGTTGGACTGATGAGGGTTATTTTTTTGAAGCGCGGCCGAAGGCCGCCTACGCGATAAAGAGTTCCACGCAAAAATACTGTGTTAATCAATTTAATTACTTTATTATTTTTTGTGATACGCTTAATATCATTGTTTTTAAGTTTAAATGAGTTGTATGTTTTTATTTTCAAATTCATTTCTCAACTTTAAATTACAGCAAAAAATACTGCAGTTTTACAATGAACCTTCCACTGAACACCTCTGCGTGCGAACTTCGTTTTCATTTCAGGTGTATGGCAACACCAACTTTTCGCTAAATTATAGAACTTTAACATTAAATTACTTAAAAATATAAGCCTCCGGCAGGTTCTGTTTTCAGTTTTAAGATGAGGATACACCCCTCTATCACCCCCTTTTTACCGTTTTTTCCAAAGCGATCGGCACTATACTAAATTCTAGCCGCCTTTTGATTTATATTACTTTTTATAAATTAAAATTAAGAATTAATAGCAATATTTAACGTTAAAAATGCAGCTTTTTTGCATAAGCTTAAAAAAATGCCCTATTACAGACGCTTATTTCACATAAATACAAACACAGAAAAGTAACAAAATCACTTATAAACATTCTTTATTACATTAAGATTCGATTTAAAGCTATTTCTATTAAAATTCTATTAAAATTCTATTATTACAAATGTTCTTCTAACCGTTTGTAATACCGTGCAGAATAAATTTGAGGAGCGAACTGTCAAACGAATGATGAGAGAGAGAATAACAAAGCGAAATAAGAAAAACCCAGTCAACCAAAAGCGAACAATTCTTTTATTATTTATAGGGGCGCTTTTTTAGTTTCAAATATACATAATATTACAAAAACAAATATTTTTACAAAAACTGAAAATTTGGAATAAAAATCGCGCGATTTTTAGTCCAAAATTTCGCCTGCGGCGCTTTTTTGATTTCAAATATACGTATATATTACAAAACCAAATATTTTTACAAATACTGAAAATTTGGAATAAAAATCGCGCGATTTTTAGTCCAAATTTTCGCCTGCGGCGCTTTTTTGATTTCAAATATACATATATATTACAAAAACAAATATTTTTACAAATACTGAAAATTTGGAATAAAAATCGCGCGATTTTTAGTCCAAATTTTCGCCTGCGGCGCTTTTTTGATTTCAAATATACATGTTTATAACAAAAACTAATATTTTTACAAAAAAAAAAAAAATTATAAATAGTGAAATAATGCAAAATCGGACAATTTTTGACCTAAATTTTCGCCATCGGCAACGATAAAACAACGTTTTCATAAGTGCTATGAAATATAAAACCTAAGTTAAATGCTTGTTGGGTTGACGACTGCTGTATACTCTTCTCTTCAACTGTATTTCAGTACAAACTGCAAATGCGGTCGGAAAAAACCTAATTTTTAAACTTCTCCTGGGGGTTCTATAGGGACACTAGGAGGTTGGGACTTTCACAGTTATAATGGTGTGACCTTGCTCTTTCTAATGGGCGTGGTGGGTGGTGCTACGCCCCCTCCCCTTCCGCCCCCCACTCAAATATATCGTGGTAGTAAAGGAAAGTTTTGCCCAAATAATGTATAATTGAATTATTTTGGCCCAATATGAATGGCGCAAATGTTTGTTTATTTTCGAGTGTGCTTTGTGTTATTTTTCTTAGCCAACCGTTTCATGCAGAGAGCAGAGTGAAGTTTTGACCGATATATTGATTACAAAGACCGATATACAGAGAACGTTAAATATTTAACGTTCTCTGCGATATATGTATTTACGCCTCAAGTGAAATGATAGCTGGTCTAATTGTGCTGTAATATTTTTTAATCTTACACTTTTGTTATAGCCTATTTAAAATTTGTTTAAATAAATCGCAACTCTGCTGGGCAAAAGTATATGTTGGTGGAGCTCCAACAGTGTGTGATAAAATCGAAAAACCAAACATTAATGTTAAACCTGATAATGTATGTATGCAAACAAGAAATAAGAAACATGTGTATTTTATTTTTTCTCTCAAAATCTCCTTAACTTCTAAGGGTAATTATCTAGTTTAAGGCCCGGGTGTCGAAATTGATCAAAAATACCATAAACTAGATAATTACCAAGAGATGGATAAGAGGGCAGAGTTAAGTAATTTGGATTTGATTATCTGCGCTTATTGTGCCTAAATACGTGCGTCGAATTAAAAAAAAATTTACTCTCATGCCCTGTCACTAGATATATAGGTTTGAATGTTTGATTTATGCATTGATAATTTTATAGTCCCGAATTAGTCCACAAATCGGTATTCTCATTTTCATTTCATCTTACTATTTATAAGAAATACTGTAGACAGCGTAGCCGAAGTTGTACTCATGAACGCGATTTATTAAGTATAACAGAAAATAAAAAAAAAAACACTGTTGTGTAGTTTACCAAAGAAAACATATAAAAAATTGTAAAACAGTTTTAGTACTCGCCCTATTTAATGAGATCACCTGTCTAGTTTACGGACTGGTCCCAACATTAATAAAATATTTTAGAAACCGAGGGATATTATTTAGGCCGCTCAAAAAATGTAAACAAAAGACAATTCCGTAAGAGTAATGTAATATTTTGTATTACTAGTCACTCATTCAGTAGCGCACTAAATAGCCGTTTTACACAACTTGAACACCCAGTAACCCTGAAGTAGACACACAACGCGCGATGAAAATTAACTGGTATTGCCAATTTTGGCACCCTGGCCGTACACTAGATAATTACCCACCTTATTACCAAAGCTGGTGCAGGGTGCTAAAATGTTTACAAAATACACTCACTCATATAGTCGTAATAAATTAAAATGCGTGCCATTATTCCCATTTCACCTTTTCTTCTTTTAAAGTAAAGAACCATAAGCAGCGACAAAAGAATAGGGTCAAATATTTCAATATACATACATACACATAAGTGATAAAAATGAGTGATAATAATTATGCGGGAGAAACGGCTCCCACTATGTTGACGTCGTCTGAAGCGACTCCACCTGCTGACGGTGCTGCACTATTAGAAACGAAAACCATGCCTGTTCAATCGAAATCGGTAGTACCGCCTTCACAAGCCACAACTGCAGCATCTCTATCATCAACACCAGCCTCATCTATTGCAGGTGGACCCACAAGCCGTTTGCGTGCGCCGACTAATTATGGTGGCGATACAGCGGGCAGTGTTGCAAAAATTGGCCGTCTGTGCTCGCATGCTATCCCGAAGGCCGGACCTCCACCACGAGGTAATTGTTAAAATTTAATTCCTCATTTATTTATAAATTTTATAAATTTATTGTATATATGTTTGGAAGTAAAAATGGGTATTTTGTACTTTTTAGTATATCTTTGGGTGTAAAAGTTCTCAAATACAATTTATGAATTTTTAATACATTTTTACTTAGTGTAATATTTATAATTAGATTTAATTTTCACTGTGCTGAATGTCGAATCGTCTATCTACTCTGCCAAAAGCTGTCCCCGACGATCGTTTGCAGGCTTAAATTCCAGAGATAGTGATGTGAAGTCACGTACAACCAAACGATTTTCACCTCATAATTGCACCTATTTCAGGGTGATATCCAGCTAAGCAGGAGGTTTATATACGTAATGTTGCTTGGGTGAGCTTCGTGGAACCGTGGAGAGTTTGTTTGGGTTGCTGGGTGATTGCACTAGCACATTGGGCGAGGGCTAAGGATTCCAGATGGCGGAAGCATAATGTGCCACAGTTTTTTAGCGCCTGAGCAGGTTTTAACGTGGGACCGTTGCACTGGTTACATCTAATCGATGAGGAGTTTGGGTAGAGCCGTCTTTGGGGAACGCAGCAGAAATATACTTTTGGTCCAGAGTTAGGCGCAATGCAAGCTCTGAGAAAAAGTATTGGGAGCAGTCTTGCTGCATGGAGCTGCTCCAGTGATGATAAACGAGAGGTGAGGTTCAGTTCACTGGGCAGACTAGTTTACTGGTCAGACAGGGCAGCCCTTGGTTGGGAAAAACCTGAGTCATTCCGGTACGTAGAACCGGCTGTCATGGTAATAGCCGACCTTGAGCGAGTTCGTTTGTGGTCGCTTAGCTCGACATTTCCACGTATGTATGTATCTTTCGATGAATAGCTCACAATCGGACATTAAAACGTGATTACGTACCGATTTTTTTTTATATTTTCTGTATTATTTAATTTTTTCCCGAAATACGTAGTTAAGTGCTGGAGAATCCACATATAACAAACGATTTGTTCTATTCAAAAGTCTAATCGGTAATAACTAACGCAGTTTTTGTCGAAATCACAACTTCCCGCTCAGATACTTATTGCGAGTAACCGGAGCATTAAACCGGAATCTAGAAAATTTCACAGCACTCTTACTGTATGCGTTGGCGGCATGCATTTAACTCATAGCCATAATAATACTAAAATAATTAACAAAGCACAATAAATTGAACACAAACGCTTCTGTTGTTTATGTAATGGCGTTAACCCGTAGAATTACCGCCAGAATCGTCATCGGCAGACTATCGACTACAAAATTATGCAGCCATGAGCTGAGTTGTTGTAGAATTTGTCTTCGGAAAATGCAGTATATTATTACTACGCACAAATCTTTATTTGCGCTTGTATATTAATTATGACAAGTACGACAAATTTATCGTTAAAATATGATATAAGTCCAGATGTATGTAAGTAATTATATTATCACGCTTTTGCGTGTTATATTTTAACATGTTTTGCTGTTGGCATCGCTGTAATGATTTTGGTTCTGCCATTGCCGCTTACTCATTCCTTACTCTTACAATTTTCTGTTTCCTGTGTTCGTGCTTTAACTTACTTTTACTCTAAATAACTCACAACAGGTGTGAAAAAATTCGCAACCATCATCTAGAACAGACGTAAAAGAACTTTTTAAAGCAGTAAAAATCTTACTATAGTAAACCAATAATTGCCGACACGTTGATGATTCAGTTACATGACTTGTGTTAAAATTGATACTCGCTTTGAACTTAAGAACTATAATCGTTTTATAACAAAGGATGGTATCAATGATTTTGAACTTTTGGAAAAATAATTTAATTTAATTGAAGACGTCCTTTCAATAATGTATACAAACATACATTAACATGAAAAAAGAGGTGGTCTGTAAAGTCGGTTTACTGACGATAGTTTAACGTGACAACGTCATAAGAAAATACTGATGTAATGGTTGCAATTTTCAAAACAAAATTCTAATTTTATTTGTTTGATAGATATTTTGTATGAATATAGAGAAGGAGGTAAATGGAATCGCAATGGAATTGATCAAGTTACATTTACACAAACGTGAAAAATTACGAAACATTTATCAAATTCATGAAAGATATGTTCAATTTCGATTGTGCATCAGATGTTAATAAATCAACAACACTAAGAGGCAACATCAATGATTTGCCTTTTTCAAGACACATTACACTCGAAACACCCCCTTTCATTTCCTACTTTTCCTATCATCGTCCTATTCTCAACAGAGAAATGGTTCATTACCATGCACAGAGGAAGAAGGCATATGCAAATACAAATATGTGAATTTATATACATATGCGCATATACATACAAAAATATGCTCACTCAAGTAAGAGAGAGCCAGATGTAGCACGTTGCCGTTCGTTCGGCGCTCTCGCTTGCAGTTCCAGCAAGGCAAGAATCAAGATGGATTGAATAAGGTGACAGCATTCACCCAGCTGAATTTTTCGCCGTAGGTATGGCTTACGTCAAATTGATATGCTTTGTTTGTATGTATTGGTATGTTTACATTCGTATGTTTACATTTGCTTGCTGATTTTGACATGATGCTTGCACCAAACGCAACAACAAATACATGTAGGGTTTTACTTATATGTGTTTGCTGTCACCTGTAATAAATTCGCCTTGGCAAGAATGATAGAAAGAAGATTGCGCCCATCAGAGAGTACGTTTGCTGAGTTGTGCAGTATTGCCAACCATTTGCTCTTCGCAATAAATTTAGTGCTTTTTTATACCGAAAATGCGAAAATTTTGAAGTTTCGTGTTTGTTTCTTTTTCTTTTAATTTAAAGCTACTGAAACTTTTAAGTTAAAAAAAACTGTATTATACAAAAGAAGGTTAAAAAAGGCCACTCTGAGAAGATTTTAGTGCTAATGAAAATTAGTTGGTTTTTATAAAATTTGATATTTTGAAAGTGTGAATTTAATTTTTTGCTCCTTTTAAGGTTATGGAAGAATATTAAATGTCCCTCTCTCAACTCTTATTAAGATTGAAAATTTTTTTACATGTTTTAAAAGGCGTTTGAATTTACTGAATGCGGATTAAAACCATAGAGTTGTAATCGTTTCTTCCGGCCATCAATCCTTAGTGGGACATAGGGCATCAAGAGGTGTATTCATTATAAAAATAAGCAACAAAATACCAGAAAATACTAAAGAAACCATACTGACAGTTTTACAAAAAGAGTACCTTATCTAGTTACATAACCTCAAATATAGCAAATAAGTCGTTCCCTTAACAAAAGAGTCTCGCTTGACAACAATAACTTATAAATTAAATTGTACATAAGCACAAAACATTTATTAAAAAAAACGCACATTCTAAAGACAATTTGTCACGCATACAAAGTTCTTTAAATGATTCAATAAAAATTTGTTGTGTTATTTTCTTTAAATGGGAATTTTATATTTTTATATCCAAAGGTAGGCAATACTGCGACGCTTGGAGTGTTCGAGAGAAAGATTCTGCGTAAGATTTTTGGACCTTTGCACGTTGGCAATGGCGAATATCGCAGACGATGGAACGATGAGCTGTATGAGCTTTACGACGACATAGACATAGCGCAGCGAATAAAGATCCAGCGGCTCCGTTGGCTGGGTCATGTCGTCCGAATGGATACAAACGCTCCGGCTTTGAAAGTATTCGATGCGGTACCAGCTGGTGGTAGCAGAGGAAGGGGGCGGCCTCCTCTGCGTTGGAAAGATCAGGTGGAGAAGGACTTGGCTTCACTTGGTGTGTCCAACTGGCGCCGGTTAGCACGAAAAAGAAACGACTGGCGCGCTTTGCTAAACTCGGCCAAAATCGCGTAAGCGGTTATAGCGCCAATTAAGAAGAAGAAGGCAATACTGCAGTAGCGAGAGAGAGATTTGACTGCCGACAGCAGAAGAACACCAACAACACCTACAATCGCGGGCAATGCCACCAGATGTTAAAAAAAGTAAAGCTAAATAAAACTAAGTGAATTATTGAACTAATTTAAAAAAAATGTATATTTTACAAAATTATAAACATTACTTTTAATTAGAACAGACTAGAAAAATGTCATGAAGAAAGAACTAAAACTCTCAGACTAAAAACAAAACAAAAAAAATGCTAAATCAAGTTACGAAAATGGTAATCTGGCCATACTGGAGCTAAAATCACGTAACTCGTTGTCAAATTCGCTGAGAGCAAAGTAACGGGACCACGATAGGCGCCATCTCATTATTCTTTCCATCGTGCCAGTAAGGTACATTAGCTTACATTTGCTTGCGTACAGAATAGATTCGTACATTTGATATGACCACCATATGATTTGTATGCATCTTTACACATATAGATTTGTTCTTTTTGTTTGAAAATTGCGCGAAATTGTATATGTATATGCATGTTTATATACATATTATATAATAGTATACAACATATCTTATAAGGTATGTGGTAAATATTACCATACATTTTTCCTTCATATATATATAACACTGCACAACAGCATTTCTGATGATTGGGTTATGATACATGTTTTTAGTCCAATTTTTAATGACAATTTCAAATCTGTAACTGAAATTCCTGTATCAGCTCTATATGACACATTTGACTTTTTGTAATAAAACACTATAGATTTAAAGATTATTTTATTTTATTGCCTTCTTAAGTTTAAAAAAATTTTCTTTTATATGATTTCCTTGCTGAAGTTGAAGGCATAGAACTGTTGTTAATGATCCAACAATAGTCGGCCATCATGTGTGTGTTCCAGTAACCTTGATAGCGTTTCTCCATCGTACGAAGGTCCTGGTGGAATCGCTCGCCCTGTTCTTCGCTGAGTTCCCCAAGATTGGCTGGAAAATAGTCCAGATGGTTGTGAAGAAAGTGTAACTTAATTCTCATATTACATCCAACCCTTTGGAAGTGACCCCTTAGTTGTTCGACGTGCTGAGAATAGTCAGAACTTTTCTTATTTCCTAAGAAATTTTGAACAAGCCAAACAAACTCATTCCATGCCATTTTCTCAATAACTGTCATAGTGTCTATGAAATTTGAGACTTTTATTAACGACCTTATCTGTGGCCCGTCAAAAATACCCGCTTTTATCTTTTCTGCACTCAATTTCGGAAACTTTTTAGACAGAAAAAGAAAAGAATTTCCATTTTTGCCAAGAGCTTTAACAAATTGTTTTATAAGCCCCAGTTTTATATGTAACGGAGGTAAAATTTTACGATCCCTTGATACTAAAGGTGGGCTTATCACGTTCTGTTGTCCTGGTACTAATGCTTCCCGAGCAGGCCAATCTTTTATAATCCAATGTTGATTTTTAGCTCTACTATCCCATAAGCAAAGAAAACAGGGTAACTTTGTGTAACCACCTTGTTGGCCTAAAAGAAAGTTTACCATTTCGACACATATGACCCAATTGTGTTCCGCATATTTAATTTTGTTTAAAACCAGAGCAATAGTTGTATATTCTTCTTTTACTTTAGTAGAATGTGCAATAGGCAATGAGCCCAATTTGTTCTCATTGTGTAAAGAACACATTTTAAACTCCGTTTTGATGAATATATAAATAAACGCCACTCACTAGAAAAGTAATTTTGTAATCCCATTGCAGCCGTTTAACCAGGTACATTTTTAAAAAATACAAAGTCATCTTCTTCAGCAAAATATTCAAGGAAAGTTTGTTCTCTTCTGCGATAGTAAGAAATTTTAGTTTCTTTTGTGACTAAGTTTCTTTCTTTTAATCTAGACGACAAAATTTCTGAACCAGTCGTTGACAGTCCCAGATCTCTAATGAGGTCGTTTAAATCATCTTGGTTAAATGGTTTTGGTGTTCCCAGGTCACAATCAAAGTCACTATCGCTATTGTCTGTTTTTGCCTCAAAATGTAAAGGTTCTTCCTGTGAAGCACCAGGTTGAGGTTCAGACGACATCGTAGGACTCAAAACACGTCTATGTGCCGATCGTATGGAGGGATATTCCCATTTGCCTCGATTTTTTCGGTTAATGCCAGTTATTTTTACCATACCATACGGCATTCCCATGGCAGCCGGTTCTACGTTACCGGAATGACTCGGGTTTTTATTCCCGACCAAGGGCTGCCGCCCCAGTATACTAGCCCTGTCTAGTGTACCGTATTTTACCCTAAATCTATCGTCACAGGAACAACTCATTGCAGCCAGTTTGCTCCAAATACTTCTCTTCCGGGCTGGCGTCGAACCCAACCCCGGACCTGAAGTATTCTACTGCTGCATTTGCCACAAACGGCTCCACCCGAACTCCACCTCGGTTAGGTGTAACCAGTGCAACGGGTGGTGCCATCTTAAGACCTGCTCAGGCCTTAAGAGTCACAGGGAGTGGTCCACAAGGTATGTGGCCACGTGTTGCTCCCGCTCACAGGCGGTCACCGCCTCCACGGCTACACTGCCCTCAGTGCCGGCACATCACACTGCCGCCACTAACAACACCTCAACGGTCAGGAGCCCCCAAGAGCAACACGACTCCCTCTCCAACCCACAACCCTCCTGCTCCTACCCTAGTGCGTGGACAAACCAGCAGCTCTTGGTCCCCCGCACAGTCTGCTCCGTGTGCCAGACCGTAGTACCTCGGAACCTGACAACTGTCCAATGCAATTCTTGCAGTGGCTGGTGTCACTTTCGGAGGTGCTCCGGCCTGCACACCACCCGTGAGTGGACACGCGACTACGTTGCCCCCTGCTGCAGAGCTCTGCACCCGCAACCGCCCCCCGTGGCGCGGCCATCTGACAACATCAGGCCACTCCCCATTTTGCGGAACGCACAGCAGGACCAACGCAGGCAACATCACGCATCCCTTACCCCCCGAATTACGACGACACTCCCGCGAAGCTTTAAGCTTCTGCAACTGAACTGCAACGGACTCACGAGCAAGATTGACGAGATAGTCGACTTCATGAGTCGGTTCGGAATCAAGATAGCTGCGGTCCAGGAGACAAAACTGCACGCTAGCTCCCCCCTGATTACCAGGGACGGCTACAATGTGCACCGAAAGGACCGCGAGCGAGACAACGGTGGTGGCCTAGCGTTCATAGTACACCATTCAGTGCAGTATCGTCTTATTGATGAAGGCATCGACCGCAGGGACAGCACCTTAGAACGTCAAGGTATAGCTGTCCGGTCAGGCGATGCCGAGCTCGAAATTTACAATATTTACATACCCCCTGTCACCTGCTGCCCGGCAGGATATCTCCCCGATATTGGTGCGCTCATCAGGGGAGAAAACCGATTGGTAGTAGGTGACTTTAACGCGCATCTCGATCTTTGGCATTCAAGCCTGCCAAATGATCGTAGGGGACAGCTATTGGCAGAGCAGATAGACGATTCGACGTTCAGCACTGTAAACGACGACGCCCCCACTAGGGTAGTGGGCAATTGTAGCAGCTCGCCTGATATAACAATTGCTAGCGCTGGACTGATAAATAGCATAACCTGGCGACCTATGCTATCGCTTGCATCAGACCACTTGCCCATTATCATCTCGATCGAGAGACCCGCCGATTTTGTTTCCGCGGATCACCGGTCATACATCAACTTCAACAAAGCTGATTGGACCAGATTCGCGGAATTTACTGAGAACATCTTCGCAGCACATCGGTGGGAGTGCGCGCAGGCGAACGCGCATTCCGCAAGGCGTTTACAGCCGCCGCGGCTCGCTTCATACCTGCTGGACGGATCCGGGAATTACGTCCCAATTTCCCAGCCGAAGCAGCCGTTATGGCAAACGAGCGTGACCGCCTACGCCAGGCCGATCCCGGGGATCCTCGTATAAAGGATCTCAATTTGGAGATCCGGCAACTGGTCACCCAACATAAGCGGACCAAATGGGTAGAGCATCTGAAGTCCTGTAACTTCACCTCTGGTGTGAGCAAGCTCTGGTCCACCGTAAGGTCCCTGTCGAACCCGACGAAGCACAACGACAAGGTGGATATCACCTTCAACGGTCGTACTTCGTCGGACCCGAAGAGATGCGCGAGCTATTTTAGCCGGCAATTTATATTGCATCCTCCGGTCGACAGATCCAAACGTTGTACCACCAGACGGCTGCACAAACTGCCCTACAACAGTGCACCGCTTACTTTCACCAGCGACGAGGTTTAGGGGGCCATCAAACACATGAAACCATCAAAAGCCATTGGCCCCGACGGACTAAACATGCTGATGCTGAAAAAGCTGGGTCCACTGGGAGTAGAATATCTCACAAAGGTCTTCAACCTGTCCATGGCCACTCTCATTATTCCTGATAAGTGGAAATTAGGGAGAGTGGTCCCACTGCTGAAGCCTGGGAAACCCGCCAACCAAGGGGAGTCTTATCGTCCGATAACTCTCCTTTCCCAGTAGTGAAGACACTTGAAGCCCTTCTACTCCCACTCCTCACACAACACCTGACTCCAGCCCCACACCAGCATGGTTTCCGTAGAGTGCACAGTACCACCACGGCACTCACCGCCATAAACACCCAGGTAAACCGCGGACTAAACCAAAACCGCCCCTGCGAGAGGACTGTCCTAGTAGCGTTGGACCTACAAAAGGCTTTCGACACAGTCAGCCACGCCACGCTACTAGATGGCATTTTACAGTCGACACTCCCGCCAGGGCTGAAGAGGTGGACCGCGAACTACCTGAGTGGTCGTCACTCGTCGGTAGTATTTCGAGACCAAACCTCAAAACAGAGAAAAATAAAGCAAGGAGTACCGCAGGGTGGTGTCCTTTCACCCTTGCTTTTCAATTTCTATATTTCGAAACTCCCCCAGCCACCAGAGGGAGTCTCACTGGTCTCATATGCCGACGACTGCACGATAATGGCGTCGGGCAATGACATTGATGGCCTATGCTCAAAAGTAAACGACTACCTCGCCCGCCTTTCTCGCTTCTTCACTGCGAGAAACTTAAAACTTTCTCCCACTAAATCCACGGCGACCCTTTTTACCACCTGGACAAAGGAGGTCAAGCTGCCACTTCAAGTACACGTCGACGACACCCCAATACCGACGATAAGCAACCCCAGAATTTTGGGAGTCACCTTCGACAGCTTGCTCTCCTTCTCGGCGCACACAACCGCTATTGCAACGAGAGTACAGAATCGCAACAAGGTTCTCAAGTCGCTTGCCGGCAGCACTTGGGGCAAAGACAAAGAAATGTTGCTGTTGACTTTCAAAGCAATAGGCCGACCGGTTCTGAACTATGCCGCGCCTGTCTGGTCGCCTGGAACCAGTGATACGCAGTGGACGAAGCTTCAGACCTGCCAGAATACTGCCATCAGGACCGCGACAGGATGTCTCCTGATGTCCCCTATCCAACACCTGCACGACGAGGCGCACATGCTCCCGGTTAAGGAGCATAACAAAATGCTCGGCAAGCAGTTTCTGCTAGGGTGTCACCGTAGGCCTCACCCATGCAGACACCTGCTCGAGCCTGAGCCACTTCCCAGGCACATCAGGAGACACTTCCTCAATTACGTGGACGAGATCCAGGACAAAACGGACAGACCACTCCAGGATCAGACAGTATACAGACAGGCAATTAACGACATTCATCGGGAGACCCTTACCACCTTCCTAAGCTCCCGACCCCCGAATACCGTTATCGGAGTCCAACCACCACCTATCGCAGACGAAGAGCTCCAGCTTCCTTGAGAGTCCCGCGTAATCTTGGCACAATTACGTTCTGGATATTGTAGCAGGTTAAACTCCTACCTGTCCAGAATCGACCCCGACATACTAAACATATGTCCAGCATGTGAAGGTACCCCGCACGACACTGACCACCTCTTCACATGCCCCATCAAACCCACTCATCTAACACCTCTCTCCCTCTGGACCCAACCCGTCGAAACTGCCAGTTTCCTGGGCCTACCGTTAGATGAGCTAGACGAAGACGACCGGTAATTACACTACACTGACAGGGCGAAGATACTGCTACAACAACAACAACAACAACAACCATACAAAAAGAACAGTCGTCGTGGTGGTTCACAGGTTCAATCCAGATCATAGCAGTTTCGTATCTAAATTTATTCCTTTTCTTATTCGACCACAAACGGAGAAACTCAACTCACGTTTTGCATACCTTTTGTGGAATCCAAGGCTTATTTTTCATTTCCATTGGATGACCGAAGTAATTTTTGTACGCCTCATTTACGAACGATGTCACATTCAAACGGTGTTTTTGAAACATATACTCTCCGCAAATAAAACAAAAACTATTCCGGTCATTTATACAAACTCGTCTTGACGATGCCATAACAAATAATATTAAGAAAACTTAATATTTGTTTAAATATTCGTCAATTAACACTGAAATATAGTGATTTTTTTGTGATAGCTATAACTCGTAAACAGGAGCTGTTACAAAAAAAATGAGGGTATATTTAGTATCAGCGTTGTCAAATTAGTAAACATCAAGTATCAAAAGATATTCATCAGACAAAAAGTGCGATTTTGTTTCTTTGTGTAATAATAAATTAATAATAAAAACATTAAAACAACAGGTATTATTAACAACTAGTCGTCACTAATTATAAATTCGGTAAGGATGATGATGATACACTTGGTTTTATTTTAAATTCTGCAAGTAAATCAAATTAATAATAATCAATAAGAAGGCATATGCAAATACAAATATGTGAATTTATATACAAATGCGCATATACATACATACATTGAACGTTGCCGAATGCGGGGGCCGATTGTGTTCTTTGTCGTTCGTTCCGCGCTTTTGCAGTTCAAGCAAGGTAACGACCATGAGCAAGATAACGACCATGAGCAAGATAACGACGATTGAGCAAGATAACGGCACATTTTTTCGTGCTTGCAGCCGGCTAAATCGAATTATAAGACGTTATCACGTCAAAAAGCCGCGCACTTGTTTCAAAGTAAGTTTCTAACTTACAAAGAAACATAGACTTCCTATAATCTCCCCGCTAGTTTTCAAGGGTGTGGAGATTCCTTTGAAGGAAAATTAACACTTCGTGTTACACATTGGCTCTATACTTCTGTAGTTAGACCAACCTTAATATATGGAATACTTGTAGGGTGGCCATCTGCTCAAAAGGCGAGTTACGCTAAAATCTTGAGTAAGGTCCAAAGAACAGCTTTTTTATGCATCTCTGATGCTCTAAGGCCTACCCCAAACAAATCGTTGGAAGTGCTAATTAACTCGCCTGCACCAAATTTTGTAGGAAGACACGTTGCCGCGTTTAGACACAAAAGTATGGCGGTTTGACCCACCTCTATTTTGCATATTCGGAATAGTGACAAACAAGAAATGGAGTCTATTCCTAGACTCACCTTGGACAAACTCTTTAAGCCGAGCATACCATCAAGCAGAGAGTGGCAAAGACCAAGGTCATGGGGAAGGAAAGAAGTAAATTTCTACACAGATGGTTCCAAGCTTGGGTTGGCTATGGAGTATTTTCGAAGGAATTAGGACTGGAACTATCCGTTCGACTACTACTAGGCAGAAGTTCCAGCTATAAAAGAAGTGGCTACGTATCTAAATACGCATGTCGTAACTAAAACTACAAGAAATATATTCTCGGATACCCAGGCGGTCATTAAATCAATGATTGCGGTTATACTAAGATCAAAGGTTTCGCCGGAATGCCGGTATATGTGACGTGTTCATTATCACCCCTCTTTGGGTTCCGGAGTACAGAGATATTGAGGGAAATTGTAAAGCCGATGAGTTACGCCGGAAAGGTTCTACTCTTCAACTGCTTAGTGATAGATGTACCATTGGGACAGCTATGACCACGAGCAAACCAATAATTAAAAAGCAACATTATCCAAAAGACCCGTAGGCTGTGTAGAGATGAAGGCACATGCTTAACAGCGAGACTTCTGTGAACTGCTTAGCTTTTCAAGAGAGGATATCTCGAAGGTCGTAGCTTGTATGTATGACCGGCCATTGGCTATTTGTCAGGTATTTCTTCAGACTAGAAGTTTTCTCCCATTAATATTGTAAAAGTTATAATGATGAGGAAGAAACAGTTGAGCACTTCCTATCCAATTGTCTAGCCTTAGCTAAAATCAGAACAGGTTTTCTAGGTATTTCTAAATTATGCCATATAATATAAAAAACAATAAGTCCATATTCTAACAATAAAACATTCCAACAAAATAGTGCAAAAATATACTATTTAATCCAGTAAAAATTTAGCTCAAAATTATAAATCATATTATTCTAATATGTATCTAATAGTATAAGGGAACAGAACGGAATGGCTTCGTAATTTTGACTTGGGGACCTTTCACTTCCAGATATAGCAACCGCGAGTAGACGAATCTAAACTAAAATATAACCACATAAAAATGGGTGCCACTACTGTGTGATTGGAGTTTGACCCCATTTTTTAAATTCCTTTCGGAAAAGAATGATTCACAGAACGCAAACTTAAAGTCTCCGAGGTCGGTAACAAAATACTTATACATGTTTTGCGATGTGTTTAGCAGAACTTCTCCTCTAATTCATAGCGACGATTTTTATTAGAAGATTTTTAATGGCAGAAATAGATTCGGGAATTTGGCATTGCCTTCCAGTGTTAGGAAAACTTTGTTTCTGTGATTTGTGTGGCTTGTCCGCGAATACGGCGGCCCCCAAATCTTCTAAAAATATCGCCTAGAAACCTACACCCAGAAGCGTGCACCTCCGCAAATTCACATACCCGCTACTTCTCGTAGATTTAGATTTTATGGCCCGAAATTTCAGCAGTATTTGTGTTCTCCTATGTATTTTTAAATTTATATTCAAGACTTTCTTTTATACGACTTGTTTCTAGTTTTCGCCCCATATTGTATTCTATCTGGGATGCGAATAATCAAGAGATCTACGTCTCAAATATAGGTACATAACTTTCTACTCATTTTCTTCTACGTAAGTATGTATGTACGTGTAAATGTATGTGTATATAATAGGTAATAATGTAGATACATTTGTGTCTAATATTTACAAGCTTTCATATGCGCTTCGATGTTCTCCGCTGAGCTCATTCCGCTCGCACGCCACTTAACTTGCTCGCTCATTTTGTTGTGAGCTTTTACGGCACAAGATCGCAATTTGTTTGGGCGCGATTCAGGCGACATTGGAACACCAACTGCAATGCTTTAATAACAAACAGTCGATCACAAAGCCAAAACAACTACAAAAAACTATATCTCGTCTTTTGCAACCGCTCCAGTCAAGGTAGGGGCGGCGGGTGTGGAAACTACAACGAAAACGACTTGTACGATTGAAAATTCAATAATGATTGTTTAATGATTGTCATAACGATGTTGGTAATTACGATGGTTGTGTGGTTTTGTTGTTTTCTTTATCGCCGGGACTACGTTTCGCATTTTTACGCTCAGTGCATCGTCATTTCTGCTGTTGCTGCCAACAAAGCTTAAGAAGCGGTTTAAGGTGCTTCGGTGAAACTTTTAGTTACTTGAACGACATTTTGCGAGACGGACGTGCACGCGGCTGAATCTCGATGCGAAATTCAAAAAAAGAATAAAAGCATAACTAAGATTCCAAGTAGAGACGTTATTTTCCTAGGAGGATACATCCTCAGCATTTGAATGTTTTTTTCGTTCACAATAATTTTCCAACAAATATCATAAAATCCGCTATTGTTTAAAAGGTGATTTTATAGCGTTTTCTAATATTGTGTTAGAAAATGTTAAACATTTAGGAATACTTTGGAAATTTTTTCGGTTCCAAATAAAAAACTGTAAACTTTTTTGAGGTAATTTTGAGCCTTTACCGCTGATGAACAAAAAATTATGGAACTGTGATATATTGTGGAGAAATTTAGTTCAGCTTCGTCAAATGTGTTTAAAAACTCGACTCCGGTTTTTTAGTGGCGTCTAACTGCTTTGACTTAAAGCTGAGAATATACCTTCATATACAGAAATGTATAGCTGGTGTCCATATGCATTTGCACGTATTAGTTAACATTAAGTTAGCGTTTTTTGTTTTCATTTGGGTGCTTTCTCACGAAAGTTAACACGTATATATGTGCATATGTGCATTTATCTGTATACTAAACGTGACATAAGCAAACTCCAGGCATCCATTTAAAAATGCGGTTATGTATATTTGTTCTGAAAGCTTGGATTTTTTCGCAATCTTTGCTTGAAGTTCGAATGCTAACCCAAGTGGCATATTTTGCATTGTTATCAACTTTTTTGTTTCTTTACACAGCTTTCTTCAGCAGTTGCTGTCAAAACGAAATATGCAAGTGTATGTATATGTGTGTTAACACAAATGTATGTATGAGTGTACGTGTACGAGCATATATTCTAAAATAAAGTGAGTCCGTCCGATATATCTACGAAAATGCTATTAATATTCACATTTATACATACACACGTATAATTCCTTAACTCCTTGATGACTAGAAGTAAGCAGTGGTTGCAGGCTTTTTATTAGTTATTTATTTTTCAATTCAAATCAAAATATTTTCCAATTCTTCCACAACAAGTAAAAATGAGAAATAACATTTTTTACTCGTTACTCAAAGGCGTTATTTTCATTACAAAAAAAACGTTTCATATAAAATATAAATAACTAGCATTTCCCAGTGGGCTTCGCACCACCATACATAAAATGTGTTTTTATATCGCAAGAAATTTTTCATATTAAGTTTTCTTTATAGAACTCGTAAAATGTTTAAACAGTTGAATTAGTTGATTTTTTTTCATTCAACATAGTTTCTAAAGATGTCACAATAGCCTTTTCTGTACTTTTTTAAAATTTGATTGTGGTGGTCACCTATATACAGGTAAGGTGAAAGAGCCGATAAAAACTTGTAATTAAACTTTGATTCTTTAATTTCCATTTCAATTTTTTACGCTAAATAAATTATGGTAAAATAAATAAAGTTAAAAATGTTCTTCCAGTTCCTCCTGGAGCATTCAATTTTTTATTATATTTGCGTCCAAAATGACTTGCAATTCGATAAAAAATTGATGCGAAAGTTGATTGCATCGCAAAATAAAATTGTTTTCTTGAGGGCGAATCATCAATCGATACGAATAAAAATTCATCGCACTGACGGTTTTCGTTGATTTTTGACCTGCGATGCAAAAATTAATCAGCGTATGAAAATTATTTAAAAATCATATTTAAACAAAAATAAAATGTGTATGTACCAGTTGTTGGATTTATCATTGGTATGTTGATATGATAGCCATCGTCCCCTCTCCAAAACAAAATGGGGTATTGCAATGCATCATAACAGCGATGGAGTTCTGAAATACGTTGTTATTGCTCATTTCTACGATACAAAACAATATCTCGTGGCTGAAACTGTAACAACAATAGCTACTTCATCAATCGTTGGTACATTGAATCGTCTGGCGTGCTCCCAATTGGTGATTTATCGGCTTTTATTATGATTTTGTGGCCATCGGTGGGCATCAGATCGAGTGCCACTTTGAACAATTTCCACAATTCATTGTGTTGATGGAACATTGTTTGCAATTCATTCACGATTGATCTTCTCGTATTCGTCGAAATTGCACAGCGCTGATCTAATTCACGATTCTCATCACCAATAAAATATATTTGCAAAAATTGATGGTCACCATCTGGGAATGGTAGCAAAGACCCAGCTCTATGGTTTATTTGACCTTGAATCTGTAAAGTTCGAGAAATATATGTAGATAACGGATCTGAATTTTTAAAAACATTTTAACTGGTTGTAGTACATAAGAATGCAATCTCTTAACCTGAAGGCGAGTTCCCAATTGGTCTATATCTGGAGTGTTTAGTTACCCAGCGAAAAGAAAAGTCCTCTTTTCATTATCATTTATCAACAACTTACAATGGATACTCATGTGGTTCAAACACATCCTAGGGTTATCCAGGTCCACGTTTTGGTCTATATCTTGAGGCCCTAGTTACGGAGGGGCATTAAAAATACTCTATACTATAGCAATCATCAACAGCTCCCATTTGCTACCCATATTGTACGAACACATCCTTAAGTTATCGGGGTCCACATTTTGGCCGATATCTCGAGACCCTAGTCACGGAGCGGCATCAAAAATACTCTATACTATAGAATCATCAGCAGCTTCCATTTGCTACCCATATTGTACAAACACATCCTAGGGTTATCCAGGTCCATGTTTTGGTCTATATCTCGAGACCCTAGTTACGGAGGGGCATTAAAAATACTCTATACTATAGCAATCATCAACAGCTCCCATTTGCTACCCATAGTGTACGAACACATCCTTAAGTTATCGGGGTCCACATTTTGGGCGATATCTCGAGACCCTAGTCACGGAGCGGCATCAAAAATACTCTATACTATAGAATCATCAGCAGCTTCCATTTGCTACCCATATTGTACAAACACATCCTAGGGTTACCCGGGTTCACGTTTTGGCCTATTTCTCGAGACCCTGGTATCCGATTCTTAAAATTTCAAAACACAAACCATCTACTAAATAGTACAAACAAAGCCTAAAAATTTGGTTTGGATAGGTGAGCCCGTTCTTGAGTTATAAGATTACCAAGGAAATGTAATTTCTTTTTATATATGTACTAGCATCACCCAGTGGGCTTCGCACCACCATACATACAATGTTTTTTTTATATCGCAAGAAATTTTTCATATTAAGTTTTCTTTATAGAACTCGTAAAATGTTTAAACAGTTGAATTAGTTGATTTTTTTCATTCAACATACTTTCTAAAGATGTCACAATAGCCTTTTCTGTACTTTTTTAAAATTTGATTGTAGTGGTCACCTATATACAGGTAAGGTGAAAGAGCCGATAAAAACTTGTAATTAAACTTTGATTCTTTAATTTCCATTTCAATTTTTTACGCTAAATAAATTATGCTAAAATAAATAAAGTTAAAAATGTTTTTCCAGTTCCTTGAATGCTCCAGTTTTTATTATATTTTCGCCCAAAATTAATATTAACATAATACACTTACAACCACAACAGTACAACAGAAACGCTCATAAGCGGCTGTGTATTTGTTATTGTTTTTCCCATACGGGCATTTCGTATGAGAGGACACCATTACTCACATAAAATATCATAACTCAGGAACGGCTGCACCGATTTCAATCAAACTTCACACAAACCACCTCCTCAAAGATAGAAAAGGACTCTAAAATTTTTGTGTCAATCGGTTCGACAACTTGAAATAACCCAGGATCAGCAGTGTGGTTAGGAATTTCAGCTGATATAAGGCTATCGATTTGATTCGGAGTTATTTTATGTACCAGCCAAATTAGTATATGTGCGTGCGGCAATCCCCTTTTCTGCCATTCGATGGAGTACATATGGCAACGCACCTCCCCAAATACATATAATTTCACAATTAAATCCATAAGTGCTTTACATTTTTGCCGAAATGGATACTCATGTGGTTCAAACATATCCTAGGGTTATCCAGGTCCACGTTTTGGTCTATATCTCGAGACCCTAGTTACGGAGGGGCATTAAAAATACTCGATACTATAGAATCATCAGCAGCTTCCATTTGCTACCCATATTGTACAAACACATCCTAGGGTTACCCGGGTCCACGTTTTGGATTACATCTCGAGACCCTAGCCACGGAACGGTATGAAAAATACTCTATACTATAGAAATCATCAACAGCTTCCATTTGCTACCCATATTGTACGAACACATCCTTAAGTTATCGGGGTCCACATTTTGGGCGATATCTCGAGACGCTAGCCACGGAGCGGCATCAAAAATACTCAATACTATAGAATCATCAGCAGCTTCCATTTGCTACCCATATTGTACAAACACATCCTAGGGTTACCCGGTTCCACGTTTTGGATTATACCTCGAGACCCTAGTCACGCAACGGTATGAAAAATACTCTATACTATAGAAATCATCAACAGCTCCCATTTGCTACCCATATTGTACGAACACATCCTTAAGTTATCGGGGTCCACATTTTGGGCGATATCTCGAGACCCTAGTCACGGAGCGGCATCAAAAATACTCTATACTATAGAATCATCAGCAGCTTCCATTTGCTACCCATATTGGCTGTATACAATATAGAAGGCGTATTATTACGTTCTTCAGCTCTGGAATCATCTTGAGCTTATTGGCATAGACCATACTTTTCATGCAACCCCAGAGAAATAAATGCAACGGTGTTAAATGGAACGAACTCAGCGCCGATTTGACCTCGTTGTTTCGTGAAATAATGCTAAAGCCAATAGTACCAATCGTCTGAGAAAAAAATTAGTTAAAAAAGTTAACATACCACAAATAATTGCTGTCAATGATCTGGATAACTTGAATCACCCCATAGAATCAGTTTCTCCTACCGACAATCGGTTTTTATGAGTTCAGAACTGCACTAATACAATTAAATATTAACCCTTTGCGGTCGTATTAAATTTGAACATGGGTGTCGTACTGGTCGGAATTAGTTTCCGTTGAAAGAGCAGTGATAAATAAAATTTAAGATTAATTAATTCTATAAATAAAAACGGTATAAAATTAGAATGGTTTCTTGCTGTGGTGGCTGAGAGTAGACATACGACCGCAAAGGGCTAACATAGCCAGATCAGTGGGTGAATGAAAAAAAAACTGTCATACATGTTCTGCCCGTTTATCAGCAAAGCGTATTTTAATCTTGTGATAACCACACATTTTTACCTGGCTACTTGAGGCTCAGTGTTTATTTTTTTATCCATACAATATTTGCCGGCATTATTATTCTCATGGCTTTTTCATTAAAAATCAATGGTCTACGGTTTAAATACCATTTCTTAGCGCGTTACTGCTGTGAAAACACTGTGAGCGATGAAAAAAAGCAAAAAGATGTATATTTTTTTTGAGTAAAACTCTTATTACTTTTTATTATGAATAAACAAATAAAAACTCACGCAGTGATAAAAACATTAAAATACTGAGCATTTTATGCGTGAAGTAGAAGTAAACGGTGACAGCATCCCTCACTTTTTTTAAGTAACTATTTCATGATTTCTGAATGTTATTAGTCAAGTGAGTGATTGCCGAACGCAGCGAATCTTAAGTAATGGATTAGCAGACCACCCATGAAATCCTGCGCGAGATTGGAGAAATCTACGGGCTGCACCTTAAAATGTAGATATTTAAATATGGTATGAGAAACGCTATTTATAGCTG
This sequence comes from Anastrepha ludens, assembly GCF_028408465.1. Lineage (NCBI taxonomy): Eukaryota > Metazoa > Arthropoda > Insecta > Diptera > Tephritidae > Anastrepha > Anastrepha ludens. The sequence goes on from NC_071501.1 coordinate 127,271,761, forward strand.
CATTTAAACAGTATAATTTATATGCAATATATACATATATGTACATATATACTTATATATGTATGTATAAATCAGATAGATCATATTCAACCGGGCCGACTTAAAAATGAAAAGGCAAAATTTTGTGGAATTAATACCAACTAGATTGAACGAGGTAATAAAGTTGAATGAAAGATAGCCGGAATATTAAAAGCAAATAATAATTTTAATGTAATAAATGCCATTTACTTTTTAAGACGTGTAAAATTAGTATTTCAAGAATAAGTGATTTATTTTCGACTTTTTTCTTTATTGTTTACAAACCTTTGATACCTGCGTTAAAATGTTTTATTTTTTATCAGTAAATGTACTGAAATTAAAGGTTTACCATAGATAAAATAAATGATTACTTATAACTGACGCCCACAGTAAGAGCGCACCAAAGTGGGACTTGTCCGCCGGTCACACTCAGGTGAAAGAAAATAAACAAGAATTAGGTAGATAAGCATATGTAAATGTTTATTGCAATATATTTGTAGTTGATGGATGTATGTGCGTAGGCATATGTTAAGTATACTTTTATTTGATATGCGGTGGTGTGACACTCTCGCTGCGGTGATTTATTGGAAGTATTCAAGAAGTAATTTTCTAATGTATGTAATTCGGGCTGAATAACTTAACGAAGGTATGGCTTGGCGGAAAATTTCAACTCAATGGATTTCTTTTTGTGTGGCTAATTCTTAGCAGATTAATACTAAACTTTTGTTAAATAAAAAAATAAGAACCCATTTACTTAACTAATAATTAAACGTATTTTTCATCATAATATCGAAGTTTAACTTAAAGGTTGCGACATTTTTTTTCATCTGCTTATAGTTAGAGTTGAATGTGACTGTTCTCATTATTTCTGTTTACGTTTGCTACGCTATTTATCGACGATTGCGGTTAACCACTAATTAAGAAAATATTATAAATACGATACGCGTTGACATAAATAAAATGAAATGAAATTATCATTTCTGCACGGCGCCATATTGGCGACGAAAATTGTGAGTGCGAGTGTATGTGTGTACGAGTATGTAAGCATTCGTTTTTCGATGTTTTGAGATGTGTGAGAATACTCTGAGCCGTTTGGTTCGATTGCCATATTCAATGGCACTTTGGAGTCGCTTTGCTACCTCGAGCATATAAGTGATTATTTGACCGCGTAAATCTGTAAATAATTAATGTAAATAAAGCAAAGGGAAACATTTAGAGTGAAAAAAAATGAAAACTTGTCATAAATAAACAAAAGCACAAATTCGTTTTGACTTTCATTTTACCTTTTCAACGAAAAACAGACAATGGAATTCTGGGGTATTTGCATGAAATAAGTGATTATATACAAACAAGCAAACCCGGCCCCCTTCGCTGGGCACACTAAAATAGAATAGATATGGTTTAGAACAGAAAATATATGATTTTCATATTATTTATTTCTTTATTCTTTATTCAAGCGCTTTGGCATAAACAATATTTTTTGTTTTTGAGTAAATCTATACTAATATTATAAAGAGGAAAACTTCGTTTGTTTGTTTGTTTGGTTGTAATGAATAGGCTCAAAAACTACTGGACCGATTTTAAAAATTCTTTCACCATTCGAAAGCTACATCATCCACGAGTAACATGGATTATATTTTATTTTGGAACTAGGGCTCGAGATATAGGTCAAAACGTGGACCCGGGTAACCTTCGGATGTGTATGTACAATATGGGTATCAAATGGAAGCTGTTGGTGGATGCTTTAGTCCAGAGTATTTTTCATGCCGCTCCGTGACTAGGGTCTCGAGATAGAGACCAAAACGTGGACCCTAGAATGTGTTTGTACAATATGGATATCAAATTGAAGCTGTTGGTGAATGCTTTAGTACAGAGTATTTTTCATGCCGCTCCGTGACTGGGGTCTCGAGATATAGGTCAAAACGTGGACCCGGGTAACCTTTGGTTGTGTATGTACAATATGGGTATCAAATGAAAGCTGTTGATAAGTGCTTTAATACGGGGTAATTTTCATACCTATTGATGACTAGGGTCTGGAAATATACATATGCCAAAACGTGGACCCGCCGTGTCTTTACACCGAATTAAACCAAACTTACACACATTGTTAAGGAGCTATTGAAGATGGTTTCCGTATAGTTTGGATACCTATTGGTAGATAGGGTCTCGAGATATAGGTCAAAACGTGGACCCGGGTAACCTTCGGATGTGTATGTACAATATGGGTATCAAATGGAAGCTGTTGGTGAATGCTTTAGTTCAGAGTATTTCCATCCGCTCCGTGACTAGGGTCTCGAGATAGAGACCAAAACGTGGACCCTAGAATGTGTTTGTACAATATGGATATCAAATGAAAGCTGTTGATAAGTGCTTTAATACGGGGTAATTTTCATACCTATTGATGACTAGGGTCTCGAAATATATGCCAAAACGTGGACCCGCCGTGTCTTTGAACCGAATTAAACCAAACTTACACACATTGTTAAGTAGGTATTGAAGATGATGTCCGTATAGTTTGAATACCTATTGGTGGATAGGGTCTCGAGATATAGGTCAAAACGTGGACCCGGGTAACCTTCGGACGTGTATGTACAATATGGGTATCAAATGAAAGCTGTTGGTGAATGCTTTAGTACAGAGTATTTTTCATGCCGCTCCGTGACTGGGGTCTCGAGATACAGGTCAAAACGTGGACCCGGGTAACCTTTGGTTGTGTATGTACAATATGGGTATCAAATGAAAGCTGTTGATAAGTGCTTTAATACGGGATAATTTTCATACCTATTGATGACTAGGGTCTCGAAATATATGCCAAAACGTGGACCCGCCGTGTCTTTGCACCGAATTAAACCAAACTTACGCACATTGTTAAGTAAGTATTGAAAATGGGTTTCGTAAAGTTTGGTTGTAATTCGTAGCACTGGCAACGGGTACAGCGTTCTTTTGAACCAGCCATAATGTCGCTTACTTTTTTAACGCTTGGGGCGGAACTGAACTGTCAAATTGACAGTGTGAGTTACAATGTGTCAATATTTCTTTCTGATTTGGATGCCATAAGGAAAAAACGTAAGTGCAACATGTAAAAATTGTTTGTGAATTTTTTTGGAAAATCAGGAAAAAAGAAGATTGTTTTTAAATTTCAAATCAACGCATATGATTAAACAATCGTCTTTTTTCCTGATCATCCATGAATTTTTCGTTTCAATTTATATGTTTTATTAAGCATTGGAGCTGTTTTAACCATTATCCATTTATATTTTTCAAAAAAAAAAAAAGAAAAAAATTTTTTTTTCCATGAACACATAATTTCATTCGGATTTCACATTAAATTCTCAAATTTCGTAAGAAATTGTTCACTGTTCCAAAATCCACTCCAAAAAAATTCAAAAACAATTTTTACATGTTGCACTTACGTTTTTTCCTTATGGCATCCAAATCAGAAAGAAATATTGACACATTGTAACTCACACTGTCAATTTGACAGTTCAATTCCGCCCCAAGCGTTAAAAAAGTAAGCGACATTATGGCTGGTTCAAAAGAACGCTGTACCCGTTGCCAGTGCTCCGAATTACAACCAAACTTTACGAAACCCATTTTCAATACTTACTTAACAATGTGCGTAAGTTTGGTTTAATTCGGTGCAAAGACACGGCGGGTCCACGTTTTGGCATATGTATATTTCCAGACCCTAGTCATCAATAGGTATGAAAATTACCCCGTATTAAAGCACTTATCAACAGCTTTCATTTGATATCCATATTGTACAAACACATTCTAGGCTCCACGTTTTGGTCTCTATCTCGAGACCCTAGTCACGGAGCGGCATGAAAAATACTCTGGACTAAAGCATCCACCGACAGCTTCAATTTGATATCCATATTGTACAAACACATTCTAGGGTCCACGTTTTGGTCTCTATCTCGAGACCCTAGTCACGGAGCGGCATGAAAAATACTCTGGACTAAAGCATCCACCAACAGCTTCCATTTGATACCCATATTGTACATTACATCCGAAGGTTACCCGGGTCCACGTTTTGACCTATATCTCGAGCCCTAGTTCCAAAATAAAATATAATCCATCTTACTCGTGGATGATGTAGCTTTCGAATGGTGAAAGAATTTTTAAAATCGGTCCAGTAGTTTTTGAGCCTATTCATTACAACCAAACAAACAAAGTTTTCCTCTTTATAATATTAGTTTAGATGTATGTATGTATCTGCGTAAACATTTTTACAAAATACTTGTCTTTGCATTTTTTACTTTTGCGTCATTCCATATACTCGTATGAAAGTAAAAAAAAGTAAATACAGTTAAATAAATGCATTTTGGTGAACTTTAAATTCCAACAGCTTATGAAATAATAATGTGTTGACATTTTCTACTGATCGGTGGTTTGGTTGATTCGACATAAATAGGCCTGTCTGGGGTCTCCTTTAGTATACTGCGGAATTCAATAACATTTAGGCTCTTTTTGGCATTAGCCTCAGTGCAGGATCGCATCGTATGGAAGTTTAAACTTTGACAAATCGAGCTAAACGAAACTTTTCCAAACAGTTATGTTGAAAGTACTCGTGGCCTATGCAGTGTATCTTTTATAGCACCTTGTAAATTCTGATTGCGCGCCGAAAATTCTAATTCTGATTATAAAATGTTTTAAGTAAAATTAGCAAGCAAAACTTGAAATAAGGTCGCAGGAAGGCATAAAATAGATAAAAACTGAATGAACAAAATGAATAAAATGCTGCTGAGTATTCTTCACTTTATACGTAGCAGATAAATGGTATTTCGAATTCACAAAACGCTGTATGTATATATGTAGGTACATATAGGTCTATATATGTGAACTGGTCTATGAAAAGGTACCTTACGTGTCAAAAATCATTTTTCACTTTTTTGTTGATTCGAATAGTGTGTGAAAGGCTCTTTAAAATGGTGAAAACCAGAAAGTCATAATTTGTTTAAAAGTTTGTTAAAAGTAAAAAAAAAGAAAAGTACAAATACGAAAAAGAATGATTTTTTTGTCATGATGCAAATTAGAATAACGAAGACAATAATCGTAGAAGAATCTCGTATTCAGTACTTCGAAGAAGAATCGTATTCAGTACTTCAAAAAATTTTTGTCACCGGGTCTTATAAGTTTTTTTTGGCATGGATGTCGGTACAAAAGCTAACTTATTTTTTAAAATGATTTCTGCGATTTGCATTAACTTTTTCTTATTTATTTATATATAAAAAAATGTTTTTCACTGCTTCTGTGATTTTATTGATACTGTGATCTATGCTGAAGAAAATAAGTCAAACCGGATTGAAAAATATTAATATTTAAAAAAGTTACAAGGGTTTTTAGAAGTTTAAACTTTAACTGCTGTTTTCTCGAAAACTTGTTTTCGCACGTAAGGTACCTTTTCGTAGACCAGGTCACATATATATACCCCTTTACTAATTCAATACAAGCTTAAAACTTTATACGTCTCTGAAACTACCAAAAATCTCAAAAAGGGGTTTTTATTATTAAAATACAAATACTTTTTTCCTACGTTGGCTCTTAGCAATTATAGGGGTTTAGGTTTAATGTTAAATTGAGTTGTTTTGGGCAAATTCTCTTCTTCTTAATTGGCGCGATAACCGCTTACGCGATTTTGGCCGAGTTCAACAAAGCGCACCAGTCGTTTCTTTCTCGTGCTAACCGGCGCCAATTGGACACACCAAGTGAAGCCAAGTCCTTCTCCACCTGATCTTTCCAACGCAATGGAGGCCTTCCTCTTCCTCTGCTACCACCAGCTGGCCCATTAAACGTGCATAAAAAGCTCTACATGCTTGACAGGTATTCGGGCCAAGAACTATACTTTTTGTGATAATCATTTTTAGAGAGGAAAGCCAAATGGAGGGCACTACTGTTGTGCAACGCCTCTGGCCAGCTAAGGTCTTCTAATCACCATGGAGTAATTTTTTTTTTTTCTTTTGGAATCAATATTGTTTTGACAGTAGCAACTCTTTCCCTCTGAAAATATTGACAGAAAGCAGTATCATATCTCAGTGGTGCGGAGCGAAATGATTCATTTTACGCTTGAATAACTTTGAAAAATAATTGTAAACTTATCCTAACTTATCCAAAGACAATTTGTGCAGCCCAAACAGTGCATTTATTGAAAAGAGATTCCACTTATGAGAAAAGAACAAACTTTATGAATCGCCCGTTTGAAGAAGCAAATAAATGGATATTTTTTAAAATACAAAGAAAAAAATGATGTAACGAGAAAAAATACTACTTATTCATGTGAAATTGAAGAAAGAAAGAATTGGGGAGAAACCCCATCGATTTCTCAATAAAGCTGATCAAGTTTTTATAAAGATCATTTTGCGCCTACTTAGGAACTATATAATTTTTTTATACATTTTGTGTCCCTTTTTTGTATTGCCCTCTTGTGCTGAGGTGGTAAGTGCCTACCAACACACATACACACATGTTAAAATGCATTTGTTTACTTGGTGGCCGCCGTATCCGAATGGGTTGGTGCGTGATTACCATTCAGAATTCACAGAGAGAACGTTGGTTCGAATCTCGGTGAAACACCAAAATTAAGAAAAACATTTTTCTAATAGCGGTCGCCCCTCGGCAGGCAATGGCAAACCTCCGAGGATTTTCTGCCATGAAAAAGCTCCTCACAAAAATATCTGCCGTTCGAGTCGACTTGAAACTGTAGGTCCTTCCATTTGTGGAACAACATCAAGACGCACACCACAAATAGGAGGAGGAGCTCGGCCAAATACCCAAAAAAGGGTGTACGCGCCAATTATATATATATATATATATACTTGCATGTTGCCGTAATCTCTTCCTCAACTTTTCTATACCTGCTTTTGATTCGCCATTGTGGCATTGTGTTGATTTTTTTCGTATATCACTAACACAATTTAAGAGTTTTTATAAACACATCCCCTGTTACGTCAGTCCATCAGCTGATTCTTTCAAATTTGCTGAGAGCCGGATAACGGTCTGTTATTGGCCACACCTTCTCAATTATTTCTGCTTTTTAGCCGCATTGATCTATTTTGTTGACAACTGACAATGAAAGTAGTTGTGAAGAAACTCGGTTGCGCAAGAAAACATAAATAAAATATAAAAAATGTAGTAATCACGTATACTTATACACTATTCTCAAAAACAATAAATTTAGTATACATGGAAAAACTGATCTAAGAAAGTTGCTTACGAGCTAAGCCATTACAAACAAATCCGCTTAAAGTACCATCTTAATTTCTAATACCAATTTTTCGCGATCTTAATCAAAAAGTGGTGATTTTACTCGTCAGCAGCTTTTATGTGCACACATACTGCGAAATTTCTTTTTAGGTACAAACTTAATTTATTGGAAAAATATTCGCTTAAGTAGATGAATCCGATGAATGTAAATGTTTGTTTTTCTAGAAATAAATTCTCAACCATAATAAATACACAGAGTTTCTCACATTCATATAAGGGTTTATATTTCAGTCTGATTTGGAAATTGTGAAGGCGTAAATGGCGTGGGAGGAATTTTTCTAAAGTATTTGTGTGTGCGTTGTCTGAAGATGTTTTGTAAGTTAACCATAATAGTATTTTTCTAGTAAATACGAGTATAATTCCATTTTAATAAAATGGCCCAACAATTATAGTTACTTTTTCAATAATGTCTCACATATTTTTTCCATCTTAATATCGTATTAAATTATCTTAATTTGCATTTAATTATTAAACGTAATGTTCATGTCACGACTTGCACAGATTCTCTGACAAAGTGACTTTTACATTATTTGTAGTTGGTAATTAGCTGTGAGAATGAGAAATGTTTGTGGATGTACAAATTTTTGCATGTTTCTACGTAAACTATATATTTTGGAAAAAATATTAGAAATTAAATAATTTTTATTGCAATCGAACATTTTTTTGGTACAAATTACAATTATTAACCCCTTGTTCAGGTTTTTTTCCAATGGCCAAAGTTAATGATTTCTTCCTTTTTTTTGGTAATTATTCACTCAACCATCCTCGGTATGAGTAGAAGATAATTATAAATTTGTACCTTTAGCATTTTTGTTTTCCATTTTTATTATTATTATTTTTTTGCTTTGCGTATTATATGCTTGATTTTAAATTGACATATAAGACAGCTAAATCATAGTCTTTTGACACTTCAATTGAACGGTTTACTTGTGGAATGTGGAATGTATGTAAACATCGTTTGATGAGACAATCTTCTGAAAAGATGTAGGCTTAAAATTTCACTTACCTTTATTTAAAGACACTAGAAACAAATATAGGCAATTTTTCCTAAGTTACATACATACATATGCTTATGAATGCGTACATAACTGCATATATAATTGCACATAAGCTGAGTTTCTTAAACGTAGTATATAATACATATATAGGGTGGGCCATGTAAAATTTGTTTTTTGAATCGGCTATAAAAAAAAAAAACGAATCAATATTTTTTTAAACTTGTTTTTTTTTTATTTTGAAGATTGAACATTGTCATTTATGAATGAAAAATAATATCGTTCAAATGACTGCCACGACTGGCTTTACAGTAGGCCATTCGATCAACCCAATTTTTAAGCACATTTTCGATTGTTTGGGCTCCAATTTCATGAATGGCAACTTCGATTTCGTGTTTTAAAGCATCAGTCGTCTCTGGATGGTTTGGCAGTGTGACAAGTTGCACCGTCCTGTTGAAACCAAATGTCGTACATGTCTCTTCAATTTTTGGAAACAACTCGTTGAGCATGTCACGGTAACCGCGGCTCCTCGCTCATTTTCGAAAAAAAATGGCCCGATGATGCCGCCAGACCAAAAACCGCACCAAACAGTTACTCCCTGTGGATGCATTTGCTTCTCTACAGTAACGTGTGGATTTTCTGAGCTCCAAATCCGACAATTTTGCTTATTGACGTAGCCACCGATGTGAAAATCAGAAAAGAAGAAGAAGACTCACCACTTTGGAAATAGGTTTTCAATATTTCCCAATTTTGTTCAAGCGTAAATGCCAAACCTTTAAGTGAATTATGAACACATTTGACATGTCATTTGTGTTACCATTCTCAAAAAAATAGGCGGTTCAAAAAGCAAATGCTATATGGCCCACCCTGTACATATATGTCTGTACAGACCTAGCGAAGTGAAACTTCCCGCCCGGGGTTTGCGCGTAGTTCGGACACGTTTGTTGAAAGGCTATTTACGCATCGACTCACTTTGAACACAACAAATGCAAACAATACATAAATAGTCTACACACTCTATACAAGTAATTTTGATTAAATTTTCAATCGTTGCAATAGTTTTGCCTTTTTCGCTATTCACTTTTACCGGTCGCTGGAGTATACCTTGTAATTGGCATTCGTTTATAGACAAAGTGTTGGCCAAGAGGCGATTACAATTTTCCTCACTGCTTTCTGCGTGTTTTGCTGCCAGCTTTCTTTTGATTATAAATTATTCAATAGTTCGCAATTATTTTGTAATTTCTTGACGATTGGCCGACTGAAAAATATATCATTCCAGCTATCTCGAGCATATTGGCAAGTACCAGTATATTTGTGTGCGCCGTTGAATTATGCCATTTAAATATATTTAATGAAATGATTTTTTATTGCTTATTTGAGATAATATTTTGGTTACAAAGGATAATCTAATTTAGAGCTATCAGATTTTAAACTGAAATAAAGCAACGAAAATTCAAATTGATTGGGTAATCTTTATCAATTTTGTGTAGAACCATTTACAACATTCATTTTTTGAATGACTCGCTGGAGGACTTCGGTCAGTATCTCGTGTGATATCACACGGTCTTAGTGGCCAATGACTGGTTCAATGTGAGAGATAAATTGCTCACCGAAAGGACGGCGCAGTAAATTCATTGTTTCACGGGCTGTTTGCAAGTAGCGTTTTCTTGTTGGAGATACGGGCTTCAATTACTGGCATCAAAAAGTCGTTTGTCATGGGGATATAGCGTTCGCCATTCGCTGCTACATTGGCGCCAGTCTCGTCTTTGAAGAAATATAGGCCGATGATTTCTCCAACCCATAGACCGCACCAAACGGTTGTTTTCAATGAATGTAATGGCTGTTCTTGAATGGCGTCGGGTTGTTCTTCAGCCTAAATACGTCTATTTTCCTTTTTGACGAAGTTGGCCTGAGCGCGAGTTACGTACCATCACTCCACCACCCTATCTATTTATTTCTCTTTTTTGAGTTGTGAGAGTATTGTCTTACATTTAATGAAATTGGAATCATACACCAAACTATTTAAATGCTAAGATACTAAGATTTCACAAGTAAAGGTTCCCACCAAAAGATTTGCTTAGTATGCAATATTACACCGACACGTTTTTCGCTCAATGCAGTTATGCTTTCAATAAGCATAAAGCACTGCATAAAGTGAGCGCAAAACAAGTGTTATTAGAATTAAGGAAATTATTTTAAGTCAGTCTGTAGATTCACAACAACCAAGAAGGTTGAATTTGTTTAAAAATAAAAACTGTGAAAAAAATTAACTTTGGTGTTTTAATTTAAGTCCAAAGACTTAAAACTCATTAGTGGCGCAGTCATTGGAGATATTCCCGAAGGAATATTTAAAGAACAACGAAGTGAAATTTCTATGCGACGAAGTGAAATTTTCGACCGAAACAGAAATTTAATAATGGCGAACCAGCACGACGTAGAAGAACTACTGGAGGTCATCCGCAGACAAGAAGCGGAGTTACAAAATTTACAACTGCAGCAGCAACGCTTAATACAGCAGCAGCAACAACAACAAACACAACAGCAAAAACAACAGCAACAACAACAAACACAACACCAACAACAGGAATTTAATTTTAACATGACCGCCAAGGATGTCATCGACCAATTTCGACGCTTGAAGCCCCTTTCAGAAAATCAAAACTCAAGGGCCTTTATCAATGCTGTAGAATCCAATCCTACTTTATGCGGAACAAATCTGAGCCTTATTCAGTTTTGTTTGAGAATTGTGGCCGATGAGAAGATTCATGGCAATGCTGGACGGCGTGTAAGAGAACTAAAAAGCGGCGCTTCGTGGGAGGAAATGAAGGGAAAAATTCAACAAGAATGCAGCCCAAAGACGACATACGGAGAAGGCTTTAACTTTTGCCGGACAATAAAAGTAAGAAATTTAAGAGAACTGTTTAATATTTTTGAAACTTCCAAATTTAATATTAATGATATATACTTGTCTGACCCATTAAAACGTGATATCTACCGACCAGAAAATGTAGACAGGGACCTGGTAGACATATTATTAGAAAAAATTGACGGACCAATTAGGGCTCATTTAAGTGAAAATGCGACTTTGAATGAGATAATTAGAAAATATACCAAATTGAAACTATTAGATGACATAAGGGCCATTGCATTTAACCATAGGGTTAATATACAAAGTGAACGAAAAACAAACAACAATTGGCAATCATTAAAGCCAAGAAATGGTTTTCATAGCAATAATTGGAATACTATATTAATAATTGTTTTCAAAATACAAATTGGCAAAAATCTAAGCCAAATAATAACTTCCAAAATGGCAACTTTAAACCGAATAGTAGCATTCAAACCCGAAATTTCAACTGGCAGAATTCAGACCCTTACCACAGGTCACAATACAGATTAATTAATAATTTTCCAGTTAAAAATTACAGCAGAAATTCAACACAGCAATTCAATTCCAGTAAATTATTTCAGTACAATCAACCAAATTCTTCTCAAACTAGAAAATCTTATCATAGTAGGCAACAACGCCAAACTAATGCGTATCAACAAGAACCAGAGCCAATGGATATCGGTAATTTAAAAGAAGAGGAGGACGTAAATTTTTATATGACGGCTTCTCCACAAAATTGCCCATAATATTAGTAACAATTAGAAATTGTAAAATTAGATGTCTCATAGACACCGGATCAGAAACAAGCATAATTAAACCTAATGTCCTTGGGAATACTTTTCCCACTCAACAACTCAATTCACCCCTTTTTTTACAGAACCATAAACGGAATAAACTAAGTGACACACAAATTAGTTACCCCAATACCTAATTTAATATCTCAGGTACCTTCTCTTGGAAGGTTATTGTTTTCCATAGCTGAATTTATTCAGCAATAATAGAACAAAATTTTCTCATCGCTCTTAAAGCTAAGATTAATGTAGAGAATAGATTTATTACTATTCTAGATAAACATATACCGTTTAAAAATTACAATCCATACAATAGTGTAGAAATTTGCTCACTTGAACACAGCGACCTAGAAAAATTGAATCTGAGACATCTAAATTCGGAAGAAACCCAATTGATAACGAGGTTATTGCACAGTTTCAAAGATTTATTTCATAAAGAGGGTGATAAGCTTTCTGCAACCCATGAAATTAAACATGAAATAATTACATCAACTGATAGAGCTGTATATTCAAAAATGTATAGGTACCCCCAAATTCACGAAGAAGAAATAAAGAAACAAATCAAAGAAATGTTAGAGCAAAACATGATTAAGGAAAGCAATTCACCTTATAATAGTCCTTTATGGGTAGTGCCAAAGAAGATCGACAATTCTGGCATCCAAAAATGGTGAATTGTTGTAGATTACCGGAAGCTAAATGAAATTACTGTTAATGATAAATTTCCAATTCCCAATATGGAAGGAATTCTTGATAAATTGGGCAAAGCTCAATACTTCTCTTCTATTGATCTTGCCAAAGGTTTTCATCAAATTGTTGAAAATGACAGAAAAAAAACTGCCTTTTCTACACCTTTTGGCCATTACGAATTCATAAGAATGCCATTTGGGCTTAAAAATGCCCCTTCGACTTTCCAGCGACTTATGAATTCAGTCCTTCGTCAGTATATAAATAAAATTTGTGTTGTCTATTTAGACGACATCTTAATATTCAGTACTTCTTTATCAGAACATATACAAAATATTACAAAAATATTTCAAACTTTGAAAACAGCAGGACTTAAAATTCAAATTGATAAATGTAGCTTCTTAAAGAAGGAAACCGAATTTTTAGGTCATATACTTACACCTAAAGGTGTTAAGTCAAATCCAGCTAAGGTCGAAGTAATTCAAAAATTGAAGCTTCCGACAACACAAAAGCAGATTAAATCATTTTTAGGACTATTCTAATTCTATTCTAATGTAGCTTACCCCATGATCGCATATTTAAAGAAAAATGCTAAAATCAACATAAGAGACCCAAATTATATTATAGCTTTTGAAAAACTAAAGGATATAATAACAAATCCGCCTATTTTAAAATATCCAAATTTTAATAAGCGCTTTAAGCTTATCACTGACGCCAGCAATTTTGCTATTGGTGCGGTTTTGACCCAAGATGGTCATCCTGTTTCACTCGTATCGCGAACACTAAATAATCATAAAAAAAATTATTCCACTATTGAAAAAGAGCTATTGGCAATAGTGTGGGGAGTCAAATACTATAGACCTTATCTTTTTGGAAGAGAATTTGATCTCCAAACCGATCATCAACCACTAAAGTGGTTGCAAGTCAAAAACTCGGGTCTTTACCCGAGAGCCCGAGATTACAGAGATGGCTAGTTCAATTAGGGGAATACGACGCAAAAAATGATTACATTGCTGGCAAAGAAAATAAATTAGCAGACTTTCTCAGCCGCATTAATTGCGAAAAGTGTGAAATAAACGCGTTAGATTCTGATGATTTAGGAATTACTCTTAACGAAACTTTTATAATGAAAAATCTAAATGCTGAAAAAGCAGCAAATCAATCTGATATATCTCTAGAAGTTCAATCCAATCATTCCCTTGAAACCGTACATTCTCAGGCAGAGAATTTCAATGATCATATTTCTATTTTAGATACCATAGGTTCAAAAACCAACTAATTTTAGTAAATAACAAGGAAGTTGAGGTCATGGAAATTTTCAAGAACAAAAGAATCTTTATCGATAAGCAAGATATTGACTCTGACAATGTAACTAATATAGTCCGAAGAAATTTTGATAAAAGAAAAGTGGCGATATTTTCCCAAATTAATTATCATGAATACAACAAATTATGGCAAATTTTAATTAACAATTTCCTAAGTGAACGGTTATCATTTGTAAGATGTAGCTTTTTAGCACAGGACATCCAGGATGAAAGCGAGTTAAGAAAGCAAATATCTCTGTTTCATAATTACGAAACTGGGCATTCTGGAATATTAGTAACTTACGAGGGCATGAAGCACAAGGTTTATCATCCTCAACTAAAAATAAAAATACATGAAATTATAAATAACTGTGGCATATGCTCTGGAGGAAAATATGATAGAAATTCAATAAAAAATAAATTCCATTTAACCGAGACTCCTACTTCTACTAATAAAATTGTTCATGTCGATACTTATGTTAATAGTAAACACTCATTTATAATTTTTCTTGACAAATTTTCAAAACATGCTGTGGCTTTTTACCTACCCGATAGGAATAATCAAACTATTATTGGAAAAATAAACGAATTTTTATCAATTCAGGGTTCCATTGAAAAGTTTGTGTTTGACAATGAGTTTAATTCCAAAAATGTTAGAGATTTTTTAACTAGGGAGGGAATTGAGTTTCACGTAACTAAACCAAACAATCATACAGGAAATGCTGATATTGAGAGACTTAATAACACTCTAACAGAACGCATTCGAATATTAAACCTAGAGGAAAAACTCCCAGTTATAACTCAAATGCAGAAGGCCATAAAATTTTATAAAAATTCTTTCCATAGTAATATACAATAAAAACTACTCCACAAGAAGTTCAAAATTACAAAGTTGATCACAAATTAATAAAAAATCGAATTGAAAGATCAAAGTTAACCACAATTTATAAACAAAACCAAAAACGGGAAAACTATTCAGAGAATCGACTGGAAGGATTTATAAAAAAATTACAAAAGTTTGAGGCATAAAGAAGAACCTAAATTTATAAAAAGGAAATTGCAAAATATTCATACATCCAATATTAAAAGGCCAAATAAATATTCAGGCAGCTTTTAACGAAATTAAAACCAGGAACAGCGTAATTGTAAGATATTTACTATACTTTGGCCAAATGCAAAAAATCAGATACTTGGAAAATAGGCTTAATCAAATTCAAGATAACATATCAGCGGCTAGACAGAAGATTTTACACCCTAGTATATTGACGGCCAATAAAATAGAACGTTACAATATTGATTTTTATAAGCTAAAATTACTAAAATTAGGTATAATGAAATACGAAAAATCTAAGTTAATTATTGCCATTAAAATACCAACAAATTGTATTAAAACCTATGTAAAAGCTATAGTGCCAATACCAAACAAAGAGTTCATGGAAATAAATACTGATATTGAACATGTTGTCGAAATAGCAAATAACGTATATGCTTATGAAGAAGAGAAAGATTTGAAAAAAACTCAAAACTGTGTATATTATCAAAACTGTATGTTAAAGTATAACAACAAATTCGAGATCCTAGCTATGGACGATGAAACTTTAATTGTTAATAGTGCAATAAATGAAACTGTTTTACAAAATTGTGACGATCGAAAAATCACACTCAACAAAAATTACTTAATATCTGTATACAACTGTAAAATAACAATAAAAGAGTACGTTCTTGAAAATAAGATAGAAATTGTAAAAGAGAAATATTACATTCCAGTAAACAACGAAAATAACACGTTTGAAAAAGAAATTAACTTAAAAAAAAAATTGTATTGGAAAATTTTGAAAATATTAAAGAAATAATTAAAATATCATAGAAATGTTTCTTATGCAATAGAAAGAACGGGCTTTTTTGTAAGCATTGTTATAATTATTGTGATATTGTATTTAAGAAAAAATAATAATAAAATTAAGATTATTAATAAAATTGAAAAAAAAATCTGAGGATGTGGAACTGAAAGCCATTAAAGAGAAATACGGCTTAAAATATAACAAACCATAGGATCCAGGAGAATCCTTTGACAAAGGGGGGAGGATTTACGTACCATCACTCCACCACCCCATCTATTTATTTCTCTTTTTTGAGTTGTAAGAGTATTGTCTGACATTTAATGAAATTGGAATCATACACCAAAGTTTTTAAATGCTAAGGTACTAAGATTTCACAAGTAAAGGTTCCCACCAAAAGATTTGCTAGTATACATACATTTTACACCGACACGTTTTTCGCTCAATGCAGTTATGCTCTCAATAAGCATAAAGTGCTGCATAAAGTGACGTAAAACAAGTGTTATTGGAATTAAGGAAATTATTTTAAGTCAGTCTGTAGATTCACAACAACCAAGAAGGTTGAATTTGTTTAAAAATAAAAACTGTGAAAAAAATTAACTTTGGTGTTTTAATTTAAGTCCAAAGACTTAAAACTCATTAGTATTCACAACAACCAAAAAGGTTGAATTTGTTTAAAAATAAAAACTGTGAAATAAATTAACTTTGGTGTTTTAATTTAAGTCCAAAGACTTAAAACACATTAGTCGCGCGATGAACACTTTTCACAGAGCGTCAATTTTCGTAATACAAGTGTACGATTTGTAAACCAGTTTACATTTTGTGACAAATATGTTTTATTAATCAATATATGTACATGTGTATAAGCCGTCTGCTTCGATTCTCCAACTATCAAAGGAGAGTCGCCACACAATTATCAAACTATTCGTTACACAGTTGTCTGAGGGACCCCCAGTTCAATTTTTTTGGTTCTCAAACTAGATTTCCTATTATTTTTAATGAGATCCACAAGTTTTTCAATGTTTTCTGTGGATAATCCACTCTATTAACGACCTAGTCTTTCATCGTCACTAAGCATATCTTTAGTCAATTGAATGGCTCGCGCCACTCGTACATTACAGATTAATAAGTTTAAGAAAAAAGTCAATCGCAGCTCTTTTTTAAAACTTATTTTCCGACCGCAGTGAAAGCTAACACACATGACGCAGTACCTAACTAACGTTCTCACGACAGTCGGATAACAACAACAACGCAGTAACTAAAGTAACGTCCAAATGCCATACTTATTTTAGAACACGGCAATTCTGGACTAGTACATTGAATTCAAGTTCTTTTTATTTATAAAAAGTTCGCTTATTGCGGAATTATTCTTTCACTTACATACCATATAGGTATAAGTATAAGTTGTCCAGACATTTTTCGCCACATATAAAGTAATCTTTTTTGACTGACAGGCCTGTAAAACCTGCTCTGTTGTAAGTATTTAATTAAATTCTGATATCACAATTTAATATTTGTTGTTATTTGTGCGGCCCGAAAACATCGTGGAAACCAGGTAAGAAATTTTTCAGTCTGGCAACGCGAAATATAACAAAAATTGTTTTTTTTTGTTTTTGTTTATTTATCCAGCTTACATTGCCATTTTCAGGGGTTTGTTCAAGCACGCATTTCATCTGAATAAATTCTTTAAACTATTTAATGTTGTGTACTAAACTTTTTTCTTCATTCACGTGAGCTCATTTGTTGAAGTGGCAGTAAAGAGTAAAACCGTTGGATATGCAATGAAAAAGAGAGTTCTGTAGCGAAGTCAATTTATGGCTAAATGACGAAATTTTTACGGATAACCTAAATTTTCTTGTGAGCTTAGCCCGGAATGCTTTACTTAGAAATTGTTTTTGCTAAAACTTATTTGCTGACAATTTTTTGTACTGCACCTTGTTTTATTTTTTTATTGTAAATGATTTTTACTTGCATGTGTTACTTGTTTTAATATTTGCTTGCTAACGCTTTGCTCCTTTCATTTTTTATTTCGTTTTATTTTACAGATTTAAAAAGCATGAGTCGTGACAGCGATGACACTTTGAGCTCCATTAATTCAACGTACACAGGTATAACACTTTATTTAATAAATTTTTCCAAATTATTTCACGTTTATAAAAATTTTTATTGTAATTACAATTTTAACCCCACACAATTTTCATTTTAATCCTGCAGTGGACGTGTCGGTTAATGTGAGATTATTCTTGCACAGTCTAAATAAACAAATATGCAATTGAAAACCAAAGTATGAAACGAAATTTAAAAATCCCGCTTTTTAATAATAATAATAATAAACCCAGCTGTCACTCTCCTCGCGCCCAGTCCACACGATTGTCGCAGTCTTCATGTTCAGCTACAGACAAAAAATGCATTAGATGAATAAAAATCTGAATGTATCTGAAAACGGCAGGTGGTTTTTGAGATAACCTTTTTCACAAAGAAAATACATCTCTGGGGCTTACCAATGCCTCCTTAGCTATCCTCTGGCAATTCATGTCCGCAGTGGGCATCGAGCCCGGGACTAACTTGATGGCAGTCACATACAAACTCTCGGCCACGGTGGCCAAAGAACAATATCTATAATATTTTAGCAATAGCGCAATAGCAATAGTATCATGAGATACCGAATAATAGGCGTTCAGATTCGGAACTTTTTTATGTTTTATGTGTTATATTTTTCATATCCTTACACTAGCCAGAAAAGGTCTGCCTTCAGTTCTACAAAATTCAAAATGTTTGACATGTTAAATCTTTTTCGCTAATTTTTTACAAAACGATAGTTCCTACTATAAAAAAGCTGTGTAAATCAAAGTTTCAAAAAATTCTACAAATTTAAATTAATTGTTAATAATTATTATTTATACATACATATATACCACGCTAGCACGGGATAATTATTTCACTTCGTAATATATAGTATATATAAAATCATAATTATTTATAATAGTTTAAAAATTTTGGTTTTGAATTGTACTGAAAAATAAATTAAAAAAACAAAATACACCTCTGAGTGCTACGTGCTCGAGGCGTTAAAACTGCTCAGCTGATTTCTGTTCATTTGGATTGTGCTTCTTTGCTATGCAATGTAAAATATTCATATAAAAGTATAATAAGAAGCTGATTTATCATAACAAAATTTAAGGGCTGACTTTGCTTTATGACTTGTAACTTTACGAGACTATCCCCCCTAATTGTGCATTATAAATTCTAATCATTAATTTAACACATTTTTAATGTCATCATTGCTAACCCAATGGGGCTGGGATATTCCTATTGAATTTGTAATCGGGCAAATAAAACCCATAAAAAATTAGCTTATTTATATTTGTCGTAAAATTTTGTTATCACAAACTTTAATATCATAGTACCTTTCAAATTTTTGCCATAGGTCTCGCGAAACTCGCCTGTCTTTAACTTCTTTGTAATTGGTTTTGTGCGCTTATTATTCTGCATAAATATTTTTAAAGTATTTATTTCATACTAAGATATATTGAAAAGATGGATGTTTTCTAACAGCAGCGCTTCCTCAGCAAGCAGGTTGAGAGAATAGGTGTGCGAAGAAGAAGAAGGGAAAAGTATTATTCCGGTTTTCTTATAGTGGATATGGCGAGACAGTAGAGAAATTTTACTGTAGGCTTCATTAAATAATTCTTAATTGCTCATATAAACATACATAAATGTCCATATACATACATTTATAAATGATATTTTTTTTCTTAATTTTGCATAACGTCGGTTCACTGAAGAACCTTCTTAATTTTTGAGGAATTTAATCTTAATATTATTTTACAAAATAATTTATTTTTTCAGTTTTATTTTTTGGACTTTAATATGAAATATGCAAATAATGATTTCCTTTTAAAACTCTTCTCAACCTACATACGTTCATAAAATACGTATTATGTCAAAAATAGCAAATTTTATTAACTAAAGTAAATATTGTTTATTCATACATTCCCCCAATAACACTTATATACGCACATATCTATGCTCTTTTGAGTCCCCAGCGAATCGATGAGATAATCAAACTTATTTTAATACGGCGCAGGTGTTTGTTTATTGAATGAATTCTAATAGAAAAAAAGTTTCAAAAATATAGTAATTGAGTCGGTCAAATACATTTACAATTTGCTGCTCTATACTCGTTCATTTGTAGGCTTCATGTCAACGTAGCCATGTAAATGAGCACGATTGTTTTCATATAAGATTCGCCGGCGAAGGCGAAATGAATATTAATTAATTACGCTCATATGAAATCATACGCATATGTACATACATATAGAAACATATGACAGTATATATTAAAAACACTTTAATGGAGATAAATGGAATACTTTGGTACTGTAATTGACACCTGCTCAACTTTCTAGGGCTTTCAAAAGAATGGAATTAAACCTAAACCCTGCAATGAAGTTCACAAGCTACAAACTGGTGTGATTTGTGTGAATGTATTTTATGTGAAAATTACTAGTTAATTTTCCTTCTCTTTTTTTAAGCAACTCTCAATAGCCCCACAATTGAATCTAATCTTCTACATAGCCCTTAATCATAAGACAACGCTAGTGTTGCCGATTCGGCCTCAAAATACACAAACACCAATAAAAAGAATAATGAGATTTACCTGCGCAAACTGAAAGTCCAGCTTTACGTGCATCGTTTGCATAATTTTGGCAGAGCAGAGATGTGTAGAATATTGGTATATTTTGTTGGAAAGGAAAAAAATGTTTTAATGGCACCACATTTAAGCTGCTTTTGAACTGGTCTGCTGCTTTTGATCTAATCATTAGCGAACTGGTTTTCTTTTAGTTAAATAAAAGTAAATTTATAACTTTGTTTTGCTCGTTCAGTTTTTCCGTACAAGGAAAGTAGAACGGAGTACAATTTTGTATGCGTGAATACGTATTCGTGTGTTTTTGTATGTATGTAAATATTGAAGGCAACCATTAACTACGTATGGCTTAATCACAGTTACATAGTCCGACTAGTTTTGCAGACTTTTTTTAAGACGACCGGCTAAACAATCAAAAATTTACTAAATACTGCAAAAACTTCTCTATGACACATCTTTTATTTTAAACAGTCACAACAAAAAGACAAAGACTAGTTGATTTTGCTCAATCGGCGTGTTTTTGTGACAGTTATTAGGGCACTGGTCCGCCCCTATAAACCAGCTAAATTTGATGGAATGGAAGCCAACGTTTGACGGGTAATTTGCGTGGAACTTTCATTGCGATAGATCCTCTTTTTCGTAAATTTTTTTATTTTCATTTACCGAAATCGCGTTTATCGAACCGCAAGTACCAATAAAAAATAGAAAACATGAAGTTCTAAATTGGATTTCGTTGTCGAGCTGTTGATTACTGTTATAAAAGAAACGGGTTGAACTGCATAACAGAAAATAATCTTATATTAACAAAGCATTCATCTTTGCTTTGCCTGCTTATTCCCGCTTAGTGGTGCTTGACACACAGACTCCGTTTTTTATTTTAACAGTAGTTAATAAATTAATTAATTCGGATTGGTGGTACAAATATGAAAGTTTTATGGTAAACCAAGAATTTCCTTACAATGAGTCATCTACTTCATAAGGATTAAAATCATATCTTAATGATTTCCGCTGCATTTAAAATATTCTTTGTCTCTTTTTTTCATTCAAAACTTATTTTACCGCTTTCCCAAATAGAAATTAATTCATTCGCAAGAAAAAAAATATTTGCAAAATAACGCTAAAGAATTAGTTTTTTATGCTAAAATTTGTTTGAACTTAGTGTGAACCAAGGCGAATCCATTGAAGGTGGTATGGGTATATCAGCTGATTTGCTTTTTTCATTCGCCGTGGACATCCGAATGTCGGAATGCGGACAGCGAATGAAAAAAAGCAAATCAAATTTTTCTGCATGGTGTCAACAAAGTTTTCGTGATAGCAAAGTACCGAAGGGTTGTATTTATACATTTTCTACGACGGACGCAGTGATAAGGCTGATTATGTCTTTGCTAGAAATTTTTCTCCCATGAAAGCTCTCTAAAATTATCGGTTCGGAACATGGAACTAAATTATGAGTTCATATCTTAGTAGCAAACATTTATGGAGGTAATTTGAATCGCCTAAAGGTATTTCAAAGGTGTTATCGTTAAACATTTTCTCTTGCACAGAATACTTTCACTAACTTAAATCAAACAATAATTGAAATAATAAATTTACTTAAACAGATTTTTATGTCACATTTCACAATTGCTTCAATATTACTTTTGTGCAATAAGTTTCTTTCTTAATTTTAACGCTCATATTGTTTAAAAAAATGTAAAAAGTGATCTTGACCACCCCCATATTCTACACGTGACACAAGATTTTCAATTTGAAGTGTATCTTTTTTCATAGCTTTTAGCTATGCTTTCTGGTAATAGATAAAATAAATTTCTTGGGTTTTGTCTGGTTATGAATATGTGATTATTTACAAAATTTGAAGCTTGTAGGGAGTGATTAATGGATTAGATTTTAAGAAATATCCCAATAACGATCGCCTCTCGCTTTTAGTGAAGAGAAATTTTTAAATTTTCATTGAAGGGCCGTACATAACTTTTGAGCAATTACGATGTGCTAAATTGAAATTAATCGCTTTCCACATTATTGATTGATCAATCACTGACTGCACCTTAACATTTAAGTAGGTGAAAGGTAATTTTATTAACTTTTATTAGCTGGCTAGAAATCACGCATATGCATGCAAAGGGTGTTTCAATGCCGGACTATTAACAGTAGCAAAAGAAGTTGTTAATGTTTCTCGATTAGCGCGCATTTGGCCCGCAGTGATATTTTCGATTGCACTGCTTGGACGAACTGGTGTGCAATGTATTGGCGCACCGAGCCAGTCAACTACAACTGTTCGATTTAATTTTTTATTTCGAGCTTTGTTGGACGAAAATATCGACAATTTTAGGATAGTGCAAAGTCTTGCAGATCCACCATATTTTCATATTAGATTTTAATAATTTTTACACCTTTAAAAATTGTAAATGTATTACTTAACATCTGCCAAAATTGATATCGTGAAACTGTAACAGTTGTCAAAAAAAAAGAAAAAACACAAAAAACAAATATTATAGCTTGGAAGACCACGCATACACGAGTATATAAAAAGGTTATTTTCAAAGAAGATGCACCCTAAACTCCACATACTTGTTATTGTAATCATTTTTTGCAGCATTTATTGTACATATTTGCAGTGGAAGACCACGCATACTTGAGTATATAAAAAGGTTATTTTCAAAGAAGATACACCCTAAACTTCACATACTTGTTATTGTAATCATTTTTTGCAGCATTTATTCTACATATTTGCAGTGGAAGACCACGCATACACGAGTATATAAAAAGGTTATTTTCAAAGAAGATGCACCCTAAACTTCACATACTTGTTATTGTAATCATTTTTTGCAGCATTTATTGTACATATTTGCTCGTAATATCTACACGTATAATTACCGGTGTTACGAAGATTTGCGTGGTACGCATTAGCGCGCACGTTCACCGCAAGCGTGTGGGCTCAACGGAACGCTACTGGCATTGCCGTCAAAGCTCGAAGTACTGCTGTGATTTGTCACCATAGTTTTTTGTGTTTTGTTTGCTTTTTTTTTTTGTTTGATTGGTCGTTGCTTTTGATTTATAGTTGCTATTTCACAAGTGAACCGGTGTAGCGCCCACTGCATTAAATTCCAGTGCAATTGGGCGAGCTTAAACGCTGATTCCAGCGCTGATAACACATCTGCTAAATGTATTTGAAAAAACATGATCATTTAATTTGTAGCAAATGTTTGCTAATCGATTTATGCAGTCTTACATTAATTAGAAGCAACAAAAATACAAACAGGCGGCAGCTGTTAGGCATTAGTCTGTGCTGTTGTTGTATGTGTCACGCACTGCAAATGCAAAAGAAGTATGCTACTTAGCTGGCTCTGGAGCTTGCAGTACGCAGTAACTGACCTGCACGTTGCTTCTCCTAAAATGGGCATTGCTGCTGGCCGAGCTGAAACTCGGTTGCAAAGCAATGTAAGTTGTGGCTGCAATATGGCGAAAACATTTTATCCAGCCTCATCTGGTTTTCGCAGTGGAAACGGGGTCAGTTTGGGTTACGTTTTAGGAGATATCCCGCGATCCCCTTCCGACGAACTGTTAGGCGCCACATACCGCTGCTTTGACTGTTACTTTGTGGTGTTGCTTCAAGCGTTCTCAGTGGGGAGTTTATTGATAAAATGAATTACTTGCATCTGTGTTAATGCATTGGGCAAAGGCTACAATAAGTAAATTTTCTTGCTGGTTTCAATCGACGGCTGGATGTAAGCCAAGGCATTATTCGTCTTTGACAGTTTACTGGGTCGCTTTGTTGCCTGGCTGTCTAGCTGTCGGCTTTCTCGCTTTGATGATTCATTGAATATACAAGCACAGTATAGTTGTATGACTAATTCATCCCATGCCCCCCACCGTTGTTACGTTTGCCTCGTTAGAGAATAGGTGCAGTGGAGGCAATCAGTCTCAATTGAATTGCCGTGTATTTTTTGCTGTGACATTAACTTAGATCTCAACACTAAATGCAAATGTACAACAAAATTACATCTACAAGTAATTTTCAGTGTAAACACCGAGTTATTTTTACATCGCCACTAAATGGAGCTGCAAACACTTAGCAAATAAGTTAAAAGTAAAAATTAAATAATAAAAACAAATAAATAAAATTCCCATTCATCAATCTGAATACGTTTAAATACATATGTATGTATGTATTAACATATGCGCATATGCAGAGTATTTGATTAGGTTGGTCTCATCCGACGCAACCGTTCGCTATGGACATTCACTACCGCTCACACAGTGAAAGTTCGCTTACCCGCCAAGAGCATACAGACATACATACATTTATACATGTTGGGCATGACACATAAAATAATGGATACCTTGGACCACATGCACATAAAATATTACTCTGTGTGTGTGCATACACATAATTAGATTTCGCAACTTAGTAAAGTAGAGTAACGCGTCTCAACTGCGCGCTCACTCTTTGAAAAGGTTTCGCCATTTGAATCACCTTGAAAGGCTGGGATTTACTTTTTTCTATTCGGATTTTTTGTTTTTATAAGAATTGTAGGCTGCAGGACTCGTTTGATAAATGGCAACGCGCAATATGACAGCTAAACTGCTAAGCGGTTGTGCGTACATACCTACGAGTAGCCATATAATACACAGCGATTGGTGCTGGTTTGTCTGAAATTGCTAATTATAATGGCTCTAACAACAAGTTTTAGCATGCCCGCCTTCCCGCACATGTTTCTTAAAACATACCCTTGACGTTGCTGTAACCCCCATTACGAAATTACCTACAAATTGAGGCACTTTAAAGCCACAATAATTTACAAACATACAAGCAATGAAGCGCGTAAAGGTCAAAATAAATATTTCCATCACTCAAAGCCGTTGTTTTTACTTATTCAAAAAGAAAATTGGATGACTAATTTTGTGCCACTTTGTATGTAACTTACATACGTATGTACAGGTCTATTCATGAAGCAAATAATTTGTAAAAATTGTTACAAATAATCAAGTTTTGGTGTTCATGTATCCAACAAACTTTCAAAGTAGGGGAAAGTGAGAGAGAGGGATGACATTTCATTTTGAGCGGAAGTTGCAAGTTTTTACTGCATCAATTTTTACTTGTAAGAATTGGCAAACGAGAAAAACAGAAGATGTGAAAGTAAACACGAATTAAAATTTTCGAATTGAGTGAAAGTTCTAAATTTAAATAAAAATGGATTAAAATGGGGAATGTAAGTAAATATATTTATATAAAATTTATAAAGTACATATTTGAAGTTATATTCTATATTAAATAAGAATCTGCCATTGATATAGAGGTGTGCACTTCTGAACCACAACCTCGAGTCACCGTGGCTGCAGCTTCCGAAAAGCAAATCGAAAGCATTGAAGGTTATTAACTAATTTGGCCATATGTGTATACTCATACATGCATAGACGAAAGCAAGGAAAATATCATAGAAAGCTGTGATTGTCACAGCTACTCAATTGATAATGGAATGTTCTTCATCTCACAGCGATGATCAATTGGAAAAATTATTGTGGGCAAAATAATTCATGTGATGCCTAAGCTCGTTATTTTGTATTTTATTTGCTTTATTTTTGCTGCAAAAATTTAAATTTTTGTGATTTTTTCCGCCAACAATTTAATCAGCTTTTCGTAAATCTTGCAAATTGTTCCTGGTTTTGTGTTCGTGTACTTTGTTTTTGATATTTTTCTCTTTGAGCGCGAATTCTTAAAAACTAATTTACTGGCAAGTTACTGGATATATTTAAATGAACAGACCTAATATCAGCGCGACATATTGCAAAGTTTTGACTATTTGTTTATTTTTAATTAATTTTTTTTATAAAAAAATATAGTTCATAGTACAACAAACACCATATAACTCCAAATTTTCGAATTTTGTACAAAACTTTAAAAATTTCAACGAATTTTCATCAAAGTTTCAAATGCAGTTTTGTAGCCCAGATTTTTAATTTTATTGTTTTTTTGTTGATGGTGTTATGCGTTTTCTTCCATATGACGAATGCTCGACAGTTTTTTTTACTCGTAGGCTTACCGTTGCGTGCCGAAGGACGACTGCTATTAGAAAAAGTCTGAATACGTTCCCTTTTATAGAAGTGGATTTTTAAACTAATGCTTTGTGTGACTTAAATTCTGAAACTAATTGCAAATTAGGAATTATTTAAGTTTTAAAGTATTAAAATATTCAACACGTATCTAAAAGGCAAGGGGAAGTAGGCATTAACCAACATCAATTCAATCCTGTTTCTAACTGTCATACATAACATTGCACGATTTAACATCACCTCATTATTCTGATTTTATGTTGCTTTGTCGTGTTTTGTAAAATAACCCATAACGAACTATTTATCGTAATTCCACTTAGTTTTGTATACTAAAACCATTGCTTATGCATGCGTACTGATGTAGTTGTGTGCTGCCATTTATGCATACCTGTACATATTTACTTCTGTCGCAAATTCAACTAAATGTGAAATTATTGCCGTTTGTTTTCATGCTTTTGTCACACGCATTTCGTGTGACCGCATCGTTTTTATGGCTGATCTCTAAACGCCTCCTTACATATATACAATATGTGTTTGTATTGCTTCAATGATGGTATGTGTGTGATCTGCCTGAACTAAACTCTGATTTTGGTGGGGAATATTGAATGTCACACAATACACTTTTGTGCACATTGAACCTCATCCACTTCAACGATACATACGAACACATGAAATTGTTCAACATTCGACAGATCTGTACCAAGAGACTGTGAAGCGTTTTACACGCTCCTCACTTTCGCCTGAAATGAACCACTACTCATCATCACGTAATTCAACCAAATCGACAACGACATCCCAGATATCCGGGGATGGAGATCGCCGCACCTCTTGTAAGTTATCACATCACCGCGAATAATTTTCTGTGCAAGTATGTGTGCACTGCTGCGGTTGCTGGCGATGTTGATCGTAATTTGCGACCGCTCAATGCTCACTTACAAGATGTTGCCATGTATGTATGCATACGTAAGTTTTTCATTTGACTGTTTTTGCCATAATTTGCATTTTCCGTTTTTGTCTTTTCTTTATATTTTTGGGGTTTTTTCTGCATTTGTGTTTTCTACGTTTTTTTCTGGGCTTTGTGTGAAAAGTCAATTTGTATCTTGAAGCCACAGGTCGCCGTCGCAGTTCAGGTAAGCAGTCCAGTCAGTGATTAACCACTCAAACCATTTACAATACACTCCTACCAACTAACTCAGTGTGAAGATACCAATTATCTTGACAGATTAACCACTAAAATATACCAACTTTAATTAAGTGATTTTTTGGGCAGTCATAAATGCACTTCAACTTAAATTATTTTGTAAATATGTCTCAACATTCCATTCATACGGGCATTCATCGCAACCTATGAAAATCAGCGATCTCTGTGCGAACTACAACTTTTCGTTGGACAAATATAATTTCCAGTGTTGCTTGTACGATTCGACATTGAAGAGACGAGTTTAATGAATGCAATTATCTGTGGCAATACTCCGAAATTTCAATTTCATTTGGCTTCGTACGCCGGTTGCCACACCATTGCGCTGTCAAGGCTAACGAATTGCGGGTGTATGTGCCTTCGCAGCGAATTTGCATTATTGCAACAGATGTGTGCCACTTGTTGCTGCCTTAATTGGACAAAACGCATGCGCTTATAAACTCGTATTACTTCAGCTATTGTTGCTGCGCTCTACCAATTCAACTTGCGATTGCTTACAGAATAAAAAAAACCGCAAACAAACATACACTCAATGCACTTCAGGATGTATTTTTGTGGCGCCCTCTCACAGCTTGACATATTGTCAACAGTAGACAAAGAGGGCAATATTTGCTTAAAAAGGTTCCATGCTTTTGTGTTAGTTGCTGAAACTGCCGAAAATTATCGAAGAATGCTAGTTTCGACGCTATAAATGTAATATTTTTCACACCGAAGACCATGAACTGCCTGGTAGTTTGTAGACGAAGATTTGGGGCATTATTCTGTGAATTCCCGACGTCGAAACGCGATTTTGCATGCCAGAAATGCTTCTTGAATCTCACCAAAAAATGTTTGCATAGAGTGGAAATTGGAACCTTTGTGACAACCCTAAATGCAAGAAATTAAATGTGAGACCCAGCCAGCCAAGCACATCGACTCCGAATGTATTGGCAGTGTTTATGCTGCTACAACACCAACTCCAAAGGCGAACATTCATGGTGCGAAGGGGATGTTGAGCGGTTTAAAACTGGTGAAACTATCACGGGCAGCTGCATCATTAATAACTGATTTGTTTGAAGAGAATATTGGCAGAAAACCAACCATATTATTAAAGTCTAAAATCGATTAGAATCTATTTGTAAAACTGTAGATGGGAATTCTTATCGTATTCTACCTGGCTTATTCTGACTTTGGATTGTTTTTGTCAAAGCAGAAATTTTTTTCGGCAATACGGTTCGCTTCAACTGAAGGCATAAAAAACTGGCTTGATTCTTTCTTGGTCTCAGAAGATCAACGGTTTTTAGCTTTTTGGCAAGGTATCCATATGAAGTTATAGATGCCGATTGACAATACTTAGTAGATCTCAAAGCAGTTTAAATCGGATTTAGGGTGTGAAATTTGTGTTTCATTAGAACCAACTAAGATTTTGAAAAAAGAAACTAAAGAGGAACATTCATCACAGCCTATTTATTGTATGTATCTTCGTTCGATTTTTTTTACGAAGTAAGCTAATAAAAACAAATTGAAGTTAAAATGGAACTCTATTGCAAGGAAAAGTCTAACGGATTAAAACAAGGGCACACATTTTAGTTTGTTCCATTTCCAAAAGAAATATAAGCTCTTGCACTTTACTCTATACAGCTGCAAAGTTTGACTAGGTTATACTGCCTGCCCGAAGCCACGCAGAGACCATTTTGGTCCATATCGATACCAGACCACAATCACACAAGGTACACGTACTGTTCGCGAATTTTAGGAATCACTCGAGCTCCAGTTCACGTATACATTCTCAAACAAAAAAAAAAACTTCAATGGAGTTATAGATATAAAATTATACTTTTTTAATGAAGCTAGATTTATTTCATCATGCAATTTTTTAAATTTTCATTGGAAATGGTCTCAGTTTGCTTTTGCACAAGCCTTCAAAGGATTAGGCCATGCAGCACGCACGGTTTGCAGGAATTTTGAGATCGCTGCTGGAACTAAAGATTGTTTGAGACTCTCCAAAATTTCTGTGAGGTCTTCGACAGGCCATGTTGTCGAACAAAAATAAAAATTGTAAAATTTGTCACAGAATTTATAGCAAAACTAAGTACATATTTAGCCCCAGAAACGCAACTTAGTTTGGCAAGTGCAAAATTCAGAATTTAATTATTTGCAGTATATTTTAGTGCAATCACATCAATGACATCAAATTCTACACACAGCCATGCCTGCATCTGTGAATGACAGGCGAGGTACACCTACAACAACAAATGTCCATATATTACATTAATTCTTTTACATAATATTTAGTTGTGGGCGCTAATCGATGGAAAACGCCGCAATTAACAATCCATTCCGCTAAACATACATATATATGAATATTCTACATACATATATGAACACACTCTCATTTGTAGGTGTATACTCGTAATAAATACTGAGTATAGAGTCGCGTACGATCGAGCTTGTGAACTATTTTCTATAGCGCTGCATTGCCACATAAATTACGCGTACACAATACATACATACACACATCTGCTCACCCTTAGTGCATATGTATGTTATTGATGCACGCATGCATTTGTTATTGGAAAATTCATCTAACAAAGAAATATACTAAATATTTCTAGAAAGTCCGATTCATTACACCCTCACGATCGGGCCATTTTGAGCTGCAAATATTCACATTGACACATACATATGAATAAGTGCATACACATATACACACTCATATATAGGGTCACACGACTAATAAGTTGGTATTTTTTGTTTTTGTTCTCACTTCGTTTAAGTTTTTGCCAACTTTCCGCTTCCAATCCGCGTTCAGTGCATTTTAATCCGTCCGTTGTTATTCGCTGCGCTCGGTGTGTTTGTAACCTTGGATCGCCTGGCTTGCAGTCTGAAAACCCATTTTTTGTTTAAAATGACAGGAAAGTTTTAAAAATAGATATATACAGTATGTATACATATGTAGGTAAATGTTCAAATAAATACATACAAATAATTGTGTGTGCAAAAATTATTTCATGGCCCAGTGAATTTTCGTGCTTTAGTGTTTTGCATACAAACGCCTTTGCCAACGATCACAACTTTATTGTCTGACGAAAAATTCTTACATATGCACATATCTACTTATGTATTTTTTAAAATATTTTGTAAATTAAGGTAGTGTTAAACATTGGATGACCTCACATCGCCGGCTCTTGTATCTATACCGTGCAATGTACTTAATTGCACACCGATGCATCAGCCGCCAACGAACTATTCCATATAAACAATAGGAACTGTTTATGAAAGGATGCTTTAAATATAAGTTTTGGTTTGTATAAACTTCGCTAAAAGACCTCTATGTATGGTGCCACAAATTTGATTTGATTTGAAAATTATGCTGCGTTTTATATTATTTGTTTACATACGAACACGAAAAATTGGTCGGCCAAATCAGGCAATCAAGCGAATTAAATGAACCCTTTGCGGCCGTATTAAATTTTGGCCATGGGTGTCGTACTGGTCGGAATTAATTTCCTTTCAAATAGCAGTTATACATAAAATGTAAGATCATGGAGGATAAACCAGATTTACTAATTCTATAAAAAATATGGTATAAAATTGGTATGGTTCCTTGCTGTGGTGGCTCAGAGTAGACATAGGATCGGAATGGTAGAAAAGCATTGGTGGCTGAGAATAGACATACAACCGCAAAATGCTAAAGTATCCAATAATACAATTATTTATAAACGAGAAATTTGGCGCAATTATCTTGAGTGCCCAATAAAGTGTTGATACAATTAAGCACATTTTACTGTATATCCGAGTGTTTCCTAAAAGGCTGAAGATTGATTGGTTCACTTCGATTTTCATTTAAAAGTAAAAAATTCAAGTGCAATAAGGCAACTGATTTGAGTGAGTTTTTCAAATCTTAGACTGGGAGGCAAGTTTACCGCCCAGGCATCCAACATGAGATATTTTTAATTGTCAACTAGCAAAGTCTCCTCGTTTGACACGCATACAAACATATGCATGCACTTGTAAATGCCAACTAATGAAAGTCCATTTGTGATGAGTTATAAATTGGTTTCCACTCGCTTTTTACAGATCATGGTGCCGTTCTCACACACGATACAGAACAGTTTATAATTGGTCAAAAAGTATGGGTTGGCGGTATACGTCCCGGCCAGATTGCCTACATTGGTGAGACTCATTTTGCCCCCGGTGATTGGGCTGGTATTGTGCTGGATGAACCAAATGGTAAGATTAGATTTACTCTATATGGATCGTTGTTGAAATGTTGTGTAAATTTGTGTGGTTCTAGGTAAAAACGATGGTTGTGTCGCTGGCAAACGTTATTTCCAGTGCGAACCAAGGCGTGGTATCTTCTCGCGGCTCACGCGTCTCACATTGGCTCCGTTTTCGGGTGCACAGACACCGACTTCGCCGCTAGCTAAAATGTCGCCAGATCGCTCACGCACAGTGTCACCAACTGCGAGCATACGCAGCTCATTCCTACGCAGTTCAGGAAGTAAGTGTGGAAAGGGAAAGTAATTTACATGCCAAATAATTATTAGTAGCTTTTTGTTTGAATTACTTATCAATTTTTTTTATTATATTTCATAAACAGAAAATGGTTTGACAGTTGGAGATCGCATTATTGTATCGTCTGGCTTCGGTAGTCGTCCTGGTATTTTACGCTATTTGGGGGAAACACAGTTCGCATCGGGCAATTGGTGTGGCGTCGAATTAGACGAGCCTTCTGGCAAAAACGATGGCTCTGTGGATGGCGTAAAGTTAGTAAAATCCTATATATTTTCGTATTTTTAATCATCACTAGTAGAGAAAAAATATTACTTCGCATCTTCGGAGACTCCTTTACTAAATATACTCGTTTTTTTTTACTTTTCATATATAACTGAAATTAAGCGCATCTTATATTCCGTGATGTATTGTCTCCGATTTGAAGTAAATTGATTCTGCATAACTAATACGAGCACATATCATTTTTCCTGCAGATATTTTGAATGCAAACCGAAATACGGCGTTTTCGTGCCGATCGCGAAAGTCTCACTTTCACCTTCGTCAAAGAAGTCCCGTCTTTCCAGAACCGGCTCTCGAGAATCTCTCAACTCCATTGGCACAATGAACAGCATTGCCACAACGAATACATCACGCTTGCGCATGAATGCCCAGGTATAAAATTGAGATTGTGAGGATGCGCATATGTTGGCGTTTATCATCTACTGATTAGTTAGAGCACTCAACAGGCTTCAAACTAATTTGTTTAAAAAATTTCCCATGCAACTAAAGAAACCGATTACTTTCAATTTTAAAGTAATATTTTTCTAATTTTACAACTTAAATTTCTACACTAACCAAAGCAATCGAAACGACTAACTGTAACGAACTTGAATTATTCTTTTATACAGCGCAAATCTTTGTCAATCAAGCCGATCGTTGCCACACCAAAATCGCAATATTCCATGCAGGTACGCTAAATTTCAACTTACATAATAGGATTTTGACAAGTGGGAAAAATTTAGATGTAAAAATTGTTCTATGGAATGGTCTACATTTGTGTAGGTACATAAATTGGCGGGGTATTCACACAAAGGAGTATTCTAGAACCTACAATTCATAAACGCAGAGACTTTTTGCGATTTGAAAATCTATTTTATTAAGATAATAACGAAATTGGTGATTGCTTCAACTGTACTTCGTTGTGCGAATACCTTCCTGGTACTAATTTCTCCACCGTTGCTTATTTCCCACCCTATGGCAATTTGTTTATCTTTTTGTGTGTTTGTGTTCTTTTTTTGTATTATTTATCACTGTTTCAGTTGCTGTTATTTTGCATTTGCGTTTGGTCACCTAAACCTAGTTTTAAGCCGTGCTAAGAGTACTAACAAAAACCTATGTAAATTATTATTCGATATATTGCACTACGTATTGTTGTATATAATTATTTTTTGCAAACTGTTAAAAATAAAGCAAATTCCGACTACCGCTATACACGCTACTTTTGAATTTATTTTTAAATTTTAAATTTAAATAAAGCTTCTTTAAAATGTCGATTATTAATTGAAAATTTGCATGTTTCCGTTGGCACGCTCCCGCCCACACAACGCTACCTGTCACTAGCATTTACTTTTAATACATTTACTTAAAGTGTACTTGTAAAAACATAGTACAATATTATGCATATAGGTATATATGTACACATCTGGATCTACCCGGATATATTTGTAAGTATATTAGCGGTTGACTGATTCTAAAAATTGGCAATTTTTTATTACGATTGGTTCTGTTGATTTGGTGGCTTATTTACATTGGCATTTACATAATTCCTCATCCCTCCGCTTTTACCTTTAGAAATATTTCCTATTTCACAGTATTGGACATATTTTATAGGCATCGGCAAAATATTCACAGTTTCATGATATAGCAGTAAAGGGATTCCATAATCGTATATTTATACAATTGATTTATATTTCTATATTTTTCGGGTGTATTTTGATCTTTATGTTCGGAAAACTTGGTTAAATGCCTTTGTGGATTATGCAGTTGTGTTAGTAAATGTTTATAGTATAAATATCTGTGGCTGTATGACATAGTAAAGGGTGTTTTTTTAGAGGTTAGGTTTTCAAATTGGCACTACTTTTTTCGTAGATGGTCTTTTTGACAGCTGTCACTTGATTTATGCTCAGTTTGGTTTGCCATTTCATAATGAATAGACTTACACCTGAACAACGTTTGCAAATCGTGCAAATTTATTACGAAAATAATGGTTCGGTTCGCGCGACGCATCACAAGAAAATTTTGTTCAGCGATGAAGCTCACTTTTGGTTGAATGGGTATGTCAATAAGCAAAATTGTCGCATTTGGAGTGAACATAATCCACAAGCCATTGCTGAGACGCCGTTACATCCTCAAAAAGTCACTGTTTGGTGTGCTCTATGGGCAGAGGGAATCATTGGTCCATATTTCTTTAAAAATGAAGCCGGTCATAATGTTACAGTCAATGGAGAGCGCTATAGAGCCATGATTAATGACTTTTTCGTGCCTGAATTGGACGATGTTGATGTGGACGACCTTTGGTTCCAACAAGACGGCGCTACATGCCATACAGCCAACGCAACAATCGATTTATTGAAGGAAACTTTTGGTGAGCGCATTATCTCGCGCCGTGGACCTGTGGCGTGGCCTCCAAGATCGTGCGATATAACACCGCTGGACTATTTCTTGTGGGGCTATGTGAAGTCGCTTGTCTACGCAGATAAGCCCGAGACGATTGACGTCTTGGAAGAGAATATTCGGCGCGTTATTGCTGACATACGGCCCCAATTGCTGCAAAAAGTGGTCGAAAATTGGGCCTCTCGGCTGGAATTTATTCGAGCCAGCCGCGGCGGCCACTTGCCCGAAATCATTTTTAAAACATAATGGCAAACCCTTATCTTTATAATAAAGCTAAATTCTTGGCCATAACATTAAATTATATACGTTTTATTTCATCTTGAAAACCTAACCTCTAAAAAAAACACCCTTTATTTAGTAGCT
Source organism: Anastrepha ludens (assembly GCF_028408465.1). Lineage (NCBI taxonomy): Eukaryota > Metazoa > Arthropoda > Insecta > Diptera > Tephritidae > Anastrepha > Anastrepha ludens. Next base: position 127,306,956 of record NC_071501.1, read on the forward strand.
TAAGGCGAAATGGAAACTACCTTTGTTTAAATTAGATTCTAGCTTGTTTGAGTAAAAAATCTTAACATTATTTTTTCCTATAAATTTGAATATGATAATAAATAAAAAAAAATATAAAAAAATAAAAATTTTTTAAACTTAAGTCGACTTAAGCTACTTTGGTATACGACCACAGCTGCGTAATATAATAAGTGTATTTCCACAAACATATCTGTATTTTTTTCAACGGGTTTGTGTGCTTTAATGTGAACTAGTCTTAAGGGGACAGATACCTGTAAACGGCCATATTTTCCCTGATTTTTATTAAAATTATTTAAAATGAAGAAGTCAATATATTTTTTTCAAAATTGGTATACAATTATTTATACATGAAAATAATATACATTTTTTTTATATTTTAATCATTTAAAATGGCGGATGTACACTCAATTCTTCCAGGAAGGTCGCTTCCCAATCGGCGGGCATTGTAGCATCGGTGTCAGTGACCTGAATACAAAAACCAAAAATTTGTTTGTTTATTAATGTCATAACTTCTATATGAATTAACGAAAAATGGAATAAAATGCTTAAAAAAAATTAATTTTGGGGCGAATTTTCCTACTATTTTTGCTTCGAAAAAATTATTTTTTCGAAAAATTTTCGGAAACTTTAAACACATAAAAAGTAATATCATAAAATAGACGTGTGCAAAATTTCAGAGAGATCGGTCAATAACTTTTCGAGTTATCGTGTACGCCAATTCGAAAAATATAGTTTTCAGAAAAACCCGTCTAAAGTTTGAATACAACGTACTATGTAACTATACCTCTCCCAGCGCTCTAACGCAAAAAATAGAGTCGTCACGGTTGACGATCTATAATATAAGAAATACTTAAATTTACGTTCTAAAATTTTTTTTACATATTCTTAAAGGATTATATTAACATTTTATGAAAAAAAAAAAAAAAAAATTTTTTTTCGAAATTGTACAGGTATCTGTCCTCTTAAGTCGCAAAAGTAAAAAAAAAATCGCGAAATGCTTATGGCCAATAATTGCTCTTATGTTCTTCCAATTATTCTTTACCTTGGATATTTCTAGGATTTACTGCACGAGAAACAGAAACACATTGAGCAGTTGATGATAGAGCGGGAGCTGGACCGTGAGGACTGCCAGAACCAAGCGCTACAGTACCAAAAGAATATAAACGAGGTAATTATCTACGAAGACACACTTTATGCTCCGGTTGTGTATGCCGACAAGAAGCGGCCCTTCCGCTTAACACGAGTGCGGTTGCCAACCATACCGCCGCGCCCGTCGTCACGATCATCCCAATCACCACCCGTTACGCCGGCGAAAAAACGTTCATCGTTGGTGGAGACATGGACGCCTTCGCGCCCCCCAACACCGCCAACGAAGAAAGTTTGGTTTTGCAATAAAAATAAATTGATTACAGTTGCTTGGTAAGGAAAGCAAAAAGCAATGATAATTGTGAGAAATAGAAAGCAATGAAATACCAAAGCCCAGTCGACTGGGCAAGAGCAAAGGGCTAAGATATACGAAAAGGTTTTAATGGAGGAGGAGAAAAAGGTTTTTACTAATCGTTTTTGACGCGTGCTTACCTTTCACACACACTTGTAAATGCACACGCCAAATGCATGCACACACCTTTACAATACATATGTACATACATATGCATACTATACTATATACCCACATCAACCTCAACCCTTGTTAATATTACGATCGTTTAAAATACGACTACAGCTGCAAAATAATTGGCAAACGATTTGTTTATTTTAGGTGTTCAGTATTATTCACCAACGAGTGCTGTGGTACTTCCAACCCAAAATACAATTTGTTTAAACAGCCTAATTTGGTTATCTCTCAACCACTGTTACCACTCAAAGTGTGGTTTACATTTCAATTCAAATTTTTTTGTTACTTTCTTTTTGTTACCTTTTCGATTTTTAGTTTATTTTTAATTTCATGTTTGTTAATTTTAACATCTTGCAAATAAACGTAACCAAACACTTGTGTGGAGCATCACAAATATATGTACATACATGCATGGCACTGTATGCTATGTGCAATTTTTATACAAATTTTAGTGCCAGTCACGTTTATCAATTGGACTTCGCTGGTGCTTTGCAATTTTAGTTGAGCTTAAATTAAGCGCTGAGGAAACTAAGTCCATACATACGCACATGTCTCATTGGATCGGGGGCGCTATTAAGAAAATAAAATTTAATTCCAATTTTTTTTTAACAAATGTCAAATATAGTCGCATAAAAGTTTAGAAATAGTCAGTTATTTGCATAATAAATTTTATTACATATTGAATTACAGGAGGTAAATATTATGTTCCAGGTATACATACATACGTATGTACATACATACATACATATACTCTTATGTTCAATACTAACCCCACAACCTGCTCATCCTTCAGCGTGAAAAAAGATTTACAGAAATTTTGTGTTTGCCTATCAGGTACTGGCGCGCCTCAGTTTTTTCACCAACAATTTGTTTATCACACTTGTAACAGTAATATAATGTAATTTTTTTAAAGCTGTAAAGAAATGAAAATCCGCACAAGAAACAAACGAAAAAATATTGCAGAATAAATTGAAAACCATGCATTCTTATTTAAGAATAACACTTTAAAAGCAAAAACCGGCATTGCTTTAAATGATTTTTCGTAAACGTTTACATTTATTTTCGCCAGTTTGTGAGTATACATTCATATGCACATAAGTATCAAGTTTTGCTTATGCGCTAAATTGTACCACCATTTCAAATAACACAATTGCAAAACATATTTTGACTGTGAAAAATAACTGGTTAATATTTTTGCAGAAATTTTGCTATTTTTCTAGTTTTACTGTCTCGTTTCACTTGTTTGTTTTAATGTTCAATAAATAAAATATTCAATATTACAATGTCACTTGGAAAGCTAGCTTTTTGTTTTATTAGCAAACCTTAGCAACATTTTCTATTTTCGGCAGAAAAATAAAAAAGTTACTTCAACAGTTTTTTGAATACCTGCACAAGTGTTTTAGCAAATGTTACAGGAAATTTCAGGAAATCTATTTGGAAAGTTTAAGGGTATAGCATATAATAAGTGCGTGATATACTGACGGTAGGACTTGGTCCATTCTTTACAGAAGACGTGAAATATAAGAATAAAAGAACAAGTTTTTCTAGCAACGACAGGCAAATGCAAGCAAAACTTCAGCTGTACTTCTGCCATGAAAAAATCTCATAAAAACTGTTTGCCCATGGCAGTAGCATGAAACTGAAACTTTCCATTTGTAGGACAATCACGACTCACAGCACGAACTCTAAGAGAATTTTGGTTTAAACGCCTGCCAGAGGTATTTGGGTCATAATATGAAGTATTACCAAACGAAGCGCGTCGAACGAACGAGAATTCATTACCTGGTTATTGACATATGCGATAGAGAGGCACTAAATTTTGTGAATGCCGTCTTTTGATGATTTTTTTTATTCTTGTAGTAAAGTTTTCGATGCCATTTAAGCATAAATTCCGCTCCCCTGTGTCGGCGATTTCGCGTCGACTTTTATCTTTCAAAGATTAAACTATTTCTGATTTATTCACATAAACTACACCTTTGATGGTCCCCAGAAAATATTCCAAATGCGCCAAATCGGGAGATCGGCTGGTTTTGTTGCAGAATATTGTGAAATTATTCTTCCCAAGACTTTTGTATCAACAATAAGCAAACAAAAAGAGTTGTTATCAAGCACTTCGATTTGCTGTGAACGCTGTTCATTTGACAAATTTTGATCTTCATTTGCAATATTTTCAATCGAATGGCCGGAGGGAACGTGCACTGGTGTTTCTACATTTTATACCGAAACAGCCAACTAACACGACCGTCGGTTCTAGGTTACCGGAATTACCCAGATTTATATCCGGCGAAGAACTTGTCACTCCAGCATCATTCTCCGTCCATGTATGGAGAATATCTATGCTGCTACAACAACAATAACTAAAATTTTTCGATTATAACGGCCCAAACTATAACAACAATGTGAAATTGAGAAATTTTCCAAATCCATATTTTTTATCATACTATACAATGAATTTTTATTGTTTATGTAAGGCCCACGAGCGAAATCGAATTTGTGAATTGTAGATTTTTTATTTAACATATGTGAAGAGAGACGCCATCGAACTATGGTAGTCAGACCAATATTGCTAAAAAAGAAGCCTTAAGCTTGAAGGACCCTGGGCGCATGTTAACTGTACCATGATCGCTATTCATATACCTATTTCAACATATTTATGCACATATATATGTATATATTTAAGTATGTATGAATATATTGAGTCTGGGTATGTGGAAATTATAAAAAAATCACTAACTAGTTTTTACTAAATAGATATTTCAACAGTGTTTGTTTATTTATTTTTAAAGATGGCCTGGGAACAAAGCTTGTTGATGCGTCAGAGCAAAGCATAAATAATAATCATCAGAAATAATCATTGTTCTCGTTTTCTTCATAAAACTTAAATAAAATATTTTTTTCGTTAGTTTCTACACCATTGACAAAGGCAAAAGCTGTATAATAATTTTTCTATTTCTATTATAAAATCAATTATAGTGAACCTTTTTTTTGTTTTGTTTTTAATGATGTATGTACACATGTATGTATGTATATGAAATACATATACGTTTATGTTTCTATTTTATTTTTTAATTATTTATAATATTTTATACAGCAATTAATTACAGCATGAATTAAAAAACAGCGACACTAGCTTCGAGACTTTCGGTTATGGTTTCTAAATGTCAAAAGTGTTGGGGCTTTCCACTCTTGGGTTGCAACTCTTGACACCCGAGCTATTCTGTTTACATAAGCAGCTGCAGTTACTCCAAAAATTGTATAAACAGAAAATGGGAAAAATTAAAGAAATCCTCTTGCTCGAGTGTTGGTAATAATTAATAGGATGACAACCAATTCCTGGTGCGCGTATTGTTTTTTGTTTTTTCTACAAAAGGTAACCCAAGAATGGCTCCGAACAACTGGTTTTAAGAGAATCTCTTTCATGCCAAATGTCTTTGTCTGCGCGACTTTTCCTGCAGAAGAACAACTACTACTAGAAAAAAAGCTTACAAAATCTATATATATACATATAGTATATGTTCTCCCTAACGAGTTTAAGAATTAGTTTGCAATCCAGTGGGTATAAAATAACAAAATTTCGTGAAAGTCGCTATATAAGTGGGCAACCTACTTACATACATAAATAGTATACAAACATATTTCCATACCAATTTAATGGCATACATACATACATTTCATTTAATATTTCATAGTCAATTTTAACACTGCTCAATCAAACTACTGTCACAATATTCGATATAGGGTAAACTCAGTGATTCGGATCGTTGGGCCCGTCTCATCGCTCGCCGCAGCTTTCGCCTGGTTGATCTACGCCGCGAATTTCGCGGTTGGTACGGCAATCACGAACGACACTGCATCCTCCACAGCATCCTTACACCGCTCCGCATCAAATAGGACCCCAAAACGCTGATGCCCTAATATTTAATACAGATTAGATGTAACTGGTGCTCAAACCCCTTGAGAGCGACATAGATGGAAATAATTTGGAGCTCTGACTAAAACACCAAAACTTGGTTAAATTATAGCAGGAAAATCGGTTGTTAATCCGGTGCTATAATCAACTACAAACAATTACGAAAAATTAAAAATAACGATCTAGAATAAAGAATGAAGAATAAAGCAAAAGGCATGCAAGTGCTCTTGTACGCGATTACTTGTCAAATACTTACACTTATTTGAGCGAATTTTATTGCTTTAAACGATTATTATTGAATTTTGTTTATTGTATTTACCAAATCCAACTGCTTAATCAGCAGCATAAATAAAACGAATATAATTATGTGCATATGTAAACATATAAAGCTTTTAATATTAAGATGAAAATGTGTAATAAATTTTAAACCGCTGTGTGCTTTTTTTTCTGCAATGCATTTTTACTCATTGTTCTCGTATTTGGACATTTTTTTAGCTGAAATCACGAATAGTTCAATTGGAGCGCTCTCTGGACGATGAACGTAAGAAATCAGAGGATTTACAATTTTCAATTGATGAGGCCACGTACTGTGGCAACGATGTAAGGAAAATGTATATCTAATACGCATAAATGGCTACCAAAAGTTCACAGGCATATCCTTAACATGAAGGACTGTATTGCATCATTATTGTTAAACCAGTGATGCCATCATGGCGAAACGCTGGAATATTTCATCCTCAACACAGGCTGAGTTCTAGGATAACATTTCACTTTAATTCAGAATGAATTCTGCAGTGGCTTTTTGGTTTGTACTGCCGTATACGGTTCTTATATAACTTCGTACTGACCTATTTTTTATGCCCGACAAGAGTATATGCATGTTTTACCCCTCAACCACAACATAAAACAATGATAGCCCTAAAAACCAGCCCAAGTTTTTTTCTCATTTTCAAAACATACAAAGGATGTATACAGATGAATGTACATATCTAAACAAAAATGAACAAAAAATTCCACAAACTAAAATTTCGATGCGTTTTTCAGAATGGGATTATAGAAGTAAATCAATACATCTCAGTTAAATTTTTTTTTTTGCAAGAAGATATTAAAATTTCGATTGTAATTCCAAATGGAAAGATACGCTTAATGCATGCACATACATTCGTCTCTATTCCCACACTGTGTACGGGATGGTACGAGTCTTTTTTCTTGCAACTGTGGTTTAGGTTTAATTATGAAACCTGGTAATAATCGATTGCCGCTTTCAAAGGCAATGGGGTAATATTTCTGTAAATACAATGATGTTGTTTCCGATGCCTTTGAACTTTTGAGACACATTTTTGCAAATGTTATATTTATTCTTTTATGTTTTAAAGCAAATACTTACGTTTTAGGTCCAAGCAAATGTATATAAGGAAAAAATTCAAGCATTAGAGAAAAAGTTATCTGATCTTTCAATAGGTAAGAAATAATTGAAGTTTGAAAAAATCTGAGTTTCGTGTTGCACATATGAGTTGATATTCCCCCGTATATTTCTCGTTTTTACGTTTCGAGAAAACATGCCTTACATTGACCAACTAATGTTCCTCCATAAATATTATTATTAGCTGATATCGCGCCCGCTTTGGACTCGATAAATATATATGTATATTTTTCAAAATGATTAACGGGACAAAGAAAGTATGTTTAACGCATCGTTTACTAAGAAATTCGGAAGTGGGCGTGGCAACTTACTTCTTAATTAGAATATTCTAATATCTAGAAATCATGCAACCAGTCTGACTCAAGATGTTAGACACATTCCTTTAGAATTCTATTTGCAGAAAACGGCCAGGTTAACTCCATAACCACACTTTCCAACAAATAACGGAAATTACAAAAATGCCGTTTTTTTTTATTAACCTCTAGGTTGTGTTTGGCATTAAATTCGAATTTTTGGTTCCGCCTTTTTCATATTTATTTGCCTATTACTAGAAAGCCAAGAAAGCCAGCCACAATATCTCTTCAATGCTTCTTTTCAACATTTTGTAACCAAAGTAAATATACTCCTATAAGAATCGCATTAATGATTTGAATCCATGTGAGCATCGTACTCTTGATTTATTTGTGAGAAAACTTGTACCGGGTTTCTGTTTTGCTTGCTTAAGCAAAGGTACTTTTTTCTAACTGAAGGCTAATAAACGACTCATACGTGCATATCACCGAATCCACGCACGAATCCGAATCCATGTACATACGCATATTATTTGTATATATAGGCACCACTAAATCTGACCTGTCCGCAGAAGACGCCTCTGCTGCTAATTCTGCGACAGCGGATGCGGCCACTGCTAAAATTTCCGAACTTACCTTACAATTAGAAAAACAAAAAGATGAATATGAAGTCCGACTTATTGCCATTGAGGATGAACAAAAGCGCTTGCAGGAGAACATAGGATATCTGCGAAACGAAAACGATACATTGCAAAAGGAGCTACTGGAGAAGGATGAAAGTCTGGAGAAATTCTCGCTATCAGCGTGTGGCATTCAGAACCTGCGGCATGAGCTGGATCTGCTCAAAGAAGAAGCCGAGAAGGAGCGCCAACAATTGCAAGTTGATTTTGTTGTTAAACTGGAGGAGAAAGACGTGTTGTTAAACACAATTAGCGCTGAGCTCACAGCCCAGAAAAACATCCTTATAACGTTAGAAAGCGAACGGTCCAATACCGAAGATGAGTGTCAGATCTTACGAAACGAGTTGCAAGCCCGTGATGCACAATTGCATGATGTTAACGAACAGCTGTCGAAGTTAAAAGCGGAGTTCAGTATGCAAAAGGCAGAGAATGCCACACTGGAAGAACTGTTGAAGAACCAGCAAGCGCGTACGATACAGGCGAAGACGCAGCTGGAGGAAAAATTACTAGAAATAAAGAAATTGGAAGAAGATGTGGTTAGTTTGCAAATAGTTAAGGAGCAATCGGAAATGCAACTGAAAAGTACTAAAGAAGAGGTGAAGCATTTAGCTGAGTTGCAGCAGAGCCTCGAAGAAAAGTTGAAGGCTGCAACCACTGCAGATCAGGATAAGATAGTGGCCATGATGCAATTGGGCATGGTTATGGAAGAGTTGAAAAAACAAATTAGTGACGTTACAGTAGAAAATGAGAATCTTAAATCCGAATTAAAAAAACAACAGGAAGCCAACGCCGTTACGAGTTCTACAGAAGCAGAGCTTCGAAGGATTCTTAAAGATACGGATCAGGAGTATAAAGAAAAACTTGCAGAATATGAAAAATCGAATTTGAATCTGGAGGAGAAGCTAAAAAGTGAGACAAATAAATCCCACGAAAGTTTAAATAAAAAAATGCAAGAAATCGAGACTCTCAACAATGAAATTAGCCAACTTCTGCAGCGAATTAAAACTTTAGAATGCGATTCGTCGGCAAGTGTGCAACAACTTAATTCCAGACTCAACAAATTCGAGTTAGAAGCAAAAAAACTTAAAGAAGACGTAAAATCTGCGGAAAATGCTCTGAAAGAAAAGGCAGATGCGTACACTCAGCTAGAGCGTTTTCTGGCTGAGAAAGTGGATACTTTAAACTCAAACATAACTGCCTTGGACACTACAAATAATCTGGTAAATAAATTGAAGCAAGAACTTGACACAACGTTAGCCAAATGTTCCGAGTTGGAGGCCACTAACAACGCACAACGAGAGCAATGCAGTCAGCAACAACTTGAAATCGGCGATTTGACACGCAAATTAGATAGTTTAAATATCAAATGTGATAGTCTGAAAACACAAAATGAGGCATTGGAGAACGACGTAGCATCAGCGCATTCGAATTTCACTGAACTGCAGTCTGAAGTTCGTAAGCTTAATGAAGAACTCGCCACACGCCAAAGGCATTTACTCGAAATGCAAACGAACAACAACGACGAACGACTTAAGTTAGAAAGCCAGATAGAAGAGATCGGTCAGAAATTGGCTAATGCATCGAAGGAGTTGGAGCAGGAGCATGCCAACACTGAACGCGCTCGCAACGAAATATCGACAAAGACCAAACAGTTGACTGTACTCGAGGAGAAGACCATTAAGCTGGAGCTGGCACTCAGTGATGGGCGAAGACAACATGAGAATTTACAAACCAAATATGAATCGTTGGCCGCACAAAATAAGACATTAGAAGAATATTTGAACACGCTTCGTACTACATCTATCGACTCGAATTCTGAGCTTCTAAAGATATCACAACAAGTCGCAGCGGAGCAGAGAGCTTACGATGAACTCTTGGACAAAACAAACACGGATCGGGCTATTCTTGAGGGTCAGCTGCAAGCGAGTCAACAGCGCATCGATACATTGTGTAGCCAAGTAGAGACACTTACACAAGAGATAAAAACCGCCACAGAGGAGAGTTTTAAGCGCATTGAAATATTCAAATTGGAGGAAGAAAAATGCGGAAAACAAGAGCTGGAATTGGGTAACTTATCACGAAAGCTTGCGGCTCTGATGGCAAAATGCACTGGATTAGAGAGTGAGAATGAGCAACTTCAAAAAGATTTGGCGACCTTACGTGACGCATCGACTGACTCAAGTGCAGTTATTACCAAACTTTCAGAGGAGCTCACGCAGAAAAATAAACTCCTACAGGACTCTACAGATAAGTCAACCGCTGACCGTTTGAAACTCGACAACCAATTGCAAGATTTAGAACAGCGCCTTCAGTCTAATCTGCACGACTCGAATGTGTTACGAAGCGAGTTAGAAGCGAAATCTGTACAAGCTAAAGAGTTTGAAACTCTAAAACTAGCCCTGCAAACTCAATCATCAAGCCAGTTAAATGTTATAAAAGAGAAAGAAGCGGCAGAGCGGAAGATTATAGAAAATTTCGAGGCACAGCTTAAAAGCGCAGAGCAAACGAAAGGTCGATTGGATGAAGCGATCTCCAGTTTGCAGCAGCAGATTAAACTTTTGCAGGATGAATTGCTTAAATCTCAGCTGGATTTCAAATCAAAAGAGGAAGAACTGGACAAGCAAATAACAAGCCTGACCAGTGAGGCTGAAAAGCTGCGAGAGAGGTTGGAGCAAGCACAGATAGAGGGTTCGAGCACACTTAACATTGAACAGCTGCAAAAAGCAGAACTACAAAAAAAGATTGATAGTCTGCAATCAGAGCTGAAAACGACGGTAAACCAACTGTTGACAAGTCGCGGCGAAGCTGAACAGTTGAAATTGGCACAATTAAACGCGCTCGAAGATACCATAAAGCTTCAGTGTCAGCTGAAGGTCGTGCAAAATGCACTAGACCTTGCGAATACAGAAAAGGAATTTAGAACGAAAATCGCAGAAGAGGACAAAATCAAAATGGAAGAATTGCGCAATATGGTTGAAGTAGTGCAGGCGGCCAATGCGAATATTTCAGCGACCAATGCAGAGATGTCGGAGGCACTGCGAGTATTGGAACAAGAAAAATGTGAAACAGCCAACATCTTCGAACTCTTCGAAATGGAGTCCGATCAAAATTTGGAAAATCTGAGCGAAAAGCTCATCGACATTAAACAAAAACTGGCGGATGCGCAGACCCAACTTCAACTACAATCGACCGCTATAACCGAAAAGCAAATGGAGTTTGAAAGTGTTACTGCGAAATTGGAAGCATCACAAGCGGCTTTAGTTAGTGTACAAGCCACACTATTAGATCGAGACACTAAAATCAATGAACTGAGTACGGCATACGATAATTTACAGACAACTGTTAAAGGAAAAGAACAACAACTGCAAGAGCATACAGAATTACAAAACCTACTTGTTGAATATAAAAAAGTTATCGATGAAATGGATGAAGCCGCCTCGGCGAAGGGCACAGAACTGCACCATTTACAAGAACGCATTAAATCTTTAGAACAGGAGAACTTGCGTAATATGGAAGCTCAAAAAACGTTGAAGATGGAAAACAGTAATCTACAACGCCAACTTGAAGTTCTTGAGTTGGAAAAAACGCGCGAAATAATTGCATTGCAAAGTCGTATAAATGAGGTGCATGCGATTAACACTCAGAGGCAAAATAATTTAGCTGCTGGCGTTCCTAAAGAGGTAAGTAGCCACGTTTTCTTTGCCGATGCAACCGAGAACGTATTTGTTTCTGTGTGATGAATTTTCAGGGAGAAGAAACAGAAGACAATACAGCACAAATAAACTTCCTAAACTCCATAATTGCCGATATGCAAAAGAAGAATGACACATTAAAGGCCAAAATCGAGGCGCTCGAGACTCTACCCACGGATTACACTCAGTAAGTGAAAGCATTCTATATCTTGTCAGTTATCCAAAATAACCAGGTGATGCTTTTTGTTACAAAATGGTCTCATAATTAATTTCACACCTATTTCAGTAAAAAAATAATTTTTAAGACACAATGTAAAACTTTAGATTAGCAAAGGATACCAGATTGTGCGTTTATGTACTTGTGCATACATAAATTTTCAGTCATATAATTATTATAATGCATTTATGTACATTCCTGTTCACCATTTGTTCCTTCCCCAGGCCTAAAGCGTTTGAGCTGATCGCAAAACGGAAGCCAGCTCCACGCGTTTTTTGTGATATTTGCGATGAATTCGACAAACACGAAACCGAAGATTGTCCACTTCAAGCATCCGACGTCCGCGACTACTCACCTCCACCGCTCAATGACCCCGCGAAGAAAGCGGACCGGAAATTGCCAGAGCCACGAAAATACTGTGAAACATGTGAAGGTACAACTTTAAAAGACAAGCAATTAGACACACTTTCAACGAATTGTTGTTTTTTTAGTTTTTGGCCACGAAACGGGCGAGTGCGAAGATGATGAGTGGTAAATAAACTCGATCTATGAAACCCACGTCAAGAATACGCTTTCAACCTCATGATATTGAACTTTTCGAGTTTTCCAGATATTATTTTTAAATAAATAATTTAATTACAACACATTCTGCGTTTGTGATAATCAGCGGAAAATGCGGAAATTTGCAACATTCAGTTACTACAACACTATTGAAGAAATATTATAGAAATTAATCCATGTTGGTTCTTGCTTACTTTGTAATATGTAATATGTATTATTTTTTACGAAGAACTGCAAACGATTCTGGCATTCTTCGTACAACTATTATTAGAATAAAATTACTTTAAACGAATTTGTTTATTGTATGTAGTAATTAGAGCTAACTTACGCGCTTTAGTTATATTGCTTAGGAGAAATGCAATAAATTGTTAACTAACAATTTTATTGTGGTTTATTTTCTAAATATACAACTGAATTAGATAGCGAATAAATTTATAATGTACAATAAAATCTGTTTATTGAAATCTTAATAAAAGTAATTTTCTAAATAAACTACGCTATTTTATGCAATCTGCTAAGTGCGCTTTTCTTTTATGATAGGAAATATATTAAAAAACAAGCATCCATCCTTCGCGCTTCTACCAAGCTACAGCCAGACTGCATCACCTGCTGGTATCCTGCCCAGAACTTGCTTTTCAAAGGCATCACCACTTCGATAACAGTGATCCTTTCCTCTTTTAAAAGACGCCACCGAAGGCACTAGAAACAAAATTTATAGAGGACACCGATCTACTCCGTCGCATCTGACTCAACACACGTCACCAGCCAGCCGAAAGCCTTTGCTGCTAGTGCCGCGTTTGCTTCAGTTTACCTATTCATTTATTATCATGTAGGCTTTTTAGAATAAAAAAATAATATAATAAAGAAGGAAGCAAGGCTAAATTCGGTCCGAACCGAACTTTATATTCCAGCGCACATTTTAGTAAAATTTAATTTTTGGAATCAAACAAACGTTACCGTTATCCATCTCTATTCCTTTATGCTGTTACATACAACTGTTATGTGAGCAAAATTATAATACTCTTAAGCGCAAGTGCGGAGGTATAAATTAGAATATGCTGGGCTTATACTTATGATTTTTGATGTTGAAACGTCCAAATAACTAATTTATCAACACATTCTATGCCCAAAACTTTGAGTTGCAGTATTTGTTGTTATTGTTTTTGTAACAGCACAAAACACTTCCCAAAATATTTTTGGCACCGTCGTACCATTTGGCAACTTATTTTACTTTCCCACGCTTCGATTCTCATTGAACCAAAAAAACTGATTTTCCTCTCCACGGCTCTTGTTTGAATAAGTATCAGTTGGATAAATATTTGTTTTTAATTCGATCAGTCCTCACTTCATACTTGTATACGCACGCCTCGAACATCTAATTAAGCGATAGTATTAAAATAGATATAAATGAAATCTATTGCTGAAATATTTATTTCTAAAACTAATATTTAAAACTTTGCAAATATGTCCTTTTTATTGCATAAATCTTTTGAAAAATATACAAAATGGATACTTTCAGAAATAAAGAACCATGTGTTAGGCTTTTAACACTACCTTAATAAATAACCAGTAAGACTAAAGAAGGAATAAAACGAACGAAGTGGCAAGCTGCATTTAGTCACCACCCTCTTTTTTTTCCTTAATTGCTTCCTAAATGTTGATAAATGAATTTAGATAAATTATACAAATAATCAGCATATATAATTTTTAGTTTACCTTAAATCGCTCTTCGAACAATGAAAGTTCCGCTAACAAGTCAGTTATAGCATTCATAAAAGCTTCATGCGGAGAGTAATCAGAAGTAGTTTGTATACGGATAACAAATTTGTGCTCCAACGGATGTGGCACTTTATAACCAGCAAACAGAACATTGGGATCCTTCAAAAGCTGACTAGAAGCGCTTATAAATTATAATTTAGTTATAATTATTAAACTTTTACGTACTTTCTAATCATATTGCCAAGTGTGTGATCCTCCTTATTGACTGTGAAAATAGCGGCATTGGTGACTTTTGTGTCCAACTCTTTGATGATTCTAGAAATCGACAAACAGAAATTTATGTTAGCCAACAACTAGTAATATATACCTACTTACTTCTTTTCGCCCTCGTACAATAAAAAAGACTCGAAAGTTGGTGGAGCATTCATTTTTTTTTATTAAAGGATAAAGAAAAATACTTCTTACAATAGTGCTTTGGTTAAAACGTCATCTATAATTGAAACCGCAAATATTTCCGCGAAATGTCAAACGGCCTGACAATTTTTGTAGTCGAGCAAAGTGACATTTATCGATAACACGAAAGTCTGGACATAACTTTAACATAACATGAGGCTTGCACGGTAAAGTTGGCAAGAAGATAAGGTGCGCATAAGGCAAGGCACATTTAACAAACTAGGCCATAGTTATGATCGCGTACATTTCTTTGGTGAACACGAAATCTATCTGCTACATTTGCTGTGGCTATAATTGTTTCTCTTTTCAATTGGTAGCACTAATTAAAATAGGTACATGTACTAACAGCCATATCGGTTGGTGCGTGATTACCAATCAGAGGTGCACCATAAAACACCAAAATTAAGAAACAGGGTTTTCTAATAGTGGTCGCCTCTGTTTCTGGGGCGGAAAATTAGGGAAGACAGTGATTTGCTCGCATTTCACAAGTAAAAGCACGTTCAGATATTACTTAATTATTTTATTTACATAGTATTAACAATATGAAAAAAATGCATAAAGAAGCAATAGTTAATTTAATTGCGATATTTGCAGCTATTAATAGACAGTTGGAGGAAATCCGTAAACGATGTCTACTGAGGTTGCAACAATTTATGCCAGCAATACACATGCCAAAACCGTTATTACATTTTATAATAAGCAAAAACAGTTCAAATCGCCTATGGACTCACGCTTTTATTAGAATTATATCTACAAACCTCTTTCTTTGCCCGCAACCATGTTTTTTTAGTTGACGTTTTTCCTTACGATAACAATAATTATCGATAACATAGAAAAAACAAGGTTGCGCAGCAAAAAGTATATTTATACTCTGAGAGAAATTTCGTATGTGTAATCTCCCTTTTTAATTACGGATTGAGAGTTAAGCTCGAAAAAGTATATAATCTAGTTTTATATGAACCTATTATAAAGGTGACAGGTTTGTCCATTCGCTGAAACAGCTATTATAACCCCTGTTAAGGGGTTATACGCAGTTATGAAGCAAATAAAAGACGGGTTGTCAAGGATTTATCCTGAAGAAACTTCAGAATATTTTAATTTGAAAATTTAGCGGTTATAAAAGCATCCTTCAAGAACGTAACAAAATTTTTTATTTATGAAAATGTTGATTATAGAGCGCGCTGCAGGCGATTTCTGGAACCTCCTTTAAAAAAAGATGATTTACGGTGTACATCGTAACTCAGGATTGGATTATCTGAAATCAAAAAACCAAACAAATTTTGTTAATATATTAGATTATCTAGTAATTAATCGTTCGGCTAATCAAAATAGTGAATTTTCACAAAATGGCAGCTTTTAAAAGAAATCATTTCGATTTTTACGTTAAAATTTGGCCGTAAATTGATTATAAAATGGAAAATAAGTATCAGATTTACAAAAGGAACGATTAATTACTAGAAAATGTATCTTTAAAGATTGAGTTAAAACGGTTGACCGATCAAACAAGCCGTTTTCGAGATATCGTGTACACCGACTTGAAAAATGCCGTTTTGAAAAAAACACGTTTAAAGTTTCAATACCTACCTTAAAACGTGCCTAGGCATCTCTACATATTTAGGTATAACTCCGAAAGTATTGCTTAGATCTACTTCAAATTTCGTGCGTATACTTTTGAATATATGTACATTACAAAAATGCAATAAAAAAATTGATTTTTTTCAAAGTCATAACTGCGTATAACCCCTTAAGTGAGCCCAACAACTGGCTCTTTCAAATTCGCTGATGACCGAGATAAGAATCTCGATCACACCTTCAATTGCGTCAGTCACACCTCTTTAAATCTTTACCTCATGATTCACAAGGTAGTTATTCGCTCTAAAAATTCTGTATGGCGAATTACGTAATTCGAAATGTAATAGAAAAGTAAATTACAAATGTGAGAACGAATTACGAATATGAGAGCGAATCGCATGCCGTAGGAGCGTAATATCACGTGAAGTGATATGAACCATAGATGACTAGATGTGAAACTCTTTTTCTCGTGAGAGCGCTGAAAAATGTGCATTTTTTATAACATTTTCCAATATTGCCACACCGGTAGAAACATGAATTGGGTATTTTTGAACCAAAGGTCTGGAATTTTTAGTTTCCACACCACCATTGAGGTTAGTATTTAGTGTGCGGTTGCCCAATAGCCTTATATCACTCGTAAACACCTACATATACTAAAAATAAGCACAATCCGTATGAAATATGTACATAAAAAAGCCAAAAATTTAAAAATTTATATGTAAATGAAATTATTTAAAACTGAAAAACAAAAGTAATTTAATAATAATAAATAAAAACATGACTTTTTGCGATTTTTTAATAAAACACAGAAATTGGGTAATAAAAAAAAATCTCAAACAACGAACAGAATAAGTTAAAGCAAATTACCTTGAATTTTAGTAAAATATATCAAACACAAATTCAGTTCCCTTACCTATGCTTTTCAACCATAGAATATTTACGTATATACAAATTTACATAAGCCAACACACAGTTTTCAATAAAATTACATTATGTACATAAGACTAATGAAAAGTAGGAGTCGAAAAGGATATAACGAGCTTTGGATTCTACAAACTCACTTAAATTCAAATTATTGCATTTCAATTGAATTAATTTTAAGACAAATAATTATAAACATTTCAACACGTAATTTCTCCATTAAGCAAAAACGAACTGTTTTCGTCTGTTATTTTTGGCGCGTTTCTTCTGGCAGTCTGCCATTTCGCCTATCAGCTGTTCAAAATCCCATAATGTGTGAGTGCTGCCAAGTTTTGAAACGTGCTCATGGGCGCGCTCTCTCTCAAAATGAATAAGTTTCACATCTAGTTATCTATGATATGAACTACACCAAGGCGGATTTATTACAGGTGACAGCAAACACATATAAGTAAAACCCTACATGTATTTGTTGTTGCGTTTGGTGCAAGCATCATGTCAAAATCAGCAAGCAAATGTAAACATACGAATGTAAACATACCAATACATACAAACAAAGCATATCATTTTGACGTAAGCCATACCTACGGCGAAAAATTCAGCTGGGTGAATGCTGTCACCTTATTAAATCCACCTTGAACTACACACTACATCACCACTATGAAGCATACTACACCAATTTATTCTCTGCCGGCTATTTGATTTACATTATATCTCGCACTCTAAATTTTGCAGCTAATTATTTGACGCAATTGAATATATCTTTTCTGTTTTCTTTTCCATTATCTCGTTTTGATACTTTATCAACGAAATTAACTGAGGAATAAAAATATTAAAACTTACGTATTTCGCATTTTTGTTCATTATTAAATTCGGTTAATTTAAGTTAAGTCTAGACTACTACGCTCATAAAAATTTGCGTTCTTTGATGGTTGTGCGCGCAAAAGTTTGTTTACATATACATACTGGACTAGTGTTTGCGAGGTAAATTAAAATATTGTTAACTTTTCATAGTGGAAAAAGTGTGTTTGAAATGGATCCGGAACAGACGAGGAATCCCTTAGAGGAGTCCAGCGTTACAATGGTTGATGTTTTGCAAGAAGAACGCGAATTGGAAGAGGAATATAATGCCGTGCTTGGTGCATCCGATGAAAATTGTTGCACATACTCCCGAGGTTCGATTAAACGGCAAGCCCTCTACTCTTGCTTGACTTGTTGTCCAGATGCTCTCGCGGACTTGGATAAGTGTGCTGGAATTTGTTTAGCATGTTCTTATCGCTGTCACGAAAATCACGAGCTCATCGAGTTATATACTAAGCGTAATTTTCGATGTGATTGCCCTACAGAACGCTTTGCAGGTCAAAACCGCTGTTTGCTTAATTCAGAGATGACTGCGCTACAAGTGCGCAATGCCGAAAATTTGTATAACCAAAACTTTCAGGGCTTATACTGCAAGTGTCGCCGGCCCTACCCGGATCCAGAGCGGACAACAGAAGAGGTGATGTTGCAGTGTACTGTTTGTGAGGATTGGTTTCACGTCCATCATTTAGATGCGCCAGCATCGGCAGCAAAGATAGCAGAGACCGATGTCTGTGGGGAAATGATTTGTTGCGATTGCATGCAAAAGCACACATTCTTGCAGGACTACACAGGACTGGCGCTACAAATGCCAGATGATCCAGACGTTTCCGTGGCTAATGTGAAAGTAGTTGCCGATACTTCTTTGCGTGAGGAGAATGACAACAAGTTGCATTCAGATTTAGATAAGAGCATATCGGACATAATGAATATGACTGAGATCAAAACAGCAGCGTCTGCAGAAAGTGGGCAATCGTCATGTGAGCCAAGTGAAGCCGTTGAGAAATGTACCGAGGATATTTGTTCAAAAGCTAAACGGCGGAAGGTTGAAAACGACCAAGAATTTAATGAGCAGACAGAAGAACACTGCCGACGCCCTAGAAGAAAACAAGAGTACCCAGGAGGTAAGTTGAATATTTTGATCGCAATTCTTCCTCTCAATAACCCATATGCAGTGCACTACCCCAATGCGACAACAGAACGTTTTATTAAAAATAACTCTGAGGGTTGTTAATGAAAATGCAATGCAAGACTTAACATAAATTTGCTCCTGCTGCATAATAAGAGCAAGCAACTAAAATAAATTTCACATGCTTTTAAATTGTTGTGCATACAGTAAATTTTTGTGTATTTTATATAGTCTAATTCATATTAGGCAATTGCCTAGTACATAAAAAGTAGGTCGTAGTTTTTCTTGCCGTCGCCAAAATAAAGAAAACCATGTTTGCGCGAGCTCAACTTATGAAAAAATGTCATACCTGGCCATAGGCAAGATTTTATAATTACTAAACGTTCGTTCCGCATTAAGTTCAAGGAGAAAGCTTGACGTAACGGTATCACATCGGCTATACAGTCCAGAAAGTCGATGGCGTAGTTATAATCACTGCGTTTTAGCAAATTGTGCTTTAATTCACAGCGAGGAAGGCGAAGTATTTGGTAGTTGGAAATGTTTTTGGCTTGTAGGTCGTTAAGGCCGCGAAACATTTGGTTAGGTACAACACGTCCATCAGTAAGCTTATAAAGTGCGCCGCGTGGGCAGACTGCACTTTCCTCGGTAATGATAAATACTATGGCTGCGAGACGTTCTTCTTCTTTTAATCTAACTTTTCCCGAGAAATTCGCAGAGATCACCTGATTTGGATCGATTTCGAAAGTTGGATCCTATCGACAAAGAAATGTGGGTTTAAAAACACAAGTTTCCATTGCATATTTTTTACCAGTTCCACTGTTGTGATAAGAATTGGATCACCAATAAAAGGCTCGCGACATAAAATAGTCGCTTGGAAGATTTTTGGGCTATGCACAAATGGCAACAGCATCCATTGATATCCATCAACCGTATAGAAATATTTACGGTCTTTTAGGCAGTCCTGGGTATGGCCGAATGCGATGAAGTAGTCTCTAGTTATGGCATTAATGCGGCCCCAGAAGTGCATGCCAGAGAATCGATTTTCTTTTTGCAGAACAATAAGCGAGTTTTCAATTAGAACCTTCTGCTCGGGAGTAAGTTTTTGACCGCAAAACATAAGGCATTCGAGGCCTTCATTGAAATATTCAATATTCATTTTTGTATTTTATTACTGCATATGAGCAAATATTCAACTGCACAAAAACATATAGTTTTGATTAAAAAAATGGAGCTGACTAGAAGTTGGCTTCCAGAAAATTTTTATAGAGTAGTTTCGTGTAGTCAACCTTGAAGAGAGAATTTTTGTGCATATTTACAAATAAGAAAATTAACAATTTCTTTCAATTATTTGAATATTTATAATTTGTGTTGTTTTTTAAAACTTGCAGGTCCTACATTTTGGACCAATGACTGGCGAGCAGCATTATGCCAATGTTCTCAATGCTTGGCTTTATATAAATCCGAAAAAGTCGAGTACTTATTGGACACAGAAGACTCAGCAAAATCTTACGAAGAGCGAGGCAAGCAACGCGGGGCAACTGAATCCACATATGAACAAGGTATACGTGCCTTGGCTTCCATTGGTCGGGTGCAGCAAATAGACGCTATAACCGAGTACAACCGCATGAAAGATAAATTGAAAGAGTATTTACAAACGTTCGCTGTTACCAAAAAAGTCGTCACTGAGGCTGACATTAATCGTTTTTTTACTGAGATGCGCAACGAAAAAAATGCAGGCATAGGACAGCCACACTTTTGTCGCTAGGTCGAAAATTAAAGACGGCATATGAATCTGAAAATATTTCAATTGCAACTTATATGATCCTTATATGATAAGTTTAAATACACATCATACATAATTTCATTCAAATGTCGTACATAAGTGCAAATACATCAATACAAATTCAGTATATCGACTTTTTAATGTTAAATGTTCCCCTTACTTCTTGTTTCCATTCAGAATTATTCCCTGCACATGTCTAAATTATTATGCATTAAATTAGAAAATTTGTATGTATATTTTTGAGGAAGCTTAAAAAATCAATAAATGTGAATTAAAATTTGAAATCTGAAAATCTTAAAGGTTCCTTCTTCTTTACTTTCTATCTGGTACAACCACGCTTTTGATAACGACAACAAAATGGTTTTATATGTTGTTGCTTTTGTTGTTATTAAATGTTGCAACATCATAAAATATTCCCAAATAATGTTGTTGGCAGAACTGCGAGAGTGACGGCCCTTTACCTGTTCGGGTAATACAGACCCAATTGACTTTGGCCGACATGAAAAAAAGTTATGATAAGTTTAAAATGTGTATTACCTTTGATAAATAATAATGTTTTTCTAGAAATATTAAGCGCGTATATATTTTTTTTTCACCCCATGAAAAATATGCGTGCAAAAGAAACAAGAAATGCGATTTAAACACTGGTCGTACGTAGGCAAATTTAACGCATTCAGAACCCAGCTATCAAGGTGTACCTATTAAAGGTGGTATCGGTAAATCAGTTGACTTTTTTTTTCTATCGCCGTGCTCATGTGGCTGTCAGCCCAGAATGAAACAAGGCGAATTCATTCTTTGTTTCTACTTTGCCAATACTTTGCTTTGACAATCAAACGTACAAAGCATCGTTGTTGGTCTAATGCCACCACCTTTAATGAATGCGCCTTGGCAGCTACTCAAAAAAAAAAAAAAATGTCTCCAATCTTGTTGTGGATAGCTCTTCGGTTTATTTTGCTGTTTTTGCTTCGGCAAAGTAAACGGACAAGCAAAATCATACACGGAACAATGTGATGGTATCATACATGGTACAATAGCTAGGTTATTTTTGCATACGACCTGATAAAGAACACTAGGAAATTCGGGAATTACGTGGAAAGCAACAACCCAAAATATCCTAGTTGAGCAATCACTGTACAGTCTTGTATTCTATCATTCTTGGGCAATCTATCATCATTGGTATATCACAAGGTCTGCTCATTTAAAAATTATCCAGTAAATTACCAGTTACTTAATTTCCGAGGCTTCGCTGTCAAAGAGAAAAATATCAAAAGAAGTACATGAACGCAAATCCAGTAACAATTTGCAAGCTGATTAAATTATTGGCGGGAAAAATCACAAAAATTAAAAAAAAATTCAGTTGAGCTACCTCGTATTAAATAAAAAAATAATAATAGAGCAAATAAAATGGAAAATAACGAGCCTAGGCACCACATTTCATCGTCGCTCCCAGACGAAGAACATTCCATTAGCAATTGTGTTGTTGGGACATTCACAGCTTTCTTCACATTTTCTTTGCTTCCGTCTATGTACGTATGTATATGCATATATTGCCAAATTAATTAATAACCAAGAAGTACAAGCATAAAACACAAAAGATTGAAGGTATCTTCAATTTGTATTTCGTAAACTGGAGCAACGATGACTGGAGAATGTGGTTCAGAAGTGCACACCTCTATATCAATGACAGATTCTTATTTAATATATGTACTATATGACTTCAAATACTTTATAAATTTTATATAAATATATTTACTAACATTCGCTCCGTTTTTATTTAAATTTATAACTTTCACTCCTTTTTTAAAAATATTTTTTCGATTAATATAAAAAAAGTTATTCTGATCATGTGGTGCGAATGAGTTCAAAAGCTTCAACTCTGAATGTAGTGACAGGCGTAAGCGGTTATCGCGCCAATCAAGACGACTGCCGAGACGTGCATAGACTTCCTTGCTTGCTTAATTACTGAAAGGAGCTCACTTTCATATTCAAATGATGTCATGAAGTAAACATGTAATAAATCAAAACTGTGTCCTTATGTATATATTTTAGCATTTACATATGTATCTAAGTATGTACATTTAAGTATGTGCTAATTTCTACGATTTTAATGCATAAAAGGTGTGATTTTAAAAAGGAGCTGTAGATTATTCCATAAAGCAGAAGCTACCAGCTTTTAAAAAATTTAAATGACTTAAAAATCATCTTAAAATTTGTTCGAAAACTAAAGAATAGCAAATGTAGATTGATTGATCCTTAACAGAAAATATCTCTAATATCAGTGGGATTTATTGGAAAAAATCGATATTGGCATTCTCATGACCACCAATCTGTAAAGGGACCGTTGCTTGTGGAGAAGACTGCATTAACGTTATTGGTGTTTGCATGAGATCCTTTTTAATTCTTTCAATCCGTTCCTTTTCTGAAACTAGGTTGTGCAGCTGTGGCTGTGACTCTGCAATCTGGACATTGTGCGCTGTTGGAGCGCAAGTGCCGGCATTGTTGATGCGCTCAAAGCAGCCACCGCTGGTATTATTACGTATGGTTCCACAAAAATTGTGGTTCGTTGCTGCGTGATTTGTGTTGTTATTGTAAGTATTCATCATGCCGGCGTCATAGCCCAATCCATGGTTTTCTTGTTCATTAAATACGAATTCATGCATCTGACAGTTTGCAGCCTGGAGAGTACTGACCTGCATCAAAGTGCACAGTTGCTCCGTGTAAGCTCCGTTGGTGCCCAATGAGATCGGCGATGGCGTTGCATTGCGGTTGCTTTCTGGGGACAATGGCGACATCTGTGCCGGTGACAATTGATAGGTGTTTCGATATGTATCGAACTGCTGGCCAATTGCGGTTGCGCTTGCTGACATGTCAAAACCTGCTGTGGAATAGGAAATATGCATTTATTTGAACTGAGTCTATGCCTCGTAACTAACCTGGTTCATCTTTGATATTCTGCTGTACCGGTAGTGAAATCGTGGGCAAATTGAAAGCATTCTCCATTGCTTAAAAAAATTATTTAAAGAAAAACCAAATTTTAATTTGAAAATAACTAAAAATATGCGTCCGGTAAATAAAACATCTACAACAAATATTAGCGAGACATTAAAAATTAAAAAAAAAAAAATACGGCGGCTACCTAAGCGAGACGTGGACGCAGTTGTGTTAATAACAAATACAAAAAATGGTTAACCAAATTAAAACATGTTTAAGAAGTTTTAAGCAAAAGCTAATGAAAACTACATTTTACAACTAAAGCAAAATGAGCTTACAAGCTGCGTGAATGAATCTAGTGCGTTCCGTGCATGTGGAAATTTGTGAAACGTGCAACTGTTGTTAATTTTTATAATATGTATGTGTGTATGTGTATATGTAGTACATTTGCATTATAAATGGAATATTGAACGACGCGTTACATTTTAAATATAATCAAATAGCGTAAATTATGTAACGTGGAAAATTGACTTACTGCGAAATCTAACGGTGAAATGAAACCTAGAACTCAAATGTGCCCTGCCATACTCAAATAATTATTATTTAATTACCCAGTAGATATGCATGTATGTATATAGGGTGGGCCATGTAAAATTTGCTTTTTGAATCGGATATAAAAAAAAAAACTAATCAATATTTTTTCAAACTTTTTTTTTATTTTGAAGATTGAACATTTTCATTTATGAATGAAAAATAATATCGTTCAAATGACTGCCACGACTGGCTTTACTGTAGGCCATTCGATCAACCCAATTTTTAAGCACATTTTCGATTGTTTGGGCTCCAATTTCATGAATCGCCAAATTAAAAAAAATTTGTACACAGCAGAATAACCGAAAATATCGCTATTCAAATATCGAAATCATTAAAGAGCATTTAAATTTGTCTTTCTTTGGTCTATTTTTGATGAAATGGATATTGAAGATATGTACTTTAGACAAAACGGTCTGACATGCCCTACAATCAATTTATTGTGTACGAAATTCCCAAGAATAACATTTCCACGATGCTCCACAGTAATTTACCACCTCAAAGATGGAACTTATGGACTAAAGTAGAAATCACATAAGCTATGAAGCATAACATTCCGAGCGAAATTTCCGAGACAGAGCCCCAAATATGCCTAAATGTCATCTAAAATTTTAGCAAGAAAATCTACTTTTGCAAAATATAGTTTATTATCCATAAATTGTAGAAATTACGTATCCCTCATTTACCTCCAGATCCTCGGGTATATTCAATAACGCATTATAATGCGCAACGTACTTTTGCAGTGTTGGCAATGCGTTCAGAAATGCAAATATGGCAGTACTGCAAATGCATCGCGTTCGAAAA
This sequence comes from Anastrepha ludens, assembly GCF_028408465.1. Lineage (NCBI taxonomy): Eukaryota > Metazoa > Arthropoda > Insecta > Diptera > Tephritidae > Anastrepha > Anastrepha ludens. Next base: position 127,332,123 of record NC_071501.1, read on the forward strand.
CGCCATTTTTGTATCAAACGTCGCGCATTATTTGCAGGAAAAATTTTAATACTGCCAATCTATCAATTGCAACACTTGTCACATTGTCAGTGCTGCCAGCGCTGCAATTACTGCGCATTTATAATGCGTTTCTGAATATACCCCTCCTCATAATCCAAAAAGAACAAAATGTTGTTTTTTTAGCTAAGTACGCGAAAATTAAAACTGTAAAAAATTGATGGCGATATCTATTCAATATCTCAATAGCTGAAAATATGTCTTTGTTTTACTTCGGGTGCCATAGTAAATTTAAAACTTTGAAGCTGCTTTTCTCGACATTTTGGTTTTCTGAGTTATGACACTAGTGAAGTAAATGAACGATATGCATTTCATTAAATCTAATATGGATTCCCATTCGTAAGATGTTTTTCATATGAATTTAAAAAATTAACTCTAACTTGACACACCCTGCACCTGCAGGGGTGAATATTTAATTCAAGCACAAATAAGTAGATAATGATTCAATCATATTTCTATTTTTAATACTTTTTTATCTTTATTTTTAAGATTCGATTATACATTTGTGGGGTTCAATTCAGTTATGGTACACATACATATGCAAGTTGCATTTATACATGACAATTTATATATATATTTATAATAAATAGGATAAATTCACTTGCTGCAGTGGGTGATGACTATACTTGGTTTTAAAATCAGCAAAAACTAGTTTGCACAGCTCAAAATGTTATTTGTATCGATCGAAGTTACTGAAGATTAAAAAGGCCCCCTTTAAACTTACGTAAATAGTTTTATTTGTTAATTCAATTATCTATTGTTCATAAAATGAACTGAAACCGTTCGTGTCTGACTAAATCTACAAAATTATACTAAACTAAGTACAAATGCACAGCTTTAAAACCGTTTTGAGGAATTCTATTTCGCATTGACTTGAACGAAACACCAACGCAGCTCAACGTAAGCAACAATAGTAGGTCTGGTCATGAATGTTAATTTCTACATGAACAAACCTTATATCTGTCATAACTACGCTCATTATTTTTTCACAAATTTCTTCCAACAACACTTTGCGGTAACGCTTCGTTTATAAACATCAGAATGGGACGTTTTTTTCAATTCTGCACAATGTACAAGAATATATGTTTTTCTAGTTCTGATTTTTTGAAGATGAAATATTTGTATGCTGTTTTTCTATAAATACAGGTGGATATATGGTAATTCACGTACTTTTCTACATACATATACATATATAGATGTACCCATATGTTTACAGATGAAAAGGAGAGGGAAATAGATGTTAACCGAAACCCAGTCTTAAAAATGATGTACTAAAGTTTGAATGTCTGTAAGTTATTGAATGAAATGTTAGCCATATAATACTTCGAAATATTTTCCAAAACCCTTGTTTTTGTAATTTGTGCAGTTTTACTTGAAAACGCTTGAAAACCAAATGCAACTTACAAATGCTTTGATAATTTAAGTTTAAGCCCAAATCTCTGTTCATCTGATTTATGAGGCTTTGCCCGCTTATTTTCCGACGCTTTCTTTCTCGCTTGAAATGATCTACAATAAAAACAAGTTAGACTACTCATATAAAGGTAAACTGTTACAATGTAGCATCCGAATTTAGATATTTCAACAACTTGAGTGATATACTCTAAAATTCGCTAAATAGAAAAAACGACGAAATACTCTTCCATAGTCATTTTAGTCGGCAAGCATTCTATTGGCTTCGTTCAGTCGTCTTGCAATTTCGTCACCTGTTATTATTGGACTGTCATCCCTACCTGCGCACATTTTTAGATCGATCTCTGAGTTATTCGCTGTAATCTGACGATCTGGTGGTATACTTGTGTATAGAGCAAAGTGTTCTGCCTCTTGCAAGTCTACTTCCGGACCGAGAATAACTCCGAATTCTCCTTCGCATAGATTTTTTATGCTTTGTCGATCGGCAATGGCTACCAACTCCATGTTTCCATCGCAAACAGGTATTTCTGCCAATTGGAGTGCACTGAGCGTTTTGCGGTCCAAATATTGACCAAAAGTGAAAGCCTTGCCTTCATGGGAAGGTAGACTTTTAGCGTTTTCGCCTTTGAGCGGTATATGGATTACATCGGCATTTAATTGTGCTGGTCGCTTACCAGAAACACTGCTCACACTTCGACCCACCGGCTTGCCGTTTTTATTAATTTCGTTCTGAGCAGAACTGTTTTGAGGATTTAAAGAGTCGTAATTAGGTTGCAAAGATTTAATAGAACGAAGGGAGGAACGATTGGGATCGCTAATTGAAAAATTCCCAATACTAGGCTCTCGACTGTCAGTGGGTGTTACCCGTTTGGGTGGCTGGCTCATTGTGGTTTTGTCATTATTTCCCACCTCAGTTTTACTTTTGCGTCGAGAGAAGAGTCGAGAGAAGAAACCTTGACGTTTCTTTGGCGAAGAAGTCGGTGTAGTTTGCCGTTTAGTTGGACTTTGATCGGGTGTTCGCATTATAATGATTTGCGATGGTGGTCGTGACGAAATACTACTGGCCAGTGAGTACTCCACGGAACTGTGTAGAGTCGGTGAGTTTGAACCTAATTCTTGAGACGTTTTCCGCTTAGGTGGTAAGGGTGGAAGCTTTCGGTCAGGACCGGGTGATGGAGTACGGGGTGGTAGGGGTAGTGGAGGAGAAGGTGAAGGAGGCGAGGGGGGTGTTTGGACGGCGTTTACACGTATTTTCGGTGCTGGTGGGTTTTTCAACACCACCAAACCATCTTCGTCATTGACGATAACTGTAGAGTTTTGCTTGTCCCCACAAGGTATAGACAGTGGATTCTTAAAAGCGATCTGTAAACTGGTATATGTTGACGTTTCGTCAAAACTTTCATCTACTCCTGCTGAGGGCTGTATACTAGCATTGGCATTCTTAGGAGTTGTAGCGACAAACTCAACCATTGTTGCAACTGATTTGTTGTCGCCAATAGGAGATCCACCAAGAGACAAATTTTGTATAACAGGATTGTCGAATGTACCCCGACGGGATTGCGATGCCATGCCTATATCATCAAGTTCAGATGCATGTTCCATATTGTCAGTAAAAGTCTTATCTTCGTCAGTGCCTGTCGATATGGTTGTGTGGTTGGTTGATAAGCTGTTGACGTTTGTGCACACTGTTATGGGGCTCAATGAAGTCGTATCACCATTCTCTACAGTCAGACTGTCTGTCCGTTCGAATTCATTAGAACGCATCCACTCTGAAATCTTATCGACGGCCAACAATGATTTGGGCGCAACCAACGATGGATGCCTAAGGATTTCGTCTATGGCAGTTGACGTCTGTGTGTTTGCATCCTCAGCTTGGTGTTTCATTTGTGGTACTTCTAACTCAATTTCTATGCCAATGGCGTGATCAAAATTTAAGTCACCGTCATAGGTAACACTCTCTCTATTGTGTCGTGATATACTTTCAGTTTCATTGAGTGTATCTAAGCTATGCTGTTTGCTGACGGTGCTCTGAGTGCGTTCAGTCGATAAGGTACCATTGTCATCCAAGTCTGAATCGATACCAGTGAGTGGGCAGGAGTATTTTGTAGCCGTTATCTCGCTATCCATAGACAATATGTGTTGAAATATATCGACGTCAGATCTTCGTTTAAGTTTGCGACGCATACTGGCAAAGGAAAGCATACCTGGGTCATGGAACACGAACTCTAAAGGGTCGCTTCTTTTGTCCAGACTGGGGCATTCCAACTCAATATATGGCTACGATGTGGCAAATAAAATATACTTTTAGAACATAACTGGATCTAATTGACAGTGCCTTACCTTGGCAGTTTTCGGCAAATCCGCCTGGGGATAACGTGGTGTCCGAAATGCTATCGCTGTTTGCTTGTGCACATTGGACGGTTCGAACTCGGCATATGCATGCCACACTTCCTGATTGTTATCGATTGCTTTGAAGCGAATTTTGACGTCATCTTTATTGACTTTCGAACAGAGCAAAATTATCTCATCACCGCCATCGATAGTTGCAGCGCAGCTGCAAAGACGACTTATTACCAATTCACTTTTTGCTTTTCGGTCATACAGGGGTTCAGACACCACTGGACTGAGCGGCTCCCAACCATTGGCACTCTTTAGAAAACCTTGAAAGCATAATCGTAAGGAATTCAGTTCGATTGAGTTCGGATCGTTTATATGATCAAATCCAGCTGAAAAGATTAGGGGTTAAGTTATTAGAAATGTTTGATGCCAAGTATTTTGTGGTTCTTACTCTTGAAAGGATCGACTTTCTTCTTTTTCCGCTCCTCTAATGACTCGGAAATTTCTTTTTTTCGTACGCATTGTATGCCGATGTTGCTGAATTCTGCACGCAGAGGCAAACCAGGGCCAACGTTCTTAGTGCAGACTCCACTTTTACAATTTTTACCTACCAGCTGATGTGGATGCTGTCGATAGGGCTTATCCTTTGTGACACAGGACACGAGAATTAATGCCTCGCCATTGTAGCCAACAATTTCGACAGTTGGAAATGTTTTCGTTTCCTGAAAAGAGTTCTCACCGGGTATGGTTCCTGCAGTGCGACCTTCACACTTATAGCGAAAGCGCATAGGCTTACGGGTGGGTTGTTCCACAACACGTAGGTAGGGTTTTGAAGAGGCTGTAGTGCCATCCAATTCTGGTGTTATGATCTCAACTGCAAATAGGTATCGACAGAGTTTTAATTTTTATGTCACTTAGAGCTTTTGTTAGCTTTGACGAAATTAAAATGTCTTTATTTTAGCACAACATAAAATTAGATTAACGGTCATCCTTTTGATACCCAAAGAACGAATGCCGCACTGTTACTACATAGGTTTGGATTTTTCCAAGGAATATTTTTATTTATTATTATAGGCAAATTTTAAGTGTATGTACATGCAAATATTTATTACACAATCAAATATTAATAAATGATAGAAATGTCTCTTTTAGCTGCGAACGATAAATAGCACCAACCAAACAACCAACTGCTATCGAATACAATCAAACTTCCACTAACTCTATCAACCTGCACGAACGCGAAGAACAAAAATACTAAAGCAACGTATACACGCTGCCTTTATGTATCAACAATCCCTACGACCAGCACACACGCTGAGATTGTTGTATCAACGCGTTGTACAGTACGTACATGCAATTACAGGCAATGCCCCACATCACTCCCCCACCAGTGATCAACCGATCACGATACAAAAGAAACGAAGAGCTGTGGTCTTACAATCTGTCTGCCAGCGCGAGTGGTTTTGGTGGCCATTAGATGTGTGGCATCCCCATTCTTATTACTAATAGGTTGTTTTTTGTAACTTAAATCTAATGGCTGTACATTTTGCTTATGAGTAATTGTTGGTTGAGCCTCTTGATTTCTATTAATACTAGGAGGTAAATTTTGGTTAATAAAATTTGAGTCTAAGCATGCAGCCTTGACTCTATCTGTGGTTACCGTCACCGATCTGCCTCGAATGTTAATGTCAAGTGTCTTATCCCCACGTTTAATGATTTTGTAAGGCCCGTCATAGGGACGTTTTAACGATTTGCGAACTGAATCGTCACGTAAGAAAACGTGAGTGCAGTTGGCAAGCCCACTCTGAATGTAGCTTTTAATATTGGCATGGTTGGACGACGCGATCGGGCGTAACTGCTCAATGGTACTCCTCAATCCGCTCACGAATTCGGTCGAATACTCAGGTTCTTTGGAATACTCAAAAAAATCACCGGGGAGACGCAAAGTTGTACCGTAAACGAGCTCGGCCGGCGAGGCGTTTAAATCTGGCTTGTGTGAAGCGCGGAGGCCAAGCATAATGAGAGGAAGTGAATTGGGCCAACTGGCATCGTTTTTGCACATGATCGCAGCTTTAAGCATGCGGTGAAAACGTTCGAACATGCCATTCGCTTGTGGATGATACGCAGTCGTGTGATTGTGTTTGAATCCAAGAATTTTTGATAATTCCCTGAACAAAGCGGATTCAAACTGCCTACCTTGATCCGTTGTGATAACGCGTGGAACACCATAGTGAGAGATCCATCCGTTTAAGAGGGCATTTGCGACAGCCTCCGCCGACATATCCTGCAGTGGAATGGCCGTGGGCCATCGGGAGAATCTGTCAATGCAAGTGAGACAATAACGGAAACCATTTGAGACCGGCAGAGGACCAATCAAATCGATGTTGACATGGTGAAATCTACCGTCAGGAACGTCAAACTCAGCAAGAGTTGCTCGATTATGTCGAGAAATTTAACTTTTTTGGCAATCGAGACATTGACTTGTCCAACGCGTAGCGTCTTTTTTCATGTCTGGCCAGAAATAGCGTTCTGTGATAAGCTTGCTGGTAGCATGTTTGCCGGGATGACAAACATTGTGTACCAGATTGAAAATTTGTTTTCGTAAAGCTTGTGGAATGAAAGTGCGAACCCTCTCCTGGGAAATGTCGCAAAATAGGGGTTACTCGGAATCATGAATTGTGATTTTGTGAAGCTTGATATGAGTGTTGGAATCTGGACTCAACAATGATGTCAGCTCCTCGTCATTGCTTTGCAACTGAGCGATATCACGATGGCCAATTTCGCTTTTGGAAATGGATTCGATTCTTGATAGAGCGTCTGCCACAACGTTATCTTTGCCCGATATGTACCGGATGTCTGTGCAATATTGGTCAATCAAGTCAAGATGCCTTAACTGTCTGGGCGAAGCTTTTTCCGGTTTTTGCTTGAAAGCAAACGTAATGGGCTTGTGGTCGGTGAGAATGATGCATTCACGACCCTCGATCATGTATCTATTATGCTTGACAGCCAAGTAGATTTCCAATAATTCACGATCGTAGGTACTGTATTTCTTTTGGGTCTCAGACATTCGTTTGGAAAAAAAAAACTTAGGGGTTGTAAATCATTACCGCTGTTGTAAAACTGCACCAATGAAAAATTGCTGGCATCAACATTTAAAATCAGTTGGGCATTCGGCAAAGGATGTGCCAGCAGTGTGGCCTTAGCCAGATCAGACTTGCATTGTTCAAACGCCTGGGACGCCTCTTCAGTCCAGATCAATGGCGTTCTGTCTTTTTTTGTATTTCCGACAATGAGAGATTGTAGTTTACCCTGCGTGTAAGCAGCATTAGCCAAAAAACGACGATAATAATTGAGGAGTGCCAAGAAACGGCGCAACTCATGAGCTACTGTCGGCTTTTTGAACTGACAAATGGCCTCGGTTTTGGCCTTAGGAGGCGCGACACCATCTGCCGTAATCGTGTGGCCGAGAAAAATTATTTCGGGCTGGCCGAGGGTGCATTTGGCGAGATTAATCTTCAAATTGTGAGCGCTTAATCTCTCGAAAACTATGCGAAGATGCTTCCGGTGTTCGGTTTCGTTAACCGAAGCCACGCAAATATCGTCTATGTAGACGAAAACGAAATCCAAATTCATGAACAGCTTGTTCATGAACCTTTGGAATGTTTGAGAAGCATTTCTGAGACCGAATGTCATGACGTTAAATTCATATAGGCCAAATGGGGTGATTATGGCCGTTTTTTCCTTGTCAGCCCTATCAATTGGAATTTGGTTGTAAGCACTAACCAAATCAATGATCGAGAAAATTTTGCATCCAGCAAACTTTTGTGTAAAGTCATGGATATGAGGCAAGGGATAGCGATCTGGTACTGTAATGGCATTGAGACGCCGATAGTAACCGCAGAATCGCCAGCGCCCATCTTTTTTGGGAACCATGTGTAATGGACTTGCCCATGCACTCTTGCTTGGACTGCAGATGCCAGCATTGAGCATGGCTTCGAATTCTGTTTTGGCAATTTTAAGTCGCTCCGGGTTGAGACGACGTGCTGCCGAAAATATGGGCTGACCCGTGGTAATGATTTGATGAGTAATGTCATGAGATGGGACTAAATCCGTATTGCTAAAAATCGGTGGAAGCGTCAGAGCCTTGAATTCGCTAATGAGATATGAGATCAGCCATATTGTTATTCCCGACATTGATGGTGGATAAACGTTCATATGGAGTCATAATGGAATTGCATTTAACCACCAGTTGGGTTTTTTCGTCAATAATTTTGCGCTTTTTGACATCAATAATGAGACCGTAGTAATTTAAAAAATCTATGCCGATGATTGGCTTATCTACCTCGGCAATTATGAATGGCCACGTGAAATTGCGCCTGAGGCCAATGTTCAGGCTAAGCTGATGTTGGCCGAAAGCCTTAATGGGAGTGCCGTTTGCGGCAAATAAACGATATGAGGACGGGCCGGCCGATTTGTTACCGAAAATACGCGGCAGAATTAAGATATCGGAGCCGGTGTCAATGAGAAAATTCCTGCAGGTGTTTTTGTCCGTAATGTCCGCTTCGTCTGTCGTCCCTAAGGAAGCGGCTTTTAGTTGTCCGGCCTTTTTATCATTAAATTTGCACGGGGGAACACATTTGAGTGCTGCGCCACCGAACTTGTAGTGGTACCGGCAAAACGGTTTGGCATTACCGTTGTCGCCGGAGCTTGAACGTGCATTCTGGTTGTTGCCACTTCGTGATCGTGACCGTGAACGATCACCGGGGGTGGTCAACTGGGTTGCCAAATTAGCAACTGTCTGTGTCAAAGCTTTAATATTGTTGAGGATTTCCTCAAATTGTTAATTTTTATGTGGTGTACTGGCACCAGCTTTCACTGCCATGACTTATGAGGATGCGGATACAACAAAGTCCATGATCGTATCGGCGCGTTTGGCAAATATGTCTAAATCTTCATCACCAATTATTAGGCAAGCTCGAAGTGTAACAGGCAATTTTTCAATCCACCAGCTCTTTAAAATTGCTTCCGAAACTGAGCTTCCGGCCAGGTCACGCATGTGGCGCAAAAGCTGAGATGGTTTACGGACACCAAGGACACAACGTCATTAAGTAACTTTCGAATTTTTTTCGATTCGGAGTCCGCGATAATTCTATTTTTGAGACACTCGTATTTGTCCGTTTCGGGAGGATTGCGAAGAAAATCACTGACCAGTGGTCGTATTTTGTATCATCGCGAGAAATGTTAGCGCGTCGAAAAGACGTCTCTATTTGAATGAAAAATATATGAGGGCTACTTTTCCAGAAAAGGGGTGGTTTAACCGCAATATGACTACTTTGTAAAGGCTGATCGGTGAAGGTACTCACATTTTCGCGAAATTCTTGTTGTAGTTGCCGTTGAGAGGCTCCTGATGAGGTTCCAGGTGTGCAGTCTCCTTGGATCATTCTGGTAAATATTGATTGTAGGTTCCCTTGAATGGCTTCCAAAACTTCGATTGGTATTTGCTCTCTTGGTCGTAGTTAAGGCTTCTCGTTGTTTGATGATATTCTCATTCGAAAAAATATTGCATCCAAAATGTTGTATTTGCGCGTTGAATTACGTTTTAAAGTTGCATTAATAGTTCAATTGTTTGAATGGTTGCATAGAATTGTGAGTTAAATGCGGAAGGTAATTCCTACCAACCGCGTTGTATCAATAAAAACTCCTTTTAAATGTTTGCGTTAAATTTCGCCGAACTTTGGTGTAGTACCACAAGCGTTGGTTACACGTGGTGGAAAGTGCGGTTATATTAGTATGCAGGTGCAATTTAGGTTATGGTCGATGCACGCTCTCCGTATTAGACAAGTCCACAATCTTCTCGGAAAACACTTTTTTATGAAAATGTTCTTTGTTCGGGGTCACCATTTGGATTTTTCCAAGGAATATTTTTATTTATTATTATAGGCAAATTTTAAGTGTATGTACATGCAAATATTTATTACACAATCAAATATTAGTAAATGATAGAAATGTCTCTTTTAGCTGCGAACGATAAATAGCACCAACCAAACAACCAACTGCTATCGAATACAATCAAACTTCCACTAACTCTATCAACCTGCACGAACGCGAGGAACAAAAATACTAAAGCAACGTATACACGCTGCCTTTTTGTATCAACAATCCCTACGACCAGCACACACGCTGAGATTGTTGTATCAACGCGTTGTACAGTGCGTACATGCAATTACAGGCAATGCCCCACATAGGTAACGAGAAATCATGAATGGCTAATACTTAATCAAAACTTTAAACGCAACTTTCTCAGAAGATCTTTGCGTCTTTTGACATAGGATTTTATTGCATCAAGGACCAGGGATAGATACTATGTATGTGTACACATGCAAATATTATCTAGCTGAAATGGATATAGTATATATTCCATATGTATGTATGTGTATGCATTTCTATTATATTAAGGTTATTTTTTAGTTTGCGAAATGTAGAAATGGTCTTTTCCAAACCTTCACTTGCTTCTCGAGTGTATAAAGAAGAATTTTTGGTTTGCTAGTTATAGAATTTAGTTTGTTTTAATTAGCGAGCATATATACTCGTACATATTTGTGCACAAAAGCACGTACAGAGGCACACCATATGTAGGCATTCGCACGCACATAGAGCCGTCAGAGAATCGTTTTTTAGATACATATATTACATATCTATATACATACAAATAGGGACTATATACATACATATAAGGCTATCCAAACACGATGGCAGAGTAAGGCGTAAAGACATTGCAGCAGAAGAAAGGCGTCGATCGCAGATTGTCAAAACCAGTGGAACAGATCACCCAAGGGTAGATGGACGCATGAGTTAACTAGTCTCCATCCATACGAAGTGGTTAGAAAGGAACCACCTCAATTTCTTTACCGCACGGGTATTTAGAAAATGTATCCATAGCTTTGGCCAAGACAATTCACCAAACTGCCTATTCTGCATGCAGAGGAAAGAAGATGTTGATCACGTCTTGTTCCAAGGAACAGGCCATGCTCCCGCAATCTTTAAATGTTAAACGGAGAAAATATTGTAGATTTTATGCTGAAACCAGCTGTTAACTGGCAAGGAATCCGCGCGCATGTAACACAAATTGTTGAGAGGTGTAGCTGTGAGACTACAAGTTGGGCATACAGCCATGTGGGTATAGCAGTACTCATGAGAATTTCCTCTTCACGGGCGTCATCCCAGAAAAGACACATACATATATATGTACTGCCGTCCTGATTTAAAATGTGGGTATTTGCATTTTTGATCGAAAATAAGTTATTTACATCGTCGAGTACGCTTTGAAAACAGGAATTTATTTATGCAAGAGTTTTAAAATTATAAAAATTGATTGAACGTTTCAAATTTCTCGGTTGCAATATCTACAGCAAGATTTGAGAAATCGTGACGAAAACAGTGGGAATCTGTAAAACGAGCGCAGTATCTATGACACTATGGCTTGAAGAAGATCTAAAACCCAACACACACGTTAAGATCTACATGAACGGATTTAAAATGAATACCGGTGTAGGATCAGGGTTATATTTATCAGAGAATCCTTAAAACTACCGGATAACTGTACTGTTTTTCAAGCGGAAATAAGCCTTAAGATGGTTAGATATAAACAGAATATCACCAAAAGATATCTGAACTCCATCCGACAGCCAAGCTTCCCTACGAGCTCTGGATGTATTCCAAATAACATCAAGGATTGTCTTACTTTGTCGCCAATCTCTTAATGAGATGGCTAAACAGTATATACCAGGGAACTGTAGGACTGACCAAGTTGCAAGAGAAGGTCCAGTATGCCCAAATATAAATAATTTTATGTAGCCCAGCCTCTGCGGCTCAGAACGGACCCATTTCGTGGTCTAAGTGGCATCACTGTTCCTATGTGCGATGCGGCTGCCAAACCTACCTATGTATTTATGACATCCGAATTAGTCTAAAACTGTTGTTTTCAATTGCACAAAACCAAACTTCGAAAATCGATGCATTTTGAATCAGGACGGCAGTATAGACTTACATAGATATGTTTGTATGTATGGATACATGTACAATAGATAATTCGGAATGGCAATTAATTTTACCATAAATTAGAGTAAACTTATTGTCTGGCGCAAATACGAATGTACAGCAGTAATTAAATTGAGAAATGATTGATTTAAGCTATTATTTTATTATTTCAAAAAGATCGTTATGCAAGTGCATGCACATATTCGTATATTGGGTGTCTCATTGAGATCGCTTGATATGAAAGACGATTTTTGTGTGAATGAAAAATGTATGATATTGGAAGACCAAATATCGAGGTAAAAGCCAAAATAATTGCTTTCGAGGTTGGCGAAAAAACTTAATTGTAGGTTCAAAACGGGATTTGAAGTCATGATCATTTAAATTATTAGATGAAAAAACCTCCAGTAAGGGAACGATGGTCTTCATAACACTACTAATAATAAGAACATTTAATATTTTATTACTGTAATTGAAACATTTACAAACATAAAACTTACTAATGTCACTTAATTCGTGTTCGCTTGTATCCATAAGCCTACTGTTATCTGTAATAAAAAAAGAAAATTTCAAATAAGACATAAATATGTATTCTATAACTGATAACAGCATTGTGTCTTTTTCAAATAGTTTGTAACATAATTTGACTATCGAAAGAAGTTTTGAATATTAGAATACATTTTGTAAATAAGTATCATAAGCAGCATAAGTATCAAAGTAATACGAAGATTCTTGAAAATTATCTTCAACACTCAAACAATCATTCATTTTGCGCTGCAAGTTAAATACTTCGCGATCGACCAATGCCATAAACGCATTACTATCGCAAAGACGTGATCGCTTGTGCTCTGAGATGTCGAAAAAAAATCGAAATTTGCCTTGCAGGGTAGGTGACGTTTGTATTATTCACATTGGCATTTTGGCCTTAATAATGTCCCCAAAGTTCACACTGTCATAGCTTAAAACTCTATAAACTGATATTTCAACTGGTTTATGTGCGCTCAGAAATCAACTGACGTGGTATAAAAACTTTATAATTTAATAAACGATGCTGACAATTTTACGCTCACTTACTTCAATAGTATCATGACTCAAAAAACCAAAATGTCGAGGAGAAATGCTTTAAAGTTTTCAATTTACTGTGTAAAACTAAAGACATATTTTGATCTATTGAAATACTGAATAGATATCGTCATGCATTCTTACACAGCATAAAAGAAGGTATTTTGGTAATTTCTGTATACTCATCTAAAAAAATAGTTTTTTGGATAATGACACTTCTGAAGTAAATGAGCGTATGCTCTTCAGGGTTTGATAACTATTGCCTACTCAACGGAAGAGTATGTTAAGAAAATTTCATATTTTGTCAAATATTTAATTAAAACCCATTTGAGCTCTAACCTTTGCTTCAATTCACATAACTCATACTCATAACTCATACGCCCCGTGTAACTTTAATATTATTATGAATGTAAAAAATCCCCCCTAAGAAACCATCTGTCATTCGGAGGCAGCATAAAACTGTAGGGTCCCTTCATTTGTGGAAAAAATAAGACGCACACCATAAATGGAAGGAGGAGCTCCGCAAACACGTCCACCCCAGCAAACACGGCCACACTATTAGTATTATTATTAAACTAATATAACAAACCCTAATTTGTGGGTCATGTTGTTCGAGGCCTTTAGGAAAAATTCATGAGCATCGTTTTTTTCGCTTCTTTTCGGTTATATCAAAAATACTGGAATGAAAATTGAAACTGTCGCATACGGATAGAAATGGGTTTATTTAGGTTTGAAAAAGAAGCCAAACACGCCTTGTTACTTTGGATGGAACATTAAGGTTACCTTCCACCAGAAGACATGGACTAAAATCAGACCCTGTAGACAGTTTACCTGGAAATGTTACTCCCTGTATTTTGCTACGACTAGCAAAAGTAGGAAAATTGGTGAGCTTCAACGCACTCTAAGGAGCAACATTATATGGCGAGTACTATCGAGATCTCTTAATGTAAAAAGTGTTATTGAATAGATTCTAGTTCATCTACGTAAATCCGATAATAAAAAATAAAATTGTAACCATCGCTTTATAAATGTAAAACTATTCTTTCTTTAATAAAAGTGGTGCTAATGTGAATATCAAAATTAAGTTTGGTATCCATTGTAAGACCTAAGTAAACAGGATTATGTGTATGCACAGTGTACTCTCTCCTAACGAGCACCTCTCTTAAGCGGACTAATAAAATACTGAAAAATGAATACTGAACGTTTGAAAAAATACTGCAAAAATCCTTAGGGATTTTTCTCAGGCACTTTTTTCCCTCACCAAAGATATTTTAGTGCTGTCATAAGCGGATAGTTTGCAACATATGCCTCGGAGTTGTCAAAATCAATAAATTTGTTAGAGAAAGCTGATTTTGAGAAAAAAAACTTCCCTAATAACAATAGGGCGGTTATACCGCAGAGGATGAGCTTTCACTATCGGCAGTTCCTCAGTTCACCAACATTATTAGTCCAACTCAGAAATAAATTCAAGTTGGCGTCAAAACTGTTCAATTGAGGCAATCAAATCTGCTTCAATTGTAACTGATTACTGGTAACGTACTCAACGCAAAAATATACCAGACGACAATAGCCGTCAATAAAAAAATATAATTATGTCGAGACTAAAAAAAAAATGTTTTCAAAATACAGTTTCACAGCAATATCTTCTTCATCCGACAGAAAACTCTTTCATGAATAATTATACCAGTTTTTTTGACACAAGTTTTCAGTGAGGCAAGATATAAATAAAAATGACTGACATTTCAAGGGTGCCCGAGTTACACCCCAACTTTGAGGTCTCTTTCGTCAGTTTCATGATCAGTTTCACCAAAGAATATAACCTTAAAGTTCTTGTAGTCGGTAACAAAACACCCTGTTGGAACATACATATATGCACATCAGGTTGCTTGGCTGTTCCACTGCAAAGAATCGCTACCGAAAATAGATGAAAATACAATTATTAAAGTACACACACACATACATATAAGTTATTGGTCAAATATTTATAAATCTGCAATTGAATTTAATCAGTATCGGCCTTTTTAAGAATGTAAGCTTAAATATGATCCCGCATGTCGTAAGTATGTGTGTATGCATGTACATACACTGCCTTACATGGGAAATTGTCCACATTCTAACAAACTTTTAGAAAACAAATTTTTAAATTACCATAAATTAAGCAAAAAGTAAACTTTATAAAATGGCAAAAATATACACAGTTTCTAATTTCTCAATTAAAATGGCCCATTAAGCAATTTAAATAAATATTTACCATATAATTTGTTATCAAATAGCATTAAAATTGTAGAGAACCGCCTTTGCTTAGTTACATGATTTAGTAGAGACATTCCTTAACGGCACCAGACATTACAATATCAAGATCGCTGCCTTGGTGCCTTGGTAAGATTGAAACAAGTCCGGATTGCCTAATACAATATTTCAACACATTGCTTTAAAGTAGACCTCAACATATTTCATTATGTATTCCTCAAAGAAATGCGAATTTCCGACTCCAGCTTCAGATTTGCTTTCAGTTTTTCTTAAATTCGTCCTTAAGCACTTCCTGTGCTCGATACTTTGTGCCCTTCTCATCCGTATGGCTGATAGCTATTTTTTTAATATTAAATATAATAAAATGTAATAGTAATAAAATATTAGTAACATTACGCCCTATGCTCCAAATATTAGTTAAAAGATCACATAAATATATGTATATTGAAGCTGGACAATTTCCACATGTGAGCCACTGTACAGTATGTATGTCTGTATGCCAGAATGAACACAATATGCACCTTCTGAATTTAGAGTTTTCTCTCATAAGCTCATGCACTACTGTTTAAGAAAGTCATACAACTCTATTTGGAGAAGAGCCAAATAGTTTATTTGAAATTGTTTTTAATATGAAATATACAATAGCCAGCCACATTTCAGGAATTGTGGAAATTAGAACTTAAAGAGCATTTTGCTTTGGCATTTGCATTTTGGTACTATATCTATGATATTACGTACATACATACATACACACGCATGCTTCCAATCACTCCTACGGAAACTATAAAAAATTGCCATAAAATCAGCCTATGACTGGAACATTAGGATTTTAGGCCCAATGTGTTATGTTCGTCTAATATAAATATGTTTGTATGCGTATATGCATATAGGTACATACGTATTTGAATTTTCGGGTAGCACTTGAAGGTGTGTGTGTATCCCAAAATCGAATGAAACCATACGCGTTTGCTGATTGAATACAGATAAACTAAGTCACTTGCTGCGATCTGTGGAAATTTTCAAGAAATCCAAGGCGAAAAATCGTTTAATCGCTCAAAAGGAAAATCTTATGCAAATATTTATTTAAGGTACTTCTAAATATTTTTACAAGCAACGCGTTCAAATAGGTTTATAAACTCAACGCCAAAACGGAAAGCTCACAAGTCTTACGTGTACAAATACCTTTGCACATACATATGTATGTATGTATGTACATGTGCTTGTATGAAACTTATTATTTGTTTAAGAATTGGAAATCTATATATGTATAATCGGCAATAAATAATTGTAGTAGGAAATATGTTTGTGAATATGTTAACAGTCGTACGTTTATATATACACACATACACACATACCTATCTACTTGTATTTAGGCGAGTTTAATCAGCGTTTGGTGATGCTTACTCGCTGGGTACTTGCAATCGCATCTGTTTTATTTCTTTAGTATTTGTTTTTTGGAACCGAGAAGCGCCCGATCGCCCATCCAATTAACACCTCACTATCTAGTAGAACAATACGAAAGTGGTGGTGGGTGCCTTCGATGCCACCACATGCCTATCATGACGTAGACCCACTTTGATGTTAATTTTGCTCGACTTCCTGTTAAATCAAGGTGGCTTTGAAAACTTGGACGACCATAGCGAAATTGGGAAAGGCAGCTAACAAGGGGGTTATTTGGACAATTTTGCGCTCTTTTTGATTACAATACCCGTATACAAAAAGATTCCTAAGTTGTAGCGCAAAGAATTCTATGGATTTAATTAACCCTTTCGCTACTGCTGGGACACTGATATCCCACAGCATTTTCACTTCACCCTGAAACTTGCAATTTTCATAGGAAACTCAACCAAAATGTCCTAATCAGTAGCTGCGAACAATACTGACAATTTACCGTTATCCGCATTCCACACTGTTTCAATCGTGTTTAGTTTTGATCAGTTGTTTGTGAGCAGTCGCTAATATTGCATCAAATTTACGAGTAATTTTGGTGAAATAATACGTATTTTTATAAAAAGTGTTAATTTTTCTAAAGAAAAATATTGCCCTTTTACTGGTAAGTACAAATATATATTTTAATACGAGTTTTGTGAAAAATATTCAGCGATAATTAATTTTGGGATGCATGTGCCCCAGCAGGGCTTTATATGGGGACATATATGTCCCAGCAGTACGTTGTACATAATGTATCACCCAGCTCATTTTTTTATTTTTGCAACTTCGTAGACAGCAAAAATGTCGAAATTAAATCGCGATCAAATTAGTGCATTACTTTAAGATGATGATGATGAATCCATGGAATCAGGAACTGATTTTAGTGTCGAAAGTGATGATATTTATAGTCCTGAGTTAGATAAAACCACTGGCAATGACGATTCTTCCAGCGATTCAGAGGAGACCGGATTGAGTGACGAGAATGGTGGCATAGACGATCAACCTGCACGAGGTGAGGAAGCCTCAGGCACGGTTATTTGGAGCACCCCGAATGAGTCCTTTGTTTCAAGAAAATCGGTTAGTAACCACCGCGAATGCAAAATTGCTGTAAATATTGGGCGCCACTCAACCCCCTACGAAATGTTTCGCAAATTGTTTCCAAGAAGCATATCTTTGTACATTTCCCAAGCAATATATGCCACTCAAGCCAGTGAAACGGGGCATCAAAATGTGGCTTCGCTGCGATTATTTGACTATAGACAACTATGACATCAGTATCTATTGTGGAAAAGAAGAATCTGTCCTTGAAAGGACGCTCGGCGAACGAGTTGTGAATGATCTTGCAGCAACGATTTCTAACCCTGACGTGACACTTTGCTTTGATCGTTTTTTCACCACTGTTAATCTTATTAACAACATACAATATCCAGCTTTAGGAACATTCATGTCCAACCGGAAGAATGTTCCGAAAATACCAGAAAAATTGCAGCGAGGCGAAGCTATTTTCAAAGTTAATTCGGCGGGTACGAAGTCAATCTAAAACCCTTTAATTAATTTTTTAAGTAACTTTCTTGATTGCAGGTACCATACGGTAAAGTGGCAGGACGTCAAAGACGTAATGCTGCTCAGTAACTACCACACTCTGAAATTAGCACTGTTAGACGCAAAATGAAAGATGGAACTGAGGCAGAGTTTCCATGCCCTGACATCGTAAAGACGTACCGCGCAATAATGAGCGGTGTGGACTTGGCAGATCAAATGTCGGGATTATATGATATAAACGGAAAATCAAATAAATGGTGGAAAAAAGTATTTTATCGTGGCATGATGATGGCTGCTGTAAACACTTGGGTTATACATTCGAAGCTGAATAGGAAGAAACCTGCCTTCTTACCAGTGCTGGTCGAGATTGCTGAGTCGCTAATTAAAAAAGGAAAGGAATCTACCGTATATAAACGATCCCGTCGGTCTGGAAGATCATCGAATAGGTATAAATCAATGACAAATGTGGGGGATCATTTACTCATAGAGCAGTCTAAAAGACGTCGGTGCGTAGCATGCGCCAATCGAAAAGTCGAGAAAAGAACAAAAATTATTTGCCGGGCTTGTAATTTGCCATTCTGTATACAATGTTTCGCTTCATCACATTTATAAAATAAATAAAAGTACAAATCATATGTTATTACCAAAAAAATGTTTCTACTTTCTAGGTGTCGTTGTACCCTGTTGGGACAAATATATCCCATTTTTAAATACTGTTGGGACACATATGTCCCACCTCAAAATACCGTTATCTACATAAGTTACAAGCTTCATCTAGTTTCTATGCCCATAAAGTACCAATGGGTATCCAAAAATTCAAAAATAAAGTTTGAGCAAATCTCCTGCAAAAGTCGGAGCGAAAGGGTTAAACCAAAAACAAATTAAAATTTAAAACAAACTAAAATTTTTCGGACTTTAATGATCGGCGAACATAAATAGTATCGGCATGATGTTGCATAAACAAAAAATTCCGAGCGCTGCAGAAACAAATTTACTTACACTATTTTTTCACTCCACCCGAAACTACATGTGGATTAGGAAAAGCGATTCTCGTACGCCTTCCCATATACAGCCACACACATTCACAATTACTCGACAGGTTGCTTAGTTATTGGCGCGTTTGCCGATTGTTTCGCAGTACATATTTCAAGAATTTGTGAATTATTTATCCGCGTATGCCAATTTTCAATTTAGATACCCAAAGGCATCGCCCATCGGAAACAGTGAAATTTTCTGCGAAGTGTCTCGGCCGAAAGCTATTAGAGAAAATTAGAAGAACAGAATTTTGCGCTAAGTAAACCAAAAAAAGAATATGTTCATTGGGAAAATATATTCCAGTCCATTGAATTGTACAATTTTACAGGTCTAACTACACACAGCCATCTGTGCATGCATATGTATGTATGTAGGTTCACACATTAATGTGAAAAGTTTAAAGACGATTTAGCTTTAGCCAGCCACAATGTATGTAAATTCATATCCTGTGAAGGGAAATATGTATCCATAGAAGCATAGAACAAATTATGAGCCATACTAAGGACTAACGAATAGAATCTTATCAAAGCTCACAAAATATATATGTATGTATGTGCATGTGTAGGAACAGTTGCGTAAGCAAAAGCTCGTTTGAATGAAATCAGGGGAATTCCTTGTTTACCTAATTGTGACATTAAGCAAATAGTTCAATACCTACGTACCTGTACGAAAGTTTACGCAAATTTTGCAAAAAAATGCTTTTTAACTAAGCCGAACTTTGCCTGAACTTTTTTTAACACTTTCACACACATGGGAAATCACGCGTTGGGGAACTCCCCAAGCTGTATGATATTATTTCAGTTTAGTGATCCAATTTTTTGGCTGCAAATGCTTGAGCTTGAAACACCAACAACTTGGGGAGCTAGTAATTCTCCCGCTTTCGTTTTTTTCTTGTTGTACAAATTAAACACATACAATAGAATACGTACTTTTGCATACACATATGGATGTAGATAACTGTGGCATATAACGATCGATTTATTGTATTAAGAATATATTTTTTAATTACTATTTGTATACAATGCATACAGATACATACTTAGGAATTATACTTAACTATAATCTCACGTTTTCCACATAAACGCCACATGGTTAAAATATATTAATAACTCAAGGAGAAATACCTCAAAGAAACTGAAAATCTTTGAGGCAGCCTCCAGTTCTATCATGTCTATGGGGCGCAGTTTGGGGGTTGAAAGATTTGAGCAAGTTGAGAAGCTGTACGCTTTTTTTATTAAGAAAGTAATCTTTTCGCCGACCAACACCCCAAAGTGCATGATACACCTTGAAACCGGATTATTGCCGCAATTTTTATGCACCCCCGTCAACACAGGTATTTCATCGCGCGGTGCGAATAATCGATTAAATTATGTGCTTATTGGGTAAAAGAATGGAAGGAGCTAGCATGTAGTGTTGACAGGTCGTCATTGTCAGAATTTTCTTGGACTCATATAATGGAGTTCATGCCAACACTACTAAATAAACTGATTGAAAAAGAACTCATTTTGTTCACTCAGCTATTATCGTTTTTCAAATATACCTATATCTGATAGTGATTAAGATTACATTATGTGTATCATTTCATTATGAAAACAACTTAGGCTATTTTTTAATATAATTTGTTTTGCTGTGAACGTGCGGCTTGAACAGATTTTCTATTTTTTTTTAATTGAAATTTTTATTCTCATAAGTAAGGTGAAGTTGATTGTAAAATGAAAAATCTTAATTTATTCTTGTAAGACAATTTTATCCCCTTCAAAATAATCCCTTCTCGATGAAATACACTTATGCCAACGATTTTTCCAATCCCCGAAACATGCCAAATAGTCCATTTCCGGTATAGCCATCAGCACCTTCTTCGATTCAGCTTTTATCTCCTCAATCGAAACGCGTTCCCCGGAGAGGTCTCTTGAGTTTTGGGAATAGCCAGAAGTCACACGGAGCTAAATCAGGCGAATACGATGGTTGCGGAACGATATGCGTGGAATTTTTGGCGAAATGGTCACGAAGAACGAGTGCAGTGTGAGACGGTGCATTATCGTGATGCAAAAACCAAGAGTTGTTGGCCCATAATTCTGATCTTTTTAGACGAATTGCTTCACGTAAACGACGCATAACGCTCAAATAATATTCCTTATTAACAGTTTGGCCTGGTGGAAGGAATTCATAGTGCACCACACCACGAAAATCGAAAAAAACTGTCATCATGACCTTTATTTTTGAACGACTTTGACGTGCTCCTTTCGGTCTGGCCTAGCCTTTAGCACGATATTCGCTTGTTTGGTCGGTTGTTTCAGGGTCGTAAGTATAAATCCAAGTCTCATCTCCCGCAATGATGCATTTGAGCTTGTCCTGATAGTCTGAAAGCATTGTTTCACACACATCAACACGACGACTTTTTTCCAAGAAATTGAGAGTTTTCGGCACCAAGCGAGATTTGACTTTTCGTAGACCCAAATGGTCTTTCAAAATGGTTTTCACAGATCCTTCTGATATTCCGATCATATCAGTAAGGTCTTTAACAGTCAACCGACGATTTTTGAGCACTAACTCCTTCACTTTATTGACGTGTTGGTCATCTGTTGACGTCGATGGTCGTCCGGAGCGCTCCAAGTCATCAACACGTTCTCGACCCTCTTTGAAGTCTTTGTACCACTTATAAACATTTTTCTGCGACATGGTCGAATCACCAAATGCCTTCTGCAACATGCTAAACGTTTCCGCAGCCGAAATTTCATTCCGCAAACAAAATTTGATGGCACTTCTCTGCTCAATCAAATCAGACATTGTAAATATCGAAAAATGCACTCTTGGTCGTTTGGTAAACACAAGCGTAAATATATTACTGATAATGACATTCACATGAAAGTTGGTGCAGATGTTCTTAACAGTGCTGCTAACTTATGAAAAAAATAACTAGAGCGAAATTTTAATCCCGCGAAGTTTGACAAATAAATTCACCTTACTTTTTGCCCCTCAGTAGTATGTATGTGAAGAAAAATATGTATGTATGTGAGTGAAGTATCCTCATTTTTTAACTTGTCCAACACATATTCAAGGTGCTTGTTTCGATGATATTTTAAAATTATCAACATAGACATACATTCATATGCACATACATACATATATGTGAGTATACAAATGCCCTTTTTTCTTTAGAGCCAATGTTGCTATCAAGCAACCCTCATTTAGCTGTTCCCTTCACATGGCGTTTTTTCGACGATTTGTTTATTCTGACCCTCCCATTTTCGATCACTCCGCACACAATTGACGGCCAAAGATTTCGAATGGGAGATTCCAGCTTCTGTTTGGGTTTCAGCTACGATGGCGGCAAGTAATGCCATTATTACCCTTCTACCATCCTATATCCTATAGCTGTTTAAGTATGTATGTATGCATGTTCGTGAACTGCTTTCACATTAACGGAACGCTTTACCTGCAAGTGTACGTTCAGGTGAATATAAAGATATATGTATTTATGTATGTAAGAATGTAAGCACAAACACATGGGTGTGTGGGGTCTCGTTTGCACTTGCACTTAGTGCCCTACCGAAACCGAATCCGATATTCTACATTACATTTTACATGTACTAAAAAATTAAAAAGTGATTAGGCATACTTAAAAATTTAAGGAATGTTTTTTTTTTTTTTTTTTTTTTTTTTTTTTTTTTTTTTTTTTTTTTTTTTTTTTTTTTATATATATCTCCCCTTTATTTATTACAGTCTGTTATATATTAAAAATATGTAATTTTTGTACAATTAGGGTCTATTATGTTCTTTTACCAATGTAAGAAGAATCTGTTATTATTATTATTGTTTTTTGTGATTACACTGTAAATCTTATAGTTAGATCAGTCGGTGTGAGTCGCTTTAATCTTCGTTTGATATTTTCGGCCGGTGCTATTTTACGCATTTCTTCGTTTTGGTGGACTGACAGTCGCTGTATATGCTTAGTGCTACATTTTGTGATTGTTTCTTGGATAGTATCTACGTTTAAGTCACGATGTATGGCTTCATTGGGAATAAACCAACCAGTATTTGTTATATTTCGTAATATTTTGGATTGTGTTCGCTGTATGAGCTGAATATTTGTGTTTTTAGCCGTTCCCCATATTTCTATTCCGTATTTCCAGATAGGAGTAATAATTGTTTTGTATATAGTCACCTTATTATACAGTGATAGTTTTGATGCTCGTCCTATTAGCCAACTTAATTGCCGGTACTTATTCTTGATTTGATTTCTTTTGTTAATGATATGCTGCTTCCATGTTAGTTTTTCGTCAATAGTTATTCCAAGATATTTTGCTGCTGGGCAGATTTTTATTTTGTTGTTTTTTAAGGTTAGATTATATTTTGATGTCTTTTTGTTTGTATATATAACTTGTATAGTTTTGTCTTTATTAACTTCTATACCCCATTCGTCAAACCAATTTACTGTATTGTTTATTAATTTTTGAAGTGTAAAAGTCGCCAGTTTTTCGTCATTGTTTGATGCCATTAATACAGTATCATCCGCGAACGTTGCTATCATTGTATTATCTGTTGTCGGAGTTGGCACATCTGCGGTGTATATTAGATATAAGAGAGGACCTAATACACTGCCTTGCGGTACTCCAGCTGTCATTGGTAGAATATCGGAATATTCGTCTTCATATCTTATATAAAATTTTCGATCAGTTATGTAGCTCTTCAAAAGTTCAAAGTAGTTTTGTGGAAAGATTCGTTTGAGCTTATGCAAAAGTCCTTTATGCCAAACTTTATCAAAGGCTTTTGCAATGTCTAGGTATACAGCTACACAATATTTTTTGTCATTCATATCGTTAAGTATTTTGTTAGTAACCCTGTGGATTTGTTGGACTGTTGAGTGTTGTCGTCTAAATCCGAATTGATGGCTGGGTATCACTTTTTTTGCTGTCAAAATTGGTTCTAGTCGGTCGAACAATATTTTTTCAAACACTTTTGAAAGAATTGGCAATAGGCTGATGGGTCGATATGAGGCAGTTTTGGTGGCATCTTTTCCTGGTTTGGGTATGGCGGTAATTTCAGCAATTTTCCATAGTCGTGAGAAGTATTTAGTCTCTAACATGCAATTGAATATATTTCTTATGAATTGCAATGCTGTTTCAGGTAACTTTTTTAAGATTTTTCCATTTATTAAATCATATCCTGGAGCTTTTTTATCGCTTAGCTGTCTTATTTGATTTTTAATTTCGCTTATGGTGGTCTTTCTTGTTTTGATTTGCGGAACGTTTATTATGTTATCAGATTTAATGTTAATGTTTTGATTATCCATTTCGCTTGTAAATGTGTCTAAGAAGTGTCTGGCTAGGGTGTCGGCTTTTTCTTTGCTTGTTTGTGCCCATGTGCCGGCTTCTGTTTTGATGGGAGGTTTATGTATTACAGCGCCATTAATGTGTTTTGTGGCTTTCCATAAGGAGTAATTGGTAGATGCTGCTGTTCCCAGGTTTGCCATATAATTTCGAAGTTTACTCTCCTTGTGTTTTGTAAGTAATGCGTTTAGCTCATTTGTCGCTTTATTAAGTTTGGTTTTATCTGCTGGATGTCTGGTCGTTTGCCATGTTTTGCGGAGTTTTCTTTTTTCGCCGATTTTCTCTTTAATGTAAGTTAGGATATTTTCTTTATTTGTCATTTTCGGTGTGAGTGTAGAGGAAGCAACTGCTTGTATTACGCTATCATTGAAATATACAATAGCGGAGTCAATTTCATCTTGAGTTTTCAGTGATATATTTATTTTGAGTTTTTGCTCTAATATTTGGCAAGCATTAGTCCAATTCGTGCTAGAATTATATAGGCCCAGAGAATGTTTTATTTCAATAGGTCCAAGTATGGTCATAATTAATGATGAATGGTCTGAAGATAGCTCTAAACATGATTTTATTGTCAGATTTTCATATGGAATATTTTTAATTATGCAAAAGTCAATTAAGTCCGGTTGTTTTTTCGTATCTGTTGGCCAGTAATGTTAAAATACATTAATAAATGTCTTAATATATTTGTTTGGGGAAAAAGAAATCCATTACTTTCTCGGTAGATGGCTGTAGGGATCGATATATCGTAAAGTATTGATCAAACATTTTAAAGTTTATGCTCGTTGTCGAAGTTCCACGTCAGCACGGAGCTAAAGATCGAACATAAAACAGTTTTAAACCATTTTCGCAAAAATAATCGATTTCTTTTTCCCCAAACTAATAAATAAAACGCATTATATAATAAATTCAAATGTCATTTTGAATGCATAAAATACAACCGTTTCATATATAAATATACACTAGAAGGTTACTATGTTGCTGCTTAACAATAGCGGACTCCTCTTTCACCCAGCAGCTTAACAAAGAGTTGTACGCTTTTTTAAACTGTCAAACAGATTTTTCCAAGGACACAAATTCGTCTTCACTAACGCGGGATCAAAGAACCAAGCATCGTGCCATGCACTGAATATAAATTTGCCGACTTTAAACAATTGAGCTTTAAACTTTGGAGGGAGCATAAAAACTAAAATGGCGAGAATCTCGCTCGAATTCCATCGAGTGTTACTTAACAATGGCATAGGTTTGAAATGTACGAGTAGACTTTTATAAGGAAATGTATGGAATTACCTGCAATGTCTAAGGCTATGTTTCCGATCTCAGAAAAATATTGCGTATCGTTGCGCCGTTTATCGTTTGTTTTGTAGTAGCTTTTCAAGCGATCGTAGTATCTAGTAGATTCGAAACAATATCGTGTGCCATTCAATAAATCACCCATTATAAAAAAAAAATAAATAATTAGCGCTTACATCTTTTATTGGGTGTTTGGCCGAGCTCCTCCTTCTATTTGTGGCGTGCGTATTGATGTTGTTCCACAAATAGAGGGACCTACAGTTTTGAGCCGACTCCGAATGGCAGATATTTTTTATGAGGAGCTTTTTCCAAGCAGAAATATACTCGGAGGTTTGCCAATGCCTGCCGAGGGGCGACCGCATTAGAAAAAACTTTTTCTTCATTTTGGTGTTTCACGGAGATTCGAACTTACGTTCCCCGAATTCCGAATGGTAGTCACGCACCATGGCATATTACCATGTAGTTATATACATATTTAATTCTTTCAAAGTAAGCTTAAAAGTCAAATGCCTATTAGACACATTGGAAAAACAAAACTTACTTTTTTCATTAAAATTACAAATGTGCTATTACTTTTTTAATCCCGTCATAGCCAAATGTTTTGTGCATGACTACCAATCTGCCTGCTGAGAAGTGGTCAGTATTAGAAAAAAACTGTTCCCTAAATTTAATGTTTCATGTCTGCAGTGGGTTAGTTATGCACACACTTTTTCTGCTACGGCGACTACCACTTTAAAATATAATCGCAATTAATAACCAAAACCGGATCCGAAACTGAACACTAACTTCGAGCTGGATGCTACTGATAATCGCTTTGTCGCCTGGTTACTTTCGCTTCAGAAGAGACGTTTTCCAATCGATTGCCTCCTTGACAAGCTACCCCGAAAAATCGACTTAATGTGAAGCGGCACGAGGCAACAACCACACAAACAAAACTGCATACCCACACGTTTTGCACAATTTTGTGTCTTCCGATGTTTAAATTACAAATTTCCTTAAGAGCGTACATAACTTTGTTGTTGTTTTACCAAATTATTTATCAATTGTTCATTACGATAAACTCAGCGGTATTAAGCAAAGTGCCAGAGCTTAGCAGGACACCCACAGAGACAAGCGAGACGCTCAGCAGGATTCCCAACAAACTAATTAAGGACTCTTTGGTGGGTTGGTTATTCATTTAATGGGAATTTAAATAACTAAGACTATTTTTAGACAAAAATCAATTTAATATCGATATATTTTTCATGCTTGCGTAAACGCTTCGGTTCAATGCCGAAAAGCAGTGGAACCTAAATTCAAAAACAAAATAAAATCTAGTGAGTTGATGAAATGTGTTGGAAATAAATGGAGAAACGAATCACTTTCCATTCAACAACAAGAAAGACGTTGACAATAAGAAACTTTAGATAGGTCTAAGAAGGTTTTATAAGGATATCTTCAAGTGCAAATTTCTTTCATTTATTGTTCATATGCGGAAAACTGATAGCTCCGCACTTTTGCTATACTATTTTTAGCTGTTTGAGCATTGCTTTGTTTTCGCTATTCATGTAAAACATTAGCACCACATCCACGCTAGATCTGCCACTCTTCAAGTAATGTAGACATCGTCGTTAAATGGAAATCTTTTAAACACTTTTAAGACCAATTTGTTTAGAAGTCTTAATCCAAAGTGTTCAACGATATATGACAAATATTATATATTGGAAAATGGTTATTCCCTATTTCAAATCGTCTTTATTACATAATTTTTTGTATTAAATATTTAAATTTTTCCCCCTTATTATTGCCCCGTATACAATTTATTTAACTACATTTTTGTTACTAATTACTGCATTTTATTTATTTTTTAGTTTGGAAAAGTGAAAGATTGGTTTCATTCAGATATCGGGTACTCCGATGGACGGACGAACAGGCGGAGGGATGAATAGACGAAAATGGTTAAATCGATTACTCTCATCAATCTCAAGATTTTGACACACATATGCCCATGTTTAACTCGTTTCCGTTAGTATATTACAATACACACAAACATAGAAATGAGCGAAAACAGTGCCCAGTTATTGATGTTCTCGCCCATTACAAAAAACAGAAATTGTTTATCTTAAGTAAGGACATGAATGAACCATATTTTAATAGGTTATTTAGTACTTGAATTCCAGCTGGACATGAGTTGGTTAACAATATACCTGGTCAGAAAAACTGCTTGCGGCTCTATACTGATTGCTCAAAGCAGATGGTTTTTATGAGGAGCTTTTCCATGGCTACAGAAATACACTTCGAAATTTGCCATGCCACCATACTATTAAAAAACTAAAATTCCACAACTTGTTTTAATACAATACCTAATATTAGTTTGGGGAAAAAGAAGCCCATTATTTTGGCGTACAATTTTTGGTGTAAATGGTTAAAAATTGTTTTATGGTCGATCTTTAGCTCCTGGGCAATGCTACGACTAATAACATGTTGGTCAACATCGATTATTTTTGTGATTTTATCGACGCTTTAGACATTATTGTCATTTTAATTAATTTCAAAAATGCCTCAGCAGAATCGACAAAATCAAAATTACACGCAATTCGCTGTTACAGTCGGCACCATTCACAATTTCAGCGGCTTGGCTTGCATGTTCGCCTTTACCAAAGAAAAATTGTAAAATGTACCGAATTTTCTCTTTGTCGACTTCCATTGTCAACACCTTCTAACTCACGGAGTGGGACAAACAAAAAACAGCAAAAGAATGTTTTTAGTGTGACATGTCACCTTGACAACGAGCATAAACTTAAAATTGTTTGATCGCTACTTTACAAGATATCGATCACTACGGCCATATACCGAAAAAATAATGGATTTCTTTATCCCCAAATTAATACATGGTCCAGTGAGCATACATGTATGCATGTACACATACAAAAACAACCTCTTCTTAATTTTCTTTCCAATTGCGGAATATACATAACCCGCTTCCAACTTTACTTGAATTGTGTTTGGCAACTCTACTCTCCCTACTATGCTATTTCTGATAAACTGCCGAAATATGGAAGACGAGATACATACATAATCGAGATGCAAGTACCGTCTATGCAGTTAATATCAAGAAAATACATATAGAATAAAGGTAATCGGTTAATAAAAATATTTAGCATACAAAACAGTAAAATATAAATTCGTCTCACTTACCAGGCATTTTCCTTTCCATGACGTGTGTGCAAGTAGCAATCAATTTAATTTAAATGCTGTTTTTAGAGCTGAATACGTAAGTGCATTACTTCTGGTCTGAAAAACGAAATTCCAAAATTACTATAAGTGGAGTTTAATGAATGCTAATTCGGGCCATTGGCAGCTTTAATAGTATTTCTAATCTGACTGATATTACGGATGTAAATCTGCCTCGGGAGGGCAATGCGTTCTTCATTGGATTGTGTTCTGAATAACCCGAGAAAATATTTTCATATGTATGCGCATACGATCAATTGAGTTTATGTGCAAGCAAACATGTGCGTGTAAATGCCTTTCTTGACATCTGACTGGTGCCGTGGGAGAGAGCTTTTAAATTGCAACCAAGTCTTTATTCTTGAAAACTTGAACTATGACGAAAGAGCTTTGAAATTAACACTTAAATACCAAACCAATTCTGAGAAATTCTTACACAGTTTGGATTTAAGTATATGCCCATTTACACGAGGAGACAACTGGAAGGGAAACATTTTGTTCGGGGGTGAAGGACGGCCGCGGAAGAGAGAAGGGAATTTGTCTCCTGTACTGGCGACACGCTTTGTGCTTCTTATTCGTATTTCCAATCTTAAAGCAATTTTTGACAGTTGCTTCATTCGTTTTCTTCTTTTGTGGAAGAAAGTTCTAAGTTATGTGTTGGTTTTCAAGCAAACGGAAGATAACAACGATGACAAACATACGAACGCTGCTTGGGAAATGCACAATTATTTTTGCTAGTAAAGTAGTATAATTTAAAATAGTTATGGGACATGTTTATGTTGATTTCTAATTTTTCCCTACATTTCTAGATACTCAGTTTAATTTTAAGTTAATTATTTACATATGAAGTATTTTTAATTTAATTTTTTTTATTCAAGTATAAGAATTTATAAGTATATTTCAATAAAAAAACAACAAATTATTTATTATTTAACCAGTTTGCATTTTTCATTCATATATTTAAGAAACTGTTGTCGAACGCTCTCTGCTTTACATGTAAGCGCGTGCTAGAATACATCCGAACCAGACGATGCTAAAGTATTAAATGTCAAAATGTTGCCGAAAACAATTTTGCCCGTGTGGCCGCGAATGGGACATGAAAAGAGAATTTCCAGTGTCTCCCTTCCAGATGTCTCCGTTTGTAACACCCCATTTACACACGGAGACATCTGGAATGGAGACACTGGAAATTCTCTTTTCATGTCTCATTCGCGGACACACGGGCAAAATTGTTTTCGGCGACATTTTGACATTTAATACTTTAGCATCGTCTGGTTCGGATGTATTCTCGCACGCGCTTACATGTAAAGCGGAAAACGTTCGTCAACAATTTCTTAAATATATGAATGAAAAATGCAAACTGGTTAAATAATAAATAATTTGTTGTTTTTTTATTGAAATATATTTATAAATTCTTATACTTGAATAAAAAAAATTAAATTAAAAAAACTTAAAATTAAACTGAGTATCTAGAAATGTAGGGAAAAATTAGAAATCAACATAAACATGTCCCATAACTATTTTAAATTATACTACTTTACTAGCAAAAATAATTGTGCATTTCCCAAGCAGCGTTCGTATGTTTGTCATCGTTGTTATCTTCCGTTTGCTTGAAAACCAACACATAACTTAGAACTTTCTTCCACAAAAGAAGAAAACGAATGAAGCAACTGTCAAAAATTGCTTTAAGATTGGAAATACGAATAAGAAGCACAAAGCGTGTCGCCAGTACAGGAGACAAATTCCCTTCTCTCTTCCGCGGCCGTCCTTCACCCCCGAACAAAATGTTTCCCTTCCAGTTGTCTCCTCGTGTAAATGGGCACTAAATGGGGTGTATGCACGCTTCTTTATATTATGGATAAATAGCAGGGCGGCAAAAAAATTACGGCTCAAGTATTAAATACCTCTAGTCAATGTTAAAACAAGTAAGAATAAT
The DNA here is from genome assembly GCF_028408465.1 of Anastrepha ludens. Lineage (NCBI taxonomy): Eukaryota > Metazoa > Arthropoda > Insecta > Diptera > Tephritidae > Anastrepha > Anastrepha ludens. The sequence continues at coordinate 127,363,047 of NC_071501.1, forward strand.
AAATATTTAGAAAATAGCTGACCCAGATCGTAATGTCGCTAGGTCAGACTGGCATAAGAAGAGTCGTAAATTATTATTTTTTAAACTAAGTAAATATCTCAGGAGGTCGCAATAGCTCAATGGTTCGTGCGTGGCTACCATTCGGTAGTGCCTCCGAGTGCGTTTAATCAAAAAACAGGTTATAAAAACTATCTGCCGTTCGGAGGCAGCATAAAATTGTAGGTTGTCCCACTTGTGGACCTCGGTCAAACACACAACAAAGGATGTAAGCACCAATTATGCATCTATACATACATACCATATGTATATATAGCAATTATCTCAGTGTCTTCAACTTTTCGCGAAAACGACTTAATTTGTAATGAGTCAAACGAATCCTGGGTTTTCCCTGGTGTAATAATTGCCAACAATAATTACCCAGCAATTCTCCGGAATTTAATGCATACTTAAAACGCGATGCCAGCACATCTCAATATCGTCTGGCTTAGAAATCGACTCATACTGCTTTAAATACCTGTATTATTGCCAACAAACAGAACTCACTAAAAAAAAGCCGTCGTAACAGCCACAACTGATTCAATATAATTACCACCAGATAATAATTATGTTCATTAAAAATGCAATATTTTTCTTGTGAATGAAGCAAATCCTGGGATTTTCCCACTTGCATAACGCTTCGTTGCTTCACTTCCAATGCAGTGAGTATGACTTTTGTTATTTTATTTATATTTTTTATTTATTTTTCATTTTTCATTTTTTCCATTCAACAAGTCGATTGACAAAAAACAATTTTGCGTTCAAATAAATTTAGCACACAAGCACGGGTGTATATGAATGCATGTATTTAAAATATGTAATTGTAATGTAATCTATTACCGGCACATCGTAATTAATATGTGCAGGTCAATGCAATTCCAAGATGAAATATCAACATGCACAAGTTTGTGTGTATCATAAATATTTTTTTAATAATGAAAATAAACTACATTTCATAACCCGAGAGGCCCTTGAAATTGTTCTGGCCTCGGAACTACTAGTGATTTTAGATCCAGATTTGCTACTACAAGCCTCGTAAAAGAGTGTAGAAAGTACGTCATGGACTAAGCTTCTGGCTGTTTTACGCTAATTGGGTTACTGGAGCATTCACTGGAGCGTTCACCAGAACAGTTCGGAGCAGCTCAGGTCTAGATATTTTAAAGGCAGAACAGTTTCTGGGGGGGAGCTGATTTTTATAAAAGGCCTGAAAATTAGAAGGGCTACAATCCGCGCAGTTTACTGGACTCTGTAGCCTTCCTAATGTGCAAAACGTTACTAAATCATCCCTAAAATGGGCAAGAAAAACATAAACTAAAAGCAAATTTCACTGGAACTAGACACTGGGTGATCACGTTGCCGGACAAGGGCTTGAAAATGTATCATCTCTTTCGCATAAACTAGAACTTGTGCTAAAAAAGTGAATGAAAGCAATTAAGATTTTTGCAGTCAAATGAAAATGCTTTTCACTGGCTTCGATACGAAGTTCAAGTTTAGTTCTGGTCCCGCTCATTCCCCTCTATTCTTTGGGTTAACGCAATGCACGAGGTGTGTTCAAAAAATAAGGTGAATTTTAAAATTTCGCGGGCTACGTGTATTCGACTTTCGATTATTATTTTTTATGTTGGTACACTCGTATCGAGGGGAACTATTTTGAAGGAAAATATAAATTGATGAATAAATAAACATTTTTTGAGAAAAATGAAAATTCTCCTTATTTTTTGAACACACCCCGTATTATGTGACAAAAAATAGTTTTATGGACAATCCCTACCCAGGGTAGAAAAGTTTAACAAGGGATACTCAGTCCGTATATTCACTGTATTTGTTAAGGCTTTTAATCCACACTAGTTGGATTTGATCGAAAATGGGTGTACTCAAACCATCTCCAATGTTTTCCGATTTTATGTACCTGATAAGAACTATTCAATTTACTTTTTAATTAAATACCAGCCAACAGTAATATAAAAGCCTTTTTCATTGGCCTAAGTGATAAGGCAAATATTACAATGGATGAAATTTTTAATGATGAGGAATAGTAAAATAGAGATAATTTGATGTCTTGAGATGACTTCAATTTCAGCGAGCAGTGTTAGCTTGTTCGCATTTCAACTGACTTTCACGAAACTTTAAATTGATATGCAGCGAATTTCAGTTGCTTAATGCGTCACAGATTTTCTACTACTGATGAAATATATGTAATTATACTCGTATGAGATATTTATTATTCAGCAAAATCAGTCGATGCAATTGTAACCAGCTACAAGCGACTACAACAAACAACTTTGATTCAGTTAAGCGAGTCGGTAGATTAGTATCATTTGTAGAAAGCTCATATCAAAATATTCAACCCTTTGTGATGTTTAGCAGTATTTCCTACATGGGATGCTCTCATTTATATGCATTTTAAATTTCAACTTACAAAATAATGACCCGTTGGTCACTCCCTAATTGAGATAAAATAAATGTTGGATCTTTCAATCAAATATACGTATGTGCTTATATATGTACATGCATTTATATCGGGTGGTTTTTAGCTGCATGAGAACTATCGATATCGATAACTATGGTTTGGCAGCTGAGCATGGCAAACTGTGTTGACATATCTGTTGAGTGAGGTTTGACAAGTCATCATGAAAAGTTTAACGTCAGAACAACACTTTTAAATTGTGTAATTTATTTAGAAAAACATAAATAAATCTCTTCGCGAAATGTTGAAGAAGACGTCCGAAATGTAGATTCATCGCCATTCTCAACTTGTTGGTCTTCGGCCTTCGACTACGTGGAAAATTTTACGTAAAAATCTTGGCTTATGAGTCTATAAAAAAATACAGCTCGTGCAAGAATTAACGCCAAATGGCCAACGTTTCCGTTGTATTTTTTGCTGATTTATTACTCAGATTTCTTGGAAAAAGTAGTCAAAAATAAAACTGTCGAATGGACCATGTAACTTGTATCCGCGGCGGACATACATATGCCGTATATGAAACTATCTAACAAATTAATTAAATTGTCATTAACTATATAACAAACAAAGTTAACAATCCACCGATATGTATTTCTGTTTTGTATTATCATTTTAAGTTCTCAAGATCTTAAAAAACACAAGATTCAATATATACGAGCTTTATGCGACCAATATTGGCTAAGTTTTAGTGTATGCAACACAAAGACTCATTGATGCCTCGATTGATGGAAATGAAAAATTGGCTAATCAATGCAAAATGAGTCAAATGCAATTCGAAGAAGCAAACGTTTTCTTGTGCGACACTCTTCAAAACTTAATGCACACAATGCAACCATCCGCGCCGTTTATCTCTTTTTTGCACTGAACGTGTGCTAAAACAATAAGAACTCTTCTATGCAGATTGACGAGTTTAATAGGTACGAGAAGAAACCCTTTTCCCAATTTTGCATCGAGCATTTATGGCGTTGGGTTCGTGTTAAGCAAACTAGCAGATTCGTTTTGTTGACGTGTAAAAGATTCAACAGCAATGAATATTCGCAATCATTTTTTATTATTACTTACACACATATGTAAGCACATACATACGTATTCATTTGTAAGTGCAAATGTACGTATAAATAATGCTAAATATTTAAATAAAAGTACCTAATCATTCAGCAGTGCGAGTCATTTTTATTGCATGCAAACACTATTTACGGGCGACTGCGATCAGTAGCATCACAAATCCCCAAACGGCAGTAAACACGCAAAATATTGTATTATAGGTATTTTTTTTAACACACTTTTGTTAGGTCGGGTTGTATGTATGTATGTAACGGAATCTTTGAACTTAATTTTCACTGGCTTCTAAAAATCTGATCGACTTGAAATTTTGCACACCTATCAAGGACCGATGACAATGCAATAATTTGATAAAAGTTTTCCATTATCCTTATTAGGATTGTCAGGATTAATATTTTCTTTTTTTTACTGTGGGCAAAAAGTAAGGTGAATTTGGTTGTAAAATGAAAAATCTTTATTTATTCTTGTAAATCAGTTTCTCAGGCTACCTCCACGAAATAAGTTCTTCATCCCGATTACTTCTTTATCACGGCCGATAACTGCATAGCTTTAGACTCGCAGTCGATAAGAAAGGAATTAAATATTACACGAATATATCGAATCATTTATTCACTGACTGCAATGATAACAATAATTTTCATTCATAATAAAAAAAAAAAATTTAAAGAAACTAAAAAACACGCTTTTTTGCTAATCGAACTAAAAAGTAAATAAAAAATAAAAAATAGTTTAAAAAACTAAAAAACACGCTTTTATTGCGAATCGAACTAAAAAGTAGAAAATAAATTTTAATGACAAAGAGACCTATAATGAAGTAATAGCAAATCGAACGATCAGTCATAGTCAACTACCTCAGAACAGAATTATAACAAAAATTAAGATACAAATAGAATAATTCAAATTAGAGTTAAAAGCGTGGGATGCTGGATATAGTAAATATTACAATCATTCTATTGGCAACTACCTATGTACAGAAGGTTATGAAAGTGAAGCAAAATGCATCCCACGCTTTTAACTCTAATTTGAATTATTCTATTTGTATCTTAATTTTTGTTATAATTCTGTTCTGAGGTAGTTTACTATGACTGATCGTTCGATTTGCTATTCTTCATTATAGGTCTCTTTGTCATTAAAATTTATTTTCTACTTTTTAGTTCGATTAGCAATAAAAGCGTGTTTTTTAGTTTTTTAAACTATTTTTTATTATTACGTATGTATGCATAGGTTTATTCGACTTTAATATGTACGTGCTTGTGTTTATATGTCCGCACTGGTATGTAAGCATTAATCACAAAGATTTTTATTAATGTCTTTCTAAAGAAGTTTGTGCCCGAACATGCAGCAATTGAATTATACTGGAAGACAGAAGAATTCAAATCAGTCCTAAAGACGGGCTACTAATTTATATGAATGGTTGGAGCTGATATTTATGTAGCAGAAAGAATATGGATAAGGTAACATTTCTCATTTTACATATTCCAAATAAAAAACTTGTAAAAGGTTTGCCTACGAAGATATGTATATACTTAATTGTCTATGATATTGGGTGTTTATTTTTTACAACCATCTTCCCGGGTCTACAATATATGTATGTAAATATGCGCTTGTACAACTTCATAGGCACATTTAAATACTTCAAAAGGGAATACATTTATGTATGTATGTATATCTGATAAACCATGTATCTATTTGTATATACATACGTCCGCATCTAAATACCTATGCTGATGAAAGATACATGTAAGTACAAACAAGTTAATATTATAAGTAGGTATGTTAAACAACGTCTAATACTGTTACATGAGGTACAGAAATGATTGTGGTGAGAAAATGATTTATGCGCATTACAAACAACAAGCACTGGCAACAATAAACAAATGGACAAAAGCAACAAAAGTTATTTTGTATCATGCTAGGTTGTTCAATAAGTTTTGCAGTTCGATTAGAAAAACACATTTTTATGACTTGAAATACACTTTATTATAGTATAGTCTCCCTGAATATTAATACACTTGCGCCGACGAGATTCCAATTTAAGGATTCCATCCGTGAGATGAGAATCTAGAAGGGCTGCAAAATACGCTTCCACAGCTGTTACGACATCATCATTTTGTTAGGTCTGGAAACAGATGGAAGTCGCTAAGGGCCACATCTGGCGAAGATAGTAGACACTCCAAAAATTTGAACTTTAATTCAAAAATTAATTTTAAATTCTTTAAAAAGATGTTTTTTCTTTTGCAAACTGGGTATTTTTTTACAAATTTTTTTCTTCAGCTGGTCTAAAAGGTTGCAATAATATTCAGAATTTATTGTTTTATCAATTTGCAAGTAATCCACAAACAAAATACCTTTCTCATCACAAAGAACTGATGCTAACACCTTCTTGGCCGATTTCTGAACACGAACTCGTTTCTCGGAGCCGAAGAACCCGGTTCACACTATACATTAGCCACTCGTTTTTATTTAGAATCATGGTAATAGACCCATTGTGCACACAGCTTTCTGAAGCCCAATACTTCGGTCAAAATATTGCTTACACTGCCAATGAGTTGTCTAGTTTGCCTACTACAAAAATAAAAATCCAATCACTGCACGACACGCGATTTTTTCCATTGCAGAAATACTGTAAAAGGTCGTTAATAAATGGTAGATTGTACTGAAACTTCACATGCGTTCATATGAAGAGTGCGCCAAAAAAGGGCTAGTAGCAACTCCCCCTTTAATCGAACCGCACAACTTATTGAACTACTTAGGAGGTATATAAAAATCACCACAATCATATACATACACAAATATATACTTGTATCTCTTTGTGCTATAAAAACTGCGTATTATTTGATTGTATGACACCCTGCGCGGAAATATGAATGAAAAATATTGTAACTGGGTAGTTGGAGAAGGGCTCATTTGTAATTCTCCTACGCTCATATTTGTTACTGCCACCAAAATTGCTTCGATTTTCAAATGCATGCAAGAATTTTGGGCCACTGTTTCAAGTCTTTCAAAAATAGTAACTGTCCGGTAGTTAACACAATTTCACCAACGCAATGGACTCTGATGACTAAAGTGAGTTTTATTTATATTATAAAATCCCCTACTTTATTCCAGCAAACATTTTTCAAACAAAATGTATAACGAATTAAGCGTAGATTTGTACGAGGCCCCTTGTAGAGAACTTAGTAGAGTGTTATGGCATTAACGTTATGGCTAATGATATTAATGAATAAGTATACTCGTATTTACATTTCCACCAGAAGGACCACCGCAGATAAAACAAAATATTAAAAGTTAAGATAATTACGTTGTTTTAGTATATTTTCATAGGCAAACAAACAATTTCAACGTAGACCAGTTTAATGTATGAATTCATAGCCCCCAATTCAAGTTATTTCTGATACTATATTTAATATATATCAATTTATTTTTATTTATTAGATTTAATGCTACACTTTACAACATATTTTTGTTAAGTTTGTTGTTATTATGTGAAAATAAACAGTCTGAGTATTTCTGTTGTTTCAAAAATATTTTTACTAATATAGTGAATATACATAGATTTTCATAAAAGGAGCAACAAAAACAAGATATAGGTATCCCTCGAGTAACACGGTACTTGAGTTGCACAATTTTAGAGTTGCACTGAAAAAAATGCGACATTCCCTCAAGTTACACGGTTTTTTACAAGTTTTCATAAAAAGGACAAAATAATAAATTATTAATATAATTCAGCCAACCGCAGAATTCTTTTGGTTCTTGCTCTTGAAAAGCGCAAATATATAATACACTAACCGTTAGATTCGTTATATATCTATACTAATATTATAAAGAGGAAAACTTTGTTTGTTTGTTTGTTTGATTGTTTGTAACGAATAGGCTCAAAAACTACTGGACCGATTTTAAAAATTCTTTCACCATTCGAAAACTACATTATCCAAGAGTAACATGGATTACATTTTATTTTGGAAAAAAATAGGGTTCCGTAAGATATTTGGATTTTTCGGACACAAACTGAAAAAAATTTTATATATAAAATAAAGTCAACTTTTTGTGTGTGTTCGCTAACCGGCCGTGTCTGCACCGAATTAAACCAAACTTACACACATTGTTAAGGAGGTATTGAAGATGGTTTCCGTATAGTTTGGATACCTATTGGTAGATAGGGTCTCGAGATATAGGTCAAAACGTGGACCCGGGTAACCTTCGGATGTGTATGCACAATACGGGTATCAAATGGAAGCTGTTGGTGAATGCTTTAGTTCAGAGTATTTCCATCCGCTCCGTGACTAGGGTCTCGAGATAGAGACCAAAACGTGGACCCTAGAATGTGTTTGTACAATATGGATATCAAATGAAACTGTTGATAAGTGCTTTAATACGGGGTAATTTTCATACCTATTGATGACTAGGGTCTCGAAATATATGCCAAAACGTGGACCCGCCGTGTCTTTGAACCGAATTAAACCAAACTTACACACATTGTTAAGTAGGTATTGAAGATGATTTCCGTATAGTTTGAATACCTATTGGTAGATAGGCTCTCGAGATATAGGTCAAAACGTGGACCCGGGTAACCTTCGGATGTGTATGTACAATATGGGTATCAAATGGAAGCTGTTGGTGGATGCTTTAGTCCAGAGTATTTTTCATGCCGCTCCGTGACTAGGGTCTCGAGATAGAGACCAAAACGTGGACCCTAGAATGTGTTTGTACAATATGGATATCAAATTGAAGCTGTTGGTGAATGCTTTAGTACAGAGTATTTTTCATGCCGCTCCGTGACTGGGGTCTCGAGATATAGATCAAAACGTGGACCCGGTTAACCTTTGGTTGTGTATGTACAATATCGGTATCAAATGAAAGCTGTTGATAAGTGCTTTAATACGGGGTAATTTTCATACCTATTGATGACTAGGGTCTGGAAATATACATATGCCAAAACGTGGACCCGCCGTGTCTTTACACCGAATTAAACCAAACTTACACACATTGTTAAGGAGCTATTGAAGATGGTTTCCGTATAGCTTGGATACCTATTGGTAGATAGGCTCTCGAGATATAGGTGAAAACGTGGACCCGGGTAGCCTTCGGACGTACAATATGCGTATAAAATGGAAGCTGTTGGTGAATGCCTTAGTACAAAGTATTTTTAATGCCGCTACGTGACTGGGGTCTCGAGATATAGGTCAAAGCGTGGACCCGGGTAACCTTTGGTTGTGTATGTACAATATGGGTATCAAATGAAAGCTATTGATAAGTGCTTTGATACGGGGTAATTTTCATACCTATTGATGACTAGGGTCTCGAAATATATGCCAAAACGTGGACCCGCCGTGTCTTTGAACCGAATTAAACCAAACTTATGCACATTGTTAAGTAAGTATTGAAAATGGGTTTCGTAAAGTTTGGTTGTAATTCGGAGCAGTGGCAACGGGTACAGCGTTCTTTTGAGCCAGCCATAATGTCGCTTACTTTTTTAACGCTTGGGGCGGAACTGAACTGTCAAATTGACAGTGTGAGTTACAATGTGTCAATATTTCTTTCTGATTTGGATGCCATAAGGAAAAAACGTAAGTGCAACATGTAAAAATTGTTTGTGAATTTTTTTGGAGTGGATTTTGGAACAGTGAATAATTTCTTACGAAATTTGAAAATTTAATGTGAAATCCGCATGTGCAAATGAAATTATGTGTTCGTGGAAAAAAAAATTTTTTTCGTTTATTTTTTTTTGAAAAATATAAATGGATAATGGGTAAAAAAGCTCCAATGCTTAATAAAACATATAAATTGAAACGAATTCATGGATGATCAGGAAAAAAGACGATTGTTTATTCATATGCGTTGATTTGAAATTTAAAAACAATCTTCTTTTTTCCTGATTTTCAATTTATATTTTATATTTACTCAAAAACAAATAGAAAAACAAAAAATATTGTTTATGCCAAAGCGCTTGAATAAAGAATAAAGAAATAAATAATATGAAAATCATATATTTTCTGTTCTAAACCATATCTATTCTATTTTAGTGTGCCCAGCGAAGGGGGCCGGGTTTGCTAGTAATATTATATATTAACTATGTATGCACACTAATTCGCCGTGCGAGGTGTAATATATGCCAACGTAATTTCTTTGCGCAGACAGAATTGGAATACAACACGATACATACAGCCATGGTCATATAAATAGCACATTTAGACATTGAAAGCAAAGAGTTGATTTAAATAATTATTTTTTATTGGGGAAAAAGCAACATAAAAAATAAAAAACTTATTTACTTCCATACAAAAAAAAAATGGTCAAGAAGAATTTCAGTTCTGATTTAGTTTACGAGAACATTGATAACTCACGAAATCCCCTGGATACATAAAGAGCACATCCTAAAAAATTCCAAATAAAAGCAAAAATAGTAAACAAACCAGATAGTTAAGTAATAATATTGTTTTACTAGATTAGTATTTTGTACTATAACCACCGTTTTTGATTACTTCTTGAGGCATCTTCTCAACTGCGGTCCACAAATCATAAACATTTTTAAAATTTTTGTTAGCGATTTTGACCTTAACGTCATTCCACAAATTTTCTATTGGATTGAGATCAGGGCTCTGCGCCGGCCAATCCAGTACATTAATTTTTTCTCTTCTGAGCCATTGCTTCACTGTCTTTGCAGTATGCTTTTGATCATTGTCCTGCATAAATGTCCAATTTAATGGCATAAACTCAAACCCAAAATGGCTCCATTTTACTCTGGAGTGTATCCAGATACTGAAATCTATCCATTTTACCAACCACGCGAACAATCGTGTTTTTTTTGTGAACCTAGGATTTAGCGCTTGATTTTTTGGACGACGTACAATAGTTTTCTCATCTGGTCCCATCCTATTTATTTTGGTTTCGTCGGTCCAAAGTACGTTTTTCCAAAACTGAATAGATTTGTCTTTGTGTTCTTTTGTAAATGCAAGTCGGTGTTTGATATGTATTTTTGAGAGGAGTAGTTTTTTTTCTGCTTATGCGGCCAAACAGCTTGGTTTCGTAAAGTCGCCTTCCTACAAGCTTTCTGGACACCTGTAGACCAAATTCTTGGTTATTTCAAGCATTATTTTCCGTGCCGACTTAAAAGGATCTGCTTTGCTCTTGCGTATTGTAGCTCTATCCACTTTGGTTTTCTTCCCGTTTTTTTGCTTAGATAGGATGAATCTTTCTTAACTAAATTAAGAGCATTTTAAACCATTTTCCGAGAGCACATTATCATTTCAGCTATTTCTGTATAGCTTTTTCCGTTTGGACTCATATAGTATATAAGAGCTCTTTTCTCCGGCGTGCCATACTTTCCAAGACCGATTTTTAGTAATTACTTTAAAATTTTATTAAAGAAACAAAAAATTATACTAAAAATCGCTGAAACAATATTAAAGTTTAACTCTCCGCCGCACAAGTTAAAATGTGTTATTTTTGTGTCCACTTCAAAACAGCAATAAGCATAAATAAAATAGAACGCACAAAATTCCATCGAAATAAAAACAGTAAATTCCTCGCATAAATGTAAGCTTATAACGGTAATAAATGTACAAAAAATTTATTTGATCAAAGCAGAGTTCGTACTAAAAACTTAACTGTCCATGGCTGTATGTCTATTCTAGCACCAATTATTGTGCTACCTTAGTCCTATTATTGGACTAATTAAGAGCTATAAATTAAGCCCATTGTTAAATAAAAAAAATGTTTTAGACGACAGTTTTTTCAGTTTGAACCTGCACGATGGCCCCGTTTGACATGGTAGAAATGCCCATATGTGACCATTTTATTCTCCATCAGCTCCAGTAATATTAAAAAGGGTATTCAAATATCTTCAAAGTATATTTTCAATATGTTGCCGTTCTGGCTCCGAATACCCAGACACACTCCGGTTAGGAATCAATGAATTTTCTTACAGGTCAAATACAAACAATTGTATAATTACATGTATTCGCTCGCAAATATGTGTTTGTATATTCATACATACAAACATGAAAAAGTGTAGCTGATGTTGGCGCGCTTGAAGCGATCGGAAAGATTGATTTCCGCATTCAATGGGCCACTGTGTATTATAACTTGATTTTCAACAATAACAACTTCAACTTTTTTTAAATATTTCTACTCGTACTCGTACACCGCAAGAAATTCGCTATTTGTGTCGCGATCTTTTTCTCTTAATAAAGGTGAAAAAGATCTTTGGATGTTAACTTGGTACTACTGAGGCTTTCAACAAGAGTTTATTTCATACATTTTCCTGCCAGCAGTTATATTCAATTCACTTGATACATTTTTTAAATTTATTTTCCACGCTTTTAGTTTTCGCAATCATTTTACTAAAACACACGAGAAGTTTCGAGCATGTGAACGCTATACATATCGATTATTACCATTCGAAGATAAGTAATAATCCGTGATAAACAACACAACTCACGTATGTACTTTGTAAACCAAAATATATTAAATAGTTAAACATATGTATTTAATTATATTTAACTCATTTAAACACTTTGCGTTTCTATTTTCACTTCCGAATCGTTCTATCGCGCCCATCCGCCAATCACCGAATCGCGTCTCCAACTGAGTTTAAGTTGGGTTAAGTTACGATCTGCTGGCGCCGAATACCAACAAAATCAATGATTTTTAGATCACCTCCCTTTCTGCGTAGTACTTCGCTCTTATGATTATACTTGCATGTATTTACATATATATTTATGTAAGTATGTGCATTAATTATTATTGTATATATTTTGCAATTACTCGGTATTTGATAGTCTACCGCGATGGAGTCGAGGCTGTGATTTAATCTGCTCCATAGTATTCGTTCGCTTATTGGCTTCGTATCGGATTGTGCGCTCTCCATAGTTCACAGCAGCAACATTGTCTTGAGTATTCATGCCTGTTTCGTTTAGACCTCACTAAAAGCTCTCTTCACAATTTTTTTAAAATTCAAACATGTTCACATACAACAATTATTTTATTCTCCAGCTGATTAATGATTGGAGAGAGAGGCAATATTACAAGCACAAATATCACTTTACCGATACTTTGCCATATTCAGTGAATGGGTGTGTTATGTGGTTTTCTCCTCACTTTTTTGTTTATTACTAATATTGTAGCAAAAATTTAAAAATAAGTAAACCATCTCTTCGGCGCGTTTTTCGGATGCCTGCTTAGTTTTCTGTTTCTTTATTTGGCTGAACAATGTGACGCAATAACTTAATCGTACACAAAACTGGTTTTTTAGTTGTGGAGCACTTAAATTGCACGATATTGACCTGTAAACAAATGAATGCAAAGCTTTTATATAATATATGTAAGTGCTCATGTACATATTATATACATGCCTAAATATGTATAGCAATGTGTTCAAATCTAGACACTTGCTCGGATTGATATTCCTTTGTACATACATACATATAGTATGTATGTAAGTGGGCACTAGTAAATATTCTGCAAGAAACGAGTCCCATGAGTGATCAAGCAATGCTCTGCCAGGATAAGCGCGTATACAAGTATTTAGATACATATATGTATATAAGTATTCATACATGCAGAGATACTCCTGTTTTATTGTGTATATTCCAACAGCAAAATTGTCAAACCGATTTATTTATTTAGCATTGAGCAACAAAATTAATTCTAACACCCTGTAGGAACTTTAAAGCCTTAGAATTGGTAATATATACTCGTGAATATAAATATGTGTAAACAAAAACAAACTTATGAATAGATGTATTCTTGTAATTATTATATTATTTGATGTAAATATTAGTACATGGTGCATACGGTACTTGAGAAAATGCATATATTTGGCTGTAACTTCCCGCAACCATTATTTTTCTTTTTGCTCTTTTTCAGATAAGTCAAGAAAAGAAGAGACTTGTAATTATCGTTCGATCGTTCATTCGTTCATAAAGTTCGCCGTGAATTAGAAGCATCGGGAGGCGATGCAAAACGCAAAAAAACACGAGGAACGTTCTCATACTGTGCGATCTGCTGATTTTATTTAACGAACGCAAGCGATCATTGACGAGGATCCTTCAAAATCAATGAGGGTCCGTGCAAGGGACCTCAATATTTCTGATGGTCTTATGCGTCGAGTTGTCCATGAATATCTCCGGTATCAATCCTACGCTACGCGCAGAAAATAGTTTATGTCGGAGCAAACTCGAAAACAGCGAGTTATCCGGGAATTCGCGAAGCTTCATTAAATGTTCTTCAAAATAAATGCCAACTAGTTTTCCTCTGAAGTTGTTCTCAAACGCCGTACGCACCCTGTATGCTTACATATTTTTAAATGCAAATATGTAGTAATGTAGAATTCCCATGTTTCTGGTGCAACGGTGCGTATATTATACTTACTATCCATTACAATATCTAAAAAACATTGTATGTATCTATTTGTACTCTCATACATACAATATACACACATATTTATATGTTTTCACCCATAGCAAAATATGGCCTCTGAAAAACTCGATTCCGCATCTGCAACGGAGCACACATTGCGATCGTAAAATTGATTAGTATGCAATAATAAATTGTGTATTTGTTAGCCTTTCGACAGCGTTTTCTATACAAATTTTCTTCTAGACTTTCAACCTGGTTGGCGTGGCGAAGATGAACAACAGATACTCTTTACGCATTGTACATACATATAATTTTCCAAATTTGCGCACGGTCGTTATTAGTATTTACATATGTACTCGTACATACACACATATATTTGGTATCGATCAGTTTGGGGCTTGCACGTATCTAAACAGTATTGCACATACATATGTTCATATGTATGCACGCGTATGATTTAGTGTGAACTCTATGCCAAACAATGGAACAAAGCTATGGAAAAATCAAGGCCTCATAATTCAATTGGGTGATATACGTAGATATATTATATGTACATATATGGGCATATACATATGCAATACTTACTACGTACGCACTTACATACATATGTATATGCTTGTGTGAGTTCATTCAGTCCAAATTCGAAATAGTGATGTTGGATGGTCTGTATTACAATTTAATGACCAGGCTTGCAATAGTGGGATTGTAACTTGAATTGGACCAATTGCGAAGCAACCATTTATAATTCCTTTACTAAGCAAAGCAAACCTTCTTATATTATATAAAATTAAATGTTTTGAAAATTATATTTTGTGGATTAATGTTTTTAAATGTTGTAACTCCTCAAAAATTGACAACGTAAATTCCAAAATAATTAATTTGAAGTGAATTCACTATTTCATTTTAGTTTGAAAATATCGAATATGAAAATAAAACGGCAGCCAAATTTGGTAAGATTTTCATTCCTGGACATTTTGATTTTTTCTTTTAATCTATTCAAATTTTCATAATTCTTGATAAAATTTTGATCCGAAGCTGTATTGTCTACTAAAAACTGCTGAAGGTGGCGCCAATAGCTGATAATATTGAAAATGAATTGTGTGGTATTAAAACGGACCTTTATTATCGGAGAGTGAAACGTTTCCCCTTCATTTTTGTAAAAAAAATATTTGTATTAAAAAATACATGAAATTATTTTGCTAACGCATAAATTGCGGACCAACATCAAGATGCCCGTCATAAATAGGAGGAGGAGCTCGGCCAAATACCTAATAGAAGATTATAAATTAATCCTGTCAACTAATATGTGAAATCTGATTCGGAATTGTTCTATACGTAACGCTGGCTTTATTTTTGACCCATTTAAAATAAGTACATATGTACGTACACTATTTAATGCAAGATAGAGATAGTCTCTGTACGATAGCTCGTAGGCAATGCCGTCAGTGATAAGAAAGAAATCCAGATCTAGTAATGAATCATGCCTTTTTTGGTAGACGAAGAATGCCTTCCGAGCTGAGAAGTTTTGATATTATCTTTTTCGAACGAATGGCAACGAAAAATTTATAGATAAAACAGTTCGAAAACTCCGCAATTTAAACCGGCACTTACAAGTATAGCGATTTTCATTCGGGACTAGCGAAAACCCGCCCGTTCCGCTGGTCGTCTTTAAAAAAACCTAGATTAATTAATTAAATTAAGCCGAAAAATACTGTGTGTTTTTTATAAAAATTCTCGCGCATGAATAGTAATGAAAGAAGTTTTAAATAGTAGTAGCAATTAAAAAACGTTTGATGTGATTTACTTTATTACTTTTTTTATTGTAATGCTCTTTGGTATACAATATTCTTCGTTTTTCCATGCGTTGTTGAATTAGTGAACAATACCGATGGCTTACCAACTCTTGAGCATGAAACATAAAGTTGGCCATGAGAAAAACATGGGTATTCTAAATCAATACCACAAATTGATAAAGTTTGGCCTTGTGACTTATTAATAGTAATCGCGAATGCAAAGCGAACAGGAAATTAATACCGCGAATACCAATGATATCATCGGATATGCCGTTTGAATTCCAACGTCTTCACCAGAGTATTTTCCATTCAAAATTGTTGCTTCAATGACGTTATTCATCAATCTCTTAACTGTTAATCGAGTGCCATTACATAGTCGTGGTTGATTTATGTTTCTCAACATAATAATCGGTGCTCCTATTTTCAAGTTTAGCATGTGTGGCGGTAATCCAGGTAAATCAAGGGAATTCAAAAATTCAGTGGGATAATTTACAATATCATCTTGATTTGTAACAGTGTCAACGGATCGATATGTTTGTTCTGGACTTGGTATTTTAGCCAAAATAGCCGCATTCATTTCATTCACATCTTTATTTTTGCCAGCCATGATGGCTCGTTCACTAAGCGTATCATGATTTTTCTAATTTTGAGGCAAATTCTTGAAAATAATTTGAATTAACTGTTCTTTCGTTTGACTTATTTGACAAAAGTTTGGTTGTAAAGTTATTAAACCAGTTAAATTATCGACTGGAACTTTGCCATTTCCAATACCCAATAATTGCTGTGAAAACTCAGCAGCTGATGGATCATTTTGCATTAGAACACGTACATTTGTAGTTAGTTTGAGTGTTTGAACATGTCTCCACAAATATGATGATTTCAAACATGCAGCCAATTCATCTGCTACAGTTGCTCGAGGAATAACAGGCAGTGTTTGTCTAAAATCACCTGCCAGCAGCACTAAGGCACGACCAAACATTTCATTTTTACTACGTAAATCTCGTAATGTCCTATCAAGCGCTTTCAGTGACTTTTTATGTGCCATTGTGCACTCATCCCATACAATTACGTGTGCGAAAAAGCGGAGAAGGAGAAGAGAACTGTTCTATTCCCCCCCGCTTTAACCCAGCTATGTATGTGTTCAGGTGCAAATGACTTTTTTGCGTGAAGTCTGATATAAAAGAAGTTCTATTTACTCTTCTTAAATTTATATAAACTTTTCCAGGCGAAGTAAAAAAACTGACATATACCTATTTGCTTCAACCGTATATTTGTGAGTACACAGGTAATACGTAAATATATGAATGATATAGGTAATATCTCATATTAGCATAACCTTTCTGCAAAAAATTAAGGAAACGATCACCAATCAGACCCTGGTACCTCAGAGATCTAAAAAATACTCTGTATTAAAGCATTCATCAGTAGCTTTGATTTGATACCCACAATGTAAAAACACATCCTAGAGTTACCCGGGTCCTCGTTTTGGCCTTCGGCAGCGCCACCTGGGGGCGAGTGGAACCAATAAGCATATTATACTAACCTTCACCGTGGAAAAATATATATATATGTATACCAAATTTCATAATAATTGGCCCAGACACACACGACCAAAATGTATTCAATTCTAATGAATGCTATGTGCGGTACAAAAAATACGTGCGGCAAATAGCAAAAACACACTCACTTAACCGACGCACCGCACACACAGGCGTTATCGGATTTCAACCAAACTTCACAAAAACCTTTGCCAAAGTAACACCAACAATGTGTGAAACTTTCATTGTTTTCCTTACACGCATTGCTGAGATTACCGGCGACAAATGCACACTTTTTTTCGGCTTAATTTTTATATATAAATAGGTAAATAGGCTCTGCACCTACCCTTGAAAGTTTTGCAGAATATTTTCCAATTGAGAGTTTACTAAAAAGTAGATAATTTTATGATGGTTTGATTGAAAATTACTTAGTTGTATATTTAAATATTAGAATTCGGACCACAAACCATGAGTAATTTTCTTTATTAGTTGAGAAAATTAAGTTTGACACAAACTGACCTGGCTAGCCAAAAACCTGACCAAACAAGCGCCGGAGATAGAGTCAGTGTTTTGTACAACAAAATTCAAATAAACCTCGATTGTGTCCATTTTTTGCTAGTGTCAATAGTTTTTTACTTCAATGCTGAGATTTAAGTAAGCTTCTTGTTCAAGAACTTAATACGAAATTGCATGTGTACAGGATGTGGAAAAGTCTTGCGCTCAGAGATATTCAGATAAATTTGGAAGATTTATTATATGTAGCTTTGATAAAAAATTGTTTATAAAAATTCCGATGTTGGGATTTTTGAACCTGTATCGCCCAATTTATCAACCATTTTAAGATTTGTCTTTCAAAGGTAGGTTGTTTATGATTAAGCCTATCAAGCATTAAAACCTGTGAGTTCATTTTATTCTCTTTGAAAAGCCCCACTGGGAACTGCATACATCCCGATTTCGTTGTTCAACGTTATTCTGGTTTGACACGATTTGCCAGGCATTTTGGTTTTACAAATTTTTTTATTTTATATTTTCAGAGTCAAGAGTTATGTCAATCGATTACAAGTTTGAAAATTAAAATAAAGTACAGATACAAATACAATTTGTACACATATGTAACGTAAAGGTTAAAGAATTTCAAACGTATTTTTCAATAAATTTATCCAAAGATGCGTAGTCACGCCAAAATAGTGTCCCTGTGAACTATCAAGCTCAGATAAATAAACACGTAAAAGAGCTCACCCAGAAGGTCAGGTATTATTCTCGTTATCCTCGGTTCCTCCACGCTCCTTAAGTTAATCACATAGTTTCGGGCATCTTTGCAGCGATGCATCTAACATTATGAACTTTCAGGCACTCTTCCTTAGGTACAGGATCTTTAAAAAAGTAAAAAACTTTACTTCCAACCATTTGAGTAGGGACACAGAATTCCTGCAGTTTGGAGAGACGGAACTGGTTTTTTCCTTCCTTTCAAGATTTTTTCTTCAATACTTTAATATTTTCACACAACTTCACTAGAATTCTAAATTGGATTACCTTCACGAGCAAAAAAATATTGCCGCTAGTGAATCTGGAAGCAGGTTTTACTGAAATTTCACAAACCATTTAAAATACAAGTGGTAGACAACGATAAAAAATGTTAGTGGATGGAACCACATTCTATTTTTGTAGCACGGAGCAACTGACAACACGGCGAGCTGTCATTACAAGCTTTTGGCAGATTCCTCTAATGGAGTATGCAGATAAAATAGTTAGCCGACAAATACCGTAACAGCGAAAAATTAGGTTAATGAATGGAATGCGGATAAAAACAACTGTACACTCATGTGTTTGTTTCAATAAATAGGAAACAGAGCTGGAAGTTAATCTTTACTGGTGCAGGCGGGACACAAACACAAAAAATCATTGAAGTTAGCTAAAAGGTTGTCCCCAAAATAAGAAATTAAAATTCGAACCGTTTATACCACGACGTCGCAATAATATGTAATAAAATTAACGTCTCTTCGCTTTGTGGCTCCATGGCTGTAAAATTGGAGATAAATGGAAACCAAACAAATAAAAATTGACAACTCGGGCGTGCGTACAAAAGAGGTGAAACAGAGCTTTTATTTTAGTTCGAGGAGACAACGAGCGTCAAAAACTTGTTTGCCTGCTGGGTTCCCCGAATAAATGTATGAATCATACTTGGTCACACGAATATTTTGTAAGCTGTTTTCTTCTATTCAGCTATCACCAATGTGATGTTGTTTGAATTAGAATCTCAAGAAGGTCGGATAAAATGTCAAACACAACAGCGGCGTCCGAGCCAATTGTTTTATAAGTAAATACGTGCTTATGTATGTATGTATTTATGCATATATGTGAATGTTTACATGTGTATCAGTATATACCCGTGTGTTTGGAGTATTGAAAAATAACCAACATAATTTATGGTTGAAAATTTGAACCGCTACGGCTGCAAAAAACACATGCATACATATGTAAATACTTATGTATACATATGTATGTATGTATGTTCGCCAAAGCAATTTCTCATGAAAACTGTGCGTCTCTAAATTTTCTTGAATTACAGGAAAACCTGGGCGAAATATCTGGCAAAGGATGCATGTGTCAGCTATATATGCACTTACATACATTCAAACGTATTTGCATATGCAAATACTTACTTCTCGGTTATTGAAAGAACTTCACAATTCAAAAAATCAAGAATTTGCCAAAAATGGTTTCACAGATCTCAATTTACTACTCCTTCTGAAGCAAAAGTAAAGACACATTCCCAAGTAATTATATTATTAAGCGATTTTTTCGCAACGAACGTGTAAACGAAGAGTTAGTGGTAATGGTTGCGTTCTAATAATTTTTGATTTATGACGCTCTTTCAGCAAATGAGTGATGTGTGCGTATAGAAAACATGACCTTCTCACACTCAGCGATTCGCTGTCCCGCATATATACAATTCTTACATTATATATTCAGTTAAAAAAAGGGAGCTTGAAAGAGAATTATACTCATTTAATCAAAAGTGCATCCAAATTTTTTCTGAGTTAATAACTCCTATTGTTTTCATATCCGCTAAGCGTTCACCAATTCGCAAGCTAAAGACTTGAAATTTAAGCACAATGAAGACTAAAAATTTGTTTATTATACTAGTAGTTCGTGATATGTGACAAATTTTAGATCCATGCACATAGCACAGGGATCCCAAAAAAACTAATTATGCAGACTTGGTGTTGAGCACATTTCAAAGTGGTGATTCTTCCAGAATTCAACTAGCGCTTCTGCACCATTTTGTCGCTACATCCTCGTTACCAACTTGTTTAACGGTTATTTACAGCATTACTATATCCAGTCTGTGCGGTTTAAGAACCTCATGGACCTGGACTTCTCCGATAAAAATAGCACTGCCGATATTGTTGCGATAAACTTAACATAATTTAATACAAAGGAAATATTTTCACAGTTATCCAACAACCGTCTTAGTTTTAACGTACATCTATTTGGTAATATCCACATAGGCATTTAAGGTTTTAAATATTTAAAAAAATTTTGAAAAAATGCGCTTATAAATTTTTTAAATTTATTTTACGGTAAGTATTTTCCATCATCAACCAATTGGTTTGCTTTTTGTAAGTTTTTTGTTCGTACCTCACCACTCCACTCCGTCCAATAACTTTCTATTTATAGTTTATCGATCAAATTCTGTTCTATTGTATTTATAAGCGAAAGGGCTTGAAATTTGCCTAGTTAGACGGCCTGCATGTTTGTAATACCGATAGCCGTTATTTATGTGTACATATGTGCGTGTGTATGTATTGTTTGTTAAATATCTTAATGACCAAATGCATAGATGGCTTAGTAATATTTACTTCAACCATTTAAAGAAACTCGCTAAGTTTTCCTAATTGATTTTTGCCTGTCGGGACACAACCATTTTCATTTATTTCAAATATTTAATACATACAAAATACAATATGTACATGTCTCTATGCTTAATACTACTGCAGCCACAGTTTGAACTAAGAAAGTATTCTAAAAACTAGAATGCCAGCTGGGATTTTAAGAATGCCATTGCATTTTCTGTAAATTGCCGTTATGAAAACACTTACCAATTAAATAAATGTAGAAATATTTGTATATTAATTTTTATCTAAAATGTAGGACTTGGGGTATTAAATGTCTATTTTAAATTACCTGATTTCGTTTTTCCTTACCCAAATTCAAGTTTTTGAACAAGCGTTAAGTGCAAAAAGTCGTTCGTTTCTATCTTCTTTTAAATATGTATAGTCATGTCGAAATGCAAACATTTTCCATTGCTAGTGCTTTTTTTAACCGCTAAACGCAATTTCACCGAACGCAATGCTTCGATTATCAAATGATTCGAATATTTAATATGCCCCGGTAGTTTGCTTCTATATATATAAATATATACAGTAAATGATTTTGCGTTCGAATTTTCCAAATCGACCGATTGCCACCGTAGCCGAACTGACAATGCAGCACCTAAACGGCAATGTGTGCCGCTAATGGCAGCCGCTGAGTATATTTGCCAGCCTCTCCAACTCCTACAGGCATTTAATCAAAAGTGAAATCCGCGCAAACGCGTTACTCGTTTGGTAGATACTCACCTCCTTTTTTTGTCATTTTATTTATTTATTTCTTCTTTGATGAGTTCCTGCTACAATGCTTTGATGTGTTGCCTACAGATCAATGGGGACAACTCCTGGTGTCCTATGGCCATCAATAAAGGGCAATGTCCGAATATCCAAAGTTTGTATACATTTGTGTGGCTATGTGTGGCCTTCAATGTGCATGTAGCAGTATGACTTGGACAGACATCGTACAGAAATTGGTCTAGTTTCAATTGACCAAACTGAAAATTGAAATTATAAGGGCAAATCGGCTTATATCGTAGCTCCCGGTTTTGCTTTTTTATTCCTTCGCATCCACTTTTGGGTGCTGCTCGCTATCTGATGTACTTTTGCCTTTACGTTTGTGCATATGCGTGTGTATATTGTATGTGTGTGCTTTTGGCTGTAAATATCATTCAATCTATTCACAGTTAATTAGGAATAAGAACAATTACTTTAACACATTGAGTGCCGAGCGGATTTAACGACAGTCTTCAGCGGAGCCCGAGCAGGGTGCTATGTGCTGATTTCTGAGTGATCCCCGATCTGCTTTGTTGTTTATTTTGGATTTTATAACTGAGTTTACATACCGTTGGTTTTTTTACGACATGACCCAATATGACGGAATCGGAAGCGCAATAAAAATTGGGCAAAACATTTTTGCAAATATTAGCCTATTCTAAAACATAAAAAATTTCAGGCAGGGTAGCAGGAGAACGCATGATATGGTCCAATGTGAAACAAATCCTGACGTAGGCTATCCTGCCACGTGGCACCCCAGGAAGTATTAGGTGTTGTAGAAAAACATGCGCCGTGGCAGTCAATGTGTTAACGTACACAAGATAATACACGCACATAGGCATAATGCACATACGAACGATTTAAGGCAACTTCAGTACAATTTGCACTTATTAAAGAGATTTGCGAGATGGGCGTTGTGATGGCGCCACCCTCAAGTGAGCCTCTGAAATCACGATATACCTGTTTTACGAAGAATTGCTTACCCCACTAGACAGCCGCCAGGCATTTCTTGTGGGTGAGTTGGGACTTCGTTAATCGTCGTTGCTTCGTCTAGCTTCCTCTGGGTCCTGAACTGCTTCATAAAAATGATTTTTTTTTTTAAATCTGCTTCTGTTTGCCATAAAGCGTAAGCACTCAAGGCATGATACACATCCTTGTCCTTTCCGCTTCCGCAGAGTTATTCACTCTCGTGTTTGAATTTATGGAGGCAGGATTTAAAACATCCATGACCACTCAAAATTGGGTCAAGTAAAAATCTACTTCGCTATGTCTTCGGTGTATTAACCGGTCATTGAATAATAGGTAACTATGCAAGAAGGCTAAGAGTTCCATTCTATGATTATTGTAGAAGCTGTTACAATACAGAAGAAGAGGAAATTATTAAACACCTCCTTTGTGAGCATGAGGGATTAGCTAGAAAAAGACTTCACACGCTTGGTAGTGCATTTTTAACAGATGTAGCGAATATAGCGCATCTTAAGCTAACGAAGTTAAGCTCGTTAAGCTATTCCATTTCTGCTGGTTTATCTTTGGTCAAGATATGTACTTAGCGAGATCGCCAGCGCTGCTTCCTCCAATACATACCAGGAGGGCGCAAATTTATACGTTGAGTTTATGGTCCAATAGTATGGCATATAGGAAATTGCTTTTCGCTAACTAAGAATGTGCACATAACGAGCACATTTCTAAGAGCAAAATTTTTCGAATGATTCTGCACATATGTACATACATACGTCAGAATATGTACGTCCATGCTGGATCAAAGTTTTTTGTATGTTTACTTAATTGAACCCAAGTGGAGGTTGTGGGCTTGTGTGTATTCATTATCAGATGTGGTTGGATAGTTTGCCAAGATTTGGTGGTGGCATATGTGGTGAAATTGTGTTCTATCATACACGCAGCCAAGTACATATTAGTATACATACATCCATACGAACAAATTTAATAATTAAATGCAAAATAATTAAAGTTGAATGGGTTTTGGGTCGGTTTTCGGCTATGGAATCTGATAACATATATGTAATTAGTTTATGTTTAAATTCACGCAGGTGGATACATATACAAATGCACATACTTATGTACATATGTATGTATGTATGAATGCAGTTGCATACAAATATTATTTCTAAGGCTTCTTAATCTTAAGTAGGATACAGACTGTGAGCGGTGCATATGTAATTTTGTGCTGGTGGCGTAAAGATGGATAGTAAAAACGTGGATGATGCGATAGCAAAGTTTGTTATGCATGCCTGTTTAAGAAGATAAAGTAAAAGAGACAAAAACAAAAAGAAAAACGCAGAAAAGTTTGGGTAAATGATTGACTAACAAAAGAAGAAGAAAGATAACATGTAAAGAAAATAAATCGGCTTGAATTGTCGTGCATACTTACAACTGCATTCTCGAATTGGTAATGCCTGCAATATCTAAAAAAATACATTAATGCGAGACGCGATTACGCCAAACGAGAGGTTATCCCCTACGTTGAGATTCCTTGCCTCAGGAATTAATAATAGTAATTCATTAATTACTGTAAATGTTCTAAACATGTACGTACTTTCATGCATATCAAGTTATATTGAAATACACCAAGAAAACGCACTGTACGCACCTGAACTGTAGCCAAATTTAACAAAGAAATCGGAAAAATTCGAAGAACAAAATAAAAAGGAATTCTAAGTCAAACTCAATCGAATTATATCTGTTTATTTATTGTGTACATTACTTCCAGTAATACTAATTTCTACCGACTCAAGCTCTCTCAATATGCCGGAAATACTAACCACTGTTCCACAACTAACGCTGACCATCGAGAATTTAAGCGAGACGGACGGTATCGCCACAGATCGCTCGACCACCCCCACCAGCGGTACACCCGGCAGGAGTATCAGACTTAGAACTGCCCATGAAGATGCAACTAAACGCAAGCAACATCACACGAATAACGGACAGAGTAAAAGATCGCGCAGATCTGTTGGTCGTCGGAATCAAAAGAAAGCGTCAATGAAAGTTGGGTGAGTTGAAAACATCTGTTGACATTATTATTCCGAATGTTTCGAGAAGGTAAGTTTTAAGGAACCGGCCGATATTCACTCGTTATTTCTCATACGTACATATCTACTTGCTACAAAGAAATTTCAGTCAGTTTTATAATTGGATTATTCAGTTTTTTGACTCTGAAATTTTCAAAAGAACTATACATAAAAATTTTCGGTTTTTCTTTGTACAACTGAATTGCGTTAAAATTTCGATATTTGCTCGCTTGTCCACAACAAGTTAGCGCACCCAATCGTAGCAAGAAAACACATTTTTAATAAATAAGAAAAAAAAACGATATTTTAAATTGACCACATCACTACTTCCGTCTCCCTCTCCGTCAACATCAGTTCACCGCAAAAGTGCTCTACCGCTCTCTGCTTGAAATCTCAAATTCCTCGTGCCTTGTTACTCACGCCGTCATCATCGTCAGCATCGCTTATCACAAACGCCTCCCGCAATATATCGCCAGAGCCAAATGCCAAAGCGCATAGGTCTGAGTACAAGGCCTTAAAATCACTCATAACCACAACTGAAGACCAGCCGTCTACTGCGTCGCGCTCGGTGCCACCGCAGCCAAGCTGTAACGATACTGGCAGTAACGTCAAATTTGTAACGACAGCACCCAAACTACCCACAAACCAGATTTCCTTGAAGCAACAATTCACAGTTGCCACTCTGAATTTCCGAATACGAAAGTCGGTTACGCAAATGGATTTGAAGCGCACACGTCGCGACAACATCAGCAACTACCAAGTACTAGCCTCGTCGCAGTCGCAATCGATAAGTGGGCTTTCAAATGACTCCAGGGCTTTGATGCCGAATAGCACTACTGACATAGTGGGTATGATCGGAGCCTCCAGTCAATCCTCACTGGTGAAGAAAATTTTCGATCAGAACAACTACTATTATGTGATACAGGATCGCGATCCGAAGGTAGCGGGAATGCGTATTTTCGCAACCATTATGTTGAACGCCTGGCGAAAGCGGCGGGATGAGGTCAAACGTCTTATGGAAGAAGTTAACGATTTAAAGCGTGGCGTAAGTCGAATGTCATTTGATACACCCGTCCTGTTTTCTTTATATTTCTTAGTGAATTATGTATGTTTGTACACTTTGTCAATTGGCAGTCAATAAAGGCCAAGAACCAGTTACACGTCTTCAATACGCTGTTTCGTGTTGAGCAAAAGCGTAATGATGAGCTGAGTGTTCAGCTGAAACGCTCACTAGAAGATATCAACAACACAAAGTCTTCTTGCGAGAGTCTCACCACTTCGCTCATCAGTCTAAATGCGGATAAAGCAGTGCTCGAACAACAGATACAAATTAAAGAGCAGGAATTTGATAGTCTCAACGCGATACTCACCCAGACTAAATCAGAACTATTTAAAGCAATGTCGCAACAACGAGAACTTCAGGCCAATTTGTCCAGGGAACAACGAAAGGTGCAAGCCTTAGAGTCACAAAAGAATGAGCTAATTAATGAGGTAGTACAACCTATAAAAATTTATTTCGGCCCATTGCTAATTTTTGGATGATTTCAGATTTGCGAAGTTAACAACGAATCACTACTAAAGGAGGAGAAACTACATAATGAAATTAAGGAGAAAGATGACGCGTTAGCTACGGCGCTGAGCAAATTGGAGTCACTCGAATTGGAAATCTCTGAGCTGAAACAGTGAGTACTTTGCCTCCCACATAACTTCAAAGCCATATTTTTTCTAGTTATTTTTGAGTAAGCGAGTTGCGCTTTCGTACAGATCCAGAAAAACCGTAGTAATTCTACTATTAAACAAGCTGAGGAAGCGTTACTATTAACCTCTTGAACGACGATTTATTTTCAGTCAGCGATACGGGTTCCATAGATTTATGCACATTACATTCTAACGGTAATTAGAAGCATGCATATCAAAGCAGTAGACTCGATATCACTTACATACACTGCTCTCATAAAAAGCATCAAACTTCAATAATTTCTGGCCAGTCCAGCTCGTCATTGTCAGTTTTCAGGCGAGCTGGACTCGTCATTTCCGTTCAGGGGGTCAACTAAAGCGCTTGACGCTGATACAGAAGAACACATGAACCAAACGCCAAAGACTGCCAGCTGTTTAACGAGTTGCCTTCTTTTCGAGCGCAGCACCTCCCCCTTTAGTAAACAAAGCCATAGCTGTCGTACGTATTTAAAGTAGTTTTGCGCCAATAAAAATTATGCTACGTATCAGTATTTTAGTGATAGGTCATCCACTGTATTCGCCAAATCCTGCGAAGTTTGGATTCTATCTGGTTCTGGAAGTAGAATATAAGGAAAGGGACTTAATAGCTACGTAGCATATTTACATATAGATCCACACATATGTTTCATAGTTTTATAATATTTATATCTATCAAGCAACTTTCCATTTCTGGTTACTTCTTTTATTAGGAAAACATTAGTTTTGGAGGACTGCTTGGAGGTAGAGGCCAGTTTGCGGAAGGAAGTAACCAGTCTTTCGCACGAGGTGGAAACTTTGAAGCAGTGTTTGACCGCTACATTAGGCAATCGTCTGCGCACCTATTGGACCAAGTCGATCACGTACCAGCGCGCCACTTTGCAACTGTTGCATTGGATCGCATATTGCACACTGCCTGCAACGCCCCCACCAAAGATCTCCACGTTCCCTTTTGGACTCACCTTAGAGAAAGCGCTTAGTATTGTCAAACCTTAATGTTGGTCGATCAGCATCTTCGGAATTGGCCGGAACGAATTGCACCTGGAGACTACAGCTATCTGTTTTACTTTTAATTACAATAATTTAATTTATTTCAGCATTTTTTATCTTTGTTAGGTGGAGATTTATGATAAAACGGAAGTTATTTGTATATAACTCAAAAACTTTATAATAAATGATAACATTAAATATTAGTCAGCTCTGTAATTAGTTGTGCAATTTACGCGGTTTAGGCTTTATTTCGATTCCACATCGAACTTTTCTAACTCATCTGCTTCCTCAAAAGTGTCGTTGCATGCATTACAAGAAGCGTGAGAGAATTTTATAATTCATTCGATCAAATCGGTTGAGACTTTGTCAGAGACGGCCACGCCGACGAGGATGATGATGAGTTTTTCTGTCCAGGAATAATAAGCAATGCTCGCCGGAACTCCACTTTTACAGTCGCTGGTTTAATCAACTATCTCCCTTTATAGCTTTTTGAAATGATTTTGTTTATAACTTCCAGATTAAAGATAAAATACCGAAGCATCTAATCCTTAACTACATGTTCCGACTCTTTAGAGATCTATGTGCAAAGTGATAACTGGGCTTTGTCATCTTTTTAAAGACTTTCGCATAATGCATTTCAAATCATTCCAAAATTTTAGTGTTGGCTAGCGGAAATTAATAGATAGAATTGTAGACATTTTCTCACTCGCTTTTAGATTAATCCCATTGTTGCCATAGCTTAGTTTTCCCAAATGTAGCTCATAATCTTAAATTGTAAGTTACTAAACAATAAATAAATAAATCTCTAATGCTAATGGGCGATTTTTGCATAAATTGGTATAAAAAGTAGCACCTCAGCGCAAAAGCTCTGATAGCGTGATCAGTAAAAAGTGTGTTAGTTGTGTTGAAAACAGGCAACCATCGCTGCTTGAAAATCAAATTATAAATACGGATCCCAGCCCCAGCACAATAGGTTGGTGCCTGACTACCATTCGGCATGCAGTGCCAAACCTCCGAGTGTATTTCTATTCCCATCGAACAACTCCCCATACAAAACATAGCTATGTCGTTCGGATTCGACTTAAAACTGCAGGTTCCTCCATTTAGAGCACATCAAGACGCGCGCTACAAATAGAAGGAGGAGCTCGGTCAAACACTCGATAAAGGGAGTAAGAGGCAATTATGAATATATAAACAAGGAATCAAGAGATGGAATCCGTCAAAAACCTTCTCAAAACTCATTCGTCGCATGGGGAATTCGAAAGAAGTTTTGTTGTACTGATTTTTCAAACATCTCATGAGATTTTAAATATTCAATTCCTCTTCCATTTAGTATCGCGATTCATCTTCTCAGAACAGGCAACGCAGTGTAAATTTTTCATTTTTGGTTGATAAATCTTCATCCTGCCTTTTATGAAGCGGTTTACCTATACTTGAACTTGAGTTGGCAAATTCGGTATCCGATGATAACTTCTTCCAACTTGAGCATGGAATCCAAAAAGCTTTCCGCCAGATTTATCCCTAAAAAGAAGCGAATCGATATTGCCGCGAATTTGATTGAATATTGGAACAGAAAGAAATATTCCTTACCAAGGCTTGGAAAACTTGCTTTAGGTGCCCACTCACAAGCATAAATAAATGGGGTTTTTTTTTTTGAAAGTTTGAGAGTTTTGAAATTTTGGATTGCCTGTTGTGAATGGAGTGAAAAATTATTTTTGCCGGAAATAAAAGTCAACTTCAAAAAATAACTTTTTCTCGAAACTTTTATTATAAAAGTCATAACCGCTTGGGCGCAGGGTGCAACCAACCTAAAGTCAACTTTGAAAACAAACCGAGGTGGTGCGTACCAAAATTTCATATGAATTTACAATTTGCTGTTTACCATTACTTTGTATAGTACTCGCGACTACATTAGCCACGAAGTCCAATGCCGATTAAATATTAATAAATCATTACTTAGTTTTCGAATTAATATTTAGTAGAAACCTAACTTAAAGCACAAATCAAGGACTAAGGGGACACTAACCTTTACATAATTTACAAGATTACAATAAAGTCCTAGGCATAAGGACTAATATGTTGTGAAGCCTGACGATTCAATTTTACGATAAAACAAATATAATCGTTTCTTCTTACATTGAAGTTTTGAAAGTTCAGCAGCCCATGAGTTCAATCTTCAATTTTTAAAGTTTGAATTTTTACAATTTTCTTGCAAATATCCGTATGTGGGGGTTCTGACTTGCACGTACATATTTACATTTGATTCTTTTCTCTTGCCACTTAAATATCATTGCTTTTATGCAATGGGACAGCACCTAAATATAACACAAGGACATGTAGCTTTATGCCGAATTCTCCGTCTTGCAGTGTTATGACGATATGGAAAGATTGGAAAGTCGCAATTCATCGGAGGTGAGTCGAATCATTTGTTGTTCCTCTGAGTTGATATGCACCAGCTGTTCGCTATCGAAGTTCAACAGGTTGCTTATCGTGGGGCCCTGCTCACCACCTTCGACAATGCCAGCGTTGTTCATATCGCCTCCGGCATCGCCCCTTATCACGTCCACCATTGTCACGTTGTTCTTATTAGATTGCTGTTGTTGTTGAGCTGGCAATTGCTGCTGATGGTGATGGTGCTGTTGCTGCAATTGTGCGTCCTGCTGGGATCGTAAATTATAAATATTAATTTATACAAATTTTTTCCCGTAATTTAAAAGCCAACTGGATTGCCATACTCACCACATTGTTGGGTGGAAAATTCCACTGCGGATGTTGTGGTACACCTGTTACACTTGTCGCGGTAGCCGTCATCAAATTCTGCATGTTGAACTGATTATTGTTGTTATTCAAATTATTCATTGTTGCTTCACTCGCGTTGCTGACATTCGCCACGACGCTAGCAAACTTCTCCTCCCAATTTGCCACATCGGCGTTGTCATAGAGAATGCCATGAAATTGTTGTTGTTGCTGTTGATGGTGCGGCTGCCGATGTGGTTCATTCTGTGGGGGCAATTGATTTTGACGCACATAGTGCCGTGAAAGGTGGGACTGTTGTAAGTGTTGCTGGTGCTGCTGTTGTTGCTGCTGTTCACCTCCATAAACGTTGTATTCATTGTGAATCTCCAGTTGGGCGGGAGTTGAATCTGTATTGAGTAGACCTACACCTCCGCCTCCTCCCGCCGTACTTTCTTGATATTGATGACTAGGTGACACCAGTGGTGTATTTCCGCTCCCGGTAATGTTGTACGGCGAGGATGCATTCTGTTTGTAGGTAGTCGACGGCGACATCGGCTGTGGAGATGGAGTCATCTCGGAGGGTGCACGATACAAATTGAAAGGTTGGGGCGATGCTTCTGCACATTAGAAGTGAAAGAATTTTGAGTAAGTATAGAAAGCACATGGCAATATTGCAAAGCATAAACCGGCAAATGAATGACTTGTATTACCTCTTGGCTCCGTCTTAATCGGGGGTATGTTTGGAGTATTCCAATTCGTCATGCCTGGGGGTGTTATAAGAAACAGAAAAAATTATATTACAATTTAAATAAATAAGTTTATAATAAAAATAAAAATGAATTAATTAATTAATAATAAGGAAATTTGTAATAAAAACAAATTATAATTTAAATAATTTAATTTGAAAACGATAACATCAAAACTTTCATATAATGGATTTATACATATCAAACAAATAAAAATAATGCATAGAGGGGGACACATATCTATGTACACATGTATGCACATACTAACACTTACTGGGTGCAATCATACATAAATTATGGGCTTGTCCGAGCTGCAATCGCAACCGCTGTAGTTCAAGATGCGTGCTAGTTGCACGTTCGCTGTGAAATTCAGGCAACTTTGGCTAAAGTTTAGCCTTCTAAACGTCAAAAATTAGGGCATGGTTGCGCGCAAAGCCTTTCAAATTAGCGCAGTAAAAATTTTGTTTGCACAATTGCAATGGAAAACGAAATGTGAGCAAAATAGTTATTCATATTAAAATATAAAAAAAAATAAATAATTGGCGCGTACACTTCTGTTAGGTGTTTGGCCGAGCTCCTCCTCGTATTTGTGGTGTGCGTCTTGATGTTGTTCCACAAATGGAGGGACCTACAGTTTCAAGCCGACTCCGAACGGCAGATATTTTTCTGAGGAGGTTTTTCATGGCAGAAATACACTCGGAGGTTTGCCATTGCCTGCCGAGGGGCGACCGCTATTAGAAAAATGTTTTTATTAATTTTGTTTTCACCGAGATTCGAACCAACGACCTCTCTGTGAATTCCGAATGGTAATCACGCACCAACCCATTCGGCTATTGCAGTTAATTTCTGACGTATGCATACTTTGATTTTATATTTCAGCACTACAGGCAAATTACTTATGAGCGCCGAACCTCCGAAAAGTATTTGCTTAGCATTTGTAACAGGGTGGCAGACGTTTGTAAGTCCTGCAATACTGCCGCTTTTATTACCTGTCTCGAACAAGCCCCAAATACATACATACATACGTATATAGTTAGTTAGGATTTCTATTAAATGACATTAAAATTTAAAAAAAATCTGTCGTGCAAACATTTAATGCTGTTGCAAAATTCAGAATTCAGGCTAAGATAGCTTTGAAGCAAAAGTGTTCAGTGTTCAGCGTTCAATTCACAAGGGGATATAACAACAGCAACATAAAAATAATTCTAGAATCTAAACTAATAGCAAAGCTCATTTTTCATATACATACATACATATGTACATTTATGTATTAACAAATTCTCGTAAAAAATGTTCGAAAAAAAAACAAAATTGTTGTATTATCATAATAAATTCTCGCATGCAAACACAAACATGGTTTGACTATATTTGCAAAAATATTGAGTAATTGTTTTTAAAAAGCAGCTAAGGGTCGGAAGACATGAGCACGAAAAGCTGTTAAGCCATTAAGTAAATAGAATTTCATTAGTGAGGTACGTACCTAAGAAACTTGATTACCTTTTCCGGCCAATGCAATTTAAAAAACTTCAAGAACAACAATCATCTAATCGTTTTTAAAGTGATTTTATTCCAAAATTTTACTATTATTCAAAAAATCCACTTTGAATAATTTCTTTTCTCTTCTCCTTAATTTAATTGTGCACAGAGTAGTTCTGCATTTTTAGTCACATTTGA
Source organism: Anastrepha ludens (assembly GCF_028408465.1). Taxonomy (NCBI): domain Eukaryota; kingdom Metazoa; phylum Arthropoda; class Insecta; order Diptera; family Tephritidae; genus Anastrepha; species Anastrepha ludens. The sequence continues at coordinate 127,395,833 of NC_071501.1, forward strand.
CTCGCGAAAAGTTAAACTTGTGATCATTTATGGCTGAGTTGCCTATTCAAGGTTATTGCTACTACAAGCCTACTTTTGTACGTACATATTTAGGTATACCTACGATAAAAAATTTTGTTTCCTATTTTTATAAAATTGTTAAATTAATATTCTTTGAAAAGAGTGCCCCACAGTTTTCCCTCCAGAGCAATGTAAAAGTATTAAATACAAATTTATTTAATTATTGTACTTACATATATATCTTTCCTTTTTAATATTGTTAACAGTTACATTTAATACGTGTTGTTCGAGAGTCTTATAAATTTTTACAGTTATTATAAATTTAACTTTAGTGCTGATTTTGTTAAACCTGCTCATAGGCGTTTAATGCTACATTTACTTTCGAAGCCTTTTGTAAATAATGTATGCTGATGAAATCCCGAAGTACAGAATCCCGACAAGACATTATCCACACCAAATATATCGTCATTCAAAAAAATCGCGTTATTACTTTTTCATTATTTATACAATATATTTTGCCTAGACTAATCTCCGGCATAGCAGGTTAGGTTGCTTGATAGGTCTGGTTTCATTATTATCGTTTTTTATTAAAAATCAGATTTTGGAAATGTCTCCAGTTGTCACATTGGAATTTTTGGAGAAGGGAGATTTTTTATGAAATATTGTATTCGAGACAAGATGAATAGACAAATTTTATAGATTTTACAGCCGCTTAGAAGATCCTTTGAAGAATAGCGCAGCGCAGATATGAGGAAATGAAATGAAATCTGCGTTTGACACTTTTATTTATTAAAAAGCTTTAGATGTTAATAAATAACGATTTCTTTCACTAAGTCATTTTGTTCTAACAAAATAAACAAATTTACATGCAACAAAATAGAGCCAAGCATTTTATTGCGATGGATGAGATACTGTGATGAGTAGAGGACAGAAAAGACCATGAGGTCGAACGTCAAACATCAAATAAATCTAAATCTAAAACCAACAAATTAGTTGATGTAGTTTTCTTAATTTTTGTGCTAGCATTTAAGTTTTTGGCTTCTTTATTTTTCGGTGAAGATGCTTTAATCTAAAGAAGGTCCTACCCAAAAAAGACCACTGCTGAATTATCGAATTTTATCGAGTTTTACTCTTGAGCTAATTTTCTTTGCAATTTTGTGCAGTACTAAGCAAATGGCCAATCAATATATTAATAATAAAAAATGAAACAAGTTTCTTCTAAGCAATTCGAAAACTCGACATTTGGTTTAATTAGGATCCCTTCGAAAAGTTCTTATAAGCTTACTTATGTACGCAAAATTTTGTTTATTTCCATGTTTTGCACTCGTACAAATATTTATAATTTAATTCACAACTAATTAAGGAAACATGCTAGTGACACAAAAATGGAAAAGTAAACGAAGATAAAAGAACAAAAAAGTCGATGTTATGAGTAGAAAGTATTAAAACATTCTAGTTTAAAAAAGAGAACTATTTCAAAGAAGAGTTTTTTAAATATTTAGCTGCACAGCTTTGTCTATAATTGTGTTTTCTTATATCTCTTTTGGTTCTAATATTTTTTCTTGTGGGTGAATATTTGTTTCTAAATATCAGTCTAAATATTATTTTTTTTATTTTCTTCTGTAGGTACGTTGAATATATCTGTTTGCTTTTCATTTATAATTAGAAATAACTTTTTTGTTTGTTGTGTTTGCATTTGTCAAAAAATGTGTACACGCACACATATACAGGTAATGTATCTGTATATATCCGGTATGATTTCAAAAATTATGCTAATTATTGTAATGGTACCGGTAATGGGGGCCGTAGCCGAATGGCTAGACACGTGATTACCATTAGGAAATTCATAGGTTCGAACCCCCGGCACAAAACACCAACTAATAAAAATAGTTTTTTCTGATAACAGTCGTTCCTCGGCAGGCAATGGCAAACCCCCGAGTGTATTTCTGTCAAAAGCTACTCATAAAAACTATCTGCCGTTTGGAGTCGGCTTAAAACTGTAGGTTCCTTCATAGGTGAAAACCCCTAAGACGCACGCTACAAAAAGAAGGAGGAGATCGGTCAAATACCCACAAGTGGTGAATGCGCTAAGTATACCAATCATCTGCCTCCTTTACGCAGTGCGAATTTTAATTTTTCCTCTGGATTATGTCCTGTCAGAATTCAAAAATTCGTGATTTTGCTTTGTCTGAGTATTCTGTTATCTTTATTTTCGGGATTTGGCGGGATTTTGTTATGTCTATTTAAATCCTGTGTGGATTGTTTATTGCTCAGATTTTTAAAAATTGTGTGGATTATGTCTTGAAGTGACTTTCAAAGTCGAGATGCAGTGCTCCCGTAAATATTTTCGTTTATTTACTTAGACTCTGGTTATAAAATTACAACAGAGCTATTAAGTAGTTTTGGCATTTCAATATTTCATTTCATTGATATATTTTGGTCTCTTTCTCAAAATGTTAATAATTATGACATTTCTTTTAATGTGTTGCTTGATATCTTTTGAAAGTGTGTACAAGTAAGTAAGGCGGCCGTCGTATCCAAAGATTCTCATCCCACAAATTTAGATTATAGTAAAAGTTTTTTAATAACTGCCATCTCTCGGCAGGCAATGACAAACTTCCGGGAATATTTCTGCTAAAAACCACGTGCCGTTCGCAGACGGCATAGAATGGTAGGACAAGATTAAGACACACGCCACAAAGTAGAGAAGAGGCCTGATCAAACTCAACGCAATTATGTTAGGGACGGAGTCAACATACGAGGGGTGTGGGGGGTGGCTGATAATACTACAATCTAAGCTACTTACTAATCGTTATTAATAACACTACCTGCGTGACTCAATATTCGTATAAATAAGACACCCTTTTCTTTTTATTTGATTAACAGAAGAAAGGGGACTGCATTGAAAAAAGAGAAGCATACTTTTTATTCATTGGGTACCTTAAGGCACCAACCGTTCGTACATATATATGTATGTAATGATTTTCGCATCTCCATATCATTTCATATCACACATACATACGCTGGAATATTTCTTTAAAGCTTTAGCTCACTTGCTATTTCCGATCTATTTCAACATCTCTGAGTTTCCAAGAGCTTTTGGAAAAAAACCCACCTCGACTTTCCCGCCGTTTGGTTTGTCTTCAACCTTTCGGTCTGAATGGATGGTGAAAACGGTCTGTGTGGTTGTAGTGCAGACTATTTGTCTATTTATATGTATAAGCAAATTATGTTCAAAGATTCATTTTAGGTCGTTCGGTTCATTTGCGTATTAATATTGCCAGCTAAGAATTTTCAATTTTTTTTTAGTTTTACAAAAGGCTGTAATGACTGTATTGTAGGTCTTTGACTAAAATCAGAAACCTAACATTGACATTTCCATATGTATTTCATTTTATCGGCTATTGGACACACTGCAGATACAAAAATTATTATTATTCCGTCATCTGCATTTGTTACTATTGGGAAATTGGGTATGCAACCAAAAAATTATGCCCTATCAAGATATGAAAGACTAAGTATGAGTCCGGGCAAGTATATAAGTCATGTTTTAGACTTTGGAAATTCAGATTATTTTTGTTTTTGTGATATATTTAAATTAAAGATATTTCCTTTGTAATCGGATGTATGAAAGTTTATAGGATCGATCACTTTTTGGTCATTAATTATAAAAATTAATAGATCAATAGATCTTTTTTTAATTGTGGTCACCTCTTGGCATTACAATTCTAGCTCGAAAAAGTAGAAATAAATTTGATTTAGTAATACTTCATATCCTGTCCTTTATGTTCAATCTTCTCAATTAGAATCAGGTATGCATTGTTACATTTAGTTCAATATTATTTTTTTCTTCATTAATATCAAATTCTTCTTCCATCTGGTTTGTTTAATAGTTATATAAAACGCCGGCTAATGTAGAGTAACATCATGGATGAAAGAGTTCTAGTTCGCCCAAAATGTAAAGTAATATCTAGCGGCCCACGACCTGGTGGAAAATAGACGTAAGACAACAATACTCTTCGGAATAATATTACTCAGCAACATTTTGCAGAAAAGGTACGTTCAGTGCTTGAGCCCGCTAGCTTTTGTGCTTTCACATGACCATGCGAAAGGGAAATAGATATAGAATGTATAAAATCACCGTCGTAACGGCAATCTGTGAAGTACCAACTATCGAAGTACCCAACACAACGCACGAAGCACGCGCAGCTCCAGGTGCACTATACAACATATTCAAGTTCAATAGAGTGACTTGATTAGCACCGAAATTCAGAATCAAAGGACTAATGTCGGCATACGAGTAAAAGCAAATTAGTACCATCACCCAATTATCACCATCACCAGCACCACTACTAATAGCGCAACAAGTATAACTAGGCATTAAAATAACTATCGTAGAATAGTGGACTTTTCGAATAAAGAGCAAATACACTTACGACCACCCGGATGATCACTTTGGATCTTCTTTTGTTGTTGTTGCAGGTAGAGATGTATTGAATCACCGTCAGTCCGTTGACGTTTTCGTCTTAATTCCTCTGGCCCTACAATCAAAAGGGTTATTTCTTGATTTATTATGCATGTAAGTAATATTTCAAAGAACGCTAAAATTTAGCTCTTATAAAAGTTATTTCCACAAGTACAAGTGTTTCGATAATATTCGAGATACACAATTTCAAGGCCTTAATCGAACTTAAAATTAACTTTTATACAAAAACTAAGTAGTGGTATAAATAAGTTGAATTGATTATTTTTCAATTTGTCAGAGTATGCAAATAAGTAAATACAATAGTTGAGTTTTGAAACATTTGTAGGGCATACCAATGTTTATAAGTACCATAAGTTTACAACAACAACTTTTATCTAGTTTGCTTACGCGTTCACAGGACTAATATTATAAAATGTGAAACGCGCTGCATTAGTAAAAGCTTTATGGCAGCCGTTTCTTCTATCAAAATTTCGTTTATAAAAAACACGTCGTCTTTAACGCATACAAATTAATTTTTCTTGGCGGCTTCCAAGAGATTAAGTCCGTCTTCGATTAACAAAATGCTTCAATGTTATTCAAAGCCATTTTGAATAAATTTTCTAAAATTCAAAAAGTGTCAACTTGAGCATTTCCTCTATGTGTGTGTGTGTGTATATATAAAAACAATTTCAACAAACTTCTTCGTTTAGGTTAAGTAAAATGCCTTAAATTTTAGAGGCATACCTTTTGTAACAGCGGCACAGTTTACATTTTATTTTTTAGAAATTCGTTTACATATGTGTGTGTGTATGTAAATGTTTCTAAAGATTGTATTTCAAAATAAGTTCATTTGATAGTCAGACATACATATGTGACAAAAACACATGTATGTGTGTGTGCGTAGTTACGCATTTCATGCAAATTTCGTTTCAAATCAGAGAAAGGAAGCTACCATTGGGCTAAAATATAGTAGGATACTTCCACACTCCGCTCCACTGTGACTTTAAGCTTGGCCAACAATCAAATTTTCTACACACAATTATTAATTACAGTAAATTCCTTGCTCAGGCAGAGCTCCTCGAATGTTCGCTTTCAGTTTATGCAGTTCGCAGCCGCCAAACGCCTCGCAATCTCGTCTGGAGTTAAAATTTCTCCTGCATCGACTGCTGCATAATATGCAGAAGCTTCATCGAACTCGCTTGCCGTCGCCTGAGGGGGTATGCTAGTGTACAGCGCGAAATGCTCCGCTTCTGTTAAGTCCACATCGGGATCAAGTTGGACATTGAAAGCCCCTTCGCATAGATTGCGCAAGCTTTGGCGATCTGCTATCGCTACAAGCTCCATATTGCCCTCGCATATTGGAATATCGGCAAGTTGCAGTGCAGAGACAGTTTTGCGATCGAGTGTATTGCTTAGTGTTACCGTACTGGCATGAGAATATGCCTCATTCTGTGGTAGACTGTTGACACTGTCGCCCTTAAGCGGTATGTGGATGACATCAGCAGTTGGACGTGTAGGACGTTTGCCGGAGACGCTACTTACACTACGCCCAACTGGACGACTTGGCTTTGTTGTCTTACCAAGTTCATTTTTATAGGGGCTTGTTGGTAAAGAAGTTGGTTGCAGGGACTTTACTGAGCCCCTAATCGGATCATTCATACGGAAATGACCAATACTAGGTTCTCGGCTCAAATTTGGTGTATATTCGTTTGAGGTGGGACCGACGTCACCACTTTGAGCTAGATCCGATTTACTTTTACGTCGAGAGAAGATCTTCGAGAAAAAACCTGGTTTCTTTTGCTTTGGCAAAGTATTAGAATTGCTTCCGCTTCCAGGTTTCGGAGGTAAACGTTTTGAAAGTGGCGATTGATCTGGAGTCTTTTTGATTATGATCGGAACAGGAGAGCGAGATGTACGATCTGCTACATCACTAATATTCGCTTCAATTGACTGATTTTCCACACTCCCATCTTGTTTCCGAATACGTTTTGGAGGGAGAGGAGGCAATTTCTCTTCTTCGGCTGCGGTCACATGCATGTGTGGCGACAGATATTTCGGTGCAACAGGGCGAGGCGGTGAGACTGGTAGCTGAGCTCGTTGTTGTTGTTGAAGCGGTGGTATTGATAACTGCTCAAGCGCTGCTAGAGCCTCATCGGTACTCAACGCGAAAGTATCGACATGATCATAATGTTGTGCATCCTCTGGAGCAAGTTGGGAGGCTGGAGGGGTAGGTGGCATCAAATCATCCAATGGTATATCAATAGGATTCTTAAATGCTTTCTGTAAGCTACTGTACGTGGCAGCATCATCGAAACTATCGTCCACTTCCATGGGGGTATTTTGAGTATCTTGTTTAGGTTTAATCTCATTCATTCCACTGAGCAAAGCGTTATATGAGGCGCGCTGTACCACATGGCGTGTATAAATCTCGTCTAGCTCTGCAGCCTCATCTAATAGAGCTGTAAGAACTTTATCCTCATCGATAGAGGCAATGGATGCCGCTCCGTCAGGAGGCGGAGAACCTTCGCTGTCTTGCAAGTCGTTGGATTTCATCCACGCAGCGATTTTATCGTTGACGGAGAGCTGTTTTTGTTCTTCCGATGCAGACAATTTCACCTCTTTTGTCTGCTGTTCCATGCCGGTTTGAACTTCCTGCTGTTCTGGAACTTTTTGTTCTTGCGGTTTAGCCTGCTGTGCCACTTCTTGCTGCTGTCCCAGCTGTTCCTTTTGTTCCAGCTCCCGTACTTTCTCGTCGATTATCGCATCGATTTCATTCTCCTTACGCCGCTTATCTGCTTCATCTGCTTCTACTGTGTTTGCGTTATTAAAACCTAAATTCACCTCCTGTTGTGGATCTGCGGTCGGTGTATCCAAATCTATTACATCTACAACTGCTGGCTTTATTTCGCCAGCTGCTGCTAATATTTCTTGAAATATGTCATCGCCGGGCTTCCGTTTGAGGGTTTGACGCAAATTCTCTAAAGAATACCTACCCGATTCGGCCGGAAAGTATTGAAACTTCTCAGGATCACTAACTGCTCCATCTGAAGGCCGCTGCAGTTGCACAAATACCTACGAAAACATGACGGATTAGAAACTGTTGTATTTTAGGACAAAACCAAAGTTCTGGAAACTCAGACAATTTGTAAGTTATAGGTGGGACTGAACAATAATAAATAAATCATTCGTTCATTTAAATTAATTCTCTCTTATGTCTGAGTTCCAAAGATAAACAATTCTCTTTTTAAATAAAAAAATGTTCCAACATGTTTACCTCGATTGGTTTGGTAATGTTGATGTTATGATACTTTGGTGTCCTAAATGAAATGGCAGTCTGTTTGTGCACATCATTCTGTTCAAATTCGCCAAAAGCTTGCCAAATTGTGACGCCATCTTTCTCTTCAAAGAATCGCACAGCAATGTCCTCTTTAGCTACCTTCTCGCAGAGCAAAATTATTTTCGTATTGCCTAGCACTGTAGCCGAGCAACTACATATCCGACGAATAACGAGGTCTGACATAGCCTTTTTGTCATAAATTGGTTCCGAGACGACGGGCGGCAGAGGCACTGTAAAACGGCCCATATCGCCCTTTAGAAACACTTGAAAACACAGTCGCACCGCGTTTAGATCTATGCTGGTCGGCTGGAATCGGTGTGAAAAGCCAGCTGTGGAAATACATTCAATTATTTAGATACAGCACAATCGAATTATTTCAAATCTTCAACATCTCTATTACCACTCACTTTTGAAAGGGTCGACACGAATGTCTTCCCGTGCTTTCAAAGCACCTTCAATGTCTTTTTTCTTGACGCATTGTATACCCAAATTACTGAATACAGCACGCATCGTATCACTATTGATTTCCAAAGTACACACCCCCTTTTTGCATCCCTCCTTCCCTACCAGATTGTGCGGATGCGGTCTTGGAAGGAAATGTAGATTGAAAAGGTTGTAGGTAAGATATCGACACGCACTTGCGCACTTACATTCTAGCATATCTGTATATTTTGGTATAGAGCATAAAGATAATTTACTTACCGATATGGCGCATCCTTAGTCACGCAGGAAACAACTACCACAGCACGTCCCTTGTAGCCGACAATTTCGATGGTGGGAAAGGTTTTCAGTTCCGGAGTCGAATTCACGCCAGGTATCGAACCAGCCGAACGACCTTCGCATTCGTAACGAAATCTCAACGCTTTGCTGGCGGGTTGCTCTACAATTTTGACAAATGCCTTTTTTGCGATTTTTTTATTGGGAGTCGCTAGTTGCAAGTCCGCTTGCTGTTGCTTCGTTTGGACACCATTGTAACTTATATTTTGCTGCTGGTGATGCTGTGGAGATTGGTGTTGCAGTTGCTCCCCATTCGGACTTACACTTGGTCCTCCGCCCATAAGAGCGTTACCTTGGTTAGGATACATAGCAGTGTCTAATAAAAATTAACTGAAAAAAAAAGTTTTTGTTGAATTTCGTTTCAAATTCTGTAAATTTTATGAAAAATGCAAAAAAGAAAAATTTCTTTTGCAAGATCGTATGCATGTATATACTGCTTGAGCCTATTTAGCCTGTGTCATTTAGACTACAATTTGACTTTTTCGGTGCGAGTTTCAGTATTCTTGCAATGTACTAATTTTTCACATGGCTTTTGAGCACACTTTGTCTCTTTGACTCTATTTTGCTCTCTAGCCAATTTATTTTGCACCAAAAATAAATCCTATATCGTATTGGTAACGAACTGATGACCGATGCAGACAAATGTTTTACTTTTTCCAACTGCGACTTTCTTCTTCCGAACAGATTTTGTGATGATCACAATGTTAGTCGTCAGCAAATACTAAAACTCGAAATTTTTCATATGCGATTCTAACCATCTCCGGTCCATTAGTCTACACGGAGCCGAAGAAAATTGTATCATTGAAAAGAGAAAAACCGACTGCCCGAATCGCTAACAAAGCCCAAAATACATTTTTGTACCTTCATAAATGTTCAACACAAAACATTTTGAGCACTAAACTAACGCAAAATTATTGAAACATGTGCCGCGACTAAAATACATGCTTATACACATTCATTTACATACATACATACGTTTAATACATAAATGTATTAATGTACATTGGCGAACAATATTATAGGCGTGAACTGTGAATCGCAAAGGTTCATTGAGTTTTATCTTGGCAGTGTAAGCAAACAAGAATTTAAATTTCAATGTTTCATTGAATACTAATATATAAATCAGTCAAACATATGCAGGTACATACATAAGTTCAAATTAAAGAGTCCAGCCTAGCCTTCTTATTAAATATATAAGTAAGATCAATTTATATATGCGTGTAAATATCATAAAAAAACTATTTCTGCTTTATAAAATCCATGCCGTGGGTCCCAGTGGTGCAACATGATGGCAGTAGTCTCAAACATAGTCGATGCATTTTTATCAAAAGCCGCTCAATTCGTTAACCATAGCGAACCAGATTAAATGGTAAAAGCCTGAACAAAGTCTTCTTCTTCTCTTTCTTTTCCAAAGTTTTGATAACAAGTTATGGGAAAAATACTAAACAACTGGATTTTTTTATGGCGACCACCGCAACGAATTCGCTTGCTTCGGTTTCCAAACCCACAGTACGCACAAAACATCAAATGAAAAAGTTGATTCCAGTAACGGTTGTCACTCAGTAGGCAAGCACAAACGTCCGAGTGTATTTCTGCCATGAAATGGCTGTTCATTGGTCCATTTGTGGAACAACATCAGGACGCGCACCACAAATAGGAGGTTATATAAACTCCGATTACTACGTGGATGGCTCCTTTTTGCTTATATTGGAACAAAATATACATACATTAAAAAGTTATTTACAATTATTTGCAATTGGTTTTGTTTTATTTTATAGGATAGGAAAACACTATACATCGATACCTCGCTGCTAAACGTTCGGTGGTTTGAGAACTTTCAAGGTAAACTTCGATGCTTCGAAGTTATGCATTTTTGTTATTGACATCCATACAAAGAATGTAATGACTAAGACGAAAAAGTTGGATTCGATCTCCTTAAATCAGGGACATGCAACAACAGCAAAAGTCTGGACAGTAACACCACCGTTACAATTGGTAAAATTATGGCCAGAATTGATTGGGATTTGGTTTTGATAAAGTAGATAAGCGCTCATGATTATAATTCACGGGAATGCATTTTACAGGTATACTTATACATAAATAAGTGACATCAAAAATTGCGAAACCAATTTCTGGTATGCTTCTTTATCGAATTTAATTAATATCTTTTGTTCGAAAGATACATATGTACGGACGAAAGAAAGTACAAAATGTACGAGTGTCACGTTTTCGTTGAGTAGTGCTTGGGACGAAGCATTTCGAAAGATCATATTCGTGATCACATTGGCGATATTCTATTGTGTGTTTGTGTGAGTTTTAACGGTATTAGTCCCTGGGACGGAAGTTTGAAGATATCGCTTCTCGACTCGCTTCTCTCCTTCGCATATGTTTTCATCATGAAAACGATTTTTATCATCTATACTAATATTATAAAGAGGAAAACTTTGTTTGTTTGTTTGTAACGAATAGGCTCAAAAACTACTGGACCGATTTTAAAAATTCTTTCACCATTCGAAAACTACATTATCCAAGAGTAACATGGATTACATTTTATTTTGGAAAAAAATAGGGTTCCGTAAGATATTTGGATTTTTCGGACACAAACTGAAAAAAATCTTATATATAAAATAAAGTCAACTTTTGGTGTGTGTTCGCTAACCGGCCGTGTCTGCACCGAATTAAACCAAACTTACACACATTGTTAAGAAGGTATTGAAGATGGTTTCCGTATAGTTTGGATACCTATTGGTGGATAGGGCTCGAGATATAGGTCAAAACGTGGACCCGGGTAACCTTCGGATGTGTATGTACAATATGGGTATCAAATGGAAGCTGTTGGTGAATGCTTTAGTTCAGAGTATTTTTCATGCCGCTCCGTGACTAGGGTCTCGAGATAGAGACCAAAACGTGGACCCTAGAATGTGTTTGTACAATATGGATATCGAATTGAAGCTGTTGGTGAATGCTTTAGTACAGAGTATTTTTCATGCCGCTCCGTGACTGGGGTCTCGAGATATAGGTCAAAACGTGGACCCGGGTAACTTTTGGTTGTGTATGTACAATATGGGTATCAAATGAAAGCTGTTGATAAGTGCTTTAATACGGGGTAATTTTCATACCTATTGATGACTAGGGTCTGGAAATATATGCCAAAACGTGGACCCGCCGTGTCTTTACACCGAATTTAACCAAACTTACACACTTTGTTAAGGAGGTATTGAAGATGATTTCCGTATAGTTTGGATACCTATTGGTAGATAGGGTCTCGAGATCTAGGTCAAAACGTGGAGCCGGGTAACCTTCGGATGTGTATGTACAATATGGGTATCAAATGGAAGCTGTTGGTGAATGCTTTAGTTCAGAGTATTTCCATCCGCTCCGTGACTAGGGTCTCGAGATAGAGACCAAAACGTGGACCCTAGAATGTGTTTGTACAATATGGATATCAAATGAAAGCTGTTGATAAGTGCTTTAATACGGGGTAATTTTCATACCTATTGATGACTAGGGTCTCGAAATATATGCCAAAACGTGGACCCGCCGTGTCTTTGAACCGAATTAAACCAAACTTACACACATTGTTAAGTAGGTATTGAAGATGATTTCCGTATAGTTTGAATACCTATTGGTAGATAGGCTCTCGAGATATAGGTCAAAACGTGGACCCGGGTAACCTTCGGACGTGTATGTACAATATGGGTATCAAATGGAAGCTGTTGGTGAATGCTTTAGTTCAGAGTATTTTTCATGCCGGTCTGTGACTAGGGTCTCGAGATAGAGACCAAAACGTGGAGCCTAGAATGTGTTTGTACAATATGGATATCAAATTGAAGCTGTTGGTGAATGCCTTAGTACAGAGTATTTTTCATGCCGCTACGTGACTGGGGTCTCGAGATATAGGTCAAAACGTGGACCCGGGTAACCTTTGGTTGTGTATGTACAATATGGGTATCAAATGAAAGCTATTGATAAGTGCTTTGATACGGGGTAATTTTCATACCTATTGATGACTAGGGTCTCGAAATATATGCCAAAACGTAGACCCGCCGTGTCTTTGAACCGAATTAAACCAAACTTATGCACATTGTTAAGTAAGTATTGAAAATGGGTTTCGTAAAGTTTGGTTGTAATTCGGAGCAGTGGCAACGGGTACAGCGTTCTTTTGAACCAGCCATAATGTCGCTTACTTTTTTAACGCTTGGGGCGGAACTGAACTGTCAAATTGACAGTGTGAGTTACAATGTGTCAATATTTCTTTCTGATTTGGATGCCATAAGGAAAAAACGTAAGTGCAACATGTAAAAATTGTTTGTGAATTTTTTTGGAGTGGATTTAGGAACAGTGAATAATTTCTTACGAAATTTGAGAATTTAATGTGAAATCCGAATGAAATTATGTGTTCGTGGAAAAAAAATTTTTTTTCGTTTTTGTTTTTGAAAAATATAAATGGATAATGGTTAAAAAAGCTCCAATGCTTAAAAAACATATAAATTGAAACGAAAAATTCATGGATGATCAGGAAAAAAGACGATTGTTTATTCATATGCGTTGATTTGAAATTTAAAAACAATCTTCTTTTTTCCTGATTTTCAATTTATATTTTATATTTACTCAAAAACAAATAAAAAAACAAAAAATATTGTTTATGCCAAAGCGCTTGAATAAAGAATAAAGAAATAAATAATATGAAAATCATATATTTTCTGTTCTAAACCATATCTATTCTATTTTAGTGTGCCCAGCGAAGGGGGCTGGGTTTGCTAGTTATTAATATTATTAATCATCTGCCGTTTGAAACCTCAATATAAACACCATAAATTTGAGATGAAGATTTTCCTAACCATCTTTCGAATGACAAATCAAGGCTCTGTAGATTTTGCTGCCATAATCAACAACCAAACAAGCGACTTGAAGATCTAAAAACTTAACGAAGCAAACTTAAACAACGCATTTTAAGTAATGCTGGTATTTTGAAAATTAACAAACACATAGCTTCGACATTGTAAAGCAGGCGGTCGCACCTCGCCGTGTCTGTTATATCTTATCAAATTTAAAAGAAAATTTTAAGCAAGAAATTTATGCCATGTGAAATCAGAGAATATTCTGGGTAACTTTAAGGCAAATGGTGCAAATTTAGAAAATTGAAAGGTAATTTTAATCTATTGAATATTGAAATTTAAAGGGCGATTGATGTTGAACTAATTTTAGAGGAATATTCTATGTTATACGTAAGCAGTAGCATTGTTATCGTTGTGGTAATAACCAAATAGTTAGAATTTTTACCAACTTAAATTTTGTATAGCAAAACAACATTGAACTGATACAGTTTTAATAGAATTTTTAATCAACTGAATAATAAACCACGCTTAAGCTTCAGATTTTTAGATAGGCCACAGTCGAATTTCTATCATTGGGCGAACTCTGGAGTTTTTAAAATTCTTCTAGATACTAACATAAAAACCAATGTCGTCTTTTTGCTTAGACAGAAGACTACAAATTTTCTCTGATTAACGTAAATGTCTAGACATAGATATACTATAATTTGATGGGAGCTATTATGGATCTATGTATGTATTTGGGTATATTTTTGTTTGTATGCATGCGTGCGTGTCAAAGCCACATCATCTCTGTCTTTCGATCTCAAATGAGCAATGCCAAGTGTTTTTTCTCTACTGATGTGTTTAGTTATGTACATACGTATGTAAATACGGGGTTGTGTCATTGGCGAAATTTAGTATCATCACGACGCATGGATGTACACGCGTCAGAAGAGAGAACTTTTGCAATTTTCTTTATACAACAAAAGAATTGTAGAGGGTCCCAAATGTAAGTCATATGCGCTTATGTTTTTTACTAATACATAGGCAAGTGTGTGTGTGATATTGTTAAAAAATCGTATTCCTCTGGTTATGAATTGATTTAATCAAACATTTGTTTTGCGGCATCCAGATACGTGAGCTGCAATACCATCAAACGACCATTACAACAGTATTGCAGCTAAAAAGTGTGTTAAACCAATAATTAATAATTAAATATGTATGTATATATGTGCCTATGTACTAATCTGTAGACACATCGCCTATCTGCATATGTAGGTTTCGATAAAATCCCCATATAGATTTTTTTTTTCGTTCCTGTACTAATATTTTATTTAAGTTTTGCTTCAAGAACTAATTCGGACGAGAGAAAAAGACATCGTTAATTACGTCATGACGTCTAAAATTCTATAGTACATTTGGAAGCCAGCCAATGTTTCAAAACGAAAAATATGAAGACGAGGATGGAGACGCTAGTGTTTACCATCACATTTGGGGGTATTTTTAAAGTACTGCAAAGTCGCACAATGCAATATACTATACATACATATATGTATGCCTATGTACATTAGGGTGTTGCACCAAAAAAGGTGCGGCTTTTTCATTGCAAGATTTAAGATTTCCGTGAGCTGGACTGACTTGAGGGTCATAGGGAGAGCTAGGTAAATCTCGAGGCGAAACAACTGCTATCAGCAGCCGGGCTAGCCACTAATCGAGCAGTTCCATCTCACGGTAGGGGCCGTACATCGCCGAGGAGCACTTAGTCTGATGGTGGTCGCCTTAGTTACCGATCAGCCAGATCAAATTCCGGCAGCGAGCGCGGGCGCTAAATACAACTGTAAGGAGCTAAACACCCCTGAGGCACTTTGATTACATGGTTTTTTAGAGCGGTCTAGTGAAGATAAAATGTGTCAGCGCTATTTAGGGAACAAAACCTTTAAAGAAGCTTCTTTATTTGCAGGACAACGGCTTCAAGGTGCACAAGGGTAACTGAGCGAGAGCACGACCGTAACAGGGAGGACTGGGATGTTACTGCATACATGTAGATGCACTCGAATATAAGCGTATAAGCGAATGGAATACTCTCCACCAACCACATAGCCCAGGGATCGGCAGTTTTTTTCAGACCAGGTCTTTTAGGACCAGAACACTGAGGTGTGCCACCCTATCTTGCAGAGTGAAATGGACTACTAAAAGCACATAACGGCAGTTTTAAAGGCTTTTCACACAGCCTGGCGCATTTTAAATGGAGCTACTGATGACATTTGGCCCAAAGCGGGCCAAACTCGGCCTCGACCGGGCATTTACGAGGACTCTTTATAAAGCATATGATGGAAAAGTACATGGAGACGAGGCCAATAGCTCGAACAGCTATAACGTCAACCATCCCCGCTAGAAAGCAGTCTCTCCTCACATAGTATACAAGTCACTGTTGTTCTTCATCATATGAAAGACCTTACGGAACTAACAGAACTAGGCGTGGTATTTGAATCTGAAGTACTACTGATAATCGACAACTTCAACCAACTGTTAAGCATCCACTTAAGGTTCATGTTAGGGGCTGCGAAGAAGGATTTGTCCATTTATTAGTGTTTACCGCAGATGCAGGTGCAGGTGCAGATTTGATTAATGAAATTTACCAAAAAAACACCTTTAAAGTCAGCTGCAAAGATGTTTGGAAGAACTAGCCAACCTTAGGTTTTACTAGAAGACAATGATCCGAAGCATCGAAGCCAGAGGTGTATAGAGTGGAAACAGCAAAATGAGTTGGAAGTGTTGGATTGGCCTTCACAGTCCAACCCTGTTGAATAGGCAATTGTTAAGCAAAACAAATATAGACGCTTAAAATTTTTCAAGCAAATTCAAAGTATACAAAGAGGTGCAGCCATTATAGCTAATGGTGGCAACGATAGATTTTATTGAATATATAGTAAACTGGCAACACTGCTTATTATCTTTTAAAAGCACCTAACATATGAGTATTCTTTTTCTTACTTTCATTTTTCCTTGGTTGGTCGTTGAGCAATTATCACGTGCAAAAGTTTCAAATATTTCAAAACATCACTAAATAAGAGCTAAACATATTACATTGAGTGTGTCCTTTAACCCGATAGCAACAAATAAATATATTGCGTATAATAAATATTATATTAGTGGTCAAATGGTTTCTTTATGGTGGTCTCACTTCTATTAGACTGGCTGCAAATAATTAAATGAACTACGCAGAAGCTGATGGAAAGACTTGATTTGAGAAGGCTCGTGCCCGATAGGAAGAGCAAAAGCGATATGCGGCTCTTGGACGCCAACTAAGGCTCTTAAGATATGCAGGAAATTCCTGGAACTGTACCCAAAAAATCCTGATATAATGTACATCATGATAATTAGACCAATGACAACATACGTAAGTTGCGTAAGTTTCGAGAACAACCTTATCGACGGTACCGACATATCTGCTTTGATCATAATATCATCCAAGAATATTTAAAAGGTGTACCTCCAGGTCACATTTACCGATTCATCTAGAGATTGTAACACTAAGGCCCTAAAATTTGAAAAGAGGTTCAAGATTGAACTGGACAATAAAGCAAACTGGAGTGCCCTTATTCCCAAAAGCAAACTGCAAGTGCAGGGTACACTGGTATACAAATTGCTCAGAAACTCCTGAAGGCAAAGGTGCTTTCGCCCTAGCATACCTGTCTGTGCCCATGGGTAGGTAGGTAGGTGGTGAAATGGTTGAAGTACCACTCAGGCACTCCGCATGTAGCACTAAAGCGCCGTTTTGATATCATTAGGAGACCTCCAACAGGAATATATCTACAACCAACCAGAACTGTTGATGTAATGGAGACGTTTGATGGAATTTAAGTAGGCGCATTGCCTCAGGCTGTCGAAGAAAAGAGCACTCAGTGACGTTAATCATCTAGCTGCCAAACCCGGACATTTACAGAGAAAGTGCTCAACAGTCTCCTTCTCTGAAAGGCCCCCACCGCTTCTGCAATGGGGTTGTGCTGATGAGTGCAGAAAGAGAGCTCTGGAAGAAGCGAATCCCTATTCTGAGCGACAGTATTACACGTATTTTGTTTTTGCCCTGTAGTGTTCGATCAGAATGTAAACAAACAAACGGAAGAAGAACAAAAGACAACAGCTGCTCTACTGCTGTCACCTGCATGTCTAAACATCCATCGCGACGCCTTTAGGCTGTTACATTCAAATGTTATGTTAACAAAACTATAATACCCTTGTGAATAGGTGTGCTGCAAAACAGAACAAATTCAGGCAGGTAACCTGTTTTCTGTTCTTTTTAAATATTGTGTTCTTGAAACTGGGTACCACTGGCAGGTTAAGGCAATGCATGCATGGATTTGTACAGCAACATTATGTGATTTTGATGACTTTTATTTGTTGACCGCCAGTGGGTTGCTAGATTTAGTGGAAAAAATACATGCACCAAATGTACTTCAAATCGTTTGTCATATGGACTAGCATAAAATTATATTGCTCGTATATATGTATGCACATATGTATGTATATATTTATTTGCACTGTCTACTGTTTCAGTAAAGCAACGGACGCGTATTTCAGTTTTGAGTTTAAACAGTCAATTCAGTGAAGAAATTATGTATCCACTTATGCCAATAACCCTGGATTGATTTGAATCTTATACAAATAATAAATAATTGATTCACTAACTTTAAGAGTCCCACTGCACATCTTCAACGTTCATAAGAATTGATTTAATAAGAAGGTTAGATATTTTATGACGGTTACACAAAGTCACAATAACACAGTTCAATTTAAAGACACTCACAAATTATAAATAAAAGACTTGCATGAATGTGAAATTTTTATACGCAATTTTGTAACTTTTTTCTTTCTTATTAAAAAAGCCACGATTCGTTAGAATGTGAGATTTTCTACTTAAGTATCTTATGGCTAAATTTATTTCAATTTGAAGAGTTTGAGTTTTAAAACCACTGAAAAGTTAGGTAAACGCAAATCTCTCTTCAATGAAATTTACAAAGTCTACTATCATAGAACAACAAATGGGGAAACTTAAATGTGCGTACAACGGATTTTGAGGGTGAAAAGCTGGAATTCTCTCCTCTCCAAATGTTTTACGACCGGAAGCTTATATTTTTGCGAGTTATTTGTTAACCACTCAATATTACCTATGAAGATTAGGACTGATCCCAATTGTTTCACTTCCACACTCACTTTATAAAATTTAAAACTGTTGGCATCTCTTGACTTTAATTATTATTTGTAAAAAACCTATTGAAATGCAATCATAAAATGACTTTAATTTGCACGTCGCAAAGTAGCAAAATTTGCTCGAAATTGATAGCGAACAAACGCATTGCCATACAGTAGCAAACACAATCACACGTTTATTTACGTGTTGTGGAATTTCTTATAACAAATTTTATATCAAATGAAAGGTAATTTTATATTCGAGCATATTGGTTTATAAAAAAATAAAAAAAGCGCCTTCACTATATACTTGAAGGTTGTTCCCGATGAAATTTCGAAATACCGATTTAAAAGAAAACCGCATAGACATATCTACATACATACATACACACATACATGTAAATCCTTTCTAGATATAAAGGCATATTAATTACCAATCATTTGCTCGCAAGCATTAGACTCCATTTGAGATTAAATATATGTACATACATACAGTGGCTCAATAAAGAACTCGGACAAACCTTAGTTAAAACTTTGTATAAAAAACACTGCTAAAATAAAGGCAATTTGAAACAATATTTTTCGATTTCTAAATGCTTTATTTATATAATTTAAGAAATAACAAAAACATAAGATAAGTCGTGTACACTTCTTTTACAATAACAAAAAACTTTCAAAATGAGGAAAATTCACGCCAAAAAAGAACTCGGACAACTGGCATCACTTCGTAATTTCTGACAGTTTAAATGGGGGAATCCCATTTTTTTAATTATATATAGGTAATTGAGGAACGATCGACAGTTTTGGAAGTAAATTGTGTCAATAAAATTGTGTCAAGTACGCATTTTCTTGTTCCTTTTTTGTAAAATGAGTCGACAACGTGGCCAAACTTCGGTGGAAGTGCGAAAAATAATTATTGAGCACCATAAAAATGGAAAAACCATGCGTGAAATCGGCAAACTTGTAAATCGACCGCGAACAACTGTATGTGACACCATAAAACGCTTTAAAGAAACAAAATCTGTAGAAAACGAAGTGAAATCAGGACGGCCAAAGCTTTTTACGGACGCTAACGAGCGGTGGATAGTAAACCAAGTCAGAGCAAATCCTCATTTAAGTGCTCCAAAACTTACAACACAAGTTAAAGAACATCTTGAAATTGACTGCAATGCGGAAACTTTGTGATTAGTTCTAAGAAAAAACTACCTCAATGGCAGAGTCGCAAGAAAAAAACTCTACATTAGTAAGGAAAATAAAAACAAACGAGTTAATTTTGCAAAAACCTATAAAAATAAGGACATTGAACTCTGGAAAGATGTGATATTTTGCGACGAAAGCAAATACAACATATTCAGATCAGATGGGCAGTCGTATGTATGGAGGAAGCCAAATGAGGAGCTGAAAGAGAAAAACCTGCGTGCCACTGTTAAACACGGCGGCGGTTTAGTGATGGTTTGGGGATGTATGTCCGCCTCCGGACCCGGAAATCTTTTTTTTGTTGATGGCATAATGGATCACAAGCAATATCTTTCAATTTTAAAAAGAAATTCAATTCAAAGTGCTGAAAAATTGGGTATAAAGGAACAATTTTATTTTTACCAAGACAATGACCACAAGCATAAGGCGCTTGATATTCGCTTGTGGTTGATGTATAACTGCCCGAAAGTGCTCGAAACTCCACCACAGTCCCCTGATATAAACGTCATTGAGCATTTACGGGCGCATTTGGAGAATAAACTCAAAAATCACAAAATTTCAAACAAAAAGGACCTCGTAGCTGCTCATAAGGACGAATGGCCTAAAATTGATCCTTCCGTTTGCAGAAATTTGGTGGAGTCAATGCCGAAACGACTAAATGCTGTTATTAAATCCAAAGGGTTTCCCACAAAATATTATTTTTTATTTTTATTGGCTTTTAAAGTAAAATTAATTTCCATGTCCGAGTTCTTTTTTGGCGTGAATTCTCCTCATTTTTAAAGTTTTTTGTTATTGTAAAAGAAGTGTACACGACTTATCTTATGTTTTTGTTATTTTTTAAATTATATATATTAAATAAAGCATTTAGAAATCGAAAAATATTGTTTCAAATTGCCTTTATTTTAGCAGTGTTTTTTATACAAAGTTTTAACTAAGGTTTGTCCGAGTTCTTTATTGAGCCACTGTACATACATGTAGGAAATGACGGACACGACGAATAGACGCAATAGGAGACAGAGCGCACAGTGCGCGACCGGACTAATACGGATAACAAGGGAACGAAACAAAAGACCGAAATGACCGTACCGCGAACATACCCAACGAAGACGTTGACGATACGAACGACAGGACAGAATATTCATTGTAAGCTAAACCGCCATCAAGCGAGTGGCGCGCGCACTAAAGAAATAATAAGTTTGTGAACCGTTGTATATTAAAGAAACAATAAGTTTGTGAACCGTTGTATATTAAAGAAATAATAAGTTTGTGAACCGTTGTATGTTAAAGAAATAATAAGTTTGTAAACTGTTTGTATAATAAATAAATGATAAGTTGTGAACTGTGGAATTAAAGAGACCGATAAGTTGCGAAATAAATAACTGTTGAACTCGGAATCCTACAAGTGGTGCCAGAAGTGAGATTTCGGCCACAGTGAATTTAACAAGTGCGTTAACGGGATCGATTGCAGTAGCAGCGAGACTAGAGTAGCAGCGGTAACGGATCGGAGCAGCAGAGAGCGACTGCGCAAGTGACTGACGTTGGCAGTAGCGGCGAGACCAGAGTAGCAGCGGTAACGGATCGGAGCAGCAGAGAGCGACTGCGCAAGTGACCGACGTTGGCAGAGCAGCGGCGAGGCCAGAGCAGCGTAGGCGATAACGGAGGAAAGGGTACCGCTAATATTGAACGTTATTTTATATTATTGAACGTTATTTTTTTTTTGGAATTGGTAAGCGCTAAGCAAATTAATTTTAAAATAATTTTGATTTAATTTTGAATTGAAGATTCGCTAGTGTTGCAAACTCATGCGAACATTTTTTTTAATAACCGAATTTTCCTATTTACATTTTATTACACCAAATTGTTCATTATTATTATTACTAAATAATTAAATAAACTCTGTAAGACATGGACCGAGACCAAATTTTAGCATTGACGGTAGACGGGTTGAGGGAACAGTTGGAAGGGTTGGGGTTGGACACAAGCGGACGTAAAGCGACATTACGAGACAGATTATTCGTACATTTCGGCCTGAATGCTAGCGATGGCGAAGAATCGGACTATGATGATGTAGCAAATAGGCGTGATACGCGTAGACCAACGGCTGAACGTCCAACATTTACCCTTCGTGATATTGAAGATTCACTGACGAAGTTTAACGGATCAGGACAGCCTACATTTGAACAATGGATAGAAGAATTTGAAGATAACGCAATAGCAGTACAGTGGGGTGATCTACAACGATTTATATACGGCAAACAATTGTTAAAGGGTGCAGCGAAGCTTTTCGTTCGAAGTCAGAGCGGCATAAGCAGTTGGGATTCACTAAAATCAGCACTGCGTAGAGAATTTGGCACAAATATTTCATCGATCGAGATACATCGTGCTCTTCGTAATCGTCGCCAGCGACAAGGGGAAGATCTTCGCGAATACCTGTACGCTATGATGGAGATTGGTAAACCGCTTAATTTAGATGACTCCAGCTTAATCGAATATTTCATCGAAGGGATCAATGACACCAAAATCAACAAATCGAATTTATATCAGGCGACATGTGTACAAGATCTAAAGGAGCAAATAAAGGTCTATGAGAAGGTGAGATCAAATAGGCCTTCGTCTTCAAACGCGAAACAGGTACAACTCACACCCATGGGGAAAGTTTCAACGAGTTCTGGCGCAATAAGTAAGCGTTGTTTTAATTGCGGTGATAGTTCGCATTTCGCTCGGGACTGTCCGCGCAAGCGTTTCATATGTTTTAAATGCGGAAATGAAGGTCATCGTGCTAGCGAATGCAAATACATAAAACAAGATTCGAAGCTCGAAAAGAATTCGGTAAACATGATGGGTGTAACAAAAAGCGGCCTTATTTTTAAAGACATATGTTTTAGCACATCTAATCAAACGGTTTCGGCATTAATTGACACCGGATCAGATTTATGTCTAATGCGTTACGACACACTGATGATGCTAAATTTAGATGTACAGCTGAACAAGGAGAGGCGGAAATTGGTAGGCATTGGTAATAAAGGCAAAACGCTAACAACAATCGGCAGCTTTACCATACCTATGCAAATAGACGGCGTTTCATTAGATATAGCGTTCCACGTGACGAGAGAACGCGATTTAAGCTACTCATTGGTAATAGGCAATGATGTCCTCAAACATGTTGACCTAATTATAAGGGAAGAAGGTGCTCTATTTCGAGAAAAGTTAGACGAACACAGTGAAAGGAAACGTGCAGGCGGCCGACAGGTGATGGGAGGAGGGCGAGTCGAAGAAAGTCCAGATGACGGTGCAGCGGTGCGCAAGGCAGTGGCTGGTAATTGCGCAAGTGCAAGTAGTGGTGATTCGATCGCTGAAGATTTAGATGCGTTTTACGCAGGTATGAAGGATGCGGCTAGGAAGCTGAGAGAGGGCCCTAACACGCAACCATTGGTGGATGAGCGTCCACGTAGGCATGCAGAGATGCGAGGTGAAGATGATCACGATCAGAGCGGCGCTGGGAGCGTCAAGTATGTGCGCCCGCAGAACAGGGTGGTACATGAGTGTAATGCGGTAGTAGAGGAGCCTGTCGAACGAGAGCCAGCAAGCAACATTGTAGAGTTGAGAGAAGAGTTCGGAAATCTTTGTCTAATAGAGGAAATGGAGGAAGACGTACATCACGGGACGGATCTCTTGCATCTGGGTAAAGCAGAAGCAGAAACAGTGGAGAATTTAATAATGGCCTACAAGCCTGTGAAGGAAAGGATTTCACCGGTGGAGATGAAAATTTTGCTCACCGACGACAATCCAGTATACGAGCGACCAAGACGTATGTCTTATACAGACCGGAAGATAGTGGATGATCAAGTAGCGGATTGGCTAGCGGAAGGCATTATTCAGGTCAGTAATTCAAACTACGCGTCGCCAGTTGTGCTTGTCGGCAAGAAAGATGGCAGCAAACGTCTTTGTTGTGACTATCGTCGATTAAACGATAAAATCGTGCGTGACAACTTCCCAATGCCGATGATTGACGATGTTATCGAACAATTGCTAGGAGCTAATGTTTTTTCAACATTGGATCTTGCGAACGGATTTTTCCATGTCCCAGTAGAAGTAAGTTCAAGGAAGTATACCTCTTTCGTCACTCATAATGGTCAATATGAGTTCCGATACGTGCCGTTTGGAATATCTAATTCCCCCGCAGTTTTCTCAAGGTTCGTCTTTGCGGTATTGAAAGATCTGATTCAAAATGGAACGGTGATAGCTTATATGGATGACCTGATAATTCCCTCGAAGGATGAACTAGAAGGGATCAAGAAGCTGAGGTTGGTGTTGAAAAGGTCAGAAGCAAGTGGCCTGCAAGTCAAGTGGAACAAGTGTCAGTTCCTGAAAAGAAGGGTAGAGTTTCTCGGGTATATCATCACTAACAGTACAATTCAACCTTCGGATGCAAAGACAAACGCAATTAAAAACTTCCCTTTGCCCAACGATAAAAAATCCCTACAACGTTTTCTCGGACTAACATCGTACTTCAGGAGGTTTGTTGAGAATTATGCCGTGATCGCTAAACCACTTTCCGATCTGCTTAGAAAAGATACTAAGTTCGTCGTTCAAGACGACCAGATAGCAGCGTTCAAGCAGCTTCAATTAGCTTTAACAAGTGCACCAGTCCTAAAGCTATACAATCCGAAAGCAGTTACGGAAGTACACACTGATGCCAGTAGTTTGGGGTACGGGGCGGTTCTACTGCAGAAAGACTACGATGACCAGGAGTTCCACCCGATTCAATACATGAGCCGTAAGACAAAGCCGAGCGAGGAGAAATACCATTCGTACGAGTTGGAGGTACTGGCAGTCATCGAGGCACTCAAGAAATGGAGAGTCTACTTGCTGGGTATAAGATTCAAGATAGTCACTGACTGTAACGCTTTCACCATGACTATGAAGAAAAGGGACGTTCCACTTAGAGTTTCACGTTGGGCGATGTTTCTACAGGATTTCAACTACGAAATTGAGCACCGTAGCGGCACGAAGATGCGACATGTTGACGCTCTGAGCAGGATCTCATGCTTAATTTTAGAAGATTCATTGCGGCACCGGTTAAAGCAGGCACAACAACAGGATGGCTGGATACGGGCTGTTCGTAGGGTACTGGAAAGGGACGACTACGAAGATTTCTATTTAAAACACGACGTTTTGTATAAAGACCCACTGAAGGAGCTCATAGTCGTACCGTCGGCAATGGAAGAAGAGATCATCAAAGTGGCGCATAGGCAAGGTCATTTCTCAGTTAAGAGGACGCAAGATGCGGTGGAGAGGTCATACTATATACCACAACTCAATAGTAAGGTTGCCCAAGTAGTAAAAGGTTGTGTAGAGTGTTTAGTGACCAATTCCAAGACTGGGAAAAAGGAGGGCTACTTGAACCCGATAAATAAAGAAGACAAGCCGCTAGGAACATTTCATATCGACCATGTGGGTCCGATGGAACCTACTAAAAAGGCATATAATTATATTTTAGTAGTAATAGACGCTTTCTCGAAGTTTGTTTGGCTCTATCCAACAAGGAACACAGACGCAGAGGCCGTCGTCGACCGATTGCAGAGGCAGTCTGCAGTTTTCGGGAACCCGAAGCGAATAATCACGGACAGAGGTTCCGCTTTTACCTCGAATCATTTTAAGAGCTACTGCGAGAGCGAGCAAATCGAACATCTGCTGATAGCAACCGGCGTGCCACGCGGGAATGGACAGGTCGAGCGAATACATCGAGTGGTGGTGCCAATGGTAGCAAAGCTGTGTCTGGAGAATCCTGGAAAATGGTATACGCAGGTGAATCGCGTTCAACGATTCCTTAACAGCAACCCAGCGCGCAGCACTAAATCATCGCCGTTTAAGATATTGACAGGTCTAGAGATGCGAGTCGTGGGCATTCCGCAATTGCAAGAATTACTGGAGAACGAGGCTATCGACGAGATGGATGCAGAGAGAGAAGAAGCGCGTCGTCAAGCCCGGGAGAACATCGTCATTATTCAAGAAGAAAATCGACGGACTTACAACGCAAACCGAAGAACAGAACCCGAATATGCCATCGACGAGCTAGTAGCCATTAAGCGAACGCAGTATGGAGTGGGACTAAAGTTGAAGCCGAAATATCTGGGTCCATATAAAATCGTGAAGAAGATGAGACGTGGGCGATACACTGTGGAAAAGATTGGCGATCACGAAGGCCCAGGTCGAACCACGACAGTGGCTGAGTTCATGAAAAGATGGGATCCCTCATTCGGGCCGAATGAGCGCGCAGGATGGCCGAATGTAGGAAATGACGGACACGACGAATAGACGCAATAGGAGACAGAGCGCACAGTGCGCGACCGGACTAATACGGATAACAAGGGAACGAAACAAAAGACCGAAATGACCGTACCGCGAACATACCCAACGAAGACGTTGACGATACGAACGACAGGACAGAATATTCATTGTAAGCTAAACCGCCATCAAGCGAGTGGCGCGCGCACTAAAGAAATAATAAGTTTGTGAACCGTTGTATACTAAAGAAATAATAAGTTTGTGAACCGTTGTATATTAAAGAAACAATAAGTTTGTGAACCGTTGTATATTAAAGAAATAATAAGTTTGTGAACCGTTGTATGTTAAAGAAATAATAAGTTTGTAAACTGTTTGTATAATAAATAAATGATAAGTTGTGAACTGTGGAATTAAAGAGACCGATAAGTTGCGAAATAAATAACTGTTGAACTCGGAATCCTACATACATATGTACATTATTACAAATAGTAATATTTTGCCTTTTTCCATTATTTGTGCCTAAAGTTTTCATTTTCATGTTGGTGCTTGTTTTGCTACTTCTGGCACAGCGTTCGTGCGCTGCCAAATTCGACGAATTCTTACTTCTTGACGTTTGTGTTTTTGACGTTTTTCAGACTGAAATCTCTTCCGGTCTTTCGTTTGAAAAGTAAATTATCTAGATGGATGCGATCGTGAAGCCTTGCCGGTAAACACTGAAAATATAAATTTTAGATAACAGCAAATCTTCGAGAAAATCGTGCATAAATGTTTGTGTACACACACTCGTGTAATGGGTGTATGCATGTGGCAATACAAGTGTACTTGCAAATCAATTCAGGCATACCCTGTAGGAAACTGAAGAAAACTGGAGCAATTGTTTAATTTTCTAGTTTCCTATGCAGAATTAAAAAGTTGCTTTCATGGAAAAAAGGCGAACCAGAGTTTTGACGGGCAATAGATTGAGAGTCAATGTATAACAGTTGGATACGCAGTTTAAAGCGTTTAAGACTTAGGACAATTAATTATTTGTATTCAAATCCAGATAAAACTGTAAAACTGGTAAAACCAGGTAAAACTGTATCTGTGCCCACTTATCTTTATTACTATCCCCTCTATCTTTTTCTCTTTGACATCTTTGTCATCTAATCAGCATTATCTCTACCTTTACCTTTATTTTTATCATCTTTGACTCTATCTTTACGTATGTTAATTTATATTTTTGTTTGACTTTATTTTTCCCTTTGTTTACAAATTATTCGTTGCCGTCTTAAAAACGACAGATTGGACGGGCGTATGAAAACATGTGAAATGAGCGGGCACAATTCTGCTGACAAAAGCCTCTTGACGTAGCAACCAAAGTTACTCTCCTAATTTTGCTTCGGATAACCAAACCTCGGATAGCCATTTTTGAGTAAATAAGGTATTGTTTTGAAAAAATACAATAGATTAGGGCTATTTGACAATCGTAATGTCAATGGCCGGGTCATGTTGTCCGAATGGATACAAACACTCTAAAAGATATTGATGCGGCACTAGCTGGTGATAGAAGAGGAAGAGGAGGCCTCCTCTACAATGGAAAAATCAGATGAGGAAGTACTTGGCTTCCCTTGGTGTGTCCAACTGGTGCCGGTTAGCACAAGAAAGAAATTACTGGTGCGCTTCGTTAAACTCGCACCAATCAAGATGAAGAAGAATGTTAAAGGACATGGAGCCTCTATTTAGGCGTTAAAAATAAACGCTATATGTGGCGCGCATCCGAAAATAAGCTGACCCACTGTGGCTTTGAAACTGTTGATGATTTTGCATGCTACTTCGACTCTGATATCACATTAAATGCAGCTAATTTCCTCTAATTTGTTGCGCAAGATGTGCATGAGTCTCATAGCGGTTTTACTTCTCGAAAAAATTACTCTTCATTATGTGTCGATAATATGCAAATATTAACTGCCCTCGACCCAACAACACCTAGTATGTAGTGAATGTAGCAACACATTTCTCTTGAAAATATTCAAAATGGCTTGATAGGACGATCAAAAGACAATCGTTCTGCATCTCAATTCGTCGCTTAAACTGTCATTATTCCATTGTTTTTCAAATCATTGCGCCTAAAGTATGCGAAACGTTATTAAAAAATATTAACTACTTATACTTGTTGCTTGGAAGCTAAGCGGTTATAAACAAAGTCGCTTGATATTCGCTGAATCGTTGTTGCTTTCACATACAAATTTTTCGCTTGAAGAACAGTGAAACTCTCTAGTGAGACAAGAAGTGCCAATTGCAGAATTGTTCCCGCGAATTTCGCGTTTTTACGCTCGCCCAATCAGCCGTTGTTTCCAAGGGTGATAAGTTTACAGGTTTGGCCATCCGAAGCAAAATGTTGAGAGTAACTCGGCTGTCTCGTCACCGGGGACTCGGTAGCAGAGTTGTGTTCGCTCATTTCACACGTATTCACTCGCTCATCCAATTAAGTTTTTGTTCCGAAGGCAACGAAGTAATATGAATGATGGCTGTGAGAGTAAGCGTTGTTCGTTCGTCTGATTTTTGGGTATTTTGTACAAAAGTTCGTTAAAATAAAATTAAAGCAAATCGTTAAATTTTACTATATTAAATATAGTAGGTTTGAATTTTTCTTGATCTTTTTTTTAGTTTTTTCCAAATGTTGCACATTATGAGGTGATATTGTTTAGTGAAAAGATAACACTATAATTGTTTAACTGACTTTAGTTTGCGAATAAATATTCATTTCAGTATTAATGTTGCTTAATAGAAACTATCAAAAACGTGGCAGTGCCAGGAAACAAGTCTATTGTGCAGAATTTAGTATTAGTTCCGAATTGTTGAAAAAAGAAAAGAATAATTGGCTTTTCCAGTGTCCTAATGCCGACTAAAATTCACCAGTTGCTTTTATGGAAAAGAAAAACGACGCGGACTAGTCAATCTTTAAACTCACGAGGAGCGTACTCGCTCGGCAAAAGTGGACTTTCCTGCAGAGTGCATGTGATAGTGTCTACCACGCGCCCAAAGAGTGCGCCAAACTGTCAGCTGTCTTAAGCGAAAAGAAAGCATTCTTATGTACCTTAAAAAAATATATAAGCATATTCATACATGCATACATGAATATAATATGAAAATTCCAAATTTAATTCCTTATCATTGACTCACTCAATATTTGTACATACATTTTCATTCAGAAAACATTCATATAGACGTATGTGTAATTATACACGCATATAAGCATATGTATGTAAGCAAAATGTAAACAAACCATTTGAACACCCACTGCAAATTTGCAGAGATATTTAAATACAATAAGCGCAACGACACAAACACAACAGACACAAAGAAAATGTATTTGCATATCTGTCGAGCTAACAGTCCATTAGACGTAGCAAGGAAAGTGCTTTCCGAAATTGTTTTGCTTTGATTAAATATTGAAGTCCCACGTGAACGCTTACAGAAAAGTGCAGCTTACAATCAAGTGCAAACAACCTGGAATCTGGGCATTTAACACAAAGAGAAAATCTACATACATACGGGTACATACATACATACATATGTAAATATAAATAGTGCTCAACGTTTTTCGTGTTTTCTCGACGATCCTGAAGCAAATGGTTCTAAATAGGTTTATGACTAATCTTCAATCTTTGAGTAAAAGTGCGATTAGGCTGCCAACATAGCTTCACTTCCTTTGATGTATGTATTTCTCAAAAATCTCTTTGCAAGATTAATCAGAAGTTAGTGCTCACATGGCTTCCACATTTGTGTTCATACATACATACATATGTATATAATAGTTATATCTCCATTTGTACTATTGGCACAATCGACATTCACTCGGTGAAATATGGAAGATGCTTCGAAAGAAACTGTGGCAATTTAAAAATACTTTATAACTACTTCCTCTAACTGCGCGTCTACACCTGGTTTTTTTTGTGCATATGCGATTTGTCACAAGGATTGGTATAAACACAAGGGTGATAGACTTACTACGTTTGCTCTTTAACTATGGTGAAAAAGAAAATTGTGAGTGTAACTTTAGCTGCCACGTCACTTGGGGATACACCAGTCGAATTCTGCAGGCTCATTTAACTCATATTCACACACTCGTCCAATCAGTCGTTGTTCAGACTGCAGCGAAGTGTCATTGGTTGATTTTTTCGGATATCCCCAACACAATCTCAGTTTATTCAGTCAAATTCGCTGAGAGCCGAATAACACAAAATCTTTTCACATATACGAAAAGCTTATTCCTTCTGATTGGCCAAGAGTTCCCAAATTTCTCAACTAAATTCATAAAAATGCCATAAAAACAAATTTATTAATTTATTCCGTATATTCGATCTTTCAAATATTCAAGCAAAGGCATAGTCTTCACAGAAGTTGATCAAAATAATTTGATCACACAGGCCATCAGCTTACCAGTTCCTCTAATGTTCTGAAACTAGGTGCTGCGAGATAAGGTTTCAGAAAATAGATAAATAATTGAAACTTGGTAAATGCAACATGCGATTTTTGAAAGAAAACAATATTCTTTAGACTTCAAAACGACTTTTGAAGGAAAATAGTTATACTTTCAAATACCGAGTTAGTTAAGTTAGCCCTTGGTGTTGCATGGCATCAGCGCGACTAAAACATTCGAAGTAAAAATGTTTTTATGCATTCGGGATATTCCCAAATTTCGTCTACTTCACATAACGAAAACTAAACATACAATTTTCGCCACGATTCGTAGAAATATTGTTGGTTCTTACTTCCGAAGGAAGCCACATGCAGTCATAATTTAATTTGAAACTTTCGCTACCTCTCATGTTTACGATTTCCCTACCGGGCAGGTATTTATACGTATTTAAGTTGAACATAAACATATACACACATACTGTGGACATAGGTAAAGAAAAATTAAATAAATAGCTTGAATTTTTGTGAAATTCCCCAGAAAACGATGAGCAATCAAATATGTCCCCAATATCCTGGGTGCGCGTGGAGAAAGAAAATTATATACATACCTTAAATACTATGTGCTTGATTTTTCTGAAAATTTAATAAATATAAAAGAACCTACACACAACCGATTCGCAATAAAAATTCTTTATGTTTGTGTATAGATATGTAGATATGCTTTGCTACCACAGATATGCAAACTAAATATGAAATTTTCTAAAAGCAAAAACCGACGAAGCATTCGGAGGCAAAAAGGCTCTCTGCAACTACCAATTATTCAAGAAAAAGAAATGGGTAGTGGTACCCACAATTATGAATGAAAGTTAGCCGTACCCTTAAATGGTTACTGGCATTTCTTCCAATGTTTAAACCCAAAATATCAATGTGCATATGTACATTTGCATGTATGTATGCAAGTAGCTAAGTTACTCTGGAAAGTGTGTTCCAACCAGGGTTCGGAATTTAATTTAATGCGGCTTTAAATAAAAAAACAACTGATTTTTCAATAATTTCTTTTTTATTTTTAAAAGGTGTAACTTGCATTTGAAGGTAAAACACAATTTCTTTCAAATGACCTCCACAACTTGATTTATAGCAGTCCATTCTGTCAACCGATTTTGGAGTACCTTCCCTTGTTCAACTCTTGGAGTAACATTAATCCTGGACGGCGCCATACAATAAATAGTATACTCGTTTTTAAATTCGATTTTAATACTTCCTAATCCATTTTGAAATTTCTAGCCATATATGTATGTACATGTATTAAATAATATAAAGGGTTTTCCAATAAGAGGTGTTATTTTGATATTCAAAGAAAAATGAAAATTGAATCGACCCTGGGCTGTTAACGTAGCCTTCTCTTTCACGTGGGCCCAAAGAAAAAATTCAACAGGTATTAAATCAATAGATCTCGGTGCGGTCCGGAAACTTTTCCCGTAAAAGATCAATGGTTTCGTTGCTTGTGTGGCACGTAGCGCCGTCTTGTTGAAAATAAACGTTGTCCAGATCAATACCATCCAATTCCGGCCATAAAAAATCGTTAATGATATCTCGATAGCGCAATCCATTCACCATTAACACCTGTTATTGGATAACCCTTTATTATTTAATAAAAATAAGTCGTTAATGACGCCCTTTGCTCCGAATAGGAGTAAAATGTAAGGTAAAGAATAGATTTTAAAGTAAAGACGAAAAATGAAGCAATTTTTACGTTGAAAAAAGTTATTAGCATCTTCTGCAAACCTGACTTCAAGA
This sequence comes from Anastrepha ludens, assembly GCF_028408465.1. NCBI lineage: Eukaryota > Metazoa > Arthropoda > Insecta > Diptera > Tephritidae > Anastrepha > Anastrepha ludens. The sequence continues at coordinate 127,428,102 of NC_071501.1, forward strand.
GGTTGAAGGAATGCTTATCCCAGTTAATAGAAAACTTAATTTTATATTGCAATTTTAGTATTATGTGTCAAAACAATATTTACCCATTTAGCCACCAGTCTATAAACCTCTTCACGCCAATTAAACACTTGGCAATAATTAAGAAATATTATTAAAAATCAGCCTTAGCCAAAAATATTAGCCACCCCACTAAAATACAAGTAATTTGAAAGGTGGCTAACAAAGTTGCCTCTGCTTTCCGCAATGTGTTTAATCTTTGATTACAACAATAAATTGTGTTATGGGAGAAGTCATGGCACACTTTGTGCGTAAAGTTTCCAAAGTTGCATTTTTAATGAAATACTTAAAATATTTTGGCATTTTAAATTCGGTAGTCAATGAGTGAATAATATTTAGAGGAAAATTGTCAGCGGATATAAATAATTTCTTTTTATCGAATGGCTAAAGGTGAACTTTGTTACGGCAAAAGAGTAAGAATCCAAGTTTTAAGTGAAGAACAAAAGTCTAAGGTTGAAAATTGGTGGGATGATCACGGTGCGCAGTAGATTGTGCTATGAAGCTCTTTGCGGAGACAAAATCGCACCATAATAAATCGAAAAGTGGAAGTAAGCCCCTCACTATACTATAATTGGAGCGTACACCCTTTTTGGGTGTTTGACCGAACTCCTCATCCTATTTGTGGTGTGCGTCTTGATGTTGTTCCCCAAATGGAAACCCCTCACTAGTGTACGGGAAAACCGAATACTGCAAGTCTCTTAAAGTTCATAAAAATCCTCTTCCGCCCTTTTAGCTGCCCTGTCGGAAGAAATAGGAAAACCCGTTAGTCCTCGAACAGCTAGAATAAGGTGCTTTCCGAAGTCTTCCTTTTAAACAGAAACAAAGCTCGAAAGATAGCGTGGCTTTCAAAAAAAAATCGAAAAAAGCGTTTAGAATGGACGATCCGATGCCAACATTTTACGGAGGAAGATTGACCGAATGTTCTGTAGTCTGATCAATCGAACTTCGATAGAGGCTTAGATTGCATCATTTTACAATATCAACAACCATAGCTTGTCACCCTAGTCCAATTTCGAGGAAATAACACAAATCTTATAAAACGATTTTTTTTCCTTTCCTACAAATATTTGGGGCACCGGAGTAACATTCGTGAGCTGACTGTTTGCCAAGGAAGACCATCCGGATTGTGTGGTGCCCACTGTTAAGCATGGGGGAAACAGTATTATGATCTGAAGCTACATGGCTGCTGGTGGTGTCGGCGAAATGTTCATTTGCGAGGGTCGCATGGACAGTCAAAAGTCCATAAATGTATTCGAAGCTGTACATTTGCCTTCGTTAACGCGCATTTTCGGTCACACTAATTTTGATAGAGTTCAATTCAACCAAGGCAATAATCCTTGTCACAAATCAGTGACTACGATGCGTGGATTTAGAGACAACAACATGGTTTTGCTAGATTGGCCGGCACAGTTTCCAGATCTAAGCCCCATAGAGCACATGTGAGCTATTTTAAAATGTAAGATAAAACATAGCAGCATAACAACGCAAACAGCCCTGAAAAATGCTTTAATTCACGAGTGGAGCGGCATACAGCGAGTACAACCGAATGTGCAAATGTTATTGAAGCAAGGGGTGGACCTATTAATATTAATGCTTTTATGACTGATTCCTTTTATTTGGAATGATTTATTAATAAAATATCATTGCTTAACTTTTTAAAACGACGCCTGCTGCTGCTTTTTGTTTTCTGAACAAAATGCTCTGATTTTACACACCAATATTATTTATTACCATTTAAGACCATTTCAACTGCAAATCTGGCATAAAATTCTGACTATCCGAGTACCCTTTAAAAGGTTCTGGAACATGTGTTTGAACAAATTTATTTTATGGGACATCCCTACTAAATCATTTTTGAATATATTTTGACATTTGTTGTCATTAAACAAAACAAAAAAAATACTTGGTCAACTATGCAGAAACTACCAGCTTTTAAGTTGTTTTAAAATCTATACCGATAACTATTAACGGTATTATTAATGAAAATGAAAATGTGTCTTTACTTTTACTTAGAGAGAAATAGTAAATTCAAAACTTGAAGCCGTTTTTCTCGAATTTTTCTCTTTTTGAGTTATGGCGTTCTTCCAGCAAATTGGCAATATGTATGTGTATGTGTACATATGTTTGTCTGTGTGTATCTTCACAGGATTTCCATCATTGCACTACTACACAAGAAGCTACTATACACAGGAAACTAACAATTTTGTGTATCAGGGTTTTTTGGTTTGGCCGTCATTGTGGCCATTGAATTGGTTTTGGTTTAATAATATTTTCAAAGTACTACCGTACTTTTCACTTTATACGTTTTAAATTTTGAATGATTTAGTATTTGTGGATTAATAAATAATAAAAATAAAAAAAAAATAAAAAAATTGTGAAAAAAACCATATACAATCGGTCCTACTCTGCATGGTCAGAGACTAAAACTAGAGTTACATACCAATGACTTGATTACTCACAGCGAGCATTACTTGAATGATTATTCAAAAATGATTATTCAATGATTCCTTGTGTTCATATGGCAATATGAAAAATAATTGAATAATTAAAAAAATATATATATTAAAAACATGCTTCAAAAAGTAAGCATTCAAAGATATGACTAATCAAAAATTCGATTATTTGGTCTTTGAGTAATCCATAGTTTAATTACTGAATTAAATTTATATCTTAATTAATCAAAAATTAGAATAACTTGAGTTATGAGACAAACAAAAATTTCAAATGAAAAAATACTTGAGCACCATCAGGCATATGTAAATGCTACCAAGAGGAAACTTGTATTCAATTTCTTGTTGATGTTTATTTTGTCAATTTTTATGCAGTGGTACAAAAACAAAAATATTGACACTGCGCTGTCCAGAACACTTCCTAATCTTATCCGAGCTTTATCAGTACACATTTTTTTCGCGCGCAGTTTGATGAAAATTAATAATCGAAAGCCTTCTGTTTCTCCTGTCAGAAAGTGCAGAGCTGGAGTTTCGGTGAATCTGAATCTTTAATAAAAATTTTAAATATTCACTCGAATATTTGAATACTCACTCATTCACAAAACCAATTCAAGTACCGACCATTTATACAACACACACATACACATATGAACAACAAACTGCTTTTCACAATAATGCCAAAATGTTTATTACATATTTGCCACAAAACCCTTATTGGTATTAAACCTTTTCAATTATGTTATCAAAAAACGCACAAAATTCATTATGATATACAAGTATGTATATAATTTCTTACTGAACAATTCACGTTGGGAGTTTTGGACATCCTCACCTTTCATAAAAACTTAGATCAAAGTTAAAGTTGTACTCAATCCAGTATTTAATATATTTTAAACTTTTTGCCACGACTCGTTCCAACGTAGTTTAAATTCTGTTTATTGAGATCAATTTCATCACTTCAGCTGAGAAATTTGGAACTGTAAAATATCTGTGTATTTGCTGCTTTCCACTTCACATATTCACGTATACTTTTCACTAAATGCGCCCGTAAATTGGACACCAATGTTGCTTATACGCCGTGCTTTACAACCGTCCACTATTAACGTTAAATTAACAATGAATTGAGTTAGAATTATCATGGTCAATTTGTATATTGCCTAGCACATAGTAGTAAAAGTGCTGCCTATCGGTCGGTTGGTCGAATGAATGTTGGAAATGTTAATAAATACCACTGAACTGTTTTGTAGTTAAAGTTTAATCCACCTTAGTAACGGACTGATGTTTGTATTAGTATTTGATTGTAGTGGAACGAGTTGAAGCCGCGGCAGCGGACAAATAGGGGGCTAGAGTTGTATTGCGTTGAGCTTTTGCAACATCATTCTAAGAAAAACGGCAAATATGAATTTGTTAGAATACGAGAATACCGGCGTTGTGGAAGCTTCTGGCGACCGCAATATTTGTTGTGAAGAGACATAGAGAGAGAGAGAGAAAAAGAAAAATATGTTCCTAAATATTATGCTTTGACTATTTTGTTTTCATTGTCCGACCGAGCAGTGCAGAAGCTGATGCTCATAAAGAAAACTGCGCTCATTTAAAGGTAGTAAAAACGCCCGCTCGCACAGAAATAATGCATATTTGCAGAGTTTATAATTTGTTTATGCGTATGTCAATTAGACCTCAGAGTGATATACATGAGGAAAAATATTATATTGTACATAAATGATTAAATTCATCAATTGGATTCAATAATTTTTTGAGGATATGTCGCCGCAAAAAAATGAGAGGAATCCACATTTACATACTTTCAGATTGTCAGGCGGATTTGAAAGCCCTTCTATCAACTATCATCACCTCAAAATTAGTACACGGCTGCCTGAACCTTCCCAACAGGGAGCTTCAACACATTATAATTAGATTGGGTTCCTGGACATGAAGGACATGAGAGAAATAAAGTAGCTGGGCATCAAGCTTAGGACTTTCAAAGGGCCACATCAACGAAGTGGAGGAAGAAGAAGCTCGTTGAACTTAATGGCTCTTAAGAATCAGAAGTGAAAATTACATCATTTAGATGTCCTCCATGATACCTATAACACGAATTTTGCAATATATTGTTCCTAAAGATCGAGGATTTTCACAATAAGATTAAGACGTTGTTCTATTGTGCAAAATTCTAGATCTGTCTACTTGCAAATGTTAGAGATAGAATAAAAAACTAGAAATTATTCACTATTGCCATCTAGACGTCACTTTTGAAAGACGTCACTATTTACAAAAAAAAAAACAAATTACTTGTTAAAAACCGTTTTTCATATTTCTGTTAATGATTTCGGTTGATGTGGATCTCAGTACAAATAAAATAAAAAATCAGAACAATAGAACTTCTCCATAGTTGCTCATTCCAAAGTAGGAAATTAGCTCAACTGAACTCCCAACTCTACTTCTTCTTATGCTCAAGGGTCCAAGTAAACCAATTCCATAAAAACTAAGACTACGTCCAAAATACTTGGATCACTTGACATGGAATCGCTCCATCCTCTAAGTAGATGCAAAAATACTTTAATATACATATGGTGTTAATTACGACGAGCCATCCCAGGCACTGAATATAGGAATATGGGTCAAAATAATACACCTATACGAGAATTGAGCAGCAGTTCGAAGTACGCTATTCCTCTGCCCAATTTGAAGAAGGAACCGCACGTCATACAAACCAGGATGGATGGGAGAGGGGGATTTGGTGTCATAGCCACACTTAAAATTTCTCCACGGGCGCATAAAACAACTGGTGGGAATTGCTTTGCTAGTATACTGCAGCATTTTTCTAGTCGAGATCTACTCTGTGACGGAAACGTGAAACTTCTTTAGGCGCGTCGGGGGCCCCAAGGCAGATTGAAAATAGGCGAGTGAAACGGTAAGTTCGGAGCGTTACCGAAATCCGTCAAATGGGCGGGGCCAAGGAGCAGCTGCTCCTTCCCACTCTCGCCTATTCGCTCTCTCTGTCGCTCTCTCGCATCGCAAGCGCTGAACGATGTGAGGGAGCCACCGAGACACGCCGAAATGTATATAGCACACAAGTAAGCATTGAAATAGACTGGCGACATGCAGGCAACCGACAATCGACAACCGACAACGTGTATTATAGATAGCCATAGCCCGTGCAAATGAGTGCTGTGCGTGAGTATCAGATAAAGCGCCGATTGAATGTGTGTAAGCGGGAAAGCAATAAGAAACTGCTGTGAAGTAAATAGATGGTAGGTATGGAGGAGACGAAGCGATACAATGAGTGCGTTTGCCAAACGAGTGACGATAGTTGAAGTAGAAGGTTGTAAAATGACATTTCAACCGTTTCGGTGATCAAAGCAAATTGATTAACGCGCCAAAAGTAGGCAAAAAATACCATTGGAAGTGCAAAGAAATGTCAGCGTCAAGTGCAACACTGCACCCAAGTGTCAAATTTGAAGCTAATAAGGGCAAAAATAAATAGTACAAATTTATGTGGAGTGATATAGAAAAAAAAATATGAAAACCTGAATTTAACACGAGAGAGGGGGGAGAGATCTAAACCGGGGCTCCCATGCATGGAACAACCAACTTAGAAGTTTCACTTCTACCGTGCGTGAGTCTGACAGACCCTAGTTTTTTTTTCACACATAATGGCTGAAACAGAACATCACAGAAATGGACCCTCAATTTTTCGAAAAAATTAACCGAAGGGCTAATTGCTATCAATGTATAAAAAAGGTTCAAAATCAAATAGCCTTGTTGCTTCTTTCTGGTTGAGGTGTAATATTTAGGAAGAAAATATTTGTGCTTACTATTATTTATTTATGTGTTAAATTGAATCCATCTTCTAAAATGCTAAATACATACATACATACATATGTGTGTATTCCATATATGTACATACATATACATATGTATGTATATAATACAATACAATCCAAAAATCTATGATTTGAAAAATAATAGTGCAAGTCATCAATAATACAGTTTATGTTTTACTATTACAGATTTTTCTGTTCGCTAATCAATCGTGTGTTTTAGAGATTTCCGTTGATTTTAGGCTAATTTTAGGAGATTTTGAAAAATATATGTATGTGGAAACGTTTTTGGTGGTTGACAACATTGCATTTTTACGAGAAAAGAAAACGCTATGAGCTAGGTTTTCGCAAGAAATTTACATGTGTGTGTATGTGTGTTCAATATTTTTGTTACGGATTGTACATACTTACATACATACATATGTATGTATATAGATACCAAAAAACATGTGGATCCAAACGTATGTTGATATGCGTTTCGCGAAGGGCTGTAACTATTACCATACTTCTATGTATATTTATGCATGCAAGTATGCATGCACAGACTGCATCGAAAATATGTGTAAACTTGTACTTGCTTTGAAAAGTTCGCATTCACTTTAGTTAAACAAAATTCACTTCATCGTTTTCCGCGGATATACATATGTACATACATATATATGTACGTCTTTGAGTGAGTTCACTTAAGTTCTTTTTTTGTTTTATTTTACGGTTTTTTTTCCTGTTCCATGCATCTACGTGTGGATATTAGTTTGTTGTTGTGCATATGAAAAACCGGTTTTTTGTTTTTATGTTCAGCTCAGTACTGCTAAACACCACACGATCAGCCCGATCACGAGCAGCGGATACAACACGCTTTCCACTCTGCCGCTCATTAAAAGCGAGGCAGTGGAATATTTGCTTCAGAACGAAGAGGCAGGCAGCAGCAAGCCCAAGTAGGAGCGAAGAGTAATTAGCGCTTATATACCAACTGAACAAAGATAGCCGCAAAGGAAGAGAAACTTTCCGAGCTCGTATTTTGATTTCGTAATGAAATATTGAAGAAAGTGTATGTATGTACATACATATGTAGCCACCCACATGACATTTCGCATTGCTTTCTCAATTCAACTCTCTGGCGCACTCTAATTTACTTATGTATGTAGATTGGTTGTTAAAGAGAATCGACTGATTTGCATCATTCTCAAAATGCGGAACGCATAAATGTTTGTCATAACCTCTCAACTACTTTTCTTTAGAAATAAGCTTCCTCTGCTGAGTTCAATTTAATATATTTAAAATATTTAAATATTTTTCCTATATGCACTGGGTTATTTTTGTGTGTGTTGTTTTTCTCTTAATTTCCATTTTCTTATAATTTCTATACGCACATACATAAGTATTCATGTACATACGTACATATACACACACAGTCTCTCACAAAACTTTCGGCTTATGTGCACATGTGTGTATATACGTAGCTCGTTGATCAGCAAGTGCCTGCTTTGCCGATCGGAATCAATTATTATAATGACTCTTTGGGAAAGTCCAAAAAATTTTCAGGCACCACCAACTTTTATTTACTTGTAAACAAGGCAGCTACTACTTAGAATAGTATAAGGGAATTTTATAAGACCTTTTATGATCAATTGAAACAAATTGGAATAAGAAATTGAAACCGTGTATAATTCTATCATTTCGTTGTTGAAATAGGGTGCTGGTCGTGTCAGCGCCGATGTGGTACGACTGATAAACACAATATTCACAAATATAAATAACCCTTTCTAAATATTGGCCGAAATAATAGATACTCAATGCAAGGGTTTTAACGTAAAGTGATTATTAAATATACATATGTTCACAGGCGCATATGTATGTAGTGAAACCGTATCTGGATGCATTTGCTGTTTTATCATATTCTGCGATTGAATCAACCTAATCAAACTCACTGCTCTTAGCTCCGCCATTACGAGTGTGGTTATAATTTTTCCACTAATGTTTTGCTACAAGTTCCCGCTACATATCTGCTCTTTCACATGTACATATGTATGTATGTATGTATATGCGTATTTATTGATAGCCGTTTTGTGTCGACAACAATACGTGATCGACATAAACGTTCAGTGGGGTTGCATTGTAGCTTACGTATGTATGTCTGTATATCCATACTTATGTACATATAGTATGTAACTATTTATACGTAAGTATATATATGTACATGAATTTATACGAAATCAATTTACGTACATATAAAAGTATTGTTTTATGTCCATACATACATATGGCCGTCGAATGGTCAGAGTGTCTCAGCTAAATTTTCTATATATGTACGTATATTCATACATATGTATGTATGTATGTATGTACATAGGGCATGTAAGTATGCAGTAGAAAAGCACTAGGCAATATTCGTATATTTGTATGAATTCGTTTGCGTGATTTTCTTTTCAAATTAATAATTCCGATTAATCCTTAATCGCTTAATTTACGACATTTAATATACTCGTGAATTACGCATTTCACAATTTTAAATTCACTCACTAAACATGTTCCGTAAATAATACTCGAGACATACACGTTAAACACGTCGAAAACGTTCAAACACTCCGTCCACTGTGACTTCAGTAATAAAACACGACACCTCAACGTGAAAGTGAATTGCAGACTAAAGCAACAATATCGGACATGATCTCTTCAAAATGGTGACAATATGAAAAGAGTCATATCCACTACAGAGTTTTTAAGCTCAACGCTCTTTAAGTCACCTCCCATTACTCGTATTACTACCACAGTTGTTGCTCATAACTTGTTATGCCGACTTATCAACGTGATTGTCATCTCTTCCATATAATTTGAAATAATTCAGGTATGTATGTATATGCATACAAGTATATGTATGTATGTATGTACACCCACTTGTCAGCTTGATTGCTCACACCCGTTGAACAGTGCTGCCGCCATAACTTCAATTGAAGTTTTCACTTCGATTTAGAAGGCGACACTTTTTCATTTTATCTCTTGAAAGTATCTGCTGGGTTTTTCAACTTAGAGTTTATTTCTTAAATCTAAATTAAACACAGATTTTGACGGCAAGAATGCACCAAATCGTCAATCGATTCTAGTTTATTCACTTAATCTCGTCTTCGAGTTGGCCTCTTAAAAAGAAGTCCAATCGGGAAACGGATGATTTTGAGGGCCAAATCGCTGCAAAATATTCTTCCCGGGAAAAAGTTAACGGCATTTCATATCGCCTTATTGAAACTAAATATCGTCAAATTGTATACCATTAACAGTTGGCCTAAAAACGCTGTCAACTTATCTGCAAATGGCAATCGATCGAAGGCAAGCGCATTTCCAGTTTCTTTTTTGAAAAAGACACCCCACCAACGAACTCTCTTGGACGATTTTAACGATCGAGAATATCTAAAAATTGAAGAACCTGCTCTTAACTTATTTTAATTGTTTTTACGCAGCTTTCAAGCAAAATCATAGAAATAGTTGAAATACTTTAAGCGAGGGAGGTCAATTTGACCTGGAATTTTAAAATGTAAACAATATCAGATAATTGGGAACCTGTTCATAACGTTGTAAATACTAATGGAATTCTATGCAGTAAAAATTAATTAACTGGGGTTTCATTATTTCAGATGATTTAAGGTGAGTTTTTACATGCATTTTCTCCGATAATAAAACGCAGAACGCTGAAACAATTTTAATGAAAAAAAAGTTAGTGTGAATACTAAATATTTTCTCTGTCAACAAGTTCGTGAACAACAACAAAGTGGAAAGAAATCCTATCCCCTTCCTGTACAAATATGACCGCAATATTTTCAGATCCATAGGCTTGTTACTCACACATGATACTGCGAATCTACCAATTACCGATATTCTCACAATACATACAAATACACAATGCCCCAAGTAAATATGTATCTCTCTTTCTCTCTCTCGACTTTGCACCAGCACAAATACTCGTTTACTTGCAATACAAATTGTTTAGCTTTTATGAATGAAAAGCTTTCTGCAACAACACAAGAACCTATGCAATATTACTACAACTCACACATACATGCATGCATGCAATTACATATACATACACACATGTACATGCATAAGTATTTTCCTACAATAGTATTTGCGAGAGACTTCTAATGTACTGTCCTGTCCTGTCACTTACATACATATGTATATATGTGCCTAACAACCCACTTTTCCTTCGAAAAAGCAATATGACTCACACTGGATTTCTTGGAAAAGGATACACGCATCTTACAGTTTTTGCTTTTGTTAGCCATTTAGTTTGTTATTGATATTTTATATGTGTCGTCTGACACGCGTTTTGGTGACTAACGGTCTCCACTTAGTCCAGCCTGGAATTATTTCATATACATACATACATATGTATTAGGGTGGTCCAAAAAGAATGTGTATGCTGCCGCCCCCCAAAATAGTAAAGAATGAAAAATAAAAAGACCCGTATTTTTTTTTTTTTTAATCAGACCATATTTAATGGTGCCGCCGGGTCTTTGAAATATCCCATGTATTTTGCATGGGAAAAAAATACTTTTTCGTAGATTTCATGTAAAAACCTGGAAAATGAATATATTTTAACCGGATAACTCAGTTTCTCTTCATAATTGGTCAGGGAATAACAACCAATTATGAAATAATTAATTTTTTTTGTATTAACTATTTTTTATAGAACCCCAAAAAGCCCCCATAAAACGAAAATCTAAGAAAAAATCGAAAAACAATATTTTATATTACTTTTATGATATTTTTTTGTGAGATTGGTTGTTATTCCCTGACCAATTATGAAGAGAAACTGAGGTATCCGGTTAAAATATATTCATTTTCCAGGTTTTTACATGAAATCTACGAAAAAGTATTTTTTTCCCATGCAAAATACATGGGATATTTCAAAGCCCCGGCGGCACCATTAAATATGGTCTGATTAAAAAAAAAAAAATATGGGTCTTTTTATTTTTCATTCTTTACCATTATGGGGGGCGGCAGCATAAAAATTTTAATATAAATTTTTTCCCATGCATTTTTGGACCACCCTAATATGTATGTACATATGTATACACATAATTTCACATTCCGTTTTGGCTTCCTCTAATACTTGCTCTGACACAAACGATTACATGCTATGAAATAAGGTAACTAATGTAGTTTTTACCAATAAATCCATTGTAATTTGCTTCAACTGGGGAAGCGAGCTTTGGCACCCCTGGTAATTAGGCGATACAACGCTCGAACCGCATGCATACTATACATCAACCCTCGTACTCAAATAAGGTAAATGCCGCCACTATGAAATGTTGCTCAAGTAAATAAACTTTGCAATGTAAAAATTAGGTAAGCGTCAATAAATAATGATTGTCTCATAGCATTTGCTCCGTGGGCCATTTACACGTGCAACTACAATGTGACAAATGTGGTTTAACTTTTCAATACACTTTTCTCTTTAATATTTACGAATAATTAAATGAAATGAATTAAGAACAAATGCATGCTTTTGTTATTCCAAGGCTGAGGAGGAGAAGCATGCCAAAAGTGCAAGCTGTCAAAAGTGTTCATATTTCATTTACATGCCACAGTGGGCAGCAGATTTGTTCTGATTTTGATATTCAGAGGTAATTTTGGTAGGAAACCCACACATCCTAGACCTCTGTCCAACACTAACCATCAGACGGACTACTGCATATGGAACTATGGTACCATCCATTCTATTCTCTCGTAAACGAACTGGCAGTTTACGCTCAAATTTAAATGACATTTCGAATTGATGGGAAAAAATGTTGCTGGCATGTTGCGCGGTGTTTTCACGGCGTGAACTGAGTACAACTTGGCCGAAACATTCATACGAAATTTCACGCATATTTCACGGCAATGTAATTTGTATGGATTTGACACCCATTTCACATGAAACGCGAACGTGTACTATGCTTTACTCCCTAATCTGCCATTATAATGTACATTCGAGGCACAGAACTTTCTAAAATATGCAAATGTATTTATGGTACCTACTGATGTGTAAAGAGTACAAGCGCGACTTTCATTTCAACTCAGTCAATTGTAAAACCTACCATTTCATAAAGATAACATTTATGTAGTTTGCAAAAGCTTTACGTGCAAATAAAAAATTGCAAAACATTGTACACTTAAGCCCCACTGTACATGAGCTGAATTGACCAAACAATGTAAACATTTTTGACGACGAATCTCTTCCGATAAATTGGCGAATCAAACATTCAAAGCCCGCAAAAACACACATTTTCAAAAATTAGAGCGTCCTTTTCATGCTGACGAGTTCATTTGCACAAGAGTACCCTGTAGGAAAAGGAACTAAATAGTTTTAATGAATTATGCAAAAACAATAATTAATATTCTAAGTACCTGCATCATTCGCTTCGCTTAATTTTAAATTATTTCAACAGGAAGTTGTTGGAAAAGGGCTTACATTCATGATGTAAATTTGTTTGCTTTATCAATGACTCATTAGAGTTCGCAGTAACTTTCTTATTTTTTTACGCTAAAAAGAATTTTCTTCGCAGTAGTTGCACTCAAAAATGGTATTTTAAAACATCAAGGCTACTTTAAACTTTGGTGTGAGCATACTAATGAATTTTTTAAACAAAATTTGCGTTCATCATTAAGTGCCGATTTTGTTAGAATCGGGTTAGTTCGTTATCGTGCCACAGGAGTGCGCGTTTTTTATGGCAGACCCAGTATAGAAAAAAGTGAAAATAGTGAAAATACTTCAGATTTTCTGCAGGGTGTCTCCCATGCTTTGTTTACTTTCATGCTTATATGTATCTATGAATATATTAGTATGAAGCACGCAACAACATGAAACACTTTCCGCACGCTTTTAATGCTTTTTAACTTTTTTACTTATACAACTACCGCAAAGCCAGTGATTGTCGAAACCGATGTCCTTGAGAAACGCAAACGCCTGGGTTCAATGCGAAGGTGAAAGTGAACGAAAGTGTATTTTCTATGGCAATGTGTGCTTTGCCATAAACTGTGTAGAAAATCGAAGTGAGTGTACAATTTTCAAAGGGAGAATTCGCATGCCAGCCGACTAACATTTGACCTTGGCCGTTTCTGAGAAATTCTGAGGAAATTATTGTGAATTTCATAGTATGAGTGTTAAATTACTTTTACACTCTGTAACAAACTAATGTAACTAAGTATATTCTACACACATTTCCTTTGAGCTAAAATAACACAACCCATCAATTCTTTAGTTCAATTGTTTGTATATGAAATGAAATGATAACTCATCTTATTTAAGCAAGAGCACTAATTTGTAATCGCACCCACTAGCAAAATAATTCAGTGCTGAAAAAAGTAGGCCAGTTGGTAATTACTTGCCAGGAAAGGAACAGGGAAATTTCATTTTAAGAACGGATCGTTCTTTTTTCTTATTATTTATTGTATTTATAAAGCAGTACAACAATTTTGTCTTTACATTTGAAAGCGGGCGTTGAAGATATGATACAAAAAAAATATTAAGGGCACCAAAAACGTTTAGTGAAGACAAAAAATTAAATTAACGCCATCTGATATTTTAATAATTTACAATTTTGTTTACATAACGGGAGATCGAGATAACTATAGACATAAATACCAAAATGCCCAGAATGGGCAGGATGTGGATTTAGCTATGTCTGCTCGTCAGTCCGTCTGTCCGTGCAAACGGTAACTCTAGGTAAAATTAATATACGTATATATATATTTCAATGAAACTTGTTTCACTCTTTTAATACTTTTTATCCCACGTAAGTTGGTATTGAAAATGGGCGAAATTAGTCCAAGAAGCAAAAAACGAGATATCTGCGCTTTTAAATTATGTAAATTGCTTAGATTTGCTACTAATGCTGAACACAGAAGAGGACATCGACGCAGGTAAAGTGTTGGAAAATAGGAGGTGCCAGGCCCACTTTTGAGTAAATGCATGTATCTCGATAACGGCTTTATAAAACCCGCCCAAATTGGTACACGTGCTACTCCCCACCTCAGTTAGATCCGACATATACCCATATTATTGAAACAAAAATTAACATCCAGCCCAAACCAAATTTTACTAAAACGTGCAAGGGTATATAAAGTCCCGTCTGGACCGAATTTAATCTTCTTAGTTGTTTAATTTGTTTTTGCGGAATAAAAAAGGAAGGCTACACTAAAGATAGTAATTTCGTCGAAAACATACAAATTATTAGTTGCAAAGCTTTCTTTTTTAGAGCTATGTAGTAATTTTTTACACATTTAAAGAATTTTAAAAAAAGGGGAAAAAATATCACAAGTGTAAAGTATTCAGTTTTTTCCAGAGACTAGAACAAAAATTTGTAGTTTTTTAAGTACTTTTGTAATCAAAGTAAACTTTTTATATAAACATTTTGCGAAATTAGTGGTCATTTTAACAGGTATCTGGCTTACCCGTCGCGTTTGCTGCTGCGATCTCAAGAGAAAGGAAATTCAAGGAAAGCCGTTATTATGCAACTCACCATAGTTTCTGTCATTTGTATTGAACATTTACATTTTCATCGGTAAAACAATTCAGTGTCGTTTTAGTTTTATTTATTATTAGGATATTACCGAAACTTTTCGCTTTCCATCTGGTACATACACAAATAAATCTGAAGGTTCTCCGCCGCGTGAGCTCACTATCATCTCCGTCTTGATTCATCAAAGCCTCGATGGTGTTCCGTTGTGAGTTCTGAAATTGGGGCCGTTGACATTGTTGTACGCAGCCGCATGTGCACGCAGCCTCTAATGATTTTCGTAACCCCGCGCGATACTTGGGAAAACCTTTTGCACCAATACGCCTTTGGTTGGTGTAATCTGCCGATTGTCATTTTTCTGTTCCCAATATTCAGCAAGTGGTTTGCGAAATGTTGTATAACCGAACGTATAACCGGCAGTTTCTCGAAAATCATCAGGCCAAATGAATGACCCACAGAAGAACAATCCGTTTCCGCTCAAATCTTTCAGTGTGCGATCAAATTTTTTGTGAACCATCGTGCATTCGTCCCATATGATAAGTTTACATTAGTGGAAAACTTCATGCCTGAACTTTTGGTGCGATGTTTCCCCACCATCCAAACATATTGCCGCAATTCCAGCTGATGTACCTATCAGTGCAAATTTAGTTCGAGCACTTCTATCGATATCAAATTGTTCCACATTCTAAAGAAATACAGGTATTGCAGGAGAGCATTTATTTCACTTTTCGCATATCAACTAAAAAAAACAACTGGAATTTTCGCAGGTTACGTATATTCGAATTTCGATTTTTTTGTGGCGATATGTTGGTACTCATATCTCTCACTCATGCCGACGAGTTCGGCCATTTTGAATGTTCAGTTAATTGTTGACAGCTGCTTTGCTTGCACGTGTTTTGGCTCGTCTTCGATTTTCACCAATTCAAAAATATGGATCAAAGAACCTGTATCAAATTTTGTGTGAAAAACGAAATTAAGTGCGCGGATGCCTTCCGAATGTTGACTGTGTCATACGGAGAAGCTACTTTGGGCCAAAGCAACGCTTATCGGTGTTACAAAATGTTCTCAGAAGGCCGAGAAGATGTAAACGACGAAAAGCGTGCCGGACGCCCGAGCACTTCAATAACAGACGAAAAAATTTATTAAGTGAAGAAAATGGTTTTGTCCAATTGTCGAATTACCGCTAGAGAAGTTGCTGAGGACCTAGATATATCGATTGGCTCGTGCCATTCGATTTTTGACGTGATAACGTCTTATAATTCGATTTAGCCGGCTGCACGCACGAAAAAATGTGTCGTTACCTTGCTCATTTGTCGTTACCTTGCTCATTTGTCGTTACCTTGCTAATTTGCCGTTACCTTGCTCATTGTCGTTACCTTGAATGAACTGCAAGCGAAAGCGCGGAACGAACGGCAAAGCAAACAAAGCAAACGAACGGCAACATTCGACATCTTGCTCTCTCCTATTTAAGTGAGCGTATATATGTATGTATATGCGCGTATGTACATATATAAATTCACGTATTTGTATTTGCATATGCCTTCTTATTGATTATTATTAATTTGATTTACTTGAAGAATTTAAAATAAAACCAAGTTTGTTAATAATACCTGTTGTCTTAATGTTATTATTATTAATTTTTTTATTATATATGAAGGAAAAAATGTATGGTAATATTTACCATATACCTTATAAGATGTGTTGTATACTAATATATGTATATAAACATGCATATACATATACAATTTCGCGCAATTTTCAAAAAGAACAAATCTATATGTAAAGATGCATACAAGTCATCTGGATATATCAAATGTACGAATATATTCCGTACGCAAGCCAATGTAAGCTAATGTGCTTGAACTGCAAGCGAGAGCGCGGAACGAACGACAAAGAGCACAATCGGCCCCCGCGTTCGGCACGTTCGACATCTGGCTCTGTCCTACTTGAGTGAGCATATATGTATATGTATGTATATGTATGTATATGCGCATTTGTATATAAATTCACATACTTGTATTTGCATATGCCTTCTTCCTGTGTGCATGGTAATAAACCATTTCTCTGTTGAGAATAGGACGATGATAGAAAAAGTAGGAAATGAAAGGGAGTGTTTCGAGTGTAAAGTGTCTTGAAAAAGGTAAATCGATGATGGTGCGTCTTAGTGTTGTTGACTTACTAACGTCTGATGCACAATCGAAATTGAAGATATCTTTCATGAATTTGATAAATGTTTCGTAATTTTTCACGTTTGTGTAAATGTAACTTGACCTATTCCATTGCAATTCCATTTACCTCCTCCTCTATATCCATACAAAACATCTATCAAACAAATAAAATTAAAACTTTGTTTTGAAAATTGCAACCATTCCATCAATATTTTCTTATGACGTTGTCACGTTAAACTATCGTCAGTAAACCGACTTTACAGACAACCTCTTTTTTTCAATGATTGGGGCATGAGACGGGTCGCCGCAAAATTCGTACCAAAACTGTTCAATTTCTACCAAAAGCAGCATCGCATGAACATTGCTAATGAGATGTTGGACTCTATACGCGAGCACCCGAATTTCCTCCAGAGGGTTATAACTGGTGACGAATCGTGGGTTTATGGTTATGACGTGGAAACCAAAGCTCACTCATATCAATGGAAGCTGCCGCACGAACCAAGACCGAAAAAAGCGCGCCAAGTCCGGTAGAATGTAAAAGTTTTGCTTACCGTTTTCTTCGATTGCAGGGGCGTCGTGCCACGGGGTAAAACGGTCAATAAGGAATATTATTTGCAAGTTATGCGCAACTTGCTCCAAGCACTCCGCCAGAAACGCCCGGATTTGTGGAAGAACAAAAATTGGTTCTTGCATCACGATAGCGCCCCTGTTCACGCATCGTTGCTTGTACGCGACATTTTGGCCAAAAACAACACACTAATGATGCCACAGCCACCGTATTCCCCAGATCTAGCCCCCTGTGACTTTTTCTTGTTCCCGAAACTGAAGAGGCCCATGAAAGGATGACTCTACGCTACGGTGACGAGAAAAAGGCGGCATCCAAGAAGGAGCTAAACAAGATAAAACAAATGATTTTTTGAAGTGTTTCGAAGATTGGAAAAAACGTTGGCTCAAGTGCATAACATCTCATGGGGATTACTTTGAAGAGAACAAAATAGATATTATGAATAAATAAATAATTTTTGAAAAAACACAAAATTCGCGATACTTTTTGAACACACCTCGTATATCCGTTTTTATATATTTACATTACCGAGTATAAAACTAAAAATGGCCCTTGAATTCGTCGTTGTTATATATATATGTAACTAGCATTTCCCAGTGGGATTCGCACCACCATACATAAAATTTTTTTTTATATCGCAAGAAATTGTTCATATTAAGTTTTCTTTATAGAACTCGTAAAATGTTTAAACAGTTGAATTAGTTGATTTGTTTCATTCAACATAGTTTCTAAAGATGTCACAATAGCCTTTTCTGTACTTTTTTAAAATTTGATTGTGGTGGTCACCTACATATATACAGGTAAGGTGAAAGAGCCGATAAAAACTTGTAATTAAACTTTGATTCTTTAATTTCCATTTCAATTTTTTACGCTAAATAAATTATGCTAAAATAAATAAAGTTAAAAATGCTTTTCCAGTTCCTCCTGGAGCATTCAATTTTTTATTATATTTGCGTCCAAAATCACTTGCAATTCGATAAAAAATGTATGCAAAAGTTGATTGCATCGCAAAATAAAATTGTTTTCTTGAGGGCGAATCATTAATCGATACGAATAAAAATTCATCGCACTGACGGTTTTCGTTGATTTTTGACCTGCGATGCAAAAATTAATTAGCGTATGAAAATTATTTAAAAATCATATTAAAACAAAAATAAAATGTGTATGTACCAGTTGTTGGATTTATCATTGGTATGTTGATATGATAGCCATCGTCCCCTCTCTAAAACAAAATGGGGTATTGCAATGCATCATAACAGCGATGGAGTTCTGAAATACGTTGTAATTGCTCATTTCTACGATACAAAACAATATCTCGTGGCTGAAACTGTTCACCAACCACAACAATAGCTACTTCATCAATCGTTGGTACATTGAATCGTCTGGCGTGCTCCCAATTGGTGATTTATCGGCTTTTATTATGATTTTGTGGCCATCGGTGGGCATCAGATCGAGTGCCACTTTGAACAATTTCACCAATTCTCGTATTCGTCGAAATTGCACAGCGCTGATCTAATTCACGATTCTCACCACCAATAAAATATATTTGCAAAAATTGATGGTCATCATCTGGGAATGGTAGCAAAGACCCAGCTGTATGGTATATTTGACCTTGAATCCGTAAAGTTCGAGAATTATATGTAGATAACGGATCTGAATTTTTAAAAACATTTTAACTGGTTGTAGTACATAAGAATGCAATCTCTTAACCTAAAGGCGAGTTCCCAATTCGTCTATATCTGGAGTCCTTAGTTACCCAGCGAAAAGAAAAGTCCTCTTTCATTAGCATTTATCAACAACTTACAATGGATACTCATGTGGTTCAAACACATCCTAGGGTTATCCAGGTCCACGTTTTGGTCTATATCTCGAGGCCCTAGTTACGGAGGGGCATTAAAAATACTCTATACTATAGCAATCATCAACAGCTCCCATTTGCTACCCATATTGTACGAACACATCCTTAAGTTATCGGGGTCCACATTTTGGCCGATATCTCGAGACCCTAGTCACGGAGCGGCATCAAAAATACTCTATACTATAGAATCATCAGCAGCTTCCATTTGCTACCCATATTGTACAAACACATCCTAGGGTTACCCGGGTCCACGTTTTGGATTATATCTCGAGACCCTAATCACGGAGCGGCATCAAAAATACTCTATACTATAGAATCATCAACAGCTTCCATTTGCTACCCATATTGTACAAACACATCCTAGGGTTACCCGGGTTCACGTTTTGGCCTATTTCTCGAGACCCTGGTATCCGATTCTTAAAATTTTAAAACACAAACCATCTACTGAATAGTCCAAACAAAGCCTAAAAATTTGGTTTGGATAGGTGAGCCCGTTCTTGAGTTATAAGATTACCAAGGAAATGTAACTTCTTTTTATATATATATGTAGATGTAGATAACAAAGCGTCCCGTTTGAAAGTATGGAAAATGGTTTGATTTCGTCGTAGAACAGCCAAAACACCAGCGTCCACCTGCTCACGACAGGTCGCTCACTCTGTTGTGTAATCCCATTGGTTTTCAAAGCATCCAGCCTTCAGTATGCAAAATATAATAAATATCCAAGTATTTACTAGGAAGCACTAGCCTAAGCACATTCCTTGTAAGCTAAGCGACTATAAAAAACTCGCTTGGTCATCGCTAAATTGTTGTTCCTTTCACATACAAATTTTTTGCCTGGTAAGAAGCAGAATTCTCTAATAAAGCAGAGAAGGGGTGAATCGAACGCGGCAATATTTAACTTAAAAACTACACAGTCCTGCGAGGTACAGTTTCTAAAACGGCTATGGGTGTTTATTGAAGGTTTTTTTATGCTGAAAACGAATATGACCTTGAAAGTGCTCCTGCACGTCAGGATTTTTGGCAATTTGAGGTTAAATAGTCAAATAAATGCAGATTTTGGCCATTTAAAATTTTTTTTTGAGCAAGGTAAAGTTTTTTTTTAATTATCATAGTTATTTTTATATCAATCGTAAAAATATTTTTAAAAACGGACCTTAAAGCTAAAGAGTAGTACTTTGCGATGCCGTTGTGGAAAATTAAAAAAAAAAAACTTTGTCTTGCTCAAAAAAAAATTTTTTAAATGGCCAAAATCTGCATTTTTTGACTATTTAACCTCAAATTGCCAAAAATCCTGACGTGCTGGAGCATTTTCAAGGTCATATTCGTTTTCAGCATAAAAAAACCTTCAAGAAACACCCATAGCGGTTTTAGAAACTGTAAAAAAGCGAGAATTCGCAGGCCTGTGCTATTAGCAACTGAATGATAGGGGTGATAGTTTTAGCGCAAGAAAACCTCGCTCATAATCTCCAGCTGGTTTATTGATATGGCATCACCCTCTTGCCAGCTCAACACCATTTAGGTGGGAGGATGACAATAAATTGTAAAAAAATGTTTTACCTTATTTCCTAAGGGGTAGTCCCTACGATATTGAAAACACCGTATATAGTACTTTCAATTTGAAGTAATAAAAGTAACTTTTGGTTTCGTATTCAAGATATGCTCATTTATTTAAAAAAACGAAAAATTTTAAAGCGGAATTCAGTTTTTGGAGACTAGTTTTACAGTTTTACTTTAGCAACCAGATCTTGGAAAATTATTTAAGTCAAAGTGATTTCGAATCACGAACATAATACATCTCTCGTAGTCGGGCTGGTGACGTGGCTATGGTTACTGCCGTTCAAATTCGAAACTCCACTGCGTTCCTAAATTTGTATCATCTTTGCATACGAATACCCAGTACGATTTTATTAGCAAGAATTACCTACCCAGGTAAAAATACGAAAAATACTTATGTAAGTATACGCCACAACCTCATGGTTATGGGAATATATATATAACTACATATGTATGTATGTATGTATATTGCTATGAGTAACTGCATCGGTGTACAAGAAAATTATTTTATCCATGCATTTATATTTATGTTGCCGCTAGACCCAGGACAAGACAATGTTCAACGGCACTTTAGGCATTGACTCCAATCGAGGAGAAGAAGAATCGGAGTTGCCAGGTTGCAATTTCCAAAACCCGAAGTGCACTTCCCACAGCACTTTTTCAATAACAAAATGTTTCCCCAATAATTATGCAAGTCTTTCCGGTTGCCGGGAATACAAGCCAAATAATAAGTCAATGCTTATGGAACGGAGTAGTAACCGGTATATTGAATGCGAAACAAGCGCGAAACCCAGTGCGTATTATCCGTACCCTGCGGAGACGGAGCTGCGACTAGCGAGTATGCGCATCTTTACCACAATTATGTTGAATGCCTGGCGCCGCCGTCGAGAGGATGTTAAACGTTTGTTATTGAGAGTGGAAGAACTGAAGAGAGGGGTTAGTACACAATGTTTACAAATAAAGTTACGACCAAGGTTTAATTTTATTCTCTGTCAGTCACAAAAGGCCAAAACTCAGATTCATGTTTACAACACTTTGTTTCGTGTCGAACAGAAGCGGAATGATGACCTCGCTTGCCAGCTCAAGTGTTCGCTAGAAAGTGTAATTCAGGCAAAGTCCTCGTGTGAGAACCTCAACAGCAACGTCCATAGCCTGAAAGCGGAACGTACACTCCTGGAACAAAATTTGGCAAATAAAAACAAGGAGCTTGAAGCGCTTAGTGGCATACTAAGCCAAAGGAAAGCTGAGCTTTTTCAGTCAATGGTTGAGCAGCGTAATTTGCGCCATTCTCTTGCTAAAGAAAACCGTTCGGTACAAGTGCTAGAAAATCAGAAAAACAAATTAATTAATGAGGTATGTATTCATAACCACACGCAAGCATATAAACACACACATATGTACATAAAGCAAGCCGTATATTTTAACTTATTTGCTCAGGCTTCTACAGCCAAGCTCATTTACATTTATACCGAACATGCATACATACAAGTAGTATTTCTCATTGTTTTTGCTTTATCAGCTGTACCAGTTAAGCAAAGAGAGTCGCGAAACTGAAGATAAATATCGCGTAGAGTTGATCAGGAAGGAAGTTGATTTGGAGCGCACCATGAACAAAGTGAAACTTCTTGAAGCCGAGTTAACCGATTTGAAAGAGTAAGTAATCTCCCATACATCCCCCCTTGAACGACAAAATTCCAATAACTCGTATTTATAGGAAATCGCGCCGTATTGATGAAAGTATAATTAATAATGCTCGCCTCCATCACGACGTAGAAAATTTGCAAAAGAGATTGGATACACTCCAACAAGTTCTCGACGGCACTTTTGGTAGGCGCGTTTCCGACTATTGGCAGAAGATATGCTTCTACCAGCAGAAAGGTTTTCATTTTGCACAAATATTCCTGTACTGGTTGTTACCCGCTGTTCCTCTTCCCGGTACCTTTCCTAATTTCCAAAATAAGCAAAATTTGGTGATCGGCATCCCTTTACTAGACCTTAGCTGAGACCTTGATTTTGGTTTGAGAGAAGAAAACGAAAGCCATTCCCTCTCTCCTATGCGGTTGTAAATCTCCGGGAAGAATTTCAAAAATAAATTTTGCAATGAATATTTTGTAGACGATTTGTTAGCAAAATCAAATAGTGATTAGTGAAAAATTATAAAATTCTTATAATGAATAGTTGTAGTTTTTACAAGCAAATTCGGAACAACGAGCTAGTGGCTTTCCACAAAAATATGGTGCAAAAAAGTATAGACTTTTCGTAAAATACCACAAAAGGAGTAACAAAATGCAAATGCGCATACATAGAGAATGTATCTCTGTACCAGTGACATTCGACCAAATAAGAGATATCTACCTCTGACCGCTTCATGAAGGCGATCCCGATATTCCTCTGCCAACATTTCCAAAATGTTAGAGGAGTATTACTGATTTGCCTTCAGAATTGCCCCAGTTGGCAGATCAGCGGCAAATATGTCCCGTCTCTAAAAATGATCGAATTGTCACTTTTATTAACTTTTGCCAATTGAAAAAACCAAAAACAGCATTTTTAATTAAATCTATATTGTAGCGAAATTAATGCAAGTTTTTGTAATTAATTATTAAAGAGAAAAACTCTTAAATGAATAAATAAATAAAATTACAACTGTAGTACTGTCCAAAAAATTGTAATAACATAGCAATAAAAAACTTGAAAAAGTGAAACTGAGTTGCGAACGTGTTGCAAAATTATGAGTTTGCTGCTTTTCCTGTGCGTTTCAGACTATCTTTCCTCATTTTGCAAGGCTGTAAATGTGACCCATTAAAAGTTAATGCTGTAGTTCGAAAATGGGTTGGAGCCAACTGTGTTGTAATTTTTTTAACACGGAGACTTATCACTCTAAGCGAAATAGGATGCTGAATTTACTGATAAATATGTCGTGATGCGACGCCCAACAAAACCTTCCAGTAAAATGGACCTTGGTAAGCGATATTTACTGAGTTGTCAATAAATGTAAATAAAACCTTCAGGAAAAATTGTTATCCCTTCCAACAGGTTTTTTTACACCTACAAAACAGGTAAACTTTCTTCTTCTTAATTGGCGCGATAACCGTTTACGCGATTTTGGCCGAGTTTAACAAAGCGCGCCAGTCGTTCCTTTCTCGCGTTAATCGGCGCCAATTGGACACACGAAGTGAAGCCAACTCCTTCTTCACCTGGTCTTTCCAACGCATAGGAGGTCTTTCATTCATCGAATACTTTCAGAACCGGAGTGTTCTATCCATTCGGACGACATGACGCAGGAAGCGTAGCCGCTGGATCTTTATTCGCTGCGCTATGTCTATGTCGTCGTAAAGCTCATAGAGCTCATCGCTCCATCGCCTGCAATATTCGCCGTTGCCAACGTACAAAGGTCCAAAAATCTTACGCAGAATCTTTCTCTCAAACCCTCCAAGCGTCGCTTCATGTTGTCATCGTCCAAGCTTCTGCGTCATACGTTAGGTCGGGCATGATGAGAGCCTTGTAGAGTGTTAGTTTTCTTCGTCGGCAGAGGACTTTACTACTCATTTGCCTACTTAGTCCAAAGTAGCACTTGTTGGCAAGAGAGATTCTACGTTGGATTTCAAGGCTGACATTGTTATCGGTGTTATTGCTGGTTCCTAAATAAACGAAGTCCTTTACAACCTCGAAATTACAACTGTCAACAGTGACGTGGGTGCCGATACGCGAATGCGCCAACTGCTTGTTTGAAGACAGGAGGTACTTCATTTTGTCCTCGTTCACCAGCATCTCAAGCTTCTGGCACTCACGTATTTCGGCCTCTTATTTCTTCCTTTCTTAGCTCTCTGTAGCGGTCCCACATGGCTCGCGTTGCGCCCGATCGCAGCGTGGCTCTATAGGCAGCAGCTTTTCTTTCGGCGGCAGCATGGCATTCCTCGTCGTACCAACTGTCGAGCTCTCCGAAATCCGATTTCTTCTTCGGCGGCGGTACGTAGGGAACGAGAAATATTGCTCCATTGCTCGTGCATGCCGGTTTGTTGGGGAGTACCTCTGAGAGCAGGAGTGAGAGTCGAGTCGCGAATCTTCTGGCTGTCTGTTGTGATTGCAGCTTTTCGATGTCGAACATTATTTGCGTAGGTAGATGTAGGCTGCAACAAGGTAATGATCCGAGTCGATGTTGGGTCCTCGGATCGTACGTACATCTAATACACTAGAAGCGGGTCTTCCATCTATCACAACATGATCGATCTGGTTTCGTGATAGGGAATGCTGGAATCTGGTTCTGCAGACTACCATGTTTCGGACCCCGGCGAAGTCGATCAGCCGCTGTCCGTTACCGGATGTTTCGTTGTGTAGGCTGAATTTTCCGACTGTGGGATCAAAAATTCCCTCCTTGGCCACCCTGGCGTTGAAGTCGCCAAGCACGATTTTTAAGTCGTGGCGGGTGCAGCGCTCATAGAAGGAATCTTGGTCACATCGTCCTTCTCTTCCGTCGGGGCGTGAGCGCAAATTAGCGAAATGTTTAAAAAACGGGCTTTAATGCGGATTATTGCGAGACGCTCGTCCACCGGAGTGAACGACAACACTTGGCGACGAAGTCTCTCTCCCTCAACAAATCCAACACCGAATTTGCGCTCCTTTACATGGCAGCTGTAGTAGACGTCGCAAGGTCCTATGTTTGATGTCAGCCTTTACTCTCACGAGGACATCAACCAGCCGGGCAGAGGCTCCTTCCCCATTAAGGGACCGGACATTCCAGGTGCATGCCCTCAATTCGTTATCCTTATTTCGTTTGCAGGGGTCGTCATCAGTAAAGGTAGTTCTCATCCGAGGCTTTGTAAGTATTTTCATTGGGGAGGATTTTTAAGTGGCGGGTCCCAAACCCAGCGCACAACCAGCTATCCTGGAGTGCTTCGCCTTCTCACGTTAGCTCACTCCTGAACGGATGTTCGGAAGCTACCCAGAGGATACTTGGGCTAATCCCGGATGTTGTGAGCTGCTTGAACCATATGCAGAAGAATCGTCCTGGCCACCCCCAAGTGAATAGCGGTCAGTAACTTTCCCCATTTGCCTGGACTTCTACACATGGAACCATCCTCCTCCAGGTAAACTTTACGCATTCTAAAAACGTTAATACTCGTATCTCCAAAACTACTTGGCCGTTTACAAAGCCAAGTACATCATTGGAAAGGTAGTCAAAGAAACGTAAATAATAGTAATAATAAATGAAATACATAAACAATTTTTCTTCGAAAATTTGCCGTGCTTGCATAATGTTAATATATATAGTTTCATTTAAAAATACAGAATTCCCTCTTATTTTATTTACCATTTGTCCACTTTGATTTCGAAATATACCCCTCATTGAACCAACTCCAGCTATGCTGTCCACATTTTGATGAAGTCTATTGCTAGAGAAGAAAAAGAACGAGATACTTGATACAAAAATACTGTGGAGAGAGTAGGCAGAGTCGGACTGATGACGTTTTTTAAGCGCAGCCGCGACAGCATAAGGCGTAGTATAGAGCTCCATTTTTATGCCCGTATTCTGTGCTTTTCAAATTATCCATTGGTAAACTGGGCTATTTGCATTTTAAACTTTTTGTTTCTTTTTTACTAAAATGGAAGAAAGGGCAAGGCAAAAAGCAAGGTCCGCAACAAAAATTACTTAACAGCTGTGGAAGATTTATTGTCAGAACGTGTGATAAAGCATTGAAAGGTCACCATGGCTATCTCTACTGCTAGCAAGCGATAAATTCTGCAGTCACAGGCAAGTTTAAAACAAAATTGTTAATAATGTGTTGTGTACACGTACACTGACCTAATAGATACAAAAAAAGTTCAATAGGTACAAAATTATGATGATCACTTAAGAAGCACAGCAACCAAATGGTTACATGGCGAAATGCGTTTTCTTCAATCGTTTTTTTAGAACTTGGGACTGCTGTTAGAAGAACCGATATCTATCATCCGATATTTTCTATTCAAAGTAGGAGTACAACTCGGAGAACTGAATGAAACTCCTTGGATCGCGGATTAATGTATCACATATTATTCCTTCCAAATTTATGTTGGTCCATTTACAAATTGAAAATTTTCAAATTATTTCCCTTCAAGATCAAAAAATACATTTTGAGTTTGACCTTGCTAAATTTTATTTTTGAGATAAACTCCCACTTTAGTGGACACTCTCTCCTTTGGCCGCACATACTCAAAAATATAATTTAATCGCTTGCATTGGCATTTGCGTAGATGTGCTAATTTGTGAAGAAAGCCTGTGAAGTGCGGAGTATCAGTCAAATCTGAAAATATTTTATGTTTGTACTTTCAACTGGCGCATACGAAATAATGATTTTAACGGTACTTATGCAAACGAAAATACATACATATCGATGGCTTAATATAGAAAAGGCGTATCTACATTTTTTTCGAAATCGCGTTTTTAATGTATTCTGGTAGACCACTGTCAAATACACCTCCCCTTAAAAAATTAGCGGACTATGATCGCAAATAACGGATTTATAGTGTATATAAAAAAAGCCCTAACTCATTCGAAGTTTTTTTTTGAAAGAAAAAAGCCCTAAGTCATTTAAAGTTGAATTTAAAATAGACACACAATCAAAGCTATAACAGAAATTGGTTTTTGCTTGGCGAATTTTTTTGTTCCAAAAAGGAAAAATACTGCAAACAAATCCGAATGGAAACAAAATGTAAATAAAAACAAAAGAATGGAAGGCGTGGAATATTTGGGTATATCAAAAAAACAACTTTATCAATAACCTTCTAGGCAATTAGGAGAGCTATTTTCATCACGATTTTGTGTAAAAAGTGCGGTGAGAAAGTGTTCGACGTTTAATGAGTCCACCCGAAAAGAAATTTTTAGTTTGCTTTGGGAGATGTCCAGGGAGCAAAAGAGGCAATATGTTGCAGGTCTTACAAGCTTTTCTGAAACAAAACGGAAAACGTCTGAAAATTCGAGACGGAATCAGTCCATATCATATTTCTTGAGTCATAATTCAAAGCGATTACGAGTGTGCCGTGAAATGTTTTATTCAACACTAGGAGTAAAGGAAAAGATGGTTCGAAATTGGATTAGCAGTGGCGGTAAACACGGTACTCAATGCAGTCTCTATAAAGCTTTAATTTTGCGCAAAAATGCTAAGCGATCATCAGCTATAGGTCAGCGCAACAAAAACCGACGTGACTTTCTAAAAAATGGCTAGAGGAGTTGGCAAAAATGGAGTCACATTATTGTCGAAAAGATAGCAAAAAGTTTTACTTCGAATCGGAGTTTTCCTCATATCAGGAGATTTACAAGCTTTATGTCAACGAGTGTGAATCCGAAAAAGAAAATGGAAGCCTAAAATTGTCGTACCCAATATTTACGCAATTAAGAAAGGAATTAAATTATTCTATTTTTAAGCCAAGAAAAGATCAGTGCAATTTATGCGTATCACATAAAGCTAATAATGTTTCCGATGAGCAATACGAAAAACATAGAGAAGAAATCGGAAAAATGCGTGTAGAAAAGCAAAACGATATCAAAAATGCTAACGATCCATGCTCGATCGCCTGGAACCCATCACATTTTTATTTACTCGAATGGTTGCTTTCACCAAAACCGAAATACTGTTTTGTCTAACGCCTTGTTGAATTTTTCAAAGGAAACCGAAATAACAATTGAACAGAAGTTTTTAAAAAGTGGTCATACGCAAATGGAATGTGATGCAACGCATTCCCTTATAGAGAGAAAAATAAATAAAAAAACAAATAAACCTGCCGTATCAATTTGTTCAACTCATTAAGAAAGCTAGAAAAGTTCCAGCACCTCTACAAGTGCACCATTTGCGTTATGATTATTTTTTAAATTTCGAAAATATTTCAAAGATATACACATCAATACGATTAGGTGAATATTGCACACTGAAACAACTCTTTAGATATATATACTTAAGCTTTTCTTAAATTACAGGCAGGGACATTGGAGATCATACAGTAAGCATGCTTCGAGCCTTGGCGTATGGCTCGTCAGGATCAATTTATTTTAAAACCAATGTAACAGATGAATATCAGTTACTCCCACAGAGATCGAAGTTTCCGATTAAAAATGTGTCCCCCGATTGTCTTTATAAAGAGAAAATAGACATATCTAAAAAAAAGTGGGACCATTTGCAAGATCCTAAAAAATTTCTTCCAGCAGATTGCCACCATTTTTATAATAATATAATTTACCTTATAAAACCTAATTTGTTCTCAGTATAATAACATCTGCCTTAAAATATGTATTTTAGTTTTAATTATTTATTTATTTTACTTCAAACATGAACTATTATAATAGTTTGTCCGAATTTTAACTTACACCAAAAAGCCCTAACTTAAATTTATTTTCAAGAAAAATAATAACAAAAAGGCCTATCTCAAATATCTTCAAAGAAATTAAAAATAATAACAAAATTATACCAGAATTGAATTTGTTACCTGTTTTGAATAAAAATTGCAATAGAAATGTTTTTTGCATCTCAAGTTTTTAAGGTTTTATTCAGTTTTTTCCTTCTCCTGAAAACTAACGAAAAGTGTAGATATCTTTTTCTATATTAAGCCATCGATATGTAGCCCTCGTAAATAATTTTGAAACTAAATGACTGTAGTTGAGGTTGCAGTAGCCCCTTCGACCAGTAGTTAAATGGCAGTGATGTGGAGATCAGATAAATATCATCGGCTCCAATTTCGTTTTCGCTGAGGTGTCACAACTTTTCTTCCTTGCAAAGTACACGCGCGAATTTTTTTATACGGAAGAAAAAGCGTAGCACCTTTAACACAAAAAAAAACCAAAAATCAACGGTATTTTGTAGTCACTTGAAACTTGCACTAGGTTGTATTAAAATTCAATAGGTTTAAAACTGCATGCTTAGGAAATTCTAAAAATTCTGGTTCCGAAGTCTTATTGAAATTATGAAAAATTTAATTGAGTTAGAAACTTTATAAACAGTATCAGCCATTGGTTACAGAAAATATTTTTTAATATATAAGTTTATGAAGTTAGCCTATGTAATATTTCGCGTTTTTTAAATGTAGCGAAATTTCACCAGATGAGTTCTATACATCTTTATGGGTGTTTGGCTGAACTCCTCCTCCTATTTGAAGCGTGCTACTTGATGTTGTTTCACAAATGGAGGTACCTTAAGTTTTGAGCTGACTCCGAACAGCAGATGGTTTTTATGAAGAGTTTTTTTCAGTTTGGCAGAAATACACTCGCAGGTTTGCCATTGCTTGCCGAGGGGCGACCGTTATTAGAAACCACTTTTTCTACCTATTATTTGATTTTTGAACTATGAAGCGGGGGGTCATCTTTTGATCCTACTGCCACATCTACGCCATCAAGTACTATCATATTTTTCTTCTTAGCCAACCACCAAATTTGAATCCGAAAGCTTTTACACTTCTGTTTACAAAAATACAATATCTGAAACAATTGCTTATTGTAAATAAACTTCATTTTCAATCTTACAATCTGCAGAATATATTTGATGTTGATTATTTCGCACAACTGCAGCTCGTCAAAGACAACTAACACATTTATGTAGGTATGATTTGGTAATATTTAAAAAATGTTATGGTAAGTTCAAAAGTCTATAGGTTAACAACCAGCTGTTGGAAAACAAAAACAAATATTAATATGTTGCTTTATATTTGGAGGATCTATTTGGTCAAAAGAGCAAACGATTTGTTGTTTGTAATACTTGAAAATAGAGGTTTTGACCAAAAATGTATCCATTTCACCCATAGTGCATACGAATTTGAGACATTTGATTTTAGTCACAATCACACGCACATTTAACATGTAACTTTTGAAAGCATAGCTGTGAACTCATACATATGAACATACGTACATACAAGTAAATGCACACAAGCGGCCGGCACAGTCCATGCGGTGTCTATTTATTTGCTGAGGTATTTGTGGCCAAGCCATTGTTGAGTTTCGTTTGAAGCCAAATTTACAATTCAGTTGTTGTCGCGGTTTTGAAGCTATCGGTCATAGCGGCGGGAAAGTAGAAACCAGAAATCATTGGCAGTTCATACGCCTATTCGAAAGAAGCTAGAAATTTTACTTGCAGTCTATTCCTTCTACGGAAAATATTTAACTTTTCTTTATATATATATATAAATATATACAAGTAAATACATACATACATAAATATATAAAAACAAAAAATGGTATATAAAACCAATATTGGACAATAACTTAATGATAGGCAACCATTTGGTTGGAATAATTGACGCGTATAAAATTATGTATGTATGAACGTAAAAATTTGAAAGTATAAGCAACGTATTTGCCAGTTGTGGTTGTCTTTCATTTTTAGCTTTGTGATTAAAATTTCTCGCGTGAAACGAACCTAACAGAGCTACAAACAAGCAATCTAAAAGAAGGCGACAACAGAAGTAAAAAGCATTAAAATGTTTAGACCCACTTCAACGGATCCGTCGCGGCTTCTTCATATGGAAAATCCTCTGTATGCAATTTGCCAATTTATCTGGGACTTGCTGGTGTTTTTCGTCAAGACTACTTTCTATACAATGGAGTCCATTTACTACTCGTTGCTACCGAATCGATTCAGAAAAATGAAGGTGTGTATAAGCATTTTTAGGCGAATTGATTAAAAATTTATACAAAAGAATTGAGACACGAACTCACTGAACTCAAGTTATAGAACGGTTGGTTACATTGCACTCGCATATTTCTAAAAGGAAATCATTACACCAAGGGCGGAATACAAGTATTTCATTCATGTCAATACCCAAGTGAATGTTTTAGTCAAAGCTATATCGAAAGTCAGGGATGTACGCATATGTATTAGCGGTAAGGCTACGAGATATTTTAGTGTAATCCCAGGAAATTGCTGAAATTTATAGATAATTTGGGTCAAAACAGCACAAACAAGTCTTGAAGTCAAAATGCGAAAGTCGTTCACAGGTTAAAATGATTAGGCAAAAAAAAGTATTCTCTTTTAACATTTTTTGACGGTTACATTGCTTTTTGAAGTCCAAGTCGTTCGCCGTTTGGCGTTTGTTTGTTTTTGGGGCCGAGCGAAAAAAACAGCTAAAAGATAGAAAAAGTTATTTCTAATAGCAAACACCTAACAAAAGTGTACACGCTAATTATTATTTTTTTAATAATAATTTGTTCGTATTGCTGCCAGCTAATGTTAAAAATTAATTTTTATTAATTATTACTATTTTTTCCACTTAATACCACTGATAATAGCTAAGCATACAAAAGTAGAGTCTTCTAATCGTCATCTATACTTATTGGTCCTTAATGGCCAAATAACTCGCCGACAAAAAGCACCATTTTGTAAGTATGTATGTATCTGTGCGTGTGTTGCACATGTTTTTGAATTAGCATTATTGCGCTCTCATATTTGTGTATTTCATGGCAAAATACAAAAATTTCGCCTGCGGATGAATGTGAGCTAATCCCGGAATTACCGGTACTTACAACCAACGAGATCCCGGGCTTGGCAACGCTAATGTATATATATACGTGTGTCACAGTTTTTTGATTTTGGCTGTTTTATAGCATTTGCATTATATTATATATATAAATATTTATGTGATTTTTAGTGCAAAGATAAGCCTAACAGTTTAACGATCTTAATTCAGTAGAAGCCCTAACAGCTTCGAATCCGAATGCAATCAGACAAAGTACGTGCATGTACGTTTGTATGCCCATACTTCTGTTCGCATGTCTTACCTTAATCTTTAGATGTTGGGCAAACTTCACACTCAAAATGAATTAATATTCAAAAGATGCCGAAGTGAGCGAAATCATTTATACAAATTTCTATGCATTCATTTTCATAAATATGTAATTTTATATATTTATATGTATATTCGTGTATATATGATTCCATTCCAATAAAAATTCAAATGGAAGTTCATAAATATATAAATACATATATACATATATACAAATATACATATGTACATAAAAGGTAAAACAATAGAATTACTTTGTTTCCGTATTTATCGACAAAAAATTCGAAATATCGACAAATAATATGTAAATTAATCACCCAATTCTGATTTTGAATAACTTTTTATTAAATAAAATAACTATTTTGAGTGATAGAAATCTTTATTTTGACTCTTACGCGCGCCATTGCTTGTCTGTTTGTATACTGCAGCTGTCTAGTTCACAAATGTGAAATATGATTAATGAGAAATTATAAATCTTCCGATCGGGTAACAGTTTTGCGCCACCTTGTGCATATTTAAGAGATGTAGCTTGACGCACATGTGTCACGTTTATTTTGACTGCGTCGTTTGGCTGTAATGAGACGAAACGGTAAACAACCAGTGCAAACATTCGTACGTTTTTCACGCTTGTAGCTCATCAAGTCTGCGTTCACTTTACAAATATTTTTAAGTGGATTAAAAAGTCAATATAAATCTAAAGTTCAAAACATACATAACGGTAAGTAATTGCAGCAACTTGTAAATATATGAAAGTGAAGAATCTCGTTTTTCTTTTTTTGCTTTTGTAACTTAAGAATGCAATGAAGAAATAATAATAATAGAATAATAATAAGAAATAATAATGGATGAATAAACAAAATATGTTTAGAACTGTAACAAAATATGTTTTTAAACAACAAAAAGATTTGTTAAGTGAACGCAGACTTTATGGGATACTAGCGAAAACCCGCCCGTTCCGCTGGTCGTCTTTAAAAAAATCTTGATTAATTAATTAAATTAAGCCGAAAAATACTTTGTGTTTTTTATAAAAATTCTCGCGCATGAATTTCATTACTTTCAAAGTTTTAAATAGTAGTAGCAATTAAAAAACGTTTGATGTGATTTACTTTATTACTTTTTTATTGTAATGCTCTTTGGTATACAATATTCTTCGTTTTTCCATGCGTTGTTGAATAAATGAACAATACCGATGGCTTACCAACTCTTGAGCATGAAACATAAAGTTGGCCATGAGAAAAACATGGGTATTCTAAATCAATACCACAAATTGATAAAGTTTGGCCTTGTGACTTATTAATAGTAATCGCGAATGCAAGGCGAACAGGAAATTTAAGACATTTGAATTCAAACGGCATATCCGATGGTATCATTGGTATTCGCGGTATTAAAACGTCTTCACCAGAGTATTTTCCATTCAAAATTGTTGCTTCAATGACGTTATTCATCAATCTCTTAACTGTTAATCGAGTGCCATTACATAGTCGTGGTTGATTTATGTTTCTCAACATAATAATCGGTTCTCCTATTTTCAAGTTTAGCATGTGTGGCGGTAATCCAGGTAAATCAAAGGAATTCAAAAATTCAGTGGGATAATTTACAATATCATCTTGATTTGTAACAGTGTCAACGGATCGATATGTTTGTTCTGGACTTGGTATGTTAGCCAAAATAGCCGCATTCATTTCATTCACATCTTTATTTTTGCCAGCCATGATGGCTCGTTCACTAAGCCAATCATGATTTTTGTAATTTTGAGGCAAATTTTTGAAAATACTTTGAATTAACTGTTCTTTCGTTTGACTTATTTGACAAAAGTTTGGTTGTAAAGTTATTAAGCCAGTTAAATTATCGACAGGAACTTTACCATTTCCAATATCCAATAATTGCTGTGAAAATTCAGCAGCTGATGGATCATTTTGCATAAGAACACGTACATTTGTAGTTAGTTTGAGTGTTTGAACATGTCTCCACAAATATGATGATTTCAAACATGCAACCAATCCATCTGCTAAAGTTGCTCGAGGAATAACAGGCAGTGTTTGCCTAAAATCACCTGCTAAGGCATGACCAAACATTTCATTTTTACTACGTAAATCTCGTAATGTCCTATCAAGGGC
The DNA here is from genome assembly GCF_028408465.1 of Anastrepha ludens. NCBI lineage: Eukaryota > Metazoa > Arthropoda > Insecta > Diptera > Tephritidae > Anastrepha > Anastrepha ludens. The sequence goes on from NC_071501.1 coordinate 127,462,923, forward strand.
TTCCAGTGACTTTTTATGTGCCATCGTGCACTCATCCCATACATTACGTGTGCGAAAAAGCGGAGAACGAGAAGAGAACTGTTCTATTCCCCCCGCTTTAACCCAGCTATGTGTTCAGGTGCAAATGACTTTTTTGCGTGAAGTCTCATATAAAATAAGTTCTATTTACTCTTCTTAAATTTATATAAACTTTTCCAGGCGAAGTAAAAAAACTGACATATATTTCCTTCAACCCTATATTTGTGAAGGTAATACGTAAATATATGAATAATATAGGTAATATCTCATATTAGCATAACCTTTCTGCAAAAAATTAAGGAAACGATCACCAATCACGCCGGCAATGATACAATGAATTTTTCACTATAACTGACTTCAAATTAACGTTTATATAATAAGCGTATATGTAACATTTTAAATTTTTTTTAGAATTTTTTTTTTTAATGTTTAATAATAAGTGGTCTTCCTCTTCCTCTTCCTCTTCCTGTAGCTATTCCTTTTCCTCTTCCATCTCTAGCTCCATCTCCTCTCTTTATCCCGGAAACGGGCAGTAAAAATGACTTCACTTAAAAGCTTTCATCAACAGCTTCCATCTGATACCCATATTGTACAAACACATCCCTGGTACCTCAGAGATCTAAAAAATACTCTGTATTAAAGCACTCATCAGTAGCTTTGATTTGATACCCACAATGTAAAAACACATCCTAGGGTTACCCGGGTCCTCGTTTTGGTCTTCGGCAGCGCCACCTGGTGGCGAGTGGAATCAATAAGCATATTATACTAACCTTCACCGTGGAAAAATATATATATATACCAAATTTCAGGCCCAGACACACACGACCAAAATGTATTCAATTCTAATGAATGCTATGTGCGGTACAAAAAATACGTGCGGCAAATAGCAAAAACACACTCACTTAACCGACGCACCGCACACACACGCGTTATCGGATTTCAACCAAACTTCACAGAAACCTTTGCCAAAGCAACACCAACAATGTATGAAACTTTCATTGTTTTCCTTACTCGCGTTGCTGAGATTACCCCGGACAAATGCACCCTTTTTTCGGCTTAATTTATATATATATAGATGTATTTACCTTTTGTAAAAAATTAACATAACCTTAACATCAAACCTTAGCTATCTAAATCCTTCACGCAAAATTCAATCAAATGCTTATATGAACTGGGTGCATTTTATTTTACATGAATTCATACATAACTTTGGTTTTTATGTTTTCCTTTGCTAAAGGTTGCCAAATTTTTCCATTTCAGTTTAAAAAAAAATCACTACAGAAATCTATAATTTAATAAAAAAAGGTACATATATATTTTCTGAAATATGCAGCATTTCTTAGAGCAATTATACCAGTAGTCAAATTTTACTGTCAAAATTTTGCTCAAGCGCTTGCAGAAACTGCTATTCCTCGTTACATTGGCATGTAAAAACGAAACTGAACTCCTATAAGCATAAAAATGTTCATACATACTCAAATATATACCAGTGCTCTCAATTTTGTTGGTGCATTTTCGAACAGCCCGGCCAAATGAACAACGAATACCCACACCTGTGCGATGCTCGTTCCTAGAAAATTTTCGAGTGCATCGAACTTGTTCGCGTAATTTGGGCAAAACCTTTGTTTAATTATTTAATTTGTCACCATGTAATTAATTTTTTTGTCAGCATGTTTTTAGTTTGACAAACTATTTTTACTATACCTACTATCGTCGTACAAAAACTAAAATTCGTAATTCATTACCTACTTGTGAAACCGCTTCAAAACTATTTTGTTAGGGTAATTAATGAAAATAAAAATACTGCTGTTTAACCGTACAAAATGTGAATATTCAAATGTATGATAATATGTATATGTATGTACGTATGTATGTATGCACACATTTATTGGAAGCTTAAGTTTGTACTTTATGTTTCAGATGCCAGACCAGAAAGTAATCATGTCTCTTTAGAGAACTTAAATTGTAATTGAGCTTTTGCCAAAAGCTTTTTGTATATACTTACCGCAGAGTTAAGATCAGGAGTTTTTCATCTTCGGCCCTTTCTTATTGATCTACCTATGCGTTTAGATACTCGTACATAACTTCTTCTTAATAGGCGCGATAACCGTTTACGCGATTTTGGCCGAGTTTAACGAAGCACGCCGGTCATTTCTTTCTCGTGCTAACCGACGCCAGTTGCACACCAAGTGAAGCCAACTCCTTCTTCACCTGATCTTTCCAACGCAGAGGAGGCCTTCCTCTTCCTCTGCTACCACCAGGTGGTACCGCATCATATACTTTCAGAGCCGGAGTGTTGTATCCATTCGGACGACATGACCCAGGAAGCGTAGCCGCTGGATCTTTATTCGCTGCGCTATGTCTATGTCGTCGTAAAACTCATACAGCTCATCGTTCCATCGCCTGCGATATTCGCCGTTGCCAACGTGCAAAGGCCCAAAAATGTTCCGCAGAATCTTTCTCTCAAACAGTCCAATCGTCGCTTCATCAGATGTTGTCATCGTCCACGCTTCTGCGCCATACGTTAAGACGGGCATGATGAGAGCCTTGTAAAGTGTTAGTTTTGTTCGTCGGCAGAGGACTTTACTACTCATTTGTCTACTTAGTCCAAAGTAGCACTTGTTGGCAAGAGAGATTCTACGTTGGATTTCAAGGCTGACATTGTTATCGGTGTTAATCCTGGCTCCTAAATAAACGAAATTATAACTGTCAACAGTGACGTAGGTGCCGATACGCGAGTGCGCAGACTTTTTGTTTAAAGACAGGAAGTACCTCGTTTTGTCCTCGTTCACCACCACACCCATTCGCTTTGCCTCTTTATTTAGTTTGGAGAAGGCAGAAGCAACAGCGGGGTTGTTAAGGCCGATGATGTCAATATCATCGGTATACGCCAACAATTTTACGCCCTTATAAAAAACCGTACTTACCTACTTATACATTTATTCGACATCAACTTCAGAAAATCATTTTTTTTTACCTACATATTTTGTCTACGCTAAGCCGGTTACACGAGGGTTGCCTTTTATATTTTCACAGTCAAATAATGAAAATTACTTTATTGATTTTCAAAATATTCTCATTGGCAGTCAATAACTTCGGCATTCGCTTGAACTTTGCCACTCAGAAGTGGTTACCTCTAAAACGAGCTGATTAAAGGCTTCAACAGCTGTGTCTGGTGTTGAGAAACGTTGACCTTGGCATATAATTTTTGAGGTATAGAATTTTAAATTGAAATAAAACAACGAAAATTCCAATTGATTGGTAATTTTTATTATTTTTTTGTAGAATTATTCATGGCATTTTTTTTTTTAAAGATAACTCCTTTCAAATGCTAGCCGCAACTGCGCCGTAATTCGGCCATCCTTAAACAACAATTTTGAATCACTCGCTGGAGGACTTCGGTCAGTAGCTGGTATCTCTTGAATAACTTCAGTAATGTTGGCTTCCAATATCTCAATCGAAGCTGGTTCATCCACAAAGCATTTAGACTTTACATGCCCCCTGAAATAAAAGGGATGAAAGGTGTAATATCACACGATATTGGTGGTCAATCCACTGGTCCGACACGAGCGATAAATTACTCACCGAGAGGACGACGCAGTAAATTCATTGTTTCACGGTCTGTATGGCAAGTAGCACCGTCTTGTTGGAACCAAAGGTTGGAGAGATCACGGACTTCAATTTCTGGCATCGAAAAATCGTTTATCATGGCGCCATAGTTTTTGCCATTCACTATTACATTGGCGTCAGCCTCGTCTTTGAAGAGATATGAGCCGATGATTCCTCCAGCCCATAGGACGCACCAAATGGTTGTTTTCAATGGATGCAATGGCCGTTCTTGAATGGCTTCGGGTTGCTCTTCAGCCCAAATACGGTTCATCGCTGAACACCAAAGTTGGCCTGAGCACGCGATGAACACTTTCCACAGATCGTCGGTTTTCGTAATACAGTTATACGATTTGTAAACGTTATTGAGGCGTAAGCCTTTTTATGATGAAATGTCAATGAATAGTAAAAAAAATTATGTATTTAGTCTGACAGTAGTCGGGCGTGATCTGCCAAAAAAACCTCTATTTGCGAAAGTACCTCCAATCTGATCACTCTTACTAAGAAAATTAGAATTCCGAATACTTTTGTGAGGCGCTGTATGTACAAAAACCTACATAATTATCCACGAAGAAAAAAGTCTGGAAGTTTTAGAGGCCAAAAAGGGTGACAGATGCTTTGATACGAATAATATGTACGAATACGTCTGTCAAAACGAATACATTTCGTTAATTGCCACAAAGCTGACGTGCAAAACGCGGGAGCATGCTACAATAAACACTTACCGTATTTAAACAAATCAGCAATTTTGTAGTAGCGGTAAATCTTTCTTTGCATACATATGTATGTGGGTGTTAATTTATTTACAAATTTATTGCAGGAAACATTGAAGGGGGTCATAGGGTACACCAGAAAGTACCGGGAATATTTAAATAAACCAAAACAGAGTTAACTTTCAGGCAAATTTATTTTATCTCCTTCAAAATATGACCCGTCTGAAGTAACACACATGTGCCAACGTTTAACCCAATCCTCCATGCACCCCTGATACCCCGACGAAGGGATGGTCTTCAGCTCTTTCGTCGTATTTTCTTTGATCTTCTATATCGACTAAAATCTCCTTCCACGAAGTGGTAACTTCAACATGGGAAACAAAGAGAAGTCACACGGGGCCATATTAGGTAAATACGGTGCTTGCACGATGGTATTTACTTGGTGTTTGGTCAATCCTGCAAAATCCAAGAATTATTTGCCCACATTTCCAGCCGGCCAGGCAGACACTAATGATCCGATGGCGCTAAAAAGTGATAGATGTGTGTCTTATAGTCCTACCAACATAAGGCAAAAATATAGACCGGTTCCCACGTGCGCGGTTCGTTTAAATTAAACATTCCCGATACTTTTTGGTCATAGGGTATAAAAAAGAAATGAAGCAGATAGTTTCAGACAGTAAGTTAGTGTTAACTGAACTCAGTTGCTGTAAAAAGAGCTGTTAATGACATAAACAAACAAAGTTACTTCATTATTTATTTTATTCTCCATTTTACAGTCGCTCTTATTTATGACGTTTCCATTCATTTTGTTAACGAGAACTGTATTCGTTGTCGAAATGTTTAACTTATAAACTAGAAAAATCGCACCAAATATTTTCAATAATTTCAAACCGCGGATTAAGTATGAATAATGATCATTAACTATTTACTTGCTAATTTGTGTTATATTTCCGTTTCTCTACACTTTCTTTATTTCGCTCTTTGTGCGTAAATTCTCAAATTTCCTATTCTTCTATCTGATAGTACCAGCTAGATTCGTAAAGCAGAAAGCCCATTCTGTCAATAAAATATCGGGAATTGTTCATTTAAAAAGCGCGCGACATATGTGTACTAAATTGTTTTTTGCTGTCGCATAGTGTCCTCTATAGTGTCGCAGAGTTTGAACGTGATCTGTCAATTAGCTTGTTTTTGGCGTTTAATTAAATCCGTCAACCGCAGGTGTGCCCTGCGATTTTCACCATGGATAAAAATATCGAACAAAGAATTCGTCTTGAATTTGGTGTTTTGAACGGGATTTTGTTTGCCTAAGCGTTGAAAATGTCGCAGAAAGCCTATGGCGAGTGTGCTTTATCAAAACAACGGGTATACGAGTGGTATAAGGCTTTTGCCGATCTGGTCGATTAAAAGTCGACAAAATCAAGGAAATGGTGCTGGAAAACCATCATTTAAGTTTGAGGGAGGTAGCTCGTGACCTTAGCGTGTCTCACGAATCAATTCCCAACATTTTACGCCATCAATTGGGCATAAGACGCGTGGCTGCTCGGCTCGTTCCAAGATAGTTGCATTCCTTTAAAAAAATTCATCGGAAGAAGGTGGCTGAAGACATGCTTGAGCAAGTGAATTCGGACCCAATGTTTATCCAGCGCATTACAACAGGTGATGAGACGTGGGTATATGAGTTTGACATGCAAACCGGTCAACAGGCGGCTGAATGGCGCTATCCACATGAGCCGAAACCTAAAAAACCACGTCAAAGTCGATCAAAAGGGAAAGTCATGCTACTCGTTTTCTTTGATTATCATGGTGTTGTGCACTCGGAATTCGTTCTAAATGGTTTTACGGTAAATAAAGAATATTTTTTGGAATTTATGCGACGTTTGAGAAAGAATGTGCGTAGGAAACGGCCCAATTTATGGAAAGAAAACTTATGGATCTTGCACCATGATAACGCACCGTTTTACAAGGCTCATATTGTAAAGTGTTCACCAAAATCTCGACAAAAATCATCGAACATCCACCGTATTCACCGGACTTAGCCCCTTGTGACTTTTTCCTTTTCACAAAACTTAAACTACTACTCCGCGGACGCCGCTTTGAGTCGATAGAGGCCATTAAGAAGAATTCGCTGAAGGAGCTGAAGAAGGTCTCTTCAAACGCGTTTAAAAGGTGCTTTAATGACTGGACTAATCGTTGGTATATGTGTATTGCTTCGAATGGAGCCTATTTTGAATGTATGCGATAAAATCAATTTTAATGATTAAACAATTATTTTGCGTTTTACTGAACAATTCCCGGTACTTTTCTTACAGAATGTACATACGCATTATGTCGCACCTGCGTATGGCGAAATAGAGATTTTTATGTACATATACGAGTGTATCGACATTAATCTATTTCGGCGGCCGCCGTAGCAGAATGGGTTGGTGTGTGACTACCATTCGGAATTCGGAGAACGTAGGTCCGAATATCCGTGCATAAAACAACAAAATGAAGCATAGGTTGTTTCTAATAGCAGGCAATGACAAAATCTTCGAGTGTATTTCTGCCATGAAAAAGCTCCCTATACAAAACATTTGACGTTCGGAGTAGACTTAAAACTGTATGTCTCCATTTGTGGAACAACATCAAGACGCACGCCGCAAATAGAAGGAGGAGCTCAGCCAAACACCTAACATAAGTGTACGCCCCAATAGTACACAGCTCTTTTCAAAGGCATTTTAAAAACCCAAAATATTGAGAAAACAAAATAAGAAAGGCGCTAGACGTCTAAATAAATATTTCGGGTCATAGGTGTATTATCGTCGTAAACAAAAAACTTTTTGCAGTTTACTCAAAATTATTTCTTTTACATATTTTTATAGTTCTTTGCAATTTCCAACTCGTGATTTGTTGAAGTACAAAATAACCAAATAATGATGATACGTTGCCTTCGTATGTATTGATATACGAAAACAAAACAATATACCAGCAAATGCAATAGTTCGCATACGAATATACGAATATAAATTACTTATCACGCATGCGTGTCACATACGTAATGGTCGTTGGTAGATTTCATTCGCCTTTCGAATGGGCGCCTTCAACTTAAATATCGCTTCACAGGTCATATATTTGTATGTATGTGCATATGTATGTACGCAATTCTTGGGATCGGGAACTACGACGGAGTGAGCGCACGTTCTCGCGATAGTTAGATTCACATTGGTCGTATTATCCAGAGTTATTGACATCTATTGAGAATTCAGCTACTGAATCTCCAACTGATGCAGTTTAAGTATGGATGTACATATGTATATATGTATGTACTTTGCCGACATGGCTCATTTTCAAATATGCTTATTAACACCAACACACTAAATATTTACCTCACCTATACTCTTACATATATACATATGTACGTATTTGTACTCGTATATGAACACATTTGAACAAGTATGCGTATTAACAACTTTCACTTTTCATCATGCAAATTTTTATACACACAGGCATCAATCAAATATTATCACATATGTGAATATATGCAAAACTGTTAGTAGTTTGTAATATACATACATACGAATTCATTTATGCGTTTTATTGTAATTTGAATTGACGCATGCATATATGTATCTACATACTTACATATGCATATGTATGTATGTATTGACACGATTTTTTTCAATTTCTATACGTAGGACATTTCGGGACAAGTTGTGTTAATCACCGGGGGTGGAGGTGGAGTAGGACGATTGTTGGCGCTGAATTTTGCCAAAATGAATGCTCGTGTCGTCATCTGGGACATTAATTTAGAAGGTATGCATGCTCTTAGTAACGTAGTGGCACAGTGTTTAACCACAAACATTTTGACTTTTACAACCATTACTTCCCTCTTTCCATAGCCATCAAAACCACTACTGATTTGCTCGCCCGTAATGGATACACTTGCAAAGGATACGTTGTTGATATATCGGACCGCGATCAAGTATACGAGCGCGCTGCACAAACCATCAACGAAGTGGGTAATGTCTCAATTCTGTGCAATAACGCTGGAGTCGTATGTTGCCGCCCATTCTGGGATCTTCCGGACCGCGTCATACAGAACACCTATAACATTAACATTATTTCTCACTATTGGACTGTAAAAGCTTTTTTGCCTTATATGATGCAAAATAACCATGGCCACATTGTGACAGTCGGTTCAGTGACTGGTATGTTAGGTACTTATGGGTGCAGTGATTACAGTGCAACGAAATTTGCCTGCATCGGATTCCATGAAAGCTTATTGACCGATTTGAAGACACATGGCTACGATCGTATTCACATGACTTTGATTTGTCCATATTACATTAATACCGGAATGTTCTCTGGTGTACGACCGCGCATGTTTCCAATGTTGGAGCCTCAGTATGTAGCTGACCGCATACTAGAAGCAATTCGAAAGAACGAAGTGTGGTGTGTGCTTCCCAACTCAATACGCACATTCACCCCACTCAAATGGTGAGTATGTGTGTGTATTTATGTCTCCTAAACACTTAAATGCGTATGTATATACTTATATATTTTTAACAGTATTTTACCTGCAAAAGTGTGCTGGGAACTTATGTCGAGAGTTATCCGTGGCCCCGAGTCGATGATGATGTTTCAAGGTCGTGGCAGAGTACCCGCTGGTTAAGCTTTTTTCGGAATTATTTACATAATTCATATAAATATACTTAAATTTGAATGTAACTTTAACTTAATTATAATTATATTTTTTTATTTCAACATAAAATTTAGTCCCATGCATTTTTTACCCGACTAACATAATTTATACTTCGTATCAGTTTTTCTCTCACTTCGCCGATCGGTTTCAAATATGGCGAATTCTCACTTGCCGATGTCATCGCAGAAAGTGTTGCTTTTTTGTAAGTTGCGTTAATCGATTCGACTAATAATTAACATTTACGTAATTTTCAGCTTTCTTTTTAGCAACATTTTGTTCTCGAGTTAGAGGTGACGCTGTGTTTTTGCTACATATTTCAGGATGGAAAAATTAGTTTTAAAAACAGACAAATTTTTAAAAACAAAACGCGGAATGAACAAATCTACTTACGCGTGTGCGAAGGGCAATAAAAGCATATGTCGAGAGCATAAAGACAAGGTTTAGTAAGCAGCACAAAGTTGAAGTTTGCAACAATTGCTTTTAAAACGAAATGGTATTATTTTTTAAGCGCCTTCTATATTTTTTAATTTATTGGGTTTTATATTTTCTAATGGAGAATTTTTTTATTTATGGTTTTTTTTACACCTGATCCCAAAAATTTTTCCTTGCTAAAGTATTTTTAAGAACGAATTTTTAAAATGTGAGTACTACCAAAAGGGCAAATATTTTATCCTATTATACTTAATAAAAATGAAATAAAAATAGGTATATTAAACTTCTGTTGATGATTGATGCCTACATACATAAGAACCGAAAAATTCGTGTTAATTGCGTGTTTGTCGAGTCGACTAAGAATGCATTCCACATAAAAAATAACACTAGTTCTCTAGAGCGCTTTATTCAGTTCTAAGATTTGTTAGTTGAATGAGCGCTGAAAGTCATAGCGACAGGAAGGCTTGGTATGTCTAGCTTAACGACTGTTGGTAGGACGCAGAGTTATTTTCAGAGACAGAAAGCCGTTATTAATTTGCCTGTAACACTCGGGTTTGCTGATAACGTATTTTGATAAAAAAAAGCTGATGATGAAAAAGAGGTTTGAACCAACAAATAACGTGCTTGAACTTACCTTCAAAACAGGCGTATGATAGCTAAATTTACTCCGATGGAAATATTTAGCATTGAATGGGTGTGTAAGACGGCAACGAAATAACATGGGCAGTGGCTGCGTTGATTTTCCGTTCATGACCAACACAATCTCAGTTTTTGTCGACCTCTGATGTAAATAAACCGGTTTAGAGGTTTTAAGCAACAACAAAAGACACGCCATTATTTTTGCTTTACTGCTGATGTCTTGTATATGCGCCTCAGTCTAGACTATTTTTTCGTACTTAATTGTTTCCTCCACAAATTTCAAAAAATTTCTCATCAAAATTTTCGAGTTTTTAGCAAGAATCTTTTCTGGATTTACAGTTTTATAAGGTATTTTAGTATAACAAAGTTTGAAGTATCACAAAAATTGCGTTGATTTCTGACAACTTTTTTCTTTACTGATATTGAAAATTTTCTTCTATATGAACTACAAGTTCCGAAATAACAATATTTTCAAATTCGTTAAATTGTTGAAATTGTCAAGAAATGCCACTTCACATAATCCAAAATTACATACACAGGAATGTTTTACGTGAGCTATTACAGCACGTAAATCGAGGGTAAAAGTCCAATATATGTATATCAAGGGGCAAAAAAAAGAATCCATTTGAAAAGAGTTTCAGACAAAACTTTTTTTATTGTTTGAATAATCAGTGCATACTATTATTGCCGAAAAATCGTACATTTATTTGCAGATTTCAAATATGTATACAAAATAAATCGGTCTTTAGCAAACAAAACAAAATAATGATCACTCGTTAAAACAAAGGATACCCATTCGTCCATCATAATTGAAAATATCTGTTGTAGCAGCATACGACAGTCGGTTCTACGTTACCGAAACAACCCGGATTTATATCCCGCCAAGGACTGTCACTAAGTATGGAGAATGTTATGCTGCTACAACAAAAATACCTGTCGCCACTATCGCTTTTTATATATGGTATCTTTCTCGATATTCATCCTTAATGCCCTATTAACAGCTTCTTCACATGGTCCAATCAACTCACATAATCAGCGGAGTCTAAAAATTAAACAACACTAAGTTTAAAGAGATCACTCCATAAAAAAGGATATTTATTTGTACCGAATGATCAGTAATTGATGATTCTTGCATTGACTTTAAGATGTCCCCATCTATAGGTCTCATCATAATTGAAAATACCTATCATTACTGTAATTTTTTATTGAACTTACTCTATAACCATCCGTTGGGCACTATTAGTAGCTTCTTCACATGGTCCAATCAACTCTTATAATCAGGGCAATCTAAAAATTAAACAACACTAAGTTTAAAGAGATCACTCCATAAAAAAGGATATTTATTTGTTCCGAATGATCAGTAATTGATGATTCTTGTATTGACTTTACGATGTCCCCATCTATAGGTTTCATCATAATTAAAAATACCTCTCGCCACTGTAATTTTTTATTGAACTTACCCTATAACCATCCGTAGGGCACTACTAGTAGCTTCTTCACATAGTCCAACTCACTCACATAATCAGCGGAATCTAAAAATTAAACAACACTAAGTTTAAAGAGATCACTCCTTAAAAAAGGATATTTATTTGTTCCGAATGATCAGTAATTGATGATTCTTGCATTGACTTTAAGATGTCCCCATCTATAGGGGAACTTACTCTATAACCATCCGTTGGGCACTATTAGTAGCTTCTTCACATGGTCCAATCAACTCTTATAATCAGGGCAATCTAAAAATTAAACAACACTAAGTTTAAAGAGATCACTCCATAAAAAAGGATATTTATTTGTTCCGAATGATCAGTAATTGATGATTCTTGTATTGACTTTACGATGTCCCCATCTATAGGTTTCATCATAATTAAAAATACCTCTCGCCACTGTAATTTTTTATTGAACTTACCCTATAACCATCCGTAGGGCACTACTAGTAGCTTCTTCACATAGTCCAACTCACTCACATAATCAGCGGAATCTAAAAATTAAACAACACTAAGTTTAAAGAGATCACTCCTTAAAAAAGGATATTTATTTGTTCCGAATGATCAGTAATTGATGATTCTTGCATTGACTTTAAGATGTCCCCATCTATAGGGGAACTTACTCTATAACCATCCGTTGGGCACTATTAGTAGCTTCTTCACATGGTCCAATCAACTCTTATAATCAGGGCAATCTAAAAATTAAACAACACTAAGTTTAAAGAGATCACTCCATAAAAAAGGATATTTATTTGTTCCGAATGATCAGTAATTGATGATTCTTGTATTGACTTTACGATGTCCCCATCTATAGGTTTCATCATAATTAAAAATACCTCTCGTCACTGTAATTTTTTATTGAACTTACCCTATAACCATCCGTAGGGCACTACTAGTAGCTTCTTCACATAGTCCAACTCACTCACATAATCAGCGGAATCTAAAAATTAAACAACACTAAGTTTAAAGAGATCACTCCTTAAAAAAGGATATTTATTTGTTCCGAATGATCAGTAATTGATGATTCTTGCATTGACTTTAAGATGTCCCCATCTATAGGTCTCATCATAATTGAAAATACCTATCATTACTGTAATTTTTTATTGAACTTACCCTATAACCATCCGTAGGGCACTACTAGTAGCTTCTTCACATAGTCCAACTCACTCACATAATCAGGGCAATCTAAAAAATAAACAATACTAAGTTTAAAGAGATCACTCCATTAAAAATGATATTTATTTGTTCCGAACGATCAGTAATTGATGAATCTTGCATTGACTTTAAGATGTCCCCATCTATAGATCTCATCATAATTGAAAATACCTATCATTACTGTAATTTTTTATTGAACTTACTCTATAACCATCCGTAGGGCACTACTAGTAGCTTCTTCACATGGTCCAATCAACTCTTATAATCAGGGCAATCTAAAAAATAAACAATACTAAGTTTAAAGAGGTCACTCCATTAAAAATGATATGTATGTAAGTATGGGCAATGTTTATACTGCTACAACAACAACATCAGGGCAATCTAAAAAATAAAGGCCAAGTTTAAGGGGATCACTCCATAAAAAAAGGATATTTATTTGTTCCGAATTATCAGTAATTGATGAATCTTGCATTGACTTTACGATGTTCCCATCTATAGGTCTCATCATAATTGAAAATACCTATCATTACTGTATTTTTTTATTGAACTTACTCTATAACCATCCGTAGGGCACTACTAGTAGCTTCTTCACATGGTACAATCAAGTCACATAATCAGGGTCATCTAAAAAATAAGCTAGCAGTATAGTTTCATACAAATTTAACATGCATAATTGACAAATTGTTGTTTTATTCAGTTCAGTTCATAGATTCAAAAACTAAATAAATAAAATATTTTGCCTTACTTTACTATTTTACCATAGCTGTTATACGACATCTTCCTCCAATTGAAAATTACAAATTTTATTTCTCAAACCAACATTTTTGAATTATAATGGCAATCCACGTGTTATATCATCTATGAGCGAAACAGTCAAACGTTCATGTTGTCATCTATGTTCATGTTCATGTGGCAGTCATGTATAAAATAGACATATGCAAACGTCACCACACTCAAGATCAACTAATGATGCCATACTTCGATAAATTTAGTGTCGAGACGTTAAGTTAGCAAGTAATGAATAGGTGAAGCGACTGGTATCAATAAACATCAAATATGATAGAATACAAGGTTATGCCTTTCGAATTCGCTGTATCGTCTGACTCCATGATAAAACAAACAAAAAGATGGGGAATTACAAGTTTGTGTAGAGGAAGAGTAGGCAAAAGCTGTAGAAACTAGACGGTACACTAGACAGAGCTAGTTTACTGGGCTGGAATTTAGAACAATGTATATTTTGGAATTTCTGGCAAACTATAATGTTTTTTTTAATGAAACTTGATGGAGATGTTAGTGAGGTGTTAAGGAACACTCTTTATAACTTTAAATTATTCGGGAAATAATAATTTTTTAATTATATACATTCAAAATGCCCTCGGGAACTTCACTATAATTTGCCACATTACACTCTATATTTTTTAACATTTCACTAAAATTCACCAAATATACACTCACACGCGTGTTTTTACCGATTTGTATGCTAATACTCTAATTATATCTATTAAAATTAAATGCAAATTCATTTGCCTATGCAATCACATTCCAATTTTAAGCGCGAATAAGAAGAAGATTGGAATGCCAACAGTATGGTGTTGCCGGATGCCTGCAAATGAAAACAAAAAATAAGTTCTTGAGTTTAGTGTTAATCATGGGGGTGGGGGTTATCGTGCCTCCTTGCTACATACACGCATATGACGTTTTAATTTTGGGTTCAATGGTTTTAGCACGGAAAGGAGTTTTACGCAAAAATACTGTGCATTGCGTAGCCGGAGTTGGACTGATGAGGGTTATTTTTTTGAAGCGCGGACGAAGGCCGCCCACACGATAAGGAGTTCTACGCAAAAATACTGTGTTAATTAATTTAATTTAATTTTAATTACTTTATTATTTTTTGTGATACGCTTAATATCATTGTTTTTAAGTTTAAATAAGTTGTATGTTTTTATTTTCAAAATTATTTCTCAACTTTAAATTACACCAAAATATACTGCAGTTTTACAATGAACCTTCCACTGAACATCCCTGCGTGCGAACTTCGTTTTCATTTCAGGTGTATGGCAACACCAACTTTTCGCTAAATTAGAGAACTTTAACATTAAATTACAAGATTCGAGGCGAACGCTTGAAGACGACGGTTGATTGAGCGGGAAACCAAATAATAGGGAAAAAAATGAGTGTTTAATAAAAAGTGAAATAAAACAAATAATAGACAGGAAACGGAAAAACAAAAATTTTAGAGAAAAAAAAAAAAAAACAGTTTCTTGAAATTCTATTACTTTCGACAAACAGAAATCCAAATTAACTAAACCAAATAGCGAACAACAAACGCAAAATGGACGTGGAGGCTGAGGAGCCAGAGGGCTCCTGGGCACAACAATCTCCAAGCGCACAAAAAAGAACCAAGATTGACCATTCAGAAAGCAACATTATAATCAAACCCCTAACGACGACCAAACATAACTCCAAAAATGAAGAACCTAGATACGATAATGACCACCAGGGACCTTTTATAGTCTTCATCGACTCAAAGACCGACGGACTAGGAAGAAAACCTATAAACGTGATAGCAGTGTCCAACCTTTTAAAAAAACTAAAGATCGTAGAACTAAAAGAAGTGAGCAAAGTGGGATACGGAAGGGTGAAAGTAACGTGCAAGCGAGCGGAAATAGCCAACGCGATTTGCAGCAACAAGAACCTGGTAGAAAGAGGATACGTACCCAGAATCCTTCAGCATTGTATATCTAAGATAGGCATCATATTTGACATACCGACAGAAATAACTATGGAAGAACTCAAAGCAGACATTAAGTCTGCCATACCGATACAAAAACTGGTTAGAGTGGAACGAAGGGACAGAGACGATAAAGAAAAACGGATCCCTACCAGAAGAATAAAAATTTTCTTCAAAGGACAAAATATACCAGACGAAGTGACATACGCCTACGCCAAAATAAAAGTCCAGACATATATAACACTATCGCAATGCTACAGATGCTTCAGGTTCAACCATTTTGCACAACACTGCAAAGAAAAGACGGAAAGATGCAAGAAATGCTTCCAAACCCACGGGATAGAGGGACAATGCCAAAAACTCTCCTGCGTCAATTGCAGATTCGAACATGCTCCAACGGCCAAAGACTGTCCAGCAAGAGTAAAGGCCTTTATTATAAAAAGAACAATGACAATAGACAACATCTCCCACAAGGAAGCGCACAAAAAAGTAACCGATATTCTTGGAAATAGATTCGAGTTACTAGACAATTACGACCAACAATTCTCTGCCCTCCGGAAAGAAACAACAAATACGACACTTAATAAAGAAAACAGCTCCACCTCCTACATCCACAAACTATTACCTTACGCCAAAGTTACAAAAACCAATAACAAAAACAGACAAAGAGAAGAAGAAAATGCCCTAAAAACAATGCAACAATGGAGAGAAGCCACAAAACCCGTAAAAACAAACATGGTCACAATAGAATCCAAACAAATCAAAGAAACCCAAGAAACCTTTAATGAACTGAACCTAGCCATAACAAAGCACATATCATCCAACGTCAACGAAAGACTGAACTATAATACAATAGAACTACTGAACAATATTCGCACAGCGTTCGACAAAATAAGCATTCTTCTAGACAGCAATCTTATATTCAACAGTAAAAATAGCAATGATGAAGATTCTTCAAAGTAACATACAAAGTTTGAAAAAACCAGGAAACAAAGAGCTACTTGAGATCTGTCAACACAACCATGAAATAGACATAGCCATATTATCTGAAACATGGCTAACAAACAACATAGACACAAGCCTAAACAACTACAACTACGCATACGCCAACAGACAAGACGGATACGGAGGTGTAGGAATATATCTCAAAAAACACATCAAATTCTCGATTTTTAAAATAGCCAGCGAAATAGAAAACATTGGGATCGCAACGATAAACCTCAAGAAGAACATCAACATTATAAGCGTTTACTGCCCACCTAACCTATCTGCACAAACCTTTAAAACTGCCATTGAGAAAATATTAACATACAGTAGGCAAGCGGAAAATATGACACTAATAGGAGGCGATCTCAACGCCAAAGCACCAACATGGAACACAACCCCCTCAAACGCAAGAGGAATTGTACTCGAGAATGCTACTACAGATAATGATTTTTTCTGTCTCAACGATGGATCGACTACGTTCTCAACCAACAACTCATCATCGGCTATAGACGTAACTTTCATAAACCAAAATATCAACTACACATGGAACACGATAAGCAAACTGACAAACAGCAACCATAACCCAATAATCATAACACTAAAGGATAAATTCATACCCCATCAAACAACAGCTAAAATTTTAATGAACAACGTACTCAAAGAGATGAATAATCTGAAAAAAGGAAACACCCTAGAAGAATTCACCAGCGCCATAAGAAAAACCATAGAGAAAAATACAATCAATAACAATAACAATAAATATGTACCAAAACATTGGTGGACCAACGAATCCCAAAGATTATTCAGATTAAGAAATGCCGCACGGAAAAAATATAATCAGCACAAAACTAATGAAAACTGTAACCTCCTAACAAACGCTGAAAATAATCTCAGAGAACATATAAAAGAACAAAAAAATAAAGCCTTCAAAGAAGTTATAGACGAAATTTCCGAACCAACAAATATTAAAGATATGTGGGCGAAAATAAAAAACCTTAAAAAATACCAATGCGAAAAACAAATAAACAACTCCTGGAATAACCAAGATAAAAGAAAATATCTAGAATTCATAGCTAGAAACACACACCAAGACTCCACACCTACGAACACAAATATCGATAACGCAGACCATACTCTATTAGAAATGAATATAACCAACTTCCAAAAGTTCCTACACACTAGAAACAAAAACTCAGCAAAAGGGTCAGACCAAATTTCATACCGTATGCTGCTCCAACTGCAAGACGAAGAACAAATAAAACTATTCAATTTAATAGAAAACGTTTTGAAAGAAGGCGCAATACCAGAAGATTGGCGGAACATCAGAATAATACCAATCCCCAAAAAAACAGGCGACTCAACAAACATATTCAACTACAGACCGATATGCTTACTCCCAGTATTGGCAAAACTTCTAGAAGGTATTCTAAAACTACACATAGATAACAAAATTAAAGACCACAACTTACTCCCGAGTCGATCCTACGGATTTCGTAAACACCACTCGACAACTCAATGTATCAACGACTTGATAAACACGATATCCCTACACAAAAGCGAAAAACAACAAGTAATGGCAGCGTGTGTAGATGTGGAAAAAGCATACGACTCCGTTGACATAAACACTTTAAATAGCATACTGAAGAAAACGCAGATAAATGAGAGAGTAACCAGATGGATAACGTCCTTCTTAAAACGCCGACATCTCATACTAGGCCATGAGAAAGTAAGCACGAGCAATGGACTAACTCAAGGCAGTGGACTCAGCCCGACACTCTTCAATCTATACACCACACAGACCCACGCAATAATCAACGAAAACTGCAAACTGTTCCAATTCGCCGACGATTTCTTCATTGTTTGTTACAATCGTAAAAAAGAACAAACTCAGACCATCCTCAATGACAAGATAAAGGAATTCACGGACAGCTGTAATAAAATAAACCTAAAAGTTAACTGCACCAAAACAAAAGTCATATACATACTTCAACCAAAAAAGCTCGGAAATAAATATCCATTTAAACAACAATAGACTGGAACAAGTTCACCAAATTAAATACCTGGGCAGATACATAAGCGTAAATAACTCATGCACACAACATATTAAACAAATAGTGGATAAAACCAACCAAACGTGCCGCTTCCTAAATATACTAAGCGGTTGCACCTTCGGAACATATCCACAAAGAGCCCTGCAACTGTACAAAACCTTCGCCCGAGCAAAAATGGACTACGCTGCTTCAACCTTCGCTAACATTTCCAAAGCCGCTTTACAAAAACTCACGAAATGCTGCAATACAAACATGAGACGAAGTTTAGGACTAATTAGATCGACGCCAACGCACACAATTTACCATATGGCGGCAGAGATGCCACCCAAATACAGATTGGAGATGGCAACAGCAAAAGAAATAACCAAATGTATTGCATACAACCTACCGGCAAAAAGAATGATACTATCTAACAACCTTGATAAAAAATCCAGCTACTATTCAACATGCCAAAAATTTAACCTAATCTTTCATAACATAGCACCTATTAACAACAAACCGGCACATACTCAAAAACTACATTTGAACGACAGATTCCTCAAAGAAACAGGTAAAAACAAAAAAGAAACAAACCAGGACATTATAAAGCAGATATATCAGGAAAAAAAGCAACATCTCGAAGACAACCAATTCGAAATAATATTCACAGATGGATCAATAAGAAACAACCAAACAGGAATAGCATTCATACATGAAAAATCGAACACAGTGGAAACATGACAGCCGAACTGATTGCAATAGAAAAAGCAATAGAATTCGCCATACAACAAAAATTCCCGAAAGTAGCCATCCTCTCAGATAGCCTCAGTAGTATCAGCACACTAAAAAACCAGGAAAGCGATAACTACATCGCTCAAAACATTATAGAAGCCATACATGCTTCAGATATCGAAAAGTTGGAAATACATCACATCCCCGCCCACAGCAACATTAAACCGAACGACAAAGTAGACTCTGCAGCAAAGAACGCACCACTAACCGGAAACCTAATCAGAATACCCTGGACAATCAAAGATGCTATAAAAGAGATACATAAAAAAATAAAAGAGGAATGGGAACAAGAATACAAACAAAAAATTCTAAATAAAGGCAAAGCTTATGGCCAATTATTTCCAGGACTACTAAAAAAACCCTGGTTCCATAAAAAAGACCATAAAATGCAACCAACAGAACTAAAGCAGTTCAATAGAATCCTTTCAAACCACACCTTTTGCAAAGATACACTATTCAAAATGAAAATATACAACAATAATAAATGCGAAACATGCAATACGATAGAAAACACAAACCAAATCATATTTCACTGCAACAAGTACTCTAATTCAAGAAACAAGTACCCACCTATCAATAATAACTCATCAATAATCGAATTCTATCGAAACACCAACATTACCATTACAATACCATCACTAACTTCCTTGAAGACATTCAAGTAAACCTATAAAACAGATGACACAAGTCAAACTATAACTGGAAACAAAAGAAAACTTACACTTGGAGTTGGCGTTTTAGCTCTTAAGCTGGCCAAATAAGTCTTCAATCTTTCCTCAGAAATACTGAAGCAACCTAAACCCCCCCAAAAAAAAAACATTAAATTACTTAAAAACTATAAGCCTCCGGCAGGTTCTGTTTTCAGTTTTAAGATGGGGATACACCCCTCTATCACCCCCTTTTTACCGTTTTTTCCAAAGCGATATACATTATACTAAAGTTTTTCCGATTAAGCACTGAAATTCCATGATTCAATAATAATTGAATCATGCTGAAATTCTATACAGCAAGCAAGTTGTGTTGTCATTATTTTTTCACTTTTATTTAGCAATCCAGTGAGCGAACTCTGAGAAATTATAGAGAACTGTTATATTGGATGAAAAACGTAAAATTGGTGTCAGAAATGGGATTGGTGAATAAACTCTCATAGAACAGGATCGTAAAAATGCCAAGTTGAGTGAAATTAACCCCTTGCGTACATTTACATCTGAAACACGTCCTGCACTTGTTTGCCCTAGAAGAGGATGACTTGCCTAAGACGTTATTTAAGTTTAGACAACCTACTTGCTTTGAAAAATACCACACTCTTCATAAATAATAGTAATTGGTTTCTGTTATAACTTGAATTTATTTCATTTAGTTTTAATTACAATAATTTTTTTTTTTCTGCATTCTAATTACCTGAAGTCATCTTACTAATACACATATCACTAATATTTTAAAAATAAATGAACTATTACATAAAATATATTGCATTTAGATATTACTCCAAGCAACAATTAAATGGTTCCACATGAAAGTATTTTCTCAAATAAATCCGTATCCAACTTAAAAAGGCGTTGGAACGGCATGGCTTATCAGCTTCAGGAAACAAAGTTCCAGTCATGTATGTGAGAGCTTTTATAGAGATGAAGGACGTCAATGTACATAATTAAGTGTTTCAACTGAAAGCTAAGGAATCATCGACTAAAGGGAAAAAAAGGTAAGGCATCCAGGATCCTCACCAGGCATAGGCATAACTGTGTGCCTATGGCTGCAACATCAGAAATGGCGTCGCTCACATCTGAGGAAATATCATCGCAGATGTCATAAATATCAAGGCATATATCATCGCAATATCAAAAGCTCAGCAATAAAGAAACATTACGGGCGCATGCAACGAATGTTCCAAATGGATTTGACGAATCGCTGCCAAAAGACAAATGGGGTCTTGCATAATATGGGACAGAAATCGAGCGTTTAGCTAATTGGGCATGTGCGAAGGAAACAGCAGACTTCGCGGAAAAGATGAAGTGTCAGTATACAAGATTCAGGCACGAAACGAACAGCATGCTCAACGAGAAAATAGGCGTTTACTGAAACCGTATATTTTGCACTGACATAGGAAACAACAGCTCTTTTGAGCAAGCCAATGCACAAAGCCCATCGGGTTGAAGTTGAAGAGTCTACCTCGCTGGAAGAAACCATTAGAAGAGTAATACGAAAGTCCTTATCTCAAGTGATACGACTCAGTAGTTCGGATATAATGTGTATGGTATAGAGTGTAAAGATAATCCCAAGGTCGAGAGATCCCAGCAGATGAATGAAATCAGACTAATGCACTTGCATCTCCGATTGAGAGTGGCAGCCCGGTGCGATAAAAAGGAGTCATAGCAAAAGACAAGTTCATTCGCGAGCGATGCTCGAGGTGACAACACTTCATGTAGTTATTTAGCATTCAACCAAATGCAACCTATTTAATATGACTAGCGAAGAGTTTGGTAAAGTAAAATTAATCTCATCCAAGAATATGTAATCGTCGAAACTACAGCTCCCAGCTGCCCTTCTTAAGAATTTACTAAATTTTATAGCGAAAATTGTATTAACTTATTCCTTTCATTCAATTTCATTCAATAAGAAAAAGGGCCAGCAAATGACAGCAGTTGTTAAAAGATCCTTCCCGCGGCAGTCGATTCTTCGTTACCGGAACGACACGGATTTATATCCGGTCAAGGAGTGTCACCCCAACAGCATTCCCGTATATGTGCAGGTAATGTTTATGCTGTAACAACAACACAACTACAGTTCTTAAAAGATGGAGGTGCTGCAACAGCTCTTAATGGAGTTGAAACAGTTCCTCAGAAGACATCTTAGGCTCCTCCATAATTCTTGATGTATTCAGCGAGCTTCTCGACATAATAAATTTTTGAAAGTTTATTGTTTTGCTTTCATTATTAAAGCTTAACATTTTCTGGTTATTAATCAACGTTTCTTAATGATGTTTTGGCTTACTCTTTCTTTTCCTTACACATTAGGGAACAACGATTGTTTCCTAATTCAGAAGGAAATTAAGACTAACTTACTTACAAATGAGGCAAAATTTAGGTGACGTTCTCAAAATTTAGTTGACGAAGTACGTAATGCGAAGGTTGATTCGAAGTTAATTAAGAATGAGCCCTTCCGTGAATCGAAATGATTATTATAGCGTCAGTTATAAATTTTAATGAACAAACTTTATTTATATTTATATATTTTATGAAATAAAAATTGATAAAGTAAAAAAAGCAAATACTAATGTGCGAAGTCCGATAAATGAATTTGCTAGTGGGGAACACCGCTACTGGTTACGCTTTTTATTTTTTTTTTTTCGTGTGGTAACATCAGGACACGTCAGTAACGGCAAATCTGACATACTAACTTATGACAATCATCATAAGAAAATAGGTAGACCAATAAAATTGTTAATTAATTGTGCATCGTTGGCTTTCTTCGGGAATTATGGATTCGAGACAATAATAAAAGTGTTTGATAAAAGAAGTTTATTGTCAACATTAGTAGCGGGGAAATGGAGGATTCAATAATGAAACACGGATACTTGGAAGATGCCAATGCCGAATCGGCTACAACTTCAACATACAAAAGTGGCAAATATGAAAAGAAAGAACGGACTCTTGATGACTTGGTACAATACGTGACCTTGCACGTCCGAAATCCAATAGTTCTAAGTGGAATAGTAATGCCATTTGTTCTATTGTATTTAGCTGCTTTCTATGCATGGATTTTTATATATGGGATTGATGTTCATTACGAGGCCGGCCTTATCACGGTAGCTGTAATAGCTTTTGCTCAGATACTTTCTTTACTTTGTTGCTACTGGAGTGTGCATTTGCTTGCGTTTCTTAACTGCCGTAAAGTTAAAACGCCGGGAGTAGGCGTTTTGGCCAAAGTCGTGCCAACACCAAACAATGGCTCCTCTCAGTTAGTGCACGTGCATTGCAGCAAATTACCCAACGGCGAACAGCAATACTACTTTGTTTTCCAAAAAACAAAATATGTTTGGGATGATGAAAAGCGTCTTTTTCGAGGAATTGCGTTTCCCGTTCACGAGTTCTTAAGTCATTATACTCGTAGTCGAGGTCACGAAACGGAAACTGCACTAAAAATGGCAGAGCAAATATATGGGATGAATGAGATGAAAATGGTCGTACCGGAATTTCATGAGCTTTTTATCGAGCGTGCCACGGCGCCCTTTTTTGTGTTTCAAATATTTTCGGTGGCGTTGTGGTGTCTGGATGAATATTGGTACTATTCGCTATTTACGCTGGTTATGATGATTATTTTTGAATGCACTCTTGTTGGACAGCAACTTCACAATATGGCCGAAATTAGAAAAATGGGAAACAAACCATATTCGATCAATGTACTTAGGCAAAATAAGTGGCGGCAAATACTCTCCGATCAGCTAGTACCTGGAGATATAGTGTCAATAACAAGATCGCAAAGCGACAATTTGGTGCCCTGTGATATAATATTATTGCGTGGCAGTTGCATCGTTGACGAGAGTATGTTGACAGGTATGTAGGAGAGGTGCTTTTGATTGAAGATGTGATATTCATCTTTAAAAAAAATAAAATATACTTTTGTAGGTGAGTCGGTGCCACAAATGAAAGAATCATTGGAAACATTTGAAAATCTTGATGTGGAACTGGATATGGAAGGTGAGAGTAAACTGTCCGTTCTTTTCGGTGGTACTAAAGTGGTACAACACACTGCTCCCACAAAAGATGCAATGCGAGCTCCAGATGGAGGTTGTATAGGTTATGTACTGCGCAATGGTTTCAATACATCTCAGGGAAAATTGTTGCGAACAATTCTTTTCGGTGTTAACCGCGTCACTGAAAATAATTTGGAAACATTTGCGTTTATCCTTTTTCTAATGGTGTTTGCTGTGGCCGCTGCCGCTTATGTTTGGATTAAGGGTACAGAGGATTCAGAACGTAGCCGCTATAAACTTTTCTTGGAATGTACGCTCATATTGACGTCCATTATACCTCCTGACCTCCCTATTGAATTGACATTGGCAGTCAACACTTCACTTATGCAATTATCAAAATTGTATGTTTTCTGTACCGAGCCATTCCGTATACCATTTGCTGGAAAAGTTGAAATCTGCTGCTTCGACAAGACTGGAACGCTTACCTCAGACAATTTGATGGTTGAAGGTGTAGCTGGTTTGGCCGACGACAATGCTATAGTGCCAATGGATAAAGCAGAAGACAAGACAATTCAAGTGCTCGCCTCCTGTCATTCCTTGGTGATGCTTGACGACGGGATGGTAGGTGATCCCCTTGAAAAGGCTATACTCACCTCGGTCGATTGGGGTCTTACAAAGCAAGACAGCGTTATTCCAAAACGTGGCAAATTAAGGCCTTTGCGAATTTTTCACCGCTATAATTTCTCATCGGCTCTAAAAAGGATGTCGGTGTTGGCAGGCTATTTAGTGCCATTCAGTAATGATGTTTTTTATATTGGTACAGTGAAAGGCGCTCCCGAAGTTATTCAGAAAATGCTAAAAGAAGTGCCTAAAAACTATGAAAAGGTAAATATATTAATTAATAGATTAACCGTTTCTCCAAAAATAGTCTGATCTTTTCCTTCCCCTAATTGAATTATTTTCAGACATTTCTTGAATACTCGCGTCGCGGCGCTCGCGTTTTGGCTTTAGGTATAAAGGAATTCGGTCAAATGGATGCCCAGCGAGTGCGCGAGTTAAAGCGGGAGGACGTTGAATGCAACTTGACATTTGCTGGTTTTGTCATAATATCGTGTCCCATAAAGCCAGACTCCAAAAGCGTAATCAAAGAGCTAATACACGCGTCGCACAAAGTTGTTATGATAACTGGTGATAATCCACTAACAGCCTGTCATGTAGCCAAAGAGGTGCGCTTTACACGTAAAAAACTGCTTATCTTCACACCCAGCAAGGTTGAAACCGACAAAAGTATGGAATGGAAATGGATTTCGGTTAATACAGATACTTTCTATCCCCTTAAGCATGATTTGAAGGATATGCTAAGTGACTATGATTTGTGTATAACTGGCGAGGGCTTGCAATACCTCAGGGAGCACGAAAATTCGTATTTGTTAAGAATATTGCCACATATTACAGTGTGCGCACGATTTGCACCGAAACAGAAAGAGTTCGTTATCACTTCTTTGAAGCATCTCGGATATTACACTCTGATGTGCGGTGACGGAACCAACGACGTAGGCGCTCTGAAACATGCACATGTAGGTGTGTCTCTTCTAAGTAATGCACCAACAAAAGCGAAAAAGAAACGAGATGTGACCAATGGCACCACGGAGGCAGGCGCCTTTTCGTCTGGTGGTAACTCCGTCAATACTCGCGGTTTAGGGGGCAATAGAAACATTGGCGGTGCTGCCGCTAATGCGGCGGAGCGACAGAACCTTTCACCGCGTGAACGAGCAATTTTACGCCATCGGGAAAATCTAAATGCTACACAGGCACGACTGCAATCGGACCTGAAGGAAATCTATGAGGAGACGTCTGTGGTTAAACTAGGGGATGCTAGTATAGCTGCGCCGTTTACTAGTAAAACATCATCGATAATGTGCGGTATGTTGAGCATAGTCTATCTATGAGCGTTTGTTGTTAGTAATTTTTTCCGTTTTCCGTAGTGAATCACATTATCAAACAGGGCCGCTGCACTTTAGTAACAACACTACAAATGTTCAAAATTTTAGCCCTTAACGCACTCATATCAGCCTACTGCCAATCTGTTTTGTACATTGACGGTGTCAAATTCAGTGATATGCAAGCAACCCTGCAAGGGCTTTTCATTGCTGCTTGCTTCCTCTGTATAACACGTTCGAAGGTAAGATTTAGAATCAAATCGTAGCGATCGAAACTTACTACTCGTACACGGAATTTCATTCATATTTTTCCTTTTCTAGCCGCTAAAAACACTATCGAAAACTGCACCATTGCCGAATATATTTAACGTGTACAGTATATCAACCATACTTTCTCAGTTTGCCGTTCATTTTGGCGCACTTTACTACTTAACACAAGAGGCAACCGTACATGCACCGGTGAGGTTAGTTGATTTTTCTTTAATTATTCCTTTAGAAGCACCTAAATAAAGTAAACACTTCGCAACAGGGAAGGAAAGATAAAGCTCTACATAGATATGGATCCAGAAGAAAAACAAACATTCGAACCAAACATTATAAACAGCACTGTTTATATAATTTGCCTTGCATTACAAGTATCCACATTTGCAGTCAATCACAAGGTATTAATGACTCATAAAATATGTGAATTTTAGTTTTAAGTCGTTTCATTATATTGAATCTTGGCAGGGGCATCCTTTTATGGAGAGTTTACGTGAAAACCGCCCCCTACTGACATCCATATTGGTGTCAACTGGACTAGTGTTATTCCTATCCTTGGACCTATCATCCGATCTGACTGAAACCTTTGAAATCGTATCATTTCCAGAAGATGTGAGTTGTATACAAGAATATGGCTGAAATCAGTTAAACTAATTTCTTACTGGAAACTAAATTGTGTTGCAATTTATGGCTAGTTATTAGTTTTACCTTTTAGTTTGTTATTTGAATTTAATCAATATTAATAACTTTTTTAATTTCAGTTTCGCAAAAAGCTTGTGCTTGTTTTGTTGGCAGATACAATAGCTGCTTTCGCGTTGGACAGATTTTGCTCATTTCTCTTTGGCGAAATAAGGCGAAAATCGAATCTTATCATCTGCTAAATGAGTTCCCAGCTCTTTTATGTTCAACCAAGACTTAAACAAAATCGTGCTGCAAAATTACGTTTAATATTTTGTGTGCTATTTGAGTTTGTATGTATTATAAAAAATAAATTAAACACACTGTGAGTACAAGCTGAGGAAAAGAGTACAGTGCATCAAGATCTCTTTGCAGCACTGACATACATGATGGATAACTTTAGCATTTTCGCTTTGTAATTCTTACTTTTTAAGAACTAGTGGTTGAAGGAAAAACACCAAAACGCATTTGTAATTTCTAATATTTGTAGAAGAGTTTTGTATATCTCTGTGTGTGTAGCATGATTGAATAAAAATGAAATTTTGGTAATAGTGACCTAAGAGAAGCACTTTTTATTGGGTATTAAGCTTAAACAGAGTCGTCTTCTAGCTTGGAATCTTCTAGCTGCTTAAATTGGATCAAGATAACCAGGTAAGTTGTTACAGCTGAAAAAATCTAAAAAAAAAGCACAAATAAACGGGATTTTATCTGCAGTGTTGGCAGGTAATACCTTGAAAAGTGTGGAGTTATCAATTACAAAAAAACCATAAGCAGTAAATTGCACCTCTTGTTTAATGCTCTTTGTCAAAAATTTGTCAACCTGAAATGAATAATTGAACGGAGAAATTAATCTAATAAGTGATTATTTAAAATATGCGTTTACGATATTTTTGAGATCCTTGGATTTGTTATAGACGCGTGACAAAACCTGCGACGTCCCGTTAGCCTTTCAAAAAAATGTATTGCTTTAAAAGAGCTTCGTTCTATAAAATGTAATACGATTTTCACCTCATCAGTGGCTTGTCCGCAGCTCCGCGACAGCAGTGCCAGTACACAGGTGTGCATTGCTAGCCAGGCAAAGCAAGTCTGCAATACATTTAGGGACGTAGGGCTCTGTGTTGTTATTTGCACAAAGAGGTTATAAGTAGTGGTGGTGATGGTGTAGAAAGCGTAGCCCATGTATGCCACCAGAATTAAGCTGCAGCAGTCATTAATTGAGCGATAGATACGCAGTAATTTGTTGTGCATGCGATATGTAAACAAGGAATCCTCCGAAAAATCCATCCCTTCCAAATCCATCGAATGAGCATTTCTACCACACCTTAAAAAACGGCGCAGTTTACGTTGCTTAGTGTACGTGTATCCTTTCAGAATCGTGTTTAGATGAGAAAAACGCATCTTGACGATTCTTAATAAAGCTGCCGTAAATACAATGAAAATGGTTGACATGCTGTTTTGCACTGCGTAAAAGACAATGAATATGTACGAATTGACGGTAAGCGGATCCTTGGCCGCTAGTACTTGTAGGACCATTAAATACCATTGACAAATGCATATTCCCACAATAAATTTCAGCAAGAAGCCGCATTTATTTTCCAGCGTCGTGCCGAACTGTTCGAATACATCCTCATCCACTTTTAAAATTTCGTTGATGATTTTCAAAAATGATTTTGAATTTCTCGCACAAATTACGACAGTTGCCCAATGTGCCAGCATGCACAGCAATATCTCTATCCATTTATTCACATTATCTGTATCACTGTAGGAGTAAAAAAGCTGTGCCGACCCAGGCGTCACAAGGTTGTAGAGATTGAAAATGGTGAGTGCTTGCACAAAGCCACGTATGAAAAATGAATAGTAAACATTAGGTTTTGTGGGTGGTCCTATTTCGTAACTGGAAACTTCCTCATAGATCGGCAGTAGGCCAGTCGCTTTCAGAATAAATAATATGGTTCTAATATCCTTGAAAATTGAATTATCCTGCGAAGCACGTCGCAAGAACTCGTTATAGCCGATGTGATAATGTTGGACAATCGAAGGTTTTACTTTGTTGTACGGCATGCTAATAATCAAATTGTGGTTCATGCTACGCCCCACCAAATCTACCAAAGTGTCTATCCGAGACTATCAAAGTGTTAAAATACGTCTACCGCAGAAACGCCGTAAATCCTTCAACTTATAAACTCGCATCTACGAGTACATAATTTTCAATACTGTATGGATATTTAATGCATGAAGTGGCTATAAAAAAATCCTAGATCGCTGATAAGAGTTAGCGTTAAGCTCATAAAGGTAATTGATTTTGTGAAACAGAATCCATTACACAAATTAATAACGGCGAATTATATGTATTGCAAAACATATACACACATGCACACACGTACATTTTAAAATGTATGGAGGAATTATACCTTTTCATTGACATATACCCCACTGAATATCTTGTTTCCGGTTACAGTTACAACGATAAAACATTAAAGTAATCGCCCATGGTTCCATGTGTAGAAGTCCACGCAAGTGGGGAAAGTTACTGATCGCCATTCACTTGGGAATGGCCAGGACGATTCTTCTGCATATGGTTCAAGCAGCTCACAACGGCCGGGATTAGCCCACGTATCCTCTGGGTAGCTTCCGAACACCCGTTCGGGAGTGAGCTAACGTGAGAAGGCGAAACATTCCAGGATAGCTGGTTGTGCGTTGGGTTTGGGACCCGCCACTTAAAAATCCCCCCCCAATGAAAGGTTTGAAAAAGCCTCGGATGAGACCTCCCTATGCTGATGACGACCCCTGCAAACGAAATAAGGAATATGATTTGAGGGCATGCACCTGGAATGTCCGGTCCCTTAATGGGGAAGGTGCCTCTGCCCGGCTGGTTGATGTCCTCGTGAGAGTAAAGGCTGACATCACTGCCATCCAAGAGATGCGATGGACGGGGCAAGGTAAGAAAACCATAGGACCTTGCGACGTCTACTACAGCTGCCATGTAAAGGAGCGCAAATTCGGTGTCGGATTTGTTGTGGGAGAGAGACTTCGTCGCCAAGTACTGTCGTTCACTCCGGTGGACGAGCGTCTCGCAACAATCCGCATCAAAGCCCGTTTTTTTAACATATCGCTAATTTGCGCCCACGCCCCGACGGAAGAGAAGGACGATGCGACCAAAGATTCTTTCTATGAGCGCCTGGAACGCTCCTATGAGCGCTGCCCCCGCCACGACATAAAAATCGTGCTTGGCGACTTCAACGCCAGGGTGGGCAAGGAGGGAATTTTTGGTCCCACAGTCGGAAAATTCAGCCTGCACAACGAAACATCCGGTAACGGACAGAGGCTGATCGACTTCGCCGGGGTCCGAAACATGGTAGTCTGCAGCACCAGATTCCAGCATAAGAAGATTCACCAAGCCACCTGGCTGTCTCCTGATCGAAAAACACGAAACCAGATCGATCATGTTGTTATAGATGGAAGACACGCTTCTAGTGTATTAGATGTACGTACGATCCGAGGACCCAACATCGACTCGGATCACTACCCTGTTGCAGCCAAACTGCGCACACGCCTCTGTGCAGCAAAAAACGTGCATCTACCTACGCAAAGAATGTTCGACATCGAAAAGCTGCAATCACAACAGACAGCCAGAAGATTCGCCACTCGACTCTCACTCCTGCTCTCAGAGAGTACTGCCCAACAAACCGGCATCCACGAACAATGGAGCAACATTTCTCGTTCTCTACGTACCGCCGCCGAAGAAGAAATCGGATTCCGGCGAGCCCGAAAAAACAATTGGTACGACGAGGAATGTCATGCTGCCGCAGAAAGAAAGGATGCCGCCTATAGAGCCACGCTGCGATCGGGCGCAACGCGAGCCATGTGGGATCGCTACAGAGAGCTGAAAAAGGAAGAGAGACGTATTATCCGAGAGAAGAAACGAGAGGCCGAAATACGTGAGTGCGAAGAGCTTGAGATGCTGGCCAACAGGAACAACGCCCGAAAATTCTACCAGAAAGTTCGGCGGCTTACAGAAGGTTTTAAGACCGGGGCGTTTTCCTGTAAGAACAAACACGGCGATTTGGTTACTGACATCCAGAGCATACTTAAATTATGGAGGCAACTCTTCTCGAACTTGTTAAACAGTGATAGCTGCGCATGACACAGGTAATGTGCAGACCCCGATACTCCAATCGTTGAGGACGGGACTGTCGTTCCGCTATCCGATCAAGGCGAGGTGGCAATAGCGATAACGCGGCTAAAGAACAACAAAGCCGCGGCATGGAGCAGGTAAGGTGTATGCATCAGCTCCTATACAATATATTGTCGTATGAAAGCTTGCCTGCCGATTGGAATTTAATTGCTATCTGCCTGTCACTTCTGTCATCAAACAAACAGTCGGTGCTCTCGTCTATCGGCACCCACATCACTGTTGATTGTAAAAAACTTCGTTTATTTAGGAACTAGCATTAACACCGTTAATAATGTCAGCCTTGAAATGCAACGTAGAATCTCTCTTGCCAACAAGTGCTACTGTGGGCAAAGTAGGCAATTGAGTAGTAAAGTGCTCTCTCGACGAAGAAAACTAACACTCTACAAGGATCTCATCATGTCAGTTCTATAATATGGCGCAGAAGCTTGGACGATGACAACATTCGATGAGGCCTCCCTTTGAGTGTTTGAAAGAAAGATTCTGCGGAATATTTTTGGACTTTTGCACGTTGGCGACGGTGATTATCGTAGGCGATGGAACGGTGAGCTGTATGAGCTTTACAACGCCATAAACATAGTACACCGAAAGTATGTGCAGAGCTTTCTCTATAGTCATCACTAGTCCATTATTAATCCTAACCGCACTAATTACACAACGTCCTACACTCACCTACATATTCGTCACAGTATAATCTCAAATGCACACCTACATACGTACTACGAGGCACGCGAGGAAACCTACGTCTATTTTGCAATTCCCCAGTTAGTATACTGCATTTATCAGCCTTTTGCCCTGAATTAGAACAACAAAAGCATTACCAATATCTACCATTCCCATGGCAGCCGGTTCTACGTTACCGGAATGACTCGGGTTTTTCCCGACCAAGGGCTGCCGCCCCAGTATACTAGCCCTGTCTAGTGAACCGTATATCACCCCATCCCTTACGTCACAGGAGCAAAGCCTCACAGCAATTCTGCTCCAAATGCTTCTCCTCAGGGCTGGAATCGAATCCAACCCTGGGCCAGGATTATTCTATTGCTGCGTCTGCCACAAACGGCTTCACCCGAACTCCACCTCGGCTAGGTGTAACAAGTGCGACGGGTGGAGCCACCTTAAGACCTGTTCAGGCATTAAGTCACACAGGGAGTGGCCCACACGGTATGTGGCCACGTGTTGCTCCCGCCAGCAGGCGTCTGATGCCTCCACGGCTACTACACCCCCTGATAGGCCGGCACTACCAACCGCCACCACAACCCACACCTCCACGGTGAGGAGCTTTTCGGAGCAACACAACTCCCCTTCAACCCCTCCCCTTCCTTCCAGCTCCAACCCCAGTGCGGGGACAAACCAGCAGCTCTTGGTCCCCCGCACAGTCTGTTCCGTGTGTCAGATGTATCAGTCTAATGCAATTCTTACAATGGCTGGTGCCATTTTCGGAGATGTTCCGGCCTGCGCACCACCCAACTGGACAACTGCCTACGTTGTCCCCTGCTGCAGAGCTCTGCACCCACTACCGCCCCCGGAGGCGCGGCCGCCCACCACCATCAGGCCGCAACAACCACAGTGGATTGCGCAGCAGGTCCAACGTAGACAACTCCACGCGTCCCTCACCCCCCGAGTTACACAGATTTTATCGAGAAGCTTCAAGCTTCTACAATTTAACTCCAACGGACTCACGAGTAAGGTCGACGAGATAGTTGACTTTATGAGCCGGCACAGTATTAAAATAGCTGCGGTCCAAGAAACCAAGCTGCACGCTAGGTCATCTCTAATCACCAGGGATGGCTATAACGTGCACAGACACGATTGCGAGCGAGACAATGGTGGTGGCCTAGCGTTTATAGTCCACCACACAGTGCAGTATCGTCTCATCGATGAAGGAATCGACCGCAAGGACAGCACCTTAGAATGTCAAGGCATAGCTGTCCGGACAAGCGATTCCTAGCTCGAAATATTTAACATATATATTCCCCCTGTCACCTGCTGCCCGGCAGGATATCACCCTGATATAGGTGCGCTCATAACAGGTGAAAACCGATTGGTTGTAGGTGACTTCAATGCGCATCACGATCTTTGGCATTCAAGCCTGCCAAATGATCGTAGGGGACAGCAACTGGCAGATTAGATAGACGATTCGACATTCAGCACTGTGAACGACGACGCCCACACCAGGGTAGTGGGCAATTGCAGCAGCTCGCCTGACCTAACAATTGCTAGCGCGGGTCTGATAAATAGCATAACGTGGCGACCTATGCTATCGCTTGCATCAGACCACTTGCCCATTATCGTCTCGATTGAGCGACCTGCCGACTTTGTTTCCGCGAATCACCGGTCCTACTTTAACTTTAAAAAAGCTAATTGGGCCGGCTTCACGGAATTCACCGAGGACACCTTCGCCGCTCTTCCCATCCCCACAGATGTGCGCGTAGGCGAACGCGCATTCCGTAAGGTGCTCACAGCTGCTGCGGCTCGCTTAATTCCAACTGGAAGTTATAAGGACATTCGTCCTCATTTCCCAGCCGAAGCAGCCAGTTTAGCAAACGAGCGTAACCACCTACGCCAGGCCGATCCCGAGGATCCCCGCATAAGGGATCTCAATTTGGAGATCCGGCAACTGGTAAACCAACATAAGCGGACCAAATGGGTTGAGCACCTGAAGATCTGTAACCTCACCTCTGGGGTGAGTAAGCTTTGGTCCACCGTTAGATCCCTGTCGAACCCGACGAAGCACAACGACAAGATGGCCATCACCTTCAACGGTCGTACTTCGTCGGACCCGAAGAGATGCGCGAGCTATTTCAGCCGGCTTTTTATACTGCATTCTCCGGTCGACAGAACCAAACGTCGTGCTACCAAAAGGCTGCACAAACTGACGAACGACAGTGCGCCACTTACTTTCTTCGGTGATGAGGTTCAGGGAGCCATCAACAAAACGAAATCATCAAAAGTCATTGGCCCTGACGGATTAAACGCGCTGATGCTGAAGCATCTGGGACCTCTGGGAGTAGGATTCCTTACAAGGGTCTTCAATCTGCCCCTGGCCACTCTCATCATCCCTAACAAGTGGAAAGCAGGGAGAGTGGTGCCACTACTGAAACCTGGGAAACCCGCCGACCAAGGGGAATCTTATCGGCCGATAATTCTCCTTTCCCCACTAGTGGAGACGCTTGAAGCCCTCCTAGTCCCACTCTTCACGAAACACCTGGCCCCAGCCCCACATCAGCACGGATTCCGACGAGTACATAGCACCACCACTGCACTCACCGCCATAAACGCCCAGATAAACCGCGGGCTTAACCAAAACCGCACCTGCGAGAGGACTGTCTTAGTAGCGTTAGACCTGAAGAAGGCTTTCGATACAGTCAGCCATTCCACGCTACTAGATGATATTTATCAATCGACACTCCCGCCAGGGCTGAAGAGGTGGACCGCGAACTACCTGAGCGGTCGGCACTCGTCCGGGATTTTTCGAGATCAAACATCAAAGCAGAGGAAGATTAAGCAAGGTGTACCGCAGGGTGGTGTCCTTTCTCCCTTGCTTTTCAACTTCTACATCTCGAAGCTCCCCCAACCACCAGCGGGAGTTTCCCTGATATCATACGCTGACGACTGCACGATAATGGCGTCGGGCAATGACATTGATGGCCTGTGTTCCAAAGTGAACAACTACCTCACCGACCTTTCTCGCTTTTTCACTGCGAGGAATCTCCAACTTTCCCCCACCAAGTCCACGGGGACCCTTTTTACCACCTGGACAAAGGAGGTCAAGCTGTCCCTTAAGGTAAAAGTCGACGACACACCAATTCCGACGGTAAATAACCCCAAAATTTTGGGTGTAACCTTTGACAGCTTGCTCTCCTTCTCTGCGCACACAACCGCAATTGCCACTAAAGTCCAAAATCGCAACAAGGTCCTCAAATCGCTGGCCGGCAGCACTTGGGGCAAAGACAAAGAACTGTTGCTTTCGACATTTAGTGACACGCAGTGGATAAAGCTACAGACATGTCAAAATACCGCCATTCGGACAGCGACCGGGTGCCTCCTGATGTCTCCCATTCAACACCTGCATAAAGAGGCACAAATGCTCCCAGTAGTGGAGCACAACAAACTGCTCAGCAAGCAGTTCCTGCTTGGATGTTACCGCAGGTTTCACCCCTGCAGACACCTGCTTGAGCCTGAGCCGCCTCCCAGGCACGTCAGGAGACACCTTTTAGACTACACTGACGAAATCCAGGACAAAACTGACCGCAACCTACTGGACCGGACAGTATTTAGACAGTCAATTAACGACATCCACCGGGAGACCGTCACCACCTTCATGAACTTCCGTCCTGTGAATGCCGTAATCGGAGTCCAACCACCACCTATTGCAGACGAAGACCTCCAGCTTCCCCATGAGACTCGTGCAACACTGGCACAACTACGTTCTGGATACTGTAGCAGGTTAAACTCCTACATATCCAGAATCGACCCCGACATTCCAAACACAGGTCCGGCATGTGAAGGTACCCCGCACGACACTAACCACCTCTTCACAGGCCCCCTAAAACCGACTCATCTAACACCCCTCTCCCTCTGGACCCAACCTGTCGAAACAGCACGTTTCCTGGGCCTATCCCTAGATGTGCCAGACGAAGATGACCGGTGATATGCCCTACACTGACAGGGCTATCTGTACTGTTAAAACAACAACAACAACAACTCTCCCACGACAGTCGGTTCTACGTAACCGGAACGACCCGGATTTATACCCGCCAAGGACTGTCACTTCAGCAGCATTCTGCGTATGTGTATGGAGAATGTTTATGCTGCTACAACAAAAATTACTACTAATTGATTCATTGTTTTCCAATATTTCAAAAATTTATTTTCATTACATTTCTCAAGGATTATCCATTGCTAGCGCTGCGTTTATTTATAGTTTTTTTTTATCCATTTTATTGTTATTTAAGTTTTTATAAAAATGAATAAAAATACATACATACGTACATATGGATGCTGTCTTATCAGCTGTTCTAATACTGTTTTCCCAAACAACTAAATTTTACATTCACTCATACACAACCGTAAATTCAATTTAAGGCAATCAATTAATTCATGCAAATGGTTGGCACTTTTCTTCTATATTTGGTGGCACTAACTTCTCTGAAAAATCACAGCAACACCAGCGATGAAAGCTATCAAAAGCTGCCGCGCTTTTGGACAAACACTGGCTTTTGTCCGTCTGGAGAAATTAAACGGGATAATCTGAAGGCTGTGCTGTTGTCCGATGAGGTGCAAATGAATCTGATGCATATCGCTGCACTGCCCACTGGAGCAGTGAGCCATATACGCATCCACTGGCTACTCAAACTTGTAAAATTCATAGAATATACTCCGACTGGAATTCCCATTTACGATTTCAGCGATTTAGATGCATTTATATTAAATTTGAATGATTTGGGCCTTTACCCGGTTATTGAGTTTATGACGGATATCGATGGCATTTTAGTGAATAATTGGGATATTGCAGCTTTCTTATGGCAAGATTTCAGCTACCAAGTTACTAAGCACTATCTAAGTGGGTACACATTTAAATATATGTATGTGTAGCTATATGTACACGTGTATGTATAAACATGCGTACATATGCTCATAAGTGATAAGTTACCGTCTTTTGTCATATCCATATGTATGTATGTAGATCTGCTGGGCGCAAAGAAACTGGCGAAGTGGCGGTTTGAGACCTGGAATGAACCGGATGTCCTTAATTACAATCGCTTGAATTTCACGACAAAAGGTTGTCTACCACCGTCTTATAAGCCAACAAAATACTAATATATAGAATACTCATGTCAAACAGGATTTCTCGAATATGCTATGGCTCTGCGCAAAGGTCTCACAGATGCTAGTCGTAAGCCAGTAGACTCACTTCATCTTGCACTACGTGGGCCAGCAGGATTATTCAAATCAAAAAGTAACCATCCACTATGTTGGGCATTACTTGAAGCCTGCAATTCACAAATAAATAATTGTCCAATAGAAGTTCTTACCTACCATCGAAAAGGCCAGGGTCTAGCAGCTGAAGTTTTAGAAACATCGAGGCAGTTATTGAAAAGTATTTATGCAAAATATGACAATATTAAGTCGATGCCTGTGTCTAACGAGTGAGTTCTTGAAATAGTAGAATAGTTAAATAGCAGTTTTATGAACATATTATACATATGATTGGGGCATTTTTATGTATGTACGTATGTAGCAGTAACGATAAATGAACTTCCATCTGCCTTACCTGTTTTTATTTTGAGTGAATAACTAAACTTTATTTAAGAAATTATAACATAGCCTACGGAGGTGATACTGGCGTTATTTTACGTTATTTTATGTTATTATTCCATTCGGGAATACATCTATGTATATGTACATATGTACATACATACATGTTTCGTAAGCCATTTTTTTATGAGTATTATCTGTTAAAATATAAAACATTGTTTTCCTAAAATGTATATTCAAATCATTATTCAAATTAAACTGGTACGTCCCAGAAAGCGATTATTGCGTCATTCTTGTGGATGTATCCATTAGTCACATTCTAAACTATTTATAACGATGAAATAATACGATTTCCCAATTTACAGTGAGGCGGATCCTATAGCAGGTTGGTCTACACCTCAGGATTACCACGAGGACGTTCGGTATGCCGCAAAACTTGTTTTTATTATGTTTTTGCACTGGCGTGCTAAATTGGAGCTTAGAGAGTTCAAAAATCTCGAGTCCATCAGCCATGACAATGCATTTATTAGTTATCATCCGTTCGAATTTGCACAGAGAACTCTTTTAGCACATTTCCGTATGAATAACTCGAAATCAGTGCACTCGCAATTTATCCAAAAACCCGTTTATGCAGCCCTGGGTATGCTATCGAAGCTGGCACCACTTGCAGCCGATGTTGAAACAATCACAGTTAATAGTTCCAATAATGAAATATGGCTTTTAAAAACAAGGTCCACTGATGACATACCTCTTTACTTGAGTTGGTTGCTTTTACCGCAGGAGAACACCACGAGTTTGGGCCGTTTCACACTTCATCGTCAATTACCCTTCGATCTATGCACCAAGGATACTTTCGGCTACGTGATTGAGGTATTGGAACAGGGTGACACAGACCCAGTCCACATTTGGCGAACTAAAGCCAACGCAACACCTTTTCCGGATGCAATGCAACGTGCAGCAATGCGACACGCTCAAACTCCGCGATTGCAATCAACCGGTATTTTAGTGACACCTGAACTGAAAATATATATTGGGGATTTTCAAATTCCTTGGATTCTGTTATTTCGCGTTTGCTCAATTTTTTCACCTACTTTGAAGCCACCAACACAACCAATGATTACAAAAGTTACAGGAGGAGAAGTATTTATTATTTGGCGCGAAGATGGGGACACTAAGCAATGTCTTAAAACTTATGAAGTTTGGTTTCAAGCAAATGAGACTGTAGAATGGAACTTTATTAGTGAAGACTGGCACTTGCCTTTTCCATCTTTTCATTTTGCGCCGGTAGATGCCTCTGTTAATGGTAATTTCCAAAACACGCAATCATTCGTGTTATAAGCGTAATATCTTAAATGCCGTACACTTTCTTTCATTCAAGGGTTCTATAAGATCCGAGGTTTGGATTTCTTTAACAGGCGAAGCAAATTTTCCGCAAGAGTTGAATATATTGAAATATGAATATTTAAATACGTTTTAATTCTGTTAATTCCTGGAATATTCCTTTGGTCATATAATTGTTTGTATGTATAATATTGTAGAAAAATTATAAAATATATATTTGCTTGAGCGGGCGCGTGCAGATTGCATTCAGTATAAGTTTCACGTAGTTTAATTTAGACCAAAAATATATTAATTAGCATTCACATTTATCTAGGCTATCAAACTAATAAAAAAGCATGTACATGAAGAATTTTATGTTTTATTTTTTAATTTCGTACCACAAAGCAATCATTAAGTTCCACTCTTTGTTTGATTTTTAAATATTGATTCGGTTTTTCAATCGGTATTCAATAGATTATTGAATAAAAATGCATGCAATAGAATCTGGCTGTAATCAATTTACCTAAAACTAGTTTTAATACAATCAATTATTTAACTTTAGGATTAATGTGCATCGAAACCCTAAGCATCCAGTACGAGCCACTTTTCTTCAACATGTTCCACTTGTTTAGTGAAAAGGGGGTTACGAACTCGCAATTTAATTTCTAATTTGCCACCAACTGCTTTACGCCCATCCATCAGCTATTGGAAAAATTAGAATTAGTTAATTATTGTAAGTAAATTCATATTAACTTGTTTAATATTATAATTATTCACGTATATACTAAATGCATAAGTATGAAGACTCAGTCCCACATCAATGTGCAAGACCTTTTCGGGAACTTACGTTGAATGTATCGTGTATATCACACTTCGTCTCCAGTGGCTGTAATTTCACATTAACCGTGCCGATGAGTGTGTCCGAGCGCAGGAATCCACTGAAACAACACGTAGGCAGTATACGACTTAGTCCACAATAGTCTAAACTGCAACTTTTGAAGTTTTGTTTTGTTTGTAAGGTAGAAATTATAAAAGGCACGGTTTTTTAATTTTAATTTTTTAGCACAACGCAAACCAAAGCAGACAAATATTTACAGGAAAATTAGAAAATTGAATTTCGTATAAATTAATGGTAAATGAAGCAAATTAAAGTTAGGGATATAAATATAATTAATGTAATGCGTAGCTGAAGGTTAAATCAAACATCAAGTTTCTAAAGCGCAATAATGATTTCCATGCTTTTTTGATACTTGACTAATTTATACAATAACTGTTCCTTACTAAAATGATTAACAAACACCGGTTAAGAAAATCATATATTTAAAAGCATCTTGCATTTCATTCTATTTGCCACTTACCCACGCGATAGCACTTCAAACTTTACACCATGCCTTTTAAAAATGCGTTGGAACTGTCGATTCCCTCGTTGTATCTCTACCCGGAATTGTTGATCATAGTCTGGACTCTCTGTATTCTTTATTACCGAAGTTTTTGCTTTAAATGTTTCATCCTAAAATGGATGAATAAAAACCGACAAGAGAACTATTCAGACAAATCAAACTATGAACAATTAATTGGACTTACATTTAGAAGTGGAAATTCTAACTTCACGTACGTATCTACATCTTTCGGGTTAGGCACATTATAGTTAAGACCACGTACAATAACTATTTCCAATTCGTTATCGGTGAGTTCTGTGTTACAATGCACAATATTGAAGCTTCGTTTTTCATAATGAAATTTGGGCAGAGATAAGTTTTTACGCTTCGAATAACGCACTAAGTCCAAATCTTTCTGCACTGTCAAAGCCAAGTTTTCAAAACGATTCATGCCAGCTACATCACCCATGGCTTTGTGATGATCTCTTGCAACGCACAAAATTTTTAAGTGAATTTATGTTCAAGAGATTTTTTATCAGTTTTACCTTGTATTTTTGCACATCATTAATTGTTTGGCTAATTGTTCTTCAACCCGTACTCCAATATCGGATATGTCATCATCGGGATCGCATTCTTCTGTTGTCACAATGGCAAAAGATGCTTCCAAATTGTCGCGTTGAGACGGTGGTAAAGGCAACTGTAAAAAACGGTATATATATGAATTATATTATATACATATATGAAAAAAAGTTCTATGAATCTGAAACATACCGTACTAAGATCCACCGGCAATCCGCTACTAGCTGCATTTAATAATGCATCAAATCCTTTATATATTTTAAGGTATTCCTTTGCCTGGTCGATTTCTCCAGCTTTCTTTGCTTCAATTGCAGCAACTTTAAATTCCTTTTGCCGATCAATAAGAATTTTCATCTGTTGCTCGGCTAAATTGTTCTTTTGCTGATTTCCTGATGTGCGCGTAGTTAAATCAGTTTTTTGTGGTGACGATTGAGATGATATTGGCACTGGCGTACTCTCCGAGGAACCTTGGCTTGAAATGCTTTCATTTGTCGGTGGATCCGAACGTTTGGGTATTGGTGTAGTTTTTGGAGCCGAAGGATTTACGGGTGTCGTATTCATAATTGGTAGTGGGTCAAAACCTGGTGGGACAGGTAATTCATCGTAAGGCACTGGTCGTCCAACTTTATATTGTTTAATAGCATCTTGGTACTGTTTCACGATGCGAGCAAATCGACGGGCTTTGCTGGAATTGCCTTCTGTCTTAGCCGATTCTTCCACTGATTTGTACTTCTCTAGTCGTTGCTCAAGTGCTTCTAGCATGGAAAGCGGCGCGCTTGCGTCCTCCTGAATAGGAACAGATTCCGGGGTTTCAATTGGCGCAGGTTCTGCAGCGGCACCTTTATCTGCTTCTTCTGCATTTCCTTGAAGTTTAGACAAGAAATCCATAAATTTATCAGGAGTTGGAGGCATATCACTCAAATCGACCTCCTCGCCCTTCTCCACCATTTGTATGACCAAGTCAAACTGTTTTACTACTTTAAGGAATTGTATTGCGGTACTGGTTTCACCATTGCGTTTTGCCTGCAGCGCTGCTGCTTTGTATTGACGTTGAAGTTCCTGCATTTGCAATAAGACCGAACTCGTCGGCTTCGATGATTCTGAGTTTATGGGTGAAGTTGTTTCATC
The DNA here is from genome assembly GCF_028408465.1 of Anastrepha ludens. Taxonomy (NCBI): domain Eukaryota; kingdom Metazoa; phylum Arthropoda; class Insecta; order Diptera; family Tephritidae; genus Anastrepha; species Anastrepha ludens. The sequence goes on from NC_071501.1 coordinate 127,504,619, forward strand.
TGTAGGCGATAATGAAGTTGTTTCATGAGTAGGCGAGGTCAACTTTGGTGGTGGCGGAGCTAAACGTGAAGGAACATTGGGTATTTGGTCCTCCACCTGTTCGGCTTGAGGCTTCACACTAACTTCTGGCGGGATATCATTCTCGTTTACTTCCTTTCCCGATTTTGCCTGTTTCTGCAGCTCCAACAAAGTTTTTAGACCCCGCCCAAATCTGCGTGCTTTTGCATTTTCACCTGCTGTCTTGGCGTTGACTTCGGCCAATTTGTACATTTCTATACGCTGTTGAATAAGGCTTATGGTATCTACACTTGTGGTAGCCAAGATTGTTGGCTGTTCCTCTTTCTGCGTAACGATTGAACCATCACTTGGCTGATCTACTGCTTCAGCATCAACACTCTCATCGCCGTTTCCTTCAATCCCTACTATATTGTGCAGTTCACCTAAAAGATCTGTGTCATTTTCCAAATCTGCATCATCTTCGTCTTCACTCCCAATATCTTTCAGACTGTCCGCGACCATTTTGTCAAGATCCGTGTTCACTTGCCTCTTAGACTGAAAATTTCGAACGGGTCTCTTACCTCCTCCGCCAGCAATAGCTGCTAGTTCAGCTTCCAAGTCACTATCATTATAAACATCATCACCATTACCGCCGGATGGATCAAAATCATCTGGAATTTCCGTTAGGCCAAACTAAGAGCACGCAAACAAAAAAATATTCCCTGATGACTCATTTGACCAATTAGAATAATTCAATAAGAAATAGATCGTGTACCATACCTGTGATAAATCATGATTTCTTCGCTTAACTGGTTCCGATTTTTTACGCGAAAACATATTTTAAGATTACTGGATTAGACCTGACTTATTCGTGCCTAAATGAAATTTGGATTTAAACCCTTAAGTTTTTCTCACAAGATTCCGTCACTATTTTTACCAATTCCGTTTTGACGTGTTTTTTGTTTGTTTTGAAGTACAAATAGCCATCCAGCTGATGTTGTACCGTGTTCTGGTTGCCGTTTTTAGAAAATAAAAGTACGTTCACATATGCATTAATTAGCAATCTAATGCACAAAATATCCACCCATTCACATATGGCAGATTACCTCCGAAATTGCCAATCAACTGTCAAGACTGTTTTGAAAGGCTTTTCTTCATAGAAATAATGTTTAATTATTATTAACTATATGAAGAAAAGACAAGGAGAAGGAATAGCTAATCTAATAGCGCAATTGGTTGCTAGAAATAAACAGTTGGAGGAAATCCGTAAACGATGTCTACTGAGGTTTCAAAAAATTATGACAGCAATACGCATGCGTAGCTCGATATAACATTTTATAATAAGTAATAAGAGGGCAAAGCGTTTATGGGTGCATGCTTTTTCTGTAATATGAATGCATAATTAATAATATTTAACAAACATTTTATTCTAATTATTTCGGTAAACCTATTTTCTTTGCTTAATTATCGATAACACAGAGTTGTATTTAAAAAAGTGTGGTATTATTTTATAATCTCAGATTTCGGGAGAGAAATTTTGTGTGGGTAATCTTGCTTTTTAATTAAGCACCAAAAAGTAGATCTACTTATATGTGAACGTATTATAAGGGACGGTTTTACAAACGAAACTTAAGGTAAGTTCTACTTTAGCCAAATCTTAGCTAAATATTTATTATTGAACAATTAATCAAACCAAGAATATTCCACTGTATGTCACTAATACTAGGCAGCCAGATGTGTACTGCATTATTCAGCAACTTGTTTGCCCCAAATGCTACTGGCTAACGATTTGAGGACCTTTACGTTACGTTTTGAACTTTAGTGACAATTTTGGTTGCATTTCTTATATTATTTATATTCTTCAACGAAACTCCCTCTGGTTATTGAGGAAGTTTCGAGATGTAGATGTGGAAGCGATGTGGAAGATCAAGGGAGAAAGGACACCATCATGCGGCACCAATTATCTTCTCCTTCTCTGTTTGTAACTATGATTATTTGCGGACCACCTCTGCAGTGCCGCTAGGAGAGTAGATTTTTTAATACCCTCTATTATTGTGGAACAGTAAAATTATATGTTATCAACATTAGAGAGTACACCAAACAATGGTTCAAATAATGGTCTAGCTAATAAAAAATACCTCTGCGTGAAAATTCTTCATGTATGTGCATGAGGAATTTTTGAGAGATAATTCCCGGCGTGCTTGACATTTTGTCCCTAAGATCGCAAGCAAATCAAAAATGATATAATCAAACATTGAGTCTTCCGAATTCACTGCGACGTCATACCTCGAGAATATACAAGCAAAAGTAAGAGAAATTACCTGTTTGTGAAGAAGAAAATTAGGGGCTAAAATTTGGTATAATGTATATCGCTTTGGAAAAAATGGTAAAAAGGGGGTGATAGAGGGGTGTATCCCCATCTTAAAACTGAAAACAGAACCTGCCGGAGGCTTATAGTTTTTAAGTAATATAATTTAATGTTAAAGTTCTATAATTTAGCGAAAAGTTGGTGTTGCCATACACCTGAAATGAAAACGAAGTTCGCACGCAGGGATGTTCAGTGGAAGGTTCATTGTAAAACTGCAGTATTTTTTGGTGTAATTTAAAGTTGAGAAATAATTTTGAAAATAAAAGCATACAATTCATTTAAACTTAAAAACAATGATATTAAGCGTATCACAAAAAATAATAAAGTAATTAAAATTTAATTAAATTAATTAACACAGTATATTTGCGTGGAACTCCTTATCGCGTAGGCGGCCTTCGGCCGCGCTTCAAAAAAATAACCCTCATCAGTCCAACTCCGGCTACGCAATCCACAGTATTTTTGCGTAGAACTCCTTTTCGCGTGGGCGGCCTTCGGCCGCGCTTCAAAAAAATAACCCTCATCAGTCCAACTCCGGCTACGCAATCCACAGTATTTTTGCGTAGAACTCTTTTTCGCGTGGGCGGCCTTCGGCCGCGCTTCAAAAAAATTACCCTCATCAGTCCAACTCCGGCTACGCAATCCACAGTATTTTTGCGTAGAACTTCTTTTCGCGTGGGCGGCCTTCGGCCGCGCTTCAAAAAAAATAACCCTCATCAGTCCAACTCCGGCTACGCAATGCACAGTATTTTTGCGTAAAACTCCTTTCCGTGTTATAACCATTGAACCCAAAATTAAAACGTCATATGCGTGTATGTAGTAAGCGGGCCCAATAACCCCCATTCCCATCATTAACACTAAACTCAAGTACTTAATTTTTGTTTTCATTTGCAGGCATCCGGCAACACCATACTGTTGTAATTCCAATCTTCTTCTTGTTCGCGCTTAAAATTGGAATGTGATTGCATAGGGAAATGAATTTGCATTTAATTTTAATAGATATAATTAGAATATTAGCATAAAAATCGGTAAAAACACGCGTGGGAGTGTATATTTGGTGAATTTTAGTGAAATGTTAAAAAATATAGAGTGTAATGTGGCAAATTATAGTGAAGTTCTCGAGGGCATTTTGAATGTAAATAATTAAAAAATTATTATTTCCCGAATAATTTTAAGTTATAAAGAGTGTTCCTTAACACCTCACTAACATCTCCACCAATTTTCATTAAAAAAAACATTATAGTTTGCCAGAAATTCCAAAATATATTGTTCTAAATTCCAGCCAAATTAGGCGAAAGCAATAGAAAATGCCAAACGCAAGAAATTATACATACATATACACTTTCCTGCCACGGTGTTCTCCTCATAAAAGCGGGGGAAAAATGCCCTTCATTGAATATTTACAAACTACCAAGGCGAATTTATTACAGGTGACAGCAAACTCATATAAGTAAAACCCTACATGTATTTGTTGTTGCGTTTGGTGCAAGCATCATGTCAAAATCAGCAAGCAAATGTAAACATACGAATGTAAACATATCAATACATACAAGCAAAGCATATCATTTTGACGTAAGCCATACCTACGGTGAAAAATTCAGCTGGGTGAATGCTGTCACCTTATTAAATCCACCTTGCAAACTACATAGTAATTTTTCTTCCTTTTATTTGCTTTAGTTATTTGTTTTTGTGTTATTATCGTTCATGACGTCAGCTGGTTTTGAAAACCGCGAAAAGAAAGTAGCAACTACTTGGCCGAACTGTATATAGACAGACGCTAAAGCGACTGCCATCAGAAGATTCTCACCCCCTTCCTATACTCGCAACCCCTTAATGCTGTTATCAGAGGTCAAACAGCAGCAGAACTTCAGGTACTTCATGAGATCGGAGTAACTTTTACTCATTTACGAACTGGATTTTGTAGTAGGTTAAACTCGTATCTAACCTCCATGTGCCAAGGCCTCTCACCCAGCGTTAGACGAGTTAGACGATAACGATCGATGAGTACAACGAGCTGGCAAGGCCTAGTGCACTGATACAACAACAATCAAACACAGAAACGTAGAAAAACTGCATTTAAAGGTATTTTTCTAATACAACACGTGGCACTTCGTTTGCATTTGTTTGATTAGTTTAGATGTCACAAATCACAATATTACCAAGCCATTCACAAACATGTAATTTTCCCTCCTTTTGTTTGTGTGTTTTGTATTATTAACGTGCCTGACGTCACACTTGTCAAAATTGCGAAAAATAAATTAACGCATTTAGGAAGACGCAACCTTCTGTACTCAATTCGCCTTGGCTATCACCTTCAATAGATTCGCGTCGATTTTATTCTATCGTTCTTGCCAAGGCGAAACTACTATTAGTTAATTAGCCTTAATTCTTCAAGAATCAATTCGCCTTGTTAATTTTGCTATAATTATCTATATTAAACGGATAAATACCGAACTCGCGTATTTTTTTATTTTGGAAAAAATGGTAGCTAAACCACCTCAGCGTGATCTTATTCGAATTATAATAAATAAATTTATTCAGTCATTACGACCACGACAATTTAAAGGTAATTTTGTTGGGGAAGACTATTTTGGCAATAAATATTACGAAATCCCTCCAAATCCGTCAATTGGAAAGAGGAAAGCTTCCCGTTATTTCGTTCCAAATGATAAAGAGGCATTCGATCAGGAACTCACAGCAGAATGGGAAGCATGGTTACGTGGTCGCCGTGATGAGCCACCATCGCGTGAAGAGCTGGTAAAGAACCTGTCAATAATGGAAATGAAGCAGCGCAACGCTGCCGAACTTGAAGCAACGTACGGCGAGAAGGATGACAAGGGCAAGGCTTTACCCAAGGAAAAAGAGACAATCGGCACTTTTCCCAAATATGATGAATATGAAATTATACCTGGCAAGGATCCAGAAAAGAAAAATTAATTACTTAACAGAAAGCTTCTTTTTCACATAGTGAATTATTTATTAGACTCTATTTCGATATAGTAATAAATTCAACATAAATGATAATTCCCTTCTATAAAACAAAACTTCATTTCACCAGTCGTTTAGATCTAAGTCTTTCACAATATCGACGTTTTCCGCAAGTGAATCTTCAATTGGTATTTCAACTTCGGGCACAGTTTTTTTAGTTTTCTTTTGTTTTTCTTGCTTTTGTTTTTTATTCCGCCTCTCATTTTCAGGAGCAGAATCTTCTCCATTAATATGTGGGGGAAGCGGTTTCTCATCTTCGGAATCAGATGGGAATAATTCAAGTTCTCCGTTATCATTTCGAATTGTTACACCATCTTTTTTGGGTCGCTTAATGCTTGGGACATCATAACCTGTATTGATACTATCAATTTGCGCCGCCTGTCGTCGTTTCTTTGTCTCGTGCGTCTTAATCCAACTGTCGTAGTAGATAGCTAAAGGCGTTCCTTTAATGCGTACTTTTGTTTCCCAAGCTTGAACTTCTGCCAAATTATTAAGGTTGAATGTAATTTTACGTCGCTCTTGGTCGATGAATTGTGAATTTTCCTGAATTTTGTCCAATAGTTGTTTCAGTTTTCGCGAGTAATTGGCATTACGGCACACTTTGAGATAGCTCTTCAACGCTAATACTGTCGGTACAACCAAATCAAAGAATGCTAATGACGCCGATTCAAGTGACAAGTACTCTAAGGCAGTGCTACACACTTGCTCGATTACTTCGTCGCGAAAACCATTTTCTGACAACTGACCTCTGTTAAGGCGCAAAATACAGGTGAATTGCAAGGGCCGCATGGATGCAGTTGTATGTTTACGATTAAAAGTATTACTGCGCAAAACTTCCAAAATTAATGGAAGGACGGGAACGAATATGTGCGTTTCTTTGGCCAATGTTATAAGCACTTTTATACAATGAAAACGCAGCGGAAAGTATTGCGCTGTTGGTATAAGACGTATAACTCCCAAAGTTATGGTAACTAATGGATATACAAGTGGTTGTAAATTAGGCTTGTTAGCCGTGGCTCCTAAAAGATCAGCCCACAAGTGCAAAGAATTCATATACTGCCAATTATATACTGCTTGAATACTATCCTTTTTCTTTAATATTACAGCGTTGCGCAAGTGGATTGCCAATTGTCGAATGTAAAGAAAGGCATGCTGGTAAGATGCATTCAAATCCAAAGCGAACATTTCTACTAAAGAGCGGCGCATGAAATTTATGCTAGGAAGTGTATTGGGAGAAACAAATTTCGAGTTCCGCACATAAGACAGATACATGGCTTTTAGTACATGATGTAAAACTGAAACCTAAAAGTATTAAAAAATATATATTTTTTGTGAAGAAGCGAAATATTTATATGTTACGAACCTGTTGATTACGGATTATTTTAAGAATACAAAGAAACGCCAGAACTCGAACCGTTTCCTCTCCAGTTGACCATAACACAATTAGACGTTTCAAAATACTTTTTCCAAGGGATGTAAACGATGCAGTCATTGCAGCCATTTGGTGCAAATGTTTAAGTAAAACAGAAAGTATATTCGGACTGGAAACTTGCTCTATCAATCGTACCAGATCAGTTAAATAATATCGTAAACAACCCCGTACCTTAACCCATTTTTTGGTTTTATGAAGCGGCGTTACCGAACGGGTGCTTAAGCCAAGTATGCGTAGAATTGCTGGTTGTAAATGTAGAACACACAACTGGACCACACCGTTGAAACTAGCTGACCCAACTACTTTAAATGCAGTTGGTTCAGTATTCTTTTCTTCAGACGTAATACTTGCCAGGGCCGAATTAAAAGCCTGAATGACTTTGCGCACCACGTCCAAAGAAACATTTTGGCTTTCTAATTGTAATTGCCATTGTCGAAGCTGATTTAATGTTACTTTTTGCACACCATCAGGAACAGACGCAGCCCCATCCTCTTCAAAGTCGCTTTCATCACTTGCTACTTCTAATGCGGCACTAGGTGTGTGGTATTTCTCATCATTATTATTACCATTGTCATCAGACGCATCGTTTACCCCTTCATTGTCACTTGCATCTTCTCCAATTATTTCATTGCTTTTACTTTCGTTTATAGCGATGTCATCAGGACTTTCGTCATCCGATTCATCACTGCCGAATATGTTAAAATCCAACAACTTCTTATCATTTTGCTTCAAAAAATCGTAAAACTCTGGATCGATATTCTTCAAACCTTCAAGTTCTTTTATGTGCGATTTTTTAGCTTTGCTTTTATTTTCAGTCGATTTCTTACCGGCATTGGTGCCTTCTTTAGAAGTTTCCCTTGCGATAGCTTTACCCTTCCCTTTCAACTTGGTATTCCGCAAAGCAGCTGACTTATCTTTAGCGACAGAATTTTTCACATTCAGTTTTTTTGTGCCTTCAACCGATTTAAGGTTTTTCTTCATAGAAAACAAAGTTTTACTTTTTTTCACTACCTTCATTTTAACTTGGATAAAGTGTAAAATTTGGTACCATTAGGAAAAAGAATTCTACTCAAAAGACAACATGTGCGTTTTGCAGTGTTGCCGCGTTAAAAAAATTATTAAGGGTTATGATTACTCTTAGGTAGTGATCGCAAGGTGCCCAGATGTGGCAGAAATATATCGTGTAGTTATAATATGATTTTTATAAACATCTTCCCAATTTGCACGTTTCTTAAATTAGTGTGATAATTCCACGCTATTAAACGATTTACTTTATTTAACTATTAATTTGATTAGATTTGGGACTTTCTGGCATTATTCCTAAAAAAATTATCTAAATAGAGAATCGACAGCAGTAGTCTGTTTCTGTAAGAAATCGGAGAATGTGTGAGACTCGTACGTCATTCGACAAGGTAGTAATTAGTTTTGTAATATTTAATTCTGGGATTAGTTATTGTACATATTTTCAAGTTTTCAGAAGTAATTAAATACCGTTTTTTACCAAGAATAATACAGAAATAGTTTGCGTCTTCCGAGTTCGCTGTGTCGTCAGAGCCCATGAATAAACAAACAAAAGGAGGGGGTATTACTTGTGTGTGAAGAATAAGAGTAGGCGAAGGCAATGGAAACAACCAATCACAAGAAATTATACGCACGCACACACTTCCTTGCCATTTTCACAAACATGTATATTTTCTCCTCCTTTTGCTTGTTTTTTTCATTTGTTTTGTATTCGGAAGGGAGCTGACGTCAGACTTGCCAAAATCGCAAAAAATAAATTAACTGTGTCAGAAAGACTCAATTCGCCCTTTTCATTCACAATAGAAATTTTGCGAATGTGAAAGCCATATACAATACGCTTGCAAGCGTGGAGTGATAATAATAATAAAAACTTGTATATGTTTTGCATTAATGTTTTTTTAAACTTAATATTAACAGTCTGAAATTTCTATTGTTCATCACTTATGCATTTTCGCTGGTTAGGACTTGACATATTTACACAATACAAATATTGTTATCATGAATTGAAATCAAAATGATGAATTTTGAAAATGGTTTGGACCATTAAAGTTATTATTTTGGCAGAACTGGTAAATATTGCCAGGTTTCCTTATGATACGTTCACATATGGATTAATCACCTATAAATCGCCCACATTAATCTACCCGTTCACATATGGCATATTACCTGCAAAATTGACAATCAGCTGTCAAGACTGTTTTGAAACTTTTTCTTCATAGAAATTGCTTTAGTGGAATATTTCGGTATTTCTGGTTTGTTTAATTATTATTAACGATATGAAGACAAGATAAGGAGAAGGAATAGCTAATTTAATTGCGCAATTGGCTGCTAATAATGGAGAGGGAAATCCGCATTCGAAATTCGATATTACATTGTATAATAAGTAATAAGAGGACAAAACGTTTATACACACTCGCTTTTTTTCAGTAAAATGAATCCATAACAAAAATTCTATTAGAATTGTGTTTACAGACATGTGTTTCTTTGCCGGTATTCATTTCATTTAGTTTATTTATTATCTAGGACTATTTTACAATCTCAGATTTTGGGAGAGAAATTACGTATGGGAAATCGCGCTTTTTAATTACGGATTTTGAGTTAAGCGCGAAAAAGTAGATCATCTACTTATATGTGTGAGCAATAATTAATAATAATTAATTAAACTTGGTTTTTAGCAAAGTTATTGTGGAAAAAATCCATCCACAATTTCCTTTGAATGCGGTAATGACAAAAATGTGAATGTAAGCGATTGCATGGCAAGTGAGCAAAAATCAAATAGAAACCATTTCAATAACTGCAAAAACAAAAGTACAAGTAGACTTTTGTTTTTTCTTCGGGAAAAATATCGGCCAATTAACGCCAAAACGCAAAACCTAGCAACACTAGTTATTGTTAGAAGTTTCTTCTTCTATTCGTTCGTATATTCGTTGTTGAACGTCGGGTACGGTTTCTCAAACAAAATAATACTTTTTCTGCTTATTTAGGCGAAAAATTGGAATAGCAAAGTTGAGGACCTACTGCGTTTCATATCTTTCATGGACGAAGTGATTGTATTAGATAGTGACAACGAGCAGGACCAATCATCCGACATGGAAGTAGAGACGGTGGAATTGGATGCGGAACAAATTGTTCCCAAGGACAATGCAACGTAAGTATTCAAAACTTACCAAGAAAAATTAAAAAATTTCAATGGTTTCTGTGCGGCGTACAATGGATACAAACTTTATACAAATCAAATCGTGTTTGATTGAGTTTTAAAATGCGTAAGTGATAATTGGCGACATTTATTTATTAAGCTGCATTTACATGAGGCGATTTTCTAAGTGATTCAACATCGCCTGAGAAGAGAAAACGTGGAGTACATGTATGTATGTTAGGAAATAAGCGTGAATTGTTGGGCGCTTCTGATAATATGTTTGAAAGTAAACAAAGTTGAATAGACAATAAATCGTCTAAGTACTTTAAAGCAAGCGATTTTATCGCTTTCTGGAAAAATTAACCAATTTGCACATGCGATTTTTGCTTAGGAAATCGCTTAAAGCAAATACTGCATTAGACTCTAAATATACATATATTTTTATTTGTATCGTTATTTTATTGCTTGTAAGATGTAAGCTGTTTTGGTAATGTCGCCCCCATGTAATGGCGCTGTGGGTGAACTTGTTTATACCCAGGTGAAATAATAGATACAATTGTTACACAATTCGCATGCTTACCAAGATTGTTCGAAAGCTGTAAATTGAAGAGGACAGATATATCAATATTTACACTAAAATAATAAAATACCGATGTGAATGCTGCCTTAATCTATCGGATCTTAAATACTAAAAGCCAATCGAGACATTGGTTTAAAATTTTGCTTTGTTAACTTTCGTATTTGAGTTAATACATTGTTGTAGGACCAGATCAGCATCAGTTATTTTTGAGACGGTACTGGTTTTTATCAAGAGTGTTAGAAAAAATGGTATACATCAAACTGTTAATCGGTTCTTATTGAATTTAAGGGAATCTTAAAAAATTTTAATTGTAAATCGTTCTATTTCATTATTAGATATTATATAATATTTATACAGTGAAACCTCCCTTTGGCGGACACTCACCGTCAGTAAATTTTTCTCCACCCAAGAGAGCCTCAAAGGGAATGAGGCTTATTTTAGAACTTGTTAATTTTTTAATTAATTAAATGTTATTTCTTATTTGAATAAAAAATATTGATATATCATTCAAACAAAAATGTGTACGTATTTTTTCAAAGTAATAACGAAAATAAATATAGTAATACTTACTATTTAATATTTAAGTTAATAAAACTAGATAGCGGTTCTTGTGTCAATATTATGAAAAAATAACTGTTTACGTCCGGCCAAGTGAGAGTCCGCTTAAGAGAGAGTATTTTGTTCCGAAATTCATACTTGAAGCTTGGTATAGGAATAAGTGTCCGCCCAAGGAGTTGCCCGTCTTATAGAGATGCTTGTTAGGAGAGGTTTCATTGTATATTTCTTTATTACTCTTCTTCATTTAATAATCTAGGCCATATTCAATTATCTTAAAGTTATAGAAATCGGAGCATTAGAAGCATAACTAGTTCTAACCATCCCTTAACAGAAAATATCATGATTTCGTAAGCTTAAGGAATATTGAAATTAATTAACTCGAGTAGCGATGGGCAATCAATCGCCCCACTTATGAAATCGAAAAAGAAATTGAGGGAGAGAATGAGGGAGTTCTTCTAATATCTTGTGTTTTTAGATTAATAGGCAAGCATCGAATTTTACAGGAAGTAATTGGATCGCTGAAATGCCAAAAGCACAAAGCATAATGGGCAAAGACTTTCTGGCCTACTAATACAATATGTATGTATGTATATATATATAATTGGCGCGTACACCCTTTTTTGGGTGTTTGGCCGAGCTGCTCCTCCTATTTGTGGTGTGCATCTTGATGTTCTTTCACAAATGGAGGGGGACCTACAGTTTCAAGCCGACTCCGAACGGCAGATATTTTTATGAGGAGCTTTTTCATGGCAGAAATATACTCGGAGGTTTGCCATTGCCTGCGGAGGGGCGACCGCATAATATAGTCTTCAGATAAAAGCGGCATATTCCAGCTTTGAACGAACAACAGAGATATATAACAGCTTTAGAGCGTATGGATCAACAAAGTCCGAACTACTACGTCGCATAAAAGCAAGTACGGAATATGACTTTGAAATGGTGTAATTTAAGAGTCTTTGAAAAGGGAATTTAGCGTCAGATTCCACACCAAGATGGATAATTTCACTTGGATTGGATAATCTAGAACCACCAATGCGGTATAGGTAATGTAAGCAAAACACTTGCTTATATTTAAATTTAACTTATTTCTTTTACACCAAGCGACATTATCTAAATAAGATTGAAGATTTATAGAGTCAGTTCAACTTGCAATCACCGGGTATATCTTTAAATCATTATCATACAAACGAAAATGTGCGTTATTAAAACAACTGGAAATGCCATTAACAAAATTATAAAAAATAGGGGACCCAGTATAATTCCCAGGGTACCCCAGAGGACGCAATAAAAGAAATAGATGACGCAGAGTGGAGGGAAATCCTATAGCCCTCAATTTGGAAATGAAAACCGTGTGATTAACCTTATCAAGTCTGTGTACACAGTGTCAACTTCAACTTTATTTTGAAAAGCTGATGTACAATATTCAGAAAACACTGGAAGATTTGCAAAAGTTGACCTACCTTTCATGCAACCATGTTGGTCTGCAGAGATTAAACGATTAACTGCAAAATAAATTTTATATCTCACAATAAGCGCAAATAATTTTGAAACCGTGGATAATTTGGAGATTGGACATTATTATTCTTATTTCCTCTTTTGAATACTGGACTAATGGTTGTTACTTTCCAGGCAACTATGAACTTTCGCCGTTCACGGGATTTGGATCAGGATAAAGGCCATTAAACTCATAGAATTCTATATGAACAATAAGTGGTACATGGTATATACCAGGGGAGATAGCGGGTTTGGGCATTCATTTTTTTAACGAGTTTATAGCATACCAAATACTTTTCCACTGCTTCGAAGCATAAGTCAGGATATCAGTTTCTTTCATATCGTGGAAATGCATACTTTTTGCAGACAATTTCATACTAGCTTACCGTTTTGGAAATTGTATTGTTTTTTTAGCACTTGTCATTAAAATACTTAATATACTTCAGAACTTTTTTCTAAATTACATTAGAACTTAACTTCAACAATTAAGCTATTAAATTGTTCAGTGCGAATTTCCTTTTCATTAAATCTATCAAAAATAACTTTTAATATTTTTTTTGTGATGACAAGGTTCCTACAATATTCAGAACATTACACTGACTTTCATCGTCGGTGAATCATAATCATCAAATGTTATTGTCACCCTGTCATTGCGCTTCGTCGATGCTTTTTAACAATTTTTCCCTCACGGTGTTGCCTTTTTTCTATGTAACTAGTGGACGAAATTTTTTATTTTTAAATTCTGCTTAAAAAGTTTGATATTTTCATGAAAAATCGTCGAATTTTTATAAACCTTTTACAAAGTTTGAAACGTTTGTCGGATGTATGATAAAGCTGTACATTGATTTGATTGATGGTATGACAACATGAAAGGGGTAATGGAAGCAAAATGTTTGGTATATAAAAACGTATCTGCTCATCTGGATCCAAGAATTCTCCTACAGTATAAAGTAGAAAGTTTAATATCGAATAATTTGTTTCTATTTATATATTGATATTAAAAATGCAAATTTTAAAGTTAAAAAAATTGTCAGGAGGACCTTCCCTGCCTGCTTTAGAACTGGACAAGTCAGAAAGCCAGCATTTATATTTAATTTCAACAAAAATCGTATACTGTACGAATAAAAGTTGTGGAGGATGTCGAATACCCTCAATTTAATAAAATGTCGATGAAAATTTTCAGAAGTACTGGTAGAATATGAAAAGTTTCTGACCTTAAAACTGACTGGACTCCTTTAATCATAGGTGAGTTTACACATGTTTTGAGCTCAACATGCTATATTACAAACCCTTATATAGGGTGGGCCATGTAAAATTTGCTTTTTGAATCGGCTAAAAAAAAAAATAAACAATATTTTTACAAACTTTTTTTTTTATTTTGAAGATTGAACATTGTCCTTTATGAATGAAAAATAATATCGTTCAAACGACTGCCATGACAGGCTTTACAGTAGGCCATTCGATCAACCCAATTTTAAAGCACATTTTCGATTGTTTGGGCTCCAATTTCATGAATGGCAACTTCGATTTCGTGTTTTAAAGTAGTGATGGGCAAACTCAGCACATTTGCACTGTGCAGCAGCGTGTGCTTCTGCGTGCGTAAAAGTGCTAGGTGAAGGGGGATAACAAAGCACAGGGAAGAAACAGAAAAATTGAGCGAGTTGTGTCTGTGTTTGTACCCTGAATGAGAGAGCAATTATTCTTGAATTCTTACCAGGGATGCCAACTTTTAACTTCATATCAACAAATTTCTAAAAAAATAGGTTTTTTTGGTACATTTTTCTTCAATAACTAAATTGAATACATATTACACTTTCTATTATAATAATGAATTAAGACAATGCACAACAATAAACAAGCAATTAAACATTTCAAAAATTCGCGTAATACTGTTTTTTAATTGCTAGATGTAAAGAAAATTAAGACCTCTGAAAATATTTAATTTGAGATTAAATTAAAATCTTACATATTGGAAAGCAATGTCAGTTAAATCTTCAATAATATTGATCACTGCATATACTGACGAATCTGTAAATTATTCACACTTATGTTATGATTACTTAAATGGTTTTTGAGATCGGATATATTTTTTTAAATTGAGCTAAGAAATCCAGAAAATCAATTTTTTTAGCTAATTACTTTATAAAACTGCAAACTCTCTTCAGCTACCGAAGTTTGTCGAATGTTTCAGAATTTTTAGCTACTGAATGATACCATTTTTTCGTTTATTTTTCACAAAAAGTGGACGTGATTGATAACTAATTTCGCCCATCTAAATCCAATACACTCTGATATGCACAACTGCAAATAAAAATAAACAACTAAGAGTATATACTTATGTATATAAATCATGAATAATAAAATCAACAATGCCCAAAATTGATTCCCACATTTAACAACTGCGGCAACTCTTACTCATAAGTTTTGACATTTCATAAATAAAATCAGTTTTTTCGTGATTTCTTCATTTTTCGACGATATTTTTTGAGACCGTAAGTTACATATTATTGTCGCATAAAAAACCTCTAATATTAAGTGTATTTGTATGGTGTGGATGCAGTGAAAGTGCTGAAAATTCTATTTAAAAATTTGAAACGGCGAACGTCAAAACAAAGTGCACAGTGTTCAACTGCCGACAAAAACATAAATTTATTTCTAATGTGTAATATATTACTCTGTTTTAACTTTTAATTTAAATAAACAAAGTTAAATAAAATATTAAATACAAAACATTTGGTTCAGCATGACTTCAAATAAAAGAACATTGTTAAATTTGAATCCGAAGTGTAACTTTTTTATGCAAATATGTAGACGGAGAATCACAATGCCTTGTATGTGAAAAACGTGTGGTGTGTAAGGTTTTTAACATAAAGAGACATTATGAGCTGCACAGGAGTGATTATGATGAATATGTAGGAAAAGAAAGGAAAAGTATATACAAATCCTTAAGTCCAAACGAAGAGCCCGATTCGATGTGCCAAATTACAGAAGGTCGGAAAAATTCAAATTATTCAAATTTTTTTTTTAATTTCTTAGGAAAGCGAAGATTACGTTGTAGATGCAAAGCGTGCAACTTATGAAATCGCGTTAAACCTTGTTCGTGAGAGTCGTGCATTTCCGGATGGCGAATTGGTGAAGTTTTGTATATTAAAAGCAGTAGGAATTTTGTCCCCTTATCTCGTAGAACTATAAGCAGACGAGTAGATGAAATGGCGGAAATTACAGAATCGCAGTTAAAAGAGCGTATAAAATCATTCACAGCGATTTCATTGGCAATTGACAAAAGTACAGATATATCCGGCATAGCCCAATTAGCGATTTTTATCCGAGGAGTTGATGCCACCTAAATATATGTGAAGAACTTTTGGACATTATTCTAGTGACAGGGACGACTAAAGGTGAAGATTTATTTCAATGTGTTAATGAATGTACTGAACGTATGGGTGTATCATGACGAAAAGTGGTTTGCGTTGCCACCGATGGTGCGAAATCCATGACCGGATGCAAAAAAATTTCTCTAATCATTTTTGTGTACTTTGTCATACTGTGCGCATTGCCATATGCGTGTGATTTGAATTTGAGAGCAACTAAGTACTCACCAAGAATACCCACTCTGCTATGATAATTTCCTCAATGTTTTTTTGAAAAAATCCTCTATTTTTTTTAATGGAAACATGTATAATTGTCCTTTTTAACAAAATAAAATGTATAACATCCATTGTTTAAATAAAACATGGCTGGTTGAGATTACTGTTCGCTGTTGTGACCAGCATTCTTTAAAAAAAATGCACTAATATAAAAACATACGATATACATACATATTTATATGTAAGCGAAGACAATTTTTTCATTCAGAAAAATATACACCGATTTGTCAGTACAAATTTATCTCCACATAGTTTAGCAACTATGAAACTTTGACATGCGAATGTTCAAACTTCTTGATTATAAAATCGCCTATGCTTCTTGGTTACAAAAATTATAAAAGTAAATAAAATAGAAATTTGCAAATATGATGTTAATATTCAAAGAAGCGTTTCCAATAAAAAAAACCAAAAGCATTTTATTATTTCATATGAACGATCAACACTTCGAAGTCCCTTAACATGGAATGAAGTCCCCTTATCTGGTAACTTTGCTGTTGGCAAAGCTTCACTCTCTTTTTTACAAACACATATGCGTTGCTCAGAAGTGATTAATATACGTACACGCCTATTGCTTACCCTTCTAATGTAAGTTTGTCGCCCCCCCATCTAGCACTTTGCTAGCACGCTCTGCTGCGAGCGTGCCACGCTGCTGCCCGTCCCTATTTTAAAGCATCAATCGTCTCGTCTCTGGATGGTTCGCATAGCATTTGTCCTTAACGGCTCCCCACAAAAAATAGTCCAGCGGACTTAAATCACAGCTCCGATGCGGCCAATTGGATATCGGAATTTCGGCTGATTATTCGGTTTTCAAAAACGGTGGCCAAAAGTTCGAGTGTAATTTTGGCAGTGTGACAAGTTGCCCCGTCCTGTTGAAACCAAATGTCGTCCATGTCATCCTCTTCAATTTTTGGAAACAACTCGTTGAGCATGTCACGGTAACGCTCGCTCATTTTCGAAAAAATGGCCCGATGATGCCGCCAGACCAAAAACCGCACCAAACAGTGACTCGTTGTGGATGCATTTGCTTCTCTGCAGTAACGTGTGGATTTTCTGAGCCCCAAATCCGACAATTTTGCTTATTGACGTATCCACCCATATGAAAATCAGAAAAGAAGAAGAAGACTCACCACTTTGTGGAAATAGGTTTTCAATATTTCCCAATTTTGTTCAAGCGTATAGCTTGAATTTCGTAAATGTCAAAACTTTAAGTAAATTATGAACACATTTGTGTTATCATTCTCAAAAAAATAGGTGGTTCAAAAAGCAGACGCTATATGGCCCACCCTGTAAAATAGATTTAGAGACTTATAACTGTGTTTTTTGTTAGTCGAGAGAGGACTTTACTACTTAAATGTCTACTTTGTGCGTTGTATTTCAAGGCTGGCATCATAATCGGTGTCAATATTGGTTCTTAAATACTACCTCAAAATTGTAACTCTCATCTGCGATGTGACAGAGATTAAAAAGGAAAAATAAACGCTGCAAGCAGTTTAAATACTGTGAAAATATCCTAGTTAAGTCCTCGAAAACGTTCAAGACTTCATTCCGTATCTGCAAATAATGAAAAGTTATAAGTATATTACCAGTCAATATAAAAGTTATTTTACCTTGAATCAACATATGACATCTTGCATCAGTTTCAATTAAAAAGTTAATAATTTATTTCTTCGATTACTTACATGGCCTGGCTGCCAAATTTTTGAGTGAGAATATGAATACAACTTCCCTGATTTCTTAGCTTTTAGTAATGTTAGCATACTGTTAAAAGGGGCACTCACTAAACTTGCTTCTGTTAGTATACCAGGACACTTGCTTGGTAGAGGTTCGCACTCGGATGTCATTAGCAAAGTGGTGCATAATTTGAAGAGTACTACAAGTGCTGACTTTCCATGGTTCAGATTTCCTCTTACAATTGCCCATGCAAATCTACTAATAATGAATAATGAAATATCTTAAGAACTACGTATGTGATGCGCAGGAAAATTAATATATATGAATATTACTGGATTACTTTTGGCACCGGTTTTGAAATTGAATTTTTGCCGACTTTATTACTTGTATGTATGTATTATCATATGCCCATGATCGAAGCTTTCTTGGCAGATTTTAAATAACAAAGTGGCGTAGCATACGAGTGCAGCTACTCAGCAATCGATTGGCGGCCGCTCGTGTCCATAATGCGCTTTGCATTTTTTACCGCTAGTAGTGCGTTTCAGTGCATTTTGTGCATCGGTGCGATCAATTAAAATGTGTTGAAGGGCTAGCGTGAGCGGTTTACGAGAAGGTGTCGAGAAAACAACAACAGCTAACTAACGGATAACCAACATAGTGGCAGCGCTTTTTTTTTGGCTCTGTGGCAAAAATAGAAATCACTTATTATATGTAGACTTCACTGGCAGAGATTTTTCGATAGTCATTTTTGATGTTTTAAATTACAAAAAAAAAAAAATTTCTTGGCTATAATTGTTTACTCATAAAATATACACACTCAACGTGGCTAAATAAAGCTGCTTTCGCTTGATCGTTATCGTTGCTTTTGTGTATTCTAAACGTTTCAGGTTGTCTGTGTGTGTTTGTGGGTGATAACCTATTTTTTAAACGCACTTTATGTTTTTTTTTTTTGAGAAATGCAATGTGAGCAAAGTTGAAAAATAGCAAGTGGCAGAAATATTTCACCCGCGAAACTACATAATTGACTTTAACCGTGAAGGTCTTCGAGAACAGACAGCAACCTACTTTGTTCTTAGTTTTTTATGCAATCAAAAGATTTATTGTTGGCAAATAAAATAGTAAACGGAATTTAATAAGTGTATCTGATTCAGCTTATCAGTGCAACCATTTACATTGAAACCAATGAAATCCACATTCGAGAAGACTTTAGCAAAGATGATTTAGTAAGTATAAAACTAATCGCAACTAATAATGTACCGACCCTGCAAGAAACCAATTATATCTGACTCGTTGCGTTCCGAGAAGATTCGCTCTAATCCATACTAGTAATTGATTTATTTTAAACGCCGTAGTCGTTTGAAACCCACTGTGAGTGTGGGACATTAAATGATAAAAAAGGTTGTTTTCTAATAGCGCCCGGTCCTCGGCAGGCAATGTCAAAACTCCGAGTCTATTTTTGAAAGAGCTCCTTATAAAAACCATCTGCATCTCCATTTCTGGAAAACATCAAGACTCACACCACAAATAGGAGAGAGGAGTTCGGCCAAACAAACACCCAAAAAGGATGTATGTGCTAATATTGAAATTGAAATAAATACATAATCGCTATGGTACAAAATCAATCTTGTTGGCTTGTTATTTATTGAAACCAACTGCAAGTGTTAGTTGAAGGTGTCCATGATACTAGGTTAAGGGCTTGTTGTTGTTGTTGTAGCAGCATAAATTTCGCCGTGCATATCCGAGGAATGCTGCTGAAGTGACAGTCCTTGGCCGACTGTCGTGGGAACGAGGTTAAGGGTTCTTTAAGTTTAGCTCACACTACTTATTGTTTAATTAGGTAAAGTTTTTGGAAAATATCAAAAATGCTTATATAAGGAATTGTGGTGCGAGGAATTCATTTCTGGGATTTGTTTTTTATTGCCTCTACGCTAGATAAGCCAATATTCAAATTAGAGGTTTTTTCAATAAAAAAAAAGATTTGTTGTAATGTTAAATTTATATTAGTCGTATTACGAATACAATTTTCAAACACCGCAATCAATACTTAAAAAAAATTCATTTGTTCACAGTTTTTTGTTTTTTTTTTAATACTTTTATTTCGAATTCCACCCTTTTGCTTTTTATTTCGATTATGAAAATAATCACCATCATCGTAATATGAAGAAGATACACAACTTTTATTAACATTATCAACTGGAGCCATTATCCTCCAAGAAATATCTGCTAGTAATGCATCTAATTATATTTCTTTGTATCGTTCATCCAGATGTATTATTTCTTGTTGAAATTGCTCACCTTGTTCATCGATTCAGTTGATAACACTGCCGACATTTCATAAATCAGTTTCAAGTAAAAAATTTCGCTGAATTCAGAAAAAAAATTCCTTCAAAATGTCCACTCAATGCGGATTTTGGTTGTCAGTTTGGTGTCAATTGTGTTAGCATTAGAAAGTTTATTAAAAAAAGCCATTTCCACTTGATTGGCAAAGTTATAGAAACTGCAAAAAAAAGTTAAAACGTGAAGAAGTTCAGAAAATAATAACTTGCATGTTTTTAGGTTGTACATATGTAAATTTACATTGTATAAGCTTATATAAATAAATAAATAAATAAATAAATAAAATAAAATAACTTGAATAAAAGTATTTAAGCAAACCGGTCTATGTGTTTATTTTCGTCTAAACACATCTGCAGTAATCAATCGGCATATCATTTCATTTATTGCCCAAAATCATTTTAACATAGGAGTTTACAAAGTTATGACAAAATTAGATTGTTGAGCATTATCCTAACATACAATACATTTGTACAGTGAAAGCTGTTGCCTTGCCAATAGCATAAAAATTACCCCAGAGCCCAATAAATCTGTGCTAAGATTGGTGCGCCATGCTATGTTCCTAGGAAGTATCAATTGACCCTCTCATTGTGATTGTTTTATCAATAGTTCGTTTTAAATTCTTCAAACGGAACTTCTGAGGAAGAAAACTGCAACCTAACTCATGTTGGTTTTTATTATTTATTGATATTTTTATTTATATTTACTGAATTCGGTAAAATTCATCATACGTCGTTAACTCACGCTAGATCCAACTTTTTATTTTTAAATTTCGGTATTGGTTCATAAACTTTGAAAACAGGTTGCGCTAATCGCTATAAGCAAAACCAGAAATCTGTTTCACTTGTTTATAGTTTTCCTGGAGGGTACGCATTTATATCCATTATCATATCTGTTGAATAAATATGCATACATATGCAGGTACATATGTATATATATATATATGTTTATGTAGATATGAAAAATAAATCAGGCGAAACGACTAGATTTCTAAAAATTTGCGATAATTTACCACAAACACAGACGTACGATACTAGTTTTATCGTATAATTTATGTATGCATGTGTGCTGTTGAAGCGTACGCTTTATACCACAAGATATCCGACGTATGATTGTAACTTCTTTACATAACCTAATGCTTTCTTCGAACGCTTTGTACTTGATTGGCGGTACATCGCAACTGCGAGCTCACACGGAAGAAGCTTGTAAATTAATTTAAATTATTTACATGCCCTTTTTCCAGTTTTGTATCGAATTAAAAGAAAACTCCTCCCTCATTTTAAAATCAGCCGTTTGTTGTTTTCCATAAACATCTATACGATTTGTTTTCTCGAGTATAAAAGTTCGTCTAAATACATAGTGATGCGAAAGCCTTAAAAAAAATGCATCGAAAAATTTTATTACATGTGATTTATAACTTGTGGAAGGGTTAAATATTTTTTGTTCTTTGTTCTTTTTTTGTTTGGCTGATCTCTTCCTATTTGTGGCGTGCATCTTGATGCTGTTTCACAAATGCAGGGACTTAAAGTTTGAAGCCGACCCTGAAGAGTAGATGTATTTAAAAAAAAACCCGCCAACCAAGGGGAGTCTTATCGTCCGATAACTTTCCTTTCCCCAGTAGTGAAGACACTTGAAGCCCTTCTACTCCCACTCCTCACTTAACACCTGACTCCAGCCCCACACCAGCATGGTTTCCGTAGCGTTGGACCTACAAAAGGCTTTCGACACAGTCAGCCACGCCACGCTACTAGATGACATTTTACAGTCGACACTCCCGCCAGGGCTGAAGAGGTGGACCGCGAACTACCTGAGTGGTCGTCACTCGTCGGTAGTATTTCGAGACCAAACCTCAAAACAGAGAAAAATAAAGCAAGGAGTACCGCAGGGTGGTGTCCTTTCACCCTTGCTTTTTAATTTCTATATTTCGAAACTCCCCCAGCCACCAGAGGGAGTCTCACTGGTTTCATATGCCGACGACTGCACGATAATGGCGTCGGGCAATGACATTGATGGCCTATGCTCAAAAGTAAACGACTACCTCGCCAGCCTTTCTCGCTTCTTCACTGCGAGAAACTTAAAACTTTCTCCCACTAAATCCACGGCGACCCTTTTTACTACCTGGACAAAGGAGGTCAAGCTGCCACTTCAGGTGCACGTCGATGATACCCCAATACCGACGGTAAACAACCCCAGAATTTTGGGAGTCACCTTTGACAGCTTGCTCTCCTTCTCAGCGCACACAACCGCTATTGCAATGAGAGTACAGAATCGCAACAAGGTCCTCAAGTCGCTCGCCGGCAGCACTTGGGGCAAAGACAAAGAAATGTTGCTGTCGACTTTCAAAGCAATAGGCCGACCGGTTCTGAACTATGCCGCGCCTGTCTGGTCGCCTGGAACCAGTGATACGCAGTGGACAAAGCTTCAGACCTGCCAGAATACTGCCATCAGGACCGCGACAGGATGTCTCCTGATGTCCCCTATCCAACACTTGCATGACGAGGCGCACATGCTCCCGGTTAAGGAGCACAACAAAATGCTCGGCAAGCAGTTTCTGCTTGGGTGTCACCGTAGGCCTCACCCATGCAGACACCTGCTCGAGCCTGAACCACCTCCCAGGCACATCAGGAGACACTTCCTCAATTACGTGGACGAGATCCAGGACAAAACGGACAGACCACTCCAGGATCAGACAGTATACAGACAGGCAATTAACGACATTCATCGGGAGACCCTTACCACCTTCTTAAGCTCCCGACCCCCGAATGCCGTTATCGGAGTCCAACCACCACCTATCGCAGACGAAGGGCTCCATCTTCCTCGAGAGTCCCGCGTAATCTTGGCACAATTACGTTCTGGATATTGTAGCAGGTTAAACTCCTACATATCCAGAATCGACCCCGACATACTAAACATATATCCAGCATGTGAAGGTACCCCGCACGTCACATGCCCCATCAAACCCACTCATCTAACACCCCTCTCCCTCTGGACCCAACCCGTCGAAACTGCCAGTTTCCTGGGCCTACCGTTAGATGAGCTAGACGAAGACGACC
Organism: Anastrepha ludens; assembly: GCF_028408465.1. Taxonomy (NCBI): domain Eukaryota; kingdom Metazoa; phylum Arthropoda; class Insecta; order Diptera; family Tephritidae; genus Anastrepha; species Anastrepha ludens. Next base: position 127,527,895 of record NC_071501.1, read on the forward strand.
GGTAATTACACTACACTGACAGGGCGAAGATACTGCTACAACAACAACAACAGTAGATGTATTTTATGAGGAGCTTTTCATGGCAGAAATAAACTCGGAGGTTTGCCATTGCTTATCGTGCGCGACCGCTATTGGAAAAAACTTTTTCTATCATTATGGTTTTTCATGCACGTAGATTCGCACCTATGCCCTTTCCGAATGGTAGTGACGCACAAATCTAATCGGCCACGGCGGCGGAATATTCACAGGGATTTTAAAAATCACTAAATTTAAATATGTATAAACTACATAGATGTATAGGCAAAAAAAACGAAAAAAGTAGCAGGGTAGCAGTATTGGAATTTGTAGTGACAGTCAAACTGCACTGAAAGCCCTTGCTAACCCACGCTGCTTTTCGAAGTTGGTCGACGATTGTAAGAAAACTGAACAGTGTTGCAAAACACAACAAAGTTAGTCTTATTTGGGTGCCTGGGCATTGGGGTATTACAGGGAACAAGTTAGCTGATAAAGTTGCCAATGAAGGTTCTGCAAGTATGCCACTAGGCCCTGAACCCTTTCTAAGTCAATTCTGCATCGATTCAATTATGGATTGACGATTTCATGAGGTCGGCCCATATAGGACGTTGCTCTCGGTTGAATTCGTGCAGAGTAGCCAACCGCTTTATGAAAGAACCAAACAGGAAAATAGTGACCTTTCTCCTAAAACTCAGCAGAAAAGACCTGAGAGAACCGGTGAGAGTAATCACAGGGCACAACGACTGTGGTCAGCATATGGCTGCAATGGGAGTCGTCGACAGCTCGATATTAGGCATATCTTGTCTTGAGGATGACTACACTGCAGAGCATTTTCTCTGTAGCTTTCCGGCGTTTTCCAGAATCAGACTTAGGATATTGGGTTGCGATATACTGAGTATGGATAAAGTTCATACTCTTCCTCTTCCGGATCTCTTAAAATTCATCAATGGATCCAAGAGATTTGTGGAAGAGTGACCTCAAACTAAATTTCCGTCTTACGACCCACATTTTATCTTTCCTATCTCTCTATTCTTTCTACTCAAATCTATCCGGGTGTAGTACTACGGTCTCCTGACAGACTGCTCGGACTTGTCCAACCCCCCACAATTCTAATTTAATCGAATAGGCTAAAAGGCTTTCAGCTTTAGGCGTAGGCTTTCATTTATTTTTGGTTTCATCAATAGTAATGCTTCGGTTACTCACCCACATAACGGTCTGCACTTGCTTTCCCTAGTGACAAAAGTTTCATGAGATTCGTACGCATATGTAGAAGTTTGTCGCGAAGATGTTTAAGAAGCTTCTTGTTATGTCCTTATTTTTAATATATGTCCTTATTTTTAATATATGTCCTTATTTTTAATATATGTATAGTGGACATCAAATTTTTTGCTTACTTTCCCTCGATGCACTTGACTGCAGTTTGAGTGGTAAAAGTGTTAATTAAATTTATTATTCCGTTTGGCATGTTTCTAATGCTCATATTTCAAGTGGTTGTTGGCAGCTCTAGGCCGTAATTTTTTCTCTAAACATTGTTAAATATTGCGCGACCCTCAGTATGTTGAAAGCACGATACAGTGTAAGACGAATTTAAAGATTTCAAGCATAGTTACTTTTATATAATATTTGTGCTATTAAATATTGTTAAAATGTAAGTATTATTAATTTGATGCATTAAAAATAATTTTCTTTCAATAATTTAGCTATAATTAATTGTATTTATGAATTTTTTAATCTTCTAACATGGGTAAGGGATGCGACGTGGCTCCCAGGAAAAAATCTGAAATAAGAACTCTTCTCCAACACACCACTCACTTCCAAAGAAAGATAGCAGAAATTTCTAGTGTTTCTAAATCAGTAGTTAATAGAATACAAATAAATTTGCACAAAAACTTGTATCTATCACCTAAGAGAAAAGGCAACAGCGGAAGAAAACGAAAGACGACGCCACGTTCAAACAGAAAAATTCGAGACATATATTTGGAAAATCGAAAAAAGCGCTAGTTTGTTAATCCAGCAAGTTCAAAGGCTGGCATATTCGTTTCCAAAAGAACTGTGCAGCAAAGATTGCGAGAGAAAGGCTTGACAGGGCATCGTCCAGTAAACCTCGCCTGACTGAAGCCATGAAGAGGAAGCGACTAGACTGTGCTCGGGAACACCACCAAATGACTGTTGAGGCTTGGAATAAGGTTTGTTTGCCTACTAACAATTGATAAACATTAAAAAAACATGAAATAAGACCAATATAAAGAAGTGCTTCAAAAACGGATTGCTGTCGACGCTGAGGGAATGGTTCCAGGATGGTGACGACTTCATGTTTATGCACGATTCGGGGCCGTGTCATAAAGCCAGAAGTGTTACCAAGCTCTTGAAATACTATAACATTCCAGTCTTACCTTGGCGGGGCAATTCTCCGGATATGAACCCCATAGAAAATCTTTGGGAGATCACCAAAGCAGAGATTGCCGAAGAAATGATAACAACGAAGGTAAGACTGGTAGAAAAGCTGATAGAGGTTTGGTATCACAACCGTAAAATAAAAGAAAGTGTCAAACAATGCATAGAAAGTATGCCCAAGCGCTTAGAAGCCCTTATTGAGGCTTAAGGAAAATGTTACAAAATACTGACTCGTAAGAAGTAACATTTCTCCCAACACATTAAATTTTTTTTTACAATATTTAACGGTGTTTTTGAGTATTTTTTATTATATGTATATTTTGTAAGATGTTGTTCTAATCATATTAAACGTAATTTAATTAAAAATTCCGTGTTTCATTTAATAATTTTAGCTAAATACACAACAAATAAATTTTTTTGCGACTGCTCCTAATAATTTGGCAACCCACTGTATGCATAAGCTTTTTAAGCGTTTTGCGCACAGACACCTTTTCGAGTATTAAATATAGTATAGATGTAAACGATCGAAGCTGTTATCAAACAAATACAAACCATATATTTCGATTTCTATATTATTCTAAACTTGATAGTTATATTGCATTATTTTAAGAATATTTTAAACATCCCTCTGGCTGTATTTTTAGTAATTTAAAAAATTTACGTCTGAGTCACATGACACAGTTTTATGTAAAAAAAAATCACTTCGCCGCATATTTTACCAGATACGCCTACCTAAGGCGAATCTACTAAAGGTGAAAGCAGCAGACTAGCTATTTGTTTTTTTTTTTCTTTCTTCCCGTATATTAGGATGTCAACACAAAATGAAATGACGAGTAGTCGTTCTATTTTACACTACTCTACTTTCTTTTGTCGTGACATTCTAATGTACAAACACTTCTCTACTTTCTTGTGCATGGCACCACCTAGATTCGATTTGCGTATACCTACAAAAACATTCTGCGGGGTGAGTTTTCATATACATGGGAGTCCTACATATTTGATCGTGTCAGCAGACAAATTCAGCTGTGATGCGTTTTTGACTGACGAACATGTTCGTCAATATGGCAATCACATCAGTGTACTTCTTTGGGTTGGTGTAGCCACCCTGTAGTTCGACCGGTGGCAAGATACCCACTTCGCCTTGCATTTTCTTACGGCCTTGCTACCTTGCCCATTATCAAATGCTAAAAGCACACGATCTACGAAAAAAATCAACGCAGCTTCCGCGTATATTACTCGTAAATTTTATGTATATGTATTTATGTATTACATATATATGTATACATACAATTTACAATATAAATGAGCAAAAAATTTCAAAATTAAGATTCAATCACAAAAGTAATGAAGACATAAAACAATTATAAAGAAATACATAAAATATTGCATTTTTGAATAGAACATAAAAAGCGGGTAACAAAATGAGGTGCTAAAAATGTAGTAAAAGTGTACGACCCGAGTTCTCACGAATAACAAACACGAACTTTTAGGGATTTTTTTATTTGAATCCATTTATCGCAATCTGTTTTCTAACAATCAGCAATATTTTTACTTAAAATTTATTAAGTCTGTATGGAAAGCACCCAGTGCACAGTGGTTCCGCCATAGGACATTGGATGAAAATAGTCATGTTAAAATTATGCAGCAATATTTAGCTAAATGTTAGTTCATTAGTCATTGTAACTTAGAGTACAAAAGAAATTTCAACTGCACAAACAATTAACTTATAATTGTGCCTCCAAAGTAAGAGAATTTGAAAAGTGATAGTTAGCGTGGTCTCCGCTCCGTACTTACGCAGTTCCGGGAAGTGTTATTTTTCTAAGCATTACTGGGTTTGTGTCCTGTTGTACAATGGGAATTCAAGTTGAAGGTATGTACGACATGTTAAACGTTTTGTTAACTTTTTTAATTATTATTTAATAGGTTTTCAGACCGTACGAAAGAGGTACTTTAAAATTTGCCGTTTATTTTTTTTATAAGAAGTTTGTAAAGTTTTAACTAAGTTCGCACGAATCTGCACAAATGAAACATACATTAAAATATTCTTACGTCTGTCCTCTTTAAGGAAAAATAATTTCCAGCTGCGATGACCTGCGATTGCGCTTAATATAGGGTCTAATCTGTACCTATGTGTACCTATGTTACCCAACAGGAATTGGCGTTACAGAATCATCTGCCGAAATTAATTTACAATGTTTGTTGGACCACACTTGCTCTCGAATTCTCGAATCTCAAAAACCAGTTTGGTAAATATATCTGAATCAAGTTGCACTGAGTATGAATTAGTAGGTAAATGGGGTTTCGATGGCAGCACTAGACAGAGCGAATACAAGCAAAGTTTTTCTGATCCGAGAACGGAAGATGGAAGTTTAATTGTTACATCTTATGTACCCTTGAAATTAATTTGTAAATCGATTACCTCTGACCCAGATAAGATAATTTGGAAAAGCTCTCGCCCATCCTCCACAAGGTTTTGTTGTTACCCATATTGTACAAACACATCTTAGGGTTACCCGGGTCCACGTTTTGGATTATATCTCGAGACCCTAGTCACGGAACGGTATGAAAAATACTCTATACTATAGAAATCATCAACAGCTTCCATTTGCTACCCATATTGTACGAACACATCCTTAAGTTATCGGGGTCCACATTTTGGGCGATATCTCGAGACCCTAGTCACGGAGCGGCATCAAAAATACTCTATACTATAGAATCATCAACAGCTTCCATTTGCTACCCATATTGTACAAACACATCCTAGGGTTACCCGGGTTCACGTTTTGGCCTATTTCTCGAGACCCTGGTATCCGATTCTTAAAATTTTAAAACACAAACCATCTACTGAATAGTCCAAACAAAGCCTAAAAATTTGGTTTGGATAGGTGAGCCCGTTCTTGAGTTATAAGATTACCAAGGAAATGTAACTTCTTTTTATATATATAGATTATTATATCTTATATATATTCTTATTATATATATTATATATTACTTTTTATATGTCTTAATGTTTTTTTTAACAAATAAAAACATTTCTCAACTTAAAAACGTACTAAAAAGTCATTTATCACGCCAAAAGTTCTTATGACCGCTCTTCCTACGCGGCGGGACCACTGTGCAGTGGTGCAACCATTTCTAAAATGTGTGCTTATTAGCACAATAAGTCCGTTGTTGACTTCCTCTTCAGTCTGTTAAATGAGATGGGATTAAGAGTTATTTCTGTGATTAAAGGGTTTATGCGTGATTGAAGTCTTTTATTATGAGGTGTGACAAGCTTTTTTTATTTCTTCAGCTATTGTGAGAAATTTGAGATGACGATGTATTTAGGCATTTGTAATGTATTATGGCGCGTTTATAATCATTCTCAGCGTTTTTGACTGGAATTATTGGAGTATTTCGATGTTAGAGTTAGCTGCAGTGCCCCAAAGTAGTATGCCAAAGGTCCATATTGGTTTTAAGATAACTGAGTACAGTAAGAGTTTATTTTTGAGAGAAACATGAAAATTTCGGTTAATCAACCAGTATAGGTTTCGGAATTTAATTCCAAGTGCTTTGCGTTTGGTGAAAATATGGTTGGTTTTAAGATAACTTAGTAGAGTAAGAGTTTATTTTTGAGAGAAACATGAAAATTTCGGTTAATCAACCAGTATAGGTTTCGGAGTTTAATTCCAAGTGCTTTGCGTTTGGTAAAAATATGCATGTGTTTTGCGTTATAGTCACCTTCAGCTAGAAATCTATGGCCAAGAGTTTTAAAGAATTTTTTGTAGTCCCCCGCTTTAATAGTATACAGATGAGAGCGTGTAAATTCTCGTCAACTATGCTTGTTGTTGTTGTTGTAGCAGTATCTTCGCCCTGTCAGTGTAGTGTAGATTACCGGTCGTCTTCGTCTAGCTCATCTAACGGTAGGCCCAGGAAATTGGCAGTTTCGACGGGTTGGGTCCAGAGGGAGAGAGGTGTTAGATGAGTAGGTTTGATGGGGCATGTGAAGAGGTGGTTAGTGTCGTGCGGGGTACCTTCACATGCTGGACATATGTTTAGTATGTCAGGGTCGATTCTGGATAGGTAGGAGTTTAACCTGCTACAATATCCAGAACGTAGTTTGCCAAGATTACGCGGGACTCTCGAGGAAGATGGAGCTCTTCGTCTGCGATAGGTGGTGGTTGGACTCCGATAACGGCATTCGGGGGTCGGGAGCTTAAGAAGGTGGTAAGGGTCCCCGATGAATGTCGTTAATTGCCTGTCTGTATACTGTCTGATCCTGCAGTGGTCTGTCCGTTTTGTCCTGGATCTCGTCCACGTAGTTGAGGAAGTGTCTCCTGATGTGCCTGGGAGGTGGTTCAGGCTCGAGCAGGTGTCTGCATGGGTGAGGCCTACGGTGACACCCAAGCAGAAACTGCTTGCCGAGCATTTTGTTGTGCTCCTTAACCGGGAGCATGTGCGCCTCGTCGTGTAAATGTTGGATAGGGGACATCAAGAGACATCCTGTCGCGGTCCTGATGGCAGTATTCTGGCAGGTCTGAAGCTTCGTCCACTGCGTATCACTGGTTCCAGGCGACCAGACAGGCGCGGCATAGTTCAGAACCGGTCGGCCTATTGCTTTGAAAGTCGACAGCAACATTTCTTTGTCTTTGCCCCAAGTGCTGCCGGCGAGCGACTTGAGGACCTTGTTGCGATTCTGTACTCTCGTTGCAATAGCGGTTGTGTGCGTTGAGAAGGAGAGCAAGCTGTCAAAGGTGACTCCCAAAACTCTGGGGTTGTTTACCGTCGGTATTGGGGTATCTTCGACGTGCACCTGAAGTGGCAGCTTGACCTCCTTTGTCCAGGTGGTAAAAAGGGTCGCCGTGGATTTAGTGGGAGAAAGTTTTAAGTTTCTCGCAGTGAAGAAGCGAGAAAGGCGGGCGAGGTAGTCGTTTACTTTTGAGCATAGGCCATCAATGTCATTGCCCGACGCCATTATCGTGCAGTCGTCGGCATATGAAACCAGTGAGACTCCCTCTGGTGGCTGGGGGAGTTTCGAAATATAGAAATTAAAAAGCAAGGGTGAAAGGACACCACCCTGCGGTACTCCTTGCTTTATTTTTCTCTGTTTTGAGGTTTGGTCTCGAAATATTACCGACGAGTGACGACCACTCAGGTAGTTCGCGGTCCACCTCTTCAGCCCTGCCGGGAGTGCTGCCGGCCAGCGATTTGAGGATCTTGTTGCGATTTTGGACTTTAGTGGCAATTGCGGTTGTGTGCGCAGAGAAGGAGAGCAAGCTGTCAAAGGTTACACCCAAAATTTTGGGGTTATTTACCGTCGGAATTGGTGTGTCGTCGACTTTTACCTTAAGGGACAGCTTGACCTCCTTTGTCCAGGTGGTAAAAAGGGTCCCCGTGGACTTGGTGGGGGAAAGTTGGAGATTCCTCGCAGTGAAAAAGCGAGAAAGGTCGGTGAGGTAGTTGTTCACTTTGGAACACAGGCCATCAATGTCATTGCCCGACGCCATTATCGTGCAGTCGTCAGCGTATGATATCAGGGAAACTCCCGCTGGTGGTTGGGGGAGCTTCGAGATGTAGAAGTTGAAAAGCAAGGGAGAAAGGACACCACCCTGCGGTACACCTTGCTTAATCTTCCTCTGCTTTGATGTTTGATCTCGAAAAATCCCGGACGAGTGCCGACCGCTCAGGTAGTTCGCGGTCCACCTCTTCAGCCCTGGCGGGAGTGTCGATTGATAAATATCATCTAGTAGCGTGGAATGGCTGACTGTATCGAAAGCCTTCTTCAGGTCTAACGCTACTAAGACAGTCCTCTCGCAGGTGCGGTTTTGGTTAAGCCCGCGGTTTATCTGGGCGTTTATGGCGGTGAGTGCAGTGGTGGTACTGTGCACTCTACGGAAACCATGCTGGTGTGGGGCTGGAGTCAGGTGTTCAGTGAGGAGTGGGAGTAGGAGGGCTTCAAGTGTCTTCACTACTGGGGAAAGGAGAATTATCGGACGATAAGACTCCCCTTGGTTGGCGGGTTTCCCAGGCTTCAGCAGTGGGACCACTCTCCCTAATTTCCACTTATCAGGAATGATGAGAGTGGCCAAGGATAGGTTGAAGACCTTTGTGAGGTATTCTACTCCCAATGGACCCAGCTTTTTCAACATCAGCATGTTTAGTCCGTCGGGGCCAATGGCTTTAGATGGTTTCATGTGTTTGATGGCCCCCTGAACCTCGTCACTGGTGAAAACAAGCGGTGCACTGTTGTAGGGCAGTTTGTGCAGCCGTCTGGTGGCACAACGTTTGGATCTGTCGACCGGAGGATGCAATATAAATTGCCGGCTAAAATAGCTCGCGCATCTCTTCGGGTCCGACGAAGTACGACCGTTGAAGGTGATATCCACCTTGTCATTGTGCTTCGTCGGGTTCGACAGGGACCTTACGGTGGACCAGAGCTTGCTCACACCAGATGTGAAGTTACAGGACTTCAGATGCTCTACCCATTTGGTCCGCTTATGTTGGGTGACCAGTTGCCGGATCTCCAAATTGAGATCCTTTATACGAGGATCCCCGGGATCGGCCTGGCGTAGGCGGTCACGCTCGTTTGCCATAACGGCTGCTTCGGCTGGGAAATTGGGACGTAATTCCCGGATCCGTCCAGCAGGTATGAAGCGAGCCGCGGCGGCTGTAATCGCCTTGCGGAATGCGCGTTCGCCTGCGCGCACATCGGTGGGGGTGGGTAGGGCTGCGAAGATGTTCTCAGTAAATTCCGCGGATCTGGTCCAATCAGCTTTGTTGAAGTTGATGTATGACCGGTGATCCGCGGAAACAAAATCGGCGGGTCTCTCGATCGAGATGATAATGGGCAAGTGGTCTGATGCAAGCGATAGCATAGGTCGCCAGGTTATGCTATTTATCAGTCCAGCGCTAGCAATTGTTATATCAGGCGAGCTGCTACAATTGCCCACTACCCTAGTGGGGGCGTCGTCGTTTACAGTGCTGAACGTCGAATCGTCTATCTGCTCTGCCAATAGCTGTCCCCTACGATCATTTGGCAGGCTTGAATGCCAAAGATCGTGATGTGCGTTAAAGTCAATCGGTTTTCTCCCCTGATGAACGCACCAATATCGGGGAGATATCCTGCCGGCAGCAGGTGAAAGGGGGTATGTAAATATTGTAAATTTCGAGCTCGGCATCGCCTGACCGGACAGCTATACCTTGACGTTCTAAGGTGCTGTCCTTGCGGTCGATGCCTTCATCAATAAGACGATACTGCACTGAATGGTGTACTATGAACGCTAGGCCACCACCGTTGTCTCGCTCGCGGTCCTTTCGGTGCATATTATAGCCGTCCCTGGTAATCAGGGGGGAGCTAGCGTGCAGTTTCGTCTCCTGGACCGCAGCTATCTTGATTCCGAACCGACTCATGAAGTCGACTATCTCGTCAATCTTGCTCGTGAGTCCGTTGCAGTTCAGTTGCAGAAGCTTAAAGCTTCGCGGGAGTGTCGTCGTAATTCGGGGGGTGAGGGATGCGTGATGTTGTCTGCGTTGGTCCTGCTGTGCGTTCCGCAAAATGGGGAATGGCCTGATGTTGTCAGATGGCCGCGCCACGGGGGGCGGTTGCGGGTGCAGAGCTCTGCAGCAGGGGGCAACGTAGTCGCGTGTCCACTCACGGGTGGCGTGCAGGCCGGAGCACCTCCGAAAATGACACCAGCCACTGCAAGAATTGCATTGGACAGTTGTCAAGTTCCGAGGAACTGCGGTCTGGCATACGGAGCAGACTGTGCGGGGGACCAAGAGCTGCTGGTTTGTCCCAGCACTGGGGTAGGAGCAGGAGGGTTGTGGGTTGGAGAGGGAGTTGTGTTGCTCTTGGGGGCTCCTGACCGTTGAGGTGTTGTTTGTGGCGGCAGTGTGATGTGCCGACACTGAGGGCAGTGTAGCCGTGGAGGCGGGGACCGCCTGTGAGCGGGAGCAACACGTGGCCACATACCTTGTGGACCACTCCCTGTGTGTCTTAAGGCCTGAGCAGGTATTAAGATGGCACCACCCGTTGCACTGGTTACACCAAACCGAGGTGGAGTTCGGGTGGAGCCGTTTGTGGCAAATGCAGCAGTAGAATACTTCAGGTCCGGGGTTGGGTTCGACGCCAGCCCGGAAGAGAAGTATTTGGAGCAAACTGGCTGCAATGAGTTGCTCCTGTGACGAAAGATTTTGGGTAAAATACGGTACACTAGACAGGGCTAGTATACTGGGGCGGCAGCCCTTGGTCGGGAATAAAAACCCGAGTCATTCCGGTAACGTCGAACCGGCTGCCATGGGAATGCTTGTCGCTTGCATAGCTTTCGTGGAATATGAGTTAATGCCGTAGTGTTTAATTCCGTTTTTTTTTATTAAAATAGCGCAGCCTGCTTTTTTTATCGGTATGCATTGTGTGATAAAGCTTTGGTATTCGAAAATAGTTTTTATCGGATAAATGAGTTGCATGGGATTTGAGTAACGTTTTTATTTCCAATATGTGTTTTGAAAGTCCATTGGCATTCCATTATTGATGGGTTTGAAGGGTTGAATTTTTGAGTCGTGAGAGTTACGGACATAGTCGTCATTGATGAGACCTTTTGCAAGACTTGCTTGAGGAGCGCGATCATTTCTCGCATTTCACTTGATTACTCTGATGTTATTTCTTTGGGCTGAGAGACTGAGGGGGCATTTGTATTTTCTGCAATATTTTTAACAACTTGTGAACAGGTAGGTGAGTTTGAGTTGTGATTGGATGGTTGAGTGGCAGGGATGAATCTGGATGAGTCCCGTGGTTGGACGACAGAAGCGGATATTTCACTATTCTTCCTGGCGGCGAGTATTTCAGTTTTTGAAGTGAAAACTTCTTTAGAATCGTTGGGAGTGATTTGAGAAAAAGTGAAACGAAAAAAGCGACACTCTTGGCTACGAATATTACATATACACGTAGCGACGAACTAAATAACTTTTAGGCCAGCGCCGACAGCATGGCGCGATAGCCGAGCGGCTAGCAATGTGAGCTCCCGATCCAAAATCCTTGGTTCGAATCACAAGAAAAAAATTTTTTTTATACAGTTATTTTATTTTTACATATACACGTAGCGACGAACTAAATAACTTTTAGGCCAGCGCCGACAGCATGGCGCGATAGCCGAGCGGCTAGCAATGTGAGCTTCCGATCCAAAATCCTTGGTTCGAATCACAAGAAAAAAATTTTTTTTATACAGTTATTTTATTTTTTTATTTTATGATATGTTTATGAGGAGCTTTTTTTCATGGCAGAAATACACTCGGTGTTTTGCCATTGCCTGCTGAGGGGTGAGCGCTATTAGAAAAATAGTTTTCCTTAATTTTGGTGTTTTCACCGAGATTCGAACTGACGTTCTCTCTGTGAATTCTGAATAGTAGTCACGCACCAACCCATTCGGCTACGGCGTTTGTTTAATTTTACTGATGCAAAAATGAGGAAAAATATATGAATAAAGTTTGCTTACTGTTTACACATTTTCCAAAGGTGACGGAGAAGCAAAAAAAAAAGTCGATTTTCAAACAAATACGAGTGCATATGTGTAATTGTGTTAGAGTTTCGGTTACGCCCCAGCAAAACCTGCGTGCATATGTGTTTGTAACATTCAAAAAAAATGTAATTGTGTTAGAGTTTCGGTCACGCAGGTTTTGCTGGGGACGCTCATAATAGCAACCGCGTGTGTATTTTTATATTCGTAAATATTTTCAGTTTTAAATATTTACCGCAATTATGCCGAAAAATAATGCAGAAAAGTGTCGTGAATATCGACAGAAAAAAAAATCAATAAATAGCATCACGGAATTCATTCACGAAAATTTAATAAAGTATACACCAGAAGTATCGCGGATACTTAGAAAAGATTACAATAAAGTTCCAATGATTTTAAGTGGCGATTTTAACGTAAATTTTGCATTGGACACAGCGGTTCCTTTAATTGACGTTCTCAATACAACATTCAATTTAAAAATGTGTAACAATCGCACTGAATCGACAACACGATCAAAAACAACCATTGACGCGGTATTTCAAAGACATGTTGACAACATCGAAACCAAAACATTTGTATCATATTTTAGCTATCATAAGCCACTCGTATCATTTGTTGAAATTGAAAACATTGAGGATGAATAATAATAAAATGAAGAAAATAAAATATGAACTTTATAGCAATATTATAATGAACCTATAATTATCTTGCTCCTAATGCTGCTTTCGTCTTATTCTCTCTCAGTTTGTTTTACGGAAGGTTTCACTTCTATCGCGTCTAACCGTTAGACTGGTGTTTTTTTTTTTTAATTTTTATATACCATACAGCTTTTGTAATTGGCAGGGTGATTGCCTTCGCACAAAGCGCACTTAACGGTGTCATTTTTCGTCTTACGAGAACAGTTTACAGACAAATGAGCTCCAGCTCATTTTATACAGACTGGTTTTTTGTGGCAATAAGATTTAGAGTGGCCATATTGCTGGCAGTTAGCACATTGACGGATATCACGTCTTGCATGTGGGGGCTCAAATGTAATTTTTTTATTTAGAAGATTGTTGACGCCGTAAATATCTTTGGTATTTTGACTTTGTTTTAATTCAATGATGAACATTGAGAGAGGTAATTTAGTGGCTTTGTGTTTCATATTATATATATTTATTGCTTTGTGACCGAGATTTGCAAGTTCAAGCGATATGTCTTCTGTGCTTACGGAGTGATGCATATTTTTTAAAACAACTTTAAAGTTCCGTTTCTGTTTAGGCATGTATGTTTAAAATTCTGTTTGTTTTTCTTCTAAGAAAGTAACTATAGTTTTGTAGGTGTCGAGGTTGAGCGGTTGTATTTCAACCTGCTCGTTATTTATGAGTTGTAGGGCATATGAGGCTGGAGTTTTTTCTGTTAAAGCCCATTTTTTCGTGGGGTTTGGGGTTTTCATCTTTCTCCTTGATTTCTAAGGGAGAAAATATATTCTTTGTTGGTTCCGAGCTGCCTAGCTAATACTGGTCAAGTTTGGCATGTTTTTGGTTTATTTAAGCTTACCTGGGCTATCACGGGGTCGTTTTTTTATTTCTACGGATTGCCAATTACTACCTGTGAAATTGTTGGGTGAAAGCTGTACGGGAGCCTCCTGTTGTTGATAAAGTATATGCAATTGCTGTTAAAGCTGCTGTATCTGTTGCTTTATACTGAGATTTGTTTTGATTAGGTGTAGGGGTAAGGCATTTCGTGATCGACGAATTTGGTGTTGATGTGGTTCTATTTGTTGGGACATTTGCGTTTTTTCCCTTAGTAGGGTAGTGCATTGTTGATTTTGTTGCTGTAATTGTTGTTGTGGTTGTTTTTGATGTATGAGACCGCCTCCTTTGGGCGGGGAGTGACCAATTGGCATGTTTTTTTGCTGGTTGAGTTGATCTCACAGGTGACTTTACTTTTTTGTTGTTGTTTTTTGTAGCACTATACACTAATCAGAATTTGAGCGCCGATTTTTTATTAAAGCAATAGATGCTTTGTTAGCCACAGAATTGGCTTGCTTTTATGCACTTCCGATAGAGAAAATTTCCTTCTATCGGATTAGCACTGATTTTTAAAATATTGACACAATAATCACTATTTTTTGTATTATACAAAAATGATAGAAAGAAGATTGCGCCCATTAAGAGTGCGTGACGTCACGTTTGTCGAAATGTGCAGTGTTGCTAACCATTTGCTCTTCGCAATAAATTTAGTGCTTTTTTATACCCAAAATGCGAAATTTTTTAAGTTTCGTGTTTGTTTCTTTTCTTTAATTCAAAGTTACCGAAAATGTAAGTTAAAAAAAAAAACTATATTATTAAAAAAAACAAGGTTAAAAAAGGCCACTCTGAGAAGATTTTGGTGCTACTGAAATTTTGTTGATTCTTATAAAACTTGGTGTTTTAAAAGTGCAAATTTAATTTTTGGCTCCATTTAAGGTTATGCAAGAATATTAAATCTTCTTCTCTTAAGATGGAAAACCTTTTTACACATTTTAAAAAGCGTTTGAACTTACTGAATGTGAATTAAAACCATAGAGGTGTAATCGTTTCTTCCGTCATCAATTCTTAGTGGGACATAGGGCATTAAGAGGTGTATTCATAGTAAAAATAAGCAAAAAAAATACCAGAAAATACTAAAGAAATCATAATGACATTTTTATAAAAAGAGTACCTTATCTTGTTACATAACCTCAAATATAGCAAAAAAGTCGTTCCCTAACAAAAGAGTTTCGCTTAGTAAAAAACAACGCATAAATTAAATTGTACATATCCATAACACATTTATTAAGAAAAAAAACTCACATTTTAAAGACTGACAAATTGTTATGACAATTGCATACAAAGTTCTTTAAGTAATTCAATAAAAATTTGGTATTTTAATTTCTTTAAATGGGATTTTAATGCGTTTTTATATTCAAAGCTAGGCAACACTGCAGTAGCGAGAGAGAGATTTGACTGCTGAAAGCAGAAGAACACCAACAATAACTGCAATCGCGGGCAATACTAGCAGATTAAAAAAAAAGGAAAGCTAAATAAAATTGAGTAAATTGTTGAACTAATTTAAAAAAAATGTATATTTTACAAAATTATAATACTTACTTTTAATTAGAACAGGCTAGAAAAATGTCATGAAGAAAGAACTAAAACTCCGAGACCAAATAACAAAAAAAAAAATTTTAAATAAAGTTCCGAAAATGGTAATCTGACCATACTGGTGCTAAAACCACGTAACTCATTGTGAAATTCGCTGAGCGCAAAGTAACGGCACCACGATAGGCGTCATCTCATTATTATTTCCATCATGTGTATTATATAGGGTTATTCAATAGGTGCGCTTCAACTTTTTCCGATAGGGAGGGCGAACGACGCAATATTTTTTATTTTTCGCTTGTCATTTGTAAACTTCATGCTACTTTAAGAGCATTACGGCCATTTTACGGTCCATTTAACAAGCCGTCCCGTTTTGGGGTTATGTGAAGTCATTGGTCTACAGTAACAAGCCGGCGACGATTTGTGAGCTCAGAGCCAATATTGAACGCGAAATTGCTGGAATTTCGGCCGATTTATGCAAAAGAGTGGTCGAAAATTGGGTTCAACGATTGGACTTCGTAAAACGTGCACGCGGTGGTCATGCAAAAGAAATCGAATTTCATACTTAAATGTATATGTTCAAACTCGATAATAAAAAAAAAAATAGTTAAAAAAGTCAAACCGTTTGTGTTTTATTCAAAAAAGTTCAAAAGTTGAAGCGCTCTTACTGAAAAACCCTATACTTTATTCGTAGTTGATCTTTCACCTGCGTTCAGTTCAAGGGTTACCAAATTTTGAGTATGATAGATAAAAGGTTGGCCATCCGAAGCAAAATTAATAAAGCAATTTCAGCTACATATCACGTCATAAGGGATTTGGCAGGAGAATCGTGTGCGCTCATTTCACTCGTATTCTTACGCCCCTCTATTCCCCCCGCTATTCAGACGGCTCTTCAGATTGGCTCACAAACACAATCTCAGTTTTGTCGTTATCAAACCGCTATCACATCCGTTGTTGCGTCAGCAAATCAGTTGACGGTGTGATGCCGGCTACACCTTCTGAATTCTCTTCATCGTGCGAACTGCGACAATTACATCGCCATCGCACTGATGCGCCACAATTTTAATTTCTAAAAAACAGTTCGAACAACAATAAATCAACAAGTAGCACTCGTCAAAATTACAACAGCAATAATGTGTTAGAAAAAACGTTTTTTGTATTTTGATGATTTCGATAATGTCATCAGTTCCCACAAACACCCTCCGCTACGTCTGCTGCGCAATACTGGCATACAGCGTGGATACCTCTTAAACTCGTATAGAATAGTTTTAAAACTTTATGAATGGGAGGCAACATCTCAAACCCATCGCTGTGTTCTATATCAATAAAAATTGATAATCTTAACGTATTGCGAACGTGTTTTCTGTTATAACGGGTATTTTTTTTGTTGGGAAACTTCAATTTCATCAACTTCATCAAAATGATACTCACTTCAAGGTCAGCAGCTTTAAGAGAGAAATTAATCCACTAATGGACTATTCATCTCAGTCTCTTCCTCTTCGTTCATGTAATTACTTTGTTTTTAATTTGATAGAAGGAAAAATTTACTGGTAACCTGGTGCGGATTTGAGGATGGACCGTAGATTTTGGAGAAAATTTTAAGGCATCGATCGTATCGCTAGAGGTGGTAATGTGGGAGTTGTTTACAGAAGCAGCACTCTGAGTCGACTTACTCCATTCTGTATGACTGCTTCACCACTAAATTTGCGCCAGACCCAGTAAATTTGCGTTGTTAATTGTAGTCCCTAATAAGGCAAGTAATCAGTTAATGTAATTTCCTCTTTTCATTCACTGCATCGACTCTTGCTTGGACTCCAGATCATACTGACGAGTCTAGGTTTTACCAACCGTCACAATCCCTTGCAATATTCGTCCAATCCCTCTGACACAATTAAAAAAACAAGTATTGGCCAGTAACAATTCTCACTGCAAGTGGTAAGTTTTATCTAATTTAAATTGAACTATGCAATGCAACTATATGAAGGCGACACTTTTCACGCTTTTGTTGAATTTCTTACCTCTAACTTAAAATGATTGCACACATAAAGCTTTTATATTTAATGTATCTTTACATCTTTAAAAAAATATTTTCTTAAACATTTGTCTTTGTACGATATTTGTATGAACATAAATAGTTTATACAGCGCATCGAATTTTCGCATCAAGTCGAGTGGTGAGCGAGAATGCAAAGGGTTAATTTTCATATTTTGTTTTATTTCCTTCAAATGGGTGAATGTTTTATTGAAAAACTCTCCAATCGTCAAGAGGTCAAGGCGGTACCCAGCGCTTAATTTCTTTTATGTGCAATGCCAATGTAAAATATCTTCGTAAGGTAGTCTGTAGTTCTTCCATTTGACAAAATTTAATTCTTCGGGCAGCCAGTACTAATTTTCCGACCTTTTAGACATTTTCTTTGGCCACTACCACCACTCGGAAATTCGAGGGAGTGAAATAGGTGAGCCCTTTGTACTATTGTACTAGAACCGATGACGTATCTTCAAATACTTGTTTCGTCGTATTTCCGTTGTTAAACAAGAAATATCTCAAAGTGCGAAGCTCTAAGACATGCTCCCATGTTCCAGGAATAACCGTTATGGACCAAATAAAAACGGGGGTATTATTGTACTTATACTAACCAGAGTGCATGACTCAAGTGCTATCAGTAACGAGATGTTGGGTCATCACTCAGTGCTTAGGTCGCAATTTTATCAACCGTGACTCGTGCGTATCAAAAATTTGCCCAAAATAATTTATAAATTAAATTAAATTTTTGTCAGTTTTTATTAAAAGAAAAATTGCTATGCATCTGCAAACACACCCTTTACATAAACTCTACGTACTCCTATGTATTATTTGCATATGTGATGATCTAGCATATTCATGTTCGTCGTTTTGCTATATATTTATCCACTACGTTCGTACGTTCGGCCAAACAGTCGATGACCGGTGGCCGCGGCTCCATCGGTCGTTCATCCTGCGTTTGCTGGCTTCACACCATTAGCCCACAGCTGACCGTTTTACACTTACTGTGGTAGCCGATGCGCGCTGCTACGAGTCAGTTGCCTTTCTTAGTTTTAAGAAGCGAGTTGGTCAAGTTTTACTTTGTATTTTCCATAATTTTAATCTGTGTTCATGAAGAAATATTCGTTGTACCCAAATAGTGTGCTCAATTTGCTCAATTGTTAATCGCCATCATCAAGTTGCGTTTCATCAACATTGTGCCGGTTGCATATTACGAAAACAATAGAATACCGGTTGTTCAAAGTTACAAAACTTAAAGATTTTTAACAGTGAATCATTTAGTTCAGATAAATTAGACTTAAATACTTACATACATACATTTGTATATGAATTCAGATGAATTCACATTCTTGCCCCGGTGAGTCTAATATGTGTGCATGAATCCGATAAGAATGAATAATAATTTAGACAATGAAAACCAGTGCCAGAAGGCACCTTTTTGAGTAGCTAGGCAATGACTTTGCACTCGTAAGTTTTTTCGCTATGCGACATTGCAACGGGCTAAGAGCCCATAAGCTGACGTAATTTGATACTGACCTTATAAACCCATGTAAAATACTATTGAAGAGATTTTCAACTATTTAACCATTCATAATTTTACCTTTCGTTTGATAGAAAAATTTCGGAATTGGAGTAAACAGTGTTTTAAACATTTTTGATTAGTTTTTCAAAATTTTTTGCTTGTTTTGTTTTCGTTTGAAATTTAAAAAATTTTGTTATTACCTCGCGAACTTGTTTATTTTTTCTTGTATGGATAATAAAAGGACGAGTGTAATTGCGCTAAGACATGAAGTTGCCAAATGCTCTAGTCGGGTAATTTTACAGCAGTTTAGAAAGATGTAAGGCGCCAACCTGTCAAAAGTTTGTTGTGCCTGAGCGTTTACCAGGTACTTCTTACGGAACATTGCTACAACAAAATAAAAAGAAGCAATTTGATATCAAAGTATCTGTGTTTGCGTAATAGTCAGGCGCTGATAAAAGAAAAGCTTTGCACTAGGCTTTTCTTATCGGGTAGCTTCTATGTATGCACATATATTATTTTCGAAATATTCCTTTTAAAGGGTGTTTTTCTGGCTATAATATCGCATAGTGGACTTAAAATTGTCGCGCATTGTAATGAATTTAAATTTAATACTTTATTATGGAATAACCAATAATAATAAAATGACAGTTGTGACTTCTGACGTTGTTGCTTTGCCCGAGCAATGCATGCAGACGGGTCCCTTCATTCAAGATTCGCTCATATTGAAATTCGAAATGCGTATAAGTGACGGGCTATATTTGCCAAACTCTTCAGGTGTTGAATCTGAGCGTCTTTCTTCTTTTCCAATTTGCGGTGTACGTCTTAATGTTGTTCCATAAATTGAATGCTCTAGAGTCGTATGTCGCTTTCTGTGCTCATGTAATTGTTGTGTCGTTCCCTGTTTAATATTGTATTTATGATATTTGCTTATTGATTTTATTTTTTTAGTATTGCTGAGGAGAAGAAGAAGCTTGGCAACGACCAATACAAAGCACAAAATTACCAGGCTGCACTTAAACTCTACTCTGATGCCATCCAACTATGTCCCGATTTCGCTGCTTACTATGGCAACCGTTCCGCTTGTTACGTTATGCTTTCCAACTACATAAATGCCTTAAGCGATGCTCGTCAAGCTGTGCGACTTGATCCGAAATTCGAGAAGGCCTACGTACGTATCGCCAAGTGCTGCTTGGTCATGGGCGATATGGTTGGAAGCGAGCAGGCTATTAAAAAAGTGTTAGAGTTGGACGCTCAAAGTAATGCTGTCAAAACAGAACAACAAGGATTGCAGCAGTTGCGTCAGCTGGAGAAAACGATACAAACAAATTACGATTCTAAGGCATTCCGCAATGTTGTCTATTATTTAGACAGTGCTTTGGCAATTGCACCCGCCTGCCTTAGGTGAGTTCAGGCTTTATACCATTCCTGTATTCAACTCTTAATAAAACTATACTTAAACAACTATACTCCTTAATAAAAGATAGCAACTAATCGGGATACATTACAGGTATCGTCTGCTCAAAGCGGAATGCCTCGCGTTTCTTGGCCGGTGCGAAGAGGCTGTGGATATTGCCGTAAGCGTTATGAAGTTAGATACTACATCCGCGGATGCTATATACGTTCGTGGTTTGTGTCTCTACTACACTGACAATCTTGAAAAAGGCATTTTACATTTTGAACGCGCACTTCAACTTGATCCCGATCATAAAAAAGCCAAAGATATGCGAAATAAAAGTAAAGCTTTAAAAGAGATGAAGGAGAATGGAAATACTCTCTTTAAGTCGGGTCGTTTTCGAGAAGCGCAAACTGTGTACACAGACGCACTGAAGATAGATGAGCTAAATAAGGACATCAATTCAAAACTGCTGTACAATCGGGCATTGGTGAACTCAAAAATCGGCTCTTTGCGAGATGCCATCGCTGATTGTACACGTGTTTTGGAAATCAATTCCCAATATTTGAAGGCATTGCTTCTACGTGCGCGTTGCTACAACGACCTAGAGAAATTCGAAGAATGTGTGAATGATTACGAGACGGCGTTGCAGTTGCAAAAGACTCCAGAGATTAAGAAGTTATTGCGTGATGCTAAACTTGCGTTGAAGAGGTCTAAGCGTAAAGATTACTACAAGATCCTTGGTATATCTCGCAACGCCACAGAAGATGAAATAAAGAAAGCTTACCGTAAGAAGGCATTGGTGCATCATCCGGACCGACATGCCAATAGCAGCGCAGAAGAACGCAAAGAAGAGGAACTGAAATTCAAGGAAATCGGTGAGGCCTATGCAATTTTGTCGGATCAACGCAAAAAGATGCGATATGACAACGGCCACGATATAGAAGATCAAGAACAAGGTAGGTGCTGATAATATTAGGCTAATTTATAAAAAGGGTAGAAAATATGAATTTCAGACAGATACAATGTGTTTTGAAAATTTGTTTTATTTTCTAATAGATATTTTCGATAATTGAAAGTTGATTGTTGCCAACCTATTTTTTCAACTAGAATGGAAAGGATGATTTCGAAAAAAATCACTTAACTATTAGTATTAGAACTGTGAACTGATAAAATAAAATATTATAATTAATAGGAGCACAGCTCTTCGACTTTTGGCTCGCTTCTTTACATGCGTTGCTTCTTACTTTAATGTTTTTTTCTTTTTTTATTTCCTTATTTAAGTCAAGGGTAACAATCTTATATATATATAACTGGCGCGTACACCATTTTTGGGTGTTTGGCTGAGTCTTGATGTTGTTCCACAAATGGGGGGGCCTACAGTTTCAAGCCGATCCCGAACGGCAGATATACTTTATGAGGAGCTTTTTCATGGCAGAAATACACTCGGAGGTTTGCCATTGCCTGCGGAGGGCAACGGCTATTAGAAAAAACTTTTTCACCGAGATTCGAACCTACGTTCTCTCTGAATTCCGAATGGTACTCACGCACGAACCCATTCAGCTACGGCGGCGGCGGGTAACAACCTTACTGACAAGATTTACAGGATTACTTAACAATAATTAGGAAATAAATTAAATAGGTAGTTTATTCAATAAATAATAAGATTAAAAAAGTGGCTTAAGCAGAGACATTGGCATAGAAAAATCAAAATCCTCAAAGCCTATTAAACTCTTCAAGTCGTCTTGCAAGAGGGGCTAACTTCTGAGAACTTCAATATAAAATGGACCATATGAGCGAAGTACTCTATTAGGAACATTGAAACTTAATTGGCCAAGGCGATCTGAACAGTAAATGGTGTCGCATATTATATCGTATATTATATAAACAATAAGCTTTGAACGAGTCATCTGATCTCAAGTGATAAAACATTGATAAGCATGCATCTAGCACCGTAGGATGGCAGTGATAATAATATAATAATGCTGCATTTATTCTGCCCTGCGCTTTCTTCAGTGGACGAACAAGGGAGAAAGGGCGCCCTCCTGAGGCGTCAATTACTTTATCCTCTTCTGTTTTGATTGTTGGTCTTGAGATATAACAGACGATTGTCGACCATAAAAGTAGTTCGCGGACCGCCTCTTCAAACCGACTGTTGAATATTATCTAGTAGCTTTGAATAACTCAATGTATCGAGTCCTCTTACAGGGATGGTTTTGGGAGTAGGGGGCTTAAAGAGTATTCGCAACTGGAGAAAGGAGAGATATCGGTTGATGAGTCTCTCCTTGGTTGGCGGATTTCCCAGGTTTTAGTAGGGGAACTACTTTTCCTATTTTCCACTTTTCAGGGATGATAAAAGTGGACATGGAAAAATTGAATATCCTAGTGATGTAGGCTACTCCCTTTGGGCCCATATCTTTTAACATCAGTCTGCTATAGCAACAGTGTCCTGGTCCTTTGCCTGACAAGTAACATCATCGAAATATGTGAATTATATTAGTCCTGTTTTTTAACTAAAGCCTATTATACATACGTCGACTTGTTTTTATTTTATTACTGATGAACAAAATTTGCTAGGAAGGAGGGTTTTTACTTAGCCCCTAGAGTGTACACCAAGTGTGTTTCATTCCGTCCTTATACAATTTTTAAATTTGAGAAAACTATTAGAAACACTAAATACTGTTCCCGCGATCACTCATGTATCACAAAAATATGTGAGTACTCGAGGGTTAATTATGATTATGTGATAATAAATTATGAGATTTTTTAATATTTGTAACATTTAAAATGCATTTTCCTTTACAGATTTTGATCCCAATCAAATGTTCCGGCACTTCTTCCAGTTTAGTAGTGGAACAGGGCCGGGCACATCGTTCGGATTTGAATTTTAAATTGTGTTTTGACCAAGATTATGACCACCTCATCACAACCAGGATGTTTTTCATAAGATGTATTCTCAACAATGCAAACAACCGCAAATGCAGTTACGCAGAATTCAAATAAAAAACAAAACCAAATTGTAAAAACCGTTGCTTATCGGTACTTCAATGAAAATCTTTTGAAAATGTGAGGAAAATAAAATTATCAGCGTTTAAGTCATTTTTTTTTTTTTAATTAAAGTATATATGTAAGTGACAATTCACAATTGTGAATAGTGCAAAAACTAAGCGAAGTAAACTAAAAACCATATTTCAAAGAATACTATCCATTACAAAATTTGAGAAACTGAAAAATTGTTGACGTATTTATCAACACAAATACGTTGGAACGCATATTTTAGATATGGAGTGCACAGTTTTATTGTTTATTATTAAAGGTTTGCTCACTAGTGACATTCGATTTTTCACACTCCCTTACAAAAGGTTCCATTTAAGAAGGTGAATAAAGTGGAAAATAGTAAATCCTTTTTGGTAAAAATGGTAGCAAAAAAGTATTTTCTTACTTAAATGGAAAAAAACTGCGTACGATTTAAAAAATGTATTTTACTTTGCTTTGCTAAGTCTCCTCTGAACACTTCATCCATCCATGGGAAGATGGGCTTATTGGAAATAAGTTCCGTCGATCGTGTCGGGACTATCCAATTATTCTCCCTGTCGTAACTCTTTGGAAAATGCTAGCTCTTTGCAAAACATGAATTCCGTCTAAATCACCACATCATAAGAAATAAAGCTTTGTAAATTCACCACTCATCGATCTCGGATTATTCTATCTCGTCAATTACTCTATCATGTCCTGACTTAAGTGGTATGTATTCCATGACATACTACCATAGTCCTGAACATATCGATGAGAACTCTTTAGCGAGTTTTTGCTCGTAAGCAGACCATTTTGAAAATGAAATGTGTTTTCTATAAATTTTACTTTTCTTCCACTTTTACTCTAAATTTCTTGAGCTAGGAACCCAGTGTCTTGCTAAGGGAGCCGATTTGTCAAGAGAGAACGAGAAAGCTGCTTACTGAGCAAACCTTTTATTATTGAATCATGATTTCAATGTATGTATATCAATGCGTGCCTGTTTGGGGTGTCTAGAAAAGAGGACATCAGTTTACATAGAAGCAGGAATTGTATACGCTGGAGTGTGGGCTTTGTTTTGCCCTCAAACTGAAAATGGAAATAATGGCCAGACTGTTGCAATTGAAATTTCAAATTCAGATGTTTAATTTTAAATTTGTATTCAATAATATACTCCCGAAATATGACTTTTTGTATTTTATCCTGGAATGACAGGCACAAATCAAATGAAATATTGTACGTTTTTTATTAAATGTCTAGTTGGTGTTGCATAGAACATTCCCCATAAACTTATGGGGAACACATTTACCTGGAAATTAAGCGAACCAATAATCAAATACTATTTTTAACATGTAAAATAATGAAACCAATTTGGTTAGGCCTTTGCGTACACTTGACATATCAGAACGTCATGCATTTATTTGGGTAAATTCGAACATGGCGTTCTGATGTGAAATGGAGGCAATATTTAACATGTTCGTTCGTTTTTATTTGATTTTATTTGTTTGAAATGGAGGCAATATTTAACATGTTCGTTCTTTTTTATTTGATAGTAATTTGTATCAGTTGCAACAGAATAAATTATTTCAGTACTGTGGTGAACCTTATTTAAGATACACAGCTCCGTAATGGGAGAAGTAGAGAATATGTTTTACCAAAGTGATAGCGACAGTTTATTAAATTGGATTTATTTGTGTTAATTTTTTCCTGACTTCCCTTTCTTATAAAACACCCTTTCTAAAATCCAATTGGAAAAGTTAAGTAAAAAAGGCTAGGAAAAATCCACAAAGGTAAAGGGGCTTGTTGGAGGCACGTTTGATACTTTTTTTATGTTCGATACTTATTTCGCATTGATAGATGAAGGTATAACACATGGGCTGAAAAGTCCCGGGCTTCACAAAGAAAACACGTTTTTTTTGTTCAAAATTAGCTTTATTCATCAACATAATTTCCATGAAGAACAACGCAATCATTCCAGCCACTTTTCCAACATCAACAATAATCATTCCAGCCAACTTTTCAATACCATTTTGGGAGAACGATTTATGTTTTGCCTCAAAATAGGCCTCAGGTTCAGGAAAACCTTTTCATTCGGGTGAAATGTCTTACTGGCGAGCATTTTTTAGGTCTGTGAGCACCCAATAGTCGCTGGGAGCCAAATCTGGGGAATACGGTGGATGTGGAAGTAAATCGAAGTTCAATTCATGTAGTTGTTCATTGTTTTGATTGACTTGGGTCACAGTGCGCTTTGGTCAGCAGTGAGCAAACGCGGCACCCACTTTGAACAGAGCTTTCTCATGCAATACAAAGCCGAAACGTTCTTTTTATATCTTTTCGGTGTCAGCTAACTCACGAAACTTCACTTTTCGATCATTCAAAACGATTTTGTGGATTTTTTATATAATTTGGGCCATCTGGTATTTAGAGCAGGTAAGATGTAAGATTTTTTGTATGAAAAATTTGAGAAACTTGGGATGAATACCACCAATACACTAAATGTGGACTGGATTACTTCATAATCATCGATCCATTTGAAGCGAGACCTGGACATCACGGCATTTGTATTGGAGCTGTTGCTGTCATATTACACATGAAATCGGGCAAACTTGTATGAACTTAATCGCTTGCTGTGAATCAACCGCTATACTGAATTGCTGCTCATAATACTGTAGTTTTCCTAGTTTAACGAGCTTTCGTGACTTCTCGTCAGCGAGCCTTGTACTCTGTTATCGTTGGTGTCGAGCTTACTTAGGAAGCTCATCGGACCAATCGCCTTGCAGACTTGATATTGCACAAAATATGAGTTGTAGCAACATGATCCTGGTTTAACCCTTTGCACTAGTAACGCGTAGATAGAAACAATATGATGATGCGTATTGATCAGCGCGATCAACACCACCCATTGAAGCCGTGTAGTTAACAATAATAACATTTTGTTGTTCACCTCCTCTTACAAATCTGGTTTTTGTAATGAACTCAGCGCTAACACTGGTGCTTATCACTGTAACCACCATTTTATCTTTCCAAGACAATATCATCGTTCTTCCCTTTTTGCAAGCGATCGATTTATTTTCACCGAATTTGGGTTTCTTTATTGGATCAGGTATGCCCTTGCGATTGATTTTTATTGTACCTGTTAGATGGCATTTCATTTGCAATAATTCTTCCGCCAGGACAATGCTAGTGTAATACCTATTTGTATACATATGGTAACCTTGTGCATCTGGTATGTTCGACAATAAATTGTTATACAGGTGCAATGGAATTCTAGTACTGACAGGCAACTGGGACAAAATATTCCGCAAATTTCGAATTGATATATTCCATAAAATTACTGACCCGTTGAATCCGTGTCACATTGGGCACATTCCAAAAAGTTAGTCCTTTCCTACTGAGTAGCTCCTTTGCTATCACTTGACCTTAAATAGAAAAACAAAGCACCTATTAGGTTTTGTTTGATTCAAGTAATTTGAAAACTATATTGACAATTCCATATTTACTGTGAATAATATAATTCAAAACGCTGTGGGACATAAAAACTGTTGTGAATTGAAAAGGCCTACGATACGTTTGCATTCGTATGCCATCATCCCATTCAGATAATATGGCTGACGTATCGCGTAATTTTGTTGCTACCATTCGATCCATGGCGCCCAAGCACCAGAATTTAGTACTCTAGGTGGCGTCTTACCAAAACAGTTACTTTATTTTTCGTGATTTTAAAAAGTCTGACATCAAGTCCTTCTCCAATACAAAACAAACAGAACGAGGAAAAATTACATGCTTGTGAAAATTTAGTGAATGGCTGGGTAATATTGTGATTTGTGAGATTTAAACTAAACAATTGTTAAATTGTGAAAGCACAGAATAATATAATGTCTTTAAATGCACTTTCTGCGGAAGACGCCATGGCAAGAAAGTGAAGTGTGTGTGTGTACGTGGAATTGCTTGTGTGTTTGGTTGTTTCCATTCCTCTTCACAAACAAGAAATTCCCTTTCCTTTTGTTCGTTTATTCATGGGCTCTGACGACACAGCGGTTTCGGAAGACGCAACCTAGTATTCTATCATCCTTGCATTCGACCCCAGGTTTTTTGCATTGTAATAAATTGTAGCTTCTCTTGAAAGTACTAAATTTGGAGTTTCAATTATTTTCACCGATTTTTGTCCATCTTTTGTATATGTAATTCCAAATAAAACGATTTCTCATCGACATTAATAAATCGTAGGTACACATTTATTATTTCTATTTTTTCTATGTGTATTTAAAGTCTGTTTTTAGTTTTACATTTCTTGCCAATATTTATTTTTCTAAAATTCTTTCTAACTAATACATACGTATCAAAATAAAACTTAAAAAACTTACGACTAAATTCCAGTTAAACAAGGTACGATATAATTTTCCCCCGTTAATTGTGGTTGGTTTTATGCTTATACTTGTATGCCTTGTTTTTGGGTCCATGCAGTTTTTGTTCAAACGGTTTCTTCCTAGCGAGCTTTAAGTCATTTCATAAAACTGAATGCAGTAAATTTCGTTGAATTTATAGACATTCACATAGAAGTATATTCCAATCAGTTCAGCGAATACATATACATTTGCAGACAATAGCCATACAAGCGGAGCATCATTTTAAGTATTATGAATATAGTATGTACATGCACTGTACCTACATACATACACACACATATGATAAAACTCATAATTTTTAGTACAATTTTTAATTCGCCACTGATATGGTCTTACCGCTCATTGATCAGCTTGTTTGCACGAGTGTGTGCACATACCTACACACATAAAGGTATATGTATAATGCATATGTAGGATTTTGTTAGGCGTACACACACATATATGCGTTTGTATGTATATTTACACTTATAGTTTGGATATCATTGTATTTGTGTTGTAAAAATTCCTTATATGTACACAGTGTGTATGCTCAGAAAAAATATATAATATAATAAAAGTTATGTCATAGAAAAAATATAATAAACATATAAAACCATAAGTGTTAAAATTCTTACGTTTTAAAAACAGTTAAATTCTCTAGTTCTATTTACTTATGCATGTTTAAAATATAGTTATGTAATTCTATATACAGTATATTTATTTTAGGTAAAGGTATGTGTGCTTCTAAATATATAATAAAAAGACGACTGACAAATAAGCGAGGTACGTAATTCTTTGAATTCATGTTAAATGATTCTGCTCTTTTTCGTTGATTTCTTTCATTTGACTTCGTTTCATACATTGCATCTGCGTATGTGAATTCCTTTATTGCGTTTGATGTTTGGATATAAAGATTATTGAAAATATCAGATACTCCATCTGAAAGTTACCAAATCTGTAACTAAATATAGCTTTCACTGCGAACTGGCTTAAAATTTGCTTGTGCTTATGTGTAATTGATTAACTGAAAAATTATGTGAGTGCAAATGAAAGTTCTTCAATTAGTTTAAGTATTATTATTTAATTTAAATTGCTAGAAAATCCAAAATTAGGAATATGAAATCTATTTTAAAATCTGAAAAATCGTTTATATGGTAAAATGCAACTTTTATAATAGAAAAAATAATTTCGTGAGCAAATGCTTTTAATTTTTGCCATTAATAGGTTTGCCATATCACTCTGTGTGTCCAAAAATTTGACCGACAACCGAAAACTTTCAGTGTGGAGCTCTTCAAGCACAATCTTTAATCATGAATTGAAATACAATATTTTGTTCCAGAAGAATCCCTGTAAAGTGATGTACATAAAACCATATATGAGAAAACTAGACAATTTGGATTTGAGTATATAAAAAGATTGAAATTTGTACTGTAAGGATTTTCGTATAACGTTCATATAGGTGTTTCGGGAATTTGTATTTAAAAACATCTCATCCTGGAATTTCAGTTTTTTGTAGATTATTCGAGTCTTAAATGTGGAGGATACAAAATTGTAAAAGCTTATGCAGTTTTAGAGCAACTCTTCGTTTCAATATAATTCTTCTGGCAAAATGCTGCTTTGTGTTTCTTTGTTTTAGACAACAAAATCTACAATCAAATGGTATATGAACCTATGTATCTGTATGTGTGCTTTCGTTACGTTTAAAAACCTTTACGAAGCTTTGGTAGCAGCTGTCACTTGGGCTGTATGTGGGCGCTTCGTTCCAGCTCGTTAAACTGCCCATAGAAAAGTACTTCACTTATCAATTTCTCGGCTATGATTCGCTGGGTACGGTCCATCGATCTCAGTTTTAACGTGACATTTGAACCGATGAAATCGCAGTCGTCTTTATTCAGACTTTCAGCGTAGAGTGCAGCCGCTGCAGCTGCCGCAGACGTTGATGCCGTTTCTTGAGATCCGCTTTTGATGCGACCACTTGCGCTAGTGGCGGTTTCTTCCGACAAACTCTCATTAGACAGCAACGAGTTCATAAGCATTTGACCAGCGGTTGTGGCGGTCGTCGAAGCGGAATTCAATTTACGCATATTGAGCGGAACGAACTTCTCCTCAATTGATTCAGAGGAGCGGCGTAGGTTGCGCGGCAATACAAATTGACTAAAGTCTAGGCCCTTGGCCGCCGCAGCAGCTGCAGCGCTGACACGCAAGTCTTGAGCAAAATCGTCTGGGTCTATACCGCCAAGACGGTTTTCATCGGTGGAGCTGTACGATCGATGAGAGTCGGGCGGTGCGGGAGGATGAGGCGCATGAAAGTAGTCCACGAGTTCTCGTTTAATGTCTAGCTCGTCTTGATCGCGAGTTGTTCGCCGACGCTTTTCGTGCGTTTCCATTGTATTTGTGTTTGGTATGGGACTAGAACCATCTTCGATTGCTTCAACAACAGCACCTCCTACACCGCTTCTACTGCCAACAACGCCGCTACTGCTAGCGTTGCTACCGCTGCTGGCCGCTACAGCGCCCACCGCGCAACTACCAACTGGGCCACCGTCACTGCCTCCGCTTACATTGTGAACGCTGGATGGTGTAACTCGTTCACGTTTCGCCAGCATCTCCTCTTTTTCCTCGATATCAGATGTTTCCATTAGCTTTTGAGGACTGGCGGTCATGTCACTGTTACTGCTACCGCCGAAAAGGCTGCGTGTTGCACTGTTCGCCACGTTCAGCTCGCTCTGGGAGCTGGAAAAGGGCATGGGTAAGGGAACACGTAACTGATTGCGATCACTGCCGATTGGTGGCGAATACTGCCCGACAGTGTTCCACGTATCTAATGTTGTCGTATTGGCGATCAGCATCGGTAAGCTTATACCCATCTGTAACAAAAAAAATTAAATTATTAAATAAAGAAAGTTTGGATTTATTGAAGAAAGTGCGACTATTTAAACTTTTACATACTTAGATATACGAAGGTTGCTATTTGTATTTATGGCCCAGCAATGGAGAAATCGACATTGGGGTTGAAAATGGTTTCATTGTTTTTCGAAGTATTCTCCATGACGATCAATTAACTTTAGCAATCGTTTGAACCAATTTTCGAAGCACTTTGTGCAGTAGTGCTTCCACTTTTTTACCCCAAGTCATACTAATACCGAAGCATGTTTCAATCTCACGGTATGTGACATGACGATCTTTCTCAATTATCTACTGCACAGTATCGATATTTTCGTGCACAACTGATTTTGGATGACCTCCCCTCAGAAAGCGCACACCAACCCCGAAAAAATTCATTGTATGAGCTTTGTGCGTTGCTAAAAGACGGGGCTTGCTTCTCGTATAATGATTTTAGTTCATCGATGCATTTTGCCTTGTTAATCCACCTCGAAAGTTGTGAAAAATAATCGCAGGAAAATATTCACGGTTTAATTTCATGTTTTGCCGAGATTAATTTTTAAAACCACACTAATATGGCTTACACATCGAACGTTCTCAGTGCGGGCAATATAAAATATGTGAAATTTGCGATTGGGAATGTCGGATGGCGTGTGACAACACTAGACGTGCCCAAATATAAATAGCAACCCTCGTATGACTGCAAATTCTTAAATACATTAATACTAAAGGATAAGTGTAAATTTCGAACGATAATAGAGTTGAGTAGTGAATTCGTCGATATTTTATCGCCGCAAAATTAAATGGGAAATGCCAAATTATGACCCCCTGTTCACTGTACTCAAAAATTACAGCAGAATAGCAATTCTGCTACTTTTTGATAGACTTGGACTTGATAACTCGCCTGATTTGCTGCCGCAATATTGGAGAAGTTATTTCGCGCCGAAAGTTTTGTTTAAAAATATGGAAATATTGGCCAATAACTTCGTTTCATATGAACATAATTTTGCGCTAAAAACAACAAATAAACATATTGATATTAACAGGAATTGGCTAGAACAGAATTGACAGAACAACGGATGACGTTACCATTATTGCAGAAATTTTGTGACAGAACGTGATGACATCTCATAAAAAGCAACACTGCCGCTTTTATTATATTGCAATTGGCGGAAATAGCATTGATTTCATAAGGCAAGAGGCTTAGTCTCGCCTGTCAGAAGAGCACCTTTCTGTTGAAGAATGTCTACAATATTTTGTTCAACACTGTTCGAGTAGGTACTTGTGAATCATCCGTTTGTTTGCTCGTAACAAACAAAAAAGTTAACAACTCTTACGCATACATATGTATGCGATATTTGCGCATTAAAATATTTGTAGTCTATAGAAACGATTAGTACGGGTATAAAATAAATGCCAACAATTCTCTATGTTGTGCCTCAGCATATTTCATAACACTTCCAAACTTAAAAAAAAAATGGTTGGTGGTCGGAATATGCGAACTAAACTTTCGAATTCCGAATATTTGCGCATTGGTCAAAGTCAATTGACGTTTTAATGACGCAAATTATTGAATTCTTAGTAGCATTGACACTATTTCTTATTCAGCGTTTAGTATTCAGCATTTCTTTATATTTTATGATTATAGTTTATTAATGTTATTGTTGTGTTATATGGTAAAGAAGATTAAAAGGGGGAAATTCGAAACTTTATAAATTACTAAACTATTATTATCAACCGAAAAGATTTAACATTTCATTTCGTGAATTGTGTATTTAAATTACTAGACAGGTTAAATATAGAAACATATGTTAATGAAAATATATACAAGTTTTTTATTAAGTATATTCATATTTACTTATAAAGGGTTATTCAATAGGTGCGCTTCAACTTTTTTCCGATAGGGAGGGCGAACGACGCAATATTTTTTATTTTTCGCTTGTCATTTGTAAACTTCATTAGTATACATTTCATCATGGAACGCTACACACTTGAGCAACGATTGCAAATCGTTCAAATTTTTTATGAAAATAATCGTTCTGTTGCTGCTACTTTAAGAGCATTACGGCCATTTTACGGTCCATTTAACAAGCCGTCCCGTTTTGGGGTTATGTGAAGTCATTGGTCTACAATAACAAGCCGGCGACGATTTGTGAGCTCAGAGCCAATATTGAACGCGAAATTGCTGGAATTTCGGCCGATTTATGCAAAAGAGTGGTCGAAAATTGGGTTCAACGATTGGACTTCGTAAAACGTGCACGCGGTGGTCATGCAAAAGAAATCGAATTTCATACTTAAATGTATATGTTCAAACTCGATAATAAAAAAAAAATTAGTTAAAAAAGTCAAACCGTTTGTGTTTTATTCAAAAAAGTTCAAAAGTTGAAGCGCTCTTACTGAAAAACCCTATACGTCTTTTCGATATACCTACAGCGTACATAACGACAATCACACTGAAAAAATGCAAAACATTTGTTGAGTTCATGCTGAACAAAATAACTATTTGAGTTAGGGCGTCAAAAGAAGTAAAGTGAATCAACTAATGCAAGGCAATAAAGGACCTTTTAAAAGTGACGCCTAGATGCTAGTAGTCAAGTAGACAGATGTACAATTAATTTTATAGAACATCGCGCTAAAATTATTGAAACTTGTTATGAAAATGGTCGATCTTTAAGAATAACATCTCGCAAAATTTGTGATTTTTCTGGTGGAAATAATCGTCCGAATGAGTCGACAGTTCAAAGGTCGGTAAAATAATTTCAAGAAAATGGTTCTGTCGAGGATAGAAAAAGCCTTAGCAGACCAAAAACTGGACTTCTGTTGAGAATATGGGTATATTCAGAAACGCATTATAAATGCGCAGTAATTGCAGCGCTGGCAGCACTGCCAATGTGACAAGTGTTGCAATTGATAGATTGGCAGTATTAAAATTTTTCCTGCAAATAATGCGCGACGTTTGATACAAAAATGGCGTTTTGGAACGCGATGCATTTGCAGTACTGCCATATTTGCATTTCTGAACGCATTGCCAACACTGCAAAAGTACGTTGCGCATTATAATGCGTTATTGAATATACCCTATGGCTGCTGTAGCGCAAAGTGTTACTACACAAATTTATTGGAAACTAACTTACTTTCAACCGTGCAAATATTTCGTATGAATGAATTTATATTCCAGCAAGACGATGCCTGACAAACATCATTGATGTGTTGGACAGGACCCCGTCAAATCTCGATCTTAGTCTTATCGAATCTTTATGGACACTCATGAAAAGACGGCTAAGAAATCAGCCCTCGGTAATACCTTCTTGCACCTTACTAGTGTTTTCCATGAAAAACCAATGCAAAGTAGGATTTGAAGCTAAGGGTGACGTCAATAGGCTCTAACTATGTTTACACATGCGGTACGAAATAGTACGAACAATGGTCACTTTCTCTGTTGTATTTTTTTTAAGTTTTATCGTAAAAAAATAGCTCATATAAAGTTCGAATGCCTTTTACCGTAATGTAAATTACACCACTTTTCGAACAAATATACTCTATGGAATATTTTTATTTATTTATTTACAGGAAATAAGGAGCACTGGCTGCCAGGGCCTTCGGCTTCTATGGGATATATACATATAAAGGGTTTTCCAATAAGAGGTGTTATTTTGATAAAAGATCAATGGTTTCGTTGCTTGTGTGGCACGTAGCGCCGTCATGTTGAAAATAAACGTTGTCAGATCAATATCATCGAATTCCGGCCATAAAAAATCGTTAATCATCTTTCGATAGCGTAATCCATTCACCGTAACTGTTACTCCAGCTTCATTTTCGAAAAAGTAAGGTCCATTGACTCCGCCGGACCATAACCCGCACCCCAACAGTCACATGTTGAGGATGGGGAGACTTTTCAACAATAACTCTTGGATTTTCTGAGCCCCAGAACACCGAGGTGGAAATGGGCCTCATCACTCAGATGTTTTTTCGTCGGTTATGAATGTCATTAGATCTGCACGGATTGTTGGTTTTTAAGAAATGAAATGAAAAATTAAAGAGCTTGACCTGAATGTGTGCAATAAGGCTTTATTTTTTTAAGTTAGAACATTTCTTTGAATTTTGATGTAATGCACCGACCATAGGACAACAATGAGATCTCAATTTTATTATCTACTTCACAGAGTAAATCACAGCTCGCAAATATATGTTTGTATGCCTGTTTGCAAGTGAGAGCCAGCGCAGAAGCTAAACCATCTGCGTTGCACAGTCGTAGTATTTGTTTAACTCCATTTCAAACGAAAGTTTCACAAGCACAGTTTACGTCAAATGAGAGCAATGCCAAACAACTAAAAACAAAACATGAAAACTTGCTTTGTTTTTGTCGGGACAACTAGCAAGTGCAGCACTCAGACACTAACTAAGTCCATTGTACTACTCTTGGATTCCCTTTTAATTTTCTTTCAATCTACCCGATCTCCGAAGAAACCTGAGTAGATCTTGTGGTGCCAAGGAGCCAAGGTGATCGCTTCTTAACACGTCAGTGCCAAAGACCTCAAACCTGATTCGAGCGAAGGCGGGGCAGACGCACAAGAAGTGGTCCGCCGTTTCATCCTCCTCTTCACAAGCTGGGCAGATTACACTGTCTGAGATGCCCACCCTTTCCATGTGCTTCGCCCACAGAAAGTGGCCCGTCTCAGTCCAACCAGCTGTCTGCACTCCCTTCTGCTTAATGACAGGAGGGTTTGCGACAGTCGATCGGACATGACAGGTAACATCAGTTTCGTCCATCTGCATCCTCTCTCAGCCTGTCAAGCTCGCTTGTGAGTTGTAGTAACCCATTTGCTATCCGTGGCATAAACATTGCTAACAACTTTGTTAATGTAGTCAGAACAAAAAGTAGTTACTTATCAATAGACAGTTTTGGAATGTCCCCCACTTATACTACTCCAATTATCATAGGCCCATTGTGAAATTGTAGAGATCAGTGTCAGTTTTAGGGCATAAATCCTCAACATGACCAACACGACTGAGTGGCTTAAAAGAAGTTTTACCTTAAAGTCGCCATATACATACATATAACACCCCATAAAACTAACAAACAATTTATCTAATATGTAACTCTAATGAGGTCCACTTAAAGTTGGTTTTACCTCTAAAAATTCGTCTTTAGTTTAGAATGAAACAGTAAGTTTTAGTTGATGTTTTGCTGTTGAAAAATGAAGAAAATGTGAAGTATTGCACGTGATCTTAAAAAATTAAAAAAAAATTAATAAAATATAAAAACATGCTTCGCAATCGAAGAATTACGAAAAGGCTTTCCAATTTTAGATTGTGCATTCGCAACCAGCCAGGAGTCGGGGGCCGGCTTCAAAGCCTACTGTAGGCAAGAATCCACAAATGATAAAAAGTGTTTATTTTAATAGAGCTCCCCCTCCCCGGCAGGAAATGGCAAACCACCGAGAAAATTAATAATTTAATAATTACTTCTATGTAAACGAGGATATTTGAACTTATTGGCCAAATTTGGCTGTACATTTTAAGTTTAAAAATTGTTTCATTGGTTTCTCATTTTGTTAAAAAAGGGTTGGTTGTACTTATAAATATTAAGCACAACTAATATATACATACATATCATGTTTTATTATCCTGCGAAATATGTACACACACATATATATTTAATAAATTTGAACTGGATAGTTTAGATGCTTTTACGAACAGGCTAGCATAATTCTTAATAATCTGAGTATATACGCATTTTTCTAATAACAGATATTCCCCACCATGAATTTTAGTTTTATTTTCTTGCAAATTCCTACCTACACTCACCTCCATAAGTACATGGTATACAATATGTATATGTATGAGTGTATTTATAACTATTCTTATTTATAAAAATAATTTGTATATCTGTTGATTGATTGGTAATAGGCGGATAATGTGTTTGGTAATTACTTTTTCCTTTGATAAATTCATTTTATGATGCAGCTTTCGTCCCTGATTTGTTAAAGACGGGCACTTATTATTCGACTCCGATGTTCCGATATTTGATGACGTTGGATTATTTGACCTATTTTTCGATTTTTATTGTCAAATATTATTAGATTTTTATTAAGTAAATTTTACAGGATTCAATAAGAAGTTGAAGGAAAACATTGCAAACTTTATCAACACAGAAATAGGAATGCACGTCTAACGCTGGAAAGAAACCATCTCGAACATCGTAAAGGGGAACAACATGGAAATGCGGATTCACTATCTCACGACCTGGTGGTATATACTCGTAGTGTAAGGATTGTCCCAAAGTCGAGAGATCTGAGGCAATAGTTGCCATCATAGTTAATGCAGCGCAACCCGATAATGAGTGGAAAGCAAGAGCGACAGAAAGGATTCAGGTCAGCGAAAGACGCTGAAAAGAGGCCATTTGAAACTGAAATGTCCCGTAGCTAAGACATATTGTGTGGAGTGGTATAGACTTAAAATATTTGAGAGAGTTCTGCATCGCGTATGGCAAACCGAAAACGGAAATCATTCTAATTTAATCATAGTTCCTAAATCCAAGATCCGTGTTATAGGAATTCCTGAGTGGCCCAAGCGGAGATCGGCCTGGCATCACTAAAACGTTGGAGAAGATTACGCAGCGGTTCTACTGGGTAAATTGCAGAGAACCAGTTGCCGAATGGATTCAAAATTGCGCGCGGTGTATTGCAACGAAAGGCTGAAAGGAAAACCACAGCAACAGTTCAATTAGTGTCTCCGGCAAAAAAATATGTACTCTTTGTTATGGACTACCTCAGTGAAGAGCGTTGTGAGAGAAGTAAGCGTTCTACCACACCAAGAGACCAAAACCATCGCTGGCTGATTAAGTTCAGAACAGCGGTACGTACAGCTGGACCAACACAGACAACCTCAAGTTCCTCCCTGCTTATATATATATATATGGGGCATTCTTTCTGAACGTGAGACCCCCTGCCCCCAGAATAGATTTTGACGAAAAGAGGTCTATGAGGGCTTAAAATGTAGGTAATTATGTTTACTTTCGAAAGCAAAGTGGCACTTCTTGAAATTCAAAATGGCGGATCCAATATGGCGGATTCAATATGGCGCAATTTTGCAGTTCGTGCATCAGATTTATGCTATTTCGTGTTTTCTTTATTTATTTTTAAGTAAAATTGTTGCATTGGATTTAATTTTACATATTTCCAAGTTAATTATTTATTTTTATTGGTCACTGATTATTCATCACATTTTTTATCATCAGTTCATAGCATAAATCTGATGCACGAACTGCAAAATTGCGCCATATTGAATCCGCCATATTGGATCCGCCATTTTGAATTTCAAGAAGTGCCACTTTGCTTTCGAAAGTAAACATAATTACCTACATTTTAAGCCCTCATAGACCTCTTTTCGTCAAAATCTATTCTGGGGGCAGGGGGTCTCACGTTCAGAAAGAATGCCCCATATATAATTGGCGCGTACACCTGTTTTGAGTGTTTGGTCGAGCTCTTCCTCCTATTTGTGGTGTGCGCCTTGATGTTGTTACACAAATGGAGGGACCTACAGTTTCAAGCCGACTCCGAACGGCAGATATGTTTTATGAGGAGCTTTTTCATGGCAGAAATACACTCGGAGGTTTGCCATTGCCTGCCGAGGGGTGACTGCAATTAGAAAAATGTTTTTCTTAATTTTGGTGTTTTCACCGAGATTCGAACCGACGTTCTCTCTGTGAATTCCGAATGGTAGGCGCGCCCCAACCCATTCGGCTACGGCGGCCGCCCTGATTACCTGTGAAAAATATAATGTGCACCGAATGCAGGATCCTTTACCAGACAGTGGAGGGGCCGATCGTTTATGGACCCCCATACCAATATCGACATGGACCGCAGGGACAACACCTTAAAAAGTCAAGGAATAGCTGTCCGGTCAGGCGATGGTTCGAAATATTTAATATTTATAAACCACCTGTCATATGTGGTCCGACTGAATATGACCACTTATCAGAGGTAAAAACAGCTTGATTGTTGGTGATTTCAATGCTCACCATGACCTCTGGTAATCACGCCCGTCAAATTATCGGAGGGGACAATTTGTGGCAGAGCAGAGACAATTCGAGACTCAGTACAGTCAACGACAACGCACCACCAGGAGATTGGGTAATTGCAGCAGCTCGACTGATCAAAAAATTGCTAGCGCTAGGCCCTTATTATGAGAACATTCGATCTTCGACTGCAGTCAAAAGTGCTAATCGAACGAATTTTCATTTGGTATTATGGTGCTCATTCGCTGAAGATCGATCGACGCATTTACAATAGATAATTTTTTCTCAGCTGATACAGCAAATTAAAATAAAAGAGCGATTGTATTGAATTTCTTTGTTAACAACATTTTTAAAAGTTAAAAAAAGTATTTTTTGTGAAAATGAGTACAACGGAGTTGTGGTTCGACGATTTGTCTCAATGCGAATAATGTAAATTTTAGGTTTGTGATCATACAATGAAAATAATGAATATATAAATGCGAAAAATCCAGGAGCTACTTGGATCCTCTGTATATAATAAACACCAATCGAAATTCCGTTTTTAATATTTTTTGTCTGTCTCAGGTGATGCTGGATACGCTCTAAAACCATATTTAATGACGCCGTTCAGAAACTCTGAAGAAGGGTCTCCACAAAGGACATACAACAAAAACATGCCAAAGCGAGAAGTACTCGTATCATTGAAAGAACAATTGGAGTCTTGAAAAACCGTTTATATGTTTGTTGCAGGCAAGACCTCTCCACTATTCCGCAAAAAAAGCAACACCAATTATTGAACTTTGGTGCAAATCACTTTTGCAAATTGTGGATTCTCTTCCATTAATGACCCCAGCCTTTCTTATTGCTGTTTGGTACTCATGACGTTCGACCTGCATAAAATTAACAAAGTTACTATTAAACAATAAATAATCGGAAACAACATACATTTTAACAAATTTTCCCACAATACGCTACACAATCGAAGGCAAAATTGCATTCGACTTTAAATTCGGTATACAACGAAAATTTGGACAGGGTTGCACCGCTCATAATACTAAATTGACATTCAGCGAATATCGAAGATCGAATCCAACTCATAATAGGGGCCCTAGCCTGATTAATGAATTAACATCGGCAACTGATCATACAACAAAAGCGGACTAAATGGGTTGAGCATCTGAAGATCTGCAACTTCACCTCTGGTGTGAGTAAGCTCTGGCACACTATAAGGTCCCTGTCGAACACGGCGAATCGAATGATAGGGTGGCAATCCCTTTCTGTGGTTGTACTTCGTCGGAAGGTGAAGGGGCAAAGACAAAGAAATATTGTCTGGTCGCCTGGTACTAATGATTCGCAGTGGACTAAGCTTCAGACTTATCAGAATGTTGCCATCAGGATGCCTCCCGATGTCCTCCGTGGACAACTTCATCACAGCAAGATTAAGAAGCCTAGTAAGATGCTCAGCAAGCAATTCCTTTTTGGATGTATGGCCGAGCTCCTCCTCCTATTTGTGGTGTGCGTCTTGATGTTGTCCCACAAATGGAGGGACCTACAGTTTTACGTTGATTCCGAACGGCAGATATTTTATTTATGAGACGCTTTTTCATGGCAGAAATGCACTCCGAGGTTTGCCATTGCCTGCCGAGGGGCGACCGCTATTAGAAAAAAATTTTTCACCGAGATTTGAACCTACGCTCTCTCTGAATTTCGAATGGTAGCCATGCGGCTACAGCGTCTGCCTGTTGGTATCATCCCGCAGGCACTTCATGGAGGCTGAGCCACCTTCCAGGCGAGACAGGAGACGTCTCTTCGACTATATTGGCAAGGCCCAGTATCGAACACAGCGACAAATGCTGGACTAGACAGTTTACGGAACTCCCGACCCTCGAATACCGTCTTCGGAGTCCAAGAACCATCTATTGCAGACGAAGCGGGGCGTATACTCGCTGCCTCGTGAAACTGGCGTTGCTTTGGGACAATTACGTTTATAATATTGTAGTGGTTAAACTCCTACCTATCCAAAAACGTCCCTGACATACTCAATATATTCTCGGCATGTGAAGGCACCCCGCACAATACTAACCACTCATTCCCAGATCCCTCTCCTAACCATTCACTTAATACCCCTTTCTCTCTGCAGCCAACCGGTCGAAACAGCATGTTTTCTGGGCCCCTTTACACGGAAACATTTGGAAGGGAAACATTTTAAATCGGTGGAGAAGGACAGTCGCGGAAGAGACAAGGGAATTTATCTCCTGTACTGGCGACACGCTTTGCTCTTTTTATTCGTATTTCCAGTCTTAAAGCAATTTTTGACAGTAGCTTCATTTGTTTTCTTCTTGTGTGGGAGAAAATTCTGAGTTATGTGTTGGTTTTCAATCAAACGGAAGATATCATCGATGACAAGCATACGAACGCTGCTTGGGAAATGCAGGATTATTTTTGCTACTAAAGTAGGTACATATAATTTAAAATAGTTATGGGGATGTTTATGGTGAATTCTAATTTTTCCCCGCATTTCTAGATACTCAAGTTAATTTTAAGTTAATTATTTATATATGAAGTATTTTTAATTTAATTTTTTTTATTCAAGTACAACAATTTATAAATATATTT
This sequence comes from Anastrepha ludens, assembly GCF_028408465.1. NCBI lineage: Eukaryota > Metazoa > Arthropoda > Insecta > Diptera > Tephritidae > Anastrepha > Anastrepha ludens. The sequence continues at coordinate 127,568,731 of NC_071501.1, forward strand.
AAATAAAAAACAAACAACAAATTATTTATATTTAACCAGTTTGCATTCTTCATTGATATATTTAAGAAACTGTTGAACGTTTTCCGCTTTACAAGTTAGCGGGTTGTAGAATATATTCGAACCAGACGATGCTAAAGTAGTAAACGTCAAAATGTTGCCGAAAACAATTTTGCCCGTGTGACCGCGAATGAGACATGAAAAGAGAATTTCCAGTGTCTCCCTTCCAGATGTCTCTGAGTGTAAATCGGCACATACCCAGCTAATGTGAACTCCAAAGGATTTGGGATGGGTAACTTGCTCACCGTCGAGTGGGCACAATTCTGTTGACAAAACCCCCATGACGTAACAGCCAAATTACTCTCACAATTTTGCTTCGAATGGCCGAACGCGTTTGAATGTTCCGTGTGATTATATCTACAGCTATCTATTTTGATAGGCGCTGCATAGGCTTCTTTATTTCGGTTCCGCCATTATCATACGAAATAAAAATACATGAGAAATCAAAAAAATTAAATCGCCGTCGGCAAAGTATTTACTTATGTACATAAATAAAGTACATAGATAAAACATGAGTATCGCTTCGTGTTGTGTGGTGATGTCGTTCTCGATGTGTTTTTACGTTGCGGTGCCTTATTTCCTACTGCTCTGACTTTAGAGAGAAATTTTCTGTTCGATAGCTTGAGAAGTAAACAAACTAACCTATTAATATTCAATATTTTATACCTACATACGCATGTTTTTATCTCCTCCTTACTTACGTACTTAGGTATGAATGCACATGCATACATATGTATATCTAAAAAGATACTACCCTACAAGACAGTGCTGAGTACTTTCGCCAAAAATTCCAACACATTGACAAATATTTTATTAGTCTCTAATACATGCGCATTGACAAATTGAAAATTGTCGAATGAGCAAAAGAGATAACTAAATGTGAAACTCTTTTTCTCGTGAAAGCGCTGTTGAAATGCTCCTTTTTATACTATTCGTCAGTAATGCTACAGCGGGAGAAATATTGATTGGGTATTTTTAAAACAAAAATTAGGAATTTACAGTTTCCTTATTTTCATTGATGTAGATACATATAAGTATAAAAAAATAAGCACACTCAGTATAAAATACATAAATAAGCAAAAAATTAAAAAAACATACATATTTACATACAAAAACCAACTCTCAGTTTTCACTAGAATTACATGTATTCCAAATGTATTCAGGAAAGTGTGATTGAATTTGACAGTGGTCTCATAAAAATTATATTATAACCCAAAAAACATATTATATAATATTTTAAAACAATTAATTATATGTATTACATTTAAATCGCGAAATTTTTCCTTTAACGTAAAAACGAACTGTTTTCGTCAATTATTTTTTGTGCTCTATTTCTGGCAGCACGCCATTCCGACTATTAGTTGTTCCCAGGAATTGGCAATACTAAGGAGTATTGAAAGAAATTTCTAGCTGCGCTTTCAAACAAAAAGCGCATCTAGTTATTCATAATTGTAAAAATTTTCCTCGTGGAAGGCGGTTGTGTTTTTTGTGATACGAGTATTATTTAAAATATTACAGTGAAAAGTGGATTGTGAATAAATCGAGTGTAAATCAGGTATGCATATTTAAGTTCTAACCAAATGTTATTTTATCGTGGTTTCATAAGGATTTTGGTAAAATAAGAATTTTTAGCGTTCTACATTACCGGATTTATATCCGGCCATGGACTGTCACTTCAGCAGTATTCTCCGTATATGTAAGGAGAATGCTTATGCTGCTACAACAAAAACAAGAACAAAGTGTGAAGTTGCAGTTTTGTGGCTGCTCTGAACAAATTGTGATATTTTGTTCAAAATAGTGAAAAGTGCGATAAAATAATATTTTCATAAAAAGTAAAAATAATAAATATAATAATATAAAAATAATAATAATAATGAAATAATAATATAGAAATAATAAAAATTTTATTTTTTTCAGAAGATTATACATTAAATAAAAGCGGCAATTTGTCATCAAGGAAAATATAACGTGAACTTTAAATAAGGTAATGTAAATTACTAACATAAACTTAAGTAGTTAAATACTAACTAACAAAAATTTTCTTTTTTTCAGATCATACACGAAATAAATTTGTCTACAATCAAAATTTAAGTTGCAAGTTATAAATAAGGCATTGTAAATTAATAGCTTTATTTTAAGTAGTTAAATACTAACTCAAATTTAACATACAATATTTTAGTTAAAATTATGAGCATAAATAAAAAAACTCTTGCCAACTTGATGAGCAAGGAGAATACACTGTTTAAAGTGTCAGTTGCCAAACAGAGAAAACTGAACGAACTTGCTCATCAAATGGAAGTTGATACCAATAGCAGTAATAGTAATAGAGTAGATTGTTCTAATGAAGATATGCCTCGTATCAGTAAAGCCGCCGGTCTTCAAAATATTTCTGTATCAAACGCAAACTTTTCAGATAGTAGTAGAGATGACGAGGGATTTTTATTTGACTTTGGAGAATTAGATGATAGGCTAGAAAATGCAACTCAACTTATGACCGAAATATTGAGCTAAAAGCATGGGCTGTTAGAAATAATATAACACAAAGTGCATTGACTGACTTACTGCAAACATTGAAGAAGGTTGGGGTTGAAGGAATATCTTTATCCGCTAAAACTCTTTTAGGTACTAGTCGAGAAACAGTAGATATTGTAACAATAGCAGGAGGTGAGTTACTTTTTTTGGGAATTCAGTTTTTTTTTAAATCAAAAAATTTTGAATATTTCAAAGATGTAGATAAGGTTTACATAGACGTTGGAATTGATGGTCTGAAAGTATTTAAAAGTTCGAATCGGACATTATGGCCAATTTTATTGTAGGTTCTGTTGTAGGTTTTCCTAAAGAGGACCCTTTCATCATTGGATGCTTTTCAGGCATGGGTAAACCCCACAATATTGATGCATTTTTGAAGCAATTTTGTGAGGAAATAATATTTTTAAGAGAGAATGGATTGAAAGTAGGCCCTAATGAAACATTAAAACAATTTGAAATTAGGGCTTTCACCTGTGACTCTCCAGCTCGTGCCTTTGTAACGAGCGTTAAATCGCATACCGGCAGAAATAGTTGTCCAAAGTGCATATGCGAAAACCAGTATAGCCAAAGAAGAGTTAGCTTTTCTAAAACAGTAGGCCAACTAAGAACAGATGACTCTTTTAAAAATAGATAAATGATAACCTACATCTAATCATAGTTTAGAGTATAGGCAACATGCAAGTTTGTTAGAATCTGCAAATATCGGTATGGTTTCACAATTTCCCTTGGATCCAATGCATTTGGTAGATTTAGGTATAATGAAAAAAATACTCCAATTGCTTATTAAAAGGGGCAATGTAACAAAAATGAATGCGAAATTGGATTACCTCTCAAGTTTTGTTCCTTCGGAGTTTTGCAGAATATCCAGGAATCTTGATGAAATAGGCAATTGGAAGTCTACGGAATTTAGACAATTTTTATTATATACGGGAATATTTGTTTTAAAAGATTGCATATCAGACGATTTGTGCTACCATTTTACTTTATTGCATGCTGGCATTCGGCTTCTTTCTTGTGAAAAGTCTTATAAGGTAGAATTGAATGTCGCAAATGAAATTTTGAAAGAATTTGTAAAGTTGTTTGGGGATTTATATGGCGACTATTTAATAAGCTTTAACGTACACAATTTGCTGCACTTGCCAGATTGCGTAAAACAGAATGGTTCTTTAGATAGTTTTTCTGCTTATAAATTTGAAAATTATATGCAGCATTTAAAAAAATTGATAAATAAACCAAATAAGATTTTACAACAAATTTATTTTAGGACACTTGAACGCCAAACCCTACATGCAGATCCCAACAAAAGTTCCAAGATAGGCGAGTTTAATATAGATTTTAACAAAGAGAAAGATAGTTTTTGCTTTAGCAACAAAATAGGACCTGTTAAAGTTATAGGCAAAAAATTACAAACAAATGTCTTTAAAGCTTTCCGTTTAGCGAACTCTGATAACTATTTTGAAGAACCGTTGCACTCCTCAACTGGTCTCGGCATTTTATTAAGTAGTGTATTAAATGAAATAGAAGTAGATGTAAATATAGAAGACATTAGTTATAAATATTTTTGTATTCCTTTTGAAGGAAAATATTTACTTTTACCCATACTACATCATCTTTTTAACGATTTTTAAGATAATATTAAATGGAGTCGGATCAGGATATATTCGACGAAATATGTTCAGAAGTGGAAATAAGTCAGTGGAAAGAAAATGACGGTACAGTTTTATGTACAATACTTTTATTTGTGGTTTTATATATTCTTATTTTATTTCAGAAATAAAAATTCGAAGGTTTCAATTTGGGGTGGAATGTCCCCATGACGAGCGCTCTCCACCAAAAAAGCCTGCTCTTCCCAAACATGTGTCGTCATCTAAAGGCAGACACGCGGCAATAATAGCTGAGTTAAGCGCTATCCAGATATGCCAGGACCAAATATTGGCGAAATTGGATAGCGTCGAGACCCGTCAACTGGGCGTTGCTGGCCAAGTAGCTGACATACAAAGTGCCATTTTCGATAAGGTAATAACAGACTTTCACCATATGTACTATATATTTCGTTTGTAACATCGAAATTTCCCTTTTCAGATGCCGGAACGTGGTGAGGTGCAAGCGCAAAGTAAGCTGTTGCGCGAATGCAAAGTGCTGACAGCTAGGGTTCAACAGTCTGTCAGTCGCATCACCGGGGACGCGGAAAGCGAGGAGTCCATGGAACTTGCTGCTGTGTTTCCCGTATTATCGGTGGAGCAAGTGCAGGCTGTTGAAGCCAAGCTGATAAATAAAGCTTACGCCGACGCAATGGTAACATAATAAAATGAATGCTAGTATAATTTGAAAATAACACTTTTTCTTCCATATGTAGATTGGGCTTCTGGCAAGATCAAAAGGCACGAAAGGGACGGTTGACGGGGTTATGCATTATCTATTCACAGATGACGCCATGTACAGCTTCAACTTAGAAGGAAGAGCAGGAAAGATTCCACTTCTTAGACTTAAGGCGGTTGAACTTATATTTGGTAAGTACATAGCAAAAAGAAGAATACCTACGAGTTGCTAACAATTATTTCATTTATTAGACCTCTTTTCAGAAAAAATAAAAGAAGATGTACAAGGCGCTATTAGGAAGTATGTTCGTTTAAGCCACAATAGGTGTAACTAAAAAAAATATATTAATAGAAAAACTTTAAATGTGTAAATATGTAAAATCTTTAAATCTGTAAACTTGTAAAATCTTGAAATTTGTAAATATGTAAAATCTTGAAATCTGTAAATATGTAAAATCTTTAAATCTGTAAATATATTATGTAAATGAAAATTCTTAGTTTGTGAACAAGAAATGAAAAATATATATTATTAGAATAAATTTAAATATGTAAATATATAATATAAAATTTTATAATAATTAGTTTGTAAACAATAAATGAATATAATAATATAAATGTAATTTCGTTTTCGTCGTGTAATTTCGAATAAGGAGTTTAGGCCATTTGTGCTGATGAGTTTATGATGACAACAATGAGGAGTTTAGGCCATTTGTGCTGATGAGTTTCTGATGACAACAATGAGGAGTTTAGGCCATTTGTGCTGATGAGTTTATGATGACAACAATGAGGAGTTTAGCCCATTTGTGCTGATGAGTTTGTGATGACAACAATGAGGAGTTTAGGAGCAGGGCAGATATATTTTTCAGTTATAAGAAATTGCTATTGGTAAAAGAGAGATAGAATATCACACCGACAAGGGAAACTATCAGAACTTTCCCACGGCTAGAACAAAAATGTGTAGTTGGATGATGATAGTGATGATGATAATATGAGTGCTAATATGATAGTCAGCTGTCTTGTAGGGTATATATTGTAGTATTTGGTTTTCCAAAGCAAATCTTAGCAAACACAATAAAAATCAAGTGCGTATACACTCACACACTCTCACTGTAGCCTCAGTAAAGCGTAAACACAAATTTAGGCAAATGACTAAACACAAAACTTTTTTCGTCAACGAATTTGCGCTGCAGATACCCGCTTAGTCGCTGCTGTTCTCAATACTGTTGCCGCTACGTTGATGAAAGTGAGCGAAAACTTTAAAACGCAAAATGCAAATACCTTCCTTATTGGCACACAACACACACTTTGGCGCCACTTGCAATCCTTAATCTTCGCTAAAAGTCTGTTCTAGACTAGCACCAATGGCAATATTTTGTATGTATGAAGATATTTGTTGCCACAAAGAAATGCTTCAAGTTTATTTTCTTTAAAACCTTTTGCCTTTCTTTTGTTTGAAGAATCACTCGAATTCACTCGTTAGGGACCACATACTATTATACTTCCTATTCCTGCGCTTTGCACACTTTATATACATAAGTTCCAATAAAGTTCGAAAATTAAAAATAAAACCCTGTTTGTCTTCGCGTTTTTATTTGTGAAGAGAACTAAATTAACAACAAAAAGTGTACACAACCGCACAGCATTGCGAAAAGGTAAACAAAACAACAAACTTTTCAATGTTTTTCTTAGTCTGTTCGTTTTTGTTATTCTTTTGTTTTTGAATAAGTATTTTTGCGCTAGCGAATGCGAGCGCGTTAACGCAGCCACTCAGTATTTACACTTCTGTTGGGTTCGTTGTCGCTTGCGCTAGCGTTAACGCTTATTTCCGCGATGAGCGGAATCGTACACTAGTTGAGTCCACCTCTACTTTTATGAATTTGGCGACGAGCATTGAAAATGCCGCCTAAGCTGGTGCTGTTGGCTGCTCTGAATGTTTTCGTCCAAACGAGCCATCGCAATTGACAATGCATAGTCATCGAGTGCGCAGTGGCGTCCAAAGTGCGCTACGCGGTGCGACTCAAACCGCTGCTATTGCGCCATTAGCCCACTGTCGTTGTGATGGTGTAGATAAACAAAGAAGCAAGTGGGTGGGGGAGGGTGGTTCGGTTTTAGTAAACATATGTACGTATATGCATATTAAATATGTATACTTAACAGCACCGCATACTAAGAGCCCGATCACCAGTGCCTACGAATGTTTGTGCCTATCCGTCCTCTTATTTTCGAATATCGCCATTCACTTGCCTGTGCCTCGATGTGACGTTATTTACACTAAAATACAAAACAACAGAAATAATAATAGCAATACCTACAATAACAACAGCTATAACAAAAAAACGAAAACCAGAACAGAGAAACAACAAAAATTAAAAATTCCATATTCCATTTCGAGTAACACGCAAATACAGTGGAGCGCGAAATATTGTCAACACCAACAAAACTACAGGGGAAGCGTCGATTTCTCTCAGTACTCAGTGCCCCTTATTCACATCCATTCAATGAAAAAAGTGGCGTCCGTAAAATATAACAGCACATGTGGTAGTATACATACATGTGTAGATTTATTGTTTGTTTCGCTGTTTTCGAGTTCTTCAGCCTTTTCACTGTCTTTGTTTTTCCTCAACTGGAGCCAGTATTGCCTCTTCATAAGCAATAATATTAATACAAATATGTTAGCAACTAATTAATATATACTATTTTGTATAAATACATATATACTTATACAATTTGTTATGTTTGTAGATTAACTTACAAGTTTATCCACATTTTTGTAAATAATTAAGTGGTGTTCAAAAAGGAAGTAAGAATTTTATGCATTTCTGTTAGTTGCTAAAATAGTAATTAGCTGTTGATGCTTTCCATTTCAATTCAACCTGGCTATTCGGGTCATGTTCTTCGATTTCGATGTAACTGAAATATGTTTGTCTCTGGTCAAAGTAATGAGATACGTATTTGTTTGTTCGCCCGAAAAAAAATTGTTTCAAGAGTTATCGGCAATTTTGTTTTTCGCCTCAAACTCGATTTTTTTAATTATATAAGAAAATTTTTTTTTAAATGCCCATAACTTAGTCAAAAATGAGCCGATTTTAATAATTCTGGGTTCAAAATGATCGTAATTACTTACACGAGCGACTTCATGTAGAAAGAATTGCAAAAAAGTAGTTGAATATTTTTTATTTAGCGAAAAAGAAAAAAAATTGAAATTTTTTTTATAACTTTTTCCAAATCAAAAGGACATCTCAAACTTTAATTGAGCTGAATGCCTAGTAGCTAAAATGAGTCGTTTTTGAGTAATGAATTTTTGAGTGAAAACCCTGTTTCGCACTTTTTGTTTTTTGCAAAATAAAACATTTTCAACTACTTTTTTGCAATTTTTTCTGCATGAAGTTGCTCGTATAAGTAATTACGATTATTTTGAACCCAGAATCATTCAAATCGGCTTATTTTTGACTAAGTTATGAGTAATTAAAAAAAATTTTCTTATATAGATTCTTTCCATTTCAATTCAAAAGGCCTATTCGGGACATGTTCTTCGATTTCGATGTATGTAACTCAAATTTGTTGCTCTCTGGTCAAAATAATGACACACGTATTTTTTTGCTCGCCCGAAAAAATTTTTTTTCAAGCTTTATCGGCAATTTTGTTTTTCGGCTCAAAATCGATTTCTTTTTAATTATATAAAAATTTTTTTTTTTAAATGCTCATAACTTAGTCAAAAATGAACCGATTTTAATAATTTTGGGTTCAAAATGACCGGCATTACTTACACGAGCGATTTCATGTAGAAACAGTTGCAAAACAGTAGTTGAAAATTTTTCATTTTGCAGAAAACAAAAAGTGCGAAACAGGTTTTTTACTCAAAAATGTATTACTCAAAAACAACTCATTTTAGCTATTGGGCATTCAGCTTAATTGAAGTTTGGGGTGTCCTCTTGATTTGGAAAAAGTTATAAAAAAAAATACACATTTTGAAATATTGAATTTCGAAAAAATTTCAATTTTTTTTCTTTTTTGCTAAATAAAAAATTTTCAACTACTTTTTTGCAATTGTTTCTACATGAAGTCGCTCGTGTAAGTAATTACGATCATTTTGAACCCAGAATTATTAAAATCGGTTCATTTTTGACTAAGTTATGGGCAGTTAAAAAAAAAAATTTCTTATATAATTAAAAAAAATCGAGTTTGGGGCGAAAAACAAAATTGCTGATAACTCTTAAAAAAAATTTTTTTCGGGCGAACAAACAAATACGTATCTCATTATTTTGACCAGAGACAAACATATTTAAGTTACATCGAAATCGAAGAACATGACCCGAATAGCCCGGTTGAATTGAAATGGAAAGCATCTGTTGGAATTTTTCACAAACCTCAATTCTCTTCGTTTATTTTCTCTTGCTCGCAACGAATCTATTACAACCTTTTTTGTCAGCAAAATAATGCCGTCCTGCCAAATCCATATGCAACAAACGACTATTGGTTTATACGAGAAACACAACTATTGGATATTTAAAGAATACTGGCAACTCTATTCTTGCCTCGGAACCTCATTTTATTTGGCCCCCGTTGCCTTTTGCTTATTCATTGCCTGTGGGTATGTGTATGAGTGCTTTAATTTGTTTTATTTTCGTGTTGTTTGTATTTACATTTTGCCGTAATTGTTGTTGCTATTGCCATCGCTATTTTTGTTGTTGGTTGTTATTGTTATTCCGTTCTGTGCGCACGAGTGTGTGTATGTATTATTATTATTTTGTTAAGGCAAATAAAAATAAAGGCATAGTTGTCATATATACGTATGCATGTCATGTACAGTATAGCATAAATATGTTTAAGCAAGGCTGGTGAGCAGTGCTGCCGCTGCAAATTTTTAGCGGTAGCCAAACTGTAATAGAAGCTAAAAATGTAATCGAAAATTTGTATTGCATTAAATGTATTTAAATTATTGGGAGGTTGAATTAGTTTTAAAGGTTTTTTTCGAAGATTTGGGGCTTTATTGTGAAAACACTGCGTTGTTTATACTTCAGCGAAATGACAGATACTGATAAACAAAGCCTAGGGATGAGGCTTTGTCATGAATATATATTCAGTATTGCCAACGCGATAAAGTGATAAATAGCGCCATCTGTGTGTCACCTTTAAAACTAATTCAACCTCCCAATAATTTTTACATATTTTTAAGTAGTAGAAACTAGATCAATATCCATGCTTTTATCGCTTAGACAAAAGGTTATTTTCATTAATTTAATGAATGGGTTTGTACATGGTCACCATACACGGTTGGTCTCTGGCTGGAGATCCACTGGATACGAAACACAAAAAAAAAAAGTAAATAGCGGACACTCCTCGGAAGACATTGGCAAACCTTTTCCATTAAGCTGTAGATTACTCGACGCACACCATAAAATGGAGGGGAAGCTCGGCAAAATATTCAGCAAAAGGTAAACGCAACACTTATATAGTCATATGTATATATGTATGTACATATTAAACGAAATTCTTACACAACTTATAGATAAAGTTTTCGCAACGTATCCATAATATGGGACAAATATTGCCATAATTAATACATAAGTTTCCCAACAAGGTTTCTACAAATCTTTTGTGCAATTTTTTCGGTCTAAATTACCCTACACTCTCAATCTCTTTTTGTATATTTTGACATTCTGCAAGATACATTGGTCTTGTTTTTGCTCCACTGTTACTACCTGTTCAATGTACCTTGGTTTAAACGCATTTTCAAAAGTAAAAAAAAATTAAAACGGCAACACTGCCGTTTTTGTTCCACTGTTACTACCTGTTCAATGTACCTTGGTTTAAACGCATTTTCAAAAGTAAAAAAATAGTTAAAACAGCAACACTGCTGAGGAGGAGTTCGTCGATAGACTATCCGGGGGAGGCAGAGGAGAGTTGGACGATGTCATGAACGAATATTGCGGTGAGTGGGTGCGCGGAGGTTACATTCGCGCGCAAATTGTGCACCATGAACGTGTGATCTTCTGAACCACAGCGGTGGTGAAGAACCAGGTTGGGGTAGGGCAGCAGCGAGCACACAGTGAGCAACTAAAAATGTAAACAAACTGATTATCATCCAATCCAAAGAATAAATAACACAGTCGTACTCGCAACAATCGGACGGCAGCAGCAACGTCATTCGCTACTGCAGCCGCTGTTGCTGCTTCGGTCTTCGGTAGTCATTATTGGAGGTGTTCGCGTTAGCATTCACAGCAAACGCATGAATGTGTGAATGTATCTATGAGTCAAGCCGATTTCATATCTACATACGCACATATGTATGTACGTATGCAATCACAATTACCGATACACATATTTACACAAATATTTTACATACGTGTATATTTCTGTACGTATATATTTGCACATACCCAGCCAGTATTTAAATAGATGACTGAGTTTTTGACCCTCGGCTAAATGAATTATTTTTGACTACTTTTGGCTACTAAATACAGGGTTATTATATACATATGTACATACATAAATGCTATGTAAATAAATAAAAGGGAAAATAAAATCAGAATACTTTTTGGGTTATCTTCCTGTGTTCTTTCTGATAAAAAATAAAAAAACAGTAATTTGTAATCAAAGCACGATTAAAATATGTTTTTTTGCATCCACAACTTCGTCACTACAATAACAGATATTAAAATAAAATGCCCACAAGCATAAGGAACCAAATGAATAAAAACCACGGTTGAGAGAATATAGCTACTCAACTCTCAGTGAATTTTGTTTACAAACAATTATTTTCTTTCTATTCTATTCCATCTTTACATTATCCTAACCTTACTTTTCGGATGAGTTCGACCCACGCAATAATTACCGCCATTTTGCACATTACTGCTTTCTTTATATTCTGTCGCTGATGCTCAGCTGATAGTTGGCTGTAATATTGCAAAAGTTATTTCGTATAGAATGTGATATTTGAAAGAGTTTTCAAAGTACCGAAATTTGTACCTATTTAATTACCGGTGTGATCCAGTCTGCGACTATGCTAAACAATTCGGTTGCAGTTGAAAAATCTGAAGCATACATACATTTTAAAATTGTCAGTGCGGTGCCCAAGGAACCCATGCCTTATTTAAATCAAACTCCTTTTTCAAGTTCAATCTACAACTGTCAATCTGTCAACTGCCAACTGTCAAAACCAATAACTTAATAATCCACACACATATATTGAACCCAAATAACAAATAACAGCTAACCAATGTTGCCGAAATTTTCGCTTACAACATGATGCTACCTCAAGGCATAGCTAAATTGTGATAGTAATAGTCGGCTGTCACGTCATAGGGGACTCGGCAGCAGAATTTTGCCCGCTCGTTTCACACATATTCTTAAGTTCTTCCAATCAATACGTTCAGGCGCCAACGAAGTAAAATGAGCAACGACTGCGTAGATTTTTTTGTATATCAACAACACAATTTCCGTTTTTGCCGACCTCTCTCGCATAACCTGTGTTATGTTAATTGTGTCAGCTAATTCCTTTAAATTCACTGAGAGCCGAGTAACGGTTTGATCTTGGGCACACTTTTGCATCCTATACAACGAGGTGCGTACATATGTATGCATTTTTTTCGCTCCACACTTTTACAAAATGTTGGTTGGGTACATTTGACGTTCGTCATCTGCCCGCCGTGGCAAATTTGTATGAGCTGCTGTTTACCGCTGTTATTATTATTGTTTTTTTAGATGCTATTGTTGTTGCAGCTTTTGTGGCGGGGGTGGCGCACTTCCAGCTGTACTTACGCGGTCATACACTCACACACGTACATTTGTAGATATTTGCTTTTATTTTTTTTGTTCTTCTACGAGCGCGATGTGGAGAAACAATAGCAAAAGTGGAAGAAAAACATTGGTCGAAACGTAAACACGCATCGTCATACGCACAAACCTGTGATGGACATACATACATATGTATATTTATGCAACCGCGAGCAGTACCTTAGAAACTTCTAGCGTTAATACTCCTCATAATACATACATATACACATACGTATACACGAAGATTACAGGTAATTGATTTCTATTTTTTATTGATAAGTTATTTCAAATTCATTACTTTCTGCGGACTGAGCCGTGCTGTCATTTCGATACGGTAGCAGACCCTGCCTAAACCCTAATAAACAATTATTTGCATCAGCCCGCAATGCAGTCTAGGTCAGTTATTATTATTAAACTCAACAGATCATTTTTGCTTTGGCGCTGACCCAAGATAGGTTTGTTACGCGTCGAGTTTTAAAAATGTTCCGCTACAGAAAAAATTGCACCAGCTGAAAAAAAGGATTCTTGATGATAAAAAGCGGGTCAGATATATAAAAATTGCTGGATTTTGCATACAAATTTTGGCATAAAGATAGAAATATTTCATTAAGTTTGTAATTTTTTTTACATGGTTAAAAAAAAATAGGCCTAAAGTGCCTTGAGACCCCAGGGTGAGGTAATAGAACTGTTGCCAATTAATGCTTTTGTTTATGGATGCAAAGAATGTATTCTTTTGAAAAACTGTATCAGCGGTTGTTAATTTTGCCACCCTTATGACTTTCAAACGGCCAATGAAGCCTCGCACGCTGCCTGCAGATGGCTTTGCGATATTTAGGGAAGGCTACTCTATCCAATACACGGGATACTTGCGGTGAGCAAAAAATATGCAGCATGTAATTTCTACTATATACGAGTAATTGTATGTACCTGAGACGGTGGAGGATTCGTCACAGGAAGGAAACCCCAGCAACTACGGCTTACTTCACTTAGTGACCCAATTGACAAAGCCGCCTCGACAGATTAAAAGAAATATGGGATCAAATAATGGTTTTAAGAACACTGCTCGTGCCACGATATGAATGAATACCAGAATCGAAACATCTGCAAAGCTTCTTGTGTGTCGCTTGATCAAAGAACGAAACCTTAAACAAACAAACGCTAATCGCTCGTATAAAAACAATTTGAGGTAAGCCATCTCCCAATCTCTGGGTACCGTTGCGAGAAAGGTGGTTGGATATTACCGGCCTGGCAGGAAGAGCTGGGAGAATGTCATTTAGCTACTGAGAAAAAGGGTACGCTCGAGATGGAAGGAAACAAAGATGGAATTAAAAATGTACAATTTTTATGATCGAAAGGACATAGCCTATAATTGGACAGGGAAAACAAGGTCGCCTGTAAACGCAATTGGAAGTTTCAAGTTCAAGGGGATCTGTTTATTCCTGGTATGAATAACTGGCACTACCTTGCAAAGGAGCGATGCGATTGGCAACATTTTCTGAACCAACAAATTTCTGTAGAGCAACATAAAAAAAGAGTGTAGAGCACTATGTAAGAACCAGATGATGTACTAGCTTTAATCAGGCAGTGTTCTGAAAGTGAATGCAATATAAACAAAAAGCCGAGGAGAAGTTTAAAATTTAGTTGAATTTGTTTATTATTTTATCTTTGTTTCGCGGAATCTCCTGATTATGATTTGTGACTATTGTTTTGGATAATGGAGGTTTTTGTGCATATACATATATCGATTTACATCGTTTTGTGTATTTTGATAAAGGTAGCTGTAAAACACAGACTAACTGACGCAGCACGTTCAAATTTTGACAGGAGTCAACTGACAGATACCTGTTGACAGGAGCAGTATTTCTTTTTCAGTAAAGAGGTCAGAAATACAAAAAGTCACGGACTTATTGAGCCGCCCTCGTATCATTTTCTAATTTGTAATTATACAACCATGTCAGGCTAAAAATTATGTGTCGTTCCATTTGTGGGCATCATCGCATACTATAAATGGGAGTTTCAGCAAATTGAAGATTTTCTACTAAATTTGACTTCTGTCAAAGGGACACTATCAACAATTGCCAAATCAAAACGCTGTTAAACGAGAAACCCGAACTAGAAGGACATTTTTATATGCGTAGGTATGTATGTATGTAAAAATAAAAAATCTCCCCATACATAAAAGTCGATTTATACATCGGATTTTTTATAATGATGCCAAAACAAATGGCTATTTTTTAAATTGAATAAAAACTACATTTCAAAAATGTTTTCGCCTTTAATACTTGTCGTTTAGTAAAATTTGTTCCTTCTCTGTAATCCGAGAAAATCGATGAAGTATCGCCATTGTTTTGAGTCTCATCACATTCATTTATTTTGTTGCGTCTAGGATGTGCATATATGAATATACATATGCACATATTTGTGAATTCCCCTCTTATCCTATCGCTATGCAAGTAGGTATGTACTTGTATTAACATTGGAAATTTTTTTGCAAAGTTTAAATAAATTTTAAATTTACTACGAGGAAAGTGAGTAAAAATATTGTATTTAATTGCTTACGGCTAAAAATTCGTGGAATATTTCAGTTATCAATTTTTAGAATTTTTTAGTAGAAAAAGCAATAAATTTTTATTTGAAGAAAAACGTGTTAGAGGATTGCGAAATGTTCCCTTCTATTTAGTAATTTATCCGGACTCTTTCATAAAATAAAATAGCAAAGCAATCTAAAAATTTCGCGAAAGAGCGATGGTTGTTGTTGTTGTAGCAGTATCTTCGCCCTGTCAGTGTAGTGTAATCACCGGTCGTCTTCGTCTAGCTCATCTAACGGTAGGCCCAGGAAACTAGCTTCGACGGGTTGGGTCCAGAGGGAGAGAGGTGTTAGAAGTGGGTTTGATGGGCATGTGAAAAGATAGTTAGTGTCATGCGGGATGCCTTCACATGCCCGACAAATGATTAGTATGTCGGGGTCGATTCCGGATAAGTAGGAGTTTAACCTGCTACAGTATCCAGAACGTAATTGTGCCAAGGTTACGCGGGACTCTCGGGGAAGCTGGAGCTCTTCGTCTGCGATAGATGGTGGTTGGACTCCGATAACGGCATTCGGGGGTCGGGAGCTTAAGAAGGTGGTAAGGGTCTCCCGATAAATGTCGTTTATGGCCAGTCTGTACACTGTCTGATCTGTCTGTTTTGTCCTGGATCTCGTCCACGTAGTTTAGGAAGTGCCTCCTGATGTGCCTGGGAGGTGGCTCAGGCTCAAGCAGGTGTCTGCATGGGTGAGGCCTACGGTTACACCCTAGCAGAAACTGCTTGCTGAGCAGTTTGTTATGCTCCTTTACAGGAAGCATGTGAGCCTCGTCATGCAAGTGTTGTAGTGGGGACATCAGGAGACATCCTGTCGCGGTCCTAATTGTAGTATTCTGGCAGGTCTGGAGCTTCGTCCACTGCGTATCACTGGTTCCGGGCGACCAGACAGGCGCAGCATAGTTAAGAACCGGTCGGCCTATTGCTTTGAAAGTCGACAGCAACATTTCTTTGTCTTTGCCCCAAGTGCTGCCGGCGAGCGACTTGAGGACCTTGTTGCGATTCTGTACTCTCGTTGCAATAGCGGTTGTGTGCGCGGAGAAGGAGAGCAAGCTGTCAAAGGTAATTCCCAATATTCTGGGGTTGTTTACCGTGGGTATTGGGGAATCATCGACCTGTACCTGAAGTTGCAGCTTGACCTCCTTTGTCCAGGTGGTAAAAAGGGTCGCCGTGGATTTAGTGGGAGAAAGTTTTAGGTTTCTCGCAGTGAAAAAGCGAAAAAAGGCGGGCGAGGTAGTCGTTCACTTTGGTGCATAGGCCATCAATGTCATTGCCCGACACCATTATCTTGCAGCCGTCGGCGTATGAGACCAGTGAGACTCCCTCTGGTGGCTGGGGAAGTTTCGAAATGTAGAAATTAAAAAGCAAGGGTGAAAGGACACCACCCTGCGGTACTCCCTGCTTTATTTTTCTCTGTTTTGATGTTTGGTCTCGAAATATCACCGACGAGTGACGACCAGGTGGTCGCGGTCTACCTTTTCAGCTCTGGCTGGAGTGTCGAATGTAAAATGTCATCCTGTAGCGTGGCGTGGCTGACTGTATCGAAAGCCTTTTGTAGATCCAACGCTACTAGGACAGTCCTCTCGCAGGGGCAGTTTTGGTTTAGTCCGCGGTTTACCTGGGTGTTTATGACGGTGAGTGCCGTGGTGGTGCTGTGCACTCTTCGGAAACCATGCTGCTGTGAGGCTGGAGTCAGGTGTTCTGTAAGGAGTGGGAGTAGAAGGGCTTCAAGCGTCTTCACTACTGGGGAAAGGAGAGTTATCGGACGATAGGACTCCCCTTGGTTGGCGGGTTTCCCTGGCTTCAGTAGTGGGACCACTCTCCCTAATTTCCACTTATCAGGAATGATGAGAGTGGCCATAGACAGGTTAAAGACCTTGGTGAGAAATTCTACTCCCAATGGACCCAGCTTTTTCAGCATCAGCATGTTTAGTCCGTCAGGGCCAATGGCTTTAGATGGTTTCATATGTTTGATGGCCCCTTGAACCTCGTCGCTGGAGAAAGCAAGCGGTGCACTGTTGTATGACAGTTTGTGCAACCGTTTGGTGGCACAACGTTTGGATCTGTCGACCGGAGGATGCAGTATAAATAGCCGGCTAAAGTAGCTCGCGCATCTCTTCGGATCTGACGAAGTACGACCGTTGAAGGTGATATCCACCTTGTCGTTGTGCTTCGTCGGGTTCGACAGGGGCCTTACGGTGGACCAGAGCTTGCTCACACCAGAGGTGAAGTTGCAGGACTTCAGATGGTCTACCCATTTGGTCCGCTTGAGTTGGGTCACCAGTTGCCGGCTCTCCGAATTGAGGTCCTTTATTCGAGGATCTCCGGGATCGGCCCGGCGTAGGTGATCACGCTCGTTCGCCAGAACAGCTGCTTCGGCTGGGAAATTGGGAAGTAAGTCCCGGACTCGTCCAGCGGGTATGAAGCGAGCCGCGGCGGCTGTGATCACCTTGCGGAATGCGCGTTTGTCTGCGCGCACATCGGTGGGAATGGGTAGGGCTGCGAAGATGTCCTCAGTAAATTCCGTGAATCTGGTCCAATCAGCTTTGTTAAAGTTGATATATGACCGGTGATCCGCGGAAACAAAGTCGGCGGGTTTCTCTAACGAGATGATAATGGGCAAGTGGTCAGACCAAGCGATAGCATAGGTCGCCAGGTTATGCTATTTATCAGACTTGCGCTAGCAATTGTGATGTCAGGCGAGCTGCTGCAATTGCCCACTACCCTAGTGGGGGCGTCGTCGTTTACAGTGCTAAATGTCGAATCGTCTATCTGCTCTGCCAATAGCTGTCCCCTACGATCATTTGGCAGGCTTGAATGCCAAAGATCGTGATGTGCGTTAAAGTCAATCGGTTTTCTCCCCTGATGAACGCACCAATATCAGGGAGATATCCAGCCGGGCAGCAGGTGACAGGGGGTATATAAATATTATATATTTCGAGCTCGGCATCGCCTGACCGGACAGCTATACCTTGACTGTCCCTGCCGTCGATGCCTTCATCGATGAGACGATACTGCACTGAATGGTGGACTATGCAAGCTTGGCCACCACCGTTGTCTCGCTCGCGGCCCTTTCTATGCACGTTGTAGCCGTCCCTGGTAATCAGGGGGGAGTTAGCGTGCAGTTTTGTCTCCTGGACCGCAGCTATCTTGATACCATACCGGCTCATGAAGTTGACTATTTCGTTGCTCGTGCGTCCGTTGCAGTTCAGTTGCAATAGCATGAAGCTTCGCGGGAGTATGGTCGTAACACGGGAGGTGAGGGATGCGTGATGTTTTTTGCGTTGGTCCTCCTGTGCGTTCCGCAAAATTGGTTGTGGCCTGATGTTGACTCGTGGCCGCGCCACTGGGGGCGGTTGCGGGTGCAGAGCAGTAGGGGGCAACGAAGTCGCGTGTCCACTCACGGGTGGTGTGCAGGTCGGAGCACCTCCGAAAATGGCACCAGCCACTGCAAGAATTGCATTGGACAGTTGTCAAGTTCCGAGGAACTACGGTCTGACACACGGAGCAGACCGTGCGGGGGACCAAGAGCTGCTGGTTTGTCCCCGCACTGGGGTAAGAGCAGGAGGGTTGTGGGTCAGAGAGGGAGTTGTGTTGCTCGTGGGGGCTCCTTACCTTTGAGGTGTTGTTGGTGGCGGCAGTGAGACGTGCCGGCACTGAGGGCAGTGTCGCCCTTGAGGCAGGGGCCGCCTGTGAGCGGGAGCAACACGTCGCCACATACCTTGTGGACCACTCCCTGTGTGTCTTAAGGCCTGAGCAGGTCTTAAGATGGCACCACCCGTTGCACTGATTACACCTAACCGAAGTGGAGTTCGGGTGGAGCCGTTTGTGGCAAATGCAACAGTAAAATACTTCTGGTCCGGGGTTGGGTTCGACGCCAGCCCGGAAGAGAAGTATTTGGAGCAAACTTGCTGCAATGAGTTGCTCCTGTGACGAAAGATTGGGGGTGCGATACGGTACACTAGACAGGTCTAGTTTACTGGGGCAGCAGCCCTTGGTCGGGAAAACCCCGAGTCATTCCGGTAACGTAGAACCGGCTGCCATGGGAATGAAAGAAAGAAAAGAGCTATGGTCGCCCGCAGGAGTTATACCCAGCAGTTTCTCAAAAAACCATTCGCTTAATGGCGTTAGTAGCCATAAACCTTCCGGTAGAGACAATGAGTAATAATAATGGTATTAATGTGTACCTGTGGCACCCCCAGATAATACTATCCCCCTAACCTGTACATTTCCGGACTCGAATAAGGACCAATACACGTATTTATGCAGGTTAATAATCCTAAACATAGCGCAAAAATAACAAAAACTGGGTTTATAGTATCGGATGGCAGTCGAGTTAAAAAGGCGACCATTTGCTTAATGCACAAAATCGAGTAAATCATATATGTATACTGGTTACAAAACGGTACATCTTTCCAACGTGGGGTACTTACTCGCTACATTACAAATGCTTCTTATAGGCTAACGTTAGAAATCAGTCTTAAGGCATATTTACTTAAACTTATCCTAAGCACATACATATTTGCACATACACACTTAACTAATTTCTTCGCATACACACACGTACATACGAGTTCTACAGTAGATAAATAAATTAAGATTTGAAGCCATTGAGCATAGGGAAACTCTAAAGATGAGATATTTGCCAATTTGTGGGAACGGATCATCCTAGCATTGCAAAATCTTATATAAATTTACATAGTAGTGGTTGTACAATTTAATAATCTGTAAGTAACTCAGGCTTTGAGTCAAACGGGATATATAAGTGCTCACACTTACAGCTTTTGAAAGCTAAGGAAGTTAAATATTATGGAATGAATAAATTTAAGTTTTTCAATTTATTTATTGGTTTTGCTAGTAGATTGATACGACTTAAAAAAATTAAAGTATTCATATAACTACGTAAGGACTAATTGATAACTTTTTGTATTCAAAACCTGAGGCACAAATACATATGTACACATGGTAGAAAAAGTCTGCGTTCACCCACTGTTATAAAGTATTAAAATAATTTAACGTGTTTATCTTAAAACTCTCAGTTATTTCTTTTCACTTATTTCAAAGAAAATTATTCATAGAGGTTATGAACAAAATTTTTTGGAGTTTGAGCTGCGTCGTGTTCAGATAACGGGATTGTAGTACAGTTACTTAAATAGGCTAAGCAGAAAAAGTGTGCGTTCATTTCGAATAGTGACGATTATTTGCATGGCAATTACGTTAAATTAAATTTTAAATCATTCATGTAGTTGACGCGGTTAAGAACAAATCTAAAGAGGGAAAAATTGATATTAGAAATACATTTTTTGTTACTATGGACCAAAGGCGAAAAGAAATAGATATTGGTGAAAGGAAAATCATTGTAAGTTTGTGGCAAAATAGTAAGAGCTATCGGGAAATCGCGAAAACTGTTGGGAGGCAATACTCCTCGGCCCAAAGAGTGATAAACAACTTCAAGCAAACGAATTGTTTGGAGTCTAAGCCTCGTTCTGGGCGTCCAAAAAACTGACGGAAAGAGAAGAACGCAACATAACTATTCTTGTGAATTCTAATCCACGACTAACAGCAAGCCGAATTTCAAAAGACAGAAGTAAAATACCAAAAGAAAGTACATCCAGATACAGTAAGAAAAATTCGAAAAAGAATCGGATTTCACGGCAGAGTGGCCCGAAAAAAACCCTTCATATCGCGAGTAAATCGACTTAAGCGGATGGCTTTCGCCAAGGAATACGTAAACAAGCCACCTGAGTTTTGGAATAGTGTGATTTTTTCAGATGAGGGCAAGTTTTGCATTTTCGGGATAAAAAGTCGTAAAATTATTTGGAGGAAACACGGAACGGCACTTGGAAAGCAAAATCTGGTACCTACGGTAAAGCATGGGGGAGGAGGTGCCATGATATGGGGGTGTATGGCTAGTTCGGGCGTTGGAAATATGCAGTTTTTTGAGTCGATAATGAACAGACATGATTATCTCGATATTTTAAAAACGAATTTGAGAGAAAGTGCAATCAAACTGGGACTCGGTGAAAGATTTGTTTTCCAACAGGACAACGACCCGAAACGCACAGCAGAGATTGTTGGGTTGTGGTTGTTGTATAATGTTCCAAAACAACTTCGCACACCCCCACAATCACCTGACCTTAACCCCATTGAGCACTTATGGGACGTTCTAGAAAAAAAAAAATACGAGAGCGTACAATAACTAGCAAGGAAATGCTTAAGAACGCGCTTAAAGAGGAATGGGAACCCATAAGTCCAGAAATAACAGCCAACCTAGTTGGATCAATGAAAAGACGCCTCCTAGAAGTCATAAAAAGCCGGGTATATCCAACTAGCTATTAATTTTAAAACATTTCTATGATCTTAAGCCTTTTATTTTAGTATTATTGAAGTGAACGCAAACTTTTTCCGTTTAGTTTGAATGGCCTTTTTAATTTTATGTGATCTCATTTTAAATTTGATTTTGTTATTGGTAGCGAAATATGTGTGATAGTTACGTTTAAGTGAACTTGATAAAACTCATTAAAAAAAATTCTGAAATATTTATTGTTTTGAACTTTTTCTAATGCAAAGAATATTTGCATAGGTGAACGCAGACTTTTTCTACTATGTGTATGTGTGTATGAAGAAATCACATTGATTTAATCTTATTTACCTTTAATTTTCTTTCTCGCATCTCTTCGCGGGAACACATTGACAGCGATTCCTAGTAAAATTGGTAGACAGAGATTATAAGGCAATAAATATGCTTAAAGGAAAGGATTTGGCAAAACTTTCCTTTACTACCACGATATATTTGAATGGGGGGCGGAGAGGGAGGGGGCGTGGCACCAGCCACCACGCCCATTAGAAAGAGTAAGGTCACACCATTATAACTGTGAAAGTCCCAACCTCCTACTGTCCCTATAGAACCCCCAGGAGAAGTTTAAAAATTAGGTTTTTTCTGACCGCATTTGCAGTTTGTAATGAAATACAGTTGAAGAGAAGAGTATACAGCAGTCGTCAACCCAGCAAGCATTTAACTTAGGTTTTATATTTCATAGCACTTATGAAAACGTTGTTTTATCGTAAAAGTTATGAGTGCCGATGGCGAAAATTTAGGTCAAAAATTGTCCGATTTTGCATTATTTCACTATTTATAATTTTTTTTTTTTTTTGTAAAAATATTTGTTTTTGTAATATACAAGTATATTTGAAATCAAAAAAGCGGCGCAGGCGAAAATTAAATCGCGCGATTTTTGTTCCAAATTTTCAGTATTTGTAAAAATATTTGTTTTTATAATATATATGTATATTTGAAATCAAAACAGCGCCCCTATAAATAATAATAAAATAATTGTTCCCTTTTGGTTGACTGGGTTTTTCTTATTTCGCTTTGTTCTTCTCTCTCTCATCGTTCGTTTGACAGTTCGCTCCTCAAATTTATTCTGCACGACATGGGCAAAACTTTCCTTTACTACCACGATATATTTGAATGGGGGGCGGAGAGGGAGGGGGCGTGGCACCACCCACCACGCCCATTAGAAAGAGAAAGGTTACACCATTATAACTGTGAAAGTCCCAACCTCCTAGTGTCCCTATAGAACTCCCAGGAGATGTTTTAAAATTAGGTTTTTTCCGACCGCATTTGCAGTTTGTATTGAAATACAGTTGAAGAGAAGAGTATACAGCAGTCGTCAACCCAGCAAGCATTTAACTTAGGTTTTATATTTCATAGCACTTATGAAAACGTTGTTTTATCGTAAAAGTTATGAGTGCCGATGGCGAAAATTTAGGTCAAAAAATGTTCAATTTTGCATTATTTCACTATTTATAAAATGTTTTTTTTTGTAAAAATATTTGTTTTTGTAATATACATGTATATTTGAAATCAAAAAAGCGCCGCAGGCGAAAATTTGGACTAAAAATCGCGCGATTTTTAGTCCAAATTTTCAGTATTTGCAAAAATATTTGTTTTTGTAATATATATGTATATTTGAAATCAAAAAAGCGCCCCTATAAATAATAAAAATAATAATGAAAGAATTGTTCCCTTTTGGTTGACTGGGTTTTTCTTATTTCGCTTTGTTCTTCTCTCTCTCATCGTTCGTTTGACAGTTCGCTCCTCAAATTTATTCTGCACGGTATTACAAACGGTTAGAAGAACATTTGTAATAATAGAATTTTAATAGAATATGGACTATTATTTAGTAAAAATAGCTTTAAATCGAATCTTAATGTAATAAAGAATCTTTATAAGTGATTTGGTTACTTTTCTGTGTTTGTAATTATTTAAGTGAAATAAGCGTCTGTAATAGGGCATTTTTTCAAGCTTATGCAAAAAAGATGCATTTTTAACGTTAAATATTGCTATTAATTCTTAATTTTAATTTATAAAAAGTAATATAAATCAAAAGGCTGATATAGTGACTACAATTGCGTGTATTAATTTTTAAATTCGGTCCACGCACTTACACATTATAAGCAAATATATCGTGGTAGAAAAGGAAAGCACAGCCAAGGATTTAATGCAGGAATAATTTTTTTTTATTGTAGGGAACCAAAAAATATCAAAATTAACGCACATAGCATTTTCTGCCTTCTTTGACATGAGATCACTGTGATCTGTGAGACCCCCTGCCCATAGTATAAAGAAGCAAAATCCTGAAAATTATCGATAGCGAAGAAAACCTACACCCACCGTCAATACAGAAATTTTGCCATATAATGAAGAAGAGAAAACACATTGCTTTACTTGTTTGTATTGTTTTTCCCCTTTTGTGGTGTTTTTGTTTTTGACTCTACTGTCGCTACCGATGCTGTTCACTGAGTCACAAGAAAAACAACAGTTACTGAGTGGCAACAGAAACAAAAACAAAGCCTAACAAAAATAATAATAGCAATAATAAGACAACAAAAGTTGTAACAACTGAAATTACAATAAAAAATAACTCTGTGGAAATAATAATAACAGCAGCAGTGACAGTGACAATCCAATATAAATGGATAACAGTGGCAGCGATGGCGACACTACCATCAGTAGCAGTGGAGGGCGGGAAGCAGTGCAAAAAACATTAACTCCAACAGCAAAATAACCATCACGAAGTATACAAAAGACATAGATTTGTATCGCATGCATGCTCATGTATAAATGTAAATAGATAACGCTGAATTCATCCTCACGTGATGGCGGTAAAAATTATGTATTTCAAGGTGTTGAAAAATAATTGAAATCATCAACGAGAACCCTAATTCTCTGATTTACTCCTTCCGAAATTTTATTATGTATAAAGCTAAGCCAACTTCTGCACCCAGTTGTTACCAGATAATTTAGTTACCGCCATCTCAGATGGTAACACCAGGTGCGTGAGTTGTTGATGATTTATCCCTTAATATTTAATTATTTACAAATTGTGGGTATTGATAAAAATTTGTGATTTTTAATTTTATCGCAATATATGTATGGGGATTGTTCATGCTGCTGCAACAACAAACTTTATAGATTGTTGGATCAGTTTTAACCCACTAGTTTTCACAAACCGTATGTGTACATATGTTGTATACAATGCCAAAAACTGTTAAATATTATTATTATTTTTTTGATTTCGTACGCCGATCCGTACGACAGATTTATAAATTGGCAAATTTTTGATTTTAAGTAGCTGTTTTTCGTTAATTTAGTGGGCTATGCAAAAAGAAGAATTAGGAATGACTCGAAAAACTCTTTCGAAAACATCTCGGGCCGTCGCAAAAACGCATATTAGAATTTCCCCACGATGATCTGTTTAAATCTAATCCGAAAATTTGATATCAGCTCATTAATGAGAGAAATCATACCTTTAACCTCTGCAGTAAGAAGATGATCGGGACAAAAGCAGGGTAGAGCCAACCGCACGATTTTCTGTATGAATTCGAAAAATCTAAAAACCAGGCATGCATTTTATGAGCAGCAAATAATAAAAAAATTAAGTTTTTAGCATACCATACTTTGGACAGATGCATCCAAGATCAGATTAAAATATTCGCATGATATGATTTATGCATGACGTTGATGTACCAAGAAACTGTCGTATAAGTGTACTCTACTTTTCATCCAAGGCTGCAGGCTGAAACACAATGGGAATTGGTACGACCCCTTTCCGGCATTGGACAACAGAGAAGGCATGGACTTGGATCCAGCGATCCTCTCCATGCCATCAGAAGTTATACTTGAAAAGAGATACAGTGTGGTGCTGTCAGAGGCTCAATTGTGGTCCAACTCTGAAAATGAGCCCGGAACGCATGGGCTACATTAAAAGTACGTATTGCTGAGGATAGGCCTCAGGGATTAGCAGATTTGAAGAATTGCTTCTCTCGACATTGGCTGCGTTTTACTAAGGATGAATGTTTGACGCTAGTGAATTGTATTCCATACAGACTTAGCCATATGATCCGAGCTATGGCCTCCATCGATTTAAGTGACAGCTTTTGCAACGCAATTTTCTGAGATGACCGAATATTTCTCCCTTAGCATTAATCTCCACATATGTTTTTTATGAAATCAATTTTAATTGCAAATTGTCGAACACATTTGTTTGTTTGATGAAAGTTGCATGAAATGAAATGAAATTCCTCATTTGAATTCGCAGGCGATGGAACAATGAGCTGTATGAGCTTTACGACCACATAGACATAGTGCAGCGAATAAAAACCCTGCGGCTCTGAAAGTATTCGATGCGGTACCAACTGGTGGCAGCAGAGGAAGGCGCTGGGAAAATCAGGTGGAGAAGGACTTGGCTTGACTTGGTGTGACCAACATACACCGGTTAGAACGAGAGGGAAACGACTGTCGCGCTTTGTTAAACTCGGGCAAAATCGCTTAAGCGGTTATCGCGCCAATCAAGAAGAAGAAGAACTAGACAGTTGCAGTATAAAAACAGACAAGCAATGGAGTGTGTAAAGGTCGAAACAAAGGATTCCGTCACTTAAAATATTTTTTTATGTAGGGTATTCAAAAATAAAATTGGATGATTAATATTGTGCCACCTATGTACGTATCTCCATACATATATAAAATTTCGTATAGGCGTTCAAAATAAAAATACAAAATATAATATTTTACTGCTTATATGTATGTAAATATCTATTTATCATGTAACATTATACGTAGAACGATTTGACAACTTGAGTAATCGTTTCCTGTGTTCCTACAGGAATTAAATTAAGTCTAGAAAAACAATTTTTTTTGAAAAACCCATTTATGAACGTAGTGAAAATTTATTTTTTCTAAAATTTAAAAAGTGATACGAGCAAATCTTGGCCCTATGAAAATAAATATTTACAATCAAAGATATAGACGAAGATACGGATATTTTGAAATAGAGCCATAAACGATTTCATTAGGCAAACAATACTAAAAATGGTCTACAGTTATTTGGATAGGGGATTTTTGAGGGATCTGTTCCACTTATCGTGTTTTCCTATTTTGGTGGTTGACATTTGACTTAAGATGTCAATGTTCCACCCACCCTAGGAAGGCACGAAGAAAGTGAACAAAACATTTTTTTAGAATATCAAATGTTTCTACTATAAAATTTTAAATACCAAGAATACTCTATTGAAAACGCAAAATATACCAAATGATCCTATATGTAAAACATTTATTTCAAATCGTACTTTTAATAACATATTCCACACCTCTTAACTTAAAAAATATATCAAAGCACTAAAAACATGTTTTGATCTCAAAAAATATACACAGAGTATTTTACTAGGCATTGTCATTAATAGGCGTTTTTGATAGCAACAAAATCAATCCGACCAGGATGAATGCAATGAAATCCCCAATTACAATGGCAGGAACAATAAATGCTTCATAGTGGTGAGGCGCGATACGCACACACTCATATGTACGAGTATAAACGAGAATTCTCAGAAAAATTTGCACTGAAACATTTTGTTTTGATTCTCATTTGCAAATGTGACGCCAGTAAAAGCATTCACTTACATACATATGTATGAGCATACGTGGCTTGTTTACGGCAATAGTAGCCACATCCCACTCCCCTATTCCCTCACACATATGTATATGTATGTACATATGTGATGTATTCTCGTATGCAATGCAATGTGTCACTGGAAGATACTCACCGCACCGAAATACTTCATCTCTTTCTTCATTCGCCGATGGTGGGAAGTGCTCGGCGCGGCTGCTACCGCTGCCGCTGCCATAGCTGCACTTGTCGTCTGTTGCGCCGCAGTTGTTGTGGTATCGTACGTGTTAAGACCGTTTAGAGTTACTGCAGCCGCAGCAGCGACTGTGCCCACCGTTGTGTGGCCGTTTGTGCCCGATCTACTTGATGATCCACCACCGCCACCACCCGCTTCCATAAAATCAAACCGCTTGAACGCGTACCACTTGGACGGGTTCGGCTGGATGCCCTGATATAGTTTGACAAGCATTTTGTGCTTCTCGCGCCGATATTGTGTGAGTAAGACGTTCATCTTTCGTTCCACCTCTGCCTTGCTACAGCCAAAACGTTCCGCTATTTCCGACCACGCTCGAAAACGGCATAACTTGTCTTTGTACTTGGGATCAGCACGATTCCACAACTCTGTATGGATTCGATATTGCTCGATTAGTTCCAGTGCATCGTCATTGGTCCATTCCATGATTTTTCCGCCGATTACCATGTGCTGATGCGCAGCCAAGTTAAAATTGTTTGGCGTCAACAATGCGGACGATTGCGGTTGCTGCATCAGCGTGGGTGTAAGGTGCTGTCGTATGATCAGGATGCGGATTTGGATCTTTGTTCGTCTTTTGTAAATGTATTAGATTTAAATTCACTCAATTGTTTAACCTTTCAGCAACTGTCGGCTGGACTTAATTGGAACTCAGGGAATGTTCTCGGAAATGCACCAGCAAATTTTATTTGCCATCATATGGCCTTTGTTTTCCTTTGTCTCATTTTGTAAAATTATTATATGTATACATATGTATGTATACACAAGAGTTAAAGCAACACGTATTTATCACATTCTAAAAAATGCAAACATACTTTACTTTCGTTATCACTTAATTCTTTTGTACCTCACCACTAGTAAATGCCCGCAGGTTTATCAATTCGTCTGTAACGCAAACATTGAAAATAGAATTTTAATATGGGAAATGCCTCGAGATCGTTTTAGATGAATAATGCCATATTTATTTATGACAAAAAAAAAAGTTGTACTGAACCACATATTTTTATGTGCATGAACATACATGCTTAAATGTAGTAAGTGACGCAGAAAATATTTTTTGTGTTGACTTCTTGCAAGGAAAGAATCGAAACTTTTCATACTAAGTGTTTAGATTAATACATTTTTTTCAAAACATTTCTGTTTAAAGAAGTAATTTATTCATATTTAAAAAATTTGATTCTCGTGTGTGCTTTTTTATTCGGTGGTCTCTTTGTAAGTTTGGATTGAAGAGGCGTTACAGTAGGTAATAGCATGACAGGTACACTAGGAACGTGGCGTAAAATAATCCCCGCGCCAATTAAACTAGCAAATTATATAGCTCAACTGTAGGGGATCGTCACATCACTTCTGAAGAAAATAATATTGCAAATGGTGACACATTCGCAGTTCTACGAAAACGAAAACATTTATGAGTGTGAATGTATAGATACGGGTATCTTTGAGTTTCTTTTATTTATTTCTTTGTTTCCACTAAAACATTCCGTTCCATACATATGTACAGGAGTGTGTATGCCATTTTTATTCACTGTTAGTATAGCTAATAATGTTATTTGCCACTCTGTGTGTTTGCATTTGTTTTGTTTGGTTTCTAGTTAGCTGCGCATTTGTACGTTTTCGTGGGTTATTTTGTACTTAGCAACTTTCCACGTAATTGTTCTGACTTAAAACGTACACTTGAAAAATATGTGGATTCAAATTGTAGAGCAAATAAATGTTGATATTAAAAAAATAGATAAATACATATTTATGTATACTCGTATATGGACGTATCAGCATCATACAGCTTTTAGATCGACGGCGAATTAGCCCATGTTGAGACGGTATCAGTTCACGTTTTACATGTTGATTCAGTTTTTTGTGGCAATTTACATGCTCTTCATCCACTTTCGCCAACATTTGTAATATCAGAAACCATTTTTTCGAATCGTATAGGTGGCGACGTTCCTTCCTTAACCCGAACTTCAACTGCCTGGATTTGTATTTATTTTCAAGGCGAATCTATTAAAGGTGGTATCGGTAAATCAGCTGATTTGTCTTTTTTCTTTCGTCGGGTCTATGTGGCTGTCAGCCCAGAGTGAAACAAGGCAAATTCATTCTTCGTTTTCTACTTTGCCAATACTTTGGTTTGACAATCAAACGTACAAAATATTGTGTTTGGTCTACTGCTACCACCTTTAATGAATGTGCCTTGATTTATTTTCCATCAATTTGAAGACAGTCAAGAAATAGGTAGGACTGTGCGACTCATGGTCTTCGTATTAAGTGGTTTCACGATTCGATTAGCCTCTGTATATAAACATATTTTACGTGGCTGTGAAGTAAAACAATCGAGGGTTTCATGCAAGTAAATGCGTAATGTACGCATTCCTCGTCTTGCGAACACAAATGATATGAAAGTATACTCATACGAGTATATTTGCATTTATTTTCTGTACGATGAAAAATAAGAAGCATAATAAACTTCTTAAATTTAAATGCAGCGATCATATCGGCCAACCAGCGACATTTTCTCCCGCCATTTAAGAGTGGCGATCTTTTCAGAAGGAAAGAAAAACAAGTGATGGTCTTGAAAGTGACTCAAATGAATGCAAAACATGCAATTGCCACAGCTTGCGAACTAATATTTGATCGGGTTTGCACATTTGTTCTCACACTAACTTCTTACTACTGTTCATTTAATTATTATTTATAATCCTGTTGCACTGAGTGGATTTGTAAATTAGTTTAAGATACTATGTATTAACACACATTTGTTGTTGTCTACATATGTATGTACATATGTATATGAATTTGTTGAAAATTCCCACCAATATCTTAAATCTGCGGCATTTCACTTCGCTCATTAGCGCCAGCACTTTATTACGTTCTCGGTTAAATGAAAAAAGGAGGAAAATGTAACAAAAAATTGGATTGTGGCTTTTTCGCGCGCATCGCGATGATTTTATTGTTGTTCACATAATTTCAGTGAATCGCAACTCGCTTGCCAACTTACGTTCTGATGAATTAGCCAATATTGGCGGCAGAAACGTCTTTAACGCACCCACACTCCGATTAACCACCGGACTATTTGCTTGTTGGCTATACACAAATAAGTCAATAATTTTCTTGAGTTTTTCTTTTTGATATTTTTTCGAAATTTTCCTGCCGTTTATTTGTCGGTAAACTGTTATAAAACACTACCAAACCTTGCGAAATCGATAAACGACTAAAGCGCTCCACATTAAAATGAAATTTCTCAACTGCTGAGTTTTTCTGCGCTCAATTCGTTTTAGTTCGGCATAGAGCAGCGCAGCTCAACGCAAGTCAACGTGCGAGACGGAAGACAATACACAAATAAACAACAACTGAGCTGAACGATGAAGTGGACTGTTCGCATGGAGGGTAATAACAGCGTAGCTGGGTTACCGCCAACGTCGACGCTCTCAGTCGCAGCACACTCGTCTGTGGTGGCCGAGACCAAGTACAAGGGATGAAGGTGCGTTGTTGACAGAAATGAATGAAACTAAACGTACATATACTTGAGGATGTGCGTGTGTGTTCGGGAATGTTAAATAAAACAACAATAAAGTAAAAACATAACATTCGACACGAGTATTTGCTCAAGAGAGCAGCGACCGAGCACAAACAACGACCAACCAACTAGACGACCGCCGTACACTGTGGCCGTTGACTGATTACTTTGCTGAAGGAAGAACGACGAGCGAAGGACGAATGCGGACGAGTAGATGTGACCGGTGTTGTTGTGTTGTGATAATTAAAGCAGCAGGAATAATAATAAAAAAAATCAACAAAAACAGTTAAAACGTAGCATATGAATTGGAAACGAGAACGGTGGTGGGCGGTGGGGTAGTCCATAAGTAGGCACAGATACGCATATGCAGTACTGGATACATACGCAGCCACGTCAATATATTTATATAAATATGTATATTTATGCGTAGACATGCATGTACACATGCACATGTGTGTATGCATGTATTTCGTTCGTAATAATGAGGTGCTATTGTGAAATTGTTATTGTTGCATGTTGTTTACTCGAGAACAATAACAATAACCCAACAACAGCAACCCAGAGTGTACAAACAAGCGCTGGCGCCGACGTCGAAGTAGACGTCAGCTTTAGTGAAAAAGAAATACTGATACCGACGCACACAGCAGCAGTTCGTTTGCGGTTGTTTTCACAAAAATGTTCGTCGGCATGTATATATGTACATATTATATACGTGTGCACGTAAGTAGCTGACTACAACTTTTTATTATGAGTACGAGTACACCAGCTTCGACTGACTCACCACACCACGTCGTCGCCGTTGGTCCCACTTTAACCACGCACGTACACAAATGCATTCGTATCGCCAGCCAAACAAACAAATACAATGTGCAAGGGAATAGCAAAAAATGTACAAACAACAGACGGTGGCGGTTCAATGGACTGCCTTGTAATGTTCCGCTGGGGCGCTATATTCGCAGATTTAGTCGGCACTCGGTGAAGAGCGTCTAAAAAATAATTTTGTTATTTGTAAAATTTGGCTAAACATAGCATTTGGCAAAGGATTTGTTCTTTGTAAGTTTATTAATTAGTACTATGACTCAATGAACTTTTCTTTGTAATGCAAAACAATTCTTTTGTTTAATAAATAAAATACTTTAGTTTTTTTTGTACTAAAATCTTCAAAACAGATATTTGCTGCAGGAAATATGTTTTGCAGTTTCTGTGTTTTGTTTAAGTTTATTTTTAAGGTTTTATTTTTATTCCGCAATCTTTTTCTGTCCACTCTTTGTTAAGAAGGCTCCAGACGACGAACACCCTCAAGTGGACATGTTGGCTAATTATCAAAAAAAAAATTGATTTTCAGCGAGCGGCTCTCGCACATGTTCATCGTTTGTGGTTTGGTGCGCGAATATTGCATTGAAAGCAAAAACAACTATCTCATTTTGTGTTGATGCTTGAAGTGTGTAATCGGCGGAAAAAATTAGCTTGAGCCAGAAATTAATAGTGAAGTTAGTTGAAAAGAAAAAAGCGAGCTAGAATTAGGGCAAATACCAAATAAAATATATAAAAAAATCGGATAAAGCAGAGTGTGGGATAGAATTATGTAAATGGCTTTAGTGCAGAAATATTTGTCAAAAATTTGAAGTTCTCGTAGCTTTGTCCTGAGGCAAAGAATTTCTACGTAGCAGATAACCTCTCGTTTGGCGTAATCGCGTCTCGCATGAAAGTACAGTGCACTCGCGGTAACTCGAATAGCCGCTAAGTCGAACGACGTGCTAACTCGAACACATTTTTTTCCCTATTGACTTCTTTGTAACTCGAACAATATTAAAGCGCTATAACTCGAACAAAAAAACAAATTTATTTGTACACACATTCTTTTCAAACATGTACATTTTGTACATACATACATATGTAATAGTATATGTATATAAATTATATGTATACTAGTTTATTGTCCATATGAATATGTCGACGTTAATATCCCGTTAGTTTTCTGGGAACAACATCTTGCATTGACCAAATTGCTTTAAATTTGTCATTTGTAGTATATCAGTGCACGTGAGTAATGGATCGTAAAAGGTTGAAGTGTTTAACATTAAAAGAGAGGGCTGAAGTCCTTAACAAAATTAAACGTGGACGTAGTGTTACTTCTCTAGCGAAGGAATATGGGGTAGCCAAGTCCACCATAAGTCTTATAAAAAAGAAAGATAAGGCAATTTATGGCTTGCACTAACGCTACCGGCAACCATAAGCTTAAACTTCTCGTTATTGACAAAGCAAGAAATCCTCGTATTTTCAAAAATTTTAACTGTCCGGTGGAGTACGAAAATTCCAAATCAGCCTGGATGACTTCGGCGATTTTCAAAGACTGGTTTCATAACTCGTTCGTGCCGCAGGTAAAATCCAGATTCATTAAAACAATTTTTTTAACCAAGTTAAATGACTTTAATATTTAGGTAAGAAAATATTTGAAAGATGGGGGACTACCTGAGAAGGCTCTTCTTCTAATTGATAATGCCCCATCACATCCCAACGAAATCGAATTAAAGTCCGAGGATGGTTTAATTTTAACCATGTTTATGGCGCCGAATGTGACACCATTGATCCAGCCAATGGACCAAAATGTAATTCGTATAACGAAACTATACTACAGAAATTTTCTACTGGCTTCCATTTTCAACAATCGATCGAAAAATCGATATCGATGACTGTTTTTTTAACATAGCACATTCAATTGATAAGTCGAACAAATTCGATAAATCGAACAGCGCCTGTTTTAATTAGTTCGAGTTATCGCGAGTGCACTGTATTTGTTTTTAACAACTGCAGGCGTTACCAACTTGATATTTATAATTTCTATTATCCGGCATTCCAGAAGATTTAATAGTATTACATTGTACCTTTCTTATCCGTCTATTAGCCAATAATTTACCCAGACTTTTCTGCGTTTAGCTTCTTGTTTTTGCTCTTTTCCCCTTTTTATTTCTAAGTCTTCACGCTATCTACACAAAATCACATATGAGCCGCTCTCTACCTCTGGCAAACGAAAGCGAAGATGTTTGTCGTCTGTATCCTCCTTCAGGAATAACTGTGTTTCAATCACCGAAATTATGCTTGAACCCAAGGCGAATCCACGAAATGTGACTTCGATATACCTGTGACTTCACTCTTCTGCTCCATTGATGTTGCTTTGCAAGCTAGTTTACATACCATTGAAAGTTTGAAATTCAGACAACCAAATTGTGAAAGTGAAATACATATAAATGTTGCTGTTGCTCTATAGCTTTGCTTGAATTTAAATCATAAGTGTAATACTTTCTTCGTTAACAAAATTAGTATATAAGACAGGAGCAGTCGGGGGAAAGTTTTGCTAAGTCCAAAGACTGTCAGCAATAACAGCTCAAGATAACTCCCCAGAATATCTTTGAACATTTTTACAAATTAGAAAAAACGAGTATTATTAAAATCAATGTCAATTAAAATTAAATTCGTATAATAAACAGCTTATTTTATAAAGGACTATCCTAGCTCGAAAAACACGATTTTGTAGAAACCGCGTTAAAAAAAAATAATGCACGAATATTTATGCCAAAAGAAATGAAGGTGCACAAACATAGCGATTCTCTTTATTCAAAAACTGAAGGCGAAATAACTACCTCTGCCCCTCCATCAATAACGGCCGCAGAACTGATGAAGGCGACATCCAAAATTAGAGCCTTTTCCGGAAATGGTGGATATGACTTATCATCTTTCATGCGGTAAGTGGATACCATTTTGGAACTGCTTAGAGAATACCCCAACCTCTTAGTTTATTTGATTTGACGAAAAGGCTAAAAGTTGTGATATGATAGCTAAGGAGTAATGCAACGTCAGAAGCAGTCTAAGAGGAACTCATACTGTACTTTGGGGATCAAAGAGAGCGACAAGAACTTTCACCGTTAGGCAATAAACGACAAAAATTACCACATAAGCGATTATTTTCGTAAACTTAAATATACTTTAGATTAAGTGAATATTACCTCATCATGTTGGTCTCCTTGCCGCGGGGATGAGGCTTAAGTGTTGGTTTAACTCCCATATTCATGGCGGGTAAGCCACCACGAACTAAGAGGGAAGCTCCCTATGGGTATTGGCTAGCCACCCATCCGTTAAACGGTGGCGGTGGCCCTTCAATCACCATGCGGAGATTACCGTAGCGACGATCCCATTGTCACTCCTTAGCCTGGTATCCTATCATTTCCTTCCCCTGCCCCCCCTAATCCAGGGTGTTACGCGTCACCGTGCCCAATGGATGGTTTGCAGCCAGGGGTATCCGGCTGTATTCTAACGGCGCCCTCCTGAAACTGGGTCACCTCAGGAGGTAGAATGACCTTGCCATGGTAGAGGGGACTGCCATGGTCGATGTTTCCCCTTTCCCCCCTAAAAAACTTAGTCCACCACGCTTGCCACGTCGAGCAGCGCGGACGATTATGAAATATGTAAAATGAACAAAAAACACCTAGCCTCGGAAAACCAAGGCACAACAAAACAAAAACCTAATCCCTCGGGAAGGTCAGGTCTTTCCACAAAAAAGACCACTCACACAAGAGGAGTGAAGCCTTTGGCTAAGCCAGGGCCTAGTTCCTGCTCCGTCCCTTCAGGGACTGCCTCCACGGCAGCGAGGTCTCATGCTGGCCTCCATACCAACAACCCCAACCCTGTCATAAGACAAGTTGGGGACAACACTCCATCCACGTCTGGTGCCAGTAGTAGACCCCCCCTCGCAACACAACTCTTGGGAAGCAAAATCTGCCCTGTCAAAAGACAAGCGGATCTTGCTGTCCCTGTCACTCCAGATGACACGGGAGCTCCGGGAGGAGAAACACCCACAGCAACGTCGGCAGCACCGGACAACATGGCTCAGCCAATGGCTCTTGGTGCCTGCCCTTCTGACACTATCACTGCCCCGGGTAGTACCCACCCCCGGAAGCAAATAAGTGCCTCAGAATGGTACTATCACCTTCAGAATCCTGGAGAAACTGAAGGACATCAGACTAGAGGACCTGACTGAGGAACAGTCAGACTCCAAGGCGTGGGCTGAAGCTTTCATCACCGAACACCGGGAGAAGGCCAAAATAGACTCTGCGCAAGGCAAACGCAAACGATCGAGTGAAGGGGCATCGGCTGTAGCCAAAAGAACTAAGATGCTCGCCACTCAGACCATAAATGTTACGGCAAAGAAGTCCTTCGCGGATATAGCGAAAGAAAGAAAACTGGGACCTGATAAACAGGAGTGTTTGGAAGGTGTACAGGGACATCCTGAAAGAGAATCCAGGACCTCCACCCAGCTGCTCGGATGCGGGATGGTTTCAATCCCGCGTCAAACTAATAAGGTGCGCTGATCAGCGATCCGTGGACCTTTACACCCTGGCGATTGATCGCATAGGGGAACCTTGGCCGGGGGCTCGCCTTGATGTCGTCCCTCGAGAAGACATTCCCAACCGGCCAAGATCGAGAGCCTGGATACCAGACTTCCATACTGACACAGAGGAAGTACTGGAACTGATTAAACTAGGCAACCCTGAGGTACCTACCAGCGACTGGAAGGTAGCAAAGATTGGCGAAGTGGACGGCAAGAGAAGACTAGCAGTGATAATCCTAAACGAGGAATCACTAGACCCACTCGCCAAAAGCAAATGGAAGATAAACTATGGCTTCCAATCACTAACTCTCCATGTCTACAAACAGGATGTAGCTAATAAGAACGCCTCCACAGAAAATACGACCACATCTGCAGAGGCGAACGAAGTTGTCACAGACAACGATGAGGTGGCATCCAACTCCGGCATGGTTGGTGAACTCTTTGAAAGGGTTACCTTAGAGGATATGGGGGAGTACTCTGATCTCTCCGCTATGGAGGATGAGGAGTCTCTCCCTCCTACATCCGATGAAGAGAACGCCGACCAAACCGTGGTTGGCTGCCCTTCAATAACGCATACAAGCGATGGTGAGGGTTGTACAAATCAATCTTCACCACACTAAGGCGGCCTCGGCCGCACTCATCCTCCGTCTCGCAGAAAGAGAAGAGGAAATAGTGCTCATCCAAGAACCATGGGTCGTAAAAGATCAGGTTTGCGGTTTGAACAATAAAGAATACAAATTGATCTATGTCACTGGCAGAGGTAAACCCAGGTCGTGTATACCCTATACTGAAGAAATAGTGAAAGAAGATAGACATAGTACTGTACTGACGCATAAAAATAGATTAGTTCACAAAAGCCTTATTAGAAATTAAAATAATAATAATAATAAACTCGATCAAACGTTAACACCGACTTATTCTTTACAGTTTCCTCATACCAGTCGTATAGGGTTATTCAATAGGTGCGCTTCAACTTTTTTCCGATAGGGAGGGCGAACGACGCAAATTTTTTTTTTTCGCTTGGCATTTGTAAACTTCATTAGTATCCATTTCATCATGGAACGCTACACACTTGAGCAACGATTGCAAATCGTGCAAATTTTTTGTGAAAATAATCGTTCTGTTGCTGCTACTTTAAGAGCATTACGGCCATTTTACGGTCCATTTAACAAGCCGTCCCGTTTTGGGGTTATGTGAAGTCATTGGTCTACAGTAACAAGCCGGCGACGATTTGTGAGCTCAGAGCCAATATTGAACGCGAAATTGCTGGAATTTCGGCCGATTTATGCAAAAGAGTGGTCGAAAATTGGGTTCAACGATTGGACTTCGTAAAACGTGCACGCGGTGGTCATGCAAAAGAAATCGAATTTCATACTTAAATGTATATGTTCAAACTCGATAATAAAAAAAAATTAGTTAAAAAAGTCAAACCGTTTGTGTTTTATTCAAAAAAGTTCAAAAGTTGAAGCGCTCTTACTGAAAAACCCTATACTAGCTGACGTACAAATACTAGACTACACCAACTCACAGCTAATAGTTGTAAATACCGGAGAAGCAAGAAAACAAAATGGCACATTCAAAATAATTCACACAATCGATATAGAAACATACATTAATCTGGCCAATGACATCGAACGGACCGTCAAAACCCATATTAATCCAGGACACCCATTCTATCCCATCCTTATTCTACTAATTACTCAAATAAAAGATCATTTAAAAAGATTAGAAATTAGAAACAAAGTTAAGAAAAGATCATTAGATTTTATTGGAAGCGCATGGAAATGGATTGCAGGAAACCCTGACCATCACGTCCACGAAATAGTGGAAAATAAAATAAATAACTTACTTGAAAATAATAATAACCAGATAGTTATAAATAAGAAAACAATCGAAAAAATAAATGAAATTACCAATGTAACGAATGAAATATTGAAAGTAATGAAACCTGATAAAGAAATTGAAAATGATGTTATTTTTAAAGTAAAAAATCAATTGGAAATATTAAAAGAAGAAGTAATAAATATCGTATTCGCCATATATTGGGCAAACGGAAATATAATAAACTCTTATATTTTATCAAATGACGAAGTGAACATTATTTTAAAAAACGAAAATATTCCATACATAAATATAGACGAGGCATTAGAGTTTGCCAAAATTAAAATCGCTACAGATAGTAAATTGTTAATCTATATTATAAGTTTTCCAACTGTGCAAATACAAGCATGTAATAAGTTAGAAATAAGAGCCGTTAAGAAAGGCAATCTAGTTAAGAAAATAGAATATAAAACCATAATACAAAGTAATACAAAAATTTTCGGAATTCAGAATAGTTGTAAGAATTATATTGTAATAGCTTATCAATATGTTCATTAGATGATATGATAGATATAAGCAACTCAACGTGTATTGCCAATTTGCTAGAAAGTCGTATACCAAACTGTATCGAGATCAATAATCAATATTTTCCAATAATACAAGAAATGTCGGCAGGACTATTATACTTAAGTCAATTTGATTGCCCAGTAAAAACAAACAATGAAACAACTAACCTTAATACGACACCATAATTTAACAATAAAAATCGAGAAGAGAACTTTTGGCTCCAAAGAAATCCCAACAGATAGCCCACTACCAACAGTGCTACAACTTGAACCAACATCAAATAGAACCGAAAAAATTCTTTCATTAGAAATAATGGAAGACATTTTTTTTTTTTTTTTTTTATTCCCCATTTATTTTATACATCTGTCCTTTGACATTAAGTATGTTGTTTAACAATTTGGTCAGGATTTATATACATCGCTTAATGGCCAGTGTCAAAAAGCGATAAAATTAAAATAAACGAAATAATAGCGATTAAATAATATACAATAATACAATACAAGTTTCACTTTACATGATTACATTTTACAACTATTTTTAATTATTTTTTTTTTTTTACATATTTATGGTTTTTTAGCATTTATCATACTATCATACTATCATGGAAGAAATGAATATAAAAAACATTAAATACATTGACTTGCTATAAAGCAAAGAGCATACAAAATTCGCCATAAATTTCGGATTTTCAACAATAATAATTATACTATTGTGAGTCACATGTTTTCTAAAGTACAAAAAGGGAAGAAACGCATTAATCATTGAACCACAAAGTAACAAAAGAGATGAACAAATACAATTATCGGAAGAGACAATAAAGGGTCTCAATGAAATATTAAAAAAAAAATTCAAGTACATCAAACGAGGACGTTTGAATTTAAGGAGAGAGGTTGTTAAAACGAAACAAATTCAAAATGCACAAAAATAAATATCGTATCCCACGCTTTTTGCTGACACAACGTCGGCAAGCACAAATTCCTTAGAATCAAATTGCATTCGCATCCGTAGGTAATGCACTCGCGCTTGCCTTTGAAACGGTATCAGAGGTAACGACTTCGCGCTAATAAAACTTTAGCTTTAGTTTTAGTTTTAAGAAAATAAAATTGTCACTTCGTTTTAGACAGTCAAATAATTAAGAGGCATAGCTTTCTAAACAAAATTTATATTTTTTTTAATTTAAAAACTTTCGGAGTTTTAACTCGCGGCCGTGACAGGACGGAGCAGCGTGCGTTGTAAATAACCGGAAAATAAAAAGTACGGTTACGCGTTTGTTTTATAAAATAAAAACCACATAGTGCGTCCAATAAGATATAAACACCAAAGCGGCTACACGCAAGGCACTGAGGAAGCAAGAAGTGCAGAAGATCCTGAGTACTAAAGAAAAGGGAGAAATCAAAGCACCCACAACCACCAACCGTGCCAACGCTGGACATGAAGCTTAACATCTTAATGTAAGAATTTAATTTAAGTTGTGAATTTAGAAAAAAAAAATTTTTTAAACAAATTTCAGAAAAATTAAGTAAAAATTGTATTTAGTGAAAATATTTAACCAAACCAATTTCAAAAAAAAATTAAATAAAAAATTGTATTTAGTGAAAAGAAAAGTAAAAAAATATTTAAGAAAAATTAAATGAAAATTTTTTTTAAATAATTTAAACTCTTATATTTAAAAAAATACTGACAATTCAGCAGAAAGAAAATTAAGTAAACGAAATTTAAGAAAAATAAATTAAATGTTTTCAAGGAAGTCAAATGCAAAATAATTGAAAAAATGCTGCAAATTTAAAGAAAAGAAAATTACGTAACCAAAATTTAGGGAGAATTAAACAAATTCTTTTTCTCGGAGAAAAACAAATATATGAAGTAAAAATATTAAATTGAAGAAGTAAAAGGAAATTAGAAAAAAGAAAAACAAGTAAATATGATTAAAGCAAATCACATATCAATAATTTAAGCTCTTATATTATATTTAAAAAATCCATCTACGAAAAATCTTTAAATTTTGTTTAAGAATCCGAAACAAATCACAATGACAGAAAAAGCGAACGAAATTATCGAACAAATTCAAAGACTTAGGATCGGTAATGAAGCGACTAATCACGGACATGACCAACAGGCATCGAATACTACAAATTCCACGTATACCTTTACACCCACAAATCAACAGATGAATCCAGAATTTATTGCAACTATAAGTGCAACTGCAATTTATAAGTGCAACTGAGCAAGCATCGAGATGCGGTACCCCATTCATACTGGGAGCAGATGCAAATGCACATCATCATGTCTGGGGCAGTTCAGACACAAATGCACGCGGTGAGTACATTTTTGAATTCATTATGTGCAACAATCTTTATACAGGGTGGCTGATGAATTTTCCTACATTAAGAAACTCAAATAACTTTTTTTTTAGTGTATGGAATTCATTTTTTTTTTTTTCAAGTTGAAGGTCATTAAATTTTATTAAATGTAGCTTAACTAGTTTTAAAAATAATTGAATTTAAATGCCCCCCATGCTCGTTGACACAAGTGCGGCATCTTAGTAAAAAGTTGTTCATTGCTGCTTTGAGAGTTGCGACAGGAATAGCCGCAATTGTTGCCCGAATGGATTGTTTTAGTTCATCCAAATTTGTTGGCTTTGTTTTATAAACTTCTTGTTTACATAAACCCCACAAGAAAAAGTCAGGTGCAGTAAGGTCAGGCGACCTGGGGGGCCAACGAAATTCGGAGTTTCTTGAAATCAGTTTATTGGGAAATTTTCGTCGCAACTCTGTCATAACAGTCTGGGCTATGTGAGACGTTGCCCCATTTTGTTGAAACCACACAGAGTTGAAAGGAATTTTCTTTCGGCGTAGTTCTGGATAGAAAAATTCTTTCAGCATTTTCAAATAACGGTCTCCAGTAACCGTAACGGTGTGACCATTTTCTTCAAAAAAATAAGGCCCGACAATGCAGCGTGAAGAAACCGCACACCATACTGTCACGCGAAGAGGACGCAATTCCGTCTCGTGGAGTATCTGTGGGTTAGAAGTACTCCATATTCGACAATTTTGTTTGTTCACATTGCCGTTTAAATCGAAATGGGCCTCATCAGACATGAAAAGGCAGTTTAACATGTTTTGGTCTTCTTCCACCATTTGCAGGATCGTCTGGCAAAATTCCAAGCGAATCGGCAAGTCTGCTGCATTCAGTTTGTTAACCATTTGAATTTTGTAGGGAAATAAGTCTAAATCTTTGTGCATTATTGTTTGCAAAGACTGTCGGCTGACACCAAGTTGAGCAGATAAGCTTCTTGTTGAAACCCTTGTATAGCTGCAGCTACAGCAGCGATCGTTTCCTCCGTCCGAACTGGTGGGTTTCGATGATAAGGCCTTCTTGCGACTGTTCCTTGCTCAGCAAAATTATTCACCAGTCTCATTATGGTCCATCTGCTCGGGGGATCGCCGCCAAACATCCGCCTGTACTCTCTCTGTACCAAAACTACGGACTCCAGTGCGTGATAGCGGCGGACTATCCAAATTCTTGTTTGCGTGTCCCAGTTATCCATTTTAATAAATTTTAAAGATCAATCTGCAAACTAAAACAAAAATGGAACAGATAACTTAAAAAGAAAAAAAGTTATTCAATTTTTTTTTGGTAGCGGCTTTCATCAGCCACCCTGTATTAGCAATATAGGCAATACCCCTACCTTTGTAACTACTACAAGAAGGGAAGTTCTAGACATCACTTGTGTCAATGAATAAGGGGCGCAAATCTTACAAGAATGGAGAGTGTCTAAAGACAACTCTTTCTCAGATCATAGGTACCTAATGTACAATATTTCATTACCAACTAAGAAGTGCAAGCCGGTCATAAACCGCAGACGCACAAACTGGGGCGTGTT
This sequence comes from Anastrepha ludens, assembly GCF_028408465.1. NCBI lineage: Eukaryota > Metazoa > Arthropoda > Insecta > Diptera > Tephritidae > Anastrepha > Anastrepha ludens. The sequence continues at coordinate 127,611,357 of NC_071501.1, forward strand.
TGAAACCACACTGGCCAGCAAACTCCCTGGCGCGACATACCAAATTGACTCCGAGCTACAGCTCGACACAGCGGTTGACGAGATAACCTCAGCATTTCAACAAGCTGCGAAAGCAGCATGTCCTCAGAGAACAAGAAGAGGCAAACCGAAACCCCCTTGGTGGTCCACTGACATAGCAGACCTTAGAAAGGAGTGTAGAACTATGTATAACGAAGCGAAGAGAACTAACTCGTGGGATAGATACAAAGAATGTCAACGTAGATTTAAGTATGCCATAAGGGCAGCAAAAACAGCGTCTTGAAGAGATTTCTGTCAAAAGATAGAAAGTGTTTCGGAGACTAGTAGGCTCCGGAAAGTCCTATCAACGAGCCCAAGCAACCCTAGCTACCTCATAAAAGAGAACGGCAACTGGACAACTAGCAGTGCAGAAACACTAGAATTACTAATGCAGACACACTTTCCAGGTTGTCTCTGCAACAAAGACAGTAGAACTCAAACTATAGTTCACAACGGGAATCCCCCAACAGATTTCATAACGGAGGATAACATAAACTTTGCCATTGGCAGCTTCAGACCTTACAAATCGCCAGGTCCAGACGGAATCATCCCCGCTGATCTGCAACATACAAGAGATATGATCGCACCTATACTCGCCTTAATCTTCAAGGCGGCGATACAACTCAATTATATCCCCAAAAAATGGGCGGAAGTAAAAGAGGTATTCATTTCCAAGGGAGGGAAAACCACACACCCGAAACCGAAGGACTTCAGGCCGATTAGCCTATCATCCTTTCTGTTAAAAACCCTAGAGCGTTTACTAGATATGCATATCAAAGGAGAAATTGGCAATAAGCTATCACCGTCCCAACACGCATACAGCAAAGGCAAATCAGTGGAAACAGCGCTCCACGCGCTAGTTGACACGGTTGAGAAATCACTTCACTATAAGGAATACACCCTCGCTGCCTTTCTAGACATCGAGGGTGCCTTCAATAATATTTATCCGGAGGCTATTACAACTTCGCTAACGGAAATGGGTGTAAACAGGGCACTAGTCTCGTTTATAGAACGAATGCTAACTGGGCGAACAATAATCGCAAATTTCGGTGACACATCCACCAAGAAATTCCCGATCAGGGGCACACCCCAAGGTGGGGTAATCTCCCCACTTCTGTGGAACTTAGCTGTCAATAATCTTCTTCAAGAACTTGAAAAAAATGGGGGGGGGAAATAATCTCATATGCCGATGATATAGTTATAGCAATCTCGGGGAAGCACCTTCCAACTTTATGCGATCTTCAACAAAGATCTTTCAATAGACTATCACTCTGGTGTAAAAGTCGAGGACTTGAAGTAAATCCGGAAAAAAACGGATCTGATACTATTTAGCAGAAAACATAAAACACCTGCTCTTAAACACATATTCCTAGGAGGGAAACCACTTAGAGTAACAGAAAAGGCCAAATATCTAGGACTTATACTGGATAGGAAGCTAAATTGGGGGCTCACAGTCGCAGATAGAGTACGCAAATCTATGATGGCGTTGTACTCCTGCGGAAGGCTAATTGGAAAGAAATGGGGATTGGAACCCAGAATGGTACACTGGCTGTACACAGCAGTGGTTAGGCCTATTCTCTACTATGGCATTGTAATATGGTGGAATGCCCTTGAGAAGGGGGTGAACATCAAAAAACTTGACAAGGTTCAGAGACTAGCATCTGTTCTCATAACTGGCGCGATATCAACCACACCATCGAAAGCATTATATGCGACATTAAACTTCCTGCCAGTAGATCAGCAGGCAAAATATATCGCGCGCAGCACGGCAATAAGGCTGAACACTCTAAGCAAGTGGTCAAATAAGAGCTACGGTCACGGCAAAATCCTGGCTGGCACTTCGGAGATTCCCGGATTGGTGGACTATGCACTCCCGCCCACGCTTGCCATTACATCGTTCACGACCCTCCTACCCTCAAGGGAAGAGTGGGAACGGGACGATGTAAGACAGGGCGAGTCTATCCATGTATACACAGATGGCTCAAAGCTCGAGGGAAGGGTGGGTGGAGGTGTAAACTCCGAGCATCTGGGGATCTCCTTCAGTTTTCGGCTCCCCGACTACTGTAGTGTCTTTGGTACTTGACACTGGTACAGTGTGATGCGATATCCGGTAATGACATCTACATTTTCACTGACAGCCAGGCGGCGATAAAATCCCTCACAAAACAGTCGACAACCTCCAAGGTAGCCATGAAATGACGGACATCTAACGAGATGGCTGAGTCATTTCGCCTAAGGATAATATGGGTTCCTGGCCATCGCGACATTGAAGGTAACTGTAGAGCCGATGAACTAGCGGGACTCGGCACCAAGTTGACCGATGAGTGCATAGAAAATTACATAGGCATTCCCTTACAAACATGTAAGCTACTTATCCTTGAAGAAATCGTAAGGAAAGCAAACGCAAGATGGCGCAATGAAGCCACCTGCAAAATCGCCCATCAACTGTCGCCGACTCTTAGTGCTAAACGCACAGAATCTTTGCTAAGCCAAAATAAACACAATCTTAGCACACTGATTTCAGTCATAACGGGACATTGCCTAATAGGTAGGCACGCCCAAAGGATGGGTGTGCAAGCACACAACTTCTGTAGAAGTTGTCTTGATGAGGAAGAGGAGGAGACAATCTTGCACCTTCTGTGCCATTGTCCTGCTCTATCCAGACGGAGATTTGCTATTCTAGGCAAACAATTTTTAAACGAATTGGAAGATCTCAGTTCCACAGAAATAGGAGATCTTATAAAATTTTTGAAAAGCGCACAATGGTTTTAGGAGAAATAGGGAAAGCGGAAAGCTCCCTCACGCCCTGGGCTCCCGATGGGCTATGAGCCTGAGTGTGTCCCACAAGACAACCGCTTCAACCTAACCTAACCTAAGTGAATATTAAGGTTGAGTTCGATAAGAGAAAGCGAGTTGCATTCTCACCAGAAGCGAATGAGGTTTTCTTTTTGCAAACATTTTTGGATCGCATAAGCCGTCATTTGTTCTCTTAATTTTAAGCAGAAATATAACAAAATTAAACGAAGACTTAAGCATATAGAATCGATTTCATTTCCTTAACGAGTAAAAATAATTTTGCAAAGGAATTTCTTTCGTTTCATAGCAGAATCGACGAAACAATATCTAATCGTTAACGTGGCAATGAAAAAACGTTTATTTTGCTATCACGAAGGCGAACATCGTTTGCAGACAATGCCTGGCCTGCCTTTGTTACGGTGGAGAGAATACAAAAGGTGTGGCCAACATCATACCGTTAACTGGCCCTAAGCGATTTGGAGGAACTGACTGATCTGCTGATATAACAGAGGATGTCAGCAGTTTGTTGCAACAGAGGTCGGCAAAAACTGAGATTGTGTGGGTCATGCCTACTGCCTTCCTATATACTCATAAACAAGGCCCATTAGTGCACTAAATTCAACGTTTCAATGTAAACGTATTGGATTTTATTGTGTTATGAATGCAAATATAATTATTTTGATATCTAAACGATAATAAACTGAACAGTTTCAACAGAAACGATACATTTTTTGGGAGGTGTTCAATTAAACGTTACTATGCATCTTCGCTTTTATACTTTAGAATGGAATGGCCCGGACTTATAAACGTATTAATAACGTATTGTCATTTCCAAAACGGAAAGCTGTTCCTCATACAACTAATCATTATTGATCGTGCCGAAAACGTAGGCATATCAGGTATGTGTAAGTATAGTAAATGGATTGCAAAGCTTTAAACGAAGTCACTGTGTCTAATAAATTTCGTATTCCTAATACTAACAGTAATTCAGGAAAATTGTGTCAAGATACTTATTATATGTACAATAATTGATCTTGCAAAGGGCTCTCATCAGATTTAAATTAAAGAATGTGATCGAAGAAAATGGATTTTACAATGCGACCAGGGCACTAGGAGTTCAGAAAAAAGCTCCAGCAACGCCTCAAAGACTAATGAACTCCGTTTTATTTAGATGACATCGGCATGTTCAGTTCTTATCTACCACAACATAAAGAAAGTATAGAGAAAGTTCTGCAAAAACTTAGAAACCATTGTCATTAAATTCAGGATAGTTGTATTATCTGCAGCTTACTACAAAGCTAGCTTTGTCGTCCCGACAGTATACTTTTTATACATGATCATTGAGGAACCCCCACTGACAAGTTGTACTCCTCAATGCCTTTGTCACTTCTAAACCTTAGTGTATGGTCTGTAAATAGCTCCAGTTTCTTCTGTAAAATAGCTAGACGCGCCTACTTTTATGAGTGCGTTCTTAACATCCTGAAATACCACAACGCAGTATCCTTTCCTTCCGCCATACCATCTCTTGAACTCAATGGCTGCGACTACTAAGTCAATCATGCATTTGACAGCATCTTAACTTAAATTAACTATCCTCCGAATAACGTTTCGGAGATTTAAAAAAATTACGAAAAGTTGCGGTATTTGAATTACTATATACGCTCTGCTTGTTGCACGTTGTCAGAAGTTGCTGTTCAAACTGCTTAGTAACAAAGTTGTATGATCTGCTTGTTTTTTCAGGAAATCCGGAATAATGCCTGCTTTGGCAATAACGTTTGATACTCGAAACGACGAAAAAACGACTCAGCAGTTGTGGTTGCAAAATTAATGGAAACAGGTTTCCAACTCGTTTCACATCCACCTATTTCCCAGATTTGGATCCCTTAGATTACTATTTGTTTCGAATTGCAGAAACGAATGGTTATTTTTCAGACTTGGACAAATCCTATTATCCGGAAGGGATCAAAAAACTATAACAGCGTTGGACGAAGTTTATAAGCCTATAAAGAGAAAAATAAAGACGGTTTACCCCAAACAATTAGGTTTCAATTGCAATGGAAACAATACTTCCATCATGGACTTTAAAGTCATAATAGGTTTTCAAATGGAAGAATTATTTTGTTTTCAAAATTAAAATGTGTAAATATTGTTTTTTATTGCACGTTTAATTATTCGTTAAATACCTATAATAAAATTGTCTAAAAAAATGAAAGCTGAATGGTCGAAAGCGTTTATAATACGGCCGCGGGACAATCTGCAATCTCATGTCTACATAAAACAAAAGAAATTAGTACCTTCATACGAGAATGATGTAAGTTCCACTAATGAAATTTGTAAAATTCCTCTCTTTATTCTCTTACCGATTCACAGCCTTGCCCAGTACCAATGAACTGGCTGATGGGCTGGGAGTATGCGCGTATTTGGCTGCGCGAGCGTGATGATTATATTAGTGCTCGTCTGCGCAAATCCAAAGCGAAACGAATTAAAAACGACTATACTGCGTGGCTGGCAAAACGACAAATTAAACCAAAAAAAGTTAGCTAGCGAAGTGTACCTCATCTGAAAATTTAAACCTGCATCCTATTGGCGTCAATTTACATACCTTATGAGTGGATTGCAATGGTTGATTTGCCCAAGAACAAACAATTGTTCGACAAGGGCAAACTTTCGAAATTCCTAAAATTTGTGTAAGTTCAGGTCGGAATGAAACCAAAACAAAAAAGCGGTTGTATACCAATTTCGATTTCAATTGTATAAAATTTTATCTGTGTAAATATTTTCTGCACCACTCAGTTACAAAATATAAAAAGTGTATAAATTTTAGCTACTCGTATAAACATAGAACTTTCTCCGTAAAATTGTTATTCACAAAAGCGAAACTCGTAACCCTCTACTGCACGGACATCTTATTTATGGAGAAAAAATTAAACATCACTAATTTGCATTTGTTAGTAATTTGTTTATGTATATATGGGAAAAGTTTATTTCTTAGATTATACTATACGAGGTGTGTTCAAAAAGTTGCGCGAATTTCGTGTTTTTTTCAAAAATTATTTATCTATTTTGTCCCCTTGAGATATTATGCACTTGTGCCAACGTTTTTTTCAATCTTCGAAGCACTTAAAAAAACAATTTTTTTTATCTTGTTCAGCTCCTCCTTCGATGCCGTCTTTATCTCGTCAATCGTAGCGTAGAGTCGTCCTTTCATGGCCCTCTTCAGTTTCGGGAACAAGAAAAAGTCTCAGGGGGCCAGAGTGTGTTGTTTTTGCCAAAAAGTCGCGCACAAGCAGTGATGTGTGAGCTGGGCGTTATCGTGATGCAAGAGCCAATTTTTGTTCTTCCACAAATCCGGGCGTTTCTGGCGGATTGCTTCACGCAAATTGCGCATAGCTTGCAGGTAATATTCTTTATTGACCGATTTATCCTTTTGCAAGAACTCATGTTGTACAACGCCCCTGCAATCGAAGAAAACGGTAAGCAAAACTTTTACATTCGTCCGAACTTGGCGCGCTTTTTTTGGTCTTGGTTCGTGCGGCAGCTTTCATTGAGATGATTAAGCTTTGGTTTCCCCGTCATAACCATAAACCCACGATTCGTCACCAGTTATTACCCTCTGGAGGAAATTTGGGTCCTCGCGGATAGAGTCCAACATCTCATTAGCAATGTTCATGCAATGCTGCTTTTGGTCGAAATTGAGCAGTTTTGGTCCGAATTTTTCAACGGCCCGTCTCATACCCAAATCATTGAAAAGAATCGAATGGCACGAGGCAATCGATATGTCTAGGTCTTCAGCAGCTTCTCTAACTGTAATTCGACAATTGGCCAATACCATTTTCTTCACTTCATCAATTTTTTCGTCTGTCGTTGAAGTGCTCGGGCGTCCGGCACGCTTTTCGTCGTTTACATCTTCTCGGCCTTCTGAGAACTTTTTGTACCACCCATAAACGTTGCTTTGGTCCAAAGTAATGCATCCGCGTATATATTTAGGGAGAATTAAACAAATTCTTTTTCTCGGAGAAAAACAAATATATGAAGTAAAAATATTAAATTGAAGAAGTAAAAGGAAATTAGAAAAAAGAAAAACAAGTAAATATGATTAAAGCAAATCACATATCAATAATTTAAGCTCTTATATTATATTTAAAAAATCCATCTACGAAAAATCTTTAAATTTTGTTTAAGAATCCGAAACAAATCACAATGACAGAAAAAGCGAACGAAATTATCGAACAAATTCAAAGACTTAGGATCGGTAATGAAGCGACTAATCACGGACATGACCAACAGGCATCGAATACTACAAATTCCACGTATACCTTTACACCCACAAATCAACAGATGAATCCAGAATTTATTGCAACTATAAGTGCAACTGCAATTTATAAGTGCAACTGAGCAAGCATCGAGATGCGGTACCCCATTCATACTGGGAGCAGATGCAAATGCACATCATCATGTCTGGGGCAGTTCAGACACAAATGCACGCGGTGAGTACATTTTTGAATTCATTATGTGCAACAATCTTTATACAGGGTGGCTGATGAATTTTCCTACATTAAGAAACTCAAATAACTTTTTTTTTAGTGTATGGAATTCATTTTTTTTTTTTTCAAGTTGAAGGTCATTAAATTTTATTAAATGTAGCTTAACTAGTTTTAAAAATAATTGAATTTAAATGCCCCCCATGCTCGTTGACACAAGTGCGGCATCTTAGTAAAAAGTTGTTCATTGCTGCTTTGAGAGTTGCGACAGGAATAGCCGCAATTGTTGCCCGAATGGATTGTTTTAGTTCATCCAAATTTGTTGGCTTTGTTTTATAAACTTCTTGTTTACATAAACCCCACAAGAAAAAGTCAGGTGCAGTAAGGTCAGGCGACCTGGGGGGCCAACGAAATTCGGAGTTTCTTGAAATCAGTTTATTGGGAAATTTTCGTCGCAACTCTGTCATAACAGTCTGGGCTATGTGAGACGTTGCCCCATTTTGTTGAAACCACACAGAGTTGAAAGGAATTTTCTTTCGGCGTAGTTCTGGATAGAAAAATTCTTTCAGCATTTTCAAATAACGGTCTCCAGTAACCGTAACGGTGTGACCATTTTCTTCAAAAAAATAAGGCCCGACAATGCAGCGTGAAGAAACCGCACACCATACTGTCACGCGAAGAGGACGCAATTCCGTCTCGTGGAGTATCTGTGGGTTAGAAGTACTCCATATTCGACAATTTTGTTTGTTCACATTGCCGTTTAAATCGAAATGGGCCTCATCAGACATGAAAAGGCAGTTTAACATGTTTTGGTCTTCTTCCACCATTTGCAGGATCGTCTGGCAAAATTCCAAGCGAATCGGCAAGTCTGCTGCATTCAGTTTGTTAACCATTTGAATTTTGTAGGGAAATAAGTCTAAATCTTTGTGCATTATTGTTTGCAAAGACTGTCGGCTGACACCAAGTTGAGCAGATAAGCTTCTTGTTGAAACCCTTGTATAGCTGCAGCTACAGCAGCGATCGTTTCCTCCGTCCGAACTGGTGGGTTTCGATGATAAGGCCTTCTTGCGACTGTTCCTTGCTCAGCAAAATTATTCACCAGTCTCATTATGGTCCATCTGCTCGGGGGATCGCCGCCAAACATCCGCCTGTACTCTCTCTGTACCAAAACTACGGACTCCAGTGCGTGATAGCGGCGGACTATCCAAATTCTTGTTTGCGTGTCCCAGTTATCCATTTTAATAAATTTTAAAGATCAATCTGCAAACTAAAACAAAAATGGAACAGATAACTTAAAAAGAAAAAAAGTTATTCAATTTTTTTTTGGTAGCGGCTTTCATCAGCCACCCTGTATTAGCAATATAGGCAATACCCCTACCTTTGTAACTACTACAAGAAGGGAAGTTCTAGACATCACTTGTGTCAATGAATAAGGGGCGCAAATCTTACAAGAATGGAGAGTGTCTAAAGACAACTCTTTCTCAGATCATAGGTACCTAATGTACAATATTTCATTACCAACTAAGAAGTGCAAGCCGGTCATAAACCGCAGACGCACAAACTGGGGCGTGTTTGAAACCACACTGGCCAGCAAACTCCCTGGCGCGACATACCAAATTGACTCCGAGCTACAGCTCGACACAGCGGTTGACGAGATAACCTCAGCATTTCAACAAGCTGCGAAAGCAGCATGTCCTCAGAGAACAAGAAGAGGCAAACCGAAACCCCCTTGGTGGTCCACTGACATAGCAGACCTTAGAAAGGAGTGTAGAACTATGTATAACGAAGCGAAGAGAACTAACTCGTGGGATAGATACAAAGAATGTCAACGTAGATTTAAGTATGCCATAAGGGCAGCAAAAACAGCGTCTTGAAGAGATTTCTGTCAAAAGATAGAAAGTGTTTCGGAGACTAGTAGGCTCCGGAAAGTCCTATCAACGAGCCCAAGCAACCCTAGCTACCTCATAAAAGAGAACGGCAACTGGACAACTAGCAGTGCAGAAACACTAGAATTACTAATGCAGACACACTTTCCAGGTTGTCTCTGCAACAAAGACAGTAGAACTCAAACTATAGTTCACAACGGGAATCCCCCAACAGATTTCATAACGGAGGATAACATAAACTTTGCCATTGGCAGCTTCAGACCTTACAAATCGCCAGGTCCAGACGGAATCATCCCCGCTGATCTGCAACATACAAGAGATATGATCGCACCTATACTCGCCTTAATCTTCAAGGCGGCGATACAACTCAATTATATCCCCAAAAAATGGGCGGAAGTAAAAGAGGTATTCATTTCCAAGGGAGGGAAAACCACACACCCGAAACCGAAGGACTTCAGGCCGATTAGCCTATCATCCTTTCTGTTAAAAACCCTAGAGCGTTTACTAGATATGCATATCAAAGGAGAAATTGGCAATAAGCTATCACCGTCCCAACACGCATACAGCAAAGGCAAATCAGTGGAAACAGCGCTCCACGCGCTAGTTGACACGGTTGAGAAATCACTTCACTATAAGGAATACACCCTCGCTGCCTTTCTAGACATCGAGGGTGCCTTCAATAATATTTATCCGGAGGCTATTACAACTTCGCTAACGGAAATGGGTGTAAACAGGGCACTAGTCTCGTTTATAGAACGAATGCTAACTGGGCGAACAATAATCGCAAATTTCGGTGACACATCCACCAAGAAATTCCCGATCAGGGGCACACCCCAAGGTGGGGTAATCTCCCCACTTCTGTGGAACTTAGCTGTCAATAATCTTCTTCAAGAACTTGAAAAAAATGGGGGGGGGAAATAATCTCATATGCCGATGATATAGTTATAGCAATCTCGGGGAAGCACCTTCCAACTTTATGCGATCTTCAACAAAGATCTCTCAATAGACTATCACTCTGGTGTAAAAGTCGAGGACTTGAAGTAAATCCGGAAAAAAACGGATCTGATACTATTTAGCAGAAAACATAAAACACCTGCTCTTAAACACATATTCCTAGGAGGGAAACCACTTAGAGTAACAGAAAAGGCCAAATATCTAGGACTTATACTGGATAGGAAGCTAAATTGGGGGCTCACAGTCGCAGATAGAGTACGCAAATCTATGATGGCGTTGTACTCCTGCGGAAGGCTAATTGGAAAGAAATGGGGATTGGAACCCAGAATGGTACACTGGCTGTACACAGCAGTGGTTAGGCCTATTCTCTACTATGGCATTGTAATATGGTGGAATGCCCTTGAGAAGGGGGTGAACATCAAAAAACTTGACAAGGTTCAGAGACTAGCATCTGTTCTCATAACTGGCGCGATATCAACCACACCATCGAAAGCATTATATGCGACATTAAACTTCCTGCCAGTAGATCAGCAGGCAAAATATATCGCGCGCAGCACGGCAATAAGGCTGAACACTCTAAGCAAGTGGTCAAATAAGAGCTACGGTCACGGCAAAATCCTGGCTGGCACTTCGGAGATTCCCGGATTGGTGGACTATGCACTCCCGCCCACGCTTGCCATTACATCGTTCACGACCCTCCTACCCTCAAGGGAAGAGTGGGAACGGGACGATGTAAGACAGGGCGAGTCTATCCATGTATACACAGATGGCTCAAAGCTCGAGGGAAGGGTGGGTGGAGGTGTAAACTCCGAGCATCTGGGGATCTCCTTCAGTTTTCGGCTCCCCGACTACTGTAGTGTCTTTGGTACTTGACACTGGTACAGTGTGATGCGATATCCGGTAATGACATCTACATTTTCACTGACAGCCAGGCGGCGATAAAATCCCTCACAAAACAGTCGACAACCTCCAAGGTAGCCATGAAATGACGGACATCTAACGAGATGGCTGAGTCATTTCGCCTAAGGATAATATGGGTTCCTGGCCATCGCGACATTGAAGGTAACTGTAGAGCCGATGAACTAGCGGGACTCGGCACCAAGTTGACCGATGAGTGCATAGAAAATTACATAGGCATTCCCTTACAAACATGTAAGCTACTTATCCTTGAAGAAATCGTAAGGAAAGCAAACGCAAGATGGCGCAATGAAGCCACCTGCAAAATCGCCCATCAACTGTCGCCGACTCTTAGTGCTAAACGCACAGAATCTTTGCTAAGCCAAAATAAACACAATCTTAGCACACTGATTTCAGTCATAACGGGACATTGCCTAATAGGTAGGCACGCCCAAAGGATGGGTGTGCAAGCACACAACTTCTGTAGAAGTTGTCTTGATGAGGAAGAGGAGGAGACAATCTTGCACCTTCTGTGCCATTGTCCTGCTCTATCCAGACGGAGATTTGCTATTCTAGGCAAACAATTTTTAAACGAATTGGAAGATCTCAGTTCCACAGAAATAGGAGATCTTATAAAATTTTTGAAAAGCGCACAATGGTTTTAGGAGAAATAGGGAAAGCGGAAAGCTCCCTCACGCCCTGGGCTCCCGATGGGCTATGAGCCTGAGTGTGTCCCACAAGACAACCGCTTCAACCTAACCTAACCTAAGTGAATATTAAGGTTGAGTTCGATAAGAGAAAGCGAGTTGCATTCTCACCAGAAGCGAATGAGGTTTTCTTTTTGCAAACATTTTTGGATCGCATAAGCCGTCATTTGTTCTCTTAATTTTAAGCAGAAATATAACAAAATTAAACGAAGACTTAAGCATATAGAATCGATTTCATTTCCTTAACGAGTAAAAATAATTTTGCAAAGGAATTTCTTTCGTTTCATAGCAGAATCGACGAAACAATATCTAATCGTTAACGTGGCAATGAAAAAACGTTTATTTTGCTATCACGAAGGCGAACATCGTTTGCAGACAATGCCTGGCCTGCCTTTGTTACGGTGGAGAGAATACAAAAGGTGTGGCCAACATCATACCGTTAACTGGCCCTAAGCGATTTGGAGGAACTGACTGATCTGCTGATATAACAGAGGATGTCAGCAGTTTGTTGCAACAGAGGTCGGCAAAAACTGAGATTGTGTGGGTCATGCCTACTGCCTTCCTATATACTCATAAACAAGGCCCATTAGTGCACTAAATTCAACGTTTCAATGTAAACGTATTGGATTTTATTGTGTTATGAATGCAAATATAATTATTTTGATATCTAAACGATAATAAACTGAACAGTTTCAACAGAAACGATACATTTTTTGGGAGGTGTTCAATTAAACGTTACTATGCATCTTCGCTTTTATACTTTAGAATGGAATGGCCCGGACTTATAAACGTATTAATAACGTATTGTCATTTCCAAAACGGAAAGCTGTTCCTCATACAACTAATCATTATTGATCGTGCCGAAAACGTAGGCATATCAGGTATGTGTAAGTATAGTAAATGGATTGCAAAGCTTTAAACGAAGTCACTGTGTCTAATAAATTTCGTATTCCTAATACTAACAGTAATTCAGGAAAATTGTGTCAAGATACTTATTATATGTACAATAATTGATCTTGCAAAGGGCTCTCATCAGATTTAAATTAAAGAATGTGATCGAAGAAAATGGATTTTACAATGCGACCAGGGCACTAGGAGTTCAGAAAAAAGCTCCAGCAACGCCTCAAAGACTAATGAACTCCGTTTTATTTAGATGACATCGGCATGTTCAGTTCTTATCTACCACAACATAAAGAAAGTATAGAGAAAGTTCTGCAAAAACTTAGAAACCATTGTCATTAAATTCAGGATAGTTGTATTATCTGCAGCTTACTACAAAGCTAGCTTTGTCGTCCCGACAGTATACTTTTTATACATGATCATTGAGGAACCCCCACTGACAAGTTGTACTCCTCAATGCCTTTGTCACTTCTAAACCTTAGTGTATGGTCTGTAAATAGCTCCAGTTTCTTCTGTAAAATAGCTAGACGCGCCTACTTTTATGAGTGCGTTCTTAACATCCTGAAATACCACAACGCAGTATCCTTTCCTTCCGCCATACCATCTCTTGAACTCAATGGCTGCGACTACTAAGTCAATCATGCATTTGACAGCATCTTAACTTAAATTAACTATCCTCCGAATAACGTTTCGGAGATTTAAAAAAATTACGAAAAGTTGCGGTATTTGAATTACTATATACGCTCTGCTTGTTGCACGTTGTCAGAAGTTGCTGTTCAAACTGCTTAGTAACAAAGTTGTATGATCTGCTTGTTTTTTCAGGAAATCCGGAATAATGCCTGCTTTGGCAATAACGTTTGATACTCGAAACGACGAAAAAACGACTCAGCAGTTGTGGTTGCAAAATTAATGGAAACAGGTTTCCAACTCGTTTCACATCCACCTATTTCCCAGATTTGGATCCCTTAGATTACTATTTGTTTCGAATTGCAGAAACGAATGGTTATTTTTCAGACTTGGACAAATCCTATTATCCGGAAGGGATCAAAAAACTATAACAGCGTTGGACGAAGTTTATAAGCCTATAAAGAGAAAAATAAAGACGGTTTACCCCAAACAATTAGGTTTCAATTGCAATGGAAACAATACTTCCATCATGGACTTTAAAGTCATAATAGGTTTTCAAATGGAAGAATTATTTTGTTTTCAAAATTAAAATGTGTAAATATTGTTTTTTATTGCACGTTTAATTATTCGTTAAATACCTATAATAAAATTGTCTAAAAAAATGAAAGCTGAATGGTCGAAAGCGTTTATAATACGGCCGCGGGACAATCTGCAATCTCATGTCTACATAAAACAAAAGAAATTAGTACCTTCATACGAGAATGATGTAAGTTCCACTAATGAAATTTGTAAAATTCCTCTCTTTATTCTCTTACCGATTCACAGCCTTGCCCAGTACCAATGAACTGGCTGATGGGCTGGGAGTATGCGCGTATTTGGCTGCGCGAGCGTGATGATTATATTAGTGCTCGTCTGCGCAAATCCAAAGCGAAACGAATTAAAAACGACTATACTGCGTGGCTGGCAAAACGACAAATTAAACCAAAAAAAGTTAGCTAGCGAAGTGTACCTCATCTGAAAATTTAAACCTGCATCCTATTGGCGTCAATTTACATACCTTATGAGTGGATTGCAATGGTTGATTTGCCCAAGAACAAACAATTGTTCGACAAGGGCAAACTTTCGAAATTCCTAAAATTTGTGTAAGTTCAGGTCGGAATGAAACCAAAACAAAAAAGCGGTTGTATACCAATTTCGATTTCAATTGTATAAAATTTTATCTGTGTAAATATTTTCTGCACCACTCAGTTACAAAATATAAAAAGTGTATAAATTTTAGCTACTCGTATAAACATAGAACTTTCTCCGTAAAATTGTTATTCACAAAAGCGAAACTCGTAACCCTCTACTGCACGGACATCTTATTTATGGAGAAAAAATTAAACATCACTAATTTGCATTTGTTAGTAATTTGTTTATGTATATATGGGAAAAGTTTATTTCTTAGATTATACTATACGAGGTGTGTTCAAAAAGTTGCGCGAATTTCGTGTTTTTTTCAAAAATTATTTATCTATTTTGTCCCCTTGAGATATTATGCACTTGTGCCAACGTTTTTTTCAATCTTCGAAGCACTTAAAAAAACAATTTTTTTTATCTTGTTCAGCTCCTCCTTCGATGCCGTCTTTATCTCGTCAATCGTAGCGTAGAGTCGTCCTTTCATGGCCCTCTTCAGTTTCGGGAACAAGAAAAAGTCTCAGGGGGCCAGAGTGTGTTGTTTTTGCCAAAAAGTCGCGCACAAGCAGTGATGTGTGAGCTGGGCGTTATCGTGATGCAAGAGCCAATTTTTGTTCTTCCACAAATCCGGGCGTTTCTGGCGGATTGCTTCACGCAAATTGCGCATAGCTTGCAGGTAATATTCTTTATTGACCGATTTATCCTTTTGCAAGAACTCATGTTGTACAACGCCCCTGCAATCGAAGAAAACGGTAAGCAAAACTTTTACATTCGTCCGAACTTGGCGCGCTTTTTTTGGTCTTGGTTCGTGCGGCAGCTTTCATTGAGATGATTAAGCTTTGGTTTCCCCGTCATAACCATAAACCCACGATTCGTCACCAGTTATTACCCTCTGGAGGAAATTTGGGTCCTCGCGGATAGAGTCCAACATCTCATTAGCAATGTTCATGCAATGCTGCTTTTGGTCGAAATTGAGCAGTTTTGGTCCGAATTTTTCAACGGCCCGTCTCATACCCAAATCATTGAAAAGAATCGAATGGCACGAGGCAATCGATATGTCTAGGTCTTCAGCAGCTTCTCTAACTGTAATTCGACAATTGGCCAATACCATTTTCTTCACTTCATCAATTTTTTCGTCTGTCGTTGAAGTGCTCGGGCGTCCGGCACGCTTTTCGTCGTTTACATCTTCTCGGCCTTCTGAGAACTTTTTGTACCACCCATAAACGTTGCTTTGGTCCAAAGTAATGCATCCGCGTATTTAATTTCGTTTTTCACACAAAATTTGATACAGGTTCTTTAATCCGTCTTTTTGAATAGGTGAAAATCGAAGACGAGCCGAAACACGTGCAAGCAAAGCAGCTGTCAACAATTAACTGAACATTCAAAATGGCCGAACTCGTCGGCATGAGTGAGAGACATGAGTACCAACATATCGCCACAAAAAAATTGAAATTCGAATATACGTAACCTGCAAAAATTCAAAATTCGCGATACTTTTTGAGCACACCTCGTATTTTACTAGAAGAAGACGACGCCTTATATGACTCCTATGCAAATAGAGTGTTTGGAGTATTTCAGTTGTACCCAGTGTGGAAGCGGGAAAAATAGTTCCTTTTGTCACTATAGCACAAAAGTACATTGCATTTTCACAGAAAGTGTATATCATCAAAGTTGCCTGTGTCTCATTTATTTCGGAAAGTGTTGTCCGTACGAACATAATTTAAAGGAGAAGCTTTATGTCCTCTCCTTTACCGTTGAAAGCACCTTTCCTGTTGCCTGCGGGAGATGTAGAGTTTGATGCCGTTGGCATCGAAATCTTCCTTGAATGAATTCTAAGGACCTAGTCATTAATCAAGTAAGTTTACGCCGCCCGAATAATATTTCTATACATCAACAGACTTCGCTGACTCGATTTTAATATGCATTTCTCCTTTTTTACTAAAATACGTTTTTCTTGATATAGGTCGGTTTCCAACGAAAGTTGAAAGAATATTTGTGCCTTCTCCCAAACTTTTTCAATTCGTTTTCCGTCGGTATCTTACAGTTAGGGACACGATTAAGTCTTACCGTACTCAAAGCCAGTAAATCACTTTTCTTCGAGGCTGGGCCGTTAAACCAGTTTTCAAAAAAAAGTGTACGATTTTCATTTCTCGACACCGCTATCCTTTTAACAACAGTCCAGCTGATTTCCAGATTCGGTGCTCCCTCCGGATATTAATCACTTTGGGCTACAGCTAATATACCGAAATCGTAGCTAAATCCGGAAACTCCTCTTAAAAAAAATGTAAATCTCATTTGTGAGGCTTAGCCGGAATGTATTGGTTTAGGTGATGCCGGCACTTTATAGAAATAATTTGATCACCAACGACTAATAATTTGATCTTCTTTTGGTATGAGAAATAACTTTTCGCGGATTTTATTTATAAGCTTGTCGAATCTAACTTCACCCGGTGTTTTCATATCCTCGTTATTATTGAAATGCATAAAACGTTGTGTGATATCCCATATATTGCAAGTCATGGTGGTTTATCCTAATTCTTGGGTAACTGTTCCATGTTTTAGCCCGCTTTTCGTTCGAGCTACTAGGCTTGCCATTATTTTGTCACCATCGGAACTACTCTCATATGTCTCAGATATGTGCAACTCTTCCTAGGCAGAAATTTGTGTTCCAATAACTACATAGTCCATTAGCGAATTCATTTATATATATTAAATTACCATAAAAAGATATTTAATCCATTTCTAAACAAAATCGGATTGACGTTTTTACACAAAATATGATATTGTATTATTTGTAACACTTACATACACAACCAATTTATTTCTTTATTGTAGAAGTTAATAGGGACCATATTATCGATTAGTCGATTAGTAATTTTTTTACGTCAAAATTCTTTTTTTAATGAAATATCAACAAAAAATTGTCCTTGGAAAATAACCGTTACGTTTAGTTCGCTTGCGCACAATGCGTCCGTTACACCCGTTGCGGCAACGAATTTCCAACGGACTCATTGTGGCAGGTCTATAAACTAAAAAATATGAATGAGTAAAATTCCTAGATTGTTGGATTTTCATCATCCTTTTCAAAGCTGTGTAAGATGAGCATTTGCTTATGAACAACGAAGGGCCGCAAGTATTCAAAAATCTCCTTTATACACATACATATGTACGCATGCACATATATACTAAGCTTCCCAATTGACTGAGGAAAGCTTTACGAGTGAACATAAGTACCACAGAAGAGTTCACCATACTCACTCAGTGGTGACGATGATAAACGAAAAAGTGGTATAATTCCGAACTTACGAGTGGAGGCCATGGTATGTTACGACTTTTGCAAGCTTTTTCTTGGCCAACAAAATTATTGCGATTCTGTAAGAGGCGTGCCAGGAGAAAATTGAATGTAAACGAAGCGGTAAATGGCTGCTGCCACTTGTCAGAGTCGCATAACAACAACATAATATGTGCACACGTACATACATATGCGTATATGGACATACGTGCAGGGTATGATTGCAATTAAGAGTATGTGTGTGCTAACCCTGCAGGGAAACCTGCGTTGTTATACATATAATATTACAATTTTAATAAAAATGCATTTTAAATAATTGTCAGGACAATGAGTAAATGTAGATATGTACATATGTACATACATATGTACTCTATGAAATAAAGGGAAATTGATTTGGATAAAAAAATGCGACATAAAAGGTTTCAAATCACCAGATAGGAACCAGTTGATTTTCCTGCAGGTCCGTACTTACCTAAATACATGTGTATGTATATATTATACATACACCCATTTAGTTGGTTTCGTTTATATTAGTGCTGAAAGCTATTGTCGATTTTGCTGCTCTTACGGCGGTTGTGAATGCGGCCATTGGCTGGCAGTGGTGTATTTTGGCAAAACTTGAGAGACCGCCAGCGCAGCAAAAGCATACCTATGATAAAGGCGTCAATAGTGAGGGTGCCTTGTTGTTGGTCTCCATTTTTCGCCTTCCTCAAGCCAGCCAGAGTCTTGTTCATTTTCCATTTTCTCGCCGCGTCAATCAAACGAATTCCGTGTCCGTTGTCGCAAGTAGGTTCGGCACTTTGTGCTTGCCTCAGCTCGTTGTTGCGTCTCATATCCTCCTCATGCTAGAATTTGCGTTCTAACTGGTATTTGGTGAAGCATTCCATGCAACCGCTTAAGTAAGGTTACTATTAAATAGGGCTGAAATTGTTTATAATCTCTAAGTTTCGCAAAAAAAAAAAACATAATGCATGAAATGCGGTACGAGTGAGCGCAGTGGAGGACCACAGTATCACAGCTGTTGATAAAAAACGGATAGAAAAGTGTGGAAAATGTGTGAAAGAGAGTACAAAGAAACGATTGAAATGTAATAAATATCTAAAGGAAAAGTGAATATGCAAGAACAAACGAAAATTTCAAAAGAAACAATGAAAAATATAAATAAATACCGAAATTAGTAATGAAATGACAAGTGAGTATGAAAATTTGGCTGGAAATTCAAAACATATGTGGGCATATTGGTATAGGTGTGTACATGTGAATGTGTATGTAACTTTTACGTCAGACCATTGCCATACTTTTTATTGGTAGTTGCATGTGCTGCCACGCCATTTGGAGTTTAAACAAAAACAAAACTTATTAAACCAATCTCTTTTTTGTGAAATATGGGACCGTTGACAGATTAGACGAATAAATATTATATGTGACAGTGACCGTAATTTTTGTGGAAATATAACGTTAAGACACCACCACCTGCCACTGCATTTTTACATACACATACACATGTATGCATATGTTGCAGAAATGTGTGTGACCTTTTTTCTTCATTAGCCACAGCCAACTGGCGCTCACGAATTCCCTGCGTTGTGCAGATGTAAGAAGGCGGACTCGGACAATATGGTCACTCTAAACGTGTTTAGGCCTTGTCGAGGACCCATTTCATTTTTAAGGCTTTATCTGTTTGCGTTTGGTACGTTGAGACTAATCGAATATGCGATCATTGCTAAGTACCGAAAATTTTCCTTTCCATAAAAACTGTCGGCTTTTGGCAAGTGTTAATTTGTAGTTTTGGCTTTTTTTGTTGTTATTGACTAGCATAACTACATTCATACATCCGTGTGTGTACTTGTACATACATATGTATGTACGCATGTACCCACAAACGTACGTGTGCGAATTAAGCGAAAATTTACGACGCGCTGGAGCGAATTGGGGAGAATAATGTGATGTTTCTTTGATAGCACAATTCTGTGAGATACTAAATCAAAGGACCGCAAAAAGTCGAAATAACGGGCGGCGTTCCAAAGAGGTCAGTTCTTCGGCCTTTTTTGTGAAATATATTATATTGTAGGACGCTGTCTTCCGTGTGAGGATCCCAGAGGGAACGAAAATAATTGGCTTTGAGAACGGCCTCGCGATGGTGGTGATGGCTAAAAATGTGGGCGGTATTCGCAATAACCCGTTCCATGTGATCCGGAGCATGCACTATTGGCTAGCACAATACAACCTAGTCTTGGGCTTCAATATCTCAACCGTTTCCGCAATTAAACACTTAAGTATGATAGGCAAAAGGGCGTCATTCAAAGCACACCACGTATAGAGTACCATTACTAGTATTATTAAAAATTGTATTGGTTATACATAGAGTCGGCCATTTCACAAATCATACACTTAGTATAGGCATCTCGCACATGATGGAATGGGCCATGTAACTCGTAGCCGCGACGGACTTATGCCGGATATCATATTCAAAAAATAAATGCCATGATCCAGACTATAATAAATGTATGAATTTCAACGATATTTTTGTTTTGTATTACAATTTTAAGCTCTCGAGCTCTTAAAAATACCCGATACCACTCAATGCACGAGTTCAGAAGCGGGAATTCCACAAGAGCGTGAATATGATCCCTTTAATCAGAACTATTAAAATTCACTCTTCTCATTTTTTACGACCGAAGCGTCCTATTGTAATGCAAATTTTGGTGTTTCACTTGAATACCACTTGCTGACAAAACAAAAATCCAACAAAAAAAACCGCACGTTGCACATCTGCATCACACTTGAATCACTCTATAATAAAGTGATAAGGAAATAAACTCGTGCTATGCTACCACCTGACGTGTAACTACTAAAAGGGGGCCTTATTAGCTGAAAAAATTATCTGTGTTCGTTAATTTGAATTGTCGTTATAAGCAATGTGCTTTGCTAGTGCCTTTTGTTCCCTGTTTATCTAAAATCATTGAATCGTGGACCGATTTGAAATAATGTGGAATTTCTATGCTCACAAATGGTGAAATAACTTCGCCAACACAAACTAACGTAAATAATCTCAAATTGGAAAATAGCACCACACAAAACACGTATTATAAGTACTTCATATATGTATCTACTTGTATGGATGTATATGCATGTGTGTATGTATGCATAGTTAGATTCGGGAAATGCAATGTACAATCTGGTAACTCTTTAACTCTGGAATGCATTGCATTTTAGCACCAAACAGGTTTCGTTTTTGCTTTTCCACATTGCCAACATAAACATTCACATTGATACATTTGCAAGTGCAGCATTGTATGAATGTGACTGCAGTGTGTGCCATGTTGCGCTCGCACATTTTGAGGTTTTTCACCTGTGCGAATGAACTATTGCAACAAAGGCAACGAGTGCAGCAACAGTAAGCTGAAACAAAAATAAGCAATAAGAAAATAATATTCGCAAAGCAACAACAACAGAAATACGTTAACATATGGTTTGCGTATGTAGAGCAGCGTGTCACTGCATTCGTTTTTATTTCACATATTCGTTATGCCGCGCTGCTCTCGATTTTGGTTAACTGTTTTTCGTGTGCGAGCTATTGTTGGTGTTGCTGTCAATATTTTAGCTTTGTTGTGGAAGGTTGCTTCTTTTCTAGCGTTGGCATTGCTGTTGCTGTGGGGATTCCTATCTACCCCACTACGACTATCATACCTTGCACTTATGTATGTAAGCTACAAAATTTTTGTTCAAATTGTAATTACATAAAAACTACAGTATGGAGATTGCATGCTTGAATTCTGCACCCTCTGTTCATATCGATTCCTTTACCATGCTCTTGGCTTATTGTATCAAATGTGCATTTGACTAATATTGCCAAAAAATACTCTCAACCTGTTGTTTAACTCCACTCACATGCATACATACATATGTATGTTTCTATTTTGACTGGGTTGAGGACTGTCTTTCTGTCAATACAATCTGGTTTTCTCGCAGCTTATAGAAACTCACCACGCAAATACTTTATTGAACTCGCTTGCTATTCTCTTTTCGTACAACAACTACCTGTGGTTTACTTCTCAGCGCGTTTTCCACTCATTTCCTCACTGAGCGCCGCTATTTCATTTGCTAATAAAACTTTATGCATTGATTTCACCTCACTTTTTTCGATTTCCGTTATTTGCTACATATATCTGGAGGCTCCGGTTGTTCTTTTTTGCTCTCCTTCTTCCTTCGTTAGCAACTCTGCCAACTTGTTAACGCATCCTTAGATTTTGCATTGCTGAGTGTTCGGCATTCCTGTGGTTTCATTGCATTTGTTATTTTCTTGAAATTCTAGTGGTCTTATATTTGCAATATTCTTTGGTTAGTCCAAGTACTTTCCTCTAAGGTGAATTTGTGTGTATACCTAAATTAAAAAAAAAAAAAAATGCGTACAGTTCGCCTATAACCCCTTATCGGTGATATAAGTTGCTGCTGATTTTTGTTAATTCACTACTAATTAATCTGATTGTTTTTGTAATATGGTGTTGTTGCCGTGGCTGACGTCATTGTGGCGGTGTATGCATTTTTACTTTTAGACGTCACAACTACGTGGAACCTGTAATGCGAACGTCTGCGGATTAGGCCAACGTTGTGATTTTATAATACAGAGATGTAGTCTTTTACATGGGTGCAAGAAATGCATTGAAATGAAACATTAAAAATTCGAAATATCAACATCGTGAGTAGAAAACGCAATTTGCATGTTTTTGTTTTTTGCAAAAATTGTATTCACCTGAATGTTCATAATGAATATTCCCACGGCACGTAATTCTCTCTCTAAGCAATTTGGTAAATAATTCGCGAATTACCGTATTTCCACGGCGCATTCGTAATTCACTCTAACTGCTCTTCTTCATGGTCTTGTTATTTGCTTTTTACTATTATTATTTGTTGCAAATATCGGTGATAGAGAAAAAAGTAAGTTACAACGAAGATTTTATCTTTTTTAATAGTTCACACAATTCGGCTCATCCGAAGTTAATTTTGATCCTTTCTGATTTTCGTGTCTGTTCTGTCTTCCAGAGATATTGCGTTCTGTTTCCCAGACAACTTTACAGTTCTTAGAAGATGCCACTTCTCCTCAACAATTTTTGTTGCGGTGTTCAGCAATCTAATCGACATAATAATTTTTTCATTGTATCTATGTATTATTAATAATTTTTTTGTATCTATTATTAAAATACAACTTTTTCTGGTTATTATTCAACTGTTAATTTTGTTTTGGTTGACTCTTTCGTTTTGATTTGACAGCTAATTTCGATAAATTTCCGATAATAATTAGTTAAAACAACGATTTGTTCGTAATTCACGAGGCAATGGAGACTGAACCACTTAAAAATTAGGTAATTCAGAAAATTAAAAATTTTCAAAGAGTAATTAGAAATTTATTTACGAATGAGAGAGCGTGATACGAGTGGTAAAGCATCGTTCAGTGTTAAAAATGTTTATTTAAAGTTTCTTTTTTCTTCTTGCATTGAATACGTTGAGTGCGTGCAGCTTTTTTTTTTTATATCTCTGGTATTTATATAACTTTTGTTCAATGAATTTTGCTATTATAAAATAGTCAACATTTGGGCTACTAAGGAAGGCTAAACTCGATCCGGGCCGAACTGGCTGTTAATTTTTCGAATTAACAAAAACTCATGGACAATGAAAGTTATAGCTAGTTATAGTTATACCAGAGGGATCTAAGGAAATTTATTCAGAACATATAAAAAGTGGGCGTGGGTTTTATTCGATCCCAATAAAAATTCTCTCGGATTTAATGAGGTGGTGTACAATACATAAACCAAGTTTGAGAAATTTTTATTAAGTCGTTATCGAGATACACACATTTACCTAAAAGCTGGCCTAGCTGGCACCGCCTATTTTTCGTAATTTTTATTGCGTCGTGTTTCTTTTTTTAAAGTAGTTTTGCATCAATTATAATGAATTAATAAAAATACAAAATTGTAGAAGTAACTCCTGAAAAAATAAAACCGGAAAGTTAGTAAGAAAATGAAACCATTGAGCTATGATGTTTACCTTGAATGTCAATTACTCTTGTAATACAGTGTGGGCCATAAAGCGTTTGCTTTTTGAACCACCTATTTTTTTGAGAATGGTAACACAAATGTCATGTCAAATGTGTTCATAATTTACTTAAAGGTTTGACATTTACGAAATAGGACGCTATACGCTTCAACAAAATTGGGAAATATTGAAAACCTATTTCCAAAGCGGTGAGTCTTCTTCTTCTTCCGCGGTTACAGTAAATGGCGAGCGTTACAACAGGACGGTGCAACTTGAAACACGAAATCGAAATTGCCATTCATGAAATTGGAGCCCAACAATCGAAAATATGCTTAAAAATAGGGTTGATCGAATGGCCTACTATAAAGCCAGTCGTGGAAGTCATTTGAACGATATTATTTTTTATTCATAAATGACAATGTTCAATCTTCAAAATAAAAAAAAGTTTGAAAAAATATTGATTAGTGTTTTTTTTATAGCCGATTCAAAAAGCAAATTTTACATGGCCCACCCTATAGATATAATAAATACGTAGCTATATCGAATCAGGTCTTTGAAATATTTAAATCTTAACGTTTTTTACGGGCTCTACTTTATTTCAAAATTATTTCGAACTGGATCAGACCATAAAGATGATTTTTGGACAAATTTATTTTTTAATCCATAAGATTTAAGTGTCCTTTCTTTAATTACAATAATATGTGTAAAAAGGCAAAGGAGTTTTCGTTATATATTGGACTATGAATAAGTTCGTGCGGTTTTTTTTCGAAATTTGAAACTTTATTGACGTAAAATGGTTACAAATTTAATATTCAAAATATTGTCCATCGCTTACTACTACTTTTTCCCATCTTTCTGGCAATTCACGGATTCCCTTTGTGAAAAATTCGGTCGGTTTTGCCGCAATCCACGAATCGATCCATTTTTTGACTTCATCGTAATTACGGAAGTGCTGGTCAGCCAGGCCATGTTGCATCGATCGGAAGAGATAGTAATCGGATGGCGCAAGGTCTGGACTATACGGCGGGTGGGGTAGGACATCCCATTTGAGCGTTTCTAAGTATGTTTTGACCACTTGTGCAACATGTGGCCGAGCATTGTCATGTTGCAAAATAACTTTGTCGTGTCTATCGGCGTATTGCGGCCGTTTTTCTCGCAGTGCTCGGCTCAAACGCATCAATTGTCGTCGGTAGACATCCCCCGTAATCGTTTCATTCGGTTTCAGTAGCTCATAATACACAACACCCAGCTGGTCCCACCAGATACACAGCATAACCTTCAGGCCATGAATATTCTGCGCCGACGTCGATGTTGAAGCATGGCCAGGGTATCCATACGTTGCCCGACGTTTTGGATTGTCGTAATGGACCCACTTTTCATCGCCAGTCACAATTCGATGCAAAAAACCCTTTCTTTTGTGCCGTTGAAGCAGTTGTTCGCATGCCATAAAACGGCGTTCAACGTCTCTTGGCTTCAATTCATACGGCACCCAATGGCCTACCTTTCGGATCATTCCCATGGCTTTTAAACGTTTGGAAATGGTTGATTGATCAACTCCCAAAGTTTTTGCAACCTCTTCTTGCGTTTGAGCCGGATCTTGATCGAGCAATTCCTCCAATTCGGTATCCATGAACTTTGGCGGCGCACCCTCGCGTTCTTCGTCTTCCAAGCCAAAATCACCACTTTTAAAGCGTGCAAACCACTTCTGGCACGTTCGCTCAGATAGAGCATGCTCACCATAAACTTCCACTAAGATACGATGACTTTCGGCTGCTTTTTTCTTCATATTAAAATAATGAAGAAGAATTCCCCGCAAAAACACATTATTTGGCACGAAATTCGACATTTTCAAGTGTGGTAAAAATATTGTTGTTTACGCTTCAAATAAAAAACTTATACTGACGTTTGTGCCTTACGACAGTAGCTCTCCAATGAATGTTTGGAAATGTGGATCGATGGAATAATAATCAAGTTACGCCATCTGTTGTAAAACCGCACGAACTTATAAATAGACCTATTAAAATCGTGGTCTTGAAGGACTGAAGTTTATTGAACAGAATTTATTTACTGTATAAGCTTAGAGTAAAGTTATTATTAAACATTTTTTATGCGGGCACAATCCAAAGATTATGCGTTCTTATATAAATCTAAAAGTGACATACTGGAAGAGAAACAACTGAAAATAAAATGGATGTATTAGTAATGAAATTGGGAAAAGTTTCGAAGGAATTAAATCATTTTCTGATTTATGTATTTGTATATTCCATTTCGATTTGTTTGGTTTTGGAGTAAAGTGGATTTCCTTGTAAGAGTTTCATCAACAATGTGAAGCCTGCACTATGGTTTTGCTTCTCATTGCCACTTACTTGAGATGTATGGTGCACACGGCGTATGAGTTATGAGATTAATCCTCTCAAACAAGGTTGAATAGGAAAAGAGTATACATACTTGTTTATATGGGTATGTATTCATATATATGTATATATTTATTTATCTATTTATATGAAATATAATTATTAATAAGTACATTACAGGAGTAAGGTGACTAGCAGCTGGATTATCGGCCTGACTTATTTTGAACAGATATATATCTATGTAGGTATATAGAGTTTTTGTTGTAGCAGCATAACATTCCCCGTGCATATACGAGGAATGCTGTTGAAGTGACAGTCCTTGGGCGGATATAAATCCGGTCGTTCCGGTTACATAGAACCGACTGTCGTGGGAACGTAGGTATATAGAGTCGTTATAATTTATTAAATTAGCCGAAAGCATCTACTGTTAGCGCTGCGCTTGCTTCAGTTTACCTAATAATTTCTTATCATGTGAAACATATGATCACAATTATAAAAGTAAAGGACTAACTTGTTGCATGAATATTTCCATCAATATGAGATATTAGTTGAGTGGTGTCAACTCAATGAGGATTGTCCAAACATGCGTACAGTCTTAAGCAGTTATAAAATTTCGGGAGATCAATGACAAGTGAAGTCATAAGAGAGAGAATAGTCATAAGAGAGAGAAGTCATAAGTAGAGATAAAGGTATTAGGAGAGAGGTGGCAATTTCAATGGGAATGGTGAAAAGCTAGAACCGTATAAGCTTATCTTCCACTTTGATGTGTGTAGTGAACGAGGTGAAAGCTCTGACTTACATGCCATGCATTTTCACATACAAAGGCGATGCTTCTTGACAGGCACGGAGTAGCAGAATACATAGTATTGAAAAAGCGCATATGAACAAAACTGAAACTTTGCGAATTTTTGTACATGCGTATGTGTGTGAATGAGTGCGTACATAAAGTGAACATATGTTTACAGTAAAAGTAAATCATTCACGTGGAATTAAATGTAAGAAATTATGAATCATTTGCATCTCCACTGCTCGCTTTCTTGTTTTTTAACTAATTTCTATCAACGGAAATATTAAACCAAATTGTCTGAATGTTTTTCACACAAAATAACACTTTGATAGACGTTCATACATATAGTATATGTACGTGCCCATAATTATGAAAGTGGTCTAAGTCAAAATTTCAAAAAAATGAGTTTATCACTTATTTCATATCCACATTATTTTAAACTATATGTATCTAATGTAATTTTCACGATATCGTCAAAATTGCGTCAAAAATGTGGATGTAATTTCAACGTTATACGGAATTCATTTAATATTAATTATGAAAGTGGTCTGAGTGAAAAATTGGAAGAAATTACATGCACAGCGCACGCTCGATAACGTGAACGCTCTAAAGCGTGAACACCCCAAAACGTGAACAGACATTTTTGTGCATTGACTACTCTAAAACGTGAACAAACCCAAAAAGCTCTGTAACATGAACAATAACCGTTACAATTATTTGAATGTAGTTTACATTGATCTCAAGTAATTCTGAAATTGGGGAATCCCCTAATTATAAAATAGGCATTTTATTCGTAATTGCATGTAGGGAGTAAAATATTTCAGTCGCGGTTTTGGTTTTGTAAAGAGTGTTTTGTCTTATATTTTCTGGTGAAAAAGAGTTCTAAGTGTGCTTGACATTAAAACAAAAGGCTAAAACTGTCGGCTTTTAAGAAAAAGGCTCATCTGTGACGATTTTAGTAAAGAAATATAAAGTTGCTAAATTAACAATTTGTAACATTAAATCGAAAAAGCAAGTGATTTTAAAATGCGTAAACAACAAGTATTGTGGACCTGGAAATAGAAAAACACTGCGTTCATCAGAGTTGCCCAAAATGTAGAGAGCTTTTTATCGTTGGTTTATCCGAATGCGAGATAAAAACTGTCCTGTAAGTGATCTAATGTTGAAAGAAAAGGCAAAAACACTGCATGCAAAATTTAAAGAAAATGAAGCAAACTTCTTCGCTAGTGATGGATGGCTCCAAAGATTCAAGAAGAGGTACGGTATTCGTCTTCTTAAAATATCAGGCGAAAAACTGTCTTCGCAAGCTCAGCTAGTGGATCCGATTAAATAAAAACTTAAAGCTAAAATGACCGAATTGGAGTTGTGCAACGATCAGTTATATGATGCGGATGAGCCGGGGTTATTCTGGAGACTTTTGCCAGAGAAAACGTACGCGTCAAGTTTGGAGAAGAGAGCCCCAGGGGTAAAGTCCGAGAAGCAGCGTTTTTATGCTGTTCAAACGCCACTGGATCCCACAAGCTTAAGCTTTTGGTAATTGGAAAGGCGAAGAATCCACTCTGCTTTAAAAACTTTCAGTGTCCCACCTACTATAAGAGCTCGAAATCCGCCTGGATGACGTCGGCTATTTTCAGGCAATGGTTTCATGAGTCATTTGTTCCACAGGTGAATATTCCTTTTAAGTTTTGTCCGACTTTTAAGGTTACTGGTTGTTTTTTAAGGTTATATCGTTTTTAAAGGAGAAAGCCAATGCAACGAAGATATCGAGCAGGGCAATGCAGATGACGAGCATCAACAAGAGGACGAGTCAGATGATGACAGCGTATCAGAGCAACTGGAGAAAATTAAACCGACTGAAGCAGTTGAAATTTTCAACAAGGTGTTAATATGGGCTGGTCATGAAGACGTCGATCAAAATGATATGAGTGTGCTAAGACGGTTAAGGCAGAAAGCTGTGCTTCAAGTTTTAGAAAAACAGAAGATACAAAAAAAGATGACTGATTTTTTTAAATAAAACCATAGTACGACTTAATTTTCAATTAATATGTAACGAAAACAAGAATAAGATGTGAGTTTAAATGTGAAAAAATATATTTACTTAGCCTTTTTGGGCATTCCAAAACGTGAACACTTTTGTTAACGTGAACTGCCTTGGTTTGAATTAGTTCACGTTATCGAGCGTGCGTTGTAATTTATATTTACTGAATGGAAAAATCCAAGCATGCAATATGGAGGAAGAGAAGTTATGATGTACATTTACAAAATGCCGAAAGAGCTAGGAACTGCCTTGCAAAGGACCCGAAAAAAGCCAAAGAAAATTTCAGCGAATACTTTGGATCCTCGTTTGATTTACAAAAAGCACTTCCGTACCCTAAACTGTCTGTTTCGTTAGCCTAGTCAAGCGAAATATGTACGTTTGTGACTTGAGCTTCAATAATTCCCATAATGACAATGTCAAGATGTATGTATGGGATGAAACTACAGCATCCCGCGGTGCAAAAAGTGGCATTATGCATTTTAGCGCATATGGAGAATATTATATGTAACTACTAAAAAACTCGCAATAGCTTACAGTGATGCGTTTTCAAATCGTAACATCAAAGTAGCATAAGTATTATTAATTAAAATTGTTCAGTCAAATAATAATAATATTGAAAAGGTAGCCAACAAATGTTTGGTATCGGTTTATTCCTTTCTACTGAATTGCCGTGATTTGCCGGTAAAACAAATGTCGCAGTCGGATTTTATTTCGAGTCACTAGAAGAATCAAGAGCTCAAAGAGTAAAAAATACCGCGGGCGAATCTGCCCCTTGGCTGAAAATTCAATGGATGCGTTTCTTAAGAAACGAACCTTATAAAATGTTCCACAAAACTTCTTTAGATGATTCTAAATTCCACGTTTTGGACCTTTCACCTAAAAGAGGAATACCAACAATATTAAATTACTTCCATTACACATCACTCCTAATCCAGTAACGGAAGAAAAACATAAAGGTATTATGTGTAGTAAACATACACATCCCAACATGAACATTTGAAGAATCTCAAAAACTAGAAAAAATAATAAATCCATGTTTTTAAAAATAATTCATAAATGTTCATGAATTACATCGTTAAAGTTATTGTTTCAAATAAAACTCATCGTTCTTTGTTGCACTAAATCATTATAAGATATTCAATTAGTTTTGAACATGGTTTAAGTCAATTAGAGCTTTAAAACCAACATTTTCGTATGAAATTCACACAAAATTTCATATTGATAATAAATTTTCATTAATCAAGACAAAGAAAATTATAAGCTAAAATGTCGCATAATATAAGAATGTTTTTTAACTCTTTCAAACGCAATTCATTAGATATCTCGAAACAAGAAATATATGACTTACACCACTTTCATAATTATTGGCACATATATAATATATTGAAAATTTACTAGTTTATCCACACAGTAAAAATAACTTATGATTTTTTTTTTATTTCTTTGAGTTTTGTAATCATTTTAAAGTTACTTTTAAAACCATTTTACTCTAGGAATTATACATTTATACATACATAAATGAACATTGTTTGAATTTTATACATTTTTTGCAATGAGCTAGCGAGTGAATAATATTTTTTTCCTTTCTTACAGTTGTGTTGCCAAATACCCATCGCATGCACGTAGTTACTGTGCATATTTGAATACAAATTGTTTATTACGTCAAATATTTGAGAACATAAACTGAACATCCTTCATAAGGATTCGCAAAGTCCGATTAAATGACACTTTCATTAAAATTAAAATAATTCGTTATCTGCCTTCGTTCGGCATCGGATGGGAAAAATCGTGTTGCTCTATAAAAGTTGAGTTTATAATACAGTTGGTGTTGTAAAAACGCGAAGGCATATGTGAATAAATCAACAACAACACCTAAAACAACGATAACATAAGTCGGAGGTTGTTCTACGACTCCAGTTCAACTACTAATTTTCACCTTGATTTTATGGCGGCTGCAACAGTGGCCACTCATATTGTCAAAGTCAGCGTGCCGCCTCCAGCTGTTCTAGCAAGGGTGACGGAAGGGGCTAATACGCCTGAGTTTGAAGGGAAGACGGACAAGAGTTATAGCAGGCTAACGCAAGCCGCCACTGAAATTACAACAACAATTTTTAGTAGCAACTCTAACGTCAAACGCGTACTTGAAGATGACTGTCCCGAGTCATTAACTTCTGATTTGCCAATCTTCTCAGCAACGTCAACCTCGTTAATGTCAACACCGTCTCTTCCGGCGATCCGGAAAACACCAAAACATACCCGAACCCTTAGGCCAACTTTGCCTTCAGAGAAAATACTCCATTCGCCACCTGCGGATATGTATGAATCTTCTAACATTGACGGTGACGAGGAGGATGGTGAAGGGGTCAGTGTGATCAACAGACACGTGTCGATTCAACTCGTCGATAATAGCACCCAGACTGACATACTAAGCGAAGAAGGGCAGTTGATAGGAAACACCAAACTAGAAACGATTGCAGAAGGCCAGGGAGAACATCTTCTCCAGATGGAGTTGTTGACTTCGAACAACATCGAGCAAAGATATAAATTGATTGGAATTCCTGAGAAAGGCGAAAAGTATAAAATCGTTGCAACTGAAAGAGAATGCGGTGGTGAAAGCGAGAGGGGTGAAGATGAAAGCCATATGCTTTATAGAGAATTCAAAGTTTTAAATACTGAAAGTGCCCTCGAGCTTGAAAACTCGCCCGACATAGAAGCGTCATGCGAATTGCAGGCTCGCGAGCGTTTGATCGATTTAGAATCAAGTGGATGTACTTGTAATGCTGTGACACAATTTAACTATAGTGGTGAAGAGACAACAGCGAATTGTACCTATCAGGAGCGCATTATCGATTACGATAATTTCCGAATTATTGAACATGTCATAGATTGCTCACACGAGGGCTACTGCAAACACAGCAGTAAAATGCACTGCACTCGCCCTTGGGAAGATGCCGACACAGAAAACATTGACGAGCGTAAAGAACTAAATTTCGCGTGCCGAGAGTTGGTAGCCTTCATCGGCGAGAGTTATCAGATAATCGATAACGCTAACTCGATGATGAAGACACAAGAGCAATCGAATAACATGGCCACAGTGAGAACACCAATATTGGAGTCGACTTGTCCGTTGAAAGATCTTGAAGAAGAAGGGATATATTGTGCTCAAAACGACAGTGCCGGTCACCTAATTTGTGACTCGCAAGCTCCAATTCCGTTCAATCATTCTGTAGCCGAAGTTATAGATAATAACAATAATAAAGGCCGCACCAAAGTTGGATTAAGAAACAATTATCCATCTGGAGCTAGTAAGTCAATATCAACGACAATTTCAACAACCAGTTCGGTGTCAAATCCTATTGATCCTAACGCTAAAACCGATAAGCGAGGACAAAAACAAGAACAACTGATGGCGAAAGTGCAGCTTCCCACGCCATCTTTGGTTGTGAAGGCGCTGAAATCGAAACTAACGCCACTGGCCCCATCTTTCCATCCGGCTCGAAAAAAACATTCACCCACCTCTTCGACAACTGCCGCCACGTCCTCCGTGTTTGCCCACGAACAAACGGCCATTTATTTCCAACAGCAGCCACAGCCACCAAAGGAGCAGCAACAGCGCCTGCAACATACCACCACTACCACTATGTTGCACACGATGAGTCTACTGCAGCATCTGCAAATGCAACAGGAGCAGCAACAGAAACCCCAAGTGTCACCGATATTGCAGCAGAACTACTCCAAAAATTCCTTTCATCAACAGCAAAACGTCCAGTCATTGCCCCAAAACCTACAACAAGCGTATAATTTTGTAGCTTCATCTTCAGATCATCAGCAGCATTGCGCACATCATGGCAACTCTCTCGGTGTTTTGCCGCACATCCCCCTACATAGCTCATCAGGCCCAGCGGCCGTTGCCGCTCCTACATTAACTACTAATGCTTTGCCTATGCCGGTCAGCAATCCACCGCAAGGATCACACCTCTACCCGGTTCAGGTGATTTCGCTGGCTTCACCAGCCACAGCGACCGGCGAAAGTAATAGTAATATTGATGTCTCTCAGCAGCAACAGTCAAACACCGCTTCCTCAATAGTGGCCGCAGTGGGCAATGGAGTCACCACGTGGCCCCTTCTGGAAGCAGCGCCTCTCTTCATCGACACCAACGGAGAAATTCGCACTTTTTGCCCAGCGCATGGTCTTCCAACGCTAAATACAACAGTCGTAGGTGCGGCCAGTTCGAATGGTGTGTCGTTTAATCATTCACATGGCAATATAGCACAGCACCCTTCCGTACCCCGTTATCAACACAGTCTACACCATCAAACGCAACAGTTTTCGTCTACACCTTCCGCATCCTCGCCTTCGATCATGGCTGCCGCCATCCCAGCTGGATCGATCAATGCGGCAAATCGGCTTTTGTTACAACAACAGACACAAATGAAAAACCAAAACCAAAATCAAAACCATCACCAGCAACAAATTCAACATCCAAGTTTCCAGTCACACTATCAGCACCAACAACAGCAACAAAAACAACAACAACTGGAGTCTTCCACCGCACTTCAAATTTCTGGCAAAGGCAAACTTTATCGAGGTGAGTGAACGCTTTATTGTTTGGTTAGGCACTTTTATGTACATCCTATGTACAGCTCACTCTTCCCCATATACTCTCTCGCATAAGTTAGGAATCTGGAGCTTGAAATTGACCATCGTTCGTTAACTACTTATTCGTTCGTTAACTACTTATTCGTTCGTTTGCAACAACGCATTAATAATGATATGTTGCGGTGGTTGAATTGCATTGAGTCGCTCTACAGTCACCACAACCGCTAGCGGAATTCTTAACCAAGATCTTCCCCTTTTTATATACGTATATACCTATGTATGTAGATGCAGTGTGGCATCCGCTGGCTTCGGCGCGGCTTGCCAATTTGACTATCAAACCGAAAAGTTATCCAATTATAAATCATGGAAAGTAGATGTAGATGGACAAATGAGAACAAATCCTTTTATTATATTATTTAAATGAAAAAAAAAAATCGCAAATGCAATGCAACATAAAATCGAAAACTCCATAATTATATGTATATGTGTATGTTTTGGGAATTCAGTTCCATTAACCTACAATAAGTAGGGAGAAATACACTGCCCCTTCAACTAAATACAACCGACTTTCTATGTTGTTATTGTATAAGCTATTTGTTGTTGTATAAAAGAGAGTCTGTAATATTTCGTCTGTTTTTTGGCAACACTTTGGAAGTTGGTTGGGACAGCATAAATTACTTGGCTGCTGCAGTGAAAAGTATTACATAGAATGACGTTTATGTACCTACATATGTTTGCCCATGTGTGTTATACATAGTTTTACAAACTATGGAATCTTTGTCGGGCTGAAAATTCGGGAATACTTGTAGCTAATAAATATTTCTTTGTTGGAGTCGAATGCTCGTTTTCATATGATACTTTTGATGCTAATTTTGTGGCGAAATGACAATGCTACCACTTTTAAAGCAAAATGAAGTCATACACTTCGTATTAAAACTATATATCCTTATACATCAAGGTATGGAAGTGAGTTCGAAGCACGTAAAAATATGTCCTCTAAACAGATCCATGCCCTGATACTATAATATAATTTATTACATTATAACTCATTTCTTCGGAGAAAACCTATTGGGGCTTTAATCACTTTAATGCTGACAAATGATATGAAAATTATCACAAAGGCAACTGGTGGAGGTTTATACATGAATTATTCGCATGGACTTCATATATACTCATTAAAATATCAGAGATAAATCAACAACTTTTATTCATCAATCAATTAATTTATCGAAATATAATTGGCATATCTTTCCTGCAGGTTTTATCAATTCTTAATTGATTGGAACTTTTCCGCATATTTCTCATTAATTATGTCTTTAGTTAAGAGCAAGAACAATCTAAGTCGATTCTACAAAAAAAAACTATACATTTTCTATTTCATTTTACTCCCTTTCTCTTCTTTCTGCAAACTTTTTGACTCTCTTCGTAACGTTATTCCGTACTAACGAATATTTCTCATTACAGAGTGAGATTCAGTTATCATCTTCCGTTCATTGATTTTATATGATGATTTATCAATTAATTTTATCTTACCCTCTACTGGCCATTGCGTGTTGTTCAAGGTGCAATCTTGTATTCTGTAATTCTTGGTCAATGTCCACGCTTATGCTAAAGACATCCAGCCGTGTTGATCATGTTAAAGATTTACAAATGCTTTAAAATTGACACTCATCTGTCCTCAATTTCACAATGATTGTGTTTGGTGGCCACCGTAGCCGAATGGCTTCGTGCGTTACTACCATTCGGAAGAACGCAGGTTCGAATCTCCATGCATTTGCCGTTCGGAGTCGGCTTAAAACTCAAACACCAAAAAAAGGTGTAAGCGCCAATTATATATATAATAATACATATGTCTATGTATGTATGTATATATTCATATGATTTTCTAAATGAGAATTGAAACTGAAACTGTAGATTATTACGTAGTTTACTGCTGATATAAGCGATTTGAGTTGAATGCGCTTAACTAAAAATACACAACCTGATTAATAGTGTTACACAATAAAATAATAGACTTTTGTCAGTGGACCCCTAGGACTTGGGAAATCTCTGCCAAACGTCCAACTAAAAACACAAACAAAGCAACATAAACATATTTGTATCAAAATATGAAATGAAACCTGGTATATCAGAATAAATTAAATATATTTACCTAGATTCGTTGAATTACCCATTTCGTTTTTCCTTCAAAATTTTCACTACAACCTGGCAGTGATTATTATTCCATCGATCCACATTTCCAAACATTCATTGGAGAGCTACTGTCGTAAGGCACAAACGTCAGTATAAGTTTTTTATTTGAAGCGTAAACAACAATATTTTTACCACACTTGAAAATGTCGAATTTCGTGCCAAATAATGTGTTTTTGCGGGGAATTCTTCTTCATTATTTTAATATGAAGAAAAAAGCAGCCGAAAGTCATCGTATTTTGGTGGAAGTTTATGGTGAGCATGCTCTATCTGAGCGAACGTGCCAGAAGTGGTTTGCACGCTTTAAAAGTGGTGATTTTGGCTTGGAAGACGAAGAACGCGAGGGTGCGCCGCCAAAGTTCATGGATACCGAATTGGAGGAATTGCTCGATCAAGATCCGGCTCAAACGCAAGAAGAGGTTGCAAAAACTTTGGGAGTTGATCAATCAACCATTTCCAAACGTTTAAAAGCCATGGGAATGATCCGAAAGGTAGGCCATTGGGTGCCGTATGAATTGAAGCCAAGAGACGTTGAACGCCGTTTTATGGCATGCGAACAACTGCTTCAACGGCACAAAAGAAAGGGTTTTTTGCATCGAATTGTGACTGGCGATGAAAAGTGGGTCCATTACGACAATCCAAAACGTCGGGCAACGTATGGATACCCTGGCCATGCTTCAACATCGACGTCGGCGCAGAATATTCATGGCCTGAAGGTTATGCTGTGTATCTGGTGGGACCAGCTGGGTGTTGTGTATTATGAGCTACTGAAACCGAATGAAACGATTACGGGGGATGTCTACCGACGACAATTGATGCGTTTGAGCCGAGCACTGCGAGAAAAACGGCCGCAATACGCCGATAGACACGACAAAGTTATTTTGCAACATGACAATGCTCGGCCACATGTTGCACAAGTGGTCCAAACATACTTAGAAACGCTCAAATGGGATGTCCTACCCCACCCGCCGTATAGTCCAGACCTTGCGCCATCCGATTACTATCTCTTCCGATCGATGCAACATGGCCTGGCTGACCAGCACTTCCGTAATTACGATGAAGTCAAAAAATGGATCGATTCGTGGATTGCGGCAAAACCGACCGAATTTTTCACAAAGGGAATCCGTGAATTGCCAGAAAGATGGGAAAAAGTAGTAGTAAGCGATGGACAATATTTTGAATATTAAATTTGTAACCATTTTACGTCAATAAAGTTTCAAATTTCGAAAAAAAAAACCGCACGAACTTATTCATAGTCCTATTATGTATGCAAAAAATATGAAAATTATAGGCATCTCGGTTGCAAACAAATGCAGGTTATGTACGAGTGCATACTTGGAAATTGCTTTGCATTTTGTTACTTCAGAAGCCCTCTTATTTGAGCACGCCTGACTATACCTACACAAATGTGCAAGCGCATAAGTGTGCAAGATTGACGTGATTATTCAGACGCATCAATCTCTAATGGAAGATGCAGGTCTAAAAAGACTGTGAAACCATTAAAATTACCAAGCCGGAGTTGGTGCAGCTGCTGAAAAAGTTTATTTTATGGTAATCGACTGCACACAAACCACATCTACTTTGAAGCTTCGGAGAGGATGCAATCGAAGCATATGTTCTCAAGCGCCTCTAGGTACACCACATTAAGCCATGGACATTTCAGCAACATTTTCTTACAAATGCTACGAGAGAAAGGAACAAATTGATAGAATGAGATGTTCATTGGGGACTTTGGCCGTTATTTCCAGACAGCAAACGAGGATGTACACATAGTCACTCAAAAAAAAAAAATGAAAAATTGTAATGCAGATATAAACCGATTGCCTCTAAATAACCAATAACAAAGCCGATCGATTTCTAAAACGGTAGCTACAACGCACAGTGGGAACTTTTCATGTAGACTGCGGCCATAAATCAATTTTTTTCACATCGTTCGATTTGCATGAAATTTTCAAAATTTATTAACAACTAATTAAGAATTGTTGTTTTAAAATTTTAGACTATAATCTTTATTATTTTTCTGTACACAGTATGTCAAAGTTAAGGTATGACAACATACTTGAAATATGGGAGTTCAAAGTGCTATATTTGAATGCTTGTTATTTACATATGAAACATCACACAACATTTCTAAAAATGCAATTCGTAAGAACCATTTTTCTTTATTAAAAATGACAAAAACAAAATAAATTCCTAAAAAATGGAAAAAAGTTGCATGTAACATTTATCATTTTCAAAGGACTAGAAAATATATTGCACCGCTGAGCACCGAATTAAGACTTATATCAAATTAAAGCTTGAAAATTCAGCTAAAAGTTAAAGAAAACAAGACATAGCACAGCTTAGCACAGCGATTTATACACAACAAAAACCACAAACAACCATGCGCGAAATTCACACTGCGCGCTATGCATATGTTTACGTGCAATAGTCGGAGCGAGTCTTGTCGCCAAAGCGAGTGGTGGGAGAGTACACAGAAGTGAGTTCTTAATGAGTTGGCGGTGAATCGTCAATTGTCCGTTATGGATTAAAATATAAATATGCTTGCATTATTATCTTTGTGACAGTGACAGTTAATACAAGTTTAATATAAAGTGTTTAGAAATTTATTAAAGTTATGGATAAATCTAATATTCATTATAATGCGATTGTTGAACTATTGTTCGATAGGGATAAAGATATTGACGTTGTTGTTGATGTCATATCAGCAAATTATAATTTGTCTGAGACAAATATAATTAACTTTCGCAAATTTTTAATAAAATATTTCTATCCAAAATTTAAATTAAAGTGGAACAAAAGTGCGCGCATTAAATCCAGGTTTTTAATTGATAATAAACAATGGCTTTCACGGCTTTATACGATAAATAAAAACGTTTTGAATATTGAGCAGCCAAGTACTTCGCTTTCAGCCAAACGTGGAAGACCTTGTATTTCATTTGAAGAAAGTCATGAGAGAACTAAGAGGACTAAAATAAAACAAATTTGTGAAAATTATTCTGAAGAGCTGATAGTGTCTGCAGCTAAAAGATTTAATAAAGAAGAAAATTTTAAATCGTTTACACCTGAAAAAGCACTTAGCCTCATAATCGATGCTGCATTATCAAAGCACCAGTATGAAATTTTAAGAAGCTCAGCCAAAGAAATCGGTTGTGATATTTTTCCAAATTATAAACAAATTTTGGCAGTTAAAAAGCAATGTTATCCTGCTAATATTACGGTTGAGGAAAATTGTAGTAGTGTTGGATTACAACAATTACTTGATCACACAGTTTCAAGAATTTTTAAATCTAAATCGCAATGTGAGGTTGAAGAGTTTCCACATCAGTTGCGTTTATTAAGCAAATGGGGCTGTGATGGGTCATCTGGGCACAGCAGTTAAAGAAATTGGAATACCATGATGATGTAAAAAATTTATTAAAAGATTGAAAAAAAAAAAAAAAATTTTTATTGCAGTACTATGAAAAGTAGGCGTAAAAATAGTAGGAATAATTTGAAATTCACACCAAATATTGAAAACTTTTTAAAACGTAAATGTACCAAAATTTTAAAGTTTGACCTAAAATTTTATGCCAGTTAGAGCATTTTTTAAGTTAGTATTGTATGGGAGGTGGTCGTAAGAGGGGGCAGATTTTTACAAAATTATTACCCAATATTAGGAATTACACAAAATACAAGTATACAAAATTTTGTTATTTTTTTTTTAATTTTGTGGAAGTTATGGCTACTTTATTGTTAAGGTTGTGTGGGAGGTAGGCGTAAAAGTGGGCGGATTTTTTTGATTTTTTAACTAGAAGTTTAAAATGTCTTAAAAGTGATTTCTGCATATTTTCAAACTTCTAGAATGACTCTTTGTATTTTTGGCCGCTGTGGCACCACTGTGCAACGCATCCTGGAGTCAAAATTTCAAAATGGTACAGGCCAAATCCAAATGACTGTTGTTCATTTAAACTATGTATTTTTCAAAAATAAATTTACTTATATAAGTACTTCGTAGATCACCAATAGGATATTTCTCTCAAAACGCATATCAAAAGGCAATCCCCCCATGGTGGATTGATTCCACGTTGTAGGAGTATTCTCATATAACTCGTACCTTGGTCCCATAGGTGTCAAGTTTTTGTTGTAGGGAAATAAATTTCCTTTTTAACTTAGGTCTTGTTTTGCTTCCACTTGTCATGGCTGAGAAATCAATATCTTATTTAAAAGATAAAAACGTATGAAAAATAAGATTTCTTTACCTTTCAGGACATATGTGTATGTATAATCAAAATCTTCAACACACTAACACTTTAAAAACTATGAACACGTAAATTTAATTATGAACCCTACAAATAACACAGGCCGACAAAATTTAACCAACATTCAGACCCAGAAACCAGACTATATATTTCCGAAGGTCTATGATGCGCTGAATCCAAATCTGGCCTCTGAATTGCTCTATCAGCTCTGGTTTTCGAGATATCCTAACCTAAAAGTGCAAAAAACCCCATTTTTGCCCATATTTGAGGTTATGTAGCCTTGCAGATGTTTTCTTTCACCAAAATTAAAGGGTGGCATCTTTAAATACAATCCTTCTTTTTTCAAATGGCGTTTTGTTTGCTCAAATACCATTTTTTTTCGCAGAGATATCGCATTTTGAAATTTTCATGTTTCGAAATTTTCCTACACCTGAAAATCGATTAAGATAACATAGACATGATATATTCGATTACTAATTTTCTTGAATTGAGTCTTATTTTTCTTAAAATTTTGTCTCACACCAT
Organism: Anastrepha ludens; assembly: GCF_028408465.1. Lineage (NCBI taxonomy): Eukaryota > Metazoa > Arthropoda > Insecta > Diptera > Tephritidae > Anastrepha > Anastrepha ludens. Next base: position 127,651,898 of record NC_071501.1, read on the forward strand.
AAGTGTGCTGACTCACCACATCCCTACACTATCTAACCTTTGGGTACCGAGTCACACACAGCCCTAACCCCTAGAAACCACCCCTATCATACCGCGAGCAGGCTAACCCACATAACCGCAAGCAGGCTTTCCCACAAACTCCAAATTTACATACTATTAATCCATATATTTCAGGCCCTCAAACCCAATAAAATTAGTAAGCGACTATATCATGTCTATGTTATCTTAATCGATTTTCAGGTGTAGGAAAATTTCGAAACATGAAAATTTCAAAATGCGATATCTCTGCGAAAAAAAATGATATTTGAGCAAACAAAACGCCATTTGAAAAAAGAAGGATTGTATTTAAAGATGCCATCCTTTAATTTTGGTGAAAGAAAACATCTGCAAGGCTACATAACCTCAAATATGGGCAAAAATGGTGTTTTTTGCACTTTTAGGTTAGGATATCTCGAAAACCAGAGCTGATAGAGCAATTCAGAGGCCAGATTTGGATTCAGCGCATCATAGACCTTCGGAAATATATAGTGTGGTTTCTGGGTCTGAATGTTGGTTAAATTTTGTCGGCCTAGTTCCATTAAACACGAAAGATACGATTATCGTAAAAACTCAAACTAATAAATTAATTTTAGTTATCAATCCGAATTTTGCATGGACAGAGAAGCAGATATTAGTTTAAATTATTTCGGATACTTTTCCTTGTAGACTAGTGTAATTTTTTCTGTCTTAAAGAAATGTTTAATATTTTTTTAGTAGAAATTTTTAGGTTAAGGGAAATATGTAAAGAAGATATAACATATGATATCTCTCATTTGTCGATACAGTTATTTTTATATTCAACGTTTTCTACTGTTTTCATGAAACATGATTTGTCTAGCAGAATAAATTTCTTGTGTAACTTACTGCGGTCGTCACTCAATAGCAAACCTCAAAGTGTATTTCTGCCATGAAAAAGCCTCTCATAAAAATCGTCTGCCATTCGGAGGCGGCATAAAGCTGTAGGTCCCTCGATTCGTGGAGAACATCAAGATGTACACAAAAAATACGAAAATGAGCTCGGCTAAACATAGGATGTACCCTCCAATTATACACGTAAAAAAGGGTAACTTTGATAGTAAGTAGCTCAAGTCGACTTGAAATAGAAATTTTACTTTTTACCGCTAAGATTGTTATTGGAACAAGGGAGCACAACAGTTTCGTTTCGACTTAAGCTAACATGTCATACGACCACAGGTACTTATGTGTATATACATACACTGAAGAGCAAAACTGTAACAAAATGTAATACTTTCTATTTCAACACATTTTTTTTTAGACATGTTTTAACAAATCAAATATTTTGTTTGCATAACTTTATTGGCATGTATGGACTCTCTCTCTCAAACCGGTTTGGTGTCAATGCAACAACAACAACACTAGTAGCAAGCAATAATGCAAATAAAGACAAATGTTACAGTTTTGCACTCACTCTTAATTTTCAAATTTTCCGTTATTTTTCTCGTAATTATATATTTGGTGGATTTTTAATTATTATAAACGTGACCGTGAATAAGACAAAATGTTAAATCGAAATTGCCATTCATGAAATCGGAGCCCAAACAATCGAAAATGTGCTTAAAAATTGGGTTGATCGAATAGCCTACTGTAAAGCCAGTCGTTGCAGTCATTTGAAAGATATTATTTTTCATTCATAAAGGACAATGTTCAATCTTCAAAATAAAAAAAAGTTTGAAAAAATATTGATTAGTTTTTTTTTATAGCCGATTCAAAAAGCAAATTTTACATTGCCCAACCTGTACATTGCGTGTGTATGATTCCAGAAGATATTGGACATCAGACTTTTACGCCCTTAGTGGCAACAAAATTTGAACATTTCAAACGAGACACAATGTTGCATCAACCTTGACCCGTTTTTGTCTTGTCTACCTTTTCGTTGGCGTGTGCCTCCGATTGTGTGTGGTGGGTGGAGTATTGGCGCCAGTTGTGTTCTAGATTCGCTGTATATTTTCCGACACAAGTGTGCATGTGTGTACACACATGCACCTATATAATACGAATACATAGTATTTATAAAAGTACGCGGCTATAGATCGGCATCGATTCGTACATTACCTCAAAACTATCATCAACGAATTATTACGAATATGTTTTAATAGAAACTTTTTCTTTGTTACTTTCCGAATAAGTGCTGGCTGCAATGACGATTGATGATCATACACTAAATTTTATTCAGCGTAGTGATTTACCGCGCTGAGTATTTGATTCAAAGAAATCTAAGTTAGGATAAGACGTTCACGCTCGGAAAACAACCTTAACTTATTAATGGGAAATATTAGAACATTATTCCTCGGCGATAGCTAAAAAGGCATACCACTTTTTTAAATAATATGCAATATAGTTTTCATACCAAATGTAGAAAAAAACGCGTAAAAAAACTTTAGCAAGCAGCCAGTTTTAATAGTCAGTCCTAGTTCAAATTAAATTGATGATTTTTATTAATTGGCATACCCTTTAACTAACATTTAAGAAAAGTGCGCGAATAGCAAACCGAAAAGTATTTTTTTTTAATAGTTTTTAAAATCGAATATATCGAAAACGGTTAGGTTTTGACATTATGCCATATAAACAGTCCAATTGGAAATTACCTAAATAATAATACCTTTAAGTATCTAGGACGACATTTCCACTAACCCTGTGTAGTTCACAATTGAAATGTTTAAGCCACTTCGACTATGTTTAAACCGACAAATTAGTGGGACAATTAAGCTTTGAATTCCATTGGTATTCACGCACATGCAATTTAGCTTAAACAATTAATATTTCACCGCTTAAGGTGTTTTATTTTGCTTGTGAGAAATTCGCTGTGAGGAAAATGGGGGAAAACATAACATTAAAACGATTTTTAATAATTTATAATAGATATTTTGAGATTTCCCAGTCAGTAAATTCGAGTTTTGAGTGCAATCTGGCTAGATATACTTAGTAATTCGTTAAAGTTTAAGGAGGCAGCAGTTATTTCTCCTTGCAACATTAGAACAAAATGCAACTCTATGGTGAATTGCACTGCGTTCTTCCACAGCCCACGGAGCGCCTCCACTCGCTTTTATCACATATTGAGAACATTGACTTCACCCCCGTCACTCTGTCCCAATCTCTTTCTTTTCTTAAAAAAAAGAAGATTCTTAAAACATACTATTTTCACTGAAAAATCTTTGCTTTGTGTTGTGATTTTAGTTTTCATGATGTTCTAGTTTCTCATTCGACAGACATTGAATAACACAAACTTCACAGGGTTGCTTAGGGTATCTGATCAAGCTAGTAAACAGAACCGTTTATTACAACAACAAAAGAAACTGGACGGAAACAAAACGATTTATTGCAAAGACTGCTGATGACTTAATCAATTGTTTGTTTCTTTATCAATTCTTATTTCTACTTTATTCTTTGGTTACATTAACCTAACCTAGCATTTCATTTTGGTATACAATTTGATACTCTTTTTTGTTCTCTCACTTTCTCTACGTTTACGTCACGGCGATGTTACGTTCATTTTTCCGCTCCAATATGGGCAAACTTATGTGCTATCATTGTTGACCATCCTGCTGAGATTCAGCCCAAAAAATCTTAGTTACCATTTCTCAATGGTCAAAAACACCTATCTAGTCCATTTTCTATAAGAGTGGCCATGGATACTACCACTCCACTACCTACACCAAACTTTCACTATCTTGAAACACTTTGTTGGTTTGGTGTTCCTCGATGTCTTTGAAAATATTCTCAAATATTTCAAATATTCTTGAAAACGTTGTCAGTGTCAAACATAAAATATAATTCAAAAATATTTTCCGCAATCGTAATATCCTCTTCAATCATTAGTTCATATTGCACCCCAGTATATGGAAGAAATTTCCGCCCCTTGAGCTGGCTTCAATGTTCGATCTAAATATTTGTACAATACATATGGAAGTTATTAATTGGCCACCAATATTGATACGAAAATTTTTATTTTTAAATTTCGCTTAAATACTCGTACCCACAAAAGTCAAATTGTTCACTGACCTATCGAATTCCTTTCATTTTAGGTAAGTCAATACACACCATATCGAGATTTATTGATGTATATTTTCCACTTCCGTCTGGTTATCGGGTAAGTGCTATTTAGAAATGGACAATTGTGCCAGTTGCTCTTTACCATTACAAAAGGGTAATTCTGCGGTATCTTTGATAGATACATATACTTATATAATATATAGTTTAAGTTAGTTAAAGTTACAATTTTCCTACTTCATGTATTTCCTTTTGTGGGCACTGCCGTCTCAACATTTCATTTTCAAAGTGTGACGATGAGTTATGAGGGCACGGGATTATATGCTCCCAAAATCAAGATTCAAGTATGTGCATGAAAAATGCACTGAAAATTGAGAAATATGCATGAAAAATAAAACAAAGTATGTTAGAAACAACAGCTTCAATGCAGTGATTTTTTTTAATTTTGTAGATAAAGTTTTGTACCAAAAGAGTTTAATTTATTTTTCTTAGTAGACAGGTACATTTCCAAATACATATGTCACAATTCTATATTAATATGTCTATCATATACCTACATACATATATGTATAAATTTCATATAGTATTCATATATTGGGTAGTCGAAAAAGTCTTTTCGTATTTTGTCAATAGATGTCGTTGGAGTCATCTACTCGTATCTCCAGTGCTACCAATCACATTGTGTCATATCATATGGTGTTAGAAAGGTGACATTTTAAGCTTCATTTAACCAAAAAAAATTAAATTCGGAGAATTTAAAAAATATTATTGCTGTTCAAAAATGAGTGAAAGTAATGAAGAAATTCGCTATATTTTAAAATTTTTGTATAAAAAAGGGGAGAATGCCACGCAAGCCACCAATGAAATTTGTGAAGTTTATGGAGACGATGCTGTATCAGTTCGTGTAGCACAATAATGGTTCGCTAGCTTCCGTTCTGGAAATTTCCATGTGAAAGATGCACCTCGCTCCGGTCGACCTATCGTTGAAAAAGTCGATGAAATTATGGAAAAGATTGACCAGGGCCGCCACATAAGCTGCCATGACTAAGGCACTAAACATTCATCATCAAACGGTTTTGAACCATTTAAAAAAGGCTGGTTACAAAAAGAAGCTCGATGTTTGGGTACCACATGAATTGTCTATGAAAAATTTAATGGACCGAATTAAAATCTGCGATTCTTTGCTGAAACGAAAGGAGACGAAAAGTGGATCAAATACGACAAGAATGTGCGAAAAAGATCATGGTGCAAGGGTGGTGAAGCTCAACAAATGGTCGCAAAGCCAGGATTGACGCCTCGAAAGGTTATGCTGTGTGTTTGGTGGGATTGGAAAGGAATCATCCACTATAAGCTGCTTCAGCCTGCTCGAACAATTGATTCTACACTTTACTGTCAACAACTGATGAGATTGAAGTAAGCAATCGAAAAAAAAATGGCCAGAACTGAACAGCAGAAAGGGCGTCTTCTTCCATCCGGACAACGCTAGGCCACACACATCTTTGATGACTCGGCAAAAACTGGGAGAGCTTGGCCGGGAAGTTTTGATGCATCCACTATATAACCCTGACCTTGCACCATCGGACTACCATTTGTTTCGGTCAATGCAGAACTCCCTTAATGGAGTGAAGCTGGCTTCAAGAGAAGCCTGTGAACATTACTGACAAACCACAAAAGTTTTACACTGATGGAATAATGTCTCTAGAAGAAAAATGGCAAAAGGTGGTCGACCAAAATGGTACATATTTGGTTTAATAAAGTTCATTATAAATATAAAAAAAAAATTAGTTGAAGTTTGATTAGAAATACGAAAAGACTTTTTCGACTACCCAATATTTAATTCAATTTAATCTTTAGGTAACGACTTACGAGCGTTTAAATTATAAACAATAAAACTTTCACGGTTTGCTCTTAAAAACGAACAAAAAACCACGTAAAATTCAGAAAAATGCATGCAATTTTTATTTAAATCGATAGTACAGGCCATATAATTTAATGTTTGAAGATTATTTCATGCAAATGTTGACCGCGACTGCGCTTCAAAGGGTCCATCCAATTAGTCCAATTTTGGCATATTCTTTCCAATGTTTCGGCCGGTATCTCACATATAAATGATTTAATGTTCTCTTCCAATGCGTTAATTGAAGCAGACGTGTCTGAATAGACATGATCCTTAACATAGCCCCACAAAAAATAATCTAAACGCGTTATATCGCACGATCTGGGTGACCAATTGACAGGTCCCGAACGTGAAATAAAATGTTCACCGAACTCGTCTCTCAACAAGACCATTGTTACGCGTGCTGTGTGGCATGTGGCACCGTCTTGCTGAAACCACATGTCGTGCAAGTCAAGCTCTTGCATTTTGGGCAAAAAAAAGTTGAACATCATTTCACGGTAGCGCTCACCATTCACAGTTACGTTACGATTCGCAGCATCTTTGAAGAAGTACGTTCCAATGATACCTCCAGCCCATAAATCGCACCAAACTGTGACCTTTTCTGGATACATTGGTAGCTCTTGCAGTTCTTCTGCTGCCGTACCCATTGATCAAAAAATGAGCTTCGTCGCTGAACACAATTTTTCGATAAAAAAGTGGATCTTCGGCCCACTTTCCAAGAGCCCATTCACCAAAAATCCTTTCGCAAAATTTTCCACGTTGTTGAGTAACAGAGGCCCAATTGCTGCGAACGGCGACGAATCGATAATTGATGGTCATCATTAACACTGGCCGATACAGCTGCGATATTTTCTTCAGTTCGCACTCTACGTAAGCGTGTTGGTGGTTTGATGTCCAATAATGTAAATTTGGTTCTAAATTTAGTCAAAATAGCTCGAATAGCCGCTTCAGTGGGTCGATTAAACTGACCATAAAATGGAAGAAGCGCGCGATAAACTTTCTTAACAGAACACGCATTTTTATAATAAAATTCAATGATTTGCAAGCGTTGTTCGTTTGTAAGACGATTCATGGTTAAATTATAGACCAAACTGAAGATGTTTGACAGTGAAACAAAACACGAAATGTACGTCAGCTGTTTAAACCAACTGTTTAAAAAGATAATAGCTAAAAAATCACCCGTTATAAACACATTGACGACGACAGACACAGGACGACTCGCAGCATCTGTCAAATATTAAAATACCCTCGGTGATAAACAAAAAAAAAAATAAAATAATGTTTAACTCGAACTCAACTTGCTTATAACAGTGCTTCCAAGTATATGTATGTACATATGTATATGTGGATATTGCATGCATTTTTTATTTTTAATTTGTAATTTGTTTTCTATATATAATTTTTCTTGCTCAAGCCTCGCTTCGTAACAGCTCTTTTCTTTGCCAAATGCCAACAAAATATACTAATTCGGTGCAGCAAGTTGTTGACATTCGTGAGTCGTTGAGCGCTGCCGAATGGAGTATATTCATCTAGACTTTATTACAGAGTTTGTGTTGTTGCTTTATATAAAGCATGGAATTCGCGAACCTTTCGAGTTTTCTTTTTCCACGAGATAACAAGAGAACTCAACTTATGCACAAATTCCAACCCAGTACTTGAATGCGAAATGGGACTAATACATACATACATACTATGTATATACATATATTATATGAGATTAAGTTTTTGGAATGTTTAACTCACCAATAATTTATAATTAATTTCGAAGTGTTATTTTAAATGTATATTTGACATTTGTCATTCATGATTGAAGCCTCACAATCGAATTCTCTTAATTATATGTATGTATGTACTTTGGAGAGAGAGAAAACCCGTTTTTAGTAGATGCTTCTCTTATACAGTCACTACAGGCATTATGATGAGTTTTAACGTTAACAGGAAGGTTTTATCGAAATTCACTAGAGAACAACGAACTTTTCAACATGTCTGATGAGCGACACACTCCAGTCAAAAGAGTAAATTGATCGTGGTAACTGGAAAATGGAAGTTTAATGAATCTGTTTCATTGGAATTTCTGGTATGCAGCTTTCAGAGTGATCAATGGAGTGTATCATTATAATTGAGCACTTGAATCAGTGCTGTGACTATGGAACGTACAAACAAATAGCTCGGCGATTAATCGAAACAGCAATGAACTCAGATGTACGAAAAACTTAATACATTAATAAACGAAACAATTATTGCAATCGTATTGAAGATATAAAAGTGGATATGCATTTCTGTGCATTTTTTTATTTATTTATATTTATGTGTGAAGGGCGACGGTTCCATACGAGAAATTTATTTCATTAATTTAGGTTTATACTGTATACTTTATATTACACTACAAACCAATGTTCTCACTTATTAGAGGTTTCTTCAAACTCCAAATACAAGTTATCTTACCTTGATTGGAAGTTTTGAGAACATATTCAGAGCATTTTGCCATATTACCATTTCACTCTTTATTAGCTTCCGTTGTAAAATAAAATAAAAATAATGTAATCGTGAACTCTGCATTTATTCTTCCAAATATTTATTTATTTTATTTATTTATAGAAAATGTAATTATAAGTGATTAAGGCAACTAGCAGCAGAGGCTATCGGCCTGTATTTTAATTATTTCTAATTATATCAAATTTTCCAATGACCACATATGTATGTAGCTTCACAAAACAATTTCGCTTTCACCATTGAACTTTGAATTTATATAGAACGTGGCATATTTGCTGGCATATTTTGGATGTTAGACTGCCAGTATTATTAGTCAAAAGAATAATTTCGCTATTAAAATAATTGAGATAGAGCAAAAGGACAAGGAAAGTTAGCCCACAAGTAAGGAGCTCTTTTTATCGCATACATATCGCAAAATATAACGTTTTTTTGTCTATATGTACATATGCGTAATTTTTCATTTTAACTATTCTACTCTTTTACATTAAATTTTTGCAGTTAGCGTAAAAAAACGTTCACATATAAGTAGATGATCTACTTTTTCGCGCTTAACTCAAAATCCGTAATTAAAAAGCGCGATTTCCTATACAAAAATTCTCTCCAAAAATCTGAGATTATAAAATAATCCTAGATAATAACGGATAATAACATACAACCCTGTGTTTTCTGTGTTATCGATAACTATTATTACGAATGTAAGGAGAAACATCAAAATGAAAACTAAATGCAGCAAAGAAAATAGGTCTGTAAACATAATTCTAATAAAATGTTTGTTAAATATTATTAATTATGGATTCATTTTATAGAAAAAAGCGTGTGTCCATAAACGTTTTTTCCTCTTATTACTTATTATAAAATGTAATATCGAACTTCGAATGCGTATTGCTGTCATAATTTTTTAAAACCTCAGTAAACGTCTCCTACGGATTTCCTCCAACCAATTAAATTAGCTATTGCTTCTCCTTATCTTTTCTTCATATCGTTAATCATAAACAAACCAAAAACACCGAAATATTCCACCAAAATAATTTCTATGAAGAAAAACCTTACAAAAGTATTGTCAGCTGATTGTCAATTTTGGAGGTAATCTGCCATATGTGAATGGGTAGAATAATTTGGTGGATTTATAGGTGATTAATACATATGTGAACGTATTATAATTATAATAAATACAATTCCTAGAGCTTGAGTCTGTTTATCGATTCACTCTGCCGCGTGTTTCATCAAAGAGCTCCAACCGGAAGTGAAAGTATTGAAAAGTCAGACAATTTTAATGTTCTCGATATACATCTACCCGTTTACCGTTTATACATTAAATAAATGTTTATCCTTTTTATCGTATCAATATTTCACATGTTTCATGACAAAATCATTTTTATAAAAGTGTTGACTAATCAGCAGATTAATGACGTGATGAGTAAAATGTTAAAATATCCAAATAGCATAAGAATACATTCTTCAAACATTTTTCTTACTATTTTACTGATCAATGCCTGCTTACGAGTAGCTTTAAATAGTTCTTGCTTGCTGGCAATAACATTTCTCATTGAGATGTCTCACTTGAGGCTATGTTTTGTTTTACATTGGAAGTGAGCTCTTAAGCCGAACAGATCTGTCACGCCCCGAAGTTATTCTCACAATTAGGGTTTTCACCTTAGCGGATGACCGAGCCTGGCAATCGATCATCTTTGATGGGGGAGTCGGCAGCAGAACTCTGCCCGCTCATTTCACATGTACTCACCCACTCACCCAATCAGTCGTTGTGCAGACGAGCACGAAGCAATTTTCGTGAGAGCTGTGTGGATTTTTTTCGCCGCTCACCAACACAGTCTCAGTTCTTTCGCAAAAAAATCGCTGGCATAACCCATCTGATGTCAGCTCACCACCTGATTCTCGAAACTTCGCTGAGAGCCGGTTAACGGTCTGATCTTGGCCACACCTCTGAATACCTTTCATCGTGCCAAAACACGACATTATCAACAAATCATTCGGCAAAAAATGCCAATATTATTATCCCTCAGCAAAAGTAAAGTTTCAGTATATAAAACAAAGTTAATTAATTTAAGCATTTCAAGTGTATTTGCGACATAACTAGTATAACTAGTTCCTCGCAGAGACCAGCAAGCGACTCTAATACTCGTAGCGCCAACATATTATATTTAGCTACAGTGGAAACTACAAATCAACAAGTAAAAGGCAACAAACAATCACTATTCGGGTGCAATATATGTACGTATACATAAGTCTGTAGTATACAAGCAAAGTATGCACATATTATGTATTTGTAAAATTATTTAAAAATTTTTATGTATGTATGTATGTACTTACTTGTGTAAATATATGCAATACAATATACTAAAACACAATCTTTTGGATTGGTACTCGTCTACGTAGTCACCGTGTTGTTGTTATTGTATAAGTGTACTTCAGTTGGCGATTTCTCGTTATTGGTTAACTCTGAGGAACGCGGGTGACGTGCTCTCTAGATGGTTTCGGTGAAGGGTCCGATATTCCACTACCAGTTTGACAACATAGAAATCAATGCAAAAATTCTGGAGAGAAACAGAGATACACGTACATGTATATGCATATGTATGTATGTGTGTATGGTACATTTGTGCACACGAACATTCATACACGATTGTCCAATAGCACCAACAACACGTACTACGCAAGCAAGTTTGAGACAGTATAAATGAAAGATACCGTTGAAAATAGACTGTGGTAAAGTGGGAACTGATGATCGAGTAAATCGAGAACAGGAGGTGTATTCATTTTTAGACTCTGCAATACAACTATGCATAGGTATTGGGACGGTAACAGAATTAACGAGAAAAATCAATCATGAATGTCATAAGCGACATATTTTGATATTACCGCTAACGTAAGAGATTTTCCCTATGAATATTCGTCGAAGAGACTTTTTAAAATAATTTCAACTAGTATGTAACCCCCGAAAATCGGGTGGGGAAAAGAAGAGATGAGCTCATTACCAACTGTCAATAAATCATTGTATGATTTAGGACCCTTTATGGAAACTAACAGTAAACGTAATGCAAATCGTTTTCGATCCTTTGGATCGACCGTTTAAATTCTGCCTATTGTGTTGGCTACATTTTTTCTTCTCTGCCACGAACGTGAACCTTGTTGCCAAGTGTAATGTTCAGGAATTTCTTGGTAAGTCAATGTATTTATTTGATACTATTTCAAAGGTATATTCATATATGATTTGATAATGGCTGCATACATAAAAATATACATGTACACACATAGAATACAATACAAAGAAAAAAAACACTTAAAAATGTATATCTGTGTCAAAAAGTTCGTGGATTTGATGAGTAATAGTGTTCTTTTAAATAGCGTTGGGCATCGTCTATTACTATAAAATTTCTCTGAGAATAGCCCAAATACAGTTTATCTTTGAAATAGTATCAAATAAATAACTAATTTGTCTCTCTCTCCTCATTTTTTAAAACTATTTAAAATTTTGAGTTTTGCAAAAAGGATCAAACGCACACAAAATTTTTGAATACATACATACGTTTATATATTGTAGTTCAATTGTACCATATATAAACGAAAACAAAAGCGGATGCTTCTAAAGGGTGTTTTTTTAGAGGTTAGGTTTTCAAGATGAAATAAAACGTATATAATTTAATGTTATGGCCAAGAATTTAGCTTTATTATAAAGATAAGGGTTTGCCATTATTTTTTAAAAATGATTTCGGGCAAGTGGCCGCCGCGGCTGGCTCGAATGAATTCCAGCCGAGAGGCCCAATTTTCGACCACTTTTTGCAGCTATTGGGGCCGTATGTCAGCAATAACGCGCCGAATATTCTCTTCCAAGACGTCAATCGTCTCAGGCTTATCTGCGTAGACAAGCGACTTCACATAGCCCCACAAGAAATAGTCCAGCGGTGTTATATCGCACGATCTTGGAGGCTTCGCCACAGGTCCACGGCGCGAGATAATGCGCTCACCAAAAGTTTCCTTCAATAAATCGATTGTTGCGTCGGCTGTATGGCATGTAGCGCCGTCTTGTTGGAACCAAAGGTCGTCCACATCAACATCGTCCAATTCAGGCACGAAAAAGTCATTAATCATGGCTCTATAGCGCTCTCCATTGACTGTAACATTATGGCCGACTTCATTTTTAAAGAAATATGGACCAATGATTGCCTCTGCCCATAGAGCACACCAAACAGTGACTTTTTGAGGATGTAACGGCGTCTCAGCAATGGCTTGTGGATTATGTTCACTCCAAATGCGACAATTTTGCTTATTGACATACCCATTCAACCAAAAGTGAGCTTCATCGCTGAACAAAATTTTCTTGTGAAAATCGGGATCGGTGGCCATCTCGTTTGGGGCCCATTCACCGAACGTGCGACGCGCTTGATGGTCGTTCGGCTTCAATTCTTGCACGAGTTGGATTTTGTAAGCCCGTAAACCAAGATCCTTCAGCAAAATCTTCCATAAAGTGGATGGGCACATCTGCAATTGCTGCGCGCGATGGCGGATGGACTCATTCGGGTGTTCTTCGATACTCTGCTCCACAGCAGCAATAGCGTCTTCGGTGCGCACTGTACGACGTCTCTGAGGATGCGTATTATCCACTAGAGCAAACGTGGTGCGAAACCGATCCATGGTTAATCGAATTAGTGACTCTGATGGACGATTATGTCGACCGAATATTGGACGCAGCGCGCGATGCGTCGCGCGAACCGAACCATTATTTTCGTAATAAATTTGCACGATTTGCAAACGTTGTTCAGGTGTAAGTCTATTCATTATGAAATGGCAAACCAAACTGAGCATAAATCAAGTGACAGCTGTCAAAAAGACCATCTACGAAAAAAGTAGTGCCAACTTAAAAACCTAACCTCTAAAAAAAACACACTTTACCAATCATATCCAATACGTGACGTTTCAAACACTTATCACTTACTAACCTGCTCTATTCCTCCACTTAAAGTAGGAACTCTTCTACGAACTCTTCTTGGTCGTCCTCTAGGCATATTTTAAAATTAAATATGGATGTACTTTTTTCTTAAAATAAATTCTATTTTGCTTCTGTTCAAAACTCTTTCTAATTTGCACTGTTACCGTTGTTTTAAGTGAATTGACAAATTTCAAGTCAATTGTCAATTCATACCAATTATTGCCATCACAACAAAATTTTGAAAAAAATTCGCAGCAGCACCCGTTGAGACTATGTTGATGAATACATATTTATTAGTAAAGAGAACAAAACAAAACAATTATTGAGAATCCAAATGTATACAATGCTGTGCTCATTAGAAAGAGAGCTAAACAAAGCAAACGTACTCATATACATATGTCCGTATATTTGTGTGTCATCCCGCTTTGCATAGGCATCGCTGTTATCAATATGAAAATTTTGATAACTTTACACGCAAATATTTCATGAACAAATTAACAAATTTTAATTTTTATAATTTTCCGGAAATATGCTCATCAAAACCTTTCTTTTGATATATATTTCATATCTGTACATATTGTAGTTTAGTCAGAATAAGCGCCATGTTTTAAAATAATACTATAGAAGAAGAAGATAAAAGATAGATAAATTTCAATATGACAAATGTCCTACATGGGCCTCTCTGCGACTGATCGCCATTTTCTTTCTTCAATGTCATATAACTCTCGCCATACCAGTTATTTTTTCGCGAGTTGGCACACAAAAGCGAGAAATGTGGGTCTATGCAATACTCCCAAAGAGTCAGAGTAGTGACTGAGGGTTGAGCTCTTTTTGTTGTCTTTAAGTGGTGGTCCAATGCATTCGACAACTGCAGAAAATGAATAGAAAATTACTGAATAGTATGAGAAATGACCAACTGGCAGCTTTGTTTTACGCGCTGGAAGCGTTTTAAAGTAAAGAATGACTCAGAGTTCTTTTTGCCAGCGCTTTGTTGATTTCTGATATTTTATTCTGATTTCGTGACGCTTTATATTTTAATTTTTTTGCCATTTTTCAGATGTAATCGGTAATCTTGTGTAAAATTAAATATATTAATCGATTTCTTATTAATAATGGCCCTGTTTCCAGCAGACTCCAATACGCAGAAGTATTATTACTGATTAATCTGATAGCGTTTTAAGTTATCATTAAGCGAAAGAAGCTTTCCAAGTAAAGCAAAGCAAGCTTTATTGTTTTATATTATATTATATTGAATTCACTAACTTTTTTATATATTGCATGCTATAGTGGGCGTTGCACGCTTGTAAACAATTCGGGCTTAGTGGAAAAAATTGTAACGTAATTAGGGACTTTTTTGGCCATAATCTTATTTTCAACTTACTCTCGCGCTTCTTTGCTCGAGTGGTTTGTGCTATTACTCTATTTTAATATGCAGCCAATCGATATTTCTTTCCAGGCGTAGGAGGGAAGTACCCTTCATTCTCTTGATGTAACTACTTATGTACAGTGAATTGGTCCTGGTCCACAGACAAGAAAGCATGCCCAAGTAAATTGTTTGGGATAAACACTGGGTTTAGTGGCTCTGCGGAAACAAATAAGAAAGGCAACATTAATTTCTGTTTTTGTAGGCACTCTTATTTTTCGACCGCAACTGCACGTTAAATAACAATCAGTTTCAGATATCTGGTCGAAGTAATGACTCTTAAGCTACGGCGACACGTTCATGCATTCATGCTGTCCGGCAGCTTATATGTGTGCGTGTCGGGTGACACATGTACTTGTTTCGTGTCACACATACTTGTTGACGGCTTTTGCATGATGAAAATCAAAAATTTTTCGATTTTTTCGCGGTGTGTATGAGCATACCCTTCCCTGCATTGAACGCAGCTAGTTCTGAACAAGTGAAATATTCAGTGGTCGTCACTAGTCCCGCGCTAAACTACTTTCCTTGTCAACAATTGGCGAATTTAATGTTAACGTATCCGAGGAGGAAGTCAATTGCCCACCCTCTACATTAACATTCGTCAACCACGTGGCTAGTGCTGGTCAGCTAAATATTTCATTTCGCGTACTAGTCCTGTAGATGGTACTGACACACTACCAAGCTCACCATGCACTGTTCACTTTAATATACATATCTAATAAACCAACTGCCTCACGAATGGGTAGGAACAAACATTCCCTTAGTTCAAGTGAAATGCCTTGATTTCAATTTAAGATTTGTGTATTTTATGAAATTGAAAGTGAAAGATAAGTAAGTAAAAGTGTAAAACTATATTTCGTCGCGCATTTAATATAAATTTTGTTTTCCAATGTTTCACAAAAACATTTTGAATCTGAAATTAAAATTTGGTAATACTATGGGTAATATAACGTAAATTGGATTAAATGCAAGAGTATTAAATATACTCACAATTCACATAATTTACTGCTGCGATGTATAAGTAAGCACAATAAGTTTGTGTTACTGATATTATTTGTTTGTTACACACGTTTTAATATGATCGGGCGAATGAGGTCTACTCTTTTCTATAGGGAAAGCACCGTTAGGTGCTCATTTTTACAATATCAATTTACCTTTTGCACTACCGGCTCATTTGCTATTTGTTTATGCGCACTGAACTTTGAACTGAAGGGGATTGCTGATGGCCGCCTTCGGGGGCATAACTGGTAGTTTCTTTTTCAAGTTCTACTATATAAATAGAAAGTATTTTATTTATTTCTTTATATGAAATATAATTATAAATGATAAAATTACAAGTGGTAAAGCAACTAGCAGCTGGGCCTTACGAAACATAACTTCGGCACTATAAAATCAGTTAAACTGTCCTTGCCTTGCATTACGTTGGGCTGGAAAAGTGGTTAGTTACTCTATTCGCTAGTTACATCGTTAATGATACAATGGCAATTGACACCTGTGACTCTTGCGGGATTTGTATCCCCACAACCACTATTGCAGAAAAGCTTATGTGAAATAATGCATATTTTGTATTTTAATACTCATTACTCTTAGTGTTTGAGAGTCGAAGACATTTGCCAAATTTCGATACTTGACAATCCAACAGCAATGGAAACTATCGAATGAGCAATGTGGTCATCAGTTAGGCAGCCGACCAGCCGAACCAAGTCGCGTCTGTCATTGAACTCTACGCAACTGAGTTGTCCGCATCGTCGCCAGCACTACTGCTTGACTCGATTGTATCAAGTCGAGAAACTATTTCGGTACCAACTGCAAATACAAGTAACGAAATTGATCTTCGTTATATCTATGGTTTCGTTATACCTATTTATAGAATATAAAAAAATCTTATAATATAGACTGTATATACAGTACAGTTGCGTTTTTTTTTTTCTTTAATTTTTGTATCTAGATCAAACAATAAAGTAAAACATACACTGTTTTTAATTTTCGTTATATAGAAATTTTTGATAACAGAACTTAAACCGTCAATATATTCCGAAAGTTTTCATGCTCATAATTTCTTCCGTTATATCTACATATCATTTTTGTATGGAAAGATTCGCAGAAATCCTCGTGACTCAACAAAAATTTTGCTATATGAGTTTTTCGTTTTATCAAAATTCATTATATCGAGGTTTCTCTGCACGAATGCTCGAAATTCAATACATACCGATATGGAAATTTATATAGATGCATATCTACCTACAACCAAACTCATATTCATACCCAAGCTCATGCATATGAATTTTAACTGAAGAGTGCTGAGTTTGTTGCTGATACAAATATAATACTCGGAAAAGCATCAGGAGCAGCTAACTACGCTGATATTCATAGTTTTGAGAACAAGTGCAATAATCCTGAACCATGATTTGCTTTAGCAGTTGGCAATATGAGCAGCGCGAGTATATTCGTGTGCAGCCTCCCATCTGCTTCATGCATGTCCTCATACATACACCTAAATATGTGTAAGAGTAAAGAGAAGCCGCTTGACGTAGTAGGTCCGTTACTGCAGTAACGTGAAAATGAAGGCAGTGAAATAATTCCTAATATAACATATGCATTTATAATGTGACAAATGAAATTGTATAGTATGATTATAAGTTGAACATGCCTAATGTAGCATACTCAGTTGTTTTTAATTTAATTAATGCATGCTTCATATTTCAAGGGTTCATTGCATGAGCTGCACAAGCTGACACAAGCATTTTTCGGCATGTGCCTAAATTGTTTGTCCGCACAGTCAGTGGAATCAAATTACATTTCTTTTTGTTGCTAAAATTTGTTAAAAAAACGTTAAGTAAACATGTGTTATAGAATATGTAGAAATAAGTATAAAAGCTCAACCATATCTTAATGATCAATCAATAAATATTTGACAATACAACCTGCCGGTTATCCGGCATTCGTTATCAAATGGAAAATCGGCTTTTATTTATTACAATTGAATGTATAAACAATACAATACTTACTGCACCTTGAGACTTTCCTCTTATACGTTCACGACCCTACTGAATTTCAGGTTCGAGAGTGCTTCGAAAATACAAAAAGGAGTTGGCAAATAGCGATGAGCTCACATTTTATTCTGACGTCTGCTCTTTTTATGTCATACCCAATGCTTTCGTCATTACTCCATTACCCAACATTTCCGACATCACACGAAGTGGTTTGGGGTTAGAATCCGCTTTATTGACTGAGATCTGTAAGTTAGTAAGAAACCGCGATTTTCCTATGTTTTCGGCCTTCACGATTACGCTATCAAGAGTGTGTTCGCGCGAAGTGATTTCTTTCAATGGATAGTTTAACATACGTTCGACACAACGAACTATGCGCTCCCATACACCGCCTTTTGACGAATTGTGAGGGAAATTGAAAATCCACCCTTCATCCTTAGATGACAGTTCATCGCTCACACACTCGCAGTCGGATACTTCGTCAAATCGTTTCCCTTCTTGATCAGCGCCAATGAAGCTCTCCCGTTCACAGGGTCACCGCAACGGTGATAAAGTGTCTAATGGCCAGGATGGACAGATCTTAAGCCACCTTCAAATATATTGTGCGGACTGTAAATAAAGTCAAATAGTTACGTGTGGTACAAATGATGAACCCAAAAATGTAGATACGATGCAAGAAGACTGGGCGGGACCACGCCCATTTTCGGATAAATGCGTTCTTCTCGATGGTGACTCAATAAAACTCGCTCACTGCTTAACTTTAACATTAGGACTAAATTTCCATCCGTCCCTCTGATATTACAAGTTATAATTCGAGAAAAAGTTCAGAAATTTTTGCGAAACTCGACAAGGACATTATCGTTCACACAAGGTAAGTTTCGCCCACAAATAACGGATATTTTTAAGCAAGTAAATAATTTAAGCTCAATGCTAAAATAATTTAAACTTAAAGAAAATAATTTAAGAAAAGGTACCAATACCCATTTTGAAAATAAATACTGAGCGCAAATATTGGTATAGGATATACCTACACATATATAAAGAGCTAATGAGTCATTTTGTTAAATTATGACAGATAGATTGGCCTTACAACAATGCCTTCCTTTCACATTGTCTGTGCGTTTGTTTGGCTTCATGGATTTATCGTCCATTCATATATGAAGAAATTTTGGAAGGACGAAAATTCGGCTCAGTCGATGATTCGCATCAGAACAATAAGAAAAAAATGTGTTGATACTTCAATATGTGAATAGTTTACGGTGAGCGGGGGAATCGATAAGAGCGGGAATATTACCTGAGCTTATGGGTGACCTCATTCAAGGTTTTATTTATTAGAGCTTTCAATAAGTTCCAATGCCTTAATAAAGGGATGATATTAGATGTTATTTGTTCACTTCTTGAAAACGCCTTCTGAATTGTAAAATTTTGTCTGCTTGGGGTTACTTGAAGAAATAAAGTCCATACAGTTTCCAGTTCATGCAAATATCAATTATAGTATCAAAAGAAGATTGCGTACGTTGGCAATATCAACGTCGGCAACAGCGCCCGCAGCAACATAAGTCAATAATAGCCAGCAAGAAAATTAATTACATGAACATATGTATGTACCTATGTATACAGAAGAAAATTTCTCAAGATATGAAATAACAAACCAACAAACAGAAAATCGATTAAAAAGCAGCAGTGAAACAAGAATAACGTCAACAATCGCACGAACAGACAATAATCAAGCAAAGATAGAGACGTAAAGCCAGACCAAGAGACACTTGAATCAGTCGTTCTGCTTTTGAACAAAGATGAGAGTCAGACGATTATAAGCATGTGTTGCGTCCTAAAAGTCGACTAGAATACGATGAAAAGGGTGGAGGCAAACTAAATATGTAAGATGGCAAATGTTAAGATTTCTTGGCTGCAGCATCGTCTGGTGCATCGCCAAGTGTTGTGCGAATACATTGAAAGTAATAGAAAATGGACTTCTAAACACAAAGCACACCACAGTGCTGCACTGGCACAGTTTTTGCAAAGTAAGAAAACACGTTCGAATCGGGAAAGCATCACGAACGAATACACTGGGCTAGACTATTTGTTTTCAAACCGTGGAGACATCGACTCGGTAGGTAATGACAAACCACCGAGTGTTTTCTGTCACGAAAAAGCTTTTCATGGTAAATCATTTATTGTCCCGTGTCCTCCCTTTGTGGAACAACACTCGCAATAGTCAGCAAGTCGCAATAGTCACCAAGTTATGAAGCGGATAAACTAAAAATTTACAAGAATCCTGGAGTGCCCAAAGCTTAAGTTAAGCTTATAGCATCAGGCCGGTACACTCACTATCCGAAGCCGAAAGCTTCTCCTCCTCTGCCTTGATGAACATTCACCCGATGCTAAGGACGACCCGAGAGACTCTTCAGTGAGCAGAATCAGTCTGCTTAAAACTTGTGTGGAACAGTTTGACCCTCTAATTGCCTTTTTTATCGACCTTTCATTATAGCTGTTTTGAGAACGTGTCAAAAATGCCCATTTAAGTAAAAGTAGCGGGAGCAGCCGCCGTAACAGAAGGGGTTGGTGCGTGGCTACCACTCGGTAGTGCCCAGAAAAGCCTCATCATAAAAAACAATTTGCCATTCGGAGGCGACATAAAACTGTAGGACCTTTCATTTGTTGAAGATGCACACCTATAAGTTTTGAGACAGAAATTTGAGTTGATATCGTTTTATACATATGTGATATTTTCGATAAATTAATAGCACTTTCGACCAAAATGTTAAAACTTTAGCTGCGGCAAAGTTGGTCTGGGAAACATCCTCTTTCACTATGATTAGCATTTGTTCGTGTTGAGGGGCATTCATATCGATTAAGATGTGTTAACAAAGTTATGACATAACGGTGATGTCAGCAGTACGCCGGGTATAAGAAAGGAATAGGAAGAGCAAATGTAAAAGCAAAAAAAAACTAAAAGCCTTAATGATGCCATACAGGAGCATAAAGAAGCTGAGCAAAATGTAGAAACACGATTGTGTTAAATACATACGCGTGTGCGTGCAAATATGCTTTATAAAGGGTCCTTCAAAAGTGACGCCTGAGAATGGTCGATCTTTAAAAACAACGTATTGGAAATCTCGTGATTTTTGGTGGAAATAATCGTTCGAATGTGTGGAGGATAGAAAAAGAACTGGAATTTCTGTGGAGAATATTGCTGCTGTAGCGCAAGGTGTTGCTGAACAACCTTCAACACCGATATCTCGACGCTCTCAACAATTAGACATTCATGAATCGACTGCTTGGTGAATTTTACTTATAGACCTGCTCAGGACATTTAAATGATGTAACTTTTCACTTACAATTGTTAAGAGCCGTATTTTGAATAAAAATAGTGGCGCCTAAAGAATTGAAATTTTTACATATTTTATTTTAAAACGACATTTTAAAAGACTTATCCCTGTGCCGCCGTAGCCGAATGTGTTAGTGCGTGACTACCATTCGGAATTCATAGAGAGAACGTTGGTTCGAATCTCGGTGAAATTACCAAAATTAAGAAAAACATTTTTCTAATAGCGGTCGCCCCTCGGCAGGCAATGGCAAACCTCCAAGTGTATCTCTGCCATGAAAAAGTTCCTCATAAAACTATCTGCCGTTCGGAGTCGGCTTCAAACTGTAGGTCCCCCTCCATTTATCGAACAACATCAAGACGCACACCACAAATAGGAAGAGGAGCTCGGCCAAACACCCAAAAAGGGTGTACGCGCCAATTATATATATATTCCTGTGCAATATTATGTCGGCACATCGTTCCTGATCACGTAGGATTGTCAGAAGGGTGTCACAAACGGCCTTAAACCTTTAATAAAAAAACTCGTAAATTTTAAATAGACTTCTTCTCTTTTTGTTAGATTGGATTTGACTTCCATTGGCGTAGGACTTACTCAAAACAAGGTTCTGTTGGTAAAGACCTCTCTTGATCATAGATTATTTCGCTGATTGAGAGAAAGATTATGCCGAAGATTAGAAGCATTCGGTGCAGAATCCGCTAAGTTTGGCACAGGAAAAAGAAGGCGGGCAACGAAATCGCCACGTCTCAAGAAGTTGTTATATATTTAATAAATATTTTCTGCAATGTAAGAATAACATCATAATCAAAATCATTTTGAAGCTTCATAAAACCGAAAAAGTCTGTATTTGATACTCCAGCAACGATGTTTTATTATGACAAAAATAAAACTCGGCTTTAGAAAATGTTCGCTGAAGTTTTTGTCTTTAGTTTTAATAATGACGGACACGTATTTGATGATTCGATTAGATTAGATTTTGGTGCGTTAAGTTTAACGATGGGTGTTGTTTTAGGCAGTGCACGGTGGATTGGTTGCTGTTACCAATCAAGTCGTACTTTTGCAGTACTGTATAAATTCATTTGAGCTTGGTTATCAAGATGTAAGATTTTTCCAATGCATTTGACAAAGTACCATATAGTAGTTTAATTGCAAATTCATTCCATATTTTTTCTGCCTGGTAACCGATATTCGGCAGTACTCAGGTGTTACTCAAGGCAGTATTCTTGGGCCATTGCTTTGTAAAAGGCAAAGTATTTTGTATGCCGATGATTTAAAAGTCTATCTAAACATACGTGATTCTTATTACATGGTAATAGTAAGGAATTTGCTGACCTGTGTACTCGGAAACTTCCTTTTACTGCGTTTGCTCGCTCAAGGCGGGAATTGCGCGTCTAGAATGCTTCGCTTTACATTTTTAACACTTTTCTCTCCAGATGCTTTCTTATGTGGAATGCTGTTCGTTTATTGACTAGAATTCCGTTAAATGTAGACGAATTATCGCGGATATCATTAGTGGCAGAATTAGCCTATTACTTTTGACATTCCTCCTTGTTTTTTATTCATTTACATCGAACCTTTTACGCTCTAAATGAACCTATTACTGGATCGCTTTTAAAATTCAATAAAAAAATATATACAATATAATTTTTTATATATTTCATTGCAGAGGTTGATTTAAAGTAAAGTATCTCAGCAGAGCTAGGCCCGAATTGTCCCAATTTTTTCCAATGTCTACTATTATGGAATAATACTTTATTCTTAGTGCTATGTGGCCTTTAGTCCTATGTGGTTTTAAGTAAGTTCAATGAATTTTATTAGAAAGTTTGTTTTTTCAACAGGTTTTATTACCGCTTTCAATAGCCAGATTTTGCATGCTGGTAACATCGCCAAATAAACTTTTTACTGGTTTTCGTATTTGACAAGGTAATGGAAACGGGTAACATATAGTGTTAATTGCGGTGCCAGCCAGTTTTCATCACCACTTGCAGCCATAGAAAATGGCAATCAAGTGAATACGGTCCTCCGGGGCCGCATATTTTAAGACGTTTATTTTTAATCAAGTAACTTTACCCAAAACGCACTTAGAAATTATATATTTGAAATTTGCCATCAACGCTGTAATAATACTTTCGAAATATGATTAATTCTTAAAATACTTCCGAGACTCAAGCATACATACATATACCAGTTATTGTGTCATTGTTACGGTAATTTTACCACCTAAGATGACGGTACCTAATTAATTGATGTAAATAGTAAACGGTAAAAAAGCAAGTCTCAGCTCATATTGTACAGAATTTTGTTCAAAGATAGATACATACGAGTATACATTATTCAAAGCAGCAAATCCACATGGGTAAGAAGAACTTCCGATGCATAAAAAAAATGTGGGAGTGGGGTGTATGTTATTTCATGAATTATGAATAAGTATACTCGTACTCAAGGTCGTAGTAATGTACCGTAAACCTATGATATGTGGTTCCAACACAATGGTACCACAAGCCACATAGATCAGGTTAGGTTAAATGGTTGCCCGAAGGCAGAGCCCACTTGGACCACATTGCTAAGCACCTAATTGATCTATTGTAGGGGGAATTTAACAACCATCTTAATCTCAAAAAATTGTCAAGTCGAATGGTGCCAGCCAAGCAACCAACTTGCCAATGTCTGTACGTATGTACTTAGCCAACTCAACAAACCTGATAGCCAGCATGGAAATTCCCTTCACATTTTTCCCACCAATACATACACATATCGCAAAACTCAATCATAGAAACACAAAAACCAATACAACTGAAAGGAATGATTTTTCGCTGACTACAGCTTTTAGAGTTTAGAGTTGATTTGCCTGAAAATGCAATGAAAAACTTGCAGAGGCACAGTGTGTACAAACACGTGCATATATATATACTCTTATGCATGCACCATTGAGATTTCTTACACTCTCTTTATGCGTTCTACCAAGAGCATCAAAAATATAAACAACAATAAATCTGATTTCATTGTGCGGCGGCTATTGTTGCTGCTGTCAACGCCAGCGCAGTACAGCCCAAGAGAGAAGTGCTCAGCATCGAGTTCTCATCATCAAGTATTGCCAGCTACGGTGGCCTGACCCATTTCGATTGCTTGAAACATACAAAAAATATCCAGTATTCTCAAATAAGTATCGTTTGCTCATATTGAAATGCTTGCTTTTATAAAAGTTCACATGCTCATGCATATATAAATATGTACGTACATATGTAATATATACAAGTCCCACCATCTAACGGTATGAATGGAAAATATTGCTAAACTTATGGGGGCCACAAACAGACAACAATTCATAGTATCGGTTGAAATTCGTTTCGCCATGCACCCGTGGATCGGTTGACAATTTTCATTTTGCGCTGCTCGCCCTCGGGGAAAAGAAAATAATGGCCATGTATGGTGTTTATGGTATTTGTTTCTTCAATAAACTTTTTGCTTAATGTTCCCATTTTTCCGCTCTTGTGTACACTTCGAAATCTCAAAATAAATGACAAAAATAGTTAGCTTTGCCACACGCAGGCAGCCGATTGCAAGAAAAACAAACATTTTGTTAACTTTCAATCTGTTGTAAGCCACGCCATACAAACGTCGATCTGTTCAAATATTTCTTATGATCTGTTGCTTGTTTGCAGCCGTCATTATGCATACAAATGGAAATAACCCATGAGCTCTCTGCACTGAGTGCGTTGACGCGAAAGATTGAGGAATGAAATAGAAATCAAAACAACATACTATATGTACATACATATATACATAAATGTACTTTTAAAAATGATAATAAATCGGCATTATTTATCAAACAGAATACTTTTGCCACGTGATTGGCTACCATTCTGATAATGCTATGATGTGGTATTTTGCTTTTGACTAGTAGTGATGTGCATATATGTAATATATGTAAATACGCGTCTTGGCATAAGCATAGTACTAAGTTCGCGTTTCACGTGAAATGGTTGTCAAAATCCAAAAAAATTACATTGCCGTGAAATATGCGTGAAATTTCGTATGTATCTCACGGCAAGGTAGTACCCAGTTCACGCCGTGAAAACAGCGCGCAACATGCCAGCTACATGATGCCAGCAATTTAAAATTGACCGAAAATTGGAATTCGCTTGCGAGTGAAGTGTCTGAGTTCGAATTTTCCGAAGATATGGCATTTTTAAGCGAAACGTCTTCTTTATATTTTTTGTGTCAATATATGTGAATATGTATTAATTTGTGTAAAAGCACTTTTCTTACCACAAATTTGTAAATTGATCTTGGGGCGACACTCATAAATTTGACGCTTTTTCTCATTCGTCAATCAAATGTTAGCAACATTTCACGACAAGCCCAATGCATGTTTTTGGCAAGTTGTCTGCAGATTCTATCAACTTTCGACGAAAGTATTTTGCTCCATTCCTCGAGTAAAAGCAGCCTTCTGTTCACTTTTTGATAATATAGTATGTTGCCTCAAGATAGGCCCAAAGATTTGTTATAGAGTTTGTAAATGCTTTGTCTTGAAAAGCATACACATTTAACATAACTTGATTGTGATCTCTTTGTAAGAATTTACAAAAATGTTTATCCATCAACATCATATAACACTAAACTGCGACAGAACCTCCGCCATTCTTTAAAACTGAATTTAAGGTTTTTAACTCGCAGCTCTTCGATTGACTACCGCCTTAACATAAGTTAATTTTGCTTGTTTTACTAAGGATTACGGTTTTCCTAAACTCAAAACTTTTTTTAAGGGCTATACATTTTTTATATAACTGTTTTTTTTCGTATTACGCGATGGTGAATATTGCTACTTCTGTTACTATAGTAAACAAACGAAACTTGTTCGAGTAACGGTTTCAAAAACAGCAAAATACTTCTGTGAGCTTAGAATCTCAATGCAATCGAATGTAAGTATCTTAATTGTCAATATTTACAGTGTACGTTTGATTGAGTGCCCAAGAAAATATAAATACGAGTGTTTTTATTGAATAAAGGATAATAATAAATTATAAGAAAAATAAATAATAAATTAATAAATCGCGCATCACAAATCGTTTAAACTTGGTTCTTCCGTGATTACGAATGACAAAGATGCCCAACAAAACAAAAAGTTTTTTGCGCTCGCCATCAGCTGTATGGTGACATACCGCAATGAAAAATAAAAGAGAGATTTAAAAAATTTTTTTTTTTTGCTATTTTTCCAAGCTTCAAAAATACTATGTTCTTCCCAAAACGTCGTTTAATTAATATAAAGAAGCGAACTATTTTATACATACATACATATGTATGCGCATTCATACTTATATTCATTGTGTTTAATTGCAGATGTATGGTATAGTATGTGTATATGGTATAGAGGTACAATTCCTAAACAAATTAGGCATGAATAGAAATGTTCATTGTCCATTGCATGGTCCCCATTGCTCTCCAATGTGGCACTCATCAAACTCTTCTACTTGTAAAAGTCAAGGCTCTCAGCACTCTGGAACAGCAGCTGACTGACGAATGCCGATGTGTTCGCCGGTCTGACTGTGCCGGTCATTTCTCAGCTGACGGTTGTATTCGTTGGTTTTTGATTCCATTCTCTGAGCCAGAGTTGTTTTGATATCCGTGTGGTATGTGTAAGTGCATGAGAGTATTGCAATGCGTGTACACAGCTACTTTCCTCATACATTTCCCTACACCCGCAAAACGTATGTACATATATACATACGTGACTTACATATGTACCAGCTCAACGAGAGTATAAGAATGAAGCAAGGGTAAGAGAAGTTAGAGGTTGAGAGTTAATTTTGGCTTCGCAAGAAAATTCCAGTTGAAACGCCAAAAATTCCATAACAGCGCCAATCCAATAGCAACATACAGTCTTGAAATGTCGCTGGCCGCAACAAAGAAAACAGGTTGGGCTGTCGTATTTCTGCAATTTCAGCAAACTGGTAAGTGTACGTGTTCTCTCAGTGGCTGTCACATATTACAACTTGTCAGTCAAGGGAACAACGAGTGGGCGGAAGGCAATAGATGTGATGGCAGTGCTACCGATCGGTTTGCTGGACTGCCGCAACAGCCTGCCATAACTGGATGGTTGGTCTGGTTTGGTGGATGGTGGTAGGTTCGTTCGTTCGCTATCTCACTCGCTGCTAGCTTGGTTGGTGGGATGGATGTATTGAATGTGCGTTGAGTAAATATGGTAGTCGAAAAGATAGGCAGTGCGGCCGCCGTTCATTGCTCGTTCATTTGTTTGGAAGACGTGCCAAAGTGGTGCGTTCAAGTCTGAAGCGAATAGTCCGATTCTAACATTCAAACCGAACGGTTTAAGCGAATTATGAAAAGCGGCGCGATTTTTCTTTTTCCTCCAAGTCCAAATATTTCAATTACTTATACATAATCGACTAATATTGCATATATATAAATAAATATATATGAAATACATATGAAAAGTGAAATATATAAAAGCAGCAAACTGCAATGCAATAAAAAACAATGATTAAAATTCATATAAAATTTTGGAACATGTGCTAATAGGTAAAACAAAGAGGATTTTTCAAAATTTGTATTTATTCAGCTGAATACAAATTGTGTACGTTTGATAAAAAGCTTTGGTTAACACAACTTTCCTTATACTTGCGAATTGGCAGCGCAAAGCAGAGGAATGCAATGAAAGGCCGAATTGTTAAATGAGAATTCGCATATGAAATTCCAGTTTCGGACAAAGCGAGCGAGAAAATAAAAACGAATCAGTGACACGTAATTTTCTTCAGATTTCTTCATTGTGGTGTGGTGTGAAATTTCAAATTGTGAAAATTGTGCAATGAAATCACTGATCGAAAAGGTGAATAAATAATAAATCAGCGCAAAAAGCAACTGAAGAAGAATAAAAATACAGAATCGCTTACCTACATATTTACATACATATTTGCATACTTATGCATAATTATACATACTTATTTACATATACATATAACTACATACATGGCTTTTGAGTGAAATGAAAAATATTTAGAAAATGCAAAGAATGCAAGAAGCAAGGCATAATCGATGCGAAGAAAATGAGTGGCGAGTCGGACACTAGATTTAATGAACACACTCGAAAGTTGTCGCTTTCTTTATTTCCCCAACTTGGCATAGGGGATTCACTCGGCTCGCTTTCTAAAAGGGGGCAAATAGGCGGCAGGGCGCGGTGTAATATCTTCACATGCATACGTTGCCTGATACAGGGGCGAACACATGTATAGTGAGCGATAACTGTGACCCGCTTAGCGTGCGGCTGGTGTGGATGGTGCGGCTGGCTCGCTTGCCTAACTAGCTGATTGCCAAAGCGAGCAGCATCGACAGCAGCAGCAGATTACAGAATTCACGATTTCAATTGTGATTTCCGGTGCGGGAATTGTGTCGAGTATTTGGAAAAATTGTAAATTATAATAAAAAAGAACACAACTAAAAAAATTAAAATCAATCTGGTACCGAGAAAGAACTACGGTAAAAGCAGCATAAAAATAAGAATGAAAATAGCCATCAAATCGAAATCAAGTAAAACATGCACATACTTACAAATGTACATACTGTATATGCATATACAAAATTATTGGGTGCACAAAAATTTATAACTGAGATGAAAAAAGAGAAATATGGGACGCTGACGCATGGCAAAAAGAAGTCAATTGAGCGTTGAATGCTTAAGTGAACTAAATAGGGAACTTCGGGGCTTAAGGCTGTGAGAGAGATATTAAATGAACAAGTATTTGTATTTATAATGCGGATGAGCAAAGAAGTTGTAAAGTTGTTCGCCTTATAGCTAACGATTTTACTGACAGAAACGAACAGCGAGCGACTGAAAAACTGGTCGATGTGTAAAAAGTTTATATTATATGTATGAATTTATGTATGTAAGTTGCCGAGTGAAAGAGAATGAATAAATTATTGAAAAAGTGACTTGGTCAACGGATATTATAGTGGCATTATTTAGGTGGTGTGTAGGTGAAGGCATGAGGTAACAAATCTCTTTTCAGATCACTTATAAAATAGAAAGTACCTTATTTTGAACACGACTAGTCCCAGTTGTTTAAAAATAACGGCAAATATCCAGTTATTTCATTTTAAAGCAGTTAGTTTAAAATATGCGCTTTAACTGCTATTGCATCTGATTCAAGGGTGACTTGGATGTGTTATTGCTTGTGCTTATGTATGCATGTATGTATACCGACCAATACACAAACCAAATAAAAACAAAAAGGCGCAAACGAATATTAATAAAATAGCTTAACTGTCTATTTTAGAACTATACCAATAGTGAGGGCTGCTGCCATGAAGAAGGTCCACATAAATAACTTTGTATTGAACAAGAGATATGAAGAACGCCCAAGCACGAGTTGAGTAATTTAGATATTGGAAATTATTTCTGCTGTTAGCTTTACCAGTGCCCACCATTAAACTACACACGACCGATTGCTGCATTTCTGTTATATGTGCATATGTATTTAGATACACAAATATTTTCGGAAGGCATAAATGAGAAACGAAAGAAAACGAATTGACGACAGACAACCACAACAAATCTAGTAGAATCTGAATCTTTATCTGAGAGGGTTTGTACTTGTATACAAGAGCGTATGAATATTTTAGCTCGGGAAACAAAAACTCCCAAAAATGCACAAAATAACGAGCTAAGGCATGTCCACATATAACCAAGCAGTATATAGTATGTACATATGTATATGTATGTATGTACAATAACAATTACTACCAAGACGGTCTAACCATAAGTTATAATTATGTAAATATAAACAATTTTATATTATTTCAAACATATGCACATACGCCGGTGAGGCGTAAACGTTTTCGAAGTCAACAGTCTTTCAACACATTTCCTTGATTGCTTCTACACGAATTTCAATCTGTTAAAAGTATTAGCTTCATAGTTAAGAGTTTGAAGGATAAGATACATTTTCCTAATAATTTCTGTCAATTATTTAATTTTATCGCTCGGCTGATTTAGAAAAGGGTTGGGTACATAATGCTGTATGATACAATATTCTGTTTACAAAATGCTGTATACAAAATTCTGTATTTCAGAATTCTGTATTATAGAATTCTGTATACGAAATTCTGTAAAAAATATTCTGTATTGCCGAAATGCTGTATTGACGAAATTCTGTATTGACGAAATGCTGTAAGTGAATGATAAGAAATTCAACAAATTTTATAAAAAAAGTGCGCACTTTTTTTCTTCAGTTTCGATTGAATCTACCGTATTTTTGCGTAGAACTCCTTTTTGCGTGGGCGGCCTTCGGCCGCGCTTCAAAAAAATAACCCTCATCATCAATTAAATTGAAATTAAAGTAAAGCAAACACAAGTAACAAACCTCGTTTTTATTATGCATTATTCGATCATTACAAGTCACACCTTGTACATACATACATACCCAAGTACATATGTATTTAAATATTTGCTCACGTTTTCATTTATCTGTGTATTTTTTAGTAAAATGCGTGGCAATAGTTAACCCTAGTCGGATTTGGCAAACGTCAAGTGTAAGAAAAGCATTAATGGACTAGGAACTCAATGACATTAGAAACTAAAGCATATGTTTTTGTTCACAAATAAATTGCAGCAGGGTTCCAGATTTCCCATACACGAAAAATAAAAACAATAATAAGAAAACATTAATTTGAAAGTGATAAAGGTGAAAAAGAGAAATGCAATGAAGAATAAAAGTGTTTAAAACTATAGGTCTGCTGGCCCAAAAAAAAATTAAGCTATGGATGAAAAATACTATTTAAAAAAGAGCAAAGATTTTTAAAGCCTAGTGAAAATGACATTTATTCAACTTCTCTATTTTATGAATAAATAAAATTAAAGACATACGATTTAAAAAAAAATTATGTTGTAGTATGCCGTAATAAATACAACAAATAGTGATTTATAAGATCATCAAACCCCTCCCCCTTGTTGGTGCCACGCCATGGCATTGCATTGCCAAATATTTGCCCTTTAATCGCTCCCGCTAGTGTTTCTTCGTACCCTCGAAGTACATATGTATCTCATAAGCTTTGAAATTCCTTATCTCGCCTCTAAATCAAATATTTAATACAAATTAATTCGACGGCATATTCATTTCTTTATTAGATATTGATAATATATTTTGACTTATGCATTGACGACACTTATTATGACATTTCAATATATACAATTAAACGTCAACATATACGTGAATATGTGTGTATGTAATTGTGTATACCTTGAGTTTATTCACTGATGAGCGAAAATCGAAAAAAAATTCACGGTAGTGAGGAAAGCCATATAAACCAGATTTAAATATAATAAGAAACTAGCAAATAACTCTTATTAAACGTGAGTATAACCGATAACGGTATATCTTTAAAAGTTGGACAACGAGGACTATTTCGCATTCATTACACTCGTGCATATCTAAATAAGTGCTTACATATAATAATTCGCCATTTAGTAGATAAGCAATAATTAAGTAAATATTCAAAAAATTTGTTTTCGGGTATATTTTTGTATATTGCCTAGGATCGATCCAAATCTGGGCATTAAACATAAAAAAAGTGTTGTTTTTCGGCAGCAGACATACCTAGAGTGTACTTCTACTATGAAAAAGCTCTTCAAGAGTCTGCCATTTGAAGGCAGCATAAAACTGTAGGCTCTTTCATTTATAAAAACACATCAAGGTGCACATCTCAAATTTACTATTCCAGCCCTAGTATGAGGTAAAGAAGTAGCCAATATGTATCCTTGTAATTCTGGTCGTTATTAAAAACCGATAATTCAGTTACTTATTTTGATATATCTTAGTACATTGTGTGACATTAAAGAATTAATAAAAAACTTTGTAAACCCCAGCCAAACAGAGTACTCGCATTGAATTTGGTCTTATCTAAGAATGAACAAGATTGATAAAATAATAAAATATTTGCAAACATTTGTTGACTGCATTAGTTAAATTGTTATTTTTTAGTTTTCCTGTTACGATTTAAGCTGCTGATCTTTGAAGACAACCAAAATTTTTTTACCTAAATTTATGAACATAAATATTCGAAATCAGTGCTGAGCTTTCAATAATTGAATGTAAAAACGTGTTCTCTAAAAAAGTTTTTCTCTCGATAGCGATCAGCAACATTTGAGTCGACTTTTTCGCTTTCGGTGAAAAATGTTGCATACTTTTTCCCCTGATGAAAGAAAATGATGAAGAAACTTCTAATCCTGCTTTGCATTCACTCAAGATTGTGAGTTTCAATTTCAATGGTGATGTCTCTAGACATAAGAGTGCATTCAAGCACTTTAAAACCAAATTTGCATCTGCTTATTCTCCTTTAAGACGATTTGCGAAACGTTTTATTATTACAATTCCGACTGACCATATTGGGCCAGAAAGTTTGTGAAGGAAACCCAGCACATTTTTCCCAACGTTGCGGACTACTGCTGAACTTTTGCAAAGCTCCCAAAAATTGTGATTGTTGCTGCACAGCATTCCGCAGAGTCAGCATCAAACAAATTGAGACTGTAAGCTGCTCAGGGGGAGTAAACGACTTTGGATTTTTCCTGTTCTTTCATATTACTTGAGTTGCGTCCCTTATACACAACAATCTGCCCGCAAAGCAAAAAGCCGTTTAAAGAATCAATTATTTTCATAGGAGTCAATACAAATTCATTCAGGTCAGTTAAAAAAATTGGTCCAAAGAAATCATATCAACATATAGTATAAAATGTTTGAAAACTGTTAATCTGTTTATCTGATGTTGTTGTTGTTGTAGTATGATAGTTCATCAAGCCCTCCCAGTACGATGTGCTCACTGGTAGGACCCCTCTTGGTTGGCCCAGGCTGCAATAGTGGGACCACTCACCCTGTTTTCTACTTATCAGGTATGTTGAAGGAAGAGCTGAAGACCTTTGTGAAGAAGGCTACTCTCGTCGGTTTCAAACTTTTCAACATCAACATGTTGATTCCGTCGGGGCCAATGGGTTTGGAAGTTTTAGCTTTCCTGGTGGTTATGTGCACGAAAAGTGATTGTCACCCTGTCATTATGATTCGGCGAAGGTGACGGCTGTGTTCGTAAATGCAACATGACGCGCAAACTACAATTGCATAACGTTACAAGTGCAAACGTTCAGAAATGCCATTATGGCAGCATTGCAATAATCAAGCGTTCAAAAAGACAACAATTCTATCAGTTGTCACTCATAATTTTTATCAAAAAATTGTTTACTGCATTTAACTACGATGTCTGATGAAAAGTAAGCCAAACTGTTTTATTTTAATTTTTGTATTGAAATTTAGTTAAATTATGTTAATAATAATTGTATAAATTATTATTTTTAAATTTTTAGTGAAAATCTCAGTAATGCGAAGCACAGTTATTGCTGAGAGTACGGTTGAATATGGAGGACGAGTTTAAATCGGGTAGAAGGAAAAAAAATGTATTGTGGAAGAAAGTTGTGACCGAAGTTAAAAATGTAAATCCCAATATAAGACTGGACAGCACCACAGCGCAGAGAAAATGGTTAAATATCTTGGTAACGTACAAGCGCATTAAGAAAAGAAATAATTCTTCCGGTAGAGAAGCTACATCCTGGAGGTATTTTGAGGACTTCGACGAAGTTTATGGTACAAGGCACTCAATGACTCCTCCAACAGCAAATTATTAAAGTGAAACTATAAATTATTAATTTTCATAAAACTTATAAAACCTTACTTTAAAAGTGGCCCAATTCATTCGGAAATGGGAATAGAAAATGTCCTCGGGAAACAACTTTATTGTTTTAATAAACGATTTGTTTTTAGGTATTTTTCTTTTTAAAGACAAACATTTTTCTCTTTGACTTCAATAGCCTTCTTTTTCTTAAATTTAAAGAAAATCTATCTTTTCTTTGCTCACAAATTTCGTCTAGTGTTAGATTCAGCAAAATTTCCATTTTAGTATTATACGCGTTCAAAAATGCAAACAAACGTATTTGCAAATTGTCAAAAATTGTATAAGAAGTATCAAATGTCAAACTTGCAGTGTTGCCACTGATGCTTATGCCGACCTCAGTGAATTCCGCGAATCCGACCCACTCAGCTATATTAAAGTTAATATAGGAACAGTTATTCGCGGAAATATTATAAAATCGGTGGGCTTTTCAATCGAAACGACAATGGGTAAATGGTCTGATGCAAGAGATAGCATAGGTCGCCAAGTTATGCGAATCATCAAACCAGCGCTAACAAATTGTTATTATAGGTCAGGTGAACTGTTGCATTAACTACTATCTTGGTGGGGCGTCGTAATTTACTGGGCTGAATGTCCACTCGTCTGTCTGCTCTGCCCTGCGATCTTTGGCACGTAAACCTGCCAAATACATAAGTAGATGTACATAGAATATTTGTATCTCAACAACGGCTGACCGGACAGCTACATATATCTTGACAAGAAGGGCGGAGTTATGTTGCTTTGGTGGATTCCGAAGGGCCGTGTAGGCTAGGTGAGCTTGATGGCGAGAGAAATATGTGGCCACAAACGGCGTGGACCACTCCCTGTGGTCCCCGAAGGGAAGTTCGTGCAACTTTGTCTGCTTTGCCCTTCTCTCTGCTTCTTTTGCAGTCGAAATATCGGGCAGCAAAAGTTCGGTTTTAAAGGTGGCAATATAATAATCGTTAAAAGATTTACAATCGCCACACAATGCTTGCACCACTTGTACGAGTACTGTTGCAGTTGTATCTGTGAATATTGTCACAACAATGAAATTTTTTGCTTTCGATAAGAACTTTTTCAGGAATTTTCGCGAACGATAAAATTCAACATAACATCTGAGGAATCAAGTGCCTTTGTTTCACAGTTGAGGGTGAGTACAGGGTTTCGAAACGTCACACCATCGACCGACCTGTTTTAATCGAGTGATTGAATACGACCGAACTAATCTGGAAAAAGGATTTTACCATTATAACACCGGGTGAGACTACTTCTCATGTACGAGAAAATCGACATGTATAAACCACTAGAGCTCTATTGTAGTTTAGCTTTGTTTCATTTGTTCACCAGTACGTCAGAATTTAAAAAAGAAAATTCAAAGTTTCAGTATTTCATAAATTAACTTTTAACGAATGTGATATAGACATAGAGAAGAAAAAGTAGGTAAATTCGAAAATATTTACTGTTCAAAATCTTTTAACTGAATATAATCAGCCATATGGAATCATAATAATTTATCATATATTACTATCACTATCACTAAAAAAAAGGTTTTGAAGACTTTCTATTTAACTCAATTTCTAACAAAAAATATTGGCAGTTTTACATTTTTCTTTCATATAGAAGAAATTTTATTTTAAGCTTCGGGAATACCAGAAGAAGTTCGCTCTCGCCGAGTATAGATACTTTGCTTTGTCTGATTTTTTTTATATAAAATCACAATAATTCGAAATAATATAACATTAAATACAAGCAATGCATTTTGTTTTTGTTTCTGGTCCAGATAATGTCAAAATCAATAAACACAGTTGACTGTTTCTAGTAACTAAAACAAAATTTGCAGCCCACTGCTGCTACCTGTGTAATGGGCCTTGGTTCTCATTGAATTTAATGGAATCAGCTGATTTGCTGACGTAATAAGAGAGACGATAGAAAAATCAACGCAGCCATTGCTTATGTTGCTTCGTTGCCGTCTGAACAACTGACGACTGATTGCCGTTTTAAGCAACAAAAAATTCGGTCAAGGGTCAATACAAGTGGAAGAAGTATTAAATCACTTTCTTTATATACATATGTATTTGCAATTAAGCAGAGCATTTCCTAACTTGTATCATGAACAAGAAAACTGAACCAATTCAATAGTCTTATAGAAATATAAAACAAAAGACAGAAGCCATAAACAAAACCGAAAACGAAAAGTTATTGAAATCATGGAAAAATTCTAAAAGCGGGCCCGGGGGCTTCAAACTTATTGCTAGTTAAAAATTCAATCTAAGCAAGTCTCGATAATTTTGTGTACTTACATATACATATGTATGTGTGTAGATGGGCACGAGAGTATTGGAAATGGGCAAAATCACATAGAACGGTAATTTTTAAATAAGAAAAAAAAAACGTATTTATATACATATGCATACCTACATATATGTTTTCTGTCGTTAGAGTTACGCTTATTGAAATTGGAGGCTTCGTTGTTTCATAGCTTTTTAGTATATAACCACATGTACTTCTTTGGTTATATGCATTTGTACATATTTGTTTCATGGACTTCGATACTTTTATGTGTCTAAATAATTTAATGATTCACATGCCAAAAGGAACCTTCCACAAACTTTGGCCGTAACGAAAAATCCAAAAGAAAATTAATCAATCACATAATTTAAAATATTTCGAGTGACTGACCTTTTACTCATTTGAAGTCCTGAAAATATACATATGTATAAGTATGTATGAGTGTTACGAATTTTACATAGAGATATGTATTAGAAATAGTGGCATTTATGGCTCAGTAGGAAAAGTTGCTTGGGTTGTGCGCAATATTGCACATACTTGAAAAGCAGACTATAAGTAGGGAGCGTCTTAGATTGATATTTATGGTATGGCTAGTAAACACTGGCTAGTAAATATTGTTTTCTACTAAATTACGTTACTCAAATGTAAGTATATACATACATATGTACCTAATATACATATTCGCATAATTTAAATTTGAAAATTAAAAGTCTATCGTCCAGAATTTAATAATTTATTCGTCTTTTTCGGGTTAATACGAGGATATAATGCGATGTTTGGAATATTTGTTGTTATGCAATTTGGTTATTTGCTTTTCACAATGCTGCTCTACAGTATATTCATGTGTCTTTATATTGGCATTACTCGGCGACGAATCGCTTCATCTGACTAAATTGAGAAAATGTCTGCTGAATGGAAGGAAGAAAACGCTAGCAACCAGTCTAAAAAGTGGAATCAGCAGCGATAGAAATGGACTCTGCAGCAGTGCGTCGCCAAAATGCAGACAGAAAATATAGTACAAACATATGTATGTACATACATATATACTCGTACATATGTTTGTATGCATGTGCCTAAACGATTATTTACGTGAGGATAATACATTTTGAAAATGAGCTTACGCATGTACGAAGACAAGTTTTGATGTGAGCAAAGAGGACGCGGATATTCGGACAAAACATGAGAATATGTAAAAAAACAGGAGGCGTGATAGCAGGGAATACTAGTTTCCAGTGCTATGCTTCTTGCAGGTGTTGGCGAAATTCGATGAAAAGTGAAATTTGATCTAAAACTGAAAGGAAGACTGGCCGCCGAAATACTAGAGGGCATGGGTGAAGGTAAGCTTATTTAGTCAAATCGAAACGATTGAGCTACTTTTTCTCAATAGCCAAAAGTACACTTGAGTATTTACAGAAACATATACTCAGACGCGACGTTTTTTTGATTTGTGAGATATTTGCAAAAGTAATCAAATGAGCTGTTCAAACCAATGCATATAAAGAGAAGCAAGAAACAAGAAATTTTGTAAAAGTGCATGAAATGTTGGCCAATCAAAAACAACGAATTAGCGAATGGGATGGAAGCCCGCGGTCAGACAATGGTTTACACATGGCAACCAGCATCATTGCATTCCCTTGACCGCGCTTTTATCCTTCAAACAACCGTTTGCACATGAGTTCGTGTTCCCATTGAACTGAAAAAGATACATCGACCTTTTTATTCTTCATTTCTATCCACCCCATTTTGCCCATTTTTATATTTCTCACACAAGTTTCGTTATTTTACTCGATTACTCTGAGCACATTCTAAGAGTTTTCACGTGTATGCGTGTAAAAGTGCTGGCTCCTAGCAAGTTGGATATTGTTGCTGGTTTGCTGCTCTACTCCCGAAAATATTAGCTTGACGTTCTTATTTAATGTTGCGTATACTGCGTTTTGCCAATTTTTGGCATAGAGATTTTCATGCCAGTAATAAAACTAAAAGAAAAATACAGATAAAAGTAATGTGTTGTACTTAGAGACGTATTCGTTCAATATGTATTTATGTGTGTATGTGCATATGTATGAAGATTGTTGGCATGTTCATTTTCTGCTACCATTGTCGCTGGTGCTTCTACAATTTTTTAAGTTTTAAGGCACACTAGTATTTACATGCATACGAATATATCGCACCCTAAATACAAAAGGGTCACAACTCAAAATGTACTTCTGCTCAAATATGAACGAGACGTTATCAATAAAACGGTCCACGGATGACATATGGCAAAAATAATTTTTTTTGTTTTTAGGTAGGACTGTAATAAGCTTACATGGCAAGTTTCAGCGTGATATGTCACATAGTTTGTTTTCTTTGCTACTGTAAACAAGTCAAGCTCGAGTGTGGAAAATTTTGAGTTGTGACCCTTTTGTATTTAGGGTGCGATATATATGTATGTAGCTACGAGTAAATAGCTATGCATGTAGATTGTTGTCAAGCTGTAAGAGGAACTAAAAATGACACGGAATGGCGACGAAATGCTCAAAAGGTCGCCAATTGGGTATAAGAGGTCCGTTAGGGAAGTTATAGAGTGCATAAGTATGCTGTTTACGCATGTCTGTAATACTCACGTTCAAAGTAGGATAATGTTTAAGCTTTGAAGAAATACCAACAACAGACTTAGAATATCGGGAATGATTAATGGACTGGCGCTTATGGTATTACTCGTATATAATTTTGCTTCTAAATTGCAAATGAAAATCAAATTGATCGAACTAAAAAAGCGGATTTACCTCTTATGTATATATGGTAAGTCGTCCGCTTTGTTGATTTTTGTTCAAAAGTACTGCATTACTTTTTTATATCTGTATGTGTGTATGTATGTGCATATGCGATTGCCTTGAAAATTTTGTCTCGTAGAAATATTTAGCGCTTGAGACAAAAATGTGCCCAAGGCGAATTTATTATAAATCCACCTTGAATGTGCCGTTACTCCATTTGTTATGACGCGTTATTTTTTCACCACAACACGTCTTAGTTGTGCAAAATTTATCATAATGTGAAGTTCGTTGGTTTATCAGAAGAAATTATATACATGCATATATATTTGTGCAATAAAGAAACGCGAAAGAAATCAGCCGCATCAGCGACTAAATTGAGCCTTTCCTGAAGAATACGTTAGAACGCAAAACTGTTTTTGCGTTTGCAAATTAGTTTTGAAAAACACAGGTCATATCAACGATCGGCTAATACGAACAGGATAGTATTGTAATCTGAAAAAAGGCACACACGGCAAACACAAAAAACTCGATAAGGACACGATAGCTGGAATTAGGGAGTTCATTGAAAAAAATGACTAAAATCGAAAGCCATTAGACGACGACAAATACATCCAAAATATTCATTTAGGGAAGCAAAACAATATCAAGCCTTTGTGCAAAGAAAAAATCTATCCGTTTTGCATCTACATTTCCTTTTATAGAGCCCTTGCAGGAGACTTCAATATCTCCCTTTTCGTACCAACAAAAGATGTGGGTGAGCAATGCGAAGTTTACACTAACATTACTGAAGAAGAAGAAATGAAGAGCAAAGCTGCACATAAAAACCACTTGCTTGAGGAAAATGGGTTCCGAGAAGAGACAAGAAAAAGAAGATGCGATTTTGGCGGTGTATGATTGGCAGGCAGTTATTCAATTACCTAAAAGCGAAGTATGTGCATTCTACTATAATTCAAAAATGTGTTCACTTTCACTATGTTTGATATAAAAATAAACAAATTTCTTTTGCTTAATTTGGGATTAAGCCAATAGCAAACGTGGCCTTAATGGATTTAGGACTTGCGTTTCTCAGTATATTAAAAGTGTAATCAGGTCTTATAAAAATGAAATGAAATATTTTATTCTTACACGTACCTTATCAAAGGTCATACCAAACATGAAGGCGATTCAGCCCATTCCCTTATTGAAATGGCAACGAATGCTCAGAACTGGTTCTGTTTACGCCTACGAATCGTTCATTGCAATATCAAAAAAACAAGGCGTCCGTTCTTTATGCAATACCTTTCCTATGAAGATTTTTTTGACCTCAAATTATTGGCAAATGACATCGGTCTGTATGGGAGAAATTAAACTCTCTGAAGTGAAAGTCTTTAAGGTTTAACGAGAGTCACCCAATTGTATTTGTTTAATCTTACGCTCAGAAACAATTCAATTAAGCTTAAATGTTAATAAATGCTTTAATACAAAATTCCAAACCGAGTTTTAGTTAAATTTTATTTTAAGTTAAAACAACGTGAAAATAAATTGTCGAAATATGTTTTTATCAACTTTAACGGCACATTCAGCTTATGACAGTTTTCACAAATAACCTAGAAGAAGTTTTTGTTCAAGCAAAAGTTCTAAGTCACTAATACCCGTACAAGTACTTTTTTTCTGTTGTTGGAATATTCTTTTGCATTATTTCATTTCGTACTTCCATTGTTAAGAGTGTTTTCTTGGAAATACGTTGCCCGACTAAACAAACATCGTGTGGTTAACTTGATCTCTTGACGCAGAGTCTTACTTAATATAGACATATGCAACATATGTACGGGGTGATTCAATGGGGCCGCATATTTTCCTTTTTAAATAAAGTACAAGAAAATTTTCCGAAAATATTTTTGTTATTCATTGGTTTTTAGTGTAAGGCATTTATTTATAAGACACAGTATACGTTAAATACCCACCACGACTGCTCTGGCAATACACGATAAGTTTATGGCCTCTTTGTTTTGTGAGGTAAGAGATAATGCGTGCATTTGTTCATTGTTTCATACGCTGTGTGGCAAGTGACTCTGTCCTGTTAAATCCATATATTGTCCAAGTCCACGCCATGTTATTCAGACCATAGTTTGGTATCAAGTACCGATAACGTTCACCGTTACCGGCATAATTTTTTAAGAAGTGCAGTGCGATAACTCTGCCAGTTCAAAAATGATACCAAGCAGTGACTCGTTATGGGTGCATAATACTTTCATAAATAGATTTTTAGTATGCACCACATTTCCGCGACTTGATAAGCTGTAATACTTTTCAAAACACGAATTGAATTGAAAAATGAAAGTACAGCTTCTTGTTCGGATGTTCTTCAACTAGGAGAATGCACTGGCTATGTTGCAGTTCCCAACAGGCGAGTACTAAGTCTAAAACGTAGTTCTGATTTTCCCTATTTTAATATTTATAGTAGAAAATGCCACTTTATATTTATTTTTACCTACATACATTAGATATGGTCGTTTAGGTATGCCTATTCGTAGAGCGATCGCAAAGAACTCAATTTTATTGAGGCCTAATTTTAAAATAATCTTCTTCTGCTCTTAATTTTAGGAAGAGCTTTTAATTTACTCCGAAGTTGTATTATTATTTCATTGAGGCCGCCGTAGTGGAATGGGTTTGACTACCATTCGGCATCACGTAAGTGCTTGAAATAATAAAAATTATAGCATACGTTTTTTCTAATATCAGTCGGGCCTCGGCAGGCAATGGCGAACCTTCGAGGAGGAGCTCGGCCAAACACCTAACAAAAGTGCACGCGTAAATTATAATTATTTAAGTATTTTTTACTCATAATTGTTTTATTTAACTTCTTCTGGTAAGTTTTCATGGTGCAATGCCAATAGGGCGATGTCAGTGAATTTACCTCACTTTTTCGGCAGAAAAGGGTATCAATTTATGGACCTTTTTTACTTACATATCTATTTTCACTTTGCGTACATACGTATTTGTAATATGTTGAGATTTTATTTATTATCTCGAATTGAAAGTCAAATACGCAATATTGTTTCGTTCAATTTAATTGCTTTAAAATTTTTTAGATCAATAGCAAGGGATTCATTTGGCGCAATTAAATGCGATGTATGAATTTTCTGCTCGAAAACTATAACATGGATGAAAGATGCGATAGTGATGCCTAGCACATTCTGCTAAAGCAACGTTTTTGATAAGGAAAAACATCACATTATTTTATGCTACCGTTATTAGCTTTCTTCCTTCTCTTCTATAAAATAATAAAGTAATATTTGTGTACAAGTGTTGATATAAAATAGTTTCTACCCCTAATCGGTTGTCAAAAATAAATCGGAATTGTCAATGCTTTATTCAGGCACAATGGCGTCTTAAATTTTTATTATTTATTGCTTGAATGCTTGTGGTACAATTGTAGCTCTATCTACTTCAGTTAGGTTGCTTATAACGTACGTAACGTGACACTGAAACTCTGTTATTTTTTGGATATGTGCATCATACACACATACATAAGCGTTTGAAGGACAGTTAAAGACATGGAGCTAAGGCATAATAACTTTTCTCACTTTGTCGATGGTGTTTGTATCTTCTTAAGGCAATTCAGAGTGATGAATCAATTTAACTATGTCTGCCATTTCTGCCTGCCTTTTCATCTATCTATATGTGAAAAGATTGCTTAATATGATATACGAGATGACCACAAAGCTAAAGGTGTGATTTTTGCAAAATTTATGGAGAACGTGCGTGGCACCGTCCACTCTAAACTAAAAATACTGTATACCTGGAACCACTTTTTAAGTCTTTACCAAACTTTGTACACCCGTACATCTGTTTTAAATTAATTTCCAATATATAATTATATTATTATATATAATTGGCACGTACACCCTTTTTGAGTGTTTGGCCGAGCTTCTCCTGCTATTTGTGGCGTGCGTCTTGATGTTGTTCCACAAATTGAGGGACCTATAGTTTCAAGCCAACTCCGAACGACAGATATTTTTTATGAGGAACTTTTTCATGACAGAAATACACTTTGAGGTTTGCTGTTGCCTTGAGGGACGACCGCTATTAGAAAAAACTTTTTCTTCATTTTTGTGTTTCACCAAGATTTGAATTCCGAATGGTAGTCACGCACCAACTCATTCGGCTACGGCGGCCTCTTGAACAACACACTGTTAAATACCAAAAGTATAAAAAGATTATTCCAAAATACATACAATAATATTATATTATATAACTAAGAGGGGTGGAACCTGTTCGCAACAACTCACATGCT
The DNA here is from genome assembly GCF_028408465.1 of Anastrepha ludens. NCBI lineage: Eukaryota > Metazoa > Arthropoda > Insecta > Diptera > Tephritidae > Anastrepha > Anastrepha ludens. Next base: position 127,695,048 of record NC_071501.1, read on the forward strand.
GGACACTTCAATCTATACTCAAATTAAAGCTTGAATCTTACACAAGTACCAAAAACCCACTTTGAATAAAATAGGGCTAACCCTTTAAGGTCAAGCGATTGAGGTCGAATTGCAAATTATTTTGTGTCTTTGAGGCGGTCAGTTGTGCTGAGTTTTATGACTTTAGCTCAACTTCTTGATTTTGCGTACGGTAATCCGCTTTGGAACCTTGGAGTGTTGGGGTATCGTTCATAATAAATTTCCATCATTCACACATGCTGCTTAATTTGGCTCTATTGTCTGAATAATAAAACAAGATTTAACAGGCAGCCCTCAACAATGACAACACACCCGTCAACCTCAGGTGGTGTTGTGGGAGAATCATGTGTTTTCCCCAAAATCTTACTTTTTCACAAAAGTTTATGATGTAAATAAAACCAAAACGGCTGAACTATAATGCTGCAAACAGTCACCGGCGTAAACGCAGTCACCTGTCAGCTGTTACGATCAAACTAATGAGAGTCCCATGTACATGAAAAATTACTTCCCTTCCGTATCGCAGTATCGTAGATTTCTTCGCAGGATTTTTGAAAATTCCTCTCAGGATTGCTCTCTCACCACACAATGTTGCCAAACAGTACATTTCGAAATCATTTACAAACTAAACTTGCAAAAATTTTAATTTTTGTTAAAATAACTTAAGAACAATGTTGGATGATGTTATAATAGGTAAATGAACTATTCGCATCTATTGGCTCTTGACTTTCGTTTATTAAACGATGAAAAAATGTAACTGCTAACGCGGATGTGTGAGAAAGTGTGTAAGCAAAACTATCAATGGCTACATTGTGTAGATACAACCAAACACATACGCACACAAACCGATGTATTGTGTAAATATGTAACTAAAAGAACGCAGTTGTTCTCTACGGGATGAGTTTTGCTAAATTTTGTACTCTCTAGGGGCTGCGGTAAGGGACTACGATGCGTCGGTGACTGTTTTCAGCATAATGCTGCGCACACTCACCGATGTAAACGCAGTACCCTGTCAGCTGTTACGATGAAACTAATGGGAGCCCCATGTAAATGAAAAATTACTTCCCTTCCGTATCGTAGATTTTATCGCAGAATTTTGGAAAATCCCGCGTAAGCCTGTGAGCTGATTGCTCTCTTACTACACAGTGTTTCCAAACAGTACATTTCGAAATAAACTTAGAAAAATTTTAATTTTTAATAAAATAACTTAAAAATAATGTTGAATAATATTAATTATGTATAGGTAAATGAACTATTTGCATCTATTGGCTTTTGGCTTTGGTTTATTAAGCAGTGAAAAATTGCAATTGATAACGCGGATGGGTGAAAAAGTGTTTATGCAAAAATATCAATCGAAAAATATCAACCGGTGTATTGTATAAATATGTAACTAAAAGAACGCAGTTGTTCTCTACGGAATGAGTTTTGCTCAATTTTGTGTTATCTAGTAGCTGCGGCAAGGGACTACGATACGTCCGTAAGTGTGCGGACTATAATACCCCTATACCGTTCATCCGATTGTTATGAAATTTTGGCGTATTGCTTTAGATATGCTAGGCATGGTTCATACCTGTAAGAAGGAGACTGCCAGGTTTGGCTTTCAGCTATGGTGATAACCGAAATTGAGCGAATAACTTCTGCGGATATGTCATGTGGGACTCGGCAGTAATATTCTGCCCGCTCTTTTCACACGTATTCACACACTCGTCCAATCAGTCATTGTTCAGACGGCGCCGAAATAACATAGGCAAATACAGCTATGATTTTTTTTCGTATATACCTACACAATCTCAGCTTTTTCCTAAACAAATCACTGTCGTTACGTCAGCCAATCAACTGACTATTTCAAATTCTCTGAGAGCCGGTTAACGATCTGCTATTGGCCACTCCTTCTGAATTTTTTTCGCCATGGGTTCGTAAGGTTATTGGAAGGTTATGCTGAAGTCGAGATATTTGTAAATGTTAAATTTTTTATCAGATTTAGTTAATATTTATTGGATATCTAAGAAATAGTGTTTTTGGAGGAAACTAACCCACTAAGTGGCATTGGAACCCGGATATTAAAATAAATGTTTGCGTTGCCAATTCAACGTTTTTTAATGATTTTCTGCAGAGGCATTTCAAACTCGATGAACTACCGTGTTTCTAAAATAATTAGAGCCTTGACTAATATATTTTTTTGCTCCGTTAATAAAAGTTTAGTAAGTTTTACAGAGATTTGCCATTCAAGTATTAAGTCTTTCCCTCCAATTCAATGAAGCAAAGGAAATTAATGTACTATATTTTTTTATTTGAATATAAACTGCACATCATCACAATGAAGTTTAGCGTTATAATCGATGTAGGGCTCGTTGTCCAAAACTAGATTCTCCCAATCAAAACATTCACGAATTTCTTTTTAACTCGATTTTTTCAGATATTCTAAATATAAATACATTCAAACGAAAACTGCCCAAAAATTTAAACTAATTATATATTTTTTTTGTTCGTAAGAAAATAAAAAAATATTAATCTAACTAATAAAGAAACTATCGAAGATAAAAGAATACTAAACTTACAACAGATCATGACAACAAAGCTGCAGCTAAAATGTTGACAACTTTTCAAGTGCTTAAAAGTCTTACTTACGGAAAAATTAAGCAGAGTTATTTACGGTAAATCCGCGAAACTGCAGTGCACTCGTACGTAATAATAATAAGCATTGTGGTTGACATGGTTCGTTTGAATGTCCCAACTACACAAGAAAACCACCCGCTACGTCACCACCAATTATATTACACCAACAACAATCACAATAGTAACAGCGTTCAAAATGTTGGCACCGGCAACCTCAGCAACAGCATCTCCTCGCCTTCGTCATCGACCTCCAGCTTAAACAGCAACGCTTCATCCTTCGAGCCCCATCAGCATCAACATCAACTGCAGCATCAACTTCAGATTCAACATCTACATCACCAACATCAGCATCAACACCATAACCAAAACCCAAGCCAGAGTCAACTTCAACAACAGCAGCGATCAGCCAGTAGTATAGTAATGGTCGTTCCTCAACCACAGCAACAAGCTCCGCTGCCACAAGCAACACAACAGCAGCCTCAGTATACACATGGATCAGCAGTGACTTCGCAGCATCAACATCCTCATGCCCATCATGTTCACCATCAAACTCCATCACAGCCGAATTCAGTTGGCATGCCCATTCACCAGCAGCAACCACAGGTACCACAACAATCGCCAACGGACGGGTCGACATCTTCACTTCCAGCCTCGCCCCCACTGCTACAACAGACAGCTACACCGCCACAGGGCGCGCAACTGGTGCAACCAGTTTGTGCAGTGCATCATCCACAACAGCATCAACAGCAATTAGCTTTGGTTGCTGCCATGCATCAACATCTGGCAGCTGCAGCCGGTCTTGGACCCCCACAGCCGCAGCATATGCATCGTCCACATGGTACTCACGTACCAGCGCCCCAAACGCAGCAACTTACCGCTCCACCAGGTACGCTTACGGGGATACAGGCTCAATCTCAAGTGCAGGTGCAAGCGACTGCTGTTAGTACACAGCAGCCACAATCAACCCAACATTCTCAGCAACACTCTATCGATAATGGCCACGCTGGTATATGTAGTGCTATCAATGGTGGAGGCAATTCAGGCAACAGCGGAAATGCTCCTGGAATATCTCCCAGCGGGTCGTCGAACAGCAGTGTTGGCAGTGCTACTAGTAGTAGTGGCAATGCGATCGTTGCCGCTGCCCCACCGCCTTCGGCATCAGGTCAGCTGTATATTCAGTATCCTGGCGAGTTCTATCCAACGGAGTATTACATAACACCGCATCCACACGACAGTATGTGCCCGCAGCATCCACATCATCATCAAACGCTATGCGCCATGCCAACGGATTATGGTAAGTCCCTTCTCAAAGCAATATCTAAGACCTACGTAAGCTTTTATTGTCTAAAAAAGCTAAGGAAATAAGCGATCATCTCGATTCAACAGTTCTATAAAGTCTATTCTGAAAGTAAAGTATAAATTCAGATATTTTTTAAGTCGCACATATGTATGTATATTAAACCCCATGGGATTTAAAGGGCTGTTGAAATACCTTATAATCTTACTGGGTTGCCTTGCTTTCAAGTCTCTCTCCCACAACAAATCCAGCACCGAATTTGCGCTCCTTTACATGGCAGCTGTAGTAGACGTCACAAGGTCCTACGCTTTCTTGCCTTGTCCCGTCCATCGCATCTCTTGAATGGCAGTGATGTCAGCCTTTACTCTCAGGAGGACATCAACCAGCCGGGCAGTGGCACCTTCCCCATTGAGGGACCGGACATTCCACGTGTATGCCCTCAAATCGTAATCCTTATTTCGTTTGCAGTGGTCGTCATCAGTATAGAGAGGTCTCATCCGAGGCTTTTTTAAACTTTTCATTGAAGGGTGTTTTTAAGTGGCGGGTCCCAAACCCAACGCACAACCAGCTATCCTGGAATGTTTCGCCTTCTCACGTTAGCTCACTCCCGAACGGGGTTTCGGAAGCTACCCAGAGGATACGTGGACTAATCCCGGCCGTTGTGAGCTGCTTTAACCATATGCAGAAGAATCGTCCTGGCCATTCCCAAGTGAATGGCGATCAGTAACTTTCCCCACCTGCGTGGACTTCTACACATGGAACCATCCTCCGATCTCTGAATGCTTCTCATTCTTCTCGCCTACTCACAAACATCATGTCACTTTATTGCTTAATGTTGAGTTTTATGAATTTGTATTTGTAAATGTACCGACAACTCACAACTACCGGACTTCATCTAAGTATCCTTTGCGTAGCTTCCGAACACCCATTTGAGAAAGAGTTAATGTAAGAAGTCGAAACAGTCCAGGATATCTGGTTGTGCACCACGTAAAACAGAAACTTTCAATTAAAATACAAACTGCGCCTGGTGAGATTTCCCTAATGGGGAAGGTGCTTCTGCTCGGCAAAAGACTATTGGACTTTAGGACATCTAATATACTTATCTGTCATGTAAAGGAGCACACATCGGGTGTTGTGTTTGCAGTGAGAGAGAAATTTCCCCGCCAAGTACTTCCGTTCACTTCGGTGGACAAGCGAGATTCTTCAACATATCACTAATTTACGACCACGCCTTAACCGAAGAGAAGGACGATGCGACCAATGATTGCTGCAACATTCCTATAATCACTGCGCCTGTCACGACATAAAAATAGTATTTGGCGACTTCAATTATAGGGTGGGCGAAGAAGGAGTTTTTGGCCCTACAGTTGGGAAACTCAAGGAAACGTCCATTAACTGAGGCTGATCGATTTCGCCGAGGCCTGAGATATGGTAGGCTGCAGCATCAGATTCCAGCACTAAACAACTCATCTAGCTACGTGGCTACCTCCTTTCACTCTCAGAACGTACTGTCCAACAAGCCCATGATGGAAAGAATAATGAGATGGCACCTCTCGTGGTACCGTTACTTTGTTCTCAGCGAATTTGGCAATGAGTTACGTCGTATTAGCACCAGTATGGCCAGATTACCATTTTCGTAACTTAATTTAGAATTTTTGTTTGTTATTTAGTCCTTTCTTCATGACATTTTTCTAGCCTTATCTCATTGAAAGTAATGTTTATAATTTTGTAAAATGTAGATTTTTTTTTAATTTGTTCAATAATTCACTCAGTTTTATTTAGCGTCACTGTTTTTTAACTTCTGGTCGCATTGCCCGCGATTGCAGTTGTTGTTGGTGTCCTTCTGCTTTCAGCAAGCCAAATCTCTCTCTCGCTACTGCAGTGTTGACTAGCTTTGGATATAAAAGAAAATAAAACACCAAATTTTTATTGAATTACTTAAAGAACTTTGTATGCGTGACAAATTGGTTATGTATAATTTAACTCATGAGTTTTTTGTTAAGAGAACCACTTTTTTGCTTTATTTGAGGTTATGTAACAAGATAAGGTACTCTTTTTGTGAAAATGCCGTTATAGTTTCTTCAATAGTATTTTGTAGCTTATTTTTTCTCTGAATACACCTCTTGATGCCCTATGTCCCACTATGGTTTTAATTCGCATTCAGTAAATTCAAACGTTTTTTAAAATGTGTAAAAAGGTTTTCAATGTTAAGAAGGGTTGAGAGAGGGACATTTAATATTCTTGCATAACCTTAAAAAGGGCAAAAAATTAAATTTACGCTTTCAAAATATCAAATTTTATAAAACCCAACAAATTTTCATTAACACTAAAATCTTGTCAGAGTTACCTTTGTAAGCATTATTTTGTTTAATAATAAAGTTTTTTTTTTAACTTATAGTTTCGGTAGCTTTGAATCAAAAATAAGAAACAAACACCAACTTAAAAAGTTTCGCATTTTGATATATAAAAAAGCTCTTTCTCTGCGTACCACCGCCGAAGAAAAAATCGGATTTCGGCGAGCCTGAAAAAGCAATTGCTTCGACAAGGAATAAATATAATAAAAGGTTGTCGCGGAAAGAAAGGAGGCTGCCTATAAGGCACGTCCATTTAGTGATATACTCGTATCAATCCATAAACTATGTTTGCGAGAAACTCGATGAGTCCCACAACTTTAAATGTAAGTTTGTATGCTGATGTAGTGAAAGAAATGCATCATTGTAGTTATAAAATCTCATATACCCTTCTTCCACTGCCAACGCGTTAAGTGTTAAACTACGTGAAAGTCATAAAAGTGGCCAAGCTAGACCAAGCGTACTTGGAATAGATTATTATTTTTCTATCAGAATTAACCCGCATTGATGTATGAATAGAATTATTGTGCAAAACTTGAACAAAAGCAAACCTTGCGCTTTATGGAACATTCTGCAGTTTACTACTACTGCCGCCGAACATCTTTATGAGTGGAATACTTGTAAATCATGCGCCCTGAATACCCCATACTGCCACTACATTGTTGAAGTTTAGAATATGTTGCCAAGCAACGGTTGATGAGATCTTATTTGCAGATACAAGCGACGTCGCCGGCGTTGCCGACAGCAGTAATATTGGATGTACTAAACAAGAAATTTATGTTGATTTTGTTACTTTGTCTAAAGTTGCCATTTGCCGCCTACTTTATGGCGTCTAAATTGCTTTGCGAACAACACTTTCTCAAACAATCCATATCCGCAAGGTCAGCCTCAAATAATGCAAATACAAGTAACTAAACAAAAAAATAAGCCGAAATCGATGAAGAGAGTATCATATGGAGGACTACGAATAACACGATTAAACAACTAAAAGGATAGGTGAGAATATACCATAAATGAATAAAAGCGAATCGAAAATGCCAGAACTCTTCCACGGCTGAAAACTGCCGCTGCAATTTTACTTCTATAGTGCAGTACTTTCTAAATATAAATACAGACCAAAGTGCGGAAAATTCGAATATTTAATCCGGAGAAGTCTCTAGCCAAATCCTGGCTAGTAGCAGTTTTGGAGCTTTTTCATTCTTTTTTTAACCGAGAATTTTCGTAAGATTTTCTTTTCATGAAAAATCTCCTCATAAAAACCCATTTGCCTTTCATAAGCTTAAAAATGTATGTCCCTCCATTTGTGGAATGGCATCAAGGCACACTCCACAAATAGGAGGAGGAGCTCATCCAAACATCCAATAAATGGTGTAAGCGCCAATTATATATTATATATAGTCTTCAATAGTCGGTCTTCCATTTTATAGAAATGGTCGTCAACAAATGAGCTTTTAATTTATTCATATTGCAGTGTTCACGTTTCCTCCGTTGACTACATACATATGCTCGATGATATGAAGTCGGTTACCAACTTAATGGAAGGAGCGTTGCCGTATTAGCGCGCAACGGCGTAACCCTTCGTCTATCGGCCGGATCCAATGAGGCCGAATGAGATTTTACCGTGCCAATATCTAATGCTTTTAAACTCTATAATTCTGTCACTTTGACTACTGTAATATTATTTTTCTGAAATAATTGGTGCTAATACACATTTTCTAGCGGAAAGTACCATCCGAACGGCAAGTAATGCTTGGTTTTTTACGGTAGACAAAGGCTTAAGCCGATTAAAAGAGGCTGGAAATTGGTGGATGATTCAGCGAAAACCTGAATATAACGAAAACAGCTCGGTAACAATTTTTAAGTCTCGTGTTTTCCCAATGTAAACACATATAAAGGCTTTCAGCTGGCAGGGATTCGATTGTAGCTAAGTCTGTGGTAGTATATAAACGTCCTTGAATAAAGAAAATAAACAAGGCATAGTGGGGGAAAATGAATAAAAGATTCGCGACTTAACTTTATGTTTATTGTATGTATTCCCGTGTCAAGCACACACATATTTACATTTATACTCGTACATCCTCATGTACTGTACGAAAATAAATATACCTATTTGCATTTGCTATTTAAATGCTTCTGTGGCTAACTTTACTCGTACTAATATAGCATTCTTGCTATGCATGTAAATATCAGAGTATGAAACACGAAGATTATGTTTCACAAGCCAAAAATTGCATACTATAAATTAAGTGTAAATATGTTTCGCTCAAAAGTGATTGCTGGATACTTGATAATTATACCCAAATCTCACTGTCCATCATGTTTTGCAACTAAATCCCAAATAAGGAATTAGGTTATGTATTATTGTTAGACTTTGTTAACCTTAGAAGTTCCCTCGAGCGCCTTCTATCCACATGTGATCAAAACGATCTCGCGATTTTGCAAGTGTTTGAGTTGACGCAAGGCCAACTTCCTTGTAGTACACCGCAGACAGCCAAGGGATCCCAATTTTCTGATTTAGCGGGGAAAGCCTGTCTAACTAGCTGATCTGGCTGCAGTTTCCTGTAATGCCCTTGTGACCAGGTATCCAAATGAGTGTAATATTAAAGAATTCGGAATCGATCGAAAGATAAGTCAAGAATTGTGCGGCCTGTTTAGAGGGCTCTGATTGCTGCTTGACTATCGGAGTAAATATTTACTTCCCTTACAGTAATTACACAAATGTAAAACCAACTAGGTGCTTGTTTGATTGCAGTGGTCTGGTAGCCTGCACATGAGTTTGATGGGGAGCTTTGCGCTGAGCCCTCAGTCTGATTGCGGCACGTACATTTTTATCCAAAAAATTTAGAGAACATTTTTAGGTAGGCAATAGTAGACCGGCCGAATTTCTGCCATAAAAACCATTTGTTATTCGGAAGCAGCTAAAAACTTTATGTCCCTTTGACATACAAGCGCCAAAATATAGCTATTTAATATTATGTAAATGTGTGTATGTATTGTATAATCACCTGCGTTAAGATTTTGGAAATATTCCATATTTGAACAAAATTATAATACTCTTGTGATTACTACATTTTTATGGTTTACTAAATAAAAATAGTAGAAGTTAATAGAAGTATCTGCGACAGGACGCAATACTCAATCACATTTTTTTAGTTGTGATTAATGATTAACCACTAAAATGAATTATTCGTAGTCATCTTCATCCGACTAGAGTTGTTTGTTTGATGTGGAATTAAGGATCAGAAATATGCAATTGTACATAAAACTTTTCAATCCCTAGAAAAAAGTTAGTAACTGGTTAGTAGAATTATTGTTACATACACAAGTACATATGTATGTATGTATGGGAAAATTGGTGTTTGCAGCCTTCTTTGGGTGAAGGCTTATTTGTGTGTGCGGTGCTGTAGAGTAAGTATTAAGTAATATTATTACATGAATGGTGGTCGATGTTAAGGCACTTTATAAAAATGCCTTCGAATGCTATAAAACGTATTGTTGAATTGTACAAATACATGTTTTTTCACTTCCTTACACTTCTAAATACTTCAATTTTTTATGTACGGTATGTAAGTGTTTTTCTTCAAAACATCATATCAACAACTTTAGCGCGTTTTACCCCCGGAGCAAAAACCCATCAATGTTCATACAAATTTTAATATACTTTATAGCTACGAATGACAACTTCAGTACTCAACATATGGTACATACATACATACATAGGCACTAGTATACAGCATGTTGTGTTTGGAGCTTAAAGGCTGAGACCTCTTCATTTTCTACTCATACATACATATGTATATCCACTCATTGCGTACCAGATTTGACGCGTTCATCACCCAGTTACAGGTTTTTGAACTTTGTCGATATGTGTTAGTGTAAATGTACGTAAAAAACGAGAGAATTGATGAAGAAAACATTTAAATCACAGATCACCTCGTAGCAGCACAAAGCGACTACACTGAATACGAGTAGACATTTCTACATACTTACGTATATATTATATTATGAATTTTTGTATTAGCGTTGTTAAATATTGATGAAATTGACATTTGCTTGATAATGTATGTATATCCAAAAGTTTACGAATAAGCGCAAACACTTAATTTTAAAATTACTTCTTCCTGCTTTTATTACTCTACCTATTATTTATTCTAATTCTGGTTCAATTGCCAATCATTACTAATTAACACCACTAAGAAAAATTGTACATATTTATATGTATATATATATTTTCTTTTTCATTGTTCACTCCTCTCGGCAGCATAGCGCCTCGACAAGACTCCGTCTTGCGTTTGTTTCGTTACTATATTTTGATTTCTGACAGGGTAGGTGATTAGCCTGCCGCTACCAGTCCTAAATAGTGGGGATGCCCACCTGTCGTTGCTTAGGAACAACGCCTTCTTACTGCTTGGAGCGCCATCTGTGTTTCACATTTTTCCGCTAGAAGGATCGCACAGATGGTTGAGGACTTCGCTGAATTTAGTGTGTCTGCGCTATTACCGCGGTTGTACACTTCCCCTTGCTGGCGCCACTGATGCAATGTGTAGCTGTGTGTTTTTGCTTGTTTAAGCAACCACAATGCAAATAATGCGCTGGCTATTGTGCGGGAGTAAGGATGGAAAGGATAAGTTTTTCGGGTTGAGCAATGAGATTTTGTTTTTTTTTTGTATTTTTTAGAAACAGGGAAAGTAGGAAAATTACGAAAAGTGCGATGACCGTTCTTTAGGTGCGATTCGAACCCACAACCTCTGGGATGACAGGCTACGCTAAGCTACCGAGGCTGCACATATTTATATATTACATTTATTTTATTTTTATTTTATTTATTTAATGATTCGATCCTAACACAGCAAATTTAAACAGTGCTCAGTCGGAAATTTTTAAGCTATCATATCTCCACATATAGAGTTCATAAAAACGTAGAAAATTTCATCCGAATCTGTCAAAAACCAGTATTGCATTTTGTTATTTGGTTATTATATTTCTAAAATGTTTAATTTTTGGTGAAACTTCATAGTGCATAGTTAATTTTTTTTTATTGAACTACGAAATAGGTAATTTTTTTTTTAAAATTATCTACCTAGAAAACCTGCTCTTATTTCAGCTAAGGCTGGAAAATTGCAAGAAGTGTGCTCAACTGTATATTTTTCTTATTTATCTGCTTTTTACCTTCGGTATTTATTTATGAGCGTTTTCAACTTCTTCAAATATTTTTGAACACAAGCATAGGAGCATTGTTTCAAATCGTTTTCCATACGCCGAATTAAGTTTGTAAATACAACCTACGCTTTCTAAATTTCACACAAAACTCACAAATTTCAAAACGCCTACTTAGGAGCATTTAAATTTTTTGGATAACGGAACTCTTATAAGCTTGATTTTTGCCGGTCACGCTTCCATTAGGCAGACTGTGACAGATCCGAAACTTGGTCCCCACATAACTCTTAGACCTACCTTGGTATTTGGGATTATATTGAAAATGACCGACATCGGTCTGAAACAACGTCCATCTCCCATATAGCGGTAATTTTCAAAGGAGAATTGAGTAGTGCCACGTCAATTTTTGGGCAAATGCATGTATGTATATCGATAAAAACTTACTAAAATTAAGCTACAACTGTGGTTGCCTATGAATGCTGTAATCCGAATACACGCTTTTAAATAACCAGTTTACGGGTGACGTAATTTGATTCCAGATTTAAATTTTACTTAAAATTTTCTTATTTGTGTACTATTACTGGAATTCTTTTTAACGTTTTTTTTTATTTTTTGCACTGTAGGGTTGCCTAAATGTGATTGCTTGATTAATACCTCAGTAATAGCTTTAGACACTATTTAGGATTAAAATCAGTCCGCGCTTTACTTTAGTGTTAGAATACGAAATATATTTTTATTTATTGTTGTAATGAAATAATTCCTAGACCTAGTTCTTCTTTGAAATATGCAGTTCTAGAGAAAAAATATGCTTCATTTTGGATCTCTTTTAAAGCTCGACAAATCATCGCCTGTGAAAGTGTGCATACTCGTATGTGTACATAAACAGATCTCGTTAAGTGAGGCGCTGCTGATGTTTTAATTACACAGTTCTAAGACCAGTGAATAGGGATACAAAAATGGATGAATAAGTAGTTGGGATTAAGTGACACAGCGAACGGTGTGTTGCCGGCAAAAAATAGTCAGAAGCACATTTTCAGTCAGTGAATGAGTACTTGCTGGCAGACTTCTTATTCAATGGTTCAGCATTGTTTTAATTGGCTAACTTGATTCGTTTACAAAATGGCTGATGGGCTGACTGCATGCCAAGCAGACAAGCTTTACTAAGGCTTCCGCTTTTGGCGAGGGTGTTAGACCGTTAGTTACCAAGTTTCGTCGCAAGCATTCAGGCGATATATTCTTTGCTAACGATGTGGAAATTTCAAATGACTTCGAATTCCACAATATTGTTGACGTATTATTTTTCCTAGTTACTGACGATGGCAATCGGATGTTCCTGTTCTTGCATAATGACGTCACACGACCACAGTGTGTTGGTACTGGTAGAAGTATATATACTTTTGCAGTTGAATTGCAGCGATTGAACTATAAACAATAAAGGTAATTAAGTATAGTAATTTGAGTTATGTTTAAAAATTTTAAGCGCTGTAGTTGAGCTGATAGAAGAATAGAAGTAGTTTATGGTCTAAAGAAAGCAGGGAAAGCTTTTAGTAGGGTAATAAAATTAAACTGTCTTAATGATTGAAAAGTAATGCCCATGAAAGAACAGATCTTTCGACTTGTGGGTTATTGCTGACCATAACGTCCTACCAAATGAATCAAAATTTACTCCAATACGCTCTCTATTCTAAAAAAATACCTTTTCACTAATATAACAGAAAATCTTTGTAGTAAATATTTTTGTTAATCAGTGTATTTATTCTCGATACGAAATTCTGTTTTAGTTCTAGAATGGAAGTCGTAGGGGCTGGAATGGCCTCGAACGGTTTATGACAACCGTATTTTCTCATACGGTTTCTAATTATTTTTAATGAAGTGTGTGAACAGCTTGACATTTCATCGACGCTTTTCTCAACACGATTGGAGTCGCTTACGTCTCTTGTAAATTTGGAAATGGGTTAAACAATCTTCATAAAATGCTTTTTAAGCTTCTGATGCACTTCGGTCAAAAATTTAAAAAGATTAATATAAAAGTCAGGTAAAAATGAAGTTATTAAGATAAAAACCTCAAACGTATTCAAATTCAATTAAAGAAATGTTTAAAAGGTGGTAGCCATAAGCTGTTTTTATTTTTAAAAGGTAAGGTTGATTTTGGAACAGAAGTTATACAAACGTAATGTGTTTAGATTATTACAAAATTAAAATAATTAATAAAACGAGTTTGTTCTTGTTATACTTGTCTATGTCAGTCGCAGTGACTCATCATGCCATTACATTTATTCATAAATAACACGCAAAGAAGACGAAGTAAATCCCATCCCTTATGGGTAAGAGCCCCAAGCAAGTGCTATTGTTTTAATCACTCTGTTCGCTAGTTTTTCTGTTGCTTTCATTTCTTATTTATGCATTCAATGTGTCATTCATACATGAATATTTATGTAGCATGTCGTATATCGTACACCGTCAATCGGGGTTCATGCTTTCATACAACTTCACTTACACTTCATTAAATTTAAATGAGCGCTTGACTTCACTCTCCGGCTAAAGGTGTCTCGCCGTCTCGCCTGCTACTTTTCTACCTCCTTAAGCCTCATCCCGTCGAGATTTTCTTTGCCCATCTTCAAATGATGACGACAGCGACTTAGGTAACTAATGCTGTTTTGCGGCCAAGAATGGGCACTTGAGCGCAGACAGTCGGTTTCAACTACAAAATGCACTTGTGGTATGTACTCATATTATTACTTTTGAAGAGGTAGACACAAACTATCATATGTCGCAGTGCTGATGTTATTGTTCCGCTTTTTCATATTTTATGTAGGACTTGACATATAAAATATCCAGCTTTTCCACGTGCCAATAATTTTCGTTCCCTGTATTCATAAAAGCTGTGGTTTCTATTTATCGTTTCCTTACTATGAAAATACCCAAGATTTGTTTAGACTTCGTTAGATCAATCCCTAATAAAAATGCCAAATTACAAAAACAAAACTGAGTTATTAACTGAAAAATATTAATATATAAAGGGCCGTCCAGTATTAAACTAACGCTATGTATGCCCATAGTTTAATTCATTTAAACTTTTAAGAGTCTCTTTGAAAGAGAGTAGATCTAATTAAATTTAAAAGGGTTTGTTGCCTGTAGATTTCAAAGAAACTTAGCCTATTTTGAATACAATATGTGTTTGAGAAGATTACAGCGCTTGGTAAAGGGGTGCTGAAGTAACACCTACTAGTATGTCGGGAAAATCGACAAGCAAAGATTTTTTTTAAACTACGCATTCCCTTCATACCCTTGATAAGTCTTTAGAACAGTTTTCACTGAATCAATCACTGAATACCGCAGGTGTCCCTTAAATTATTCTCAGAATGTTAACGTTTTATTTAAAAGCTACAACATTGTATATATTTTTTTTATTTCACGTTTTGTGACTTGTCTAGTACCAGCTTTTTATAACTTCAAATCTGAAGTCGACTTAGGAATAAAAAAATACCCTCAATCGATGTGACTAAAATAAAGTACCATTTTAATTAAAGCGTGCTTATATAGACTTACTTGAATAGGATTTATTATTTTTAGCAAAAATGAGATGTGAAAAATACATTAGATTTAGGGTGCTAGAAAAGTTGAGTACTGCTGCTGTTTATAAAAAACGCACAAAAAATGTATCTTAACAGTGGCTTTGTTTCGTTTGTAAGCACAGATTTTATGAGATTTTCTATAAAAATTTTAAAATAATATTACATAAAACAAATAAATGTAAAATGTACGCAAAATATAGCGTTACACTAGCGCTTGTGTTGTTTTGTTGTTTTACTACAAAGTATTGCCGCCGTAGCGGAATGGGTTGGAGCGTGATTACCATTCGGAATTCACAGAGAGGTCGTTGGTTCGAATCTCGGTGAAAACAAAATTAATAAAAACATTTTTCTAATAGCGGTCGCCCCTCGGCAGGCAATGGCAAACCTCCGAGTGTATTTCTGCCATGAAAAAGCTCCTCATAAAAATATCTGCCGTTCGGAGTCGGCTTGAAACTGTAGGTCCCTCCATTTGTGGAACAACATCAAGACGCACACCACAAATACGAGGAGGAGCTCGGCCAAACACCTAACAGAAGTGTATGCGTCAATTATTTATTTTTTTTTTTATTGCCGTATTTGAAGAAGTATGCAAAAGCTGGTAGATTTATTAGCCTAAGGCCTTTGTTACCATATTCCATAAATAAATTATGGAATTACTTAAATAAATTTAAGTAAAACTTTTATATATTACTGTAAACTTCCTTCTAATTTCTAAAGTCTTCCATAGTAATCGGCTACGGCAACCGGATTTGTATGCAATTACTTGTATTTATTTATATAGCTGAAACTAGAACCATTACGTTGAAAGAATAAAATTAAATATAATTTGGTTTCTCATTTACTTACAGGTCCAACAGCGGTGCAAATGGTTTCACAAAATAGACCCGCACCAATCCCAGTGCCAGTACAAGTACCTCAAGGTCAGGTGATGCAACAATATGTCAACGAGAGCGGAACTTTTGCGCATGTCGTATTATCCCCTCAATATCAACAGCTCCATGCCAGCCAAGGACATATTCATGCCCCTTTCGTAAGTTTCATGATAAAAAATTTATTATTATTATGATAGAAAACTCCTGTAGATACTTCTATTGCATTAAAACTAGGACGGTATCATTCTTTTTCAGATTATTCCGTTCCGATATTTGAAATGTTTACATACTTATTCTACCCCTAACGACAATTAGCAATCAAATTATACCAAATTTCAATCTAACCAGAGTAAGCAATTGATAGGCCTGTCACAAAGGGTCCGTTCCGCCCGTTGCGGCAACGAATTTAACTGACAGCAAAATAGATTATGTTTATTTGAGTCGAGGGCGCCACATAGGTACCGTACGCCATAACGGAATGCACAAATCTGGCAACTTTTTACTTTTGCCGTACGGCAAGCGCGGCAAAAATTGCAACTGTTTAAAGAACAATTTTGCACGCAAATTTATATCCATGGTGTTTTTATTATATCAAATTAAATGCAGAAGACAAATGGAATTTAAATTAATTGAGTTAATTAAAATGCATCCTTATCTTTCGATAAAAGCTTGAAAGAGTAGAGGAGAGGCTAATAATCTAATTATCCAAGTTGTCCTAAATGAATGTGAGTCCCAATCTCGAAGTATTGGTCGTACCCACCGTCTAATGTAATTTTATACCCAAAATGGAATTAAAGAAAGAGGAGTTACTTTGGCCAAATACAGTATTTATAAATATAACTGCAAGGGTCTATTTTTGAGGAAAAATCAGAAGTGGTCACAATTCGATAGCAGTTGAATTCAACCTAACACATAAAATTTTACAAGAACACGTATGTATGCAGCTTCCAAAAAGCCAATGCAATAAAACTTTCAGTAACACACAAATACAAAAGGAATAAAAGTTTACAAAAAATTGTATATAATTTTATCGACTAGCATCTCCTAAAATAATGGTTTGATGATAAATAACACTATTAAGAACTTTACCATAATCTATTAAAATCACAGAACGGACATTCGTAGGTCAAAAGTCTGGACGAAAGAAATATTACCGGTTTTTAATTTTCGTCAAACCATTATATAAAGATATATTAGCCGATAAAGCCATACACCATTGACCAACATACACCAACATGAGAAATGAATAAAGTGTATAGCCATCCTCTGCAAATCGTATGATTTGAAATGGGTGCAATTTGCAAAATATTTTTAAATACTTGAATCAAATGAATAAATCCTTCAAATGGAAACTCCAGATACACATTATTTACATAGCCGACGATTTAGAGAGAGACCTCCAACAGGCAGATATCTACAACCAGCCAGAACTGTTGAGCTATAATGGAGAAGATTGATGGGATTTAGGTTGCCGTACTTCTCCAGGCTGTCGAAGAAAGGAGCTCCCAGTCAACTTACTCGTCTAGCTGCCAAACCTGGGAATTTACAGAGAAAGTGCTGAATAGTCGCCTTCTCTGAAAGGTCCCGCAGCTTCTGCAATGGGGGTTTAATGGTAAACCTAGCTTTTCTGCGTGTGCGCCGATCGTCCGTTAAACACAGCTACGAGTTTGGAAATTGAATGACGTGGAGTCCCCAAGACTTTCAAAGTCCTCGGTATATTGTTTTTGTGCCAAAGGGTTTTCGAAATAGCTCATGAAGAAATGGAGCTCCATCTTTTCTGCGCTTTCCTGAGAAATATTTTGTGCAGTTCCCCTTTAACAACTGTCAGGGGGATGCCGATGACCGGATAGAAGGTCTCTAAGGCCAATTCAATACCCTTCCTGGCAAGCTAATCAGCAATTTAATTTCCCTCTATGCTCCTATGTCCTGGAACCGAGGTCAGAGAAATGTTACCTGCACAACCAAGAGATTTGATCTGCATCATGGCGTCTGCACCGAGCCTTGATCGTGGCTTGGCTATCGGAAAATATATTATTGTAATATTTCCCTCGTTCCCACGTTCTCTAAATATTTTACATGCGTGCAGGATCGCAAAGACTTCTACCTGAAAAACACTATAAATATACAAACGTCTCTTACTTTTCGTTTTTTATTACTTAAATATAATTTTTTGGTTTTTGGGTCAAATTGACATTTTCCAGTATTCTGAAATTACAGTATTTAGATTCATTTTTATATCCTATTCTCTTTAGCTCGGATTACAGAAGCTGCCTCTATATATACATTTTTATCAGCGCATCCATATATAAAGTTGTAGCTTAATTATTGAGTAAGTTCCAATAACGTATTTTTAATTTGATGACTTATTGCAATTACCAGTGGGATAATAAAGCGTTGAGTTTGATAAAGATCAGAATTCCAATTAAAGTTAGATGTCACAAACGGAATACAAACATTTGTAGATGAGATTCGTCAAATGAAATGTCTTCTGACATAGAGACCAATAAAAATACAAAGGTATAAAAGTTAAGATGCACGAAAATTATTTAATAATTAAATTATATAATTCAATATGTATATGTACCGCAAACGTTTTGAAAATTATTATTGGTATAGAATATCTAGCGGCGGGCGCCGTAGCCGAATGGCTTGGTGCGTGACTACCATTCGCAATTCACAGAGAGAACGTCGGTTCGAATCTCGGTGAAACACCAAAATTAAGAAAAACATTTTTCAAATAGCGGTCGCCCCGCGGCTCCTCATAAAAATATCTGCCGTTCGGAATCGGCTTAAAACTGTAGGTCCCTCCATTTGTGGAACAACATCAAAACGCACACCACAAATAGGAGGAAGAGCTCGACCAAACACCCAAAAAGGGTGTACACGCCAATTATATATATTATATATAAGTTAGCGCATTGCACACTTGCAAAGCTAAAACAGAGATTTGATGATTCCCTTGAATCACTCCCACGCTACTGGCTGTTCGTAATTAGATCGCACAGCTTACTCCTACGCCTGCCCGTCTTTTGGATTTTGCAAATAAACAAATCTTACAGCGGTCAAGCTGATCATCAATTTACGTACGTGACTTTTGGCAGCTTGACTAATGCAGCTGAGAATGCATTCGTACCAACATACAAACAAAGCTGCCGGCGCAACTACACCAACACAAACTCAATAGCTACACCGCAAGTAGGGATTTAGGGTAGATTGTAAGAATATAGTTTTTAGTTGACATTGGAGTTTAATAAAGAACGGTCGAAAGTTGAGATTGGAGTTTAATAAAGAACGGCAAAAATTAGAAAAGTGGCGCCCAACGTGGGGCAACTGAACCCAACTAGCAGGACAACTGAACCCAACTGGCAGAATAACCGAGCCCAACTAGCAGGACAACTGAACCCAACTGGCAGAACAACTGAATCTAACAACGAAGGATACAATCAACTACTTGTGGAAACGAAGGAAACCTGCACGGCAGAAATGATTGCAATACGTGAAATAATAATACTGTAAGTAATTGTTCGGTTTTGATCCAGTGCAATTAAAGAAAAGTTATATAAAGTTTTTGTAAAGCGAAATACCTTCGGCTCTTTCTTACCTTTTTTTAAAAAAAAAAAAAAAAAAAAGCAAAACAAAATTAACATGAGTGTAACTAGGGAACAGGTAATAGAAATTTTAAGACAACAAAATGAGCAAAATAAAAAAGAATTAAAAGCCCAGTTGGATGAAGTGATGCAAACTCTTCGGCGCTTAGAGCCGCCATCCGCGGAGAGTTACATTCCCGTGGAAATAAATCCAACTGTGGTCGGGGGCAACACAAATATGGATTTAATAAAATCTATACAAGAATTTAAGGGGGATACTGCTTCTTATCCGGCCTGGCGTTCCGCAGCAGAATTCGCCATTGGCTACTACAAAGAGGGTTCAGAGCAATATTATGTTGCCATGGGGATATTTAGAAACAAGATAGTAGGCCCCGCAAATGCAACGCTCGCTTCCTTCTCAACTGTTTTAAATTTTAAAGCTATAATAGCTAGATTGGACAAAGCATACGCGGACAAAAGACCGCTACATGTTTTGGAAACAGAGCTCAGCGTTCTGAGGCAGGGCAGTTTGTCAATCTGCCAATATTATGATACGGTAGACAAGCAATTAACACTCATAACAAATAAAAATATAATGACTCATTCAAACAATACGCAGCTTGCCGCCGCGCTCAATGATAGAGCTAGAGAAAACGCATTAAGAGTTTTTATTTCTGGCCTAAAGCGGCCGTTATGCGACATTCTATTTTCTGCCAATCCTAAAGATTTGCCTTCTGCACTGGCTACTGCCCAGGAGTTAGCGAACAACCGCATGCGTTATGATTTCGCCAGAACATTTGCGGTTAACAACGTAGCAACTACCACTAGCCCAAAATACCACAATAACTATCCTGGCAATCCCCAAATGCTCAAGGACACCCCTACTCCAATGGATGTAGACCGCGGATCCTCCGCATTCCGACGTACAAAACAGTCCAACCAGAGTTATAGAAAGGGAAATGCCGTGGGAGGGCACCCCAAAAGGGATGCTAATCAATACGTGAATAAACGGGAGCACAGAAGGGGAGATTCAGTAAATTCACGGAAGCCGAAAGTGCAACGGACCAACCATTTGGAGACAACCCCAGAGGTGGATCCACAAAAGAAAATTACTGTGGACCGTGACAGTGATTCGGATGTCGAGATCGCTTCCAATTTCGCGATGGAAGACGAGGTTAATTTTTTAGTATAAGGTCGCTCCTACCTTACATTACCAAGAAGGCGTCGGAGGGGCAGGAGCTTAGGTTACTGATTGATACAGGAACTTCAAAAAACTATATCAAAAATTTGAGCTTCCTAAAGGGAATTATCCCTGTGGAGAGACAGTTTACGGTCAAAACTATAAACGGATGTAATCTCATAGAAAAAAAATGTAAGGTTTTCGTTTTGGGGAAAGTCTGAACTTTCTTCATTCTTCCTAATATAAAGGGCTTCGATGGTATAGTGGGATACGATTTCCTTAAGGAGATAGAATCTAAAATTGATACGACATCCGGATACTTATATTACGAGGGTGGTAAGGAAAAATTAAATAACGTCAAATGTGAGCAAGTTAACTCCATATATTTGGACAAGGACTCGGTCCCAGCTCTTGTGAAAAACGAGTTTGACTCTATGATTAAAAAGAATTTTAAGGCCTTTGCCGAACCTAACCGCGCTTTGCCATTTAATACTAAGGTCAAAGCTAAAATTCGTACCACTTCCTCGGAACCAATTTACACCCGATCTTATCCATACCCGGTTTCGGCGGCAGGATTCATTAATAAGGAAATAGAAATACTGTTGAAAGAAGGAATTATCCGAAAATCTATATTAATTCGGCGTATAACTCTCCGGTCCATGTAGTGAATAAAAAAGGCCTGGATGAATATGGTAAACAAAAGCTCCGCATGGTAATCGACTTTCGAAAATTAAACGAAAAAACGATTGCGGATAAATATCCTATACCAGATATTTCTACCATATTGGCAAACCTGGGCAGTTCCAGATTTTTTACTACTTTAGATCTAAAGTCTGGATTCCACCAGATAATCCTTGAGGAGAAGGACCGCGAAAAAACAGCCTTCAGCATTAACAATGGCAAATACGAATTTAATAGATTGCCATTCGGGTTAAAAAATGCGCCCAGTATCTTTCAACGGGCTATTGATGACGTCTTGAGAGACGACATTGGCCAAAGTTGCCAAGTTTATATGGATGATATAATCATCTTTTCAAGGGACGAAAAGTCTCATATTCAACATGTCGATAAGGTACTGGGGAAGTTGGAAAGGGCCGGTATGCGAGTTTCAGCAGAAAAGACTAAATTCTTTAAAGATAAGGTTGAGTTTCTTGGCTTTATTGTCTCTCGAAGGGGGATAAAAACATGTCCAAATAAGGTCAAGGACATAATCGACTATAGGAAGCCGGAAACACTTCGAGCATTACGCTCTTTCTTGGGTCTGTCAGGTTATTATAGAAGGTTTATAAGGGATTATGCGTCTATCGTCAAACCATTAACAAAGTATCTTCGGGGGGAGAATGGCCATGTGTCATCCCACAAGTCCAAACACACTAAAATAGTCCTTGATGACGAGGCCATTCAAGCATTTAAAAGGGTAAAAAGCATTTTGGCATCGGAAGATGTTTTGCTGTTTTATCCGGATTATGACAAAACATTCGAACTAACAACAGACGCTTCCTCTAGCGCTTTAGGCGCGGTCCTCTCCCAGAATGGTCGGCCCATTACAATGATTTCAAGAACATTATCAAAAACAGAGGAGAATTATGCAACCAACGAGCGTGAGCTCTTGGCTATAGTGTGGGCCCTTAAAAACCTTCGACATTACTTATACGGTATTAAAGACATCGTAATATTCACAGACCACCAGCCTTTAACTTTCGCTATTTCGAACAAAAATCCTAATACAAAAATGAAGCGATGGCGTGCGTTCATAGAAGAATTTTCGCCTAAATTTGTTTATAAACCCGGCAGAGACAACGTCGTAGCAGACGCTCTGTCCCGTCAGTTTTTGAATAATATGACTGATACAGATGCTACAGCACATAGCGAGTCATCGCTCTCAAACACAATTAAAACTATCCAGTATCCAGTAAACCAATTCAAAAGACAATTCATTTTGACGAAGGGGGATCATTATCACCAAAGTACAAAAATAATTTTTCAGAAAAAAATTCGTTATACTATAAATTACGACACAATAGTAAATTTGTTGCATAATCTTAAGAAACTCGTAAACCCTAGCGTTACAAACGCTCTTTGTTGCGATCTTCCGACACTATCAGAGATCCAGGGACCTCTTGTCGAAGCATTCCCGGGGGTTAAATTTATTCATACAGAAAAATTTGTAATCGATCTAACGAATCCGAACGATCAACAGGAAGCAATAGCAACGGAGCATGCCCGTGCCCATCGATCTCTGTCCGAGAATTTTAAGCAAATTCTATCAGAATACTACTTTCCCGACATGAGGAAAATGCTCAGGTCAGCTGTATCAAATTGCAAGATCTGTCTGGAAAATAAATACCAAAGAAAACCACCAAATCCGGAAATTGGGAAAACTCCAATCCCTGAGCACCCAGGAGAAATTCTCCACTTAGACATTTTAATTACTGGAAAGCAGCTATTCTTAACTGCTGTTGATAGGTTTTCAAAGTTTGCAATTGTTAAACCTGTTATTTCAAGATGTACCATTGATATAAAAGAAGCTTTATTAGAGGTATTAGGTATGTTCCAAAACACTAAAACAATTGTCACTGATAACGAAAGAGCGTTTACTTCAAATTTAATTAGAAACATGCTACGCGATCATTTCTCCATAGAACAGTTTTTCGTACCCACCTTACATAGCGAAAGCAACGGACAGGTCGAAAAGTTTCATTCAACCCTTTTGGAAATAGCCAGATGCGTGAAGGCACAGCAGCAGATAAGCGAGGTTAAAGATCTGATTTTGCTTGCTGCTTACAAGTACAACAGAACAATTCACTCGGTTGTAGATTCGAAACCAATCGAAATTTTGCAGAACTGCCCAGCGGAGAAATTTGGGGAAATTAGAGATAAATTAATAAGAGCCCAGAATTTAGTATTGAATAGATTGAATGAGAAAAGAATAACCAAAACATATCAGCCTGGTGAAAGGGTGTTTCTTCGACGAAATAAGCGATTGGGAAATAAATTTGAGAAGGTGTTCGTGGAAAAAATAGTAGAAAGAGATTTAGGTACAACAGTACAGATAGAAGGCAGGAAAATTCATAAAAGTAATTTACGATAAAATCAATTTCAGATTGCCGCTTGCCCTAGTCTTCGTCACTAGAGCCAATTTAATTGACTACACCTCCTCACAAGTTATCACCATCCCTCGGGGAAATGTGGCTATTTATAATAAATTCATTTACCTCGTGCACGCCACCAACCTAACAGATTATCGCCAGATAGCTTACGAAAGCCGATGGTTCACATCAAAATCAAAAAATCAGGTAGTGAACGAAAATATTTTGAAACAGCAAGGTGAGGAAATACTACACATAATTCGCACTTTGGAAATACCTAAGAGAATTGCAAGGTCAATAGATTTTCTGGGGTCCGCCCTGAAATTTATAGCCGGTACCCCGGACCACGAAGATTTTGAACTGCTCTTGACAAAGGAAAGCATACTAATAGAAAACAACAATAGGCAGATTAGAATTAACTCCGATTTACAAAATAGAATTAACGAAATTACCAACCTAATCAATACACTTCGCGGAAATCAAACGGATTGGATATTAAAAGACGAGGAAACATTGCTCTGTGAAAATTTGGTAAGAAGAAATAACCATATAATCAGCCAACTAAACAGACTAGCACTCTCCATTGTGTTGGCAAAAAGTAATATCATAAATCCACTTATTTTGGATGACGAAGAGATGGATCAAGCGTTCAATTCCGAACAATTACCCTTTAGTTTAAGTAATTTACTTTTAGTATCTAAGGTAAAAATTTTGCAAAGTTCTGATGTTATTTACTATATTCTTAAGGTTCCTAAGGTTACAAATTTCTGTCAATTCCTAAAAATCTATCCTGTAGTCCATAATAATAGTATCGTAAAGCTAGAGACCACGCTTGCGGCAAAATGTAGCGATACGTTTCAACCACTCGAGAACTGCAATGACACTCTGGTAGCTAAAGTGTGCAAACCGGCTCACTCAGATTGCTTGGGTCAGATGCTAAATAATAACACAGCTAATTGTTCATCAGAATCGGCATATCACATACCATCAGTCCAAAAAGTAGAAGAGGGCATCATTATTCTTAACAACGTGCAACCAACGACAATATTTGATCAACGAAAATTGGAAATAAGGGGAACGTATCTGCTTCTTTTTCGTGACTCTATCACCATAAATGATACAACTTACGTGGTAAAAAGAGAACCGACTTATATCCAACCACATCCTCCAAAAACCGTATCCATTAATTACTTGGAACACCATACGAGTTTGTCCCTACCATATTTGCACCAAATTTATATCGACAACATCTCTCGCATTCACGAATTGAAGGAGGGTATATCTGTTCATCGTAATTTGTTCTGGACGATTTTTTCTTTTCCTCCATTATTATTGATCGCAATAGCAATTTTTTTCATCCACCGCAGAAACAAATTAGCAAGTAATAAAGTAAAAGCTCAGAGGGCAGTAGAGGAAATTTTGGCACGAGTCGAGGACGGCTCGTCTTAAGAGGGGGAGAAGTTAGCGCATTGCACACTTGCAAAGCTAAAACAGAGATTTGATGATTCCCTTGAATCACTCCCACGCTACTGGCTGTTCGTAATTAGATCGCACAGCTTACTCCTACGCCTGCCCGTCTTTTGGATTTTGCAAATAAACAAATCTTACAGCGGTCAAGCTGATCATCAATTTACGTACGTGACTTTTGGCAGCTTGAGGAATGCAGCTGAGAATGCATTCGTACCAACATACAAACAAAGCTGCCGGCGCAACTACACCAACACAAACTCAATAGCTACACCGCAAGTAGGGATTTAGGGTAGATTGTAAGAATATAGTTTTTAGTTGACATTGGAGTTTAATAAAGAACGGTCGAAAGTTGAGATTGGAGTTTAATAAAGAACGGCAAAAATTAGAAAAGTTATATATAGAATATCTACAGGTCGATATTATTCAATTTCCTCTGTCATTCTAATTCACAATTGCCCAACAAATGATTCCTTATGCTTAAAACAAGTAATTTAAGCTATATTTTATAGGTATCCCGAATACTCCCAAAGCTTAAAAACTATTAAAATTAAATAAAAAACAATAATTTGTTTTGCTAACAAACCAGAAACTCTAAAAACCGTTGCCCACTTCCAAATATTTTTTAAGCCGCCATATGCACAAACTGATGTTGAGTGTACTGTAAGTGTGCACACTCAACATGGCGGCTGGCTGACAACCAAGGAAGATAGATACCAGGTTTGCTGTTGTTGTTTTAACAGCATAGGTAGCCCTGTCTGTGTAGGCATATCATCGGTCGTCTTCGTCTAGCTCATCTAGGGATAGGCCCAGGAAACATTCTGTTTCGACAGGTTGGGTCCAGAGGGAGGACGGTTAGATGAGTCGGTTTGAGGGGGCATGTGAAGAGGTGGTGAGTGTCGTGCGGGGTACCTTCACATGCCTGACATGTGTTTGGTATGTCGGGGTCGATTCTGGATATGTAGGAGTTTAACCTGCTACAGTATCCAGAACGTAATTGTGCCAGTGTTACACGAGTCTCACGGGGAAGCTGGAGCTCTTCTGGTTAAGCCCGCGATTTATCTGGGCGTTTATGGCGGTGAGTGCAGTGGTGGTGCTATGCACTCGTCGGAATCCGTGTTGATGTGGGGCTGGGGCCAGGTGTTTCGTGTAGAGTGGGAGTAGGAGGGCTTCAAGTGTCTTCACTACTGGGGAAAGGAGAGTTATCGGCCGATAAGACTCCCCTTGGTTGGCGGGTTTCCCAGGTTTCAGTAGTGGGACCACTCTCCCTGCTTTCCACTTGTCAGGGATGATGAGAGTGGCCAGGGACAGATTGAAGTCCCTTGTGAGGAATCCTACTCCCAGGGGTCCCAGGTACTTCAGCATCAGCGCGTTTAATACGTCAGGGCCAATGGCTTTCGATGATTTCGATTTGTTGATGGCCCCTGAACCTCATCACCGGAGAAAGTAAGTGGCGCACTGTCGTTCGTCAGTTTGTGCAGCCTTCTGGTAGCACGACGTTTGGTTCTGTCGCCCGGAGGATGCAGTATGAAAAGCCGGCTAAAATAGCTCGCGCATTTCTTTAGGTCCGACGAAGTGCAACCGTTGAAGGTGATAGCCACCTTGTCGTTGTGCTTCGTCGGGTTCGACAGGGACCTAACGGTGAACCAGAGCTTACTCACCCCAGAGGTGAGGTTACAGGTCTTCAGGTGCTCTACCCATTTGGTCCGCTTATGTTGATTTACCAGTTGCCGGATCTCCAAATTGAGATCCCTTATGCGGGGATCCCCGGGATCGGCCTGGCGTAGGTGGTCACTCTCGTTTGCTAAACTGGCTGCTTCGGCTGGGAAATGAGGACGAATGTCCTTATAACTTCCAGCTGGAATGAAGCGAGCCGCAGCAGCTGTGAGCACCTTGCGGAATGCGCGTTCGCCTACACGCACATCAGTGGGGATGGGAAGAGCGGCGAAGGTGTCCTCGGTGAATTCCGTGAAGCCGGCGCAATTAGCTTTTTTAAAGTTAAAATAGGACCGGTGATTCGCGGAAACGAAGTCGGCAGGTCTCTCAATCGAGACGATGCAGGTCGCCACGTTATGCTATTTATCAGACCCGCGCTAGCAATTGTTAGGTCAGGCGAGCTGCTGCAATTGCCCACTACCCTGGTGTGGGCGTCGTCATTCACAGTGCTGAATGTCGAGTCGTCTATCTGCTCTGCCAGTTGCTGTCCCCTAAGATCATTTGGCAGGCTTGAATGGCAAAGATCGTGATGCGCATTGAAGTCACCTACAACCAATCGGTTTTCACCTCTGATGAGCACACCTATATCAGGGTGATATCCTGCCGGGCAGCAGGTGACAGAGGGTATATATATGTTAAATATTTCGAGCTCGGAATCGACTGACCGGACAGCTATGCCTTGACATTCCAAGGTGCTGTCCCTGCGGTCGATTCCTTCATCGATGAGACGATACTGCACTGTGTGGTGGACTATAAACGCTAGGCCACCACCATTGTCTCGCTCGCGATCGTGTCTGTGCACGTTATAGCCGTCCCTGGTGATCAGAGATGACCTAGCGTGCAGCTTTGTTTCTTGGACCGCAGCTATTTTAATACTGTGCCGGCTCATAAAGTCAACTATCTCGTCGACCTTACTCGTAAGTCCGTTTCAGTTAAATTGGAGAAGCTTGAAGCTTCTCGGTGAGGTCTGTGTAATTCGGGGGGTGAGGGACGCGTGGGGTTGTCTACGTTGGACCTGCTGCGCAATCCACTGTGGTTGTTGCGGCCTGATGGTGGTGGGCGGCCGCGCCTCCGAGGGCGGTAGTGGATGCAGAGCTCTGCAGCAGGGGGCAACGTAGGCAGTTGTCCAGTTGGGTGGTGCGCAGGCCGGAACATCTCCGAAAATGGCACCAGCCATTGTAAGAATTGCATTGGACTGATACCAGATTCCGAGGTATTACGGTCTGACACACGGAACAGACTGTGCGGGGGACCAGGAGC
The DNA here is from genome assembly GCF_028408465.1 of Anastrepha ludens. NCBI lineage: Eukaryota > Metazoa > Arthropoda > Insecta > Diptera > Tephritidae > Anastrepha > Anastrepha ludens. The sequence continues at coordinate 127,723,230 of NC_071501.1, forward strand.
TGCTGGTTTGTCCCCGCATTGGGGTTGGAGCAGAAAGGAAGGGGAGGGGTTGAGGGGGAGTTGTGTTGCTCCGATAGGCTCCTCACCGTGGAGGTGTGGGTTGTGGTGGCGGTTGGTAGTGCCGGCCTATCGGGGGGTGTAGTAGCCGTGGAGGCATCAGACGCCTGTTGGCGGGAGCAACACGTGGCCACATGCCGTGTGGATCACTCCCTATGTGACTTAAGGCCTGAACAGATCTTAAGGTGGCTCCACCCGTTGCACTTGTTACACCTAACCGAGGTGGAGTTCGGGTGAAGCCATTTGTGGCAGACGCAGCAGTAGAATACTTCTGGCCCAGGGTTGGATTCGATTCCAGCCCTGAGGAGAAGCATTTGGAGCAGGATTGCTGCGAGAGTTTGCTCCTGTGACGTAAGGGGTGGGGTGATATACGGTTCACTAGACAGGGCTAGTATACTGGGGCGGCAGCCCTTGGTCGGGAAAAACCCGAGTCATTCCGGTAACGTAAAACCGGCTGCCATGGGAATGTACCAGGTTTGCTCGTTAGGTATGGCGAAAAAAAAAATTGAGGGGAATCCAAAGTCCAAGTTCTACGTCATTCGTTTTATGTTTCACTAAGCTAAAGCTAAATGTTTTGAAACACAAAATGAATGACGTCGGCATATCGGTCAAATTCCCTCAGAGCCGAATAACTGCTAAGTAGTACACCTCTAAAAAATCTTCACCATGACTGACAACAATTTTTGGAGTTATTGTTGTTGACTGACGGAAATGATCGGCCACTCCCGCAAGCAAGAGAAAAATATCTAACTCAATCGATATAAAAACAATGCATTGACGTATTAAGTAATCATTGCCAATTTCTTAAAAAATTCTGTAAAAAAATTAATCCTATGCATTTAAAATGCGAATGTTGAATATAACACAAATTAATTTCAAGGTATATTTTCTCATCAATTTCAAATTGTGGTTATAAGGATGTAGTGCCCACACTCACCGACGTAAACGGACGTTCCGTTTCAGCTGACACCATCAAACTTATGCTGGAAACAGTCACCGACGTACGTAGTCCCTTACCGCAGCCCCTAGAGAGCACAAAATTGAGCAAAACTCATCCCGTAGAGAACAACTGCGTTCTTTTAGTTACATATTTACACAATACATCGGTTTGTGTGCGTATGTGTTTGGTTGTATCTACACAATGTTGCAGTTGATATTTTTGCTTACACGCTTTTTCACACATCCACGTTATCAACTACAATTTTTCATTGTTTAATAAACCAAAGCCAAAAACCAACAAATGCAAATAGTTCATTTACCTATAATTAACAATATTCTACAATACATTGCTCTTAAAGTATTTTAACAAAAATTAAAATTTTTCCAAGCTTATTTTGTAAATGATTTCGAAATGTACTGTGTGGCAACATTGTGTGGTGAGAGAGCAATCCTGAGAGGAGTTTTCAAAAATCCTGCGAAGAAATCTACCATACGGAAGGGAAGTAAATTTTCATTTATGGTACATGGGGCTCTCATTAGTTTGATCGTAACAGCTGGCAGGGGACTTCGTTTACGTCGGTGACTGTTTGCAGCATTACGAGAGACTCACCGCCGTTTATGTACGACGGGTCGTTTACACACGTACACGTAAAATGAGAATTTTAGATTTTTCCCGTGAAGCCATATCATCTGATTGCTCTCGCATCACACAATGTTACCAAACAGTACATCTTAAAATCATTAACAAAATAAACTAATAAAATTAAAATTTAAACTTTTATCAAAATAATTAAAAAGCGATGCTTAGAAATATTATTATAGACAAATGAACTATTTGCATTTTTTTGGCTTTGGTTTGTCATTACAATGAAAAATTGCAATTGATAACGCGGTCGTGTGTAAAAGTATGTACGATACAAGAAAAACACAAACCGATGTATTGTGTAAATATGTAACCAAACGAGAGCAGCTGTTTTATACGGGCAGAAGTTTTGCTTAATTTTGTGCAAGGTGGATTTATTATAGGTGACAGCAACCACATATAATTAAAACCCTACATGTATTTGTTGTTGCGTTTGGTCCAAGCATCACGTCAAAATCAGTAATAAAATGTAAACATACGAGTGTAAACATACCAATACATACAAACAAAGCATATCATTTTGACGTAAGCCATACCTACGGCGAAAAATTCAGCTGGGTGAATGCTGTCACCTATAATAAATCCACCTTGATTTTGTGTATCTTACAGACAACAGACATAGACAACTGTAAAGTCAGTGAGTGTGGGCACCATTAGTATATTACCAAGAATGCTATAACGTATTCAATCGCCTTTTATCGGCTTTTATGATGGGCTATATCTACGGGCCAATTACGCTTTGTTATATACAGTTTGACTAATATAAGTTATCTTGAGTGGATTCGCATTGATGCCAACTTAACAAATGTATTTGCCTGCGTTTTTAATTATCTTAACTTTTATTTCAATTCGGCCAATTTTTACAATTTTTTAAATTTTAATTGATATGGCAATGGTCTTAAAATCAGTCAGTCGACTGTCATTCTTGATAAGCACCAATACTTTGAGAAAGAAATATGCATGTTATAGCAAACGCGCCACGTCAATACAAAACATACATATGCATATGAATTTGCTTTAGCATTCTGCAGCATTTTGGAGTTGAAGAAATTATTTATATATATGCATATTTGCATATAACCATGGCATCTAACATTAGCAATCAAGGGGAAAATAATTCAGCCTGCTTGGAAATACTGCTCGCAAAAGTAAACACATACATATATATTTAATGAAAGTTTATAATTTAAATTGAGTGTGCTACCACGGTTTTTAATTTCAGTTGACCTCCAATGGCACTTCACACTTCTATTCACCGTTGCCGGCGGGTTTTCCAGCCGGGACAGGCAGCGGACCGGCGCACTTCCACGCACTGTCAAGTGGCCACGTACAACCACAGCAACCCCCTCAACAGCAGCAAGCACCAACAGCGCAACATCAACAAACGTCATCACTACAACCCTTATCACATTCACCCTCGCCACCCAATAGCTATCATAAGGACGAGCGCACCCAACGTCAGCACACAAAGTTATTGCGAAAACTTGAAAAGCAACGTGAACTGAGTGAGTTTGTCTTATTATTCGTTATTATTTTTCAATTCATCTCATTCGAGTCTTTGCATTGATGAATTATTATTACCGCAGTATAGAATTTGTATCTGTTATTTGTTTTACTAAACCGGCCAAGAAATATGAATTATAATTATCCTCAGTAAAATTAAAAGACACAAAACAAAACGTATAGAAGAGAGTGCTGGATAGATGTGTTTATTATATCCTCTAACCTGTTCATATGCACACATTTATTCATCTTTTTTTCTAATTGAAAGATTCCGGTATGTCAACACCGACTCATTCGCCATCTCCGCGTCGGAATGATTTAAACGGGCATCATAATCATTCACTTGCTACGACGAATAACAGTAGCGATGGCAATGGATCCAACACGCATAACTATGCAACAGCGATTTCAGGGATGTTGACATCGGCTCCAACAACTGCCAGTTCTTCAGTAACAACCACAAACAATTCAAATAACAGCAGTATAGGATCGAACTACAATCTTCAAAATAAGAACCAAAATCAGTATCATGTTTCAAAGCAACCATCTTTATCTCAGCAGATATTGAACAACCACAGTTTTCACTCCAGACGAACTCCTCAAAAAAATGACTGCGTACCAGTAAATGCACACCAGCTAAATAACATTAATGGGGAAGCTTTTGCTTGCATAACATCTTCAGTTAATACATCTGACGGCGGCATGGAGGGTATACCAAATGCTGTCGAGGATGAGGAGGACTTCCAGTCTTTGATAATTGAGCAGCTTTCTGCTATTCAGAAACCAGATGTAAATAAAAATTTAATATTTTGCCTTCTTAAATATTCATATTGAATGTATGATTAATTGTTGCTCATATGCCCTCAGGTAATCAATTTAACTTCACGTTCTGCAAAAATTATTTGGGAGGCACCAGTCATCACCGATCCCCATATCAATACTAGAGAGTTACGTTATAATGTTTTGTTTAGTGACCGTGCCAAAGAGTGCAAGTACAAGAGTCTCTATAAGGGTGAATCGTACGACTGCATCGTCCAGGACCTGCAGCCCGGTCAGGTGTATGTAGTGCGACTTCAGGTTAGTAAAAGGGAAAATATTTTATATGTATATAGATACATTTGTAGTATATTTACGTGCACTTTCAGGTTCACTATGAAAAACTGCAGGGATCTGCATCCGATCCAACCGAATTCACAACTCCGCCATGTGTGCCAGATCAGCCAGCGCCACCTAAATTAGTTATGCGAACAAAGAACTCTTTGCATTTGCGTTGGACGAATCCACTATCTAACGGATCACCCATTCAACACTATTTACTGGAATATGACGAGGGCAAAACTGGCTTGCCGGCAACTTACCGCTCTGCGCGCCAAAACACGGGAAGTGAAGTATTACATTTTGTCGAGGCAACGAAGACAAAAGGCAAACACTATACTCTCACTAAACTACAGCCTTCAACTGTATACAATTTCCGTCTGGCCGCTATAAACGAAGTTGGCGCATCATTATTTTCCTCAATCTGTTCATATAGCACTTCAAGCAATCCACCGTCTGCACCGAAGCCTCCAAAACTTCAAAGCAGTAGCTCATCCTCTCTTCGCCTTTGGTGGGAAAGGAGGCCACAGGATAGCGATTATGTGTTGCAGATACTTGATCGCGAGTCTGGCCACGGCTACCTTAATGCTTTTAACGGGCCCGACTGCGTTCACGAATGCTGCCAGCTGCGACGTGCCACGTCTTATCAGTTTCGCTTACGTGCTGAAAATGAAGCCGGCTGCTCTCCTTGGTCTAATGAGGTCACTTTTCAAACATCTCCTGAAAAGCCTGGGAAACCAGGCAAGCCACATGTAAAGGGAAAAATTCATGGAACACATTTTCGAACGCGATGGGACCCACCCACAGATAGGGGAGGCGCCGAAATACTTCGCTATTTCCTTGAAATCACATCTGGCACCAAATTCGAACGTATTTACAGTGGTACTGATACAGAGACCACATGCGATCGCCTTCAACCCGGTACAACGTATCAGTTGCGCACCTCCTGTGAGGGCCCAGCAGGACTCAGTCCCTATTCGGATGTGGCGCATATAACATCAGAAGCTATAGTACCTGCGGCACCGCCGCCACCTTATTACGACAATCCTCCGGGTCCGTATGCGACCGTTTTAAGACTAGACAAACCAGACTATAATGGCGGAGCCCCAGTGCTAGAGTTTGAGGTTCAGATGAGACGTCCTTTAGACGTGCACTTTGATATTGAAAATAAAACAAACGAATATTCAATTATATACCGCGGACGTGATACATACTGTGTGGTCAAGGACTTGCAGCCTGGTTGTCCCTATGAGGTACAGGTGCGTGCAATCAATCGCATTGGTGCAGGTGCTTGGTCACCATGGTTCCGTTTCTCAGCAGCTGCTGCACCTCCGAACGCACCTCACAATATAAAAGTTGTGGTTAAATCGGCGACTCATTTGTTTTTGAATTGGCAAGAGCCCGACTGTAATGGAGCTCCGATTCTTGAATACCATCTGGAAAGCGTAACGGGTCGAAATGAGTCTAACTCTGGGTTGGAGGAAACATCAGAAATGCCAGCATACCAAACATGTTATCAGGGAGTGCAAACCAGCGTCGATTTACGTAATTTATTGCCGTTTACTGTGTATTACTTCCGTGTAAATGCAAACAATACGGCTGGTGTGGGTAAATGGTCAACAAGCATTAATGCACGAACACCAGCCGCCGCTCCTGCTGCCCCACAAATCAAAGACTGCGAATTTACCGCCACTGAAGTATCCCTTAACTGGACGGAGCCTGAATGCAATGGTGCTGCCATCACTGCATACGTCATTGAATACGCTGAAGGATCAATTACTACGCCAAATACAAACCCATCTTATACAGTCACCGGTTTAATGTCTGAAACGACGTACAAATTCCGCTTGCAGGCCATAAACAGCATTGGGCCGGGACCATTTTCCGCATATGCCAAGCTCACAACGTTGCCTTCACCACCAGCCCCACCTGCACTGGAATGCACCGGCGTAGGTCATAACTTTATAAAATTAAAATGGGCTGACGGCAAAAATTTGGATTTCACCAAATACTATGTGGAAATGTTTGTACAGCGGGCAAAAGAGTTCCAGATCGTTTACTCTGGCACTAATTGCATGTGCAAAGTAAACAAGCTACAAGAGCGCACCTCATATACTTTCCGGATATATGCAAGTACTGATCGTGCTGGGATCGGTGACTATTCGAATGAATATACTTTTAGTACGACTCCCACTTTGCCAAGCAGCATTAAAGCGCCTCGTGTGGCTATGGAAGGAGCTGCTGCTTGTTTGCTAACACACGGTGCCAGTGGTGCTGGCGGCTTCATCCCATCCGGAATGCTGGCTGAAACGCATACCAGTTTTATTGCCGGCCTAGGCAACCTTTCTTTAGGCGTACCGCTGACTCTCGAATGGCAAAACTCAAAAAATACTTTCAACGATCGTGTGGAATATTTATTGCAATACGCCATTGGCAAAGATGGAGATTATAAGCGGGTGAGTTTTAGTAAATATGTACATGAATGTTCAATTTAAATCAGTGATGCTTTGTTAAGGGATCAGCTATGGGATGAATAACATAGATCCAACTGATCGTGATGATACTTATCATCCTAAAGGTCATTGAGCGTTAGACTATAGGTTTGAGGGATGGCGCTAAGCAAAGCCAGGTATATCTATCCAGTTAGTATATTGGTAGGATACGGTACACTAGACAGGGCTAGTTTACTGGGGCGGCAGCCCTTGGTCGGGAAAAACCCGAGTCATTCCAGTAACGTAGAACCGGCTGCCATGGTAGTGTTTTTTTTTTTTGTGTATTGGTCTCACCAAGCGGCTCCACTGTGTTTCTTTTTTTTTGTTTTTTGCATACAAACTAGGCACGCCACTTACACACGGCTATAATATCCTCGTTTTGGCACATTTTTATCTTTTGTGTGAAACTGGAATCTACGACCATTACTCCCACCAAACTTTAAAATATGATTTTTCTTTCTAGATTTACCGAGGTGCAGAGACCAAGTTTACAATTGAAAATTTAGAGCCGGGAACTATGTACCAATTCCGAGTTTGCCCTATTCGTGTTACTTCTTCCGGTGAAGATTTGGTTGGCCAATATACTTCTGCATTCCGATACCAAGTTCCTCATCTTGCATCACTGGACGATATCGACAGCAGCTTATTGGGAAACATGTCCAGCGTTTTCGGCGGTGCTGCAGGTGCCAACAACAACGGGAACGCATCCATGGGCTGCCACGGTCATTCGCATCTGGCACATCACGTACACGGTTTGCATACACACCACTCTCATAGCCATACGCATCACAATAGCAGGCAATCAGCGTCCGGTCTTCACCACCGTTCTGTAAGTGCATCTGCTGCAAGTCCCAATGGGTGCAGCGGCAATGGCGGTATCAATGGCAACGGTAGTAGTAATATTGGTGGCAATACCATACTCATTGGTCCTAACGCCATTGGCTTAATACCCTTGGGTACAGCTATGGCCAACGAATTAGCCGCTGTCGGTTTCGCAAGTTGTGATGATCCACTACATCATCACCACCACCATCACCACCAGTTTCATGGAGGCAATGTTACTGCTGGAGCTGAGCCCGAAGTTGCTGCTTCAACTGCGGCATCATTTCTGGCGGCCACCGCAAATAGTTTGCTGCCGAACAACGCACTATTAGCGCACGCAAGCATTTCAGCTAATCATGTTCAAAATGGTGCTGTACGGCGATGTATGAGCAAAATAGCTACGTTATACACAAACCGTAAACGTTTTACTGATCAGGAAAAGGCAATTTTATTCATGATTTGCTTTCTATTTTTCACATTTTTATTTGCAACACTTGTTAAGACACTTATGCGATAAGCCATTGCTGGCGATAACGAAAACCACTGCAATAAAATAAAGTCGTAAAGCCTATATAGGATGTTAGTAGAAGCTGCGTAAATTCTGAAAATATCCAATAGGCCAAAAAAACGATGCGTCTATTATAATACATAAGTAACAAAGGAGTCATTAAATATTGAAGTGCGCCTGAAGCAACATTTTTTTACGAGCCGAAAATTTTAAAAGTGCACACATTCATGCACTCATTACATATATACTTACTTACATATAAATGCATATAAATATGGTGGAAGTCAATAACTTTTTTCAACATTCATCCTTAGTAATCGAATAAATTATTCTATTTAGGTAATTACAGTGATTATTACACACCATAAAGTGAGACTTAGGTTTTTTTATTTGAAATTTTTACCACACAATTGGCTACTGTGATATTTATATATTAATTAACAGCCCCTTACATTTGATGTAGTATCAAAACCTGCACTATCACTAAATGTTCTAAGTTTGGTATCGTAAACTCTTGCTATATTCTTGTATAAAGACGGCGGCCGAAGTAACTTAGTGTACCCAACACACGTGGCTGGGTTTAATTCTTGCACTTGGCACGTAGCTAAATCAAGTTGACTTTGCAACATACTTGAAATGGCCAACTACTGATAGACAAAAGAAATTTCTTGAGAACTTTCTTTGATAAAAATCCAGAGTTAATAAAGCCGGCCAATTGGTTCTCAACTTCTCCGTTACACAATTATAATCTAAAAATAGTGGCATTGCAAATTATTTCTATCGGGTCTTCGAAAAGTGTATATCTGGCCGTGGGAGCGAACCACAAGAACTCTCAATTAATAATATTAAATCTTTTTCGGCCAAGTTTTTCAGGTTTCTAAAAGGAATGAAGGAAAGTTTCAGGATCTTACAAAAACACCAATACACATTTTGATTTTTTGTTTGATCGTGCAGCTTGTTTTTCTTTAATATCAATACAATTCGAAATAATATAGAAATTCATATATGAAAGTATGCGATGCCCGTCCCATCAGTACACATTTCCTTTGATTTATATTTTATACTAAAAGATAATCTTGTGAACTATAAACTAAATAAAATGAAATATACCTATATATGTATAAATTAAAACGCAAACAATCGCCCTAGTGACATTAGCAAAAATGCATAAATAGGAGAACAGCCCAAACTTTATATACTTGCATAAGTGTATAAATCTAAGTGTATTGATATGTATTTATACCATTATTTTTTTTATAATTAAACCTACATATGCATGCACTTGTACATGTGTGTATGTGTGTGAGCGTCTAGGTACATTTTCATGTTTCCCAATACAGCTGCCTAACCTAATATTCCTACACATTTACACATACATCTTTTAGAGTGGCTAACAGCTAATAGCTTTTTATACAACACTGAATTTATAACAAATATAAAATATCTCGGGTTGCATTTTGCGAACTGTAAAACAAAACTAAAGCAAAGTTCTTTTTGACAAATGTCGCCAATGATACTAATCCGTTTGCCATCGTTTATCCAAACAATTTTCATGTCAAAGATTCGACATTTTTCAGAATTTCATAAAATTGTGGACTATGTCATACTCGTAACATACAAATTATAGAACAGATAAATGTATATCAATTGAAAAGTGGTGCAGTAATATTTATTCTTTAATTTGCTGCACTATTGTGTTTGCCCTTCTCTGTTGAGATTAGTAATTAACTTTTTTCTCAAGCCAATCTATCGTTACCAACTATTAACCAAACCGTGGGGAATAATGTGTACAGTTTTGTTTAAAAGAAAAACATAACTCGCTTGAAATACCTAATATTTCTTAATGGAAAAGCCTAACACTTATTAAAACAGACAAATATATATAAAACAACAAAAACAAATTTAAGTACATAGTAAAAAATAATAATAATGAACATTCCAAATGGCTTTTACTTTTTTGTACATAAACAACTACAAACATATTTCTACACGTTTATATCCACACATACATAAATACACTGAATTAAACTATTTGTGAAGTAATTTTTATGTCCATCAATAATCGCATTTCGTAAATTTAAAGTCGATTATAGTTTAAATTTCAATAAGCGCCCAAAAAACAAATTAACGCAATTTTTATGCTTTTTATATACTATATATATAAACATATGCGCATTTTATGTGTATAAATATGAAAATGTAAGAATCGTATAAGCCAATAACTTTGTAAAATTTAAGAAATGTCACAATGCCTCCCACATGGGCATAGTCAGGGTTTGTGCATACATATGTGTGTATGTATGAGTTTTTAGATTAACGTTTTTTCTCGGGAAATATTAGACGTCGTCCTATACATACGTATGTATATGTATGCATGCGTATGTATAGCAAAAGTATGTATGTACATATGTATGCGTATCAAAATCAAAAGCTAACGAGAGTTCTTCCACACTTTGGCTCAAAAACTAACTTTGTATATAAAAAAATAAACAAATTACTAAATATGATTTAAAGTTAAAAGCTTTCCAGGTTCCATAATGGAGTATATGGGATGTAAATAAAATTCAAGCACACACCAATCCGATAATTTGTATAAGTCATCGCAGGGACTTCGAGATTCAACTGCAATTAAAACTGTAACTCTGAAAAAAAGCAGGTATAAGACACACAATATTAACCCATTAAATCCCAACCTTATATAAAACAAGTTTTTTTTAAATGCGTTTATAAAACGTTTATTGAAATAGTGTAATTAAGCTCCTTAAAAAAAAAAACACGAAAAAAAGTCAAAGAAATGTATTTTTTGGGCTGTACCCAATCGAGTACAATGGGATAATATGTATATACATTGCCTGTATATGAAAATATGGAGTATTAAATAAAAAGACACTTTCAAAGACTTCCTTGGTTATTAGTTCGGTTAACAGTATGGAAGTTTTTGAAACATTCTCTCTCCACGCAAAGGGCTACATTGCATAACTCGCAAATCCATCGAATTCTTTGGTGACACTCCCTGCACCTCAGCTGATTCGATATCCTTTTGGGAAAATGGTTATATGAGGAACCAGCTATTGATGCCGTTGTCGATCGTTTTGAAGATATGTCCCGGATATTATAATTGCGTAAATAAAATCGCACAATTTCACGTTGGTATTCCAACAAGTCGCATTGACTCTTACTTGCCATTTTATAAAGCTTCCATGCGTTTACTACGCACGAGCTTATCATTGTGGTGAAAAGAGGCCACCACCATTTATTTCTTCTAAACTTTATATTGTAAGTATTCAAAGCTTGGTCGTGAAGGTCAACTCCTCCCATTCCTGAGTTGTATTCCGCTATCAACTTCGGCTGATGGGTATTCACCTTGCGCCTCTCTTGTCTTGACCATCGTTTGACGGTATGTAAAGGTTCAATTCTATCAAAGTTTGTTCCCACTGCCACAACGCTATTGTCATTCCACTTTACAAAAAGTATTCCTGAGTCAGAACACCTATAAAATTTGATACAAAACAACTATTCAAATAAATCATTATGATAAACTTACAAAAAAGTAGTTCTTTGTTCGTTTTCAGAGGACATTTTTTGGTCCGCCGTTCACGAACAGTCCCAGTAGCCTTAAATCCTTGTTCTTTCAAAATTCTAAGAAGGTCATATGAAGTAAAGAAGTTGTCGAAAAATACGATTCCAAGGTTGGAATATCATCACGCAATATATTATCCTCTTCAATGTCCTCCTCATCTGTGTCACAGTGGGTATTTGGCGGTATAATAGCGAAGTCGAAGTGACTATGGTCGCTTGATTCAATATAGTCGGTGGCCGCAGAAAGGTTGTGAAACCTCTTTCCGTAAACTTTTTTTTACATCCATTACCAAATCTACATGAAACATGCACACAAAATATATATTAATGTTCCCACTGTACCCATGCGAGTACACTAGAATTTAAACCTACCGAAATGCACTTTTCCAGAACTTTTTTCGTATTTTTGTTATAAAGTATACAATTTATATGTATTATGAATATTTCAACACTGAACTTTTTCCGTGATAACTTAGATTTTGTCAAACAGAGAGCTTATTGCAAACTAAACCATGAAAAGAAGAAAAATAGCAAACGTTCACGCAAAGACAAGTGAATAACGGATAACGGGACTCAAAAAAAAGGAGGAGAAACACGTGTATTCCTTTTCGACATTGCTCTGTATTATAAAGTGGCGAGTACATTTAAAAATTTGTAAGCGTTGGCTTTTGGCGTCGTTTCGAAAATGATGCTCTTTCTGTACTCAAGCGAGTACAATGGGATCGAATGGGTTAATATTAAGTTTCGAAGTTTTTAAAAGTTATAAGCATCTCAACAAAGTGTTTGCTATTCATGTGTGTTACAAGCGTTTTGGTTATGTTTTACCAATACAGAAATTATGCGGGAATAAGAGTTGCAGTCATACATATATACATATATGTGTGTATAGCCTCCTGAGACCCAAGCCTAAAGCATTTAGTCCACATGTATGATTACTGCTTTATAAAACTACCACTCGGTGTTACTAAAAAACACAAAAAAATCCTCCCCTCAGCAATTTAAGTAATTATTTATAATATAATAATAATAATGATATAATTTTGGCACCCAACAAATGAGCAATGAATCAACGAACAAAAAAGGTCTATGCAGACTGTTAAGATACGAACTTCTTCAGTTAATTTAACTGAAGGTGCAACAGAAGGTCTCAGGAGGATGAACAAAGCGATTTAGAATTTAGACTAATTTAACGAAGAGTTTAGATATTTAGATTTCAAATATTTTGCAAAACCATATACGCGCCGCGGCAAAATTATAGCACGCCAACATTTGACAAATTTTCACTATTTTTCTTATTATTAATTATTAAATATTCATTATTTTTGTGCAAAAGTATAACTCATTGTCTAACAAACACCATTTAAATCAAATATTCAAAATTTACGCAACTTTTCATCCCAGCTCCACGGTTTTTAAGCGGAATTTCTTGAAATAATTTTGGTATGCAACTTAAAGCTGATTAAATTTTAATATACTGAAGCGCAAATTTGAAGTTGCTGAAAAATCCCGTAGATTTCTTCGCATTCGCAAACCGTCATTGTTGGACAATGACAAAAATAATGAATATTCAAAAAAATTAAGAAAAATAGTAAATATATTATTGCGCTTGTATGCATATATAAAGTGGTCAATTTGTGGTGTGCGCCATGATGCTTTCCTTCAAATACATGCATACATATATCTGATTTTTGCTTTAACACTGGTGCAAAAATTATTTCTCACGCTTTAGCAAACGTTTAAAACTGAATAGAAACATTTTGCTACCAATGAAATAGTAAAGCGTAAGTCGCGCAGTACTCATTTTATGGAAATTCAGAAAAATTTTTTCTTTGTATACATAGTATGCTTGGGTTATTCTGTTATTTTCATATCTGAAAAATACGAATTCAATAATTTTCCGGAGCTTTTGCGCGTCTTGTCTTTCTGCGTTGTCCCATAATATTTATAAGTGCATTGTAACGGAAATAAAGGCCGAAAGTGTGATTGCCGTAAAAACGCTGTGGCTTATTTTATTAGTAAATATACACATCAGAAAAAAATTCACATTCATACGTATGTATGTCCTTTATATACCTTTTTGGCTCAGTTTACTTCATTAATGTTAAGTCCATTCTCAGATATACTCACACATACATACATACATATATCAGATAGGTAGTGTCTCAACTCACACGATATTTTTCCACTTTACATACTAATACATTTAGAAAAACATTAAAAAAAACAAAGGAGCATACCATATGAAATATTTCCTCGTCGAAATAACTCTTAAATCAGAACTTATCGTTTAGCGAAAATGCTTTATAAAATCATTTATGTGCCTTCGGACTATGCAGCTTCTGCGTTTTAATTTAATATATTTATATACAATTTGTGGATGTTTCTTTTGCGTTTTTCCTTCGGCTAAATCACTTTCCCTATTTCACAACAATACAAATTACCACTTTTTTCTATAGAATTAACAAAGCGCTCTTATGTGGGACTTGTTTTGCTATTTAAACCTAAAGGAATTTCTAAATTTAGGCTTCAGCGACAAATAAATCAGTATTTAATTTTTTACAACCAATATTTTATAAAATTCTCTCCCTCTTCTAACCGCAATTATACAGAAATACACATATCGATGGCTTAATATAGAAAAGACGTATCTACACTTTTCGTTACTTTTCAGGAGAAGGAAAAAACTGAATAAAGCCTTAAAAACTTAAGATGCAAAAAACATTTCTATTGCAATTTTTATTCAAAACAGGTAACAAATTCAATTCTGGTATAATTTTGTTATTATTTTTAATTTCTTTGAAGTTATTTGAGATAGGGCTTTTTGCTATTATTTTTCTTGAAAATAAATTTAAGTTAGGCCTTTTTGTTGTAAGTTAAAATTCGGACAAACTATTATAATAATTCATGTTTGAAGTAAAATAAATAAATAATTAAAACTAAAATACATATTTGAAGGCAGATGTTATCATACTGAAAACAAATTAGGTTTTATAAGGTAAATTATCATAAAAATGGTGGCAATCTGCTGGAAGAAATTTTTTAGATCTTGCAAATGGTCCCACTTTTTTTTAGATATGGCTATTTTCTCTTTATAAAGACAATCGGGGGACACATTTTTAATCGGAAACTTCGATCTCTGTGGGAGTAACTGATATTCATCTGTTACATTTGTTTTAAAATAAATTGATCCTGACGAGTCATACGCCAAGGCTCGAGGCATGCTTACTGTACGATCTCCAATGCCCCTGCCTGTAATTTAAGAAAAGCTTATATATACATATCTGAAGAGTTGTTTCAGTGTGCAATATTCACCTGGTTGTATTGGTGTGTATATCTTTGAAATATTTTCGAAATTTAAAAAATAATCATAACGCAAATGGTGCGCTTGTAGAGGTGCTGGAACTTTTCTAGCTTCCTTAATGAGTTGAACAAATTGAGATTCATGCGTAAAGTTATGTAGTTGAAGCTTCATTTTATAATATGCAGCACTCGCGTTTAGTTTTTTTTTTTTTTTTTTTTTATTATTTCTTCCATAAAATATTACACCTGTCGTTAGACAATAAGTAATTTGATTTACAAAAAGATGGAATGAGAGTGATATTGAAGGGTCAATGCCCCCAAGCTCATTTAGAAGAAATATATACATATTATTTAAAAGCAAGTGGTTAACAATGACATATACGATTAGTTGACAATTGATTACATGGATTTTGCAAGATCTGTTGGTGTTTGACGGTTAAGCCGACTTTGGGTAGATTTTTCTTTATTTGGTAGTCTTCTCATCATAGGATTTGTGTGCGTTAATAATCTATTTATGTGTCTTCTGCTAGCGCTTTGTATTGTTTCATAAATAGTATCGATGTCAAGGTCGCGATGAATATCTGCGTTAGGTATGTACCAAGGTGCATTAGTTAAGGTCCTAAGTATTTTAGACTGGACTCGTTGAAGTATACTTAGATTACTTTTTGCAGCAGTGCCCCAAATCTCAATTCCATATTTCCAGATTGGAGCAATTATCGTTCGATAAATAAGTACTTTATTTTGCAATGATAGATTGGACTGAGGTCCAAGTAGCCAGTACAATTTCTTAAAACGATTTTTAACTTCATTTCGCTTTTTCTTTATATGCTCCTGCCAGTTTAATTTCGAGTCAATCGTAATACCCAGGTATTTCGCTTTGGTGTCAATATTCACGTCAGAATTACCAACGCTAACTGGTTCAATGGTTGTCCTTCGGTTTGTGTAGTTTACTTGTATTGTTTTGTCAGCGTTAATTTCGATGTTCCATTTTTTGAACCAGTTTAATGTCACATTTAATTCGTTTTGTAAATTTTGTTTTGCGACTTTTGTATCTTTATGAGATACCATGAGGACTGTGTCATCTGCAAATGTTGCAATCATGCTGTTTTCTGACTTCGGTTCCGGTAGATCAGCCGTGTACAATAGATACAATGTTGGTCCTAAGACACTGCCTTGGGGAATGCCTGCGTTCATAGGTTGAATGTCTGAACATGCGTCGTTATATTTAACATAGAATTTCCTGCCTTGGATGTAACTCTTAAGCATAAGGTAAAAGTCATTAGGTAGTTGTGTTTTTAATTTATGGAGTAACCCAGGGTGCCACACTTTGTCAAAAGCTTTAGCTACGTCGAGGTATATGGACATGCACACTCTTTTTTTATTCAGGTCGTCATTAATTTTGGGAACTACTCTATGAATCTGTTGGATTGTTGAATGGTTTTTCCTAAATCCAAATTGGTGTTGGGGTATCAGATTCATGCTTGTTATAATAGGATTTATCTGGTCAAATAATATTTTCTCGAAAATTTTTGATATTGTCGGTAGTAGGCTGATTGGTCGATATGATGTCGCTAGTGTAGCGTTTTTGTTAGGTTTCGGGATCGCTATAATTTCAGCTACTTTCCAGGTACTAGGGAAATATTTGAGACTTATAGCAGCGTTGAAAATATTTCTTAGATAAATTATTGCCTTGCCAGGCATATGCTTTATAATTGTTCCCGAAATTTGATCGTATCCAGGCGATTTATTGTTTAGTTAAGGCACTATTTTAACTGCCTGGACATCCATACAGAATACTGCACATAGTCTGGATTCAGTATTTTTGATATCGTTTTGCTTTTCTACACGCATTTTTCCGATTTCTTCTCTATGTTTTTCGTATTGCTCATCGGAAACATTATTAGCTTTATGTGATACGCATAAATTGCACTGATCTTTTCTTGGCTTAAAAATAGAATAATTTAATTCCTTTCTTAATTGCGTAAATATTGGGTACGACAATTTTAGGCTTCCATTTTCTTTTTCGGATTCACACTCGTTGACATAAAGCTTGTAAATCTCCTGATATGAGGAAAACTCCGATTCGAAGTAAAACTTTTTGCTATCTTTTCGACAATAATGTGACTCCATTTTTGCCAACTCCTCTAGCCATTTTTTTAGAAAGTCGCGTCGGTTTGTGTTGCGCTGACCTATAACTGATGATCGCTTAGCAGTTTTGCGCAAAATTAAAGCTTTATCGGGACTGCATTGAGTACCGTGTTTACCGCCACTGCTAATCCAATTTCGAACCATCTTTTACTTTACTCCTAGTGTTGAATAAAACATTTCACGGCACACTTGTAATCGCTTTGAATTATGACTCAAGAAATATGATATGGACTGATTTCGTCTCGAATTTTCAGACGTTTTCCTTTTTGTTTCAGAAAAGCTTGTAAGACCTGCAACATGCTGCCTCTTTTGCTCCCAGGACATCTCTCTCCTAATTGCCTAGAAGGTTTTTGATAAAGTTCGTTTTTTGATATACATACCCATATATTCCACGCCTTCCATTCTTTTTTTTTTACTTACATTTTGTTTCCATTCGGATTTGTTAGCAGTATTTTTCCTTTTTGGAACATTATCTGAATCAGAATTTTCTTTTGCACAATTCATGTTATTGAAACTTCAAATAAAAAAACTGTTTCCAACACAAAAACGTTAATTGGACTGACACAAAAAACAAAAACGCACCGACGAACGCGCTTAGCACAGAAAATATTCTTGTGCTAGACAAACTCGGAGAAATCCCTTTTTCTTTTAAAGTAAATACAAAAGCAAAACAATAAGAATGTTGTGGCTTTGATTGTGTGTCTATTTTAAATTCAACTTTAAATGACTTAGGGCTTTTTTCTTTCAAAAAAAACTTCGAATGAGTTAGGGCTTTTTTTGTATACACTATAAATCCGTTATTTGCGATTATAGCCCACTAATTTTTTAAAGGGAGGTGTATTTTACAGTGGTCTACCAGAATACATTAAAAACGCGATTTCGAAAAAAATGTAGATACGCCTTTTCTATATTAAGCCATCGATATTTTGCACATCGCTAAGTAGGTAGTTTTGTTCAATCTTACGAACAGTTATTGATTTGAAAATGTGTGGGTTTGTCACACAGCCCCAGAAAAATTTGATAGTTCCGATTTCTTTTTGAAATTACGATGCCACTAAATGAAGGATTAATAATAGGGGCAATTTAACCAAGTGAATGCATTTTAATTAATTGTAGCTGCCGGGTTACACATTCTTTTTATACATACTCGTACATTAACGTTTGGTGTTTGTAATGCTTGGCATACAAAGTAACAAAATTATCACAATTACGCATACAAAATTTGCTGGCGGATGATGAAAAACAGAAATTAATCATATTTTTCCACATTAAGTGCAGTGCATCGGAAAAAGATATTTATACCTATGTACACCTGTTGATTATTATGATGATGATGATGATAATAAACAATGTTGACAATTACATGTGGAAAGAAAACAGAATTAATGAAATTAAACTATGTGCATTATTTAGTACTGGTATGAGGTGTATTATAAACAATTATTACTATATACATATATACATATAGAAATGGTACACAGAGGAGGAAATATAAAAATGGAAAATTGAAATTTATTATGATAAATGATATAAATAATTATTATTTGTTTGTTATTATAATTATAGCATAAATAATGCAAAAAATAAATATTAAGTCTATATGAAAATTATTGCAAATATATACCTAAATAAATATATCTATATAATAAAAATATAATATATAAAAAAAGTTTTTAATTTAACTTTTTCAGAGAACACGGAATTGGTTGCTGTGCAAGCTTTTCAAAGAAATTTAAAATGCACGCACCATTTCAATATTTTTTTTATAATGTATACATAGTTACCCAGATATTTATTTAAAAACATATTTTTAAAATTCCCTCCTTCAGTGTGCAAATAGTATTGTTAAGCAACTTGGTCTGTCCTTTTGTTCTAAATCCGAGTACTCACATGTTGAAGGTATTCTCACATAAAGTACTGGTGGCATCGAAGGATGCAACGTCTTCCATTATTTTGGTATTGTTTATTTCGGCCTCTTGAAAAATATAAAAAGGGCTAAAGCTTTTAGCAGCTCCGTGCGACGGATTTAATTGTGGAGTTCTGAAATTAATTATTGTCGTGCGGTGATCACAGATCCATTAATGGAACATAATATCGATGGGTTTTGCTTAAAAGTTTTTGTTTGTTTTGTGTTTTCGAAATATCTTCTCACACGATGTCATTTTCTTCAACGTGTTTCCAAATTTTTACAAAGATTTCGGGTTTTCTTAAGCTGTTGTTGTTGTAGCAGTATCTTCGCCCTGTCAGTGTAGTGTAATTACCGGTCGTCTTCGTCTAGCTCATCTAACGGTAGGCCCAGGAAACTGGCAGTTTCGACGGGTTGGGTCCAGAGGGAGAGAGGTGCTAGATGAGTGGGTTTGATGGGGCATGTGAAGAGGTGGTTAGTGTCGTGCGGGGTACCTTCACATGCTGGACATATGTTTAGTATGTCGGGGTCGATTCTGGATAGGTAGGAGTTTAACCTGCTACAATATCCAGAACGTAATTGTGCCAAGATTACGCGGGACTCTCGAGGAAGCTGGAGCTCTTCGTCTGCGATAGGTGGTGGTTGGACTCCGATAACGGCATTCGGGGGTCGGGAGCTTAGGAAGGTGGTAAGGGTCTGTCGATGAATGTCGTTAATTGCCTGTCTGTATACTGTCTGATCCTGGAGTGGTCTGTCCGTTTTGTCCTGGATCTCGTCCACGTAATTGAGGAGGTGTCTCCTGATGTGCCTGGGAGGTGGCTCAGGCTCGAGCAGGTGTCTGCATGGGTGAGGCCTACGGTGACACCCAAGCAGAAACTGCTTGCCGAGCATTTTGTTATGCTCCTTAACCGGGAGCATGTGCGCCTCGTCGTGCAAGTGTTGGATAGGGGACATCAGGAGACATCCTGTCGCGGTCCTGATGGCAGTATTCTGGCAGGTCTGAAGCTTTGTCCACTGCGTATCACTGGTTCCAGGCGACCAGACAGGCGCGGCATAGTTCAGAACCGGTCGGCCTATTGCTTTGAAAGTCGACAGCAACATTTCTTTGTCTTTGCCCCAAGTGCTGCCGGCAAGCGACTTGAGGACCTTGTTGCGATTCTGTACTCTCGTTGCAATAGCGGTTGTGTGCGCCGAGAAGGAGAGCAAGCTGTCAAAGGTGACTCCCAAAATTCTGGGGTTGTTTATCGTCGGTATTGGGGTGTCGTCGACGTGTACCTGAAGTGGCAGCTTGACCTCCTTTGTCCAGGTGGTAAAAAGGGTCGCCGTGGATTTAGTGGGAGAAAGTTTTAAGTTTCTCGCAGTGAAGAAGCGAGAAAGGCGGGCGAGGTAGTCGTTTACTTTTGAGCATAGGCCATCAATGTCATTGCCCGACGCCATTATCGTGCAGTCGTCGGCATATGAGACCAGTGAGACTCCCTCTGGTGGCTGGGGGAGTTTCGACCCTGCGGTACTCCTTGCTTTATTTTTCTGTTTTGAGGTTTGGTCTCGAAATACTACCGACGAGTGACGCCCTGGCGGGAGTGTCGACTGTAAAATGTCATCTAGTAGCGTGGCGTGGCTGACTGTGTCGAAAGCCTTTTGTAGGTCCAACGCTACTAGGACAGTCCTCTCGCAGGGGCGGTTTTGGTTTAGTCCGCGGTTTACCTGGGTGTTTATGACGGTGAGTGCCGTGGTGGTACTGTGCACTATACGGAAACCATGCTGGTGTGGGGCTGGAGTCAGGTGTTGTGTGAGTAGTGGGAGTAGAAGGGCTTCAAGTGTCTTCACTACTGGGGAAAGGAGAGTTATCGGACGATAAGACTCCCCTTGGTTGGCGGGTTTCCCAGGCTTCAGCAGTGGGACCACTCTCCCTAATTTCCACTTATCAGGAATAATGAGAGTGGCCATGGACAGGTTGAAGACCTTTGAGATATTCTACTCCCAATGGACCCAGCTTTTTCAGCATCAGCATGTTTAGTCCGTCGGGGCCAATGGCTTTTGATGGTTTCATGTGTTTGATGGCCCCCTGAACCTCGTCGCTGGTGAAAGTAAGCGGTGCACTGTTGTAGGGCAGTTTGTGCAGCCGTCTGGTGGCACAACGTTTGGATCTGTCGACCGGAGGATGCAATATAAATTGCCGGCTAAAATAGCTCCCGCATCTCTTCGGGTCCGACGAAGTACGACCGTTGAAGGTGATATCCACCTTGTCGTTGTGCTTCGTCGGGTTCGACAGGGACCTTACGGTGGACCAGAGCTTGCTCACACCAGAGGTGAAGTTACAGGACTTCAGATGCTTTACCCATTTGGTCCGCTTATGTTGGGTGACCAGTTGCCGGATCTCCAAATTGAGATCCTTTATACGAGGATCCCCGGGATCGGCCTGGCGTAGGCGGTCACGCTCGTTTGCCATAACGGCTGCTTCGGCTGGGAAATTGGGACGTAATTCCCGGATCCGTCCAGCAGGTATGAAGCGAGCCGCGGCGGCTGTAATCGCCTTGCGGAATGCGCGTTCGCCTGCGCGCACATCGGTGGGAGTGGGTAGGGCTGCGAAGATGTTCTCAGTAAATTCCGTGAATCTGGTCCAATCAGCTTTGTTGAAGTTGATGTATGACCGGTGATCCGCGGAAACAAAATCGGCGGGTCTCTCGATCGAGATGATAATGGGCAAGTGGTCTGATGCAAGCGATAGCATAGGTCGCCAGGTTATGCTATTTATCAGTCCAGCGCTAGCAATTGTTATATCAGGCGAGCTGCTACAATTGCCCACTACCCTAGTGGGGGCGTCGTCGTTTACAGTGCTGAACGTCGAATCGTCTATCTGCTCTGCCAATAGCTGTCCCCTACGATCATTTGGCAGGCTTGAATGCCAAAGATCGTGATGCGCGTTAAAGTCACCTACTACCAATCGGTTTTCTCCCCTGATGAGCGCACCAATATCGGGGAGATATCCTGCCGGGCAGCAGGTGACAGGGGGTATGTAAATATTGTAAATTTCGAGCTCGGCATTGCCTGACCGGACAGCTATACCTTGACGTTCTAAGGTGCTGTCCCTGCGGTCGATGCCTTCATCAATAAGACGATACTGCACTGAATGGTGTACTATGAACGCTAGGCCACCACCGTTGTCTCGCTCGCGGTCCTTTCGGTGCACATTGTAGCCGTCCCTGGTAATCAGGGGGGAGCTAGCGTGCAGTTTTGTCTCCTGGACCACAGCTATCTTGATTCCGAACCGACTCATGAAGTCGACTATCTCGTCAATCTTGCTCGTGAGTCCGTTGCAGTTCAGTTGCAGAAGCTTAAAGCTTCGCGGGAGTGTCGTCGTAATTCGGGGGGTGAGGGATGCGTGATGTTGTCTGCGTTGGTCCTGCTGTGCGTTCCGCAAAATGGGGAGTGGCCTGATGTTGTCAGATGGCCGCGCCACGGGGGCCGGTTGCGGGTGCAGAGCTCTGCAGCACGGGGCAACGTAGTCGCGTGTCCACTCACGGGTGGTGTGCAGGCCGGAGCACCTCCGAAAGTGACACCAGCCCCTGCAAGAATTGCATTGGACAGTTGTCAGGTTCCGAGGTACTACGGTCTGGCACACGGAGCAGACTGTGCGGGGGACCAAGAGCTGCTGGTTTGTCCCCGCACTGGGGTAGGAGCAGGAGGGTTGTGGGTTGGAGAGGGAGTCGTGTTGCTCTTGGGGGCTCCTGACCGTTGAGGTGTTGTTAGTGTCGGCAGTGTGATGTGCCGGCACTGAGGGCAGTGTAGCCGTGGAGGCGGTGACCGCCTGTGAGCGGGAGCAACACGTGGCCACATACCTTGTGGACCACTCCCTGCGACTCTTAAGGCCTGAGCAGGTCTTAAGATGGCACTACCCGTTGCACTGGTTACACCTAACCGAGGTGGAGTTCGGGTGGAGCCGTTTGTGGCAAATGCAGCAGTAGAATACTTCAGGTCCAGGGTTGGGTTCGACGCCAGCCCGGAAGAGAAGTATTTGGAGCAAACTGGCTGCAATGAGTTGCTCCTGTGACGATAGATTTAGGGTAAAATACGGTACACTAGACAGGGCTAGTATACTGGGGTGGCAGCCCTTGGTCGGGAATAAAAACCCGAGTCATTCCGGTAACGTAGAACCGGCTGCCATGGGGATGGTTTTCTTAAGCTCTTATTACTCTGTTATCTGCTTATATACATATGCTATATTTGGGCCACTAATATTAGTTATTGTTGTTGTTTTATAAGTATACATATGCACTTACGGGGAATGCTGGTGAGGTGACAGTTCTTGGCCGAATATAAATCCAAAGGCAATGGAAAAGCTCCTCATAAAAACCCCATTTACCGTTCGGAGTCGGCTTAAAACCGTAAGAAACATCAAGACGCACACCACAAATAGGAGGAGGCTCGGATAAACACCCAAAAAAGGTTTACGCGCCAATTATATGTACACATAGCCCGTAAAGTCTGCGTTCACCTTACAAATATTTTTAAGTTGATTATAAACACAATATTATATAAATATATAGTTGAAAACTTATTTTACTAAATTACTAGCTTTAACCCGCGGCCCCGCTCGAGTAGGAGTAGTTTGAGCGATTTAGGATATGTATATAAAAGAATTAAAAACAGTAATTTCATAGAAAATATTTTTTATTAATAACCATAATATTACAATACCCGGCTTCCGTTGCTATGACTCGTTGAATAAAATCAAAGCAACTAATCAGAAAAATATCAAGCAAAATTATTTTTATTAATTTTCTATCTCAAACCGTTTTTGAACTTTGCATTTGAGTCATAGTTGAACAGCTTATGCGGATTCTGAAGTCTAGAGTGTGCTATAAATAGTGGGAAGTAGGAAAACCTAAGATTGTTTCGATTAAATTTAAGCAAATATTCGATTATTAGTGACGAATGAGAGTGGTGGCGCGGCCTGTGGGCTGTGGGAAGGGTGTTCCATCATAAAAACACGCCTATAACCTTCATTTGGTGAAAATATGAATGTATAAACATTTTACGTCATTTGGTGTTGTCGTTTCGTAGTGATGCACGGACCACTTACAGACATTCACCTTTATAGTATAGATTCTTCCATTACGTTCCTAAATTACAAAAACAAAGGAAAATAAGATTCCTCACTAAATTTTTTGCCTAAAGTAATTGCAGCAAGCTGTAAATATAGCGACCGAAAGTCTGCGTTCTCTTTACCGTTATTTTATTAGGCATTTTTCTTGTTTTTGCTAATTTTGCTCTTTGTTATTAAAATTTATTGGTTGACGAACTCAGAGCTCATTTTATTTAAAAAAGGTAATAATTTGAAAACATGGAAACTAAAAGGGAAAGTCGGTTCTAGGGAACCGGAACGACCCGGTTTTATATTCGGCCAAGGACTGCCACTTCAGCAGCATTCCCCACATATATGTAAGGAAAAATTGTATGCTGCTGCAACAACAACAACATATTAGTGTATCAGAAAGAAAAATAATTATAAAATTGTTTAAAGATGGAAATAGTCCGCAATATTGGCAAATCTATTGGGAGAATGTATTCTTCTGTTCAACGCGTAGTAAATAGTTACAAGAAAACGGGGATTTTAAAATCCTAGAGCACTATCGTCCGAGAAGAGCAAAGATTATCCTTTGAATTACATAATTAAAAATTGTTGAAAACTTAAACCAAACATTTAAAAGAAATATTGTACAATATTTTACATAAAGCTGGACACCTTCGTATAGTCACTCGAAGAAAGCCGTTTATTTTATTGTGAACAGGAGAAAGCGCATTGAATTTGCCAACAACTATGTAAGTAAGCCTCCAAGATTTGGAAACAGTGATTTTTTCAGACGAAAGTCAATTTTGTATATTTGGCTTTTATTCCGTCGTCAAATTATTTGGCGCAAATTAGGAATTGCTCTTGAGAAACAAAATTTTGTTGGCACAGTCAAACCGGCGGTGGTGAAGTTATGGAGTGGGGTGCATGGCGGCAAGTGATGTAGGTCAGTTAAACCTTATTGAATCAGCAATAGATAAATGGGGGAATTTGAACATTTTAAAGTGGAATTTGAAGCAGAGTGCCGAAAATCTTAGCTTATCAAGAACGTTTTGGTTCCAATAAGATAATGACCCAAAACACACAGCCGAGATCGTATCCTATTGAGGATCTGTGGGATCTATTAGAAAAGAAAGAATCTGGCAGTTTTTTAATATAAAGCTTTGGAGGGTTCAGCTTGGAGTGGAGCAAAACAGTTGATCCCGCATTTTGCGCTACCTGTTCCAGTACTCATCTGTTTAAGTTCGAAGCAGTAGCAAGAGCAGAGCAATGTTTTCGTTGATATTACGGTTACGAAAAAGTTAATGCAAATTCTGCTTGTATCCACCATGTACAGAATACCGAAGGTGGTACCTTCCGAAAACCGATAATTTATTTTTTGCTATTTTGACAATGACATCAGTGCTTTGAATCAACAAACAAAAGGAAGAGAAGTTGCTTGTTTGTGAATATTCAGTGAATGGCATGGCTATATGTGATTTTAAGTTTTATGATTTTTAAAGTAAACCAAATAGTAAAAATGAAGTGTATAAATTATAAAAAGAAAGTGTCAGGAACGCGTGTGTATGTGTGCGCATATAATTTCTTGTGTATGACAGTTTCTATTGCTTTCGTGTACTCTTCTTCCTAAGTCTTAAGCGATGATGTCTCATGCTGAAAACAGTGACCGACGTACGCAGTCCCTTACCGCAGCCCCTAACGAGCACAAAGCTGAGCAAAACTCATCCTGGAGAGAACAACTGCGTTCTTTTACTTACATATTTACACAATACATCGGTTTGTGTGTGTATGTGTTTGGTTGTATCTACACAATGTTGTCATTGATATTTTTGCTTACACACTTTTTCACACATCCGCGTTATCAGTTACAATTTTTCATTGTTTAATAAACCAAAGCCAAAAACCAACAAATGAAAATAGTTCACTTATCTATAATTAACATTATTCTACATTGTTTTTAAGGAATTTTAATACAAATTTTAATTTTTCTAAGTTTATTTTGTAAATGATTTCAAAATGTACTGCTTGGCAACACTGTGTGGTGAGAGAGAAATCAGCTGACAGGGTTCTACGGGAATTTTCAAAAATCGTGAAATAAAATCTACGATACTACGATACGGAAGCAAGGAATTTTTCATTTACATGGGGTTCTCATTAGTTTGATCGTAACAGCTGACAGGGGACTGCGTTTACGTCGGTCACTTTTTTCAGCATTAGAAAGACGCAAACTCAATGATGATAGAATACAACGTTGCGTCTTCCGAATTCCTTATGACCCGATTTACACGAGGAGACATCTGGAAGGGAAACATTTTGTTCAATGGCGAAGGACGGTCGGGGAAGAGAGAAGGGATTTTGTCTCCCGTACTCGGCGACACGCTTTGCTCTTCTTATTCGTATTTCTTATCTTAAAGCAATTTTTGACAGTTGCTTCATTCGTTTTCTTTTTTTGTGGAAGAAAGTTCTAAGTTATGTGTTGGTTTTCAATCAAACGGAAGATAACAACGATGACAAACATCCGAACGCTGCTTGGGAAATGCACGATTATTTTTGCTAGTAAAGTAGGTATAACTTAAAATAGTTATGGGACATGTTTATGTTGATTTCTAATTTTTCCCTGCATTTCTAGATACTCAAGTTAATTTTAAGTTCATTATTTACATATGAAGTATTTTTAATTTAATTGTTTTTTTTTTCAAGTATAAGAATTTATAAATATATTTCAATAAAAAAAAACAACAAATTATTTATTATTTAACCAGTTTGCATTTTTCATTCATATATTTAAGAAACTGTTGTCGAACGCTCTCTGCTTTACATGTAAGCGGTGCTAGAATACATCCGAACCAGACGATGCTAAAGTATTGTATTAAATGTCAAAATGTCGCGGAAACATTTTTGCCCGTGTGTACGCGAATGAAACATCAAAAGAGAATTTCCAGTGTCTCCCTTCCAGATGTCTCCTCGTGTAAATCGGGACTATGTCGTCAGAGACCATGAATAAATGAACAAAACGAAGGGAAATTACTTGTTTGTGAAGAGAAAGATTAGGCAAAAGTAATGGAAATAACCAAATACAAGAAATTATACCCAAACACAAACGCTTTCTTGCGACAGAGTCTTCTGCATAAAAATGCAAAAAAACTGCATTTGGAGGTATTTCTATAATTCGTGCTTTCACAATTTAACACGCGACACCTCGTTTTCATTAGTTTGTTTAGTTTAAAACTCACAAAGAAGTAAGTTCTCGTTCTTGTAAGGGGTCTGACGTCAAACTTGTCAAAACCACGAAAAATAAAGTAACTGTTTTCGGAAGACGCCACCTTTTGCAGGCTTTGGTTATGCCTCATAAAATTGGTATAACTTATTATTTTACCAACAAAGCCGCTCTATTCCAGCGCTACTAAGATATGTACATTTATACCAGTTGCTTCATCTATTCGCCACTTCCTTACGATTGGCGGAAAAAAGAGGTCTGTTATAACATACGAGTATACATACCTTTGGAAAACGTCCATTGTTTCAACGCGTGATACTGAGAGTAGCGGTGCTCCGGAATTCGAGCTGTCACGCACGTAAACGTCGTCGAACCGTGTCTTTAGATACATTCACTCCACTTTTTCTTAAAACTGCTTCAGCTTTACGCAACGATAAATTCGCTTTGTCACAAGCACATCAATGACCTTCCGGTTTTGATTTAGAGACATTTTTTTGGGTCTCCTCCGGCGAAGTCGTCAACATTTTTAACTTCGCTGCTCCCATTTATTTACGAACGTCTTCGACTTTTTCAAATATTTTGCCGCTTATGCACATGACATTTTTGGACCTTTAGGGCATGTGCATAGGAACACTGTCTCAAATCGTTCATTTTGTAAAAACAATGTATACTTTCTAAATTTCTCACAAAACTAACAAATTGCACATTCGTATTGAGAAACTGCACGATGCGCCTATTTAGCAGCACTTAAATTTTTTGTATAACGGAAATGTAAGTATGAATTTTCCTGTCACTAGACAGACTGTTTATGGCACAAGTGTATGCATGCACCCATATCTACACCTATGTATTTATGTACAAAAATGTCATTTATAGATGGGATTCTCCAATTAATGAAAAGCACACAAATAATATGGCCGTGAAGTAAGAAATTTACTGCGAAACAAGAGTGCGCACTTTCATTTTCATTTATTTGCATGTTTTGCTCTTTCCGATATGATACTAATAGTTAGTACTGAATTTAGAATACTTGTTTTTTAATGATATTTTACGATTTTATTGAATATGTAACGCAATATGAAATAATTCTACAAGGAAGATTTATAAATAAAATGGAACGAAAAATAAATAGAAAAAAATTAAATGCATTATCAAAAGCGCACATGTAAGCCTAGCTTACAGCGATAACATATTCTATCAAAGAACGTATAAAGGTTTACATGCTCTTTATTTCTAATTGCATTCTCATAATACTCAGCAGCTAATAACTGTTAATTGATGGTGAAAAAAATATCAATGGTGAGTTACGTCGGCCAGTTTAGTTTCCCTTAAAATTTCACGCGTTCCTCTCATTAAACCTCCTCGGTGTCATCAGCGTTCCCTGCCCTCACTTGTTGTAGGGGGATAGAAAAAAAATTTCTTGAGAAAAGAATATGAATACGTATAAAATTTGTGAATATTCTGAGAAAATAATATAATAAAACAATTTTACATACCTGGCGCGTGAAAGCATTAACCCTAGGTTCATAAACATGCGTCTCTCATATACACACAACAAAAAAACCTCTTACAGCGCATGGCGTGAAAGAGATGCAAATACATGCATCTCAGTACCTTCATAGAACGATGAAAGCTCACTTTGGCGCCAGAAGTCAATGAAAGTTGTTTCCAACTAATATTAGTAGATTTTTATTAATATCTCCCGTAATACCTAAATTAGGTGGCCTTAAAAATAAGGTGTATCAGAGACATATTTATGAACAATGTAACCGCAAATATATATTAATCTACGGTTAAAGAAAACAGCTTTAGTTTATAACTAGACTTTAAGATTTTAACCTTGGAACGTAACCCCCTCTTTTTTCTTCTTATATCATTTAACACGGTTTTACTTAAGGCGGCATTATTCAGGCAGGTAACCTCTGTATTAATCCAGATATACCTGACGCGTACATTCTTAGTTGGGTGTTTGACCGAGCTCCTTCTCTTCCTTTACGAATTAAAATGAAGTGTTCGGTAATATTTACAATAATGGCAAATCTATTTGCTTGGTCTGTAAACTATGAGTGCACTTTTGTGATCAGAACTTTGATTGTTTTCCCGTTGCAATTCTGCTTCAGAACTCAGCTGACGTTTTTCTTACATTTTACTTTATTTGACTGCGAAGAGCCGAGCCTAGCGACAAAAATCAATTTTTTTCTTTCTCCTCGCAAAGCGCTATCTTGTATAATTGGTTTATGGAAATTAGAATATCTAAAGAATAATTAATAAAAGAAAGGAAGGCTGGCATTGGGAAATATTCAATTCCAGGCTTTTTCTATGGGAAAAATATCACAACTTGCCAACAGCCTTTTTTGTTGATTGAGAATTTTATTCGCCATTCGGATACCGTAGATATGAGTACGACTCTACGACTTTTCGTTTTATGTGACTGTGCTTTATGCGTTGGAGGGTAACCAAATCCGTTTCATATAAAGCTGGCTTTTGTTTTGTAAATAAAAATATATTATATTTAAAATTTTTCGGAACCGCCTAGATGTTCTGATGTAGGCTAAACTATCTTTCATAGTCCTGTATGACTTGTTTGCAACTGTTCAATTGAAATTGATAACTGTTCTAAGCGTTGGACCAATTGCAACATATTTTCCTGCGCCTTTACTGCATTAAAATCGTTTACATTCTCTAATGAGTCTTCCTCAGCAGCGGCCAGTTCAAAATGTAATTTAGCCAAGCTCTCTTGTTGTTCACGTATTTTGGTCATTTGTTCCATAGTGCATCCGGACCCTATACAAAATATATTTCGTTTCAGCATGTTTTAATGTATGCAACCTACGTACCAAATGCCTTCAGTTTGCCGGAATGGAAATCGTCAAGAAGACCTAAAAGTGCTCGCTCCATGTGCTTTACGTCCGGTACTTCTGAGACAAATGAGTGATGTTTAATAAGACGCTCATCAAATTTGTCGAAGTTCGAGCCACTGTCGCCATGGCTAGTGTTGAGCAAATTAGAAGGATCAATACTACCCGCTTTTCCATGTAGCAGGCGCGATTTGCTTTTATTATCTGAGCTATCAATATTTTGTTTGTCAGTAATTCTGTTGTTGATAACAAAATCGTTGTTATTACAGTACACTTCGCTGCTGATTACCCTGATGCTGTTGATATTGTGTTCGTTGCTGCAGATTTCATCAGCGTCTTTTTAGCACAATTATCATTGTGATAATTTATATTTTCGGGCAAATTTAAAATACAAATAAATATATTATATAAAAAATGAAGTAAATAAAGTAAACTTCAAATTAAAATAAAAAAAATATGAGTATACATACAGCCATGGACACGTAAATAGTACACTTGGTATTTGTAAAAAAAGTTAATTTATTACTTAAAACACACTCAGTTGCACAGTTGTGGGTTAAATGTGCTATATTTCCATATTAAGAAACAAATTAAAACAACTTAATCTCTATTTTTCATTTAATGAGCAATAACTTTATATACTTTAATACTTTCTGTTAATATTTTTTTCTATATCCATCGATTTTAATGACTTCTTCACATCTTCATCTGAATTTCGGCCCACAAATTGTAAATTTTTTTTAAATTGCTACTTGCTATTTTTATTTTGAGCATTCCATGAGATTAAGGTCGGGACTCTGCGCAAGGAACTCCAGCACCATAATTAATAATCTTTGAAGTCGTTATTTTACAGCCTTTGTGGTGTAGTTCCGAATATGTCCAGTTGAACGGTATAGACTCATATACAAAGGGATACATTTTGTTTTGGAGTATATCCAAAAACTAGTATCGGTCCATACGGCGGCCGCAGAAGCCGAATGGGTAGGTGCGTGTCTACCATTCGGTATTCAAAGAGAATCTAGGTTCAAATCTCCGCGAAATACCAAAATGAAGAAACAGTTTTTTCTAATAGCGATCGCCCGTCGGCAGGCAAGGGCAAACATCCGAGTATATTTCTGCCATGAAAAAACGCAACTTCATGGGAGAAACAAACATAAACAAAGTTCATGACAAAAAAATCAAATATTTGTTTAAAATGTGTGCATTTATGTGCCCAAAGCTGTTCGAGTATGTGCCTGTATATATAAAACTGAATATCAAATATGTACTACTCAATACTATCTACAAAATTATAAATGCACTCAAATTTTGTGCGGTCTCTTCGTCACCTTTTCATTGAATTCTTTTTAACAATTAAAAGAAAATCATTAGATAACAAACGAAAATTAACATGGCATGACATTAACTCAAAATAATACAATTACAAGCTTGGTTTTTACGAATTTACAAAATCATGTAAAAAAGACAAGGGACAAGATTTCAATAGCAATGCAAAAACAGTGTAAAAATGAATATAGTTAGATATACGAATCATCGAAGCATCGAAGTATCGATTTTATCACAAAAACGCAACAATAGACGTTTGCACCCTCTTCACTCCTTATGCCTTTTTAATTCAACAGCTCAAAGTTTCAGCCTCCCGTGTATCTAGCTTTTGCAATGATATTAATTAAGGCACCAATAGAATTATTATTGAAATGTTCCACATTTGTAAGAAATTTTGATATTTTTGGAAAGCTCTCGAATATATGTACATATATACCTATAATTAGCGCTTAAACCCTTTTTAGGTGTTTGGCCGATTTCGTACTCCTATTCAAGACTACTAATATCAGTCTTTAAAACGCGAATTAACGCGAAGTGTTTAGTTCCGAATTGTTATGGACCAAATTGTATATACCCGCGCACATTATAGTAAAATTCATCTTGGGATTGCTGTTAATTTTTGGAATCAAATAAAGTCATATACAATAAGGGTTATAGCTTGTAACATCAGACGGATTGCAATTTAGTGGGCGTGAATTTTATCCGGTCTCAATAATAATAAAAATTGGAATTCGAATGAGCCTGGGAGCAAGTGTTATAGAAATACACTTGCTTACCCAAAAAATTGCACTGCCCATTTTCCAAAACTTTTTTTCTATTGTATTCCTTTTTTGTGTTTATTACTTTGACCAAAATTCGATTAATTTTCCTTCAGTAAACACCAATATCAAGTTTTGAAAATTACCGTTATATTGGAGATGGCCGTGATTGATCAATTTTGTCTATTTTCAATGCCGAACTACCTTAATCGAAATATATTTGTTTTTTGTACAGAAGTAGTAGCACTGAGCACTAACTAGACAATAGATTTTACATGTCACATTAACTCAGGATTTTACCAAACAAGGCTGCTGTGGGCTGATCCAAAAAAGCATTATACCGCTAAACCTTCTGGGCGTAAAAAATATTCAATTATACAATATTTTCATTGATTGATTAGCATATCTGATTCCGAGAGCTAGTCTAAGGTCATATACATAAGAGTAACCTAATGTTTGAATATTTTATACTTGTATGGGATAAGCCTCATTTAGTTTACTCAACTATCTGCGTTAAATTTCAGTAACCGAAAATTATGTGGAAAATTTCAACACTCAAAAGGGGGCGTCCATAAATTACGTGAGATATTTAAGGGGGGAGGAGGTCGAGTCAAATCTCATCTAATCTTACGTTGGAGAGAGGGGGCGGTCTTGGCAAATATCACGCAATTTTTTTTCTGATTGAAACAAAAAAAAATTATACTATTTTGGTCCATTAACCAGATTGTACATGCTTAAGATTTAATCTTAAGCGTAATCGTAGTATGATTAAGATCATTCACCAATTCGTTCGAAAGAAAATAATTTCATTCATACTTCGACGTTATACATTACTGCTGTCAAACCACCATATTTGTTTTATACCAAATAGCTCAATTTAATCTGAATTTACGTAGTTTGTTTTCGCGCCACTATCAGCCGAACGTGCGACTCGATGAACAAGAGCGTACGAGCTGAGTGGCAGCGACAGCGACAGCAACCTTGTTTAGAGAGAGCCAATATTTACTCCAGGTACATTGCAGTTGATTCATATCAAATTTTTATGCGTGCCTATTTTTTTTTTTTTTAGTTTTTTAACGAGCGCGAATGTCAACAAAGTTGAAATTGTTTTTAATTTTTTTTTTAGGTTGTGAAATGCGATGATCAGACCTGCTGCAGCCCACGCCGGAGTGATCTCCATATGATTCTTCACGACCGTTTTCTGCCACCTCCATACCCCATCACTTAGGTTGATTGACGTTTGATAATTCCGGACTTTAAAGAACATGACGGAAAGTCATTTGCTCCATTTCTAATACGCCTACCGATTCAACCGCTGAATGCCTTTATCAGCACGCCTTATGATCTCTATTTCCCAAGTATACGTGATGATTTAGAGAAAATATGCTGCAGTACATGCGGTATTTACTTCGCGTCTATCACAAGAGCTGCAGAGCACAGGCGAGCAGCTCACATAGCCCCAGCTAAGCAAGCGCGTATGTACCGCAAAGTGCGACCCTCACCGATCGTCGAAAGACGAGCTAATGAGTTACTGTGCGCAAGCGTCAACGGCTTAGAGTGGATAGATCAGAACGAAGTTGAAGGAGCAGATGATTTTACTGAAAATCATATGGACATGTTGGTCCCAATAGTCTCTCTTGAAACCGCGCATGATCTCCATGGACTGAATAAGAGTAGATATTTTTTTTTTATCGCAGTAGTTACGATTTAAGTCTTCTACGAGTATTGTTAAATTTTTATTACACTTATAACTCTCAGCAATATTGATTACTAGTCTTAACTAGTCGTAAATAAAAGCACGAAGCATTTTTTTTTCTTTTTACAATAACAATCTAACGCGTTTACATAAGAAACCCACATTTTGAAAAATCTCACGTGAGATTTGGGGATGGGGAGGGGGTTGAATAAAATCTCACGACATCTCATCAGGGGGGGAGGGAGGTACAGAAAATTGAAAAAAACACCTCACGTAATTTATGGACGCCCCCAAAACTTAATTTACTTAATTTAAAACAAAATTGCAAAACACACAGAATGTAATAAGGAACTGAAACGGTTGTGAAATTTAATAAGGCAAACAATTGGCAATGTTTATAGTTGATCAGAATCACACACTAATATACTAAACAGATTGAGGTATGCTAAAGATCCTTCATAATGTATGCAAAACACCAGCATACGGCACTTAACAGTGGCTGTAAATATATTATCAAGAACATTTTGTAAACTAAATAAAATTAAACCTCACCTTTGAGTAACTTGCGCGGTCGCGATTTAACGAGATCATCATTAATACCTCCACCCGTGATGGTATTTCCATGTAGATGCGGGCGTGGACGACGCTCATTTACGTAAGTTACTTTAGCAGAAGTTAGCTGACCTTTTTCTGAAGTTCTCTCTATAGAGCAACTGGCTGAGTTTCTACTACGCGTTGTGTCACCACTGGACATGTTTTTTATCTACAAAAATTTTCAAGCTTATGTTTGTTCTTCACATAATTTTTATATTACATTAATTTTTGGCACTGTTGGAGACACGGGGTTAGGTGCAGATATAGGAGCTGATTGTGATACAGCCGTATGGTTATGATCCTCCTCGCCTTCAATGTCGTTGGGCACTAGTTTTTGTCTTTCTACAACCTCATCATTAGTCTCCATTTTCTCGATTCCCAAACGCAATCAAATCCACGTCTCTTGCCAAACGGCAAAGTCATTAAATTTCTTAACAAAAGTATAAAATGATTATTATTCCAAACTATTATGAATAATATACTCTTTTCGCAATAACATGAACTATTTAATATATAATTAGGAACTTTGACCTAAGAACATTGCTTTGACATTATCACTTCAGTGGCTCCAAAACTATGTTACATTCCATGCTGCCATCTTGGCTATTTTTAACCGATATTGGTTATTTATTGCTTCGTAAGAGTCTTCGTTCTGTGTAAAACCTCGGACTTTCTAGGTCCAAAGCCACCTTAATAAGGTCCAATAAGTTGGTTGATGGTGGGCTTCAGCCTTTCACACAATAGGCTCGCTAGAACCTAATATACGATATCTAGAAGACTAATACCGCTGATTTGTTTTTCATTCTTATGGTCGAGTAGCGGAAAGGCAGTCCCGTCATCAACGATTGGGATATCGGGATCGTCACATTATCTGTGACATGCGCAGTTGTCACCATTAAGCAATTTTGAGAAGTGTTTCCACTCAGGAAATCGGCCCGGTGTTGAAACCTTCTGTAAATCGCCGAACTTTCTGGTAGGTCGTCGTATTTAGGCCTCTCGTTTTTTCATTCTCTCTTCTTTAATACATCTTTCTTCTTTTTTCAGCTCTCGGTAGCAATCCCACATGGGCCGTGTTGCGCTCGATCCCATGGCGGCCCTATAGACACCATTTTCTTGCCACGGCGCCTTTCGCATAAAGATGCAAAAAACTGCATTTGTGCTTGCTCTGAATTTCCACAAATATGTAATTTCTCCTCCTTTTGTTCGTTTGTTTTGTATTGGGAAGGGAGCTGACGTCACACTTGTCACAATCGCGAAAAATAAAGTAACTGTTTCGAAAAGTCGCCACCTTCTCCATTCACTTCGCCTTGGTTCCGTTCGTGGAGGACAAATGCTTTGATTTTGACTGCTGTGAATTTCAGAAATTTTACTTACATCCAAGGTGGATTTATTATAGGTGACAGCATTCACCCAGCTGAATTTTTCACCGTAGGTATGGCTTACGTCAAAATGATATGCTTTGTTTGTATGGATTGGTATGTTTACATTCGTATGTTTACATTTGCTTGCTGATTTTGACGTTATGCTTGGACCAATCGCAACAACAAATACATGTAGGGTTTTACTTATATGTGGTTGCTGTCACCTATAATAAATTCGCCTTGCTTACATCTCTTTCACGTTATTACGCTCTCGATTTTGGTTTCTCTTTCAAGTTTTTCGAGTTCATGAATGCTTTCCGAGTAGAAACTTGTAGTAATTATGAAAAATTTGTTGATAATGAGTATTCCTCTTATCTCTTTCAACCATGATTACAAATAACAGTAATCAATAAATCCCTTACATAATACATTAGATTTATTAATAAAATTTTTATTTACTGAAAATGTATATTAGTGCAATGAAAATGCAATGCATCACCTCATTCTTTATCCAATACGAACAGAGAAATTGTATGAAAATGCAAAGATAAATTATACAACGCACTAAAAATTTTGCCATTTGCTATAACCTGCATAGTTTTGTCGTTGGTTGCAACATCTAGAACGAGAGGTGAAATGTCATTTGCCGTCAGTAAAATTTTACTGGCTACTGATATTTTCTTAGGATTCAGTGTACTGTTACTGTATTTTTTCCTCTAATTATAAAAATCGTTACACTGGTTAACAGAACTGGTTTCTGCAATTTCACTGGTAGTGCAAACTATCCATCTATTGTAAATTGGAATTCTTGCAATTACCTATTGCAGCAAGTGACATAATCTGCAGAATATGCAGTAGAATCTTGAAGTACGCAATAAAGTATTATGTAAAGTTCTATGATTAGATAATAAAATAGTAAATGATCTTATATTGTATGTAAAATTTTATATTGAGAATAAGGTGTGCACATCTTTCCAATTGGGTTGACTTGTTGCACCTTTGGTTTAAAATATATACATATATATTGGTATATCTTACTACTGTTACTTTTTCCGCTGGATTGTTCAAACCAGAAAAATATATTCTTTAAACCAGAAAAATATATTATTTTTATTATTTTTCAGTTTTATACCATGTTAACTATTTTAAATTTTATTTAAGCTGCTTTCTTCTTAAAACCCATAGTATAAACCATTTCTAAGATGCTTACGATACCCAAGCCGCAAAGTCCCACAGTCAAGCCAAATAATATTTTATCTGCTGGCCCCCCTTTTAAAAAAACTGGGAGATCATTATGAGCCTATAAAGATTTGAGGAATTAATTCTACCTTCAAATTGTTTACTTTAAAAAAATATACCTGAAATTTCTTCATGCTACTTGCAAGTCCATCAGGCAATGCCATTTCCGGATTGTAAAAGATTGCGTAAGTATTCCTAAAATATATAAAACAAAAACAAATATAAAAAATTAACTCTTTCAAATTATTGCATATATTGTGAAGAATATTTTCTTTTATTTATTTATTCGTTGGTGTTAAATTCCGTATGTATTGTACATTTAAGCCTACCGAGTAAGTAAATATCAATTAAAAGTTGGCAAAATGTTCGCAAAATGCAACAAGCAAGCACTGCAAGCACGAGACCGCGTATTCCAATGCTTATAAATAGATTTTGACAAACATTTACTACAAAATGAACTTACACGTAATATTCGGTTCACATTAGCTACAGATTTCTTAATTCAGATGATATGTGTAACATATCGTTATTAATTTTATTTTTTAGGTTTTTACTTTATGCTAAAATCGGATTCAAAATCCACTGTAGGCATGAAACATCATAAGATTGAACAAAATTTGTTTCTAATAGAGGTTTTCTGCCAAGAAAAATCTTATAAAAGCCAAACGCTATCTAGAGGCAATATAGGAGAATGTTCGGATGAAAAACCTACACATGACGGCTGTTTATCAGGCGCTAAGCGCGCATTACCGTCAATTCGAGTATTAATATATTTAAAGGTGATAGCAGTAGACCGGCTGATTTGTTTTTTTTTTTCTTTTGCCGTGTACATTCGGATGCCAGCACAAAATAAAATAATGAGAAGCCGTTCCATTCACACTATCGTCGTTTGCCTCTAGCTTCAACTGAATGACGGCTGTTCAACGCAGTTCGTACTTTTCTCTTTTTGAAGTGAAACTTTTTAGGCGTCGATGGACGAGCGAAATTGGAAGGTAAAATTTAATATCGTTCCGATAAATATTTTCGAAGTTATACCCAAATTTGAAAAGGCGTTTCAAAGTCGGTGATCAACAATACTCGAAAACGGCTAAACCGATTAGTCTCAAATTTTAACACGAGCTTCTTAAATATATTTTTTAGTAATTAATCGAAGATTTTTTTCTCACCGCCATTTTGTCAAAAAAATTTATTTTGCTTATTCCTTCGATGAATTACTAGATTTAACATTACTTTAACGAAATCTGTTCAGTTTTTTAATTTCACAGGATCCAGTTCAGAGATATAGTGGTCACTGCAAAACGTCTTTTTTGAGAGGAGCTCCCGGAGTTCAGATATAGCTCCTTTCCAAATAAATATTTTTATTATTTACTATTTATTACAGGAAACATAAAAAATTTCAGTAAATCAATCTATTTGCTGCCTCATGAGTTAAAAATATTATGTAGGCTATGACGGAACCAGAAGAAACACTCCGTTTTTAGATTTCGTCCGATAAACCTCATTATGATATTAAGTATGGTCGTGTTATAAAAAAATAACCAACCAGAGCATACCAATGGCTTACAACGAACTTATTCATATTTTAGTCGAACATCAATTAATTATACACATTTTGGGCAGACATTAAGCACGCAACCTTTGTAAGTTAAGCTTTAGAAAATTGGAAGTCTCCTACAAAGCTCGAGTCCATGCTGCCAGCACAATACTGCGAGATACTCTTGCCATATTTGAATGATAGGCACTTTTGTGTAAAACACGAAAACACATATTCATCTCTAAAAAATTATTATTTATTTATTTAATATAAGGAAAATAACAATAAATTATTATTTTACAATAAAAAAGGAGCACTAGCTGCCAGGGCTTACGGCTCTCTCTAAAAAATACTGTTAGGAACTTGTTAGAAGAAATTGCATGTTTGTGACAATTCAGTAAATAATTTCGTAATATTGTCATTTGTAAAATTTAAACTAAGCAAACTAACGAAACCGAAGGCCGCGAATAAAATTGAGACAGCTCAAATTAATATTATATAAAGCCTTCAAACTAGTTTTTTCATTTTTATGCAGATGACGCCGTGGCAAGAAAGTGTTGGTGTGTATATAATTTCTTGTGTTTGCTAATTTGTATTGCTTTCGCCTCCTCTTTCTCTTCACAAACAGGTAATTCTCCTCCCTCTTGTTTATTTATTCATGAAACCTGACGACAGAGCGGGTTCGGATGACGCAACCTTGTATTCTATTCTTGATGTCAAATTGCGCTGGAAAGTTAATTTAAAGAAATAACGAGAAGTGCTTAGCTTGAAATTAAATATCTCACTGGCAGGCGCTCAAGCTTATCAATCCGCAACAAATTGCTTGTTTGTTTGTAAACCACCGGTCCAGTGGACCATTCAGACCGGTTTGGACTAACGGTATACAATTTTGGGGATGGGCTAGCTGAAAGTATATCACCTATCCAACATTAGCAAAGCAAAATCCTGCGACCATAATATATCAGGAATAACGACCTTCATCGTGAAGTAACGAAGCAATTGTAATAGCTCACAAACAAGGAACAAAAAACCATATCAACGATGCAGCTTCCAGCCTACTTCAGTTGAATTCTTCTCAAAGACGCTTAAAACGCGAAATGTTAACAGACCTAATGGAGAGTGAATAGCGATTTTATTGCAAAACGCTTCTTAAAACTACTTAAATTATCAAATGAAAATAGCCTATTCGTATCTTTTTATATATACGAGGTGCAATTGCACAACGCTTCTAAAAAATAAATAAGAATCGTTAATAAAGAAAAATAAATTTCGATACAAATAATGATAAATGATGCCGACAGTGCTCTATGTTCCATAGTTATAGATAGCACTACTTCTCATGCGTTAAGAAACACCCAATATAAAATTTAAATGCACCTCTGAAAGTTGAAAGTTTGGCTGTCAAGGCGAATCCACCCAAGGTGTCTTGAATATAGCAGCTGAGTTGTTTTTTATTAGCGATTTGGTAGTTTAGATGTCAAAGAGTCCTACTTCTCTGCTGTTGACTTGTTTGTTTGTTTACATTCTTATATAAATTTAGTATTCATGCTACCAACTTCCAAAAACAAAATAAGTATTAATGTTGTTATTGCTCTCCCGAAACCACCTTATATGAATTCGCTTAGCGTAGCTGCTTAAATTTGATAAAAGAACGTCGTTGTTTTAGCGCCGGCTCGATTTATTAAGAGAGCAGTTACTTGCGCGACAAAACCCATTGAAGAAGTATGAATAAGTGCTAAAACAGTTGACTTAATTTTTGTTTTCCGCTTTTGTACTGGTTTTCCGATTTTGTGAAACTATTTAAGTTTTTCCTCGATTATTAGAGTGAAACTAAATCAAAATAAAACATACAAGAAATTATTTACATTGGTCGGTTTCAGAGTATTTCTGTTCGGAGTGGTTTTCTTCGTGTGTTTCTTCGATGCAATGTTTTCGATTGTGTCATTTTTAAGCAATATATAGTATAATTGTGTTTTGTATTTCTGTAATTGGATTGTGGAAAACGTATTTCTGCGAATGTAAAATACAGAATTAATATACATTTATAAACTTCAATAAAACTTTGTCATAATGTTCATATGTATATGTGTGTGTCCGTCGCAATATTTGTGGACTGAAATTTATT
The DNA here is from genome assembly GCF_028408465.1 of Anastrepha ludens. Taxonomy (NCBI): domain Eukaryota; kingdom Metazoa; phylum Arthropoda; class Insecta; order Diptera; family Tephritidae; genus Anastrepha; species Anastrepha ludens. The sequence goes on from NC_071501.1 coordinate 127,764,001, forward strand.
TACAAATTTAGCAAAATACACTTCCATTTGCCTTTGCGTTATTAAATGACTGCAAATGTCTATATAAACATACAGTATCCAGCCAACTATTGGAAATACCTAGTATGCTCTCTTAAGAGCCAGAAAGTTTTCTCGTATTTGGTCCAAAGCGACCGCAGTATAGTGCTTTTATGTAGTTTTTAAGTAATTTGTAAATTGTTGCTCCAGTCTCATATGCACCTGTTCAGACAAATTAGTCACAATGACGAGATTTACAGTCAACAATCATCAAAGCTGCTTTAGTTTCCATTTTGTGATTAGAAAATGCGCCAACATCGATAGTTTTGTGTATTTCATTATTCGTAATTATATTTATTAGAAGTTCACTGAGAGTACAGGACATATTAGGGGAATTCACATTAAGCTGGTTGATTCGTTACATGACATTTTTACGTATATATAGGAGCCCTCACTCCAATTTCGTCACATTGGCGGTGTTATGAGTTGGCAGTTCGGCAAATATGGTTTGCTGTGACTTATTTCTGTGCTTTTTAACCTATATCTGTAGAGTAATGCTATTCCACTGGAAGAAAATATGGGTTAGCTTCCCTTTATGGCCGAATTTGTTTCGCATATAACGTTGCAGTGGGCGGGCCGAAATCAACGTTTTTCACATAAGCACGTTGCTAAGGGATCACACTTTTGTCTAAAAAGTTGACTAATCTCTCCATTACTACCGCAATGTGTTTGAATGTTGGGCGGAGGGGAGAGGACGTATCACCACCCACCACCCCCATTAGAAGGAGCAAAGACCCACCATTCTAACTATGAAAGTCTTAATCTCTTAGGGTCCCTATAGAACTCTATGGAACTCGAAGGAATAAGAATGTATCATAATTTTTAATATAATATATGTAGGCCCACGTACTTAGAGAGTACAATTAAAACTCTCATAGTAGTAATGGAAGCCAACTCAAAATATTACATTGAAAACTCATATTATTAATTGCAGGATATAAAGTAATGTGGTCATTTTTATTTCGCTGATTATGTCATAAAGTACCCCATTTATTGCTCATTAGGTTAACCATACCGGCCGTTCCAATGTTTGAACGATTTTAAATTCTTTTAATAAAATAAAATCCAAGTGCCAAAGAGTTCCAGTTTTGAAAAAAAAGAATAGATTTTTGGAAACGTCCATTCAGGCCACGCCCCCTTCTCCTTCGTTCACGGTCTCTTTAGCTATCGGCCATATCGAAAAGTTTCCCCGAAATTTTCATTGAATTATGATATTTTTGACTAGTAGTTACTTCTTTCTTCACATTTTGATATTTTAAAATCAAACTTCGTGCGTCGCGGTCAGATGCCAATTGTCAAACAGCTGATTGTTATTTTGCCAACTACTGATAGTGAAGTGCCCGAAAAGATTTTATACGTAATACTGTCAAGTAACGTACCAACGAGCTCGGATTGAATGCCCCAATTTTTTTCGCCATTACTTCTAATATTTGTATGGATACTGCACCGACATTGCTATAATTCGTCGGATGTTAACATTTGCTTTAAGTCAATTTTATGCACAAATACAATATATAACTTTTAATGCAGCAATTTTTACAACTCTAAAAATACTGTAAGAGGGTTTGAAACCGCACTGTGCTTTTTACCTTACACAACTGAGAAAAGGAATATTTTTAAAATGGCAATGCAACAACGAGATGTCGGTGTCAGGGACTTCGTGCTCCTAGACCAAATAACAATGGAAAAATTTATGGTTAACTTGCAAAAAAGGTAAGTGACACACTCTCGCAGCAATATGATTTAAATTATATGGCAATTATCCAATTTATGCGGCACATGGAGAAATTTATAAAAAAAGTCGAGGGAGGCGTATTGACCTCACTATTAATAATCTGAAAGCGAATTGATTGTTTTCTCCGTACAAAAGTTACTACCAAATACCACTTTTAACGAGGTAATATATGTTAACCATGTTTTCTACAAAAACTCGGTGAATATTGGCAATAACTTAAATATATTGCTAATAGACGGAGAGCTGGCGGCCGCGGAGGTACTACGATAACACCTCCGGCTAGAATTTTGAGAAGTGGTTGGGAGAACCATGAAGCAGTGCCATTTGCAAGGATTTTGCTCAAAACCCCTGCAAAAAAGACGTCAGACAACTTAAAGTTGCAAAAAAAAGTTGCTAAAAAAATGTTCGTACCTCCGGCTGAAAATTTGTAGGCTTACTGTTTGAAGGTCACAAATGCTGTATATAAATCGTCAGACGTCTAGATCGCTGCAAAAGTAGTGTCAGACGACCCCAAATTTGTAAATTTTTTTCGAAATTTTTTTTTTTTTTACCTCCGTCTGACGTTCTCACATATTATAGTGGGCACTATTTTAAGTGTATATTTAAATCGTCAGACGTCTAGATCGCTGCAAAAGTAGTGTCAGACGACCCCAAATTTGTAAATTTTTTTCGAAAAATTTTTTTTTTTTTTACCTCCGTCTGACGTTCTCACATATTATAGTTAGCACTATTTTAAGTGTATATTTAAATCGTCAGACGTCTAGATCGCTGCAAAAGTAGTGTCAGACGACCCCAAATTTGTAAATTTTTTTCGAAAATTTTTTTTTTTACCTCCGTCTGACGTTCTCACATATTTTAGTGGGCACTATTTTAAGTGTATATTTAAATCGTCAGACGGAAATACCGCTGCTAAGTCATCCTACAATATCCGTGAAGTTCCGGTCTGCCTGAATTTTTTTTTTTTTTTCGGAATTTATTTTTGTTACCTCCGTCTGACATTTTTACATACTATTGCAAAAAGCATTTCAAGTACACATTTAAATTGTCAGACGAAAATACCTTGCAAAATATCTCTGCGATATCGCGAACTTCCAGTCCAGATTGCTGAATACAGTTTCATCATTTATTTAACTTATTGAAATACTTTGTTGAGTTACTATACGCAATAAAAGAATATCAATTGAAGGGAAAATTTTAGGCATGTGTCGTACATATAAAAAGTAAAAGATTCTTCGTCTGAATAAAATAAAAATGTTGATTTCGGTGTATTGTAGAGAATTATTATTGAATAGTTTGTGCGCTTATATTAGTAAGTTTGTTTAAGAAAAAAAAAATATTATGACTAAGTACATGACACAAAAAAAAATAGTTTCATCCCAATCTTATTTGAAGAAAAGTAATTTTTTTTCTATTTTATTTGTAAAAAAAAATAATTTCATTTCAATCTTATTTTGAAGAGTAGTAGTTTTATTTTAACAAAAGTAATTTTATTTCTATTTTGTTTGTAAAAAAAGATAATTTCATTTCAATTTTATTTTGAAAAATGTAATTTCATTTTAATTATATTTAAAAAGAATTTTTAAATAGTAATTTTTTTTCAGTTCTCGTCATTATCACTGTGAATGTTGCTGGTATCGGAGTCGTTGCATTCATCATCGAACTCGTCGTCTTCGATGATTATATCCTGTTCTTCATCCTCATCGGATGCGTATTGTCTTTCTGCCTCTGCAACATGATCGAAAAAATTAAATAATTAGATTATCATTAGAATTCATGTGATATCGATGATAATGACTAATAATATTAACATACCTAAATTTGTTGGCTGTTGCTGTGTGTCATCGAGAATAATATCATCAATTGCTGACGGCAACTGATCACCTTTAAACCATGTAAAATCATATTTTCCATCCTCGTTAATAAACCATCCATGTTCCTCGAGAAGTTTAGTTGATGGATTATTTTGGTCCGCATTTAACCATAATTGCGCAATGTAACTTGTCCGTAGCAAGTGTTGATTTAATTCATCGGCACACAGTGGAAAATTCGACGCGCCAGTGGTGCTAATTTTTTTCTTGAATAACTCGGATTGGTCATGGTGTTTGTAGTTGGCTTCGAACATTACCAGACGAGCCTCATTCACTTTCTGCACTCCTTTTATATTGTATATGGTGCAGACGAACTCCTCTATTATTTGGTATGTTGCAGGATCAACATTATTCTCTCCCAGATCTGCGAAGGCTTTCTGGATATTCGGATACTTCTTTAAAATCTTCCACGGTCTGATCTTGCCTTTGCCATAAAAGGCGGGATTATAATCACACCCAGTGAACGCATGTAATCCAGGTAGAGCTTTACAAAGTTGTTCTCCTAAGTTGGCATGTAACTGAGTAACATTGATGTAATGTTGAGAGGCACCAACGCCGACATGCTTCCATATTTTCAGTGATTTATCCAATTTATACATATTACCTAATAATATAATCAATACATCCGTATCAGCGCTACGAATTTCAATATTACACGTCATTTGAATTTTTGATACGTGATAAGTGATTTTAGTATCTGCCTCTTCATGCAAAGGACAAGACAAATCCGTGTTGATGGATCGTACAACTTTGTTATTAACAACTTCGAAAGAATAGCATTGATCGAAGTTTATATTCAAAGTTTTGTTTCTGATTAAAGGGATAAACGAATCGTCCGTCCAATAATTAATTAGAAATTCGACCAATGCTTCTTTAAAATTACTACACCTCAGATCTTTGGAAAAATCTGGTGACCTTACTTGCTGTGGCCCTGCAATTTCATAACCAGAGGAACTACCTCCACGTAAATCACGTTCGCAGTCCTTGATTGACGGATGAAAATATCTATCAAATACGACGTCCACTCTTTGGGCATCATTGCTTGTCAATGTTCGTAATACTTTTAGCGCGATTTTTCCATAACTAGCGGGGAGGTCTTTCATTAAGTGCAGCATAAAAAATCCATCGAAAATGACGACATCCATGTGTGGTGGTTCGGAATTATCATCTATTTCCTTCATCAACGTTTTCATCAGCGTCGATTTGTCTGTTTTACATATAATGCCATCAATATGACACAACGACATAGGTATTGGTGTCAAAGGATAGGTTAAAATTTTTGCCAAATCAATTTTTTTCTCCATGGAAATGGCCAAAAGACGTCCAAACAAATCGCGCTGCATTCTCACTTCCTGAACTTTAACACCCAAAGCGAATTTCTTTTTTTTTCCACCTGATGCAAAATTGTGTAATACATTTTTTTTGATCGGCTTCTCGAATTGCGTGGAATCTGAACAACATTTCGTTATGAAAGCTTTACGTAATGATTCACCTTGACGTTCAACATCGATTAAAAATTCCGTTATGTCTGACGAGGCTGCTTTTCCTGTGTGTATGTTATAGAGTTGTTTTCTGTCAATGTTTGCATCAAATGGGTTCATTTTATTTTCTATTGTTTCCATGAAAGCTCGGAGTTGTGATTGATTTATTTTCATTTTGCTAGTTTCTAATTCTCCTGATATATCCTGAGCAGCTCGTAATCCGGCCTGTTGATATACGTGTGAAATGAGAGTTGAACGAATTCCATGACTCTTTGACCAGCGCTGGCGAGCCGTGATTGAATTGGTGAAGTGAGAAACACCGGTCAAACGTCTCGCAGCATCTGCGTTGATCGTTTGCTCCAGTGTTAGATCGATTGGTTGCCGTGAAAATGGTTTGTTGGTGCGTTTGACACCAAAACTTCCTTCTCGAAGTGATGCCTCCAGTCCTGGGTGAGTTTCGTTGACCTTCAACAAATTGTCATGATATTTAACCAGCCAGCGTGAATAATTTTGCTGATTAAAAGTGAAGAAGAGATTTGCGATATTTGGTAGAGAATATTTAAATAATTCGTAGTCTGCAGTCCTTATGCTTCGAGTCAAGTCTAGGTAATGATCTATCAGGTGTATGTAGGTGGCATAAAATTGTGACTTAGCAGCGGTATTTCCGTCTGACGATTTAAATATACACTTAAAATAGTGCCCACTATAATATGTGAGAACGTCAGACGGAGGTAAAAAAAAAAAAAAATTTTCGAACAAAATTTACAAATTTGGGGTCGTCTGACACTACTTTTGCAGCGATCTAGACGTCTGACGATTTAAATATACACTTAAAATAGTGCCCACTATAATATGTGAGAACGTCAGACGGAGGTAAAAAAAAAAAAATTTCGAAAAAAATTTACAAATTTGGGGTCGTCTGACACTACTTTTGCAGCGATCTAGACGTCTGACGATTTAAATATACACTTAAAATAGTGCTAACTATAATATGTGAGAACGTCAGACGGAGGTAAAAAAAAAAAAATTTCGAAAAAAATTTACAAATTTGGGGTCGTCTGACACTACTTTTGCAGCGATCTAGACGTCTGACGATTTAAATATACACTTAAAATAGTGCCCACTATAATATGTGAGAACGTCAGACGGAGGTAAAAAAAAAATTTTTCGAAAAAAATTTACAAATTTGGGGTCGTCTGACACTACTTTTGCAGCGATCTAGACGTCTGACGATTTAAATATACACTTAAAATAGTGCCCACTATAATATGTGAGAACGTCAGACGGAGGTAAAAAAAAAAAAAATTTCGAAAAAAATTTACAAATTTGGGGTCGTCTTTTTTGCAGCGATCTAGACGTCTGACGATTTATATACAGCATTTGTGACCTTCAAACAGTAAGCCTACAAATTTTCAGCCGGAGGTACGAACATTTTTTTAGCAACTTTTTTTTGCAACTTTAAGTTGTCTGACGTCTTTTTTGCAGGGGTTTTGAGCAAAATCCTTGCAAATGGCACTGCTTCATGGTTCTCCCAACCACTTCTCAAAATTCTAGCCGGAGGTGTTATCGTAGTACCTCCGCGGCCGCCAGCTCTTAGTCTATAACTAGCTTTAACCCGCGGCCCCGCTCGCGTAGGAGTAGTTTTGAGGGATTTAGGATATGGATATAAAAGAATTACCAACAATAATTTCATAGAAAATAATTTTTTATTAATAACAATAATATAACAATACCCGGCATCCGTTGCTATGCCTCGTTGAATAAAATCAAAACAACCAATCACAAAAATATCAAGCAAAATGATTTTTATTAATTTTCTATCTCAAACCGTTTTTGAACTTTGCATTTGGGTCATAGTTGAACAGCTTATGCGGATTATGAAGTCTAGAGTGTGCTATAAATAGTGGGAAATAGGAAAACCTAAGATTTTTTAGATTAAATTTAAGCAAATATTCGATTATTAGTGACGAATGAGAGTGGTGGCGTGGCCTGGGGGCTGTGGGAAGGGAGTTCCATCATAAAAACATGCCTATAACCTTCATTGGGTAAAAATATGAATGTATAAAAATTTTTACGTAATTTGGTGTTGTCGTTTCGTAGTGATGCGCGGACAACGTACAGACATTCACCTTTATAGTATAGATAAAAATCAATATGTTTCAGTGCCGGACGAAAAATTAGCCAAATAGTGTTTGGCAATGCACCTTTTCCGCTGATATGAAACATTTCGAGACGAGTGTACCAACATAAAAAAAAATAATCGAAAGTCGAATGGTCGAATGTACGTAGCCCCAAAATTTGAAAATTCACCTTATTTTTTTAACAGACCTCATACATATTTTTAAACCATTCTACACTTTTCTTGGCTCTGGAGTGTAAGTCATTAGCTGCTTACACACGATCATTTTGAAGGTATGAGATTTCTGTAACAAAGCATCTTCTTTAATTATCAAATGTGCGGTGTTGTGGATGTTTTTAAAACTTTTATCGAGTTTTCTTCGTTCTAGGACACCTTTAATTGTCTTCTTAGTGGATCGGATCGCCTGGTAGCCGCCGTAGCCGAAAACGTCCGAATGTACTTTTGCCATCAAGCTTCTCATAAATAAGCATCTGCCGTTCGGAGACGGCATACAACTTTAGGCCCCATATTTGGTACAGCATCAAGACCCACACATAGAAGTGCCTGTATCTAAAAGACTAAAAATTTCCTCTCTTTTGTTGCTACTTGGTAATTTTGTTGTATTTGAATTGTGCCAAACGTAAATTGTTTAGGAAGTTATTGCTTATCAAACATTTGAGTCATCTTTTTTTCAGAAAAAGTTGTGTTGGTTTTTACCACAAGGGAAGTGTGCTTAATAATTATTTGATTTTTTTGAGAAATTATCTATTGAATTTTTGGCTATGTGGTTCGGTTAACGTGGACATGAAAATATTTATGTGTAGAGGCGTTTTGTCTGTATACAAAATGCAATAAACAAACGTTTTGTAAAAATCTGGGTTTTTGTTTTTTGTAGGAGATGCATTTTACCTCTGCAACGTGTGCGAGTATATTAAACACTAGTGAGTTTTTAAGTAATGGGTATTTCGAAAGGCGCACCTGACTGTTGTTTAAAAATGAAATAAGTAAACATTTAGATTCTCTCAGGTTTCTCTATTTTTATTCAAAGTCCGACTCTTAACAACTATATATATGTATATATGGCGCGTACACTCTTTTTGGGTGTTTGGCCGAGCTCCTCCTCCTATTTGTGGTGTGCGTCTTGATGTTGTTCCACAAATGGAGGGACGTACAGTTTCAAGCCGACTCCGAACGGCAGATATTTTTATGAGGAACTTTTTCATAGCAGCAATACACTCGGAGGTTTGCCATTGCCTGCCGAGGGGCGACCGCTATTAGAAAAATGTTTTTCTTAATTTTGGTATTTCACCGAGATTCGAGATTCTCTCTGTGAATTCCGAATGGTAGTCACGCACCAACCCATTCGGCTACAGCGACGGTAAAAAATTCTGTCATTTAATTGTGCATAATTTTTGTGCCCACTTTGCGCTACTGCGGCAATATTCTCAGCAGAACGTCCAGTTTTTTGTCTGCCAGTCCTTTTTCTACCCTTTCAAATTTCCCACCAACTTTTGAATTGTCGACTCATTCGGACCATTATTTCCACCAAAAAACACAAATTTTGCGATATGTTGATATTGAAGATCGACTATTTTCATAATAAGTTTCAATAATTTTGACGCATTTCTCTGTCCTGTAAAATTGCACATCTGTCTACTTGACAAATGCCAAAGTTGACATAAAAAACGGACTAAAAAAACGGATTATCCACTACTGACATCTATGCGCCATTTTTGAAAGACCCCTTATTTCAATGCATAAATGCTTTGGTACATAAGGTGGAGAAAACCTATGAAGTCGTCACTTAAAACTATTGTTAACAACTACATAAAGAAACAAATATCTCGCAGAATTTGAAATAAATTTCTCAAAGTTCATTTCTCTTTTGGATAATTTTAATATCGAAAATAAAGAGTTGCTGCATTCGGTCCGGACCGAACTTTATATACCTGCGCACATTTTAAAATAATTAAATTTGGCTGGCTGTCAAACAAACTTATAGACAATATGGATTATAGTTTGTAACATCAGACGAACGGACGGAAATTTAGTCTTTAAAGTAGGTCTATATTAAAAAGAACCTGTCTCGATAGGATCAATGCATGCACCAAGCATGGGCGAACTTTAAAAGTGTTAAGTTGTTATCGAGATACATGCATTTACTTAAAAAAGGGCACGGTTAAAAATTTTACTTACGTCGCATTTATTTTGTTGATCAATCATTTGTGCCAAATATGAGCAATTTTATTTTATTTATTGTTCTTTTCAAGTTTCATGAAATATATTAATTTTTGCTTGAGTTGTCGTGCACACGGACAAACGGACGGACGGACATATATGGCTAAATCGGGTCCCGCATCATTCTGAGCATTTTGATATAAATGGGTCTATATTTCTCTAAATTCCTTTATGCTGCTATGTCCAACCGTTAAGTAAAGAAAATTATAATACCCTTGTGAATAAATGCACGCCGGTATAAATTTGAAGAATCTCATAAAATTTAAAATAAACTTTTCAAAGTTCATTTTACCTTTCGATAATGTAAATACTATATTTTAGCGAGGTAAGTTCACTTACCAAGGCGCTAAGGGCCATGTGTGATTAAGCCATAATAACGCAAAGCATTTTGTTGTTTATATTTAATTTCTAAGAATAGACAGATATCTATGTAGTTGTTATCTTTAGGCTGAAAACTATTTATGGTATTCCCTCTTCAACTGAGTCGTAGACTTTTGAATATATTTACTTATAGTTGGCTAAACTAATAATAATATTTTGTGCGTACTGAAGTTTTATTTATTTTTGCTTTTTATAATACAAGTTTTGAACCCTAATAATTTGAATTTTTTAATTAATTAAGAAAAATATGCCATCATATACTTATTTTACATTATTCCGACTGAGAACGTATCAATTTTTAATAGATATAAGCATTGTATATATAGTATGTATGCATATAATTATATTTTTTAAATAAAGAACACAAGAACTAACTAACTAATTCACTATACGGCAACCGTGACTACCTTTCGGAAGTGCGTAGGTTGGCATCTCCGTCCATGAAACACGAAAATGATAGAAAAAGTTGTTTCTAATAGCGGTCGCCCCTCTGGCAATAGTAGACCCTCGAGTGTATTTCTGCTTTGAAAAAGCTCCTCATAAAAAAGCATTTGCCATGCGGAGTCGGCTTACAACTGTAGGTCCCTGCATTTGTGGAACATCATCAAGACGTACACCACAAATAGGAGAAGGAGCTTTGCCAAACAGCCAAAAAGGGTGTAGGCGCTAATTATATATACTAGGATCGCCCATACGTCGTTATTTCGACGTTATTCGACGTTATATAAATACGGAGAGCAAAATTTAGTCATACCTTTGTTTAGTATTTATAGTCATAAAAAAAAGTTGGAACATATGTATATAAATGGATAGCTTATGTTGAAACTTTTTACATGATATATGTGAATAGATCTAGTAAAATTAAATGTGAAAAATATCCCATTTTACCTGTATTACGCGATCCTATATTTGTGTATTTCAAATATTAGAATTTTTTTATTCATGAATTGAATACATTTAATTTCATGTATTACGGAAAAAAAAATTATTTTTTTTGAAAAACCATAATAAAAAACAATCATTGATTAATCCTTGACCATCATAATTTCTGAATCAAATTAATAATATTATTGTTTCACAATATATAAGTTTCCCGTTGTTTCATCAACTTTTAATATACTTAATATAGGTAAAATAGTGTGATTAATTTTACCTGCACTTATTCACTTATGTATCTATTTTTATACAGTGGGCAAACCGTCTCCATATATGCTATCCATTGGTATATGTTTCAACTTTTTTCTCTGATTATAAATAATAAAAAATGAATATATATATAATTCGGAGAAGAGATTAAACCTCATCGTATCTCTTGTTATTGGCGGCCGCCGTAGCCGAATGGGTTGGTGCGTGACTACCATTCGCAATTCACAGAGAGAACGTCGGTTCGAATCTCGGTGAAACACCAAAATTAAGAAAAAAAAAACGTTTTTCTAATAGCGGTCGCCCGTCGGCAGGCAATGGCAAACCTCCGAGTGTATTTCTGTCATGAAAAAGTCGGCTTAAAACTGTAGGGTGTACACGCCAATTATATATATATATATATATATATACATATATCTTGTTATACTTATTGTATATATCTTTTGTACTTATTGTATATATGTAGATGTATTTACCCAGTTTGATTAAAATAACTTAGTTTAATGCCACAGGACAGATGGCCACGGTATTCCTTACGGAAGTCTATGCCATCTTGAATGTGGCGTACTGGCTTATTGAGAAAAAGTGGCGGGGCAACAGTATTGGAATTTGTAGTGACAGTCAAGCTGCACTGAAAGCCCTTGCTAACCCACGCTGCTCTTCGAAGTTTGTCGGTGATCATAAGACAAAACTGAACAGTGTTGCAAAACACAACAAAGTTAGTCTTATTTGGGTTACTGGACATTGTGGTATTACAGGGAACGAGTTAGCTGATAAATTGGCTAATGTCCATTCTAGGTGTCAATTCTGTCAAGTGATTGCCGTATTACAAATTTAAGTCTTTTTTAAAGGAAACTACTTTTTAAATTTACCTTTAGTAGGACGAAGAACGCGTCCCATAGTTGGAATCAACAAATGCGAAAATGCAAACCATAACATTTTGACAGCAGACCACTGTGCGCTGGGGATTATTCCCTCATCGCTTGCGCCTTGAAACTACAAGTTCTACCTTAGATTGTGAGGTATTTTGTTCGATTTTTGTTTTATAAGCTTCGTAAATAGAAATATATGGCCAATAAAAAATTCTAAAGTTAGTCCCATGTATGCAATCTTATCATGTTTCGTTTTCATACCAAAAGTGTAATTTCAATGGCAAGTACTTTTGATATACTTCTTAGGAATAAAATTTTCCATAACTATTTCACTATCTTATCCAATTGAAATTGTATTGATAAGATTTTAATTTCACACAAACATCATTTAAATTATTAAATTTTTAAGGCTTCTGGACTTCATTAATTTCTGTATTATATGGTATGCAAATTGTAGTTTTGACTTATTTTCCTTCATTAACCTTCGCCAATTAATTTTAAACTATTAATTAAAGCTATTAGTAGTTAAGCGTTCGATTTCGTTACAAAATCTTATGTTATGAAGCATACCAGAGTTTTTCAGCTTGTTGCGCGAATTTATGTCGGTGGTCTTCTTTCATTGCTCATAATTTTTTAACTAATTGTTTTTTAAGCGAAACTAATTATTAGAACTTTCTATTATCCACATACCTTACTTTTTTATTATTATGATTAATGTTTGCCTTGTCTTGCATTGTTATTTAGATATGAGCTAAAGTTACGGTTTTTTAGAGAGTAGAGGGCCGTATTTTTATGGTGATAGGTTAAAATAATGTTTAAAAGTTTTCTTCTTTAATTCAATAAAAAAATTAAATAAACTTCGGTGTAGAATGGATGATCTGAACATAACCCTATTAGTACGAGTGTTTTTGAAAGGTGAGTAATCAGCGGAAAATAAAAAATATCGTTCGGGCGGAAGACAGATTTTTAAGACTCATGCCGGGGATGTTGCCAGATTTTAGTGTATTTGCCTGCCAACTACGATGGTGAGGATGTTAACGCTTGCCGCTCACCGTAAAAAATGTGAAACTATTCATCACCGTTATGTGGCCGTCATATAACAATCGGTGCTCTCGGAAGCAACACTATGAGCTTGCACAGACAACGTCTAGGTAAAGTTATCGTAATATTGCGACACCGGTTTCCAAGGATACCGTAGCTTAATTAAATTGCAAAATTTGTACCGAACATAAAATTATGTATTTATACATACATACAGCTATGGGCAGAGAAATATAATTGTTTCCTTTAAAATCGTTTTACCCGAAAATGGGAAAAGGGCCCGCCCCACTGCTCATTTGAAAAGAAATACATTATTTGGGTCATGTACGAAAGAGGTACAAAGGAAACCAAAATTGCAAAAATAATGAGTTGTTCACGTAAAATGGTATACAATGTCATCAATGTATTAGTACAGAAAAAAATCTGCTGAAGAAATAAAGTTCAAAAGACGCCTACGCGAAAGTCTAATTCAGCAAGGAAAAGTCATCGTTAAGAAAAGTTAGCGTGAAGCTTTTAAGCCCTCTTTCGAGCGATAACGCTGGAAATCAATGAGGAATATAGACAGAATATATCAAGCAAAAATAAAAATGAATTGTATGAGCGTGCTAGCAGAAAAATGCCGATACTGTCGAAAGAAAAAAATATATATCAAGCACGTTTGTCTTTCGCCAATGCCCGTAGAAACAAATACATTAAGTTCTGAAAAAGAATACTTTTACGGGCGAAACTAAAATTAATATGATTGGTTTTGATGGGATGAATTTTTTTCATTGTAAACAAAAGCAATGCCACTTAACTGGTTATTCAAGCATGATAACGACTCCTGGCTGGTGGTGAAAAAAATTATATAAGATTGAGGAAACAAATTTTTAAATACCGATGAACTATGCGAAGAGTATAGCAAGCGTGGAACTACATTCCTTTGGAGAAAGTTAATAGAAAGTTTACCTCACAGGTGTGAAACAGTTTTTAAAAAACCCGACAAGTAATTAACAAACAGAAATAATACCAATTTGAACTAACTTTGATAAAATTCCGATTTTGTGAGCTCTTTCTGATTGTAGATACTGGATTTTTATTTATTTTGCGTTTTTTTTTTGATAATACTGAAATAAAAGAATATATTTGTGCAAAAATACTTGTCTTACTAGGACATCCAGTAAAAATAATCATCGCTATATGTTATTAAGGGGAAATGCGCTATTTCTCTATCCATAGCTGTACATATGAACTTATATGTACATATATAAATACATACATACATTAGAAAATAAATTGCTTCATGATTCATTTGTGGCGTTTTATTATACATGCATGTACATATACGTACACATATATGCGTGTGTGATGCAGTTATAACACTGTTTTTACTTTATGTGGACCTCTTAACCTTATTACAATTACAGCGCACATATCCGTATTTAATAAGCTCCACTCTTTACTTCCGTTTTAACATTTTTTTTTAACATATAGAAACTAAACTTGGTTGTAAGCAAATATGCCTATTTACGCATCAATTCTGATTTTTAATTAAATACTTATCCATCTCCATTCGATGAATGTTAAATTTCAGAAACGTATTATCCAAATTTTAAATCTACAAAATAAAACTTTCAAGCGAATATCAATGGCAACTCTATGTCAACTAATGCATTCGAAATGCTTAGCTTGCTATGCGTATACACAAATAACAGAATGACGTCAGCGTCACATTTGTATTATGTTTAAAAAAGATGAGGGAACGGGGAATACGAACACTGCGACTCTAGCAAAGGAGCGGTTTTCTGACAAGGTTTGTTGCTATATTACAGAACTTAGTCATCAATTTGACTTTGTTTACAATTTTTTTGTTGGCTATATAATTTCGATGCTAGTTAAAAGAAAAGTTCAAGATGGAGGGAGTGGGAACTTTTATGTGAAACTTAGGTGTTTCTAACATGTGAATTTAATATTATTTAAAAAGCGATAAGGTTTTTTTGCAGTCGCGTATATTTGCGAATATGTGATAATTTTAATTAAACATATGAATGTTGACTCATCGGCAAACTGATGACAAATGATTTAAAATCTGAGCTCTTGATCTAATAAATAACTTTGTAATTCCTAAGTATGATCAGATGTTTTTAAAAGCAATTTACCAACACGTATGTACCTACGTACAAATATTATCTTTTGGAAATTTGAAATAAGTATATATGTACATATACATACATATCTATACTTAATATTATAAAGAGGAAAACTTTGTTTGTTTGTTTGTTTGGTTGTAACGAATAGGCTCAAAAACTACTGGACCGATTTTAAAAATTTCTTTCACCATTCGAAAACTACATTATCCAAGAGTAACATGGATTACATTTTATTTTGGAAAAAAAATAGGGTTCCGTAAGATATTTGGATTTTTCGGACACAAACTGAAAAAAATCTTATATATAAAATAAAGTCAACTTTTTGTGTGTGTTCGCTAACCGGCCGTGTCTGCACCGAATTAAACCAAACTTACACACATTGTTAAGAAGGTATTGAAGATGGTTTCCGTATAGTTTGGATACCTATTGGTGGATAGGGCTCGAGATGTAGGTCAAAACGGGGACCCGGGTAACCTTCGGATGTGTATGTACAATATGGGTATCAAATGGAAGCTGTTGGTGAATGCTTTAGTTCAGAGTATTTTTCATGCCGCTCCGTGACTAGGGTCTCGAGATAGAGACCAAAACGTGGACCCTAGAATGTGTTTGTACAATATGGATATCAAATTGAAGCTGTTGGTGAATGCTTTAGTACAGAGTATTTTTCATGCCGCTCCGTGACTGGGGTCTCGAGATATAGGTCAAAACGTGGACCCGGGTAACCTT
The DNA here is from genome assembly GCF_028408465.1 of Anastrepha ludens. NCBI lineage: Eukaryota > Metazoa > Arthropoda > Insecta > Diptera > Tephritidae > Anastrepha > Anastrepha ludens. The sequence continues at coordinate 127,779,791 of NC_071501.1, forward strand.
TGGTTGTGTATGTACAATATGGGTATCAAATGAAAGCTGTTGATAAGTGCTTTAATACGGGGTAATTTTCATACCTATTGATGACTAGGGTCTGGAAATATATGCCAAAACGTGGACCCGCCGTGTCTTTGAACCGAATTAAACCAAACTTACACACATTGTTAAGGAGGTATTGAAGATGGTTTCCGTATAGTTTGGATACCTATTGGTAGATAGGGTCTCGAGATATAGGTCAAAACGTGGACCCGGGTAACCTTTGGATATGTATGTACAATATGGGTATCAAATGGAAGCTGTTGGTGAATGCTTTAGTTCAGAGTATTTTTCATGCCGCTCCGTGACTAGGGTCTCGAGATAGAGACCAACGCGTGGACCCTAGAATGTGTTTGTACAATATGGATATCAAATGGAAGCTGTTGGTGAATGTATTTTTCATGCCGCTCCGTGACTGGGGCTCGAGATATAGGTCAAAACGTGGACCCGGGTAACCTTTGGTTGTGTATGTACAATATGGGTATCAAATGAAAGCTGTTGATAAGTGCTTTAATACGGGGTAATTTTCATACCTATTGATGACTAGGGTCTGGAAATATATGCCAAAACGTGGACCCGCCGTGTCTTTGAACCGAATTAAACCAAACTTACACACATTGTTAAGGAGGTATTGAAGATGGTTTCCGTATAGTTTGGATACCTATTGGTAGATAGGGTCTCGAGATATAGGTCAAAACGTGGACCCGGGTAACCTTCGGATGTGTATGTACAATATGGGTATCAAATGGAAGCTGTTGGTGAATGCTTTAGTTCAGAGTATTTCCATCCGCTCCGTGACTAGGGTCTCGAGATAGAGACCAAAACGTGGACCATAGAATGTGTTTGTACAATATGGATATCAAATGAAAGCTGTTGATAAGTGCTTTAATACGGGATAATTTTCATACCTATTGATGACTAGGGTCTGGAAATATATGCCAAAACGTGGACCCGCCGTGTCTTTGAACCGAATTAAACCAAACTTACACACATTGTTAAGGAGGTATTGAAGATGGTTTCCGTATAGTTTGGATACCTATTGGTAGATAGGGTCTCGAGATATAGGTCAAAACGTGGACCCGGGTAACCTTTGGATGTGTATGTACAATATGGGTATCAAATGGAAGCTGTTGGTGAATGCTTTAGTCCAGAGTATTTTTCATGCCACTCCGTTACTAGGGTCTCGAGATAGAGACCAAAACGTGGACCCTAGAATGTGTTTGTACAATATGGATATCAAATTGAAGCTGTTGGTGAATGCCTTAGTACACAGTATTTTTCATGCCGTTCCGTGACTGGGGTCTCGAGATATAGGTCAAAACGTGGACCCGGGTAACCTTTGGTTGTGTATGTACAATATGGGTATCAAATGAAAGCTGTTGATAAGTGCTTTAATACGGGGTCATTTTCATACCTATTGATGACTAGGGTCTCGAAATATATGCCAAAACGTGGACCCGCCGTGTCTTTGAACCGAATTAAACCAAACTTAGGCACATTGTTAAGTAAGTATTGAAAATGGGTTTCGTAAAGTTTGGTTGTAAGGATATGTGTCAATATTTCTTTCTGATTTGGATGCCATAAGGAAAAAACGTAAGTGCAACATGTAAAAATTGTTTGTGAAGTTTTTTGGAGTGGATTTTGGAACAGTGAATAATTTCTTACGAAATTTGAGAATTTAATGTGAAATCCGAATGAAATTATGTGTTCGTGGAAAAAAAAATTTTTTTCGTTTTTTTTTTTTTGAAAAATATAAATGGATAATGGTTAAAAAAGCTCCAATGCTTAATAAAACATATAAATTGAAACGAAAAATTCATGGATGATCAGGAAAAAAGACATTGTTTATTCATATGCGTTGATTTGAAATTTAAAAACAATCTTCTTTTTTCCTGACTTTCAATTTATATCTTATATTTACTCAAAAACAAATAGAAAAACAAAACATATTGTTTATGCCAAAGCGCTTGAATAAAGAATAAAGAAATAAATAATATGAAAACCATATACAGTCGAACTTCCATATAGTGAATTCGCACGGGACCTGAAAATCACTTCACTATATAGAAACTTCATTATAGAGAAACATTGATTTTTTATGTAATTTTATTTAAAATAATCAGTGAGTTTGGTTTGAATTACAATCTTCCATTTTTCATTTTCAATAAAAGCTTCCAAATCATGTAGAGAGTTGAAAACATTAATCGGCACGTCACTCCTCATTTCCACAAAGGTTCTAATTACGCTAATGGATGAAGCAGCTTGTATCAACGTAGGTAATGCCTCCTCAGTTTCTGCCAATTCTTCAACGGTCAAATCGTGTTCATCGTTATCTGAAATAATATTTACATATTAAATTTTTGTTTGACTATAAAAAGATAAATGCTTACCAGGTTCAGCTGGAACTCCGCGACTTTCAAAAATGCTGCTGAGAATATCTTCTTCGGATGGGTTGTCCCAAGTCTGCACACCATTATCAACATTTACGTAGTCATCAAACGATGCTTCGATATTTGCTACTTTTTTAAATGAAGACTGTAAAGCAGCCAAATCTGATATTGAAAGAAGGTCCTCTTCATCCCAATGCTCAAATGTAATCTGCATGGCATCTTTTGAAAATCCAGCCTTTTTAAAACAGTTGGCAATTGTTTCTGGTTTAACATAGACATTCCATACATTGCTAAGATTTCGAACTGCTTGCAGCAAGTCTATGGCCATAACAGAATTTCCCTCATCCACTTGAGTCAATATATTCGTTAAAATTCGTTTTCTGTAATGTTGTTTCATGTTGTAGATAATGCCTTGGTCCATTGGTTGAAGTAACGAAGTCATGTTGGGAGGAAAATAAGCGAGATAAATGTTTCTCAACTTGTCTCTTACATCTTTAGGGTGGGCAGTACAGTTATCAACAAAAAACAAAACCTTTCTGTTTTGATCACAAAATTTTTTGTCGAGTTTTACAATCCATTTCGTAAAAATCTCACTGGTCATCCATGCTTTTTTGTTAAACTCATAATCGACACCTAAAGATTTTATTCCCTTGAAGCACCTCGGATTTTTGGCCTTTCCGATTACCAGCAATTTTAGCTTTACTGATCCAGTCATATTGCTTCCCACCAGGACAGTTATTCTCTCCTTGCTTTGCTTCCCACCAAAGCATTTTTCATTTTTGAATGCCAGTGTTTTAGTTGGCAAGCATTTGAAAAACAAAGCAGTCTCGTCGGCATTAAAAATGTCGTTAATGTTGTAATTTTCAATTAATTTCGGTAAGACGTTCGTTACCCATTCATCACGGTTTTCTATGTTGGCGTCAGCACTTTCCCCACATAATATCTTTTGAATAACGCCATGCCGAATTTTGAACTTGTCTAACCAACCTGTACTTGCCGCAAATTCGTGGTGTCCTAGTGCTTCCGCAAAATCTTTGGCCTTTTGCTTCAATAATGGTCCAGATAAAGGGAGATTCTTACCACGTGCAACGAGTAACCATTTCAGCATTGCTTCGTCAACATCCTCAAAATGACAAGGTCGAAGTCTTTTGCGTTTGGTATTTACTGCCAAATCCTCCGCATTTTTTAAAATCACTTCCTTATTTTTTAAAATATTTGATAAAGTGCAGGGAAGAGCTCCGAATTCATTGGGAATATCTTTTTTTTTTTCTTTCCTTCATTAACTTTGTTAATCATTAATAACTTTTTTTCAACCGAAATGCTGCTTCGATGCGTCATTTTAACTTCAATCACTGAATAAAACTGTAATAGCTCAGCTCTTTCTGTTTTAATTTTGGGATTCCCCTCATTACAGTTTGTCCACATCTAACTGTAATTTTTTGCAACAGAAAACTTTTGAAAAAATTCACTGTATGGAGACAAAAACTTAGGACGCTTGAATTTCCAGCTGTAAAATTTGTTCATTATATAGAAAACTTCACTATATAGAAATTCATTATAAGGAGACAAAAATACACCGAAAGTAGAACGAAAAAGCAGTGTCTTCGAAACCAGTTCATTATAAGGAGAGCTTCATTATATGGAAGTTCACTGTAGAGAAGTTCGACTGTATTTTCTGTTCTAAACCATATCTATTCTATTTTAGTGTGCCCAGCGAAGGGGGCCGGGTTTGCTAGTAGTACATAAATTCATACAGAAAACTTTACGTACCCCTCAAAAATAATGCGTTCAGAAGATAACACAGGCCGACAAAATTTAACCAACATTCAGACCCAGAAACCAGACTATATATTTCCGAAGGTCTATGATGCGCTGAATCCAAATCTGGCCTCAGAATTGCTCTATTAGTTTGAGTTTTCGAGATATCCTAACCTAAAAGTGCAAAAAACCCCATTTTTGCCCATATTTGAGGTTATGTAGCCTTGCAGATGTTTTCTTTCACCAAAATTAAAGGATGGCATCTTTAAATACAATCCTTCTTTTTTCAAATGGCGTTTTGTTTGCTCAAATATCATTTTTTTTCGCAGAGATATCGCATTTTGAAATTTTCATGTTTCGAAATTTTCCTACACCTGAAAATCGATTAAGATAACATAGACATGATATATTCGATTACTAATTTTCTTGAATTGAGTCTTATTTTTCTTAAAATTTTGTCTCACACCATAAGTGTGCTGACTCACCACATCCCTACACTATCTAACCTTTGGGTACCGAGTCACACACAGCCCTAACCCCTAGAAACCACCCCTATCATATCGCGAGCAGGCTAACCCACATAACCGCAAGCAGGCTTTCCCACAAACTCCAAATTTACATACTATTAATCCATATATTTCAGGCCCTCAAACCCAAGAAAATTAGTAAGCGACTATATCATGTCTATGTTATCTTAATCGATTTTCAGGTGTAGGAAAATTTCGAAACATGAAAATTTCAAAATGCGATATCTCTGCGAAAAAAAATGATATTTGAGCAAACAAAACGCCATTTGAAAAAAGAAGGATTGTATTTAAAGATGCCATCCTTTAATTTTGGTGAAAGAAAACATTTGCAAGGCTACATAACCTCAAATATGGGCAAAAATGGGGTTTTTTGTACTTTTAGGTTAGGATATCTCGAAAACTCAAACTAATAAATTAATTTTAGTTATCAATCCGAATTTTGCATGGACAGAGAAGCAGATATTAGTTTAAATTATTTCGGATACTTTTCCTTGTAGACTAGTGTAATTGGTCTTATTTAAAAACAACTCAGTACACCAACGAAATGCTAAAGAACACAAATATTTATTTCGAAAGTAAAATTTAAAGTTGAAATATGAAAAATGGAAATATTCAATTCACAGCACAGAAAAGTATACGTACTCGATAAAAGAAAAGATTGAAATCTAATTATAATAAATACAAATAGTTTAGTTAGTGTCTAGTTGGGCCCCCCTTTGCCTCTGCTTAAAGTTAATGGCAGTAACCGATTTTGCATGTGAAAAACTATTTTTTTGTGGTTTCGGTGTTATTTGGTTGTATTCACGGTTCGGACCATCCTTTATTTCTTGGTTTCTTTTGCGTATCCGGCGTTCTAATTCGTGCCATTAATGTTCTATAGGGTTGAGGTCCGGTGGTTATGGTGGCAAAAGGAAATGTTTTGCCACGTTATAAAGCCACCATTCCTTTAATATAGAGGATGTGTGCTTCGGATTTTGTTGGAAATAACCTCTGTCATGTTTCATAGTTGGGATACAGTTTTTCTGTTGAAGCGCTTCATTCACTTTGTGCCATATTTTCTGTTTACCACTATAACCGAATAAATTATATGCCTCTGCTCGGCTCACTTGACGAAAAATTTGCATGTGAAAGCAGCAACAAAGTTATCGAGCAAGATTCGCCGCAAGCGAGTATGGTTATACTTTATTAAACTGTTTTAACTCATTATAACGTAGTTCCTTCATCTATTCGCCACATGCTAACGCTTGGCCTTGTTATTATTATTATTATTATTACAAACTGAAGCTTATAATTAAAATTATAAGCCTAGTTAGGAAAGCTATGGCTGCTAAGGCCTTCAGCTTCTTCTTATGATGTAAAATTAGTGCTTAATTAATGCTTAATACTAAGTGCTTGTGCGTCGTTTAGAATTTCATTATAAATTAGGAGATATAATATATTTATTCGACATGTTTGTTTAAATTTCGCAATATAATTTTGATATTTTTAAGAAAGCTATAATTTTTTTAATATTATCGATTGTGGGGTTGAAAATACATTGAATGGGATCGGAGTTATGGAATATATTTTTTCTTAGTGAGTTGAAGGCATAACATTCGGACATAACGTGATTAATGGATATCGGGGTGGAGTTACAAAACTGACATGTTCTGGGGGTATTGCTGTCGATAAGGTGATTATGGGTTAATTTTGAATGGCTCAGACGTACTAGCGTGAGTTTAACAAGGTCCATTCTAGAAAGTGAAAGGTTAGCGTGTTTTAGGAGGTTGCTTAAACCAAGCTTTTTAACATTTTGCGCTTTGTACCAAGTTGAGCATTTTTGTCAAGTCTCAGATTTATATTGTTTTATGATTTTTTTCTTGAGAAATTCAGCTATATCATTAACATTTAGATTAGTAGTTGTTAATACAGGACCTATGGTGGCGTATTTAGCTGTGCTATCAGCAAATTCGTTACTCTTTATAAGGGCATGGCCCGGGGACCATATCAGTAAAATATTTAGGTATTTTGTTTGTAAAATACTACGGGTAGAACTGGGATAGTAATCATTGTTTTCGATAGTGGATATGGCATCGAGAGATGAAAGTGAATCGGAGCAAATTGCAAATTGCAAATTTACCTTTTTTATTTCTAATTATATTAACAGCCGACATGATAGCAATTAATTCAGCAGAGTAGACTGTACTGTATGCAGCTAGGTTGGATACTATTAAGTTTTCATTTTCGGTAGTTACGCCAAATCCGATCATATTATTGCTTTGGGAGCCGTCTGTGTATATGAAGGTGTAATCCCTGAGATCATTTTGTATGTGTGCAAGAGCTTGTTGATATATATGTTAGCTGGTGTTTCGAATTGTTTATACTTTCGGAGCTCAGAGTTAACTATTGCTTTCTGGAAACGCCATGGGGGGATGTGGGTTAGAATAGGTTTTAGTGGTAGATATGGAAGGTTAAGTTTTTTGCTGTTGAGGACTGCTCTTCTAACTGCTGAGGGGACTCTTTTAGATGGCCTATTTTTTTTTGTAGGTTTGAGCAATTTTGAAGAGAGGGGCATCATAGCTGTTCATAAGCACTTTATTTAATTTATTTGTGATATAGTCCCTTTTCGCTTCTATTGAGGGAATGTTAGCTTCAAAAAGCATATTATTAATCGGGGACGTTCTAAATGCTCCTAGTGCGGTTCTTATAGCCGCATTCAGAATAGTTCTTAACTTATTAAGAGCAGATTTAGGTGCGAAACCATATAGAAAGAGACCGAAATCAATTCTTGATATCAAGAGCGCTTTCGTTACTTGTATAGGACCCGCCATCTATCGTTACGGATTTGAACTAGGTATTATTTGAAGAATGGTAACACTTAGCTGTCATCTGATTTGACAGAAAATTAGTTTTATTCTTCCGCTGAACGAAAATGGTTGTGTATACGCTCAAAGAACGCTGGGAAATATTGCGACATTACTTTGAAAATCATGGTAATGTTGCAGAATGTGTACGAAAATTACGTACGGCAATGGGAAGAAGAAAAGCACCGAATGAAGCGTATGTGCGTTACTTTGCGAAAAAAGTAAGAGAAACTGGGTTGCTTATTGACAAACCAACGCGTGACCGACCAAAAACCGTGCGTACATCCGAAAATATTGCTGCTGTCAAAGACCAGTGTTATGCCAACAAACCAGCAACAATTGATGCACTGAAGACCAACATACGCGATGTCATAGCTGAAATACAGCCGCATAAAATCGAAAATGTGTTGAAAAATTGGATCGATCGTATGGGATGGTGCATGGCTAGCCGAGGCAGCCATATGAATGAAGTTGTGTTCCATCATTAACCGGAAGGTTTGTACTTCAAAATAAAAAAAACAGTTTGGAAAAATATTGAGTAGTTTCTTTTTTATAGCATTTTTAATTCCGTAAAGTTATATGGCGGACCCTGTATAAGTGTTACTGAGTTGCAATTGAATTTGTAGCTAGAGAGGCACTTGATGATATTAAGGCGCTGTGAAAGGTCTTGTTGTAGAAGTGCTATGTGTGAATTCCAATTATAGTGGTTGTTAAAAGTGACTCCTGTATTCTTAAAGTATCTATTTTGTTTATTTGGTTGTTGTTGCAGTGGACAGAGGGCGAGCACTCTTTTTTACGGCATATATGTAAGTGTTTCCATTTTTGTACCGAGAGTGAAGCACCAGAGTAGTTACACCAGGAGTTAATGTTCCAAATAAATTATTTAGATTAATTCTAACATTTTTATCCTTTTTTTGTTTCACTAAAAGATTGAAATCATCTGCGTAAGCGCAGAAAGAGACTTCTTTATAAAAGGAAATTGTGGCACAAAGCTTGTTGTATGCTATTAGGAATATAATTATTGAAAGGGGTGAGCCTTGCGGTATTCCGTTTTGAAGTGGATAAGTTTAGGAAAGGACATTGTCTAATCTGACTTTAATTTTCCTATGGGTCATAAAGTTTCTTATATAGTTGCAAATTCGCGGCCCGAGTTTCCACTGGAGCAGTTGATCTATTATAGCGTGAACTCCAATTTTATCAAATGCTTTTGCGAAGTCGAGTGTATTTACTCTCATCACTTAACAACATTCGCCAAAAATTAGTCGATTTGTCAGCGTACTGTAATGCGAATTCCAGCCATTTTTTTCTTAATTTCGTTTATAAATGGCTTTCTCGGCACTTGGCTTTTATACTCGTTTTCTCTCGAAAAACTTTTATATTTTGGCATGAGCATTAATATTGTGGCCGGTTTTCAATGTATTCCGAATATCTACGGCTGTTGTTTTCGGATTCCACAACATTTTTGGTGTCTCAAAAAAGTTTTTGTTTTTGATATTGTTTGCATTGTTGACTTAGCACGGCCAAAAGCTTTAGCGATAGAATTCATATAATGCCCTTCTTTTCTTAATCTTATTATTTGCTCTCGCACTTCACCGCGACTTTCCTTCGTTTTCATATGCGTTTCATATGAAAGTACGAAGCGTACGCGAGACTAACGGGACAATTTGCTGCTTATTTTAACAGATATTTCGTTTCAAATATAAATACAAAGATATCATCGATTAGAAATAAGCAGTTTGTCTATAACTACATTTTTATGGAGGCACGTATAGTTTTCTGTGTGACTGTATATATAGGACATGATGGAATAAAAAGATTATGTCGTTGCGCAGTAACGACTTTGAAGTTTGACAAAATGATATTTTAATGTTTTTATTAGGAGATGTAAACAAGAGGTGGCCGCCAAATGAGTTGGTGCGTTACTACCATACAGAAGACATAGGTTAGAATCTCCATGAAACCCCAAAATGTCGAAAAAAATGTTCTAATAAAAAAAATCTCGTCTTAAAAAAATTCGGAGTTGGCTTAAAATTGTAGGTCCCTCCATTTGCTGAGCAACATGAAGGCGCACGCCACAAATGGGAAGAGGAGCTCGGCCAAACACCCAAAAAGGGTGTAAGCGCCAATTATATATATATAGCTGGAGGCCAAAGAGAGGTGAGAACCTGGTTCGTGTCCAGAAATAGACCAAGAAGGTGTTAACATCAGTATTTTGGGATGCGAAAGGAATTTAGGATATGGATTACTTGCAAACTGGTAAAACAATATATTTTGAATATTACTGTAACCTTTTAGCTCAAGCAAAAAATTCGCAAAAAAGACCCACTTTGCAAACGAAAGCAATTTTTCTTCATCAGGACAATGTACCGTGTCAAAAGAGCATTTTGACAATGGCTGAAATCTATGAATTCGTAAAACGTATTGGACGACCTAGTATATTATATTTGAACTATACTTTCTAAAAAACTCGCAAAAAATTGGCAATAAGTTAAATATATTGTTAACAAAATTTTAAAAATTATAAAATAAAATATAAAAAAAAAATAAATTATAAAAACTAAACTTTCTTAAATCTATTTTCATTTGACACGTTTATTTTAATATTTGATTGAACTTATTACTTTAATTTATTTTAACTTCTTAATGGGATTTAACTCTTAGCAGTCAGGCGAATTTATTACAAGTGATGCTATCCGACATGAGCAATGAATTAATTAACAAATATGTTTTAACAACTTAAACAAGTCCTAAGTATAAGGACTGTGAACTGACTTTTAATGCAATATCAAGTGTAATCCAAAAAATTTTTTGCGCTGCATTAAACTAAGAAAAAGTTTAAATATCTCCAATATTGTTTTTTTCTCCTCAAAATTTGTGGTTAATGATGATTTTCCTGATAATATGTGAATTTTCTTCCTCAAATTCTGGTGTTTTAAATTCTAGTATTTTCTGCTTTGTGTTAGAAATTGACATCAATCACTGCAACCTTCGAAAGTGGGAATAAAAGTGATAAGGTACTTAATTTGTTTGAATCAACATGATTTTGTCACAGGTAGGCCTACGCTAATTAGTCTGGCAGCTTTTTCTGATGATTGCTTTTAGTTAATCTAAAATGGCTATAAAGTCTTTACTATTTAAGAATGATAGAATACAAGATGGCGTCCATCAGAGACGCGCGAACAAGAATACAAGAAAAAGAAGAAATTACACAAACAACACACGAATGAATTGCGCAAATGTGACGTCCAATACACGCGATTTCGTCAGATTCACTGACGGCAAAGTAGCGGTACTACGAACAGCACCGCCCTATAATTCTCTCCAGTCTGGTTACTATCTATACGAACTTTTCTAAAGCATAGTAGCTCGCAAAAAAATGTACTTGCTAAGGATGCTGAATTTGGGTTTCATTCTGTCTTCTTTCAATGGCAGTATTTTGTGTCCATTATTTTTATGTATGAATATCATCGAAGCTTATATATAATCTGCTAAGTCAATTCACGCTGATGATTTAAATATTTACTCTGTTATTAAACGCTTTGATGATTCCCTTGTTCTTCAGGCTGAACTTATTAAGCTATGCTCTTGGAATGAACCATCAAATAATATTCACTAAACTCCAAAATGAAAACAAAAGTTAGTACAACAATATTTTTATATAATTCTTAAATAGCCAATTTTTTGCCGTTACAGATTTCAAGCTGGTTCTATTTATACATATATCGGTGAAGTCTGTGTATCTATTAATCCATACCGCCAGATGAATATTTACGGCCCCGATACGATTAAGATATATAAAGGCCGGGAACTGTTTGAGAATCCGCCACACATTTTCGCTATAGCCGATGCAGCATACAAAATTTTAAAACAAAGACATCAAGACACTTGTATCTTGATATCGGGAGAGTCCGGTGCGGGTAAAACTGAAGCGTCAAAAATTATTATGAAATATATTGCGGCCGTTACAAATATCCATGGTCAGAACGAGATCGAGAGGCAAGTATATTAATTTTATGGTACTGAAGCAAACATAAATATTCAGACTTTATTAAAAGTAAAAATGTTTAGGGTGAAGAACGTGCTAATACAAAGCAATTCAATCCTGGAAACATTTGGAAATGCAAAAACGAATCGGAATGACAATTCAAGTCGATTTGGAAAATACATGGACATTGAGTTCGACTATAAAGGGGATCCAGTAGGCGGCATTATCACTAATTATTTGTTGGAAAAATCCCGTGTTGTGCAACAACAAGCGGGTGAGAGAAATTTTCACAGTTTCTACCAGGTAAGAAAAAACAAATTAGAGTTTATGTCGATGCAAAATGTTCATTTCCCTATTCGAAACTTGCAAAAAAGAAGTGAAGAATAGTCATATTTGCATGATACCTAAATTGCAAATACATGGATGTTCCGAAATTCATATGAAGTACTTTCCCAGTGAAATTAAAAGAATATATTCTTGTAACTCTAACTTATGGAATGTATTTAGTCGAAGTAAGCAAAACTAAGCGTTCCCACACGGTTCTACGTAACCGGAACGACCCGGATTTATATCCAGCGAAGGACTGTCACTTCAGCAGCGTGTCCTGTATATGTATGGGGAATATTTCTGCTACAACAACAACAACTATCTCTAACCTAAAACAATCCGGTACATTTTTTCTAATACCTGTAAATAAATAAATGAAATTTCTCGTTGAAATTTCTTCATATGAATTTCGCGATAGGCCTGATAGTCAAACGCTTTTCTCATTTCGTTATAGCTTCTGCGAGGTGCTAGCGATAATGAATTGCGGCAATTTGATCTCGTCAAAGATCCCACCAGATACCATTATATGAATCAAGGCAGTATCGACGAACTCTCTGAAAAAGCAGACTACAAAGGCACAAATAATGCTTTCAAGACGCTTGGATTCTCTACTGAAGAAGTGCAAACTATTTGGCGTACTATTGCAGCTGTTCTTCATTTGGGCAACATTGAATTCCAATGTATGCACTGGTGTGAAAAATTTAAAAAAGAACACTTTAAACTCGAACCTTTCCTTAAATTTTGTTTTATTTTTAGCGATTGAAGATGATCTGGTTATCAGTAACAAATCGCATTTACAATCTGCAGCTAAGTTATTGCAAGTGACAGAGAACGAGTTGTCTAATTCTTTGACAACTCGAGTTATTGCTGCTGGCGGAACCGTTATGCAAAAGGAGCATAATGACACCCAAGCTGAGTATGGCAAGGATGCCTTGGCTAAAGCCATTTATGATCGTCTATTTACTTGGATCATAGAACGCATAAATCGTGCAATTTTGTTTCGCGGTTCGAAGACTCAGGCGCGCTTCAACTCAGTGATTGGCGTTTTAGACATTTATGGATTTGAAATTTTTGACAGCAATAGCTTTGAGCAATTTTGTATAAATTATTGCAATGAAAAGTTACAACAGTTGTTTATTGGTAAGTATTGGAAGCAAAAGAACATGACAGCATTTTAGTATTTCTTCGGTTTATTATTTATTTATTAGAGCTGGTATTAAAACAGGAGCAGGAAGAGTATCAACGAGAAGGAATTGAATGGACCAATATCGTCTATTTCAATAATAAGGTAAAGTAAATTGCATTATATTGAGATTTCCTTTAACTTCAGATTTGATATCGACATTAAAGATACATATAGCAGACTTCAATTGTTTCAAATTGATTTATCAATAGCATAGCAGATTGATTAATAAAATATGTATATAAAAAATAATTGGAAGATCTTTTAAAACTTAAACTAGTGACAATAGAAAGAAAAATGAAATATTCATGTGGCTGTTGAAATAGGTACGAAAAAGAAACAGATATTGTATAAAAATAATTTAGTGATTTTATTGAAAATGCTGTTTAAATTATCGGATTTTAATCAATAAACACTGGGTCCACCATGGTTGTCAATGACTTTTTGTATTCGATTTAACATAGAATTCAATATCCTGCGGCAGGTTTGTGTGGGAGAGGAAAGTTTTCGATGAGGTTTAGGTCGGGTGACTGGCCTGACCAATGCATAGAATTTGAATTGAATTTGAAAGGTCGAGCCAAGGAGCACCAAGAGATTTTGTGGCTCCTAAAACACTCAGGCTAAAGAGCCCATTGTATTTAAAGCTCTGGAAAGGGGGTAGATAGTCAAGGAGGGAGGCAGAAAAGTATCAGAGAAAAAGATAGGAAAGAATAGAGACATATATTAGATAGAGATAGTTAGTCCTGTGAGAATTTTCCAGATTCTATGGCAAATCTGTAAATATCCTCCAGTTTTAGAGAACGAATATTACTCATTCTCATGACATCGGAACCCAATACTCGTAGTCGCGCTCTAGCAAAGGCAGGACACTCACAGAGAAAGTGCTCAGTGCTATCCGCCTCCTCCAAGCATGACAGGCATACCGGGTCCTCGATGATTCCAATGGTGGTCATATGCTGACCCCATGGGTTGTGTCCTGTAATGATGCCGACCATCAACCGAATGTCTTTCCTTCTAAGTTTTAGTAGAAAGTTTGACAGTTTTCTGTTCGGACTTGTCACAAAACACTTTGCAGTTCTGCAGCGTTCCAGACCGGACCATCGCTCTTTATGTAGATTGCCTACATAATCGTTGATCCAATTCTTGATTCCTGCGGGACTGATTTCGATTATTGGCTCTGGCCCCTGTGGGGGCACCGCTGATCCACGGTTGGCCAATTCGTCAGAAATTTCGTTTCCTTGAACACCGGAGTGTCCCGGAACCCATATAAGTACAAGCCTGTTTTGTCTTGCGACAGAATTAAGCTTCTTCTTACATTCTTGAACAATCTTTGAGGTTTGCTTCGCGTTCTCCAGGGCCTTCAATGCAGCCTGACCGTCACTGAAGACTCCAATCTGTTTCCCGCTCCATCTCCTCTCGATTATCCATTCGGCTACTTTTAGGATGGCAAAGACTTCTTTTTGGAAAACAGTTGCCATTCCCCTCATAGCATAGTGATACTTATTACTATCGTTTAAGTATCATCCGGCTCCAGACCCTATTTCAGTCTTGGACCCATCGGTAAAGAAAATATCCGTCAAACCTCCCTGCATGCATTCTGGATTGCTCCATTGCTCACGCAATGGAAATCTGACATCAAATTTCCTTCCACATGAAACTGTGGGTATCAGGTGCCAAAAACAGTGGATACTGCTCCGACAGCAACTTAAAGATTTCTCTGTGTCCCGAAGTTCCATCTTCGTGCCAGAAACCATATTTATGGAGTCTACACATTGTTTTTATTGCTTCCTGTTGTATCTTAAGATCCAGGGGGAGCAAATCAATCATAGCATTTAGGGCATCACCAGAGGTTGTACTCGTGGCACCCGTGATGCATAAACATACACTTCTTTGCAGCCTGTATAGTTCCCGGATTGTGGACTTAACCATGCTCCGTCCACCAGACCACAGAAGCGTAAGTGATGATTGGTCTGATAAGTGCTGTGTATATCCATAGGACCACAGCAGGTTTCAGACCCCAAGTTTTGCCAAAGGCTCTACGGCATTGCTGAAAAATCTTCAATGCACGATTCACCTTCAGTGAAACGTGTGTCTCCCAAGTCAGCTTCTTATCCAAGATTACTCCTAGATATTTAACTTCGTTGGAAAGACCAAGTGTCACACCTTTCAGTGTTGGAAGACTAAGTCTATCCAATTTCCGTTTTCTCGTAAACAAGATTATGGTTGTTTTGTTCGGGTTAACGGAAAGACCTTGTCTCATGCACCAGTCATCGATTTTGTCAAGGATCCTCTGCACTTTCGTGCAAAGCCTCCTTAAGGATTTATCTGATGTTAGCGCACAGACGTCGTCCGCATATGCTTGGACATGAAAACCGAGTTCCTGCATCTCCACTAATAGAGAGTCTACGACAAAACACCACAGCAGCGGAGAAAGAACACCCCCTTGGGAACACCCTTGCTAGGCCCTGACTGTGATTTGTTCGTCACTGCTCCCACCAGCGGTTAACAGCCTCTCAGAGAGCATGGAATATATCCATTTTATAATGGTTTGATTAACTCCGTGTCGTTCGGCAGAAGAACATATCGAGCCGAAAGTGGCTTTATCAAAAGCCCCCTCAATGTCCACGAACACGCCCATTGTGTATTCGTCAGCTTCCAGCCCGGCTTCAATCTTGCTAACAAGATCGTGTAAGGCTGATTCACATGATTTTCCACTCTGGTAAGCGTGTTGATTTCTACTAAGTGGACTTCTCGGCAATACCCCCACTCGAATATGTTTCTCCACCACTCGCTCCAGACTTTTCAACATGAACAATGTGAAACTGATTGGTCTAAAACTTTTTGCTAGAGAATAGTCATCTTTTCCTGGTTTTGGAATAAATACTATTCTTACGCGTCGCCAT
This sequence comes from Anastrepha ludens, assembly GCF_028408465.1. NCBI lineage: Eukaryota > Metazoa > Arthropoda > Insecta > Diptera > Tephritidae > Anastrepha > Anastrepha ludens. Next base: position 127,795,740 of record NC_071501.1, read on the forward strand.
TGGGATGGTATATAACCAAATGCAAGACAGGCTGTGAAGATCCTTTTCAGGGCCTCAATCAGCCTGTCTCCTCCTTTTTTGGTCATTGCTGGATATATTCCGTCAGGTCCAGGGGACTTAAAGTTCTCAAAGGAAGATAAGGAAAACCTTATCGATTCCCTTGTCACTATCCGACTAGCAATATACCAGCTGTACCTAGAGGTTCCACCGTTGCTACCGTTATTGTTCATGCCACTCTCAACTTCAGAGAGAGTTCTACTACCCGGAAAATGAGTTTCGAGTAGAGCATTAAACGTTCCCGATTTGGAAATGGTGTATGAACCATCAGGTTTTCGAATGGAATCCAGCCTTACTGAGCGGTCTAAATGAAGGACCTTACAAAGTCTCGCTGTTTCCCTCATTTCTTCGACGTTACTGCAGAAATTTCTATAGGATTCTAGATTGGCTTGCCGTACTTTTTTCTTATATTCTCTCTGTGTAAGCCGATGATTAGCCCAGTCCTCTTCTGTTTTGGTCTTCAAGGCCTTATTAAGAAGTTTCCTGGACCGTACACGAAGCTTCGACAGTTCAAGGTTCCACCAAGGAACCGCTTTCCCCTGTCTGCTTTGCCTGAGTGGACACAGTTCCTCAAAGCAATTGATTAAAGTACCTTCTAATTTCTTAGTAGCATCTTCAATCATTTCTGCTGATTTGAGTGTTTTCAGGCCTGGTAATCGCTCTGTTACAAGCTCACCATACCTGTCCCAGTCCACATTTCGAGGATTCCTACCGGAAGGTATTGATATTGTGTCAATTCCCAGTCGGAATTCGATAAGGCGATGATCAGAAAGAGAGTCCTCTTCCAAAACTCGCCATCGGTTGATTTGATTTCCAACTGACCTATTGGTAAGTGTTAAATCCATCACCTCTTGTCTCCTTCTGTTCACAAAAGTTGGTTTGTTATCAGTGTTTTGAATGACCAAATCGGATGACAGGATAAAATCCAGTAACTTGAGACCTCTGGGGTTGCATTTACTGCTTCCCCACACAATGTTCTGTAAATTTGCATCACAGCCCACTATTAGCCCCAGATTATTGGATTCTGCGTACTTGACCGAAACTACGATAGCTTCGACACTGTTCCCACTTCTCGCGGTCTCACATTCCCTTCACAATGAAGTAGTTGTCCCCACGGCATAGCACCTAGACCACAGATACGCTTGTGACATACCCATGGTTCTTGTATAAGTATTATGTGTGGGTTTGTTTGCAGTTTTGCATGCCTACGGCACAAGAGAGCCGTAGACGCTTTGCTATGCTGCAGATTTATCTGTGTAAATATTACTTCAGTCATGAGACTGAGTATATTTACGTTTTGTCCTCCACCTTATCCTGGACACGGAAGTGGATCCGCCCCAGATGTAGGTGAGGACGGCACCCGTACTTCGACTTAAAAACCTTGAGGGACTCAAGATCGATACCCAGTACCAGGTGGGAACCCGCCTCCGAAGTGGTAGCGGATTTCTGCCTGATGCACGAGTATACTCTCCAGAGAGTCGTGTCAAGATCCTTATTCTGAACACTGATGCGTTTGAGGAGTTCTGCTGAATTACAGGAAGGACCCGGAATCCAGACACTCGCTCGTACCAGCCTTTCTTTGCTACTCTCAACAAGAATAAACTTGCTGTTTTCGCAGGCTGGAATCTTTGCTATCGCTTTTTCGAGCCATTCTCGGGAAAAAGCATTGGAACAGTGCACCTTTACGATGCCGTCCACCACGCTTTTCCCCTCGAAAGTCGGCGCGTCTTTCGACTCACCGATAGCTTTCCAAAGATAGCTGTCAAGATAGTCTTGTTGCCCTTTGGACAGTATACCATCTTGTTTGTCGGTATGTATCTCCACCGTCATTGCCTTTGCTGCCATTCTCGCGAATGATTCGCCAGACGTTGACGGAAGAGTGTCATTCGACATTTGAGGTCCCTTAGCCTCTGCCTTGTCAGGCAAAGGTTTATCTGCCTTGGATTGGGTCGAGGATGCAGGCATTTCCGAATTCCGTTTCTCGACTTTCCTCTTCTTTGCCTTTCTCCTCTTCCCGTTTCGTTTCCGGAAGAGCGCAGCGCTACAGAGGAATCCTCTGTTCTGCCACGCTTTCCCGTTTCCGTTACAGGTGTCGAAGTTGACGGAGCTTGAGTGCTTGCCTTAGCTAGTGCTTCGGCTTGCCTCGCCTTCTGTCTTCTTCGTTTGATCTGCCTTGCGGTTAGACCAACACCTGCGTTCGACTCTCCAATAACTTCGGTCTTTTTACCGGTACTTACCTGATTCACACCAGGTTTAACCGTTGTCAAAGACTTACTCGGTACCAGAGATCCGTCTGAGTCTACTGAGAGATGGTTCGCCATCTCCACATCCTCCACAACTTGTTCAGTTGCTTCAGATCGTTTCGACGACGGTATATCGCTAACACTCACTCGGCTCTCCATTGGCATAGCCAATGTGCCATGTTTCACCACTAGTAGTGCGCTTCCTCCGGAACCCTGGGTGTCAGTTCCGGTCATAGGGGAATGTGGGGTTCGGGCCTGCACATCCGATGCCCGAGCCGTCGACTGCTCGACGGGAGGATTTTCCGAAAGTGGGTTACCTCGTGCAGAGAGATCCTTTGTTAACCTCCACATTGCGATGAAATGCATTTTATACCTCCTGTCAGGTTGTCGGTACGGTACTCTCCACATAGTACTTGGGTGGCCACCAATTCCGCCGTTCCGCGGATGTGTGGATACCCAATTCCTATATGGAGCTGCCCTCTTAGTTCGTGGTAAGTTAATCTCCATAGCATGGGGTTAACTCGCCACTTAAGCCTCATCCCCGCGGCAAGGAGACCGACATGACAAGGGACCAATGCATAACTTTAACATTATTTTGCAAACATTGAGTGGAGTTTTGGTCCTTATCTTGAATACCAATCCACCGAAGTGACAAATTCTCTTCAGAAAATGGTAGAATTACTTCGTCAAGTATGTCTTTGTAAATAAGAGTGTCTATTTTACTGGTTATGAATTGAATAGGCCTTACTCCATACCAAGAGAGCAACCCCAAATCTTTATGTTGCCGCCACCGTGCTTGACTGTTCATTTTTGTTTCATTACTCCAAAGTGTGTTATACCATTTTTCCATACCCACTAGTCCACACCATGGCTTATGCTTGTGAACAATACTTTTCCTCTTTCTTAAATGTGTTTGTTTCAACAGAGGATCCTTACGAGCTATTCTGCCTGACAGGTTCGTGTTGTACCCCTCAGTTTTCGCTGACGTTGTTGATTTCAGCTGCAATAGGATTTGATGACTTAAAAGGATCCCTCTTAGCAAGAGTCCCAATAAAATTATCAGTAGTGCAATCGTTTTCTTTTTGCCCACACGTCGTTTTTTTGAATTTTTTGGGCTTAAGGGACTTACAACAAAATGTTTGGACCATCCAAGTGACTCAGTGATACATTTGTGCGATTTTTTTTTTTCGAAGATTTACAATAAACCTTCGCTCCTGAAATATGCAACGCTACGTCCAACCCATTTTCGAAAGAAACTCATATTAATTATTAGTTATTAAATGAATTATCTATCGGTACTTACGTTACATTCAATATTTTTCACTTAATTCGTTTTAGTAGCCACGCAAAATTAAAGCAGAAAATTTCTGTGAAGGTTTTAAATTTTTTTCATATATAATAATTTTGGCAATCTAACATAATGGAATTAGATATGTAGACAGTCTGTGGTTGTTGTAGTAGCATAAACATTCCCCATACATGTAGTCGAATATGTGAAACCCCTATATGTGAATATATGAATATATTATAAATGCAATGCAGTTTGTTAGAACCGAATTAGTCAAATAGTCAGAATATGTACACATACTTACGTATATAGGGTATATGAACAACCAGTACCCGCACACCTTTCCGATGCTAATTACTCGAAGGTATTCGAACGTTAACTCGAGTATAAAGAGTTTTTTTGAGTAATTCGAGCGATGCTTGTTTTGATTATTCTGTCTTTTCGCCACCAGTTTTTTAAGTTTTAAAAATTACTAGCACACAGTGCTAAAATGCTGGATAGTCGAAGAAATGCTGACAAATAATTTTGACAATTTTTGTTTAGTTGCTCAAATTTTTCAGAAGCCCGAAAATCTCGAATAAATACCAGCTCTGTCCAATACCCTGATAACTAGAGCTTTAGCTTTTCAACTTAAAAATTCTCAAAGGCAAATTTCTTATTTGAGAGAAATTCAATCAGCTTCTATTTTTTCTCCCAATTTCTCCTTCTTGCCGGTTTTTTTGGACCACACGAACACAACTGAAACAAGGAAAAATATATAGATATGAAGTTTAATTGCATATATATGTAGGCCACACTTTCCTATAATTATTGTAATTCAACCTCCATAACATAATAGCTGTCTTTTTCTCTGATGTGATTGTACGAACTGATACATTTTACTAATATTTGCAATTTTGTTTAAATCAGATTATCTGCGATCTAATCGAACAACCGCATAAGGGTTTGATTGCTATTATGGATGAAGCTTGCCTCTCGGTAGGTAAAATCAACGATGAAACACTACTAGATGCTATGGATAAAAATCTTAGTGCCCATCCGCATTACAGCAGTCGCCAATTGAAACCAATGGATAAAGAACTAAAACATCGAGAGGATTTTCGAATCACACATTACGCGGGTGATGTTATTTACAACATCAGTGGATTCATTGAAAAGAATAAGGACACTTTGTATCAGGATTTCAAGCGACTTTTATATCACTCTAAAAATGCCAACTTGAGTAAAATGTGGCCCGAAGGTGCCCAGGATATTAAGAAGACTACCAAACGTCCTCTTACCGCTGGAACGCTTTTTCAACGCTCCATGATAGATTTGGTAAACACGCTTTTAAAAAAGGAACCATTTTACGTCCGCTGCATTAAACCTAACGATATAAAGAGTGCAACTGTGTTCGACGATGAGCGTGTACAGCATCAGGTTCGCTATCTTGGTCTGCTGGAGAACGTGCGAGTCCGTCGAGCTGGGTTTGTACACCGTCAACGATACGATAAATTTTTATTACGTTACAAAATGATTTCTCAGTATACATGGCCTAATTTTCGCGGAGGCAGCGATCGCGATGGCGTGCGAGTTCTAATTGAAGAAAAAGGATTCGCCAATGATGTGAAATATGGTCATACAAAGGTGTTCATACGCTCACCTAAAACATTGTTCACATTAGAGCGGCAGCGAAATGAAATGATTCCTCATATAGTTACCTTGTTACAAAAGCAGGTTCGTGGTTGGATAGCACGGCGTAATTACAAGAAAATGAAGGCCGCGCTCGCCATAATGCGTGCTTATAAAACGTATAAATTACGCTTTTACGTACATGACCTAGCTCAACGATTCCGTAACGTCAAGAATACAAGGGACTATGGTAGAAGCATCCAATGGCCAAAACCACCATTTGCCGGACGACAAGTAGAACCTCAATTACGACGTATTTTTAACAATTGGCGAGCTTATATGATACTCCGAAAATATCCACGATCTAAGTGGCCCCAACTACGTTTGCAGATCATTGCTGCGACAGCGATAAAGGGCCGTCGGCCATATTGGGGGCAGCAACGTAAATGGCTTGGTGACTATTTAGCTAATTCGCAAGAAAATTCAGGCTATCAAGCTTATACCATCAACACAAGGAATTTAAAGAACAGCGAGGCATATAATGCGGTTATCTTTTCCTCTTTTGCAAAGAAATACAACAAGCATAATAAATCTGCTGATCGCGCCTTTATCGTAACGGATACGGCTATCTACAAACTAGATGGAGCCAAACACAAATTTAAAAACATGAATCGCTCTATATCTATCAAAGACGTAAGTCAATATTTCAACATACACGCGTATTTATTTATTTATAGTATTAATGACTTTTAATATGTTAGTTAAATTTTGTCTAATTTTTATTCATCTATCCATATTGTAAATAAACAAAATTCTTTAGAGGTGTGTAACTAGGCCGGGTCGGTCGCTATACAAAAAAAAAGAGGAAAAGTCCACCTCTGTATTTAATGCTTATGTTGAGAGGATTTCGGCAAATTTGTTTGTAATGGTTTTGCTAAATTCATAAAAAAAATTATGACAATTATAAGTTTTACAAACTCATAGGGAACAATTAACCTTAAAACGCGCGATTTTACCTTTTTTGTTGTATTCATAGCACGCTATTAATAATAGAAAAGTCGTTTAACTATTTTTGGAGTATCATTTAGGTGGGCATTGCATTTTAGCAGAAAATATGCCTCTCACAAACAAACTAAACAGACGGGTGTACCAACATAAAAAAATAATAATAGAAAGTCGAATGTACGTATGTAGCCCGCGAAATTTTAAACCTTCACCTTATTTTTTGAACACACCACGTACTATATTCTGTTGCACAATAGAAGTATTGAATGCTCTCAATAAAATTAGACAAAGAAATCATTCTAAAATGGAGCGATAAAAAGCATCGGTCGTTTGTATTTCTAAACCGTAATAAATATAAATTTCATACTCGCGAAACTGATTTGATAACTGGTGATTTGGGCATATCCATCTACTATGGCTAAGAAATAAAAAGGCTGGTGCCTAGCATCCGGTTGCAGAGGAACCCGCATTAGGCTTGCACTTTTAATTTTATTTTTTATTTGCTATTCGTCCTTAAACCATTTTTAAGGCGAGATTCTTCAAAACAGAATGTGATTTCTATTAAAACTCTTATATAAATCACAGAAAATATAAGCAAAACCAGACAAAGGCAATTAATAAACACTTATATGTTTTTCATTTGCAGTTAACATCGATCAGCATAAGCCCTGGACGTGACCAACTTATAGTATTTCATTCGCCAACAAATAATGACTTGGTATTTGCCTTGCAAGGTGAAAATTCACAATTAAAAGAGGACCGCATCGGCGAAGTAGTGGGTGTGATCTGTAAAAAATACTTCGAGTACGTATAAGTGCAAATATGCCGAGGACTTTAAAGTTAATATTTGTACTATTCTTTTAGTATTTGCCAGCGTGATCTGCGTGTGGATGTTAGTGCTACAATAGCCTGCCGATTGGGTGGTAAATCCCGAACCATTACCATAGAGGGTGAACCAGGAGTAGAAAGTCCGAATTTCCGACATACAGCGGGAAATATAATTTTCGAAGTTCCACCATCCTATTGCGCTTAAAAATGAATGCGCTTTAAAAATGAAACTACTGCAAATTCTTCTATTGTCTGGTTTTTATATCCGACTCGTTCGTGCCGCTTTCTAAAAGTGCATCTGTATATTCTTGTGTATATAGCATTATCTTTGACTTGTATTGTTTAAATATTTGTGTGCAGCATTTTACAAAGCGGTTCCCCCTTTTGTCGTTTAATATAAAAACGGTGCAACTCCAATTATGTTGTCAACATTTGCACCACTTTTCGTTAAGTTTGTTAATAATGGAAACAACACAATTTTAAATCTACCCACCTTTATTTAGAAGTTACGAAAGTGGTTTATGTTTATGAAAGTTTTTATATGTACAAATGTACATATGCATATCTTACATACAGTCGCCTTCAAAATACAAGGACACTACGCCTTGATCAATTAATTAAATTGTAATATTAAAATTTTACTGATTACCGAAAACAATTATAATTTACATTGCCAGTAAATTTTTATTGATTACTAAAAATTTCTACTGGCGCTGTAAACGCAATGTACTCTAGCCTGAGGAGATAAATCCTAAAAACCTAATAAATACTTTACGTTGGCCATTCTGACATAGCTTATCTAAAAAGAACGTATTACAAAATCATCACCTCAAACGTTATACAATACGAACCAAATAAACTGTATGGAAGAACAGAGAAAAGTCATCCGATGCACTAAAAAAAAAGTGCAGTAAGTATTTTTATTATTGCACATTTGTGTCGTTGGTTGTGAAGCCTAGGACAAATGGTGAAATGGTGACACATATACATTAATTTTTTTAATTTATCAGCACAATTTTACTGACTACTGCTATTTTTTCAGTAACAAGTCAAAATTTACTGATTATTTACTTTAATCTTTTTCAATAATCAGTACTAATTTATTTTATGCAAGTTTACTGGTGCAAAGTCCCCATTTATGGTCTTCAATACGATTCGAGTAACCTGATAAGTATTATATGCATTTGTATTGAATAACTAATATTCCATAACAACCAAATATATTTACATAAGTATATATGTACATATTAAGGAATGTATATTATATAATATTAAACCCAAGGACTATCCAAAAACTTCAGGCGTATAAAACATACTTTTTTTAATAAAAGGAATAAAGAAATGTATGTACTTAAGATATACATATATATGTATGTACGTATGTATATGGCATTGGAGTATATAAGCACAGCGATTATTTTATTATTATGACTTGTATCACAAAAATCGATTCGTGGCTCATGTAAACGAAATAACATTTTCCAAATAGCATTGCACAACATTATGTGTATGTACACAAATGGTGCCATATTATACATAAAAATATCTTCACAGTTACATTGCAAAAGGGCTTGTGATTTTTGTAAAAGCCCATATGATTTTGGAGAATGTTGCTGTCTAGACATAAATCCGATACTGTAGACCCGACCGTAAAAGTGACTTGAACTCATGCATTATTCGTAGCAAATAAGTATTTACGTATATATTTAACACTAAACAGCTTACATTCAAAAAATATACTTAAATTATTTTCATATGAATATTCAAGGAATTCGCATGGAATGGCATGCCTTAAGCAATATCACATAGAGCAGTAAGCATGCAACTAGTAATGACCTCGGCATAGTTAGAAGTTGGTATAAAAAAGTGCTGCATGGATGTATGAATGTTTCTAATTAGGAAATAAGACAAAGATTAAAATATTTTCCGATGAAAAGAGTATGTTTATTAAATTTTCTTTATAACTCCCATCAAACCGATATTTTGACTTTGGTGTGTCTTAAAAACTGTCACGGCTGTTCTTGTTACATCATAAAGCAATCCCCATACATTTTTAGGGAATGCTGTTAAGCGACAGTCCTTGGCCATAGAACCGAATGTTGGAGCAACAGAACCGTAATAGCTCAAGAGTTGTGTTTAGTACATAGTTCGTATGGCAAAATAAAAATATTAATTCGATAGTAAATATCAAGGTGTATTCATAAATATCAAAGTGATATCAGTAAAGCAGCTGATTTGTTCGCTTAGTTCGCTGTTTTTTTTTAATATATTTTGCTGTTGCACAGAATGTTGTTTTTGTTCTACTGTTGTTGCTTTATATGAATGCGCCTTGGTGAATACATTAACATCTATGGAATTTCGTTACCTTATATTTATTATTTGGTATTCAAAGGAATATACTATGACAACGGAATGTGTCAGAAAAGTATAGTTACGAAAAGGAAGGAAGTAAGGACGCATTTTGCCAAGGCAAATCTATTAAAGGTGGTGGCACTAGACCAACAACACGGTTATGTACGTTTGATTGTCAAAGCATAGTATTGAGAAACTAGAAATCAAATAATGAACTCGCCTAGTTTAATTCTGAGCTGACAGCCACATGGATACGGCGAAAGAAAAAAAAACAACTCAGCTGATTTACCAACACCACCTTTAATAGATTCGCCTTGCATTTTGCTCCAAAAAAAAAAAAACAATGAAAAGTAGTAAGAGGCAAAGTTATCAATAATTATAGAATACATGATTGTGCCTTCCCAAGTGCTGTAACGCTAATAAAAAAAAAATAAAGAAACGGAAGGGGGAAATAAGCGAAAGAAAGCCAAGAATATGGAGCAAAGGTTTGTTTATTTTCTATACTGACGTGATTCAATTGTCAAATTCACCAAAAATAAAGTAGCAGTTTTCGGAAAGCGCCATCTTCTGTATTCTCTACATCGTACAATGTTGTGGAATATCACGAACCCATAGAAGGTGATAGCAGTAGTACAAAAACAAAATTTAACAAAACTTCAATCGGAGTGTAATCCAACAATCGTAACAACAACAAAAAACAAGGCACTTGGCATTAAAACCTCTAAATTGCAAGAAAAAAAAACAAATTAACTGTTCTACTATATGAACGTGCCTTGTTCCGAACTTTTGCTTCACTAACTTATTTTGCTCTTATATTGCCTACTTTTAAAACTTTAATATTATATAATGAAATGAAAATTGTTAGAATACTGGCGATTTGTGTACTACAGTGTCGGACAAAACATATTGAAGGTTGCTTATTATTGACACTATCATCTGTCGCGCTGTTGTTTCTTAAAGCCATATTCACTTTTTTACTTGATTTTTAAGAAAATATTAAACAATTGAATGCGTCAAAAATTTTTTATTCACTTCATTCAGAGTTCATCAAATAAAAGCTTACTAAGAATGCTAAACTACGCATTACATAACCAAAAACGGGTTTTTTTTGTCGCTTACTATGATAAATCTCGACTGTTATTTGCTTAAAATTTGTAAAAAAAATGTTTACATCGAATTCGATTATAAAAAAAAAATGTATTATTAAACTTTGTCTTAAGGGGGTTAGTTTAATTTAATTGCTAATTTTTTAAATTTATATTTCACTTTATATATATACTTAGATTTATATGTTTTGTCCGACACTTCGTATGATTATGCATTATTATGAATGCGTAGTTGAAAATTTTACATTATTTTAATATATACAAAAAACAAAACAAATATATTTTAAATTGTATACAATAAATGGAATTTTAAAAAATGCAAACGTAAATCGTTAATTTACACTACACGTATTTGCATCTGCCGGCAAGTGATATTTTTATTCCTACTTATTTGTCCACATTGTTTTTCAGAAAGCTAAATATAAAACAGACATCCGACGCGCAGTTTAGCGCAAATGCGGCACTTAAAGAAATTACCATACAGTAAATGACCAAAAAACTATACGCTAATATTTGCAACTTCCAATTTATACACATACATATGCACATTTACATAAACAAAATTTACACAGATTACTCCTAAACCACTAAATACCTCGGTTCGCAATACATAAGTACATACATACATCGTACGTACGTACATCATTGTGCAGTTGTGTTAATGTGATCGAATAAATACAGAACCAAAACTGATAAAATCGACAGGACAAAGTAAGAGGAATCGCGGCAAAACAGATATAAAGTTGTGGTCGCGGAGTAGAGCTACAGCAAAATCGACCACAGACTGTTGTTGAGGTGATTGCATAAAAAGTGAAAATTTTAATTCGATACATTTCATCATTGAAATGGTATTTACTATTACATACATATAATAAAATATGTAAAAAAATCATAATTGCAAAAACTAGTAAAATAAACGATACAAAAGGAATTTGATTGAGCGGCACTATCCAAATACAATATTTAATCCAATGTCTAGGAGAGTGCGTCGCTTTTTAAAACAAGTGCGTGAGCAAAAAGAAGAGGAACTTAAAAGGGAAGTCACAACTAAAAGGGTAACCATAAATGATACACCTGAGCTGGCTATAGATAATCAGATTAAATCACAGACGCTTAACGAAGCTGAGTCCCTCGATGTTGTGTTTACGCCTTCTGTAAATCACGAAATTTGTAAAGATTTTAACACAAGTTTACAAAGATGTACCAGTCCTTCTATGAACCCCAAGGGTAAATATGTCAATTGGATGAGCAAGCATACCGAATTGGCTACACAGCCATGGTGCTGTGTTGGAGATTTAATGGCGTTCTGTGACAAATATGAGTACCGAACGCTCAGTCTTAGCGATACTCGTGCTCATAACAACATTGTTTCTGAAGTCAAAGCCTTGTTAACCGTTGGCCAAGCTCCTTTTGACCTGCGTAAACGTTTTCCAGGAAACATACATAATCCAGAAAATCTGTGGATTTGCATAGGTCGTAGCGCTAGTGTGGAGTATCATTTGAAAAAAATTTTGAGTGTGTTTCGCAAACCGCTGCTGCATCTGCCTGTGGATAAACAGCGAGTGGCAAGAGAAAACTTCCACCTGGCGGTAAATGAATTACGTTTAGATATATCAGCCCGTATTAGCGCGGTTCAACTTTACGATCGAAATATATTCGAGCGCGAGTTTCATTTGCACTGGCAAGACGCGGTTGAGTGAAAACATAGAAAACAATATTTTAATTTAACTTTTGAGTTAATAATAATAAAAGGATATCAATTGTTGTGTACTTCTTCACTTTATTTTGAACTTTACAGGAAAAAACAAAGAATAATACTGGTTTATTTTGAAAAATAATAAATAACACATGCAGACCTATTTTGCATTCGGATTTGGGTTGAAAAGTAAAATTTTACAAATTATCCACCTGGGTTACTATTATCTTAATTCCGACAATACTTTTAAAAACAAACCAATTTTTTTAGAATCGTATAAAGAAGCAGTACTCAGATAAAGTTATTGTTTTAATTTTTTATTTAATTTCTTTTTTTTTAACTTCTTTTAGAAATCCTTGCAAGTTAATATTTTTATGTTGGTTTTTTTTCAATTAAGCATAAAAACTAAAGCGCCCGAAAAACTATCATATTATAGGAACAATGCTTAGACATGCTACGAGACAATCCCTTTAATATCGTAGAATAACATAATTTCGTGATAAGTTTTTTAATTAATACTGAAACAGCAGGTATAAAAACCGAATAGAACTGTCAAAACAATCAAGATGCTTTTTCAACTCTCAGATAGCTAATTCTAAAATTTCACAGTACCTTCTAAGGGGCAAAAATTAAAAATGTCCAAGGCATAAACATATTTGGTATAGTTAGAAAGCTTCGGAAAGAAATGTTTTTGGTTTTCATCTTAGTCTTAATTTAATCGGTTCGGTTTACTCTGTGGAGCCGCAGAGTTGTGCATCATTTACTCTTCGTGTATACGACCAAATATATCGTTGCGCTGATTTGCTTGTCCTCTCCTTTTTATGCTTGTTACTCCATAAAAATAAGACGCACAAAAAACACCTGAGTAGCACCCCACATATAAAATAATTTTCGTTCGAGATTACGACTCAATGTTGCAACTCGAACCAGCCATGACTTTCTCATTGCGTAACGTAATGCCCTTTTGAAACATTCAAATGGACGACGAGGTACGTTCTCATTGTTAATTACGCAAACATCTCCATCTATTTATTTCGCATTTAAGGTATTTGGAAGAAATTACAAAATTTATACCCGTTTGCGCATCTCTTATAATTACAAGTCATTTTATTTATTTATTCTTTTGGAAAGTGCACGGTTTCAATATCCATTTGAGGGAACGGTTCCACCTTACTTTATTTTTATCATGGCCTAAAATATATGTATGTGCAGACGAAATTGAAAACTGAATGAGTTGTACATATGAATTTTTACAAAACTTTTCGAGGGCACCTATATTTAAGCTATACTGTGCGATAAATGTATTTTATAATTGTATTGATTTAGTGGAAGACTTTAAGAACTTTTCAAAAAGCCTTAAGATAGGTGCTTCCCACCACTAGGCGCAGAGAAATTTTTTTAATACAATTAAGTTTTGAAAGGTCTTCTGGTGGATCTAATTAGATTTCGTCAAGGTGAATTTCCTTCGAGAGAGAGACTTCGTCGCCAAGTACTTTCGTTAATTAAATTAGAAATTAAACGTTTTTTGTTCGAAAGCGCGGGGGCCAAAAATAAAATGCAACTGTTATTGTACCACTGGTGGTCGCTATCGTTTTATGTTCCTATAAAGTAAGATTTATGAATTTTTACAGAATGAAGTAAATAAATACAATCGGTCTTGAACTATTATATATGTGTTCTCGCGCCCTTTCGTCTTTGGAATGAACATTTTTGACCCTTCATCTGACAGATCTGAATACGGCCTGCACCGTTATCGGAATTAACAAATCATTGCTTTGTGAAGCACCATCAGAATTCTGTTCTTTCACAACAGTTCGAGTCTGGAACACTTTGTCAGTATGAGAAAAATAATTACCTTACATTTTTTCGAATTGTCAAATTCCTGATACGCTGAACAAGTGTTGTAGATGTATTTTTTGTCTGTAATAACATACCACAACGGCATAGTATAGAAACGTAAACGTACTTAAGATTAACGAACTGCGAAGACATCCTATGAATCGAGGGTTAATGTTTACTCTTTTTAAAAGATCAAAAGCCAAAGATGCTCTCTTAACCTAGGATTTATATAAGATAGTTCTCTGAAGACAATTGAAAATACTTATTAACCGTCAAAAAAGAAAAAATCATTTGGGGAATATAGACGTCTCAACAGTTATAAAGACAATTCCCTCTTAACAGTTTGGGTACATTTGACGTATCAGAATGTCATGCATTTATTTCCCCAAATTCGCACGTCACATTCTGATACGTCAGTAAAATGGAGATAATATTTAACAAATCATTCTTGTTTATTTGAGAGTAATTCGTATTGCAGTGAACCTTATTTGGGATACACAACCCCATAATGGCAAAAATAGAGAACATATTTTGTCAGTGTTAGCGACAGTTTAGAAGAAAGTAGTGCTTTTGATCAATGTGAGAACTTTTCAGTTATCCTTTTGAAAAATATCACATGCTTCAAAACTATTAATAGTTTGCTTTTTGTTACGAATTGGTTTTATTTATTTTACTTTTTTTGTAACAATAACTGCTTAAACTACCTAAACACCATATAATCTAGGAGTATATACCATGAATAATATGAATCTGCCATAAAATATACTGCTTTTAATTTCCAACAAAATTAAATGCGCGCCAAACGCTGGATTTCTATCAAATAAATGTGTATCCAACAACTGCCATTAACGCGTTTCGTGCAAATAATTTGTTCTGACTTCGATTCTTACACAAACTACAACGAAACGTCGCCGTTGGCCAGTTACGTCAAATGCCGAATTTACTATCTCCGAAAAATCATAGACAGTGACGAAGCCAATGAGAAAATTGTGAATGGGCTAGTAAATGTGAATATACCTATTGCTATTGTTTTTGCAAAACGGTACAAATGACGAACATGGTTGGCAATCTGTCTTTACATTTATTTTTCCACTTGAAATATTGGGAATCTGAATGTAAATTAATAAAGCACTGGCAAAAAAATGGATTACTGACATTCAAACTACCAAACCGTAAGAAAGAAAATTTTCTTAATTCGCAATCCATTCACTGTGAATTCTTCGAAAAGGAAATTAGGATTTCTTTGTTTTTGTTTTGTACAACAGCTGATGACAAATTTTGCTTTTGGATTTATTTCTATTCCTTTAAAGTTCACATTTAAGATCTTCAAATTTAAACTTGGGGCACTACTAATAACGTAATTTATTTATGGAAGGAAATTTACTAAATTCTTAAATAGAGAAGATCCATAAAATACACAAACATCTCAAATATTACATTTCTTGTGATATGGATTTGTCTGACTTCCAAGTTCGCATGGTAAATTCATTCGATGCGGTGAAGGTTCAAAAACAAAAAAATGACTAACTCTTTTTTAATCTACTCAGTGCCCTCCAACGGCTATATATATTCCAAACTTCATAACTTCGGAAGATGAGCAACGTATTTTCTCTCAGATCGATCGAGCTCCAAAACCTAAATGGACACAGTTGCTTAACAGGCGCCTTATAAACTACGGGGGCATACCCCATCCGAACGGAATGCTAGCTGAGCGAATTCCTGAATGGCTGCAGGTTTATGTAGACAAAATAAATAATTTAAGTAAGTTTGGTAATGGTAAATTTAGCACATAGTGTTTTCATTTAAGGATTCCAATTTCCTGCCAATTTTGATATAGATATTTTTGAGTCTAAAAAAGCAAATCACGTACTAATTAACGAATACTTGCCTGGACAAGGGATTATGCCACATACTGATGGTCCTCTGTTTTACCCTGTAATATCAACTATAACTAGTGGCTCTCATACGGTCCTTGACTTCATTGAACGAGAAAAGGATGCATCCAATAATCTCCATAGTTTAGGTTTCGCGCGTAAGGTTATTTTCAAAATACTTTTAGAGCCCCGTAGTTTGTTAATACTCAAAGACTCATTGTATACTGACTATTTGCATTCAATTAATGAAGTCAAACAAGATGTTCTCTGCGACCGAATCTTCAACTATAAGAGCTGCGAAACGGTCCATAAAATTGGAGACATATTACAGCGTGGGACTCGTATATCACTAACTATACGGTATGTGCCGAAAACGACTAAAATGAAATTAAAATTTTGAGAGCTCTTTGGATATATATACATGTGTATACCAACCAAACAATATTGTTACTCTTAATTCAAGCTGGGTAATATTAAATGATACAAATTTGTATGTAAATGTTAGTTATGTTAGTTAATAATAAAATCTGATGTTTAAAAAGTATATTTTTATTTAATAAATAATTAAATAATATTTTTATATATTCGTACATAAAAATTTTCAGTTTAAAAATCCAACAATATCTGAAAATTTAAATGGGTCAATAGAGAAATTACATGTATATATGTAAAAAAACAAGCCTCATATGAAAAACATCGGCGTTCGGAGGTGGCGTAAAACTGTAGGTCTCTCTATTTGTGGATAAAAACATCAAGATACACACCACAAACAGTAGAATAGCTCCACCAAAACACCCAACAAAAGCGCTTACCTCAATTATATATTGATTAAAAACACAATATAATTATATAGTTGAAAACATATTTTATTAATTTATTCCTCCATTACATTCCTAAGTTACAAAAGCAAAGGAAAACAACAAGGTTCCTCACTAAATTTTTTTGCATAAAGTAATTGCAGCACGCTGTAAATACAGCGACCGAAAATCTGCGTTCACTTTATTTCTTTTAATAATACCGTTATTGTTTTTGCTAATTTTGCTCTTTGTTATTATAATTGATTGGTTGACGAATGCAGTTGGTTGACGAACTCAGAGCTCATTTTATTTAAAAAAGGTAATAATTTGAAAACATGGAAACTAAAGGGAAAGATGTTAGTGCCGTTCGCACGACAGTCGGTTCTAGGCAACCGGAACGACCTGGCTTTATATTCGTCCAAGGACTGTCACTTCAGCAGCATTCCCCATATATATGTAAGGAAAAATTTTATGCTGCTACAATTTATTAGTGTATCAGAAAGAAAAATAATTACAAATTTGTGGAAAGATGGAAATAGTTTCCACAATATTGGCAAATCTATTGGGAGAATGTATTCCTCTGTTCAACGCGTAGTAAACAGTTACAAGAAAACGGGGAGTTTAAAATCCAAACCCAGATCTGGGCGTCCCAGAACACTATCGGTCCGAGAAGATCGCAACATAATCAATATGGCAAGGGTTATCCTTTGAATTACATTATTAAAAATTCTTAAAAAAAGTTGTACATAAAGCTGGATATCATCGTATAGTCGCTCGAAGAAAACCGTTTATTTCATTTGTTAACAGAAGAAAGCGCATTGAATTTGCTAATAATTATGTATATATGTAAGTAAGCCTCCAGAGTTTTCGAAACAAGTGATTTTTTTCAGACGTAAGTAAATTTTGTATATTTGGGATAAGAGGTCCTCACATTGTTTGGCGCAAATCAGGAATTGCCCTTGAGAAACAAAATTTTGTTGGCACAGTCAAACCGGCGGTGGTGAAGTTATGTGGGGTGCATGGCGGCAAGTAGAGTGGGTGAGTTAGAATTGAATCGACAATGGATAAATGGGAAAATTAGAACGTTTCAAAAGGGAATTTGAAACAGAGTACCGAGAATCTTGGCTTACTAAGAACGTTTTGGATCCAATATGATAACGACCCAAAATACACAGCCGAGGTCGTTAAGCTTTGGCTCCCTGTAGGCAGACTTTATGAGCTGTGTTTAAATATATATAAATGGTAAATTAACCCAATGTTTCGTTTGTCTTCGAGTTGACGATAACGGATTGAGGACGCGTCTGACTAAAAACAGAAAAATATGGGAATTCTTACTTGCACTGCGGTGCAACGGTTTTCATGGATTTGATTGTCCCGCGCTCGACAGCTTTTGGGTGCCTGTTCTATGGTATAATAAAGTATGGTGACTCGCCCGATCTCACCCCTCCAATGCGCTACAGAAACATATTCAGATCTGAAGAGGGTGGAAGCGACAGCAAAATCAACATTGATGTATACCTGTTCATCTGAAAGATACAAACAAGCGGTGATAGAGTGGTATGCTACAATCTAAAGAAGTATGGGATGGTATCAAAAATTTGTCAGCGTGCGTACTCAATGATTTGAGATAAATGGAGAGAAACCGAAGGCATAGCACTAAATAGCTGAAATTCCATAGTAGTAGATGTAGCAACTTTTCCTGTAGTAGTAGATGTAGTAACTTTTCCTGTAGTAGTAGATTTAGTAACTTACGGTTGTGCTATAGGACCACTTTCCAGATAAATTTATTTGGATGCAGGTAAACTGACGATACCAGATATAGGAACTTACGTTTCTATGGTATGGACAGAGACATGGTGGGTGGGAGAGTACTGTTATGACAGGGACCTCATCAGATGACCTAAACAGTGGGTGGTAACAAGCAGATGCTACTTTCGACGTATTGCATCAGGACAATAACAATGTTGTAAATTTTTCACATAAGGAGGAAAATATTTTTTATCCAATGCTGAATATTAACTTCCTTATGTACGGGAAGGCATACACTAAATAACATTTGTATAATTATGACGCACATAAAAAGATGTGTATATTTGCATGTTCATATTTAATACATTAGAGTTTTACTAGTCTCATAATCTGAAGTTAATAGACTTTAATTCACTAAGTGACAGAAATTTAAAAATTTTATAAAACATAATAGTGTTGAACAAATTTTAGCAAGAAGCACATAATTGTATCCATAAAAGTTAATATTCCTAAACTGACTAGTAATAAATAGCTTAGCATTAAATAATGTAAATATTAATGTAAATATTAAAAATATTTGAATATTTTAAATAACTGCTGACTTGTTTGTTAATTATCTTATTAAAACGATAATTACACTAAACTAGAAATTCCATTAAAATTAAGTACACTTTCTTTAGGGTTGGGTACATAGGGAATATATAAATTTATTTTAAGAAACTAGCGTTATTTCTAATAATTTGACTATTTTTTATTTTCGGCTTTGAAGAGTTCATGTAACCTGGTTAATAGTACAACAGAATGGTAAGGAAGTTATGTACGCATATGCAGATAAGCTTAAATTTATTTTTCGTAGTAACTATTTCAGTGGAAGACTGCGATGTTTTGTTGCTTATTATTTTCAATATTTACATATCATATTTTACTACTAAAACAACTATATTACTATAAATATGGTAAAAAAACTATTCTTCATTATACTAAGGCATTTTTTATAAGGAAACTTACTTACTACATAACAGCAAAATATTTGCATACTATTGTGATTGCTTTTCTGTTCTACATATGAATGAATTGCATGATATTCTAAATGCATCTTTAATGCTATTATATTTACAACAACTATAACAATAATGATTGCTGTTCAAAAACTGAAGCTAAATTATTTATACAACAAACTGAAGTTCCAGATTACAGAAAATTCGTTACATTCTGTATTGTGGTAATCACAAATACTTCGAAATCTTTAGTTTTAGATTATTTAACCCTTTCCGGTAAAATGAGAGTCTAACTCGTGGTTTTTTATGTCATGCCACTAAAGTTTCTGTTTAATATGAAAATAATTTCAGTTTAAAATTTATCAGTGTTTTGAAAAGTACCACACGCTTGAAAACAATTAACTTAAGCTGATTAAGGTTTTGCTTGCCAATTTGCATATTAATTAAGATTTAAGATATATACACTAATTAAGAATAGGTAAGAATTGTACAATGAAACCAGTTTTTTTAAATAAAGCTTTTCATTATTAAATATTAATAATTCAGAAAACTATAATTTCATGGAAAATTGAGTTTATTAAAGAAAGGTAATATTAAGACTGGTAGAATGAAAAGCTCAAGTGAATTACTAATATTTTAAACTGTGAAATGTACCAATAAAAATGCATTACCTTACGTATTACCTTCACATTAGCTATGTATACCATATTTGTATGTACATATGTATGTGAAAGTGTTTTCTGTACACAACAATAAAACACTACTCATCCAAACCAGACTAAGTTTCCATTGAGCGGAACTGAAAACTAGAAATTCAGTTTTTCGAGAGGAATTGTAGATATGTATGTATTTAAATATCGCTCATTTACTTCAAGAGAGCCATCATCCGAAAACGGCGTCAAAGCTTTCAATTTACTTTGTCCTTAAGTAAAAATGGCAGGATTCTCTTCCAAGTGAATTTCATTGAAATCTTAATTTTTTTGCAACTCATTCCAAAGTGAATTACAACAGTACCTGTCCGATATTTTCACCTAACGAGATGCTGTAAATTGAAATTTTGTTGAATTTTATACACAACATAAAAGAATGGACTAGTCATTTCTACATGATGGATGATGACACGTTGCAGCAAATGTGCGATACACATAGGTATATCTTTGCCCTTTTTAAAAATTAGCTAAAAGTCTTGGTTTATTGAAAACTGAAAGTCATCGTACTTAAATTATATGTTAACGACTGAATGGCGCATTTTAACTTGAAAGGTTTAAGCTGAGCTTCTTCTCCAATTTTTGTAGTGCGTTTGATTGTTTAATTCCTTCCTATAATTGGATAAACTTAGTTTTATGCTGCCTTCGAGAAATGTATTCGGGCATTATAACTGAATTCACGCAGCGGTTGTAAGTACGAGTTTTTATTTCGACACTAAATAAGTAAAATACGGGTCGGAAAAAAGTACGCTTATAAGACAGAGCGGAAAACTTTTATAAGATATTTGTGAATATCCGCTATATACATACATACTTAAGAGTTAAGTCCCAGTGTCAAAAAATCATAGCTTATCAAGCCCGGTGGGGGCAGTACTAATATATATAGTAATACCATATACACAATATCAATAAACGAAAGCTAACTGCCAACATCTGCGACATCACCAGTTCCGGCTCGTTGTAAACTCCCGTTCTTAGTGTTACTGCTCCCGCCACTTCTACTATTACTTTTGCAGTCTTTATTTGCTATGGAATCAAACGGAGTGTCGAGTATGCAGCAAGTGTTACCGCCAGTCGTTTTGTTAGCTACTTTTACGCCGCTTCTCTTATTCTCACCACTTACTTTCTCATTGTTGTGACTGTCACTGTTCGGCGCATTCTTATATATATTGGCGCTTATCTGTAGTGTGAGGGCGGAACAGCTACTGCTGCTCTCATTATTGATACTGACACTCGGTCGCCGCTGCTCCGTTATTTGTGTTTGAGTTTGTTGGACTTCTTGTCTTTCTTCACGAGTCTGTTTTTCTTTCTCGTTTATATCGCTTATGGTGGCGATATCGTTAGTCGCTCCAACCGTGCTTGTATCTCCTGCTGCTGCTGGTGCTTCTATTGGCATTGTTGATATCGGTCTCACTGCATCATTCTTAGCTGCGGCTTGTAAGGCCAACATTTGCCGTGCTTGTGTAATGCATGTCACGCATGGGCAGGGACCGCCTAGTTTTTTCGCAAGGATTGACCGCAACTTTAACGCAGGTCCTAATTTCATGCCCAATGAATTCAGCAAATGATCCTCCGTGAGCAAAGGTAAACCGCTGCCATCAATGCATTGATCACGAAAATGCTGCAAAAGAGTAGAAAAGGGAGTTCTTTAGAGCAAAATGTAATTATTATCAAGATGCATACATTATAGATACGCCTTGGTAATTGTCCTATTTCAAGAGTAGGATGACTGCCAGGTTTTTCAGCACGAAACTAATTACTTCTTTACATTAGTATTGTAGCTATAAGCTCATGTACCTCTTTTGATATGTATATGTAACAAGCAATGGATCCATACGATCTCAGAACAATAGTAGAAAAAAACGAAAGAAGTAAATAAACAATAGAAGTTTTTATGCTGATTTCAACGGGATTTAAACCATTTTTTCTTGAAAGTTAAAAAATTTGTGGATATATCGAGGATCAAAGGTAAATTTTCTTCTTCTTGATCGGCGCAATAACATTTTGGCCGAGTTTAGCGTATAATAAAGCCGTTTCTTTCTCGTGATATCTGACGCCAGTAGCACACATATGAGGCCAAATCCTTCACCACTTGATTTTTCTAACACAAAGGACTGCTTTTCTTCTTTTGCTACCACCTCGTACAGCTCATTGTTCCATCGTCTACGATATTCGCCATCTTCAACGTGCAACTGCCAGTTCCGTAAAATCTTTTTTTTCAAGCACTTTAATAGATATTGGCATCGTCAAAGCTTTTGCGATATATAATAGAACGGGCAAGGAGAGACTTTTAAACTATAGTTTTTGTTCACCGAGAGGAGATTTTAATACTTAAATGCCCACTTAGTCAAAAGTAGCCCTTGTTGGTAAGATAGATGCTTCGTTGGATTTTAAGACAGACAATATTATCAGTGTTAATGCTGATAAATAAATTAAGTCTTTTACTACTTAAAAATTAAACAGTCAGCAGTGACGTGGGTGCCGAGTGCGCTAACATCTTGTTTGATAACTGGAGGTGTTTCGTCTTGTCCTTCCTTACCAATAGACCCACCAATACATATATAACTAACGTCGCGGTTGCTAAAGCCAATATTACTATCATACGCCAGCAGTTGCACGATTTTATGATAAATTATAGGTGAGCGATTATGTTCTGCGGCTCGAAATTCTTTTCCAGTATCAGGTTTAACAGACACACAATAGGGATCCCCCTTGTCTAAAACCTCATTTGGTAAAAAAGTGCCGGAGAGTTCCTTTCCAATTCAAACAGAGTTGCTTGTGTTATTTTGCGGTGATATCAAATTCAGACTTCGCATCATACATGCAACTCCTTTTCGTGCATTCGAAAGCGAGTAGTAGTGGGCACAGATACAGAAATATTTTTTTTATGGATTGGACAGAGCACACTTAATTTGCAATCGGCAGGTGTGCATTCATTCTACCATATTTAGCATAGGAGCTGATGCAAGCGCCAACCATTGCAGCCATGTTTGAATAGTTCAGACGGTCGTTCATCGGCTCGCAAGGTATTGTTGTTCTTTAGCCACAATTTTCTTCGAAAAGAGAAAAAGTGAGTTTCATTAAACAGTATATTAAATTACCTTCCATTTGATATATCCTATGCTTACTTTTAACTTTGCCTTCCTCAACATTGTCAGCACAAGAAGTTCTATCAAAACTCAGCTCAACAAATTCATCAGTCTCAATCACCGTCGGACATATGTACATACATACATATACACTTGTGTTCACATCACTAAGCCAGTTTATTTTTTACAGTATTTTTCATGCTAAATTTTTTTTCGTTAACTTCTTATAAAGTTTAGATTAGTAGTAAAAACTTGCCCAGTGTGCTTTTATGTACATACATCTCAGGGGCTTTGGACAATTCACGTACAATTCGTCCGGAGTATGAAACTTTCTATGATAGGAACGACTCTAGGGAGTACAAGAATCAGTTATTCTAAGGAAGCAACATATCTTGGTGTGTTGCTGGAAAGAACCCTGACTTGAAATGCTCACTTATACGCTGTTAACAATAAAGCGACGTGGGATCTGTCCACCCAAAAGACTTACAGGACTTACTTTTGTTATAAAATCAGTAGTCATCTTAGCATTCCTTAGCATGGTGACTTAAAACTGGACAAACAACTTCAAGAACAAAATCAAGTTAATTGCTACGATTTGTGTGCATCGGCATAACTGGGGCGATAAGAACTTGAACTCAGTGCACTTATGTATAGGAATACCTTCCTTTCCTAGCATTATAAAGAATGAGCTTACCTTAGGAGCTCTAAGACTTCACAATACTTCTCACCAAAAGATTCGGTTCGCATGGAAATCTCAACGAAATTCATAAACAATCATATAAAGCAATTGCATGATGTCATGAATCCTGCGCTAAAGAGTTACAGAAATTTCACGGTATCTATTTTAGACTGGGCTCTCTCGAAATCTAGAACACAGATGGGTCTTCGCTTGCGGATGGTAGAACTGGTGCGGGTTTCCTTGGACCAGACTTCAAAATATCGATACCAATAAACATTTTCACCACCGTCTTTCAAGAGATCCATGACATAGAAGTCTCTGGCAGAGAATACCTAGGAAGATATACTACATCGAAGCGTATCAGTATTTTGGCAAAAAGCCAGGCGATCCTAAGAGCACTGTACTCTCACACAACAACTTCTAAACTAGGAGTAAGGCACACCGTCTTGTTGGACTGGATACCAGGACCTGATACATCCTCTGCAAATAAGCTCTCGCAAGAGGAAGACTCACTCACTCACTGAGGTGGTGTGATTCTGGATCTATTTTTAATATAGAACAAAAAGAACCGGGAAGTGCTTAGCGGATCGCAGTGCACTATGACCTATTAAAATAATAATCATAACTATGTCTAGCAGCTGGCACCCTTTTAAGTCGACTCCGACCCGCAGTTATTTTTTTATAAGGAGCTTTTTCATGGCAGTAATACGCTCGGAAGTTTGCCATTGCCTGCCGAGGGGGGGCCGCTATTAGAAAAAACGTTTTCTTCATTTTGGTGTTTCACGGAGATTCCAACCTACGTTCTCCTAATTTCTAGCCAGCGCTCTCCTTCACTTTTTGTGGGGTAGAAAATGCAACATTTTGAGAAATTATAACAACACGCACCCCTATGAATATGCCTAAGGAAAACACGGAAACCTGACAAATGCATCATTATTATGATAAGAACAAACAGTAGAGCTATAACAAATTATAGGTCTAGTAATTAATATGTTATATTATATAATTAATAAATTATATTAAAATAGAAAAGAAAAGGTTCGAATCTCGGTGAAAAACCAAAATTAAGAAAAACATTTTTCTAATAGCGGTCGCCCCTCGGCAGGCATTGGCAAACCTCCGAGTGTATTTCTGCCATTAAAAAGCTCCTCATAAAAATATCTGCCGTTCGGAGTCGGCTTGAAATTGTAGGTCCCTCCATTTGTGGAACAACATCAAGACGCACACCACAAATAGGAGGAGGAGCTCGGCCAAACACCCAAAAAGGGTGCACGCGCCAATTATGTATATATAAATAGAAAAAAAGGACACATAAACATACACACTATGTACAAGGCACATATGTAGTATATATAGCAGGCTTATTTAAAAATTAATAATATTTCATTGGTTGTCTTTTACTGAAGCATCCCCCATTTTTTAATGCGCATGCTCTCTTTCATGCACGCTTAAATGCCAACCTAAATTATAGAATTCCTTCCCGAAAAATGAAATTTGCCCAACATCCAAAACAATTAACAAAATTCAAAGTTGTTGTTGCTTTACTGTGTGGATAAAATATCCTGCTGATGCACAAAAGCCCAATGTGTAAATAGTAAGTGCAATCTGATCTTTATGACTTTTATATATACATACTTACATACATACGTACAAATATACATATATTAGTATGTAAGGAGGAGTGAGCAAGCAGGCTCCCGGCCGTCGATATCCAACGACTGCAATGATACGATGGTGGTACACTTGGCTAACGTATCAGATAATACTACAAGGAAAATATATAGCCCAGCTATAAATCCCTTCCAACGGGCATCAAAGCTGGCAAGAACCCCAGAGAAGACATCACCTATGGTGCGTGATAAAAGATCAAGGTCATCTCCACCCGTCTTAAGCGAAAATAGACCTGCAGAGACACCAGTCCAAGCCGAACGGGACTACCTTGCTAAGCTAGGAGAGAGCATTAACAAACTCTCTGAATTGATGCGACTTCCTCAGCGCTCGATAAATAACAGCATGCGGGACCTTCTTAGCACTATTACGAAGCTGCATGCATGTGCTAAAGTGGAAAACGCAGAGCTAAGGAAGAATGCTAGCCAGAATCTGGTGACCAGGAAAATGGTCGAAGCAACACCAAAGAGGCCACGTGAGGATAACTCTACACGGCGAAAGACGCCCCCAAAAAGGAGCAGAATATCGCAAGAACTGGCCAGAAAAACTGACGTTATTACGCCCTGTGAAAAAGATAAGAGCCCAGCTAAAACTGCGAGAGTGGAAACTCTAAGAGACGAGAACTGGGTGAAAGTCAAATACAAGACGCGAAAGAGCAAAGACAAAAGCAAGAAGAAGATAAATCCCACTCCGAGACCTGATGCCATAGTTATCACAAAAACTGGCAACATGTCATATAGCGACATATTGAGGGCGGTCAAAAAAGATGATGGTTTTCAGCAGCTTGGTGAAAACGTGACACGAATCAGAAAGACAGCCAGAGGAGAGATATTGCTGCAACTTATAAGAGCACAGACAGGGCGTGCCCGAGAATACAAAGAAGGCATTGCTAAGTTACTGGGAGATCAGGCGGAAATAAAAGCGCTAACACACGAGCAGTCACTTGAAATACGGGACCTAGACGAAATAACCACGAAGGATGATATAGTCGATGCCATCCGCTCACAAGTCAAGGAACTCAGTAACTTCAGCGAAGGCTCAATTAAAAATTTAAGACCGGCATATGCAGGTACCCAAACAGCCGCTATACGCCTTCCAGCGCTAGAAGCAGGGTACTTACTGAACGCAGAAAAAATCAAGGTTGGATGGGTTGTCTGCAGAATTCGTGAAAAACTGAACCTTACGAAGTGTTATAGATGCCTAGAATATGGACATACTGCAACTAAATGTACAAATCCTGAAGACAGGAGTGAGTGCTGTATGAAATGTGGTGGGAAAGGTCACTTCGCAAAAACGTGTGAAAGGGAACCTTTTTGTATTGTGTGCAATAAAGCCGGAAGGTCAAACTTCAAGCACCAAATTGGTAGCAAAAATTGCCAAATTTACCAGACAGCATGTAAAACAAAAAGAAAATGAGAGTGATCCAAATAAATTTAAATCACTGCAGGAACGTGCAAGATCTTCTAACGCAAACAATGTACGAACAGCATGCAGACGTGGCGGTAATATGTGAACAATACAACAAGCCAGACGCTGGAATGTGGGTTTCGGATGCAACAAGGAAGGCAGCCATATGGGTCCTAGGGGATAAGACTATCCAAGAGGGGCTACTTGCGGACAAAACCAGCTACACTAGAGTAAAAATTTCTGGTGTACATATATATAGCTGTTATATACCGCCGAGCCTACCTCAAGCAGCATTCGAAAAGATTCTTGACGAACTGGTCAGAGAAGCCCTGACAACAACGCCAAACTTAATAGCTGGAGACTTCAATGCATGGGCCTTAGAATGGGGAAGTAAGTTTACAAACCAACGAGGGAAAGCACTTCTCAAAGCCTTCTCCTTACTTGACGTCGTGTTATTAAATACCGGAAGAAAAAACACTTTCGAGAAGAATGGTCGTGGCTCCGTTATTGACATAGCTTGTATAAGCAGATCTTTAGCTTTAAGGACGAGATGGCAGATTTCCGACATTTATACCCACAGCGACCACTTGGCCATAATGATCGAAATAATACATCCGAAACAAAGTAGAGGAAAGAACAAGCCTGCTAAAAAAGCCCAGACAAAAGGGTGGAAGATCGAAACCATGGACGAAGAGATTTGTAAGCTTATGTTAAACGCTCATCCAACTGACATAAACGACGCGAATGAGCAAGCTCAGCTACTGGTAACACGCCTGACCAAAGCCTGTGATGCTGCAATGATCAGGATAAAACACACTTATATACGGAAACCGGCATACTGGTGGAACAGCGATATATGTAGCTGAACTCAGAGGCGCTTGCCACAAAGCTAGACGTCAATACCAAAGAAGCAGAGGAACAAGTGAAAATGAAAGGCTGCGGGAAATCTTCAAAATGAAACGCAAGGGCATCAAAAATGCGATTAAAAAAAGCAAGGCTTCCTGCTTCAAAGAACTTTATGCCAAAGCTGATGAAAATCCGTGGGGAGGAGCGTATAAGTTGGTGATGTCTAAGATCAGTGGTTGCAAAGGAAAAGCGCCGACTTGTCCTATTATCTTAAAAAAGGTTGTGGAAACCCTTTTTCCAAGACAAGAAGATGAGCAAGAATACCGACTAACAGCAGACGCATCTTTTATTACAGATATACCTACTGTCACGGAAACAGAGGTAAATACAGTCTTTGGTCGTTTTGGAAACACTAAAGCTCCAGGACTAGACGGAATACCAAACGGAGCTCTTAAACTCGCACTGAAAGAAGATGCAAAACCCTTCGTGGAGACATACCAAAAGTGTTTTCGAGATGGTGTCTTCCCAAAAATCTGGAAACAGCAACGACTTGTCCTTTTGCCGAAACCTAATAAGACGCCGGGTCAACCAAGCTCGTATCGATCCCTCTGTATGATTGATACGATGGGCAAAATCTTAGAACGGCTTATTGCTGATCGTCTAGAGCAGCACGTTACTGAAAAAGAAGGCTTGTCCGACAACCAATATGGTTTCCGCAGGGGGCGCTCGACAATTGATGCAATAAAAAAACTTACATCAATAGCGGAAAATGCCATTGAAGGAACAAGATGGATGCATGGTACCAAGGAGTATTGCGCCGTCATAACACTGGACGTAAAAAATGCTTTTAACTCTGCTTGCTGGCCCCTCATTATGCAAGCTTTAGGGAACCTGGACACGCCACCATATCTATTGCGATTGATAAAAAGCTACCTGTCAGATAGAATACTACTCTATGACACAGACGAAGGAGTTAAGCAATATAGAGTAACTGGGGAAGTACCGCAAGGCTCTGTGCTGGGCCCTCTGTTGTGGAATGTGCTCTACGATGGAATCCTCCGCATCCCTATACCAAAAGCAGCCCAATTAATCGGATACGCGGACGACATTGCGTTGGCAATAGTTGCAAAAGAGCTTCAAAACATAAAGACTATATGTAGTGCGACTGTTCTCAAACTAAAAAACTGGCTCACATCGTCAAACCTACAGCTTGCGGGCCAAAAAACTGAAGC
The DNA here is from genome assembly GCF_028408465.1 of Anastrepha ludens. Classification (NCBI taxonomy): domain Eukaryota; kingdom Metazoa; phylum Arthropoda; class Insecta; order Diptera; family Tephritidae; genus Anastrepha; species Anastrepha ludens. The sequence continues at coordinate 127,824,811 of NC_071501.1, forward strand.
AGTTTTGATTACAAGCAGGAAAAAAATTGAGAACATTACACTAAGCATAGACGGGCATAACATCAACACCCAACCGTACCTGAAATACTTGGGAGTCATGATTGATGCACGCTTAAACTTTAAAATGCACATTGAAAAAGCTTGTGAGAAAGCAGCACGGGTAAACACGGCGCTATCTCGAATAATGGCTAACATAGGCGGGCCAAGCCAAAACAGAAGGCTACTACTGGCAAAAGTTACCCAATCCATTGTAATGTATGCTGCACCGGTATGGGGACAAGCGCTAAAATACGAAACATACGGCAAGAGTACGAAATCTCTTTTTCGACTGAGCGCTATTAGAGTCGCAAGCGCTTTTCGCACTGTATGCCATGAAGCTATTGGTGTAATCTCTGGCATAATGCCCCCAGATATAATGGCTCTGGAAAGTAAGAAAATATATGACAAAAGCCGAAGCCTTGGCAGGTCGTTAATAGCTGAGGAGCGCAAAGAAATCAGATACGAGAGTCTATCTAAATGACAAAGACGCAGGGATATAGCAACCAAAGGGAGATGGACACACCGACTCATTAATGATGTGCAGGCATGGGTTGATAGAAAACACGGTAGTGTCGACTTTTATATGACGCAATTCCTGACAGAACATGGTTGTTTTAGAGAGTACCTCCATAAATATGGCCATGATGATGGAGTTATATGCTCATTTTGTGCCGAGACTAATGAAAATGCGGAGCATATTTTCTTTCACTGCCAAAGATATAATAAAGAACGAGAGTTGTTGGAGAACCAAGTAGCAGAAAGAATAACACCGGACAATGTTGTTCCACATATGCTACAATCTAAAGAAGTATGGGATGGTATCAAAAATTTGTCAGCGTTCGTACTCAATGATTTGAGACAAATGGAGAGAAGGCGAAAAAGCGATAGCATGGCAATAGCTGAAATTCCATAGTAGTAGATGTAGTACCTTTTCCTGTAGTAGTAGATGTAGTAACTTTTCCTGTAGTAGTAGATTTAGTAACGTATGGTGGTGCTGTAGGCCCACTTGCTAGATAAATTTATTTGGATGCAGGTAAACTGACGATACCAGACATAGAAACTTACGTTTCTGTGGGATGGACAGAGACATGGTGGGTGGGGGAGTACTGTTATGACAGGGGTGGCTCTCTCATCAGATGACCTAAACAGTGGGTTGGTAACAAGCAGATGCTACTTTCGACGTATTGCATCAGGACAATAACGGACATTGAGCTTAGTGCTCAAACCGCCTCCCGACGAATACTTAACGGTTGTACCGGGGGGATCGGTACTTTGATTCGGTAGGAGGTTTAGTTCGGGTTAAAGTCCCACACTGACGGGGTTAGGCTTTCGATGCTTCCTCCGTTTAAAAAAAAAAAAAAAAAAAAAATTTGTATGTAAGGCAACACACGAGTACATGTGTACGTACATACCATAGGTATTTGTCTGGGTAGTACAAAAGTTATGTACGAGTATGTGGTTACCGTATCTGAACATTGCAGAAACCCAGAAACACTGGTGCATGCATATTTGTTTTCTGGGATCCATTTAAAATAAATATTCATTACTTAAATACTAAATAGATGGCTACAGCAACAAGATAAAATATCCCAAAAAACTGTGGTAAAATTTCCTGGAATATAATTGAAAATGTGTTTCCTCTGTGTTAATGTAGTTTTTCGCACAGAAGTTCCAAAGCCCCTATTTCTAGAAGTTTGGTTTAAGTGTTTACAAAATAAATTATATTTGACCACAATTTACATTGAAACACATTCTGTGTAATGTCACCTCGTGCTTTTCTAATGGCATTGCGCGATCTAGAAGGCGCGCATGCGGAACAAGTTCATGCATCTGGAGCAAGCAACACATCATTCATGGTTAAGCGAACCATGCAACACTAGGATCCGTCGCCATACAACAATGACAAGCTTGTGCGTTATATTAACTTACTTGGTAAGGAGACAACTAATTCAACTAGTAGAATAAATGACCAGCGGATATAGCAAACATGTAACATTGCAAATTCAAGTTTACCAAAGTGGTTGTACGGCGGTGGATGGCGATATCAGGTATTTGACAAGTGCATGAGCAGAGGCCATATCCAGTACAAAAATACATAGCAGCAACGAAATATGTTTATGAGTATATTAGAGAAAAATGCACCGGCTATGTATGTATTTGTGAATGTATGTATGACAATCGACAGCATCCGTAACACTTCTGATAGCAACGTCTCAACGAGACATTCAAGTGTCGCCGTGGCCACATGTGTATATAATTTAATATTCTTACTCAAATTGCTTTTGAATTTAGTTTAAAAGCGATGTGGCATGCAACTTAAGTTCACTCTAGATGGGTCGGTTCTGCTACGCATATTTGACGCTACATGGATGAACTACGCGCTCTAGATCGTGCTAACTGGCTCTACAACTACTAATGCCTTGGTATTGCCATTACAGCCGGTATTTGCTCAAGCTTAAAATAATGTGTGTATGCACGTATGTATGTACATATATTCACTAATGCATGTTCACATGAACGTATATATGTGCATATGATTATGTAGGGATGTAGATGTGAATATAGTTTCCAACAGAGGCAGTAGTGTCAAATATCCAGTTATTGGTTGAATGGATGCATATTTACTAACATATCCATGAGTATTTATATGTAAAGCCTGATAAATCATAATAAAAATTTTAAAACTAATAAAAATAATAAAAACAGTAATAATAATAAGTTCGTGTACATATCCCCACGGATATGCTTTGCTTTAATTTAGTTTAATACTCGGTTTAACCCGCGGCCCCGCTCGCATAGGAGTAGTTTTGAGGATTGTAAAATAATTACAAACAATAATTTCATAGAAAATATATTAATTTTTTATTAATAACCATAATATTACAATACCCGGCATCCGTTGCTATGCCTCGTTGAATAAAATCAAAACAACCAATCAAAATTTCTATCTCAAACCGTTTTTGAACTTTGCATTTGGGTTATAGTTGAACAGCTTATGCGGTTTATGAAGTTTAGAGTGTGCTATAAATAGTGGGAAATAGGAAAAACTAAGATTTTTTAGATTAAATTTAAGCAAATATTCCATTATTAGTGACGAATGAGAGTGGTGGCGCGGCCTGGGGGCTGTGGGAAGGGAGTTCCATTATAAAAACATGCCTATAACCTTCATTGGGTAAAAATATGAATGTATAAAAATTGTTACGTCATTTGGTGTTGTCGTTTAGTAGTGATGCGCGGACCACGTACAGACATTCCTTTATAGTATAGATTGAAAAATAAAATTTTATTCGATTTGCGATTTTTATTATTTAAATAAAAATGGCGAAACTAATGATTGGTTATGGTTTATTAGAATGTTTTCTTTGATAGGAACATATGCGTATGCATACCGTGCGGGCCGAAACATATTGAACGTATTTGTGTAAAGTTATTACGACATAACTTAAAAAAAATTAGCAAATAAAATTAAACTAAGCCCATTAAGACTAAGTTGAATAGTTGCTTTTCATAATCGATTTAAACAATTATCAAAAATCTTTTTTACAAAAATTGGGCGACAAAATATATTTGACTCGTAGTAGGCGGCAAAAAAACATTATTTGTACATGTAATGCACGTATGTATGTCCGACACTGCATGTACATATGTATATAAACAATTTTAAGTCCACAGGTTTTGTGGTTTATCTAATAGAGTTTTCTTTTCTCGAATAAAATAACACCACGAAGATGTTGTTTATTTCATATGAGAATAGAACAAGAAAAATGCAATCCTTCCACAAATTATATATTGAATATAATAAATTACACGATGTACTTCCATTTTTTTATAACAATTACAATTCTCGCACAACAATTTTGACAACACTTCAGTGGGACAGCGCTCTCTTCAATATTTGTAGAGTATAGAAAATACCTTACATTTTCTGGTCAGAGTACAGCGTTTTCAGAAATGAACATGAAAATTTTACAGTCCTGGCGGAGAGGAAATGATATTTCCTTGGATTCATTTATAGCTATATAATGGGTGCCCAAAGGGATAATTTTTGGGCCTTTACTCTTTGTTTTTTTGTCAATAATGACATTTGTAGTTAGTTTTCGTTTTAATAGTGTTTGCTGTACTTATACGATTTTTGCGGTGGTTAAGAATTCAGTCGGTGCATTGAAGCTCCAAAATGATCTGAATAATCTTAATCGGTGGTATGTGAAGTCCCGACCACCTCTGAATGTTAAGTGCTTTGATTCAGCATTTATGACATGTTGCGATCTTTATGAAACTTTTTATACTATTGCTAGTGGTATTCTTCAAAAGTTAAAGATCTGGGGCTCATATTTGAACGCTAAGTTTTCTTTTAATAGCCATATACATTTTATTATTCCGAAGTAGTAGTCGCTAGACGTAATACCTCCTCATTTAAACAGCTACATATTTGCCGCTCTTGTCCGTTTCCACTTAAAATACGCTGTTATAAGTTGGAGCCCATATGATCAATTTTTCAGAGATGGAATAACACACGACGAGTTCAAAATGCTTTTTTAATATGCATTTTCTTTATCCAGGCCAGTTTTTTAAAATCTGACTGTAATTGCCTACTTGTTTTTTTCATGCAATAACTTTTATGTGCGAATTATAATTCTTTATTTCGTACGTCTGCGAGGTACATATTTTGTACCGCAGATTGAAATAAATAAATAAAAACAACATAAGTTACCTGATTTTATTACTAACGTTGATACATTAGTTGGAGTATTTGATGGATTGAACTTCGCTTGGAAATTCATTGCTTTTGAAATAGTATACACAAAAGATAGGTTTTTTGGTAGAAGTGTAAGATTCATAATCAATTGAAATTTTTTCCTTCATGGTGGAAGTACAATCATTTTTTACTATAGTCTCGAACTTACCTGCACATAATCAGCGCATATATCAATTTCGCCCACGAAAGCGCATACATTATCAACGGTCCACCGGGCTACTTCTTCACTTTGAGCCTGACATTGTTGTGTAGTAGGTGACTGGCGAGTTATTGCCGGCGCTGGTGAGACTGAATCGCTGAATTTGTCAGGTGTATTCGAACGTGCTCTTTGTACTCCACCACTGGAACCAATCAAGACATTATTTTCTGATGTTGGTGATGAAGGGGACATTGCTGCATTTGATGAAACAGGTCCAACTGATTCACTACTGCTACCAGCAGCATGTAATTCCACTTTAAATCGTTTGGCCGCTGGTGGTTGGGAGCTCAAGTCAAGAGGCACGGTCGCCGCACTTGTAGCCACTGATGATTTGCTTTTCTGAACAGAACTGCTGTGCAAAGGACTAGACTGACGTGAAGATTGGATCTGCTGCTGTTTTTGCAATTGAGTAGAATAAATAAGTGCAGGTGAAACAAATTGTGCGGCCTGTTGTAATGCAACACTGAGATTGGGATGTGGTGAGGCAGGTGTGGAGTTTATTGGTTTGGGATTTTGCTGAGTACTGCGAAGTATAGTTTGAATCTCGGCTTCCTTAGCTGCACGTGCCTACAATTAATTTAGAATCCTTATAAATATTTTGTTCCTGACGCTATTTAATAGTTCTAATTTGTGCTTTTGAAACTGTTAAAGAAAAGCCCTAGAGGTAACTTACCAATGTAACTAAGGCTTGTGTGCTGCTCATATCGATCAATGGCGGGCACACGCTTTGTGAGAATGGAAGATTGCTTAGAAAAGATGCAGCAGCCGCTGCCACCGCTACTTCTCCCGGTGACATGGATAGTCGTGGCATCAGTTGCGGTTGTGCGTCTTTCTTAGGTAAAACACTTTGCGATGCTGCAGCACCTGCATTTCTAATGCCAGTTTGCTGGTTGATATTTTTGCTGAGAACAGAGGCGGTAGGAGTTGTTGATGAATTTTCAAAAAAAGTATTACGCCGAGCCGAAGAGGAGCTGAAAAGTTAAAATAAAAAGGGGGAATTTGACTGAAGTCTTTATTAACTATGCACTCTTTTGTAGTTTACTTTTTTGGGTTGGAATCATTATATTTGGCCGCTAAATTGCGCATAATATCGGAATAGTTGTGTGTTGAAAACTCTGTCGGGAGTGCAGCATTTGTGGTTACTAGATGCGCAGTATCCATGGTGGCGGCAATAATAGATGAATTATGACGCCCAGCTGATGCAGCCTGCTGGATCCGTAAAATCGAAGTTAGTGGCATTAGTGTTTCTGTCGACATATGTTGAGGCGAAGCACCACGAAATGATGAAGGTGTGGTGCTGCGTGATCTATGAATAGAGAAACATAATGGAATTATTAAAGTAATTATGCCAGAAGCTTACAGATCTACTCAAAGTCTAAATCGCGTTTCAAATATGATACACTCAAAAATTGCTACACCTATATACACCCATGCATAGACACTTCCTTGCTTCAAAGTGTAGGAAGACAAATGTGACTCTGTGCTAACTGTTTATTGTCGTTTCTTTTAAGGTTGCTGGCTATTTTAGTATATAATCTTTGTACTTTCTGCTATTCCGGAATTATGCAAGAAAAAACTCCTAATATTGAACTAAAGTTGCTTAACTACTATTATGAGCAACATTTTATTTTGAACCTTGAGCACCTAAACATTCACTTTTTCCGCAGCTATAGCCTTATAAGAAAGCTATTTATTTTTTCTTAGTCGAATTGAACAATTGATTCCTCTGTTTATGATACCGTGAATGCAAACATTTTTGTGTGAATTGCTTTAAATATACCTTCTGCTCAAATATGAATGAGACGTTATCAATAAAACGGTCCGCGGATGACATATGGCAAAACTAAATTTTTTGTGTTTTGGTAGGACTGTTATAAGCTTACATGGCAAATTTCAGCGTGATATGCCACATAGTTTGTTTTCTGTGCTACTGTAAACAAGTCAAGCTCGAGTGTGTTCTTCGAATTCTCTTTTATGACTTCAATTGTCTCAAAATGTTTTCCACGGAGTGGCAACTTGAGCTTGGGAAACAGGAAAAAGTCACATGGAGCCATATCAGGCGAATACGGTGCTTGCGGAACGATATTAACATTATTTTTGTTCAAATAATCGCGAACAAGACGTGATGTGTGAGCTGGTGCATTATCGTGATGCAAGAACCATGACTTGTTGTCCCACAATTCCTTCCTTTTAAGACGAATGTTCTCGCGCAAACGCTTAAAAACGTCTAAATAATATGCAGCGTTAACCGATTTTGCGATTTGTGCGATTTTCAAGCACAATTTCCTTTACTTTTCCGATGTTTTCGTCGTTTACTGATGTTGATGGACGACATTCATGAGGCAAGTTTTCAACCGATGTACGGCCACTGGAAAACACGTGCACGCGATAGAGCAGAGTCCCCATAGGTTGTCTGCAACATTTTTAAGGCGTCTAAAACCGAAATTTTGTTGGAATAACAAAATTTCAAACAAATTCTTTGTTCAACTTGAATTTCCATCATTAAATAGTAGCACAGAAAACAAACTATGTGACATATCACGCTGAAATTTGCCATGTAAGCTTATAACAGTCCTACCAAAACACAAAAAATTTATTTTTGCCATATGTCATCCGCGGACCGTTTTATTGATAACGTCTCGTTCATATTTGAGCAGAAGGTATGCTCAAATCCTGAATTTGTTTTTGGAAATTAATGCGTGGAAAAATGTAACGTTTTTTTTTCAATCAGAAAGCGATCAGCGAACAACTTCTCTATTTGTTAAACTCATAAAGCTTTACATAATAAATTACAACAATGTGCATTATGGCGGGTCAATTCATTATTAATGAATGTGGTGTTTGGGGATGTTTTTGATATTTATATTCTTCAATTCTAAGTTTGTATAAAAGACAATGCCAAACAATCTAAAGTTTTTATATTTTTGTAGATTTATTCCATTGTTTCACGGGGAAGTTCAAGTTTTTGCGAATGACTTCAAATCACACACTTCCATATGATGTTTCCATTTTCATTAAGAGGTAACACCACTGTACACGCGTAAAATAAACACGATTTTTAAAGAATTTTTTTGTATAGAAGGAAAGGGAAAACAATCACTCTGATTTGGGAAGTTATTAGTTATATACTAAAATACAAAACTACAAAGTTTGATCGAAAAATTTTACAAAATGGCGGCATTGGAGACATTTTTGTAATGTGGTTTCTCTTGAAGGAGCTCCGCGGCATGCAGCACAGAGGGTGCAAATTTTAATCTGGAACAAAGAAACATTTTTTTTCTTAATCTAGATAAGAATAGCTAGAGAAACACGTAGGGGATTTAAAAAATATTTATTTTTGTGGAATTAGCAAGCATTTGAAGGAAAAAACTCTATTTTGGACTAAAAAAACGGCACTTAAATAATCATAACAATCGTTTAAATTAATCTATCGAAAATTCCCTACGCTCTTCTCTTAAGAAGGTTATTATACAGACGTAGTGAAAAACCTGATTAAAAATATTTAAAATTGTTTGAGTTATGCTGCGTGCCAATTTCAGAAAACGTGTTTTGAGAAAAACGCGTTTAAAGTTTGGAAATTTGGAGAAGTCGTTAGGTAGCAATCACTAACGCTTGGTTAAAAGCTTAAAATATTTATGAAATAAACTTCGGTAACGTATAAAACTTTTTGTTCTGTATTTTAAAAGGTTCAAAGAATTTTTTAAGCTTATAAAAAAAAAATCAATTTTTTGAAATTTCTACAGTGGTGTTACCCCTTAAATGCAGAAAAAAAATTTATTATTACAAAGATCCTATTCTTCTGAATAATATCTATTAACAAAACATTCTGAAAAAAACTATCAAAAAATGTTTTCCTTTCAAAAGCAAATCTGTTCAAAAGGGTTGTAGAATTATCACGTGTATATATACATATATATATTCATACGGCGGCCCCCGTAGCCGAATGGGATGGTGCGTGACTACTATTCGGAATTCACAGAGGGAACGTAGGTTCGAATCTCGATTAAACATCTAAATTAAGAAAAACAAATTTTCTAATAGCGGTCGCCCCTCAGCAGGCAAATGGCAAACCTCCGAGTGTATTTCGGTTTTGAAAAAGCTCCTCATAAAAATATCTGAATAAATATATAATAAATATTGAAACTGTAGGTCCCTCCATTTGTGGAACAACATCAATGCGCACGCCACAAATAGGGGGAGGAGCTCGGCCAAACACCCAAAAAGGGTGTACGCGCCAATTATATAAACATATAATATATGTATGTATTTGAAATGGCAAATTAATAGACCCTTTATGATCCTAACGTGAATTTCCGATACCTCGTATATGAATGCACTTATGTACATATATATTTTTGGCATTTCGCATCTATTCATTAGGAATTATTGTGGCGTGCAACAAATTACAGAGTAAATCGTACCAAAAAAAAAAAAATATGCACCCTCTGCAATTTAAACGAGGAAGAAAATATGCAGCACTTCTTAGGAAGATGTCCGGTACTGAAGGAGATCAGAATAAAATATCTAAACGCAGCGAAGCTAAATGAAGCACAAGTAATAGATATACTTAATGGCCATAATTGGAAAAGACTAACTTGCTTTATATAATCAGCCTTACGCTATAGAAATTTTCTTATTGCAGAGTTCAATTTTTTATTAATTTTTGAGTTGTGACAGACAACATTGTTATTGCCACAAATTTATTATTTCTTTCTTTATGTATTTATATATTTAAACGAATTATTGTAAAAATTATTGAAATGTGAGATGAAATATTTATAAATAAATAAAGAATTACTACTACTCGTACCATATTTCGTATTAATAATATTACAAGTACACACATTATTAATCAACTATCTGGCGGAGCCTATGTTGCTCGAACCTATTAAAGTTAGGTTTTTTTCATATTTATCAATATTTTTATATGTTTTTAGTCATAGTTTCTGCGAATTTTTGTCCCGTTTATTCTCTTTGCTCTACTTAAGTTTTGTTACAAATTGCTAAGTAGATTCGTGTGCCACTGTCAATTTCTACTACTTTATGGATTAATGTAAAAAGTTGTATGGCACAATTTAGTAAGGGGCAAGAACATTTTGCTAATTAATTTATTTCTAAAGATTCAGAAACTCAAAATAATACATGACATGTAATGAAGTGAATTTTAATTTACTAATTATTTTATGGTAACCACAAGAAGCTAAAATAAAACTTGAACAGTAGTAACACAGTTACAAAGAACACAGTCATAATCTTAACGTTGTTGTTTTTCCTCGTGGCTCCCAACTCACCCAATAATATACGGCGTACAGTAGATCAATACATAAAGCGCCAAAAAAAGATATGTGGGTATACTATGCAGGTATGTTTGTATGAATTTTACACTAAACCTAAAAGCATAAAACACCGATTGATAAGATCTTCCTGATCATTTTTTTCAATTTTGAAGCCTCATTTTTTCGCTTTTAATTTCGTCGTACTTTCTGCACGTAAACGTGTTATCAAACGCGCCTAATTGAGACAAATTGTTTAATTTACAAATTGCGACTGATACCTGCGCTTTTCATTGGTATTCTAATTTTTTTCCCAGTCTGGTTAGCCAGTTAACCTGTCAGTTGGTTAAGATTTAATTATTATTTTATGTTAATGATTTGGTATAATGACAGCTAACGTGTGCCAAGTGGATATACATACAAATACTTATGCTGTAAATTTACGTATAAATATACATAGTGAAATATGTATAATACAAATGTATGCAGATAACGCGGTAGCTAAATTATTGTGATGTTTGCTTGAGAGAAAAGATTGAGTGAAAATATCTTTCGGTTCGGTAACAATGGAAGGGAGTACGAATTAAATTGAAAGTACTAAATGAACATCTTGTGCAGATATTTGGTCTCCCATTACTGTAACATCTTAACAAGACTTATAGTGTTTTGTTTTTTTTATCTCCAAAAAAATTAAAACATATGGTGGTCTTGCAATTTTGTCGCATATTTCGTTTGAATATGACAAGAAGAAAATACATACATATACATATAAGTATATATATAATAAGGAGACGACCATACCCAAAGAACTTGTGTGTGACTACCATTCAGTGGGGTTCAAAACCCCCTGGGGGCAAACACCGAACCATAAAAACAGTTTCTGTTTTTAAACGGTCGTCCTTTGGCAGGCAATGGCATCCTCATAAAAAACCATCTGCAGTTCGAAGACGACATAAACGTAAGGCACATAGACAGGCTATTGCGGCACTAAATCAAGACGAACAAAACAACTATTTTGATAACTCGTGGACAAGAATAAATTGAAATCGCCTAGACAACGCTCACCCTCACTTTTGGATAGGGTAGAAAATGTGGCACGTTAGGTAAGTTACGCCATTTATTTATAGCTTCATTCGCTTCCTCTACACCTCTTAACCGGCTTATAAAATTGTATATTGAAAGTGCGCACTGTTTGCATATTGCAGCTATGATCATACATAATAAAGTGACGTCAGTAACTTAACCTCACTTTTTCGTCAACTCTATTTCAGTCAAGGTCATTTTGAATTCGTGTGCAAATTTCTTACTTATGTTAAATATTAGTTTTTATAATTTCGTATAATATTAAAATATTTTCATATTTCACTTGTTTATTATTAAGACTTCACAATCAAATTCGTAATGCGATTCGATACAAATGGTTTCGGTTTTATTATATATATGTACATATGTATATATAATTGGCTAGTACACCCTTTTTGGGTGTTTGACCGAGCTCTTCCTCCCATTTGTGGTGTGCGTCTTGATGTTGTTCCGCAAATGGAGGGACCTACAGTTTCAAGCCGACTCCGAACGGCAGATATTTTTATGAGGAGCTTTTTCATGGCAGAAATACACTCGGAGGTTTGCTATTGCCTGCCGAGGGGTGACCGCTATTAGAAAAATGTTTTTCTTAATTTTGGTGTTTCGCCGAGATTCGAACCTAGTCACGCACTAACCCATTCGGCTACGGCGGCCGGTTTTATTAAAGTTTCCAAACTCCTTTAGAAAGAAATAATTAATGATATACCATATTTGGCTGATTTGATTACACCGGGGCGAAAAAAAGAGGTTTATACAACACGTTGTTTGGTAAGATAAAAGGAATTTAAGAAAAAGGCGCATCATTCTAAAATAAGCATGCCACGCTAGTCAAAATTACAAAAAACACTATTTATTATTTTATTGGGTTGTATTCCTCCTTCTTACGTTAGAGTTTTTTTTCAAAGCCTCAGGCAAATATTGAATTTCGAAAAGCACTCAAAATTTTATTCGATCAGAAGAGTACTATTTTTTATAACAGTTCATATTTAAAATAAGCTAAGAAAATAATGCGAAAAAAGAAAAATATACTTGAAGCGGAAAATTGAACAAATTGAAAGCGATTTTAGAAATGAAAATGTTAAAGCTATGTATCAGAACATCAAATACTACTCGGAAGTGCGTGCATAAAACACCAAAATGAGAGAAAAATAAAAAAACATGTAATGATCGGGGTCCGCATTTGTGGAACAACATCAAGACGTACACTATTAATATGTACATAGAAGGAGGAGCTCGGCCAAACAGCCAAAAATGGTGTAAGCGCCAATTATATATCAGACAGCGTCAAAAGATTATAACTTCTATTGGCACCTCCACAGTCTTATTTGTGCCCAAATATAATCGATTTTACTTTAGCTCTCCTCCGGAGATGTTGATTAGAAGACAGTTAACTTTTATTGTCAAAGTGAAGAAAGTTATTTTTTCAATTATTTATTATACTAAGAAATGTAACTTTTCTTGAACTCGTAGTACAATCACCTATGGTATATGCCTTTATTTTTTTTTTACTTAAAAACTTTATACACAACAACACGACTTAAACTGCATTTCATTTGGCAGGCACACTAACACTTTACTTGAAGTGGAGACTTTGAAGAAGGACGGCGTGGATATCCTGCGAAGATAATTGATTCTATTTTATTGAAATATACGGTCAATACGATTTTGTCAACCGGATTTCTATTCGATTGGCTTCCATCGATTTAAATACAAAATACAACTCTACATTTTGGGGTATTTGTGCCTAATTTTTGAAAATTCAATTATTTTAGATTTACTGGATTATTTTTGTTAGGTATGTTCGCTCTCTGTCAATTTAATGAAAGAGCTGAAAACACGGGTAATACAGAAATACGTCTACAATCTACCACAAATATTGTTTGAGCGCATATTTTTTTTATACCTCGACATCACTGACTGAAGGTCACCATTAGGACCAGCACCCGGACTCAGCCCTTCTCTCTTCACATTTCCAATGTTGCTTACGTTGTTTTTTTGTGCTGACTGGGGTTGTTGAGAACTGTGATGGAGTGAGTGTTGTTGGTGGGGATGATTGTTGGTCATATTAGCAATAGTTAGATTGCTGGAGGAGCCACTAAGCGCATTTTTCACTTGACTAATTATTAAACTGTTGGCAATATTACTGTTGCTGTTTTTAGTATTATTGCTATTTCGATTGGTACAATTACTATTATTGATACTCGCCGCTGACTCCATGCTGGCTTCGTTTAAGGAGTCAAATTGTGCTTCTGACGCTTTTGTCACATGCGGCGATAACTTCTCATGTTTCACTTTCTCTAAATATATGCAAGCTGCTGCAGCAGCTTCTGCAGGTGAAGGCGAGGTGGGCAGATTTGCACCAATATCGCACAGTTGCTTATCGATTAAATTAAATCCGCCACCGAAAGCTAAGAGCAGCGAACGATCACTGAGCATCTTCTCGGTAGCGGAGCTAGGTGCCGTGGCAGCGAAGTTAGCAATGGCTAACGGCACCGTCGGCGGCAACAAGAACGGTACAAATGAGCAATCTTTGTTACAAACACTCTTTATTCTACGTTGTGGTATGGTTATAAGCTGCGATGGTTAAAACATTGTTTAAGTCGTTATCTGTTACCCCTGCTGTCGATGCTACTGTTGGAGTTGACGGTTCCGTCGAGTGACGCAATATTTTTGTCATGCCACTGCGTTTTCGCTTGAAGGGTGATTTATGCGTCACGATGTCACCAACGTCGCCAAATGTTTTCTGATTGCTGCTTTGTTTGTGAAATCTTGCTGTGCGGGGGCTGATGCCTTCGATTTAACCGATGCAGACACTGCATTTGCTGATGCTGCCGATAAGTCCGGTTGTTGGCTCAGTTCTCCCTTCACCGATTTAACAGCAACTGATAATTATGTTAAAATTTCGCTATTTATTTTATCTGCAATTGGTAGAAATCAAGATGAAAAGAAGATAAGTCAATAATATAAAACTTTATTTCTTCAAAGCAACAACATATAAGAAGTATTAAAATGCCCTGCAGGAACACTGATGGTCGGTTGGAAGTTGTGTGGGGCGGTGTTCATGTTATCTATACTAATATTATAAAGAGGAAAACTAAAAATTCTTTCACCATTCGAAAGCTACATCATCCACGAGTAACATGGATTATATTTTATTTTGGAAATAAGGCTCGAGATATAGGTCAAAACGTGGACCCGGGTAACCTTCGGATGTGTATGTACAATATGGGTATCAAATGGAAGCTGTTGGTGAATGCTTTAGTTCAGAGTATTTCCATCCACCAACAATCTTTTTTTCCTGATTTTCAATTTATATTTTATATTTACTCAAAAACAAATAGAAAAACAAAAAATATTGTTTATGCCAAAGCGCTTGAATAAAGAATAAAGAAATAAATAATATGAAAACCATATATTTTTTGTTCTAAACCATATCTATTCTATTTTAGTGCGCCCAGCGAAGGGGGCCGGGTTTGTTAGTTATACAATATTCCAAAAACTGACATTTGGCATGATTAGTATTTTTATAATGAAAAATAAGTCTGACTGAGGCTCGCATGAAAATTAGTGTAGGCTGAGTTCTAACCTTAAAGATACATACATATGTTTATTTAAAGTAAGTGCATAGGTTGTGAACTATTTATTGCCTCAGTTTTAATCAATTCCTTCTTACATTTCCATTCTCCAATAGTTTTGGAGAATAAACTAATCAAAAACAGAATGCTTTAGTTCAGAATATTTCCATCCGCTCCGTGACTAGGGTCTCGAGATAGAGACCAAAACGTGGACCCTAGAATGTGTTTGTACAATATGGATATCAAATGAAAGCTGTTGATAAGTGCTTTAATACGGGGTAATTTTCATACCTATTGATGACTAGGGTCTGGAAATATATGCCAAAACGTGGACCCGCCGTGTCTTTGCACCGAATTAAACCAAACTTACACACATTGTTAAGGAGGTATTGAAGATGGTTTCCGTATAGTTTGGATACCTATTGGTATATAGGGTCCCAAGATATAGGTCAAAACGTGGACCCGGGTAACCTTCGGACGTGTATGTACAATATGGGTATCAAATGGAAGCTGTTGGTGAATGCTTCAGTTCAGAGTATTTTTCATGGCGCTCCGTGACTAGGGTCTCGAGATAGAGACCAAAACGTGGACCCTAGAATGTGCTTGTACAATATGGATATCAAATTGAAGCTGTTGGTGAATGCTTTAGTACAGAGTATTTTTCATGCCGCTTCGTGACTGCGGTCTCGAGATATAGGTCAAAACGTGGACCCGGGTAACCTTTGGTTGTGTATGTACAATATGGGTATCAAATGAAAGCTGTTGATAAGTGCTTTAATACGGGGTAGTTTTCATACCTATTGATGTCTAGGGTCTCGAAATATATGCCAAAACGTGGACCCGCCGTGTCTTTGCACCGAATTAAACCAAACTTACACACATTGTTAAGTAAGTATTGAAAATGGGTTTCGTAAAGTTTGGTTGTAATTCGGAACTCCGGCAACGCGTACAGCGTTCTTTTGAACCAGCCATAATGCCGTTTACTTTTTTAACGCTTGGGGCGGAACTGAAATGTCAAATTGACAGTGTGAGTTACAATGTGTCAATATTTCTTTCTGATTTGGACGCCATAAGGAGAAGACGTAAGTGCAAAGTGTAAACATTTTTTGTGAATTTTTTTGGAGTGGATTTTGGAACAGTGAATAATTTCTTACGAAATTTGAGAATTTAATGTGAAATCCGAATGTTCAAATGAAATTATGTGTTTTTTTTTTTAAATATAAATGGATAATGGTTATAAAAGCTCCAATGCTTAATAAAACATATAAATTGAAACGAAAAATTCATGGATGATCAGGAAAAAAGACGATTGTTTCTTAGTTATTCATTTGCGATGATTTGAAATTTAAAAACAATCTTTTTTTTCCTGATTTTCAATTTATATTTTATATTTACTTAAAAACAAATAGAAAAACAAAAAATATTGTTTATGCCAAAGCGCTTGAATAAAGAATAAAGCAATAAATAATATGAAAACCATATATTTTTTGTTCTAAACCATATCTATTCTATTTTAGTGTGCCCAGCGAAGGGGGCCGGGTTTGCTAGTTATATTGTACAATATTCCAAAAACTGACATTTGGCATGATTAGTATTTTTATAATGAAAAATAAGTCTGACTGAGGCTCGCATGAAAATTAGTGTAGGCTGAGTTCTAACCTTAAAGATACATACATATGTTTATTTAAAGTAAGTGCATAGGTTGTTAACTATTTATTGCCTCAGTTTTAATCAATTCCTTCTTACATTTCCATTCTCCAATAGTTTTGGAGAATAAACTAATCAGAAAACAAATACGAATTAAAGTATTTATTACTAAATTATTCCAAGTACGGTGAGTTTGTTTTTCTATCTAGATACATCACCAGAATCGCAAATATCAATTAAAGTGTGGGGTAAAATCAGAATGAGAAGAGAGAAGTGACTGGTAGGCGCTTTGAATTGTGATCGCGTTGAAGTAGGTAGAGTTAGCAACATTTGTTGTGCCTTTTTTGTAGATATGTATATAGTCACGATTTGGCCTTTTCTTCATTTCAAGTTATTTTGCGGCGGTTCAATCTCTGAGTGCACATATTGAGTACCTAATGACAGAGGTACCAACGCATGTGCTCAAGCACAGAAGTGTTGTTTGACGGTTTTATTTACTCCTCTTTGTATGGCAGCACATAACGTAGGTATATATGTATATGTATAAATACACATGCGTATACAACCACATAGGGTATGTGAGTGTGAATACAATAGGTTTATTTGCTTTTTGTTCCTTTTTTGTATCGAGAGCTTAAATGTACTGGTAGTATTATCAGTATCGTTGGTGCTAAGTGCCGAATGTCGACTTGCGGTGATGAGACGACGAATTGACTGAGAGAATAATCGTCAGGGCCATAGTGGCAGATAGGAACCAATGACCGGGGTTATAGCTATGAGTGGGACCATCACCAACAGCAACGGTGACCGTGTTAGCTCCCTGCATATTTGTAGCGTAGCTCACCAGCTAGCGCGCGTGTTGTTTGAGCAGCCTTTTATTGCGTACGAAGTGCCAATAATACTAATAGGTGTTCAATCTTTCGAGTACAATTATGACTGCTACTTATTTTTGTTGATTTACGTATGTATATATTTGTATGTGTTTGTGTATATATAAATGTATATATATACACTCTCTACGCTATTTGATTTATACGATCCGTTCGTACCAATACGCAGTAGTGCCGGGTTTGAAAAGTTCATTGCCATTTGTTGTCACTTTTAAATTGACTTACCTAAATAAGTGCTCGCAAATGTGTGCCTAGCAAACACGCACATTCGATGAAAGCAATAGAGAGCAAAATTGTACATACATACATATGCATAAACATACATACATAAATCCTTATTTTTTACTGATGAACACCAAATTATAGATTCTACAAAGTCTGTTATCAAAAGTATGTATTGGAAACTATTTATTTAAAATTATTCAAATCTATTAACGAAAATCCATTTCCTTGCCTTCTTCAGCCAATGCAAATAGAGATCTTAATAAATTTTAAAAATATGGGCCATAAGACGATTGAAGTTTAAATAAGCATGCCGTCATTGCCACTATGGTTAACAATTTCGCAGACAAAGGATATTAAAGTTTCTGATATTAATATATATTTTATTTGTTCAACTTACACTCGCGTGCTAAACTATCCTAATCCAATCAAATTAAATATCAACTAATATATTTCCATTTTCGTCGGCTTCGTCGCCATAAACTTCAGCGTGGACATAATTTTTGTGAAATATTTGTCCTTTGTAGCGATGTGGCGGAGTAGTTCTTGACTTGTTTTCAAAATAATATGTAAAAATACCTATGAATACAAATATGTAAAATTGTATTTAGCAATAAGACTTTTGGGTTGTGACTTTTCTTCTATCTACAAGTTGTTGACACTTGAAAATACCTGTTCCACTCAAGGGTGATATATTACAAGGTTTGGCCATCCGAAGAAAAATTTTTAGAGTAACTTAGACTGTCACGATATCGGGGATGCAGGAACAGAATTCTCCCCGGTCATTTCCCACGTATTTACATACTTGTCCAATCGATCGTTGTTTAGACCTTACTGACTGGTTGTGTTGATTTTTTCTTGCATCTACAACACAATCTCAGGTTTGTAGTAAACAAACTCCTGTTACATCCCCTGTTACGTCAATAAATCAGCTGATTCCTTAAAAATAGCTGAGAGCCAGTTAACAGTCTGATGTTGGCCATACCTTCTGAATTCACACAAAATATATTCAACTGAACTGACAAACACTATTTATCATCCAAATTTTGAAATATTTCTCTCCATTAAATTAGAAGTGAAACATTTTCCTCTCACCCGCCGCACTGCCTGTATAATTTCGCAACACTCAAAAGCAGGAACCAAGAAAAACAGTTATTTCGAGTTTACAATTTCAAACGTTGCCGTAGGTGTAGCTACAAGCCGTGCATACTGCTATGCCGATATAGCACTACTCATGAGAGTGGCCTCTTTACGAAAAAAAACGCAATTTTTTTGACGACAGCACGACTTCAGGCTGCAAAACTGCAAATTGTCGTTGTCGCCGAATTAAATCTAAATATCTAACTTTGCTGGCGACAACTGGCAAATGAAGTGTTGCCACTGAAGGAGGAAATATGACTTTTTACAAAACTTTTTATGAATCTTGCGTTATTTCATCAAAAGCGAAACTATGCACAGTTAAATGTAGTAATGATCGATAATTCTAAACATATAAAACAGTATTACTTCTTTATAAAAAAGTATAAAAAAAACCAATTTTACTTGAAACAAGATATTTTCATTTATTGAGAAATGTCGTTATGTGTTTCGTCTTATCAAGTTCTTCCAATCCAAACACAAATGCTTACCACACAAGCTTTAAATGAATAAATCGCAAAACCTCTAAATCAGCTGTTTTGCTTGTCGCTGCCGCTTTCAAAATATTTATGGAGCTGGCTTTACAACCACATTCGCAGACAAGAAAAATTTGGCTGTCGCTATGTCGTGAAGTGCCGTGGTCAATGTGTTTACGAGTATACTATGTATAACAGAGTATTGCAGATTGAATTATCATCTTGCTAATGTGAAAATATGCTCTAACGGAATTTCCAATTTCTGTAGGGAGGAAGATGAAACCGCTAAAATATGTGCGAGGATCGAGCCTTGCACTGACCCATAAGCGATTGAAACACCTTGGTAAACTTATTTTACAACATTTAATAAATTAAGAAAATACTAAAACACACAGAGAAACACTCTAAATCCATGAAGGTCGCAGTGCTAAAACCCCTCATAATATGTAATAAAGTATTTTTATTTTTTTACCATTCTTACCGTTCCTGGTTGTTTCTTAAATTGAAAATGACAATTGTACCAATTTTCCTTAAAATAAGTAAATTCGCTTGAGTTATTCGCCTCACAGGCAGATTTGGTAGTGTTTGGTAAAGACATTTTTTTGATATACAGTAGGTTCTGTTTTTATGCGGCTTTTTTTTATGCGGTTTTGAAATAGTGCGGTTTTTTTTTAAATTACAAAATGCATGTCGACCTATCGGGAATTGTACATATAAACAAGATTCTAAACCAGCTAAGCAAAAACTCATCACAGATTACATCAGAAATGCTAACCCTACAAGTATGGAAGATATATAAAGATATAATTTTCAAAGATACAATATTTTGTTTATGCGATTTTATTTAATTATTTCAGATTCATACGGTCTATGGAACGTATCTATAGTAATAATATGGGAGTAGTGCCCTTTTTTATGCGATTTTATTACATTATTTCAGATTTATGCGGTTTTAGCATTTGAAACGTATCTATAGTTTTACTATAGAACTAGTAGCTTTTTTTATGCTGTTTTTTTTTTATGCAGTTTCTTGCGGAACGTATCTACCGCATAAAAACAGAACCTACTGTACATAAAAATGTATTTTAAAGTACGCAAGTGGGGCGTATTTCTTTCTGTGGTCTCATAAAAAACTTTGAAGAAAATTTAACTATCGCATTTCTTGCATTTACCCGCATATATAAGTATTGTGATTAATAGCTGATTTTAAATAGTTTTAGAAACTGAATTACACTTCTAAAGTGTGGAGATAATCTTTCGCCAGCCAACACCAATGAGAGCCACTAAGCCATAATGGTAGATCTTGCATGTCTGTGCATCATCTACCATCTTAGACATTTCTTACTTGATTACTCAGCTAAGAATTATTTTCCAGCCAACTGTGATAATTATTACAACAGTTCGTGTTAGGTATGATTTCATCGAGCAATTAAGCTATCCTATTTTATGTTGGATCCTGAATGAATGAAGAAGTACGTATACTTAGTGCAGGTTAATTCCATTTCGTGTTTATTTTTAATGCTTCGCTGCATAATTCAAGTGGTGATTTACTTGCATTTAATGCCTAACCAAGTGTACGCGACTAGTGCATCTAATTACATATAAATGCTAATTAAAGCATATTTGCATTGTTCAAAAATATTGCAAAAGAAGCCTTATATATTTATGAATAATTAATTATACTTAATAATACCCTGCAAACATTTTAAAACCTTTGGTCTAAGCACGCCAACATTATATTTAGTTACCATCGCACACTCCTATCGGAATATGTTATTTACTCTAAATTATATAACATATGTATTTGTATTTGGATATAGATCAGCCAAATTTTAATTTGTAGGACTTGGAAATGAATTGAGAAGAGTTGGACCATATAGCAGTAGCTACAATGACATCACGACTAGATTTAATAATATTTTTGATCATTGAATTAAAGTTATGCAATGGATTAAAATTTTAGTTTTATTTCAATACTTTATACACCTTTTAATCACTAGTGGAAAAACGTTCTTGGACATCTATATATATAAAAATTCAGCCGTTTTTCGCGTTGTGATGAACTTTACGGAGAATGGCTCAACCGATTTTAACCAAACTTTGCCACATTGAAGAGACACATGTGAAGAAGGTTTGTGTTTTGAAATTTTAAGAATCGGATACCAGGGTCTTGAGAAATAGGCCAAAACGTGGACCCGGATAACCCTAGGATGTGTTTGTACAATATGGATATCAAGTGGAAGCTGTTGGTGAATGCTTTAGTACAGATTATTTTTCATGCCGCTCCGTGACTAGGGTCTCGAGATATAGGCCAAAACGTGGACCCGGGTAACCCTAGGATGTGTTTGTACAATATGAGTAGCAAATGGAAGCTGTTGATGATTTCTATAGTATAGAGTATTTTTTATACCGTTCCGTGACTAGAGTATCGAGATATAGGCCAAAACGTGGACCCGGGTAACCCTAGGATGTGTTTGTACAATATGGATATCAAATGGAAGCTGTTGGTGAATGCTTTAGTACAGATTATTTTTCATGCCGCTTCGTGACTGGGGTCTCGAGATATAGGTCAAAACGTGGTCCCGGGTAACCTTTGGTTGTGTATATACAATATGGGTATCAAATGAAAGCTGTTGATAAGTGCTTTAATACGGGGTAATTTTCATACCAATTGATGACTAGGGTCTCGAAATATATGCCAAAACGTGGACCCGCCGTGTCTTTGCACCGAATTATATTAAACCAAACTTACACACATTGTTAAGTAAGTATTGAAAATGGGTTTCGTAAAGTTTGGTTGTAATTCGGAACACCGGCAACGCGAACAGCGTTCTTTTGAACCAGCCATAATGTCGTTTACTTTTTTAACGCTTGGGGCGGAACTGAAATGTCAAATTGACAGTGTGAGTTACAATGTGTCAATATTTCTTTCTGATTCGGACGCCATAAGGAGAAGACGTAAGTGCAAAGTGTAAACATTTTTTGTGAATTTTTTTGGAGTGGATTTTGGAACAGTGAATAATTTCTTACGAAATTTGAGAATTTAATGTGAAATCCGAATGTTCAAATGAAATTATGTTTTGTGGATTTATTTTTCGGTTTATATGCGATAAGCTACGATACACCATGAGTGAAAAAAATGATAAAAAAAATGAAAAAACAAAAGAAATTGTTAAAGGATGCAAAAGAAGAGCACGAAATATGCCTAACTTTGATGAAAAAATTAATAGTCTTATCATGCAAATTGTCAACAATTTTCAGAAGAAAAGAAATGATTTAAGAAAATCACAACAAAATTCCCAATAAATCAATTGATCACTAATCCCGACGATGTAATGAATTATCCAATTGAATTTTTGAATTTACTTAATTTGCCTGGCTTGCCACCACATCGTTTGCAATTGAAATTCGGCGCAGTGATCATTATGTTGCGAATGATCAATCAGCCGAAACTATGCAATGGGACAAGATTAGCTGTGAAACGGACAATGAACAAAGTAATTGAAGCAACAATTTTGAAAGGCAAATTTAAAGGTGAAGATGTTTTGATTCCGTGCATTCCAATGATTTCAACAGATTTGCCTTTTGATTTTAGGCGACTTCAATTTCTCAATCGCCTTGCTTTTGCTATTACAATCAATAAGTCTCAAGGTCAAACACTTCAATTATGTGGAATTGACCTAACTTATCTATGCTTTGGGCATGGGCAACTGTATGTAGGATGTTCTCGAGTAGGGAAACCATCGTTACTTTATATTTATACACCGCATGAAAATAAAACCAAAAATTTTGTGTATCAGAAGGCTTTAGAATAAGTTGTTAGTTTACAATCATTAGAGTAAGTCACTAAAATAAATAAAACATTGTTATTAGAATAAGTCACAAAATAATGGCAGAGCATGAATTAAATGATAAAACAAGAAAAAATCAAAGAACACTTTTCATTTATATTTTTCTTTCACCCAGCGAAGCGGGTGAGGGTCCGCTAGTATATGTATATGTACGTAAGTGCATATTGCAGGTTCTTTGGGAAATGTGAGTCCTGAATGAAATCTTTGAAGGCAGGAATTCCATCGTTTAGTTTTTATTTTATAGTGTAAATTTTGTAGCCGTATAATGCGCTTGTATATTTTCTCCTGATAATATAGCATGTAATAATGTCCACATTTAATGATTTTATATAAGTATCAGTTAGCCGTAGGCCTCCTTAGTACACCGGTTTAACAGGGAAATGAAGGCGCATTGCATCGCTCGCATGCTGCTGACCTAAGTGTAGGTCGAAAAGCCATCCACAGTGAAGTGGCGCAGATTGCCCGTAAAGCGAACGCAACCACTCGACCTGCCTCTGCTGCTTTCCACATGCTCTTGATAATAAACCTTAATGAAACGCTAATGCCGCGGTACATCATTACTGTTTGACTAGTTGACTTTTTAATCGATGTCTGGCCGGTTTGAAAGGCGACCATGCAGTTGGTTGCTTCAAGTCTATGGTTGGTTAATTGGTTGATGATGTCAGCTGCGCTGCACGCTGGCAGACATTAACAGTTGCTAATAGACACTGCTGCGATTATACCACTAGTTAATCCCGATTTCCAATGGCAAATTTGAACTGGTTTCAATGAATCAATGGAAAAATGCTCCGAAATGACTTGCAACTTCCCTCCTTGCCTTTTCTGGTTGTCATAATTGCCATCGTCAAAAAGGCACACGCCCAATCAAATGTACATATGTATGTAAAAATATAAGTAAATCATCATTATAAAGTTAAATACATATTTATGTATGTCCTATCACATTTTACTACCATAACAAGCAATGTCGATTAAGAAAGATATAGAAGCCAAGTTGCTTTTTCGTTGAAAATGTGCCTTCACATAGCACGCATGCACAAAGGAACCTATATATTTATACATATAAATATATGTGCATATGTACTTTATGCATACCAGAATTATTTCACCCTATTGTCGGTCAAGGAATATAAAGTCATGGATGGATGTGCATCCATTGATACTTCACAAAATTAAAGCATTCGACAGTTAAGTTAGCATATTTCAAAGCGAATATGGCCATAGAAGCTATAACATAACAAACTTTTGCATTCGCATCCACAAGTGATATCACTTATTTAGCCCGATCTCCGACCAGTTTACTAGCAAAAAATTAAGAAAACAAAGTAAAGAATAATTCGCCCCAATACACGATTTTTGCTCTTGTTTATCCAGTTCAAAAGCTAAAGGTGATAATAATTTATAAGCTATCATTGATTCGTCCCGTATTGGTTTCTGTTTGTAGAAAAGTGCATATGTGTAGGTATTATGTGGAAGTCCAAGTATAAAAATACATACATATGTCTGGGCTCCGCAATGTCAAATTTGAGGAACAAATTTGACACCATCTCGTCTCATTATATTGGCCTTTCAGCATTTTGCCATAGCGTGCATTTTTGTTGGTTTTCCCGCCCTTACTTTTGCTTCAAATATAATGGGTGTGCAGTTATTACTTTTTTGATTTAATACTTTAATACAAGTAGCAAGCGAACCGGTACAGGTACATTCAGTGTAGTGTTCAACATGGCTCGATTTAGAACTTTCTATCTATGAACTATACATACACTCAAACACATTATTTAAGCAACAGGTTGGTTAGTGATTGGTGTTAGGTATTTCAATTAAAGTGCAGTGTACCGTTTGTTGCTTGCGGTGGCTGAACGTCTTATCGCTCCAGTACGTCGAGGTGAAATTAGTTTTGTTTTTACCATTTATTGCATTTATTTACTCGTATTATTAGTATTTCCAAGCTTTTGCTGCATTCAAAGCATCTTATAAGTGAAAGAAGTGTAAAATTCCACAGGTTTTCAACAAAAATACAGAGGCGTACGAGTATACACATAAGAATATCCAGTTCTCTACGCTTGCATTGGCACCTGTAATTTTTTTCCCCCCCAAAAAATTAGTTTATATTATTTTTAATGCATAAGGAGAAATGTTTGCTTCTATATTCTTTTTCTTTCTATTAATTACCAGATTAACCGTTTAAGTACTTTGACTGAGATCAACAATAAACAGTATTTTATCTGACTGCCTCACGCCACTACCACCACTGCCAAATGATTTAATTAATAAAGAGTCCATGTTTTACAATACTTAATCAATAACTTTGAAACAAGAAAATCAAGAAAGATTGCGCCTTCAATTACTTGGTTGAGAAGAGGAAGAGTCAGCGAAAGCAATGGAACCTTCTAAGCACAAGAAATTATACACACACACAGTAACTGACGTTGAGTATAATGCCCAAACCGCTTCTTGAGGAAATACTTTGACGGTAGGAGGTTTAGTTCGGGTTAAATCTCCACACTCCTGCTCTAAATCTGATAGGAGAACACGTAGCCACCGCTTCACCGCTAAAACTTAATAGTATGGCGCTAAGGAAGACCCGGCGGTTCGGCCAAGCTTCTATACTACATACAATGAGTAGTTATAGCCAGTATATTGTATATGCCAGTGCATATATACCAGTATATTGTAAATTGACTACTCTGCCCTAAACTCGCCTTTGGCAGGCCCTTCAAGACTAGCATCCCGTCAAGAAGAAAGTGGAAAACTCAAAGACCATGGAGAAGAGGGGAAATTTATTTCTACACGGATGTATCCAATCTAGAAAATAAAGCAGGCTATAAAGTTTTTTCAAAAGAATTAGGATTAGATTTATCTGACCGACTTCGGGACTACTGTTGCGTCTACCAAGCCGAAGTCCTAGCCATAAAGGAAGAAACAGTGTACCTTAACACACACGCCATGACAAAAACTACGATAAATATCGTTTCGGCCAGCCAGGTGGCCATCAAACCAATGCAGGCAGTTATACTAAGATCAAAAGTTGCTCAGGCTGCCAGGCCGTCTTCAAAGTTAGCCTTATATGGGTTCCGGGAGATAGATATATTGAAGCTAGCCAGAAGGGTACTAATGTTCCACTGACTGAGAACAAAGGCAATATTGGTATTCCTAGGGCAACTCGCAAATTAAGGAAAAAAATAATATTCTTCAGTAGGCCAATTTGCCATAGAAAAAAGAAAATACGTGTTTTACAACCAGGCTAATTTGGCCGCAAATAGATAAGAAAAGATCAGAAGAATTGCTTAACTTTCAAGAGAGAACATTTCGAAGGTCAAAAAGACATACTTATGTTAACTAGCGGTTCTTATTTCCAAAAATAGGTGTAACTTCAAACTCTGATTTGAAATATGCCATTTTCGAAATTCTACATTCAAAGAGCCCCCAGTTTAAGCTCGGTAGTGGGTGGAAGTGGCTCATCGTATTCGTTCAAACTATAAGTGAACTATCATAGCATTCATGTCTGTTGTGAGTTGTTTGTTGTTCTTTAGTTTCATTGCTAATTCAGAATTAATGTGCATCGCTCTATAAATTTGTTAGCAATTAAGCAGATTAGCGAGAAACACTCAACGGTCTTTTCATTACTAGTAGTTGTAGTGTTTTGAGTATCGCAGACGTTTATGCGTGGTTTGGTGAACGCAGCGAAGAATGAACGGTAGGTAGGTTCATGCGCAGTGACTTCGTTGCATTTGCGTGTTCGGGCTTAATGCATGGTAGGGTTTATTTAACGCGTTTTGATAGGCCTGGATATACATATGTATATACTATGCACTTTTATGTAAGTACGGCGGCTGCTGTAGCCGAATGGTTGACGCGTGACTATCATTCGATAGGGCTCGGGTTCGAAACCCAGTGATGGCATGATGAAACAACAAATGATAGAAAAGGGGGTTTCTGGATCGCTTTATACCGAAACAACGCGAAATCAACGCTATAAAACCCGAAATGCAGAAAAGGGGTCGCAGTTTTTGATTGCTAATAAAGGTGGCCACTTGATTGATATTGTATTCAAAAAATAGTTTTAATAAATTGTAAATAACCAAACCAAATAAAAATACCTCACTTATAAAAATTAGCTGTTTTTTTCAAAGTTATTCAATTTTTTCATACCGACATAAAAGATGGCGCACCCTATACATTTCTTAATAACGAATTTGTTGCAACCCTATGTATAAATAAATTTGAAGAAAATAGTGCTTTAGAAGAAAATATGAAACGGGAGTTACTTTTATTGACGAAATTGTTTATGGTAAACATACATATATATATAGATTATTTTCCGTTTAAACCGTATTCGGAGTAAGAGGAATTTTGTATGGTGCACACGGTGGACCAAGTTCGATAGCCAAACAGTCAGTTTTGTCTGACGGCTTGTAGCGGTCAGTCATGTCAGTCCAGAAAGACAGAAAATAAAAATATTGGGCATGCCTTATTAATCTCACCGTTATTTAATAAAAATTAATCACACCGTTATTTACGGGGGCCGCCGTAGCCGAATGGGTTGGTGAGTGACTACCATTCGGAATTCACAGAGAGAAGGTTGGTTCGAATATCGGTGAAACACCAAAATTAAGAAAAAAAATGTTCTAATAGCGGTCACCCCTCGGTAGGCAATGGCAAACCTCCGAGTGTATTTCTGCCATGAAAAAGATCCTCATAAAAATATCTGCCGTTCGAAGTCGGCTTGAAACTGTAGGTCCCTCCATTTGTGGAACAATATCAAGACGCACACCACAAATAGGAGGAGGAGCTCGGCCAAACACCCAAAAGGGTGTATATATATATATTTAATAAAAAAAAATAAATACCAGAAAAGCACCAAGTGGGTAAATAGTTGCCAAAGGAAAACTATTTTTGATTGATAAACATTATAATACCGAAACCTTGAAAGCTTTCTTCTAAGGAAACTTCCAAAAATTGTTAGGGCCGCCTGCTATATGTGCATGCTGGTGTTAAACATGTGCCTTTTGTTATGAGCTAATATTTCGCTTTAGATACTGCAAATTTTTAATATATAACTACACTATGAGTCAAAATTCAATATGGTCGCTGATTGTTAACTGACGAAAATAAATCGCCATACTCGCAAACCAATAAAATTTTAGCAAAACTGTCGAACTTGATCGATAATAAAGGAGGTACAGTAGTAGGCAAACCGTTTATTGAGAGCGAATTCATCAAAACATTTACTTTAGTTTTTGAAGAGCTTCTATAGTTATGCAATTTGGATTGAATGGTTACAATAGGAAAAATTGGTAACCGTTATAATTGATAAAGGCAGGACATTGATTGGACATAAAAAGGGTGTGGTGGGTAGATTTGGAATTAAACTGAGAGGGATAAGTAACTTAACCTAACCTATGCTTCCAGACTCCATAATCCCAAATAAATATTTTCTGCATCTTCCCCACCTGCATGTATACAATGAGGATGTTTTTGCATTACATATTTTATTTTAATGGAACTTGGGGAAATAATTTTTACATGTGTGAAATCGATTGCTGCAAACACTCGGGGGAAGTTGTTCCAACTTAAAAGAGCGCAAAGATTCTTTCTATGAGCGCCTGGAACGTTCCTATGAGCGCTGCCCCCGCCACGACATAAAAATCGTGCTTGGCGACTTCAACGCCAGGGTGGGCAAGGAGGGAATTTTTGGTCCCACAGTCGGAAAATTCAGCCTGCACAACGAAACATCCGGTAACGGACAGAGGCTGATCGACTTCGCCGGGGCCCGAAACATGGTAGTCTGCAGCAACAGATTCCAGCATAAGAAGATTCACCAAGCCACCTGGCTGTCTCCTGATCGAAAAACACGAAACCAGATCGATCATGTTGTGACACGCTTCTAGTGTATTAGATGTACGTACGATCCGAGGACCCAACATTGACTCGGATCACTACCTTGTTGCAGCCAAACTGCGCACACGCCTCTGTGCAGCAAAAAACGTGCATCTACCTACGCAAAGAATGTTCGACATCGAAAAGCTGCAATCACAACAGACAGCCAGAAGATTCGCTACTCGACTCTCACTCCTGCTCTCAGAGAGTACTGCCCAACAAACCGGCATCCACGAACAATGGAGCAACATTTCTCGTTCTCTACGTACCGCCGCCGAAGAAGAAATCGGATTCCGGCTAGCCCGAAAAAACAATTGGTACGACGAGGAATGTCATGCTGCCGCAGAAAGAAAGGATGCCGCCTATAGAGCCACGCTGCGATCGGGCGCAACGCGAGCCATGTGGGATCGCTACAGAGAGCTGAAAAAGGAAGAGAGACGTATTATCCGAAAGAAGAAACGAGAGACCGAAATACGTGAGTGCGAAGAGCTTGAGATGCTGGCCAACAGGAACAAGGCCGAAAATTCTACCAGAAAGTTCGGCGGCTTACAGAAGGTTTTAAGACCGGGGCGTTTTCCTGTAAGAACAAAGACGCTACCCGATCATGACGAGGTGAGAATAGCGATAACGCGGCTAAAGAACAACAAAGCCGCGGGCGCCGACGGACTGCCGGGTGAGCTATTCAAACATGGCGGCGAGGAGCTGGTAAGGTGCATGCATCAGCTTCTATGCAAAATATGGTCGGATGAAAGCATGCCTGCCGATTGGAATTTAAGTGTGCTCTGCCCAATCCATAAGAAGGGCGATCCTGCAATTTGTGCCCATTACCGCGGGATTAGTCTTCTAAATATCGCCTATAAGGTTCTAGCGAGCGTATTGTGTGAAAGGCTGAAGCCCACCGTCAACCAACTGATTGGACCTTATCAGTGTGGCTTCAGACCTGGAAAGTCTACCATCGACCAAATATTCTCATTACGCCAAATCTTGGAAAAGACCCATGAAAGGAGAATCGACACACACCATCTTTTCGTCGACTTCAAAGCTGCATTCGACAGTACGGAAAGGAGTTACCTGTATGCCGCGATGTCTGAATTTGGTATCCCCGCAAAACTAATACGGCTATGTAAGATGACGTTGCTCAACACCAGCAGCGCCGTCAGAATTGGGAAGGACCTCTCCGAGCCGTTTGATACCAAACGAGGTTTCAGACAGGGTGACTCGCTGTCGTGTGACTTCTTTAACCTGATGTTGGAGAGCATCGTACGAGCCGCAGAACTTAATCGCTCAGGCACAATTTTTTATAAGAGCGTACAATTGCTGGCAAATGCCGATGATATTGACATCATCGGCCTTAACAACCGCGCTGTTAGTTCTGCCTTCCCCAAACTGGATAAAGAGGCAAAGCGAATGGGTCTGGTGGTGAACGAGGACAAAACGATGTATCTCCTGTCTTCAAACAAACAGTCGGCGCACTCGCGTATCGGCACCCACGTCACTGTAGACAGTTATAATTTCGAGGTTGTAAAAGACTTCGTCTATTTAGGAACCAGCATTAACACCGATAACAATATCAGCCTTGAAATCCAACGTAGAATCTCTCTTGCCAACAAGTGCTACTTTGGACTAAGTAGGCAATTGAGTAGTAAAGTCCTCTCTCGACGAACAAAACTAACACTCTACAAGACTCTCATCATGCCCGTCCTAACGTATGGCGCAGAAGCTTGGACGATGACAACATCCGATGAAGCGACGCTTGGAGTGTTCGAGAGAAAGATTCTGCGTAAGATTTTTGGACCTTTGCACGTTGGCAACGGCGAATATCGCAGACGATGGAACGATGAGCTGTATGAGCTTTACGACGACATAAACATAGCGCAGCGAATAAAGATCCCGCGGCTACGTTGGCTGGGTCATGTCGTCCGAATGGATACAAACGCTCCGGCTTTGAAAGTATTCGATGCGGTACCAGCTGGTGGTAGCAGAGGAAGAGGGCGGCCTCCTCTGCGTTGGAAAGATCAGGTGGAGAAGGACTTGGCTTCACTTGGTGTGTCCAACTGGCGCCGGTTAGCACGAGAAAGAAACGACTGGCGCGCTTTGTTAAACTCGGCCAAAATCGCGTAAGCGGTTATAGCGCCAATTAAGAAGAAGAACAACAGTGACTCTTGTAACTCTCTTTCCGTTTGAGGGAAATAAATGGCCTCTTAATTTGCGGCGAAACTACTGATATAACTCGTGGCACAGTATTTTTAGAAACAAATAAATCTCTTACTGTTGCCAACGACCTTCCTTTACCATAAAGGCGTATCGTAAACAAAAACATTTGTTTCTAAAATAAATGTAAATGTCAGAGAGCCGCGTTAAGTAAATTAGATTTACCATTAGGTTTTGTGCTTAATTTCAGTTTAAATAGAATCGAGCACATTTCAGTCGGTTTCTTTGCTAATACGGATCGGTTCGGAAAATCTTTTTCGCGATAAGTATCACTCGAAGAACTCTGCGAGATTTTATTTCATTTATTCGTCGCATTATAACAACCTTCCACATTTCATCATATTCTGGGTCACTATCAAAATCCCAACCCAAAGCCGCTTCCATTTTTTCAGCTTAAATTAGAAGTTGTTTCCTGTTTTCTTATTTCATCCTTTCCAGAATAGTTTAAGAAGGGAGTATGTGAACCGGGCATAATACACTTTTCGTCTTTGTTTCATACATATTTCTCTCCAGAAGAGTGACATTTTTTACTTCGCTTTATTTGTCTCTCTATCATTCGTCAACAGATTGATATAATAATAATAACGTCTAGAGCAGTTCATAAATTCAGTACTAGAGCTGTACTGTCGCTAAGGTCAACGGAAGCAGATGCTCGTTCACACAACTCATCGCTTACGTTTTGCACTAAGAGTTGTTTTTAGTATTTTTTAATGAATTTTAATAAAATATTTTTTTATTTTAAATAAAATCCGATCCATTTTTGAAAGTATTATAAATGAAATTGTTACAGTATAAAATTAACACACCGCATAATGAACTATAGCTCTTATTGAAAAACTTATTAGAATTTTTAACCAGATAAACTTAAAACTTGATTTACCAGAATAATTTGAACAAACTGAATATTTGAATAAAGTTTTCAAATTCGAAATGAAATAAAGTCATTATATGACATATTGAATTATATTACCATAAATGTATTTGTAACTATAAAAATGGAAAGCGTCATTCGACACCCATAAAAAATGATTGCAATGAATAAACTCTGTAATTTATGATGTGCATAAATAGTCGCAGAAGTACCACTGCGGATGAAGAGAGCAACTCGAAAATTATACAAAAAACGGTTTAGCGTTCTTTCTTAAATGGTGTGTGCATATAAAATTTTACAACGTCATATTTGCATAATAACAGAGCGAGTAAGCGACGAAGTGTGCGCATGCGCAACGTCAGGATACTAAAATTGTGCAGCACCAAGATAAAATAAAGATGGTAAATAAAGAGTAAGAACTGAAAGAGTAAATTGCAATTCAATAAGAAAGCAAATACATAAAGTATTCGTTAACTCTCGAGGAAGTAAAAAACTTGGAGCATGCAAAAAAGGAGCAACAACTATTGTTGACTTTTGCAGGTAGCGCTCATATTCAATCATATGTATGGGTTGTATGTTTACTTTATGTTTATGTGTTTGTAAGATAGTGATGCCAGATGGCGGATGCTTTTAAATTTTGCGTAGGATGAACGTAATAGATAAACACAAAAGATTGCACTTAAATTATATTACGAAGGCAATACATTGCACGCATAATCTGTACTTCCGCTAAAGCTGCGTTGAGTATCGCGAACTATTTAAAAAAAACCACTTATGTTAAACTTATATTGTCCTTCTAATCTTCACCATATATACACCAACATACATATGTTGTTTTTATAATATTCAACTTTAATTGAATATGCAAGCTCCGGCTACGTAGAAAATTTTAAACAAAGTCGCAACCTAAGTTGCATCGGCTATTATGGTAAATATGGCGAGGTCAAAATGTCCATGCTTCTTTCTAATAATTTCAAATATTTCGTTCTATGCGAAATAACTTCTGCAATTGTGTAACATATTATCAGGTGAGTATCAAGCAAGCCACAAGGTTTGCAATAATGCGGTAATTATTGCGTAGTTCAAACGCGTATTTCCTTACGTTATCCAGCTCAGTATCGATTCCCACTGAAAGGATCTGGATTATTTTTATGGGTCCTAGCAGCCCTGATATAAAACTTCTGTTTTGGTTCACTGGGCGGAAAGTACAGACTTGGGCTCAATCATTAAAATAATTATTTGTGGATGTATTCTACACAACATTTGATGTTTGGAACCTGCCAGCATTAAAGTGAAGATCCGTAAATAATACACATTTTCAAGAAAATTATATACATATTGGTGTTTTTCAAGAGCTATCAATTAAAATGTTAT
The DNA here is from genome assembly GCF_028408465.1 of Anastrepha ludens. Lineage (NCBI taxonomy): Eukaryota > Metazoa > Arthropoda > Insecta > Diptera > Tephritidae > Anastrepha > Anastrepha ludens. The sequence continues at coordinate 127,858,295 of NC_071501.1, forward strand.
CAATTAGCCGTAATGCTTTATACTTAATAGTGTTACAATTTTTAACAGAAATCCTCAATCACCATGAAATGTATCTATGAAATAAAAGCTTTCCTAATTTAGTTCATGAAATAAAAGCTTTCCTAATTTTAGATCCTCTTGTTTATGTATACATTCAATTGCCACTGATGCCAATTAGAAAAGGTTGGGCTGCAAAACTACTCACAATGACGAAAAACAAAACGAACAGAACGGATCATAAATTGAGCCAGGTCTCTATCAGGGTCATATCGTTGTTGTTGCATTTACGTGCACAATTTTTATCCGGCTATAACATCATCGGATATTTCATGTTCTCAGTTCCATTGTGTATTAAATGGTTCATATTCATTTCCAAATCTACATATTTATGTATGTACATAAATAGTAGTTATTTATATGCATGCTCGACCATTCAACAAAGAAAATTAAAGAATACAGCGGAGCTTCCTTAGAATTGATAATTAAAAAGTACGACAACTGGCAACTCTAGAACAGAAATATTTGTGCGTTGAATGCATTACTAATACCCATGCATCTCGATGTTTACGTGAGTACCCGTCATGTTTTGCTGCTGAAACTGCTACGTGTCAATTGTTTTTGTTGCATTTGAAAAGTTCTTTTGTATGAAGCTCAGAAATCAATTTGTTTAGCAATTGCAAATAAATATCGATGCACATTCACACATTGACAAATGACTGCAAAGAAAAACACCAAAGCGACACTTTGAAAGCAGCGATGGCATTGCGGCGTCTCCAATGTCACCGATCACAATAAGCGCTAACAAATCACTGAAATCTGTGACAAATTTATTATTGCTTTGTATTCTCTGAAGAAGTTTTCGTCGTTGTAGCTGTGCCTTTTTCATACTTTTTGGGTGGAAGATGCAGAGTGGACCATTGCAGGTGCTTATGAAGATGGGCTAATGGCTAATGCTATTCCACGCTTTAAACTACTTGAGGATTGTCGATGACAAAACTTAAATTTGCACTTATTTACTTAGATTTATATAGATTTATTATTTATTATTGTTGGCAAGTAATTAATTTTTGCTTTTGACTATTAATTTTTGCTTAAGACTATAATATATATATTTTAACTTCCGCCATTATTTCGGAAAAATATTAAGATTCACGTACCCATTGGCCCAAGAAAATACCCCCAACCATTGGTGGAAAAACCGCATCTTTTTTTAGTGAGGTTCTCTAATATACATACATATTAAGTTTTTAATAGATTGTTTTGTTTCTGAAAACAGAACACTACTTTTTTTGTCAAGCTTCACAAAACAGAAAGTACAGGGAAAGCAATTTCGAGCTGCCATTCGGCAAATTTTTACATCTAAATATTTAACCAACTTCACAAGCATTAGCCGATCATCCCCTCTTAGTAATGACTGGATTAGCATTTTATAAAAAGCATACTTCCAATTTGAAGTTTATAGAATAGCGACATTAATAAAAACACAACAAAGAATTTGATATCACTTAGCGGATTCATAAGTCTAGTTTAATAACAGATTTTTACTTTAATTTTTTTTTTTTGGGTGTAAACAATTCTACCAGGTTGTTCAATAAGTTTTGTGGTTCGATAAGAAAAGGCATTGCTAGTGGCCTAAATTTTTTTTGTTATGTTGGTACACTTTTAATTTGAATGTATGTGAAGTGTCATTTCAAACTGGTAATTCTTTTTTTGTTTACAAGCTATTTTGTATCGACGTGCCACAATATTTTCTACAATAGAAAAAATCAAGTATCTTACAGTGATTGAATTTTTATTTTTGGAAGGTTTAAAAGCAAAGGAAATTTACGAACGAATGTGGAAAGTGTATAAGGACTTTTCGCCATCAATTAGTACAGGTCAAGGACGTCCAAAAACAGCAATAATACCAGAAATCGTAGAAAAAATAAATGGATTTTGTGCGTTTATTCATCACTACGATGAGACTTGGGTCTATCATTATGATTCTAAATCAAAACAGGAGGCCAAAGAGTAGTGTAAACCTGGCTCTTCGGTTCCGAAACGAGTTTGTGTCGAGAAATCGGGCAAGAAGTTGTTATCATCAGTTTGTATATGAGGGATGCGAAAGGAATTAGATTTGTGGATTACTTGCAAACTGGTAAAACAATAAGTTCTGAATATTATTGTAACCTTTTAGACCAACTGAGGAAAAAATTCGTGAAAAAATACCCAGTTTGCAAAAGAAAAAAAATATTTTTCATCAGGACAATGCACCGTGCCACAAGAGCATTTTGACAATGGCTAAAATCTATGAATTAAATTTCGATTTGTTGGAGTATCCACAGTATTCACCAAATTTGGTCCCTAGCGACTTTGATCTGTTTTCAGACCTAAAAAAATTCATGCGTGAAAGCGTTTTCCATCAAATGATAAGGACGTAACAGCTGTGGAAGAGTATTTTGCAGCCCTTCTAGACTGTCACTTCAGGGGTGGAATTCATAAATTGGAATCTCGTTGGAACAAGTGTATTGATGCTCAGGGAGACTATACTGAATAATAACATGCATTTCCAACCATAAAATTGTGTTTTTCTTATCGAGCCGCAAAACTTATTGAACAACCTAGTATATTCAATTAAAAATCTAACTGCTTAATTTCAAATCAAGACAGTAGCAGATTTGTAAACACTTATTGAAAGATAATGTTATAGATACGTTTTCGTTACTTTTTTGGGATTAATTACATACAAATTACTAAAAAAGAATATTGCCGATGCCTCGAACATTTAAATTTGGTTATTTTCAATGTACGCCCTATGTGTGACAAAAATCGAATACGAAGCTAAATGGCAGTAATACCAAATACCAAACAGAAGTCATTATTGACATCAAAGTTTTGAAAACAATTCCATTTTTTCTTATTTTTAAGTTATTTCCACCTTCAACCAAAACTAAAGAACTTGCTTCTTGAAATTATACGGCATTTTTCAACAATCTTCTTAACACGCATCGTTAGCAAAACCCCATTAATACCAATCCAGAGATCCAGGTACCCGTTCTTTTTAAGTACCCAAAATCATGGGCTAGTTAGGACTTGATAGGTCATTTACTATTTTTTTGCAAGTATATTATAGGTCCCAGGGATATTTTTTCGGGTGAATAATTTGGATTCGTACCGCCTTGCCTTGGAATGGCGCTTGTAATAATATTAGTTAAGGAATAGACGATTTTGTGTAAAAGGACGCGACATTGAAACTAAATGAAATTTACAATATACTCGTAAATATAAAAATATAAAAACTCTTCTTGAAAAATGTATACCCGACTAAGAAATAGCTAAAGCTGACCGAACATGATAAAAATAGTGTTCATCGAAGACTTAGACCTAACGATTGATAGTTACGTCCGCAGCCAAAACAACCTACAACCTAACCTAATCTAGCTCACACTCAACCGGCTATGTGGCCCGCCATTTATTTACAAAAGTACAATAATAAAAATGTGCTTTCAAGTGAATACTCCATAGTTATTTGACTTTGAGTTGTGGCAGTTTTGAAATTACTGTTCAATATGTATACCTGCACGTCCAACTCCCCCTTGTAAACATTCAATGATCGCATGTTAAGGTTTAAAAGTTCAGAACCTTTATACGCTGCAACTCTTATCACTACATTCCAATCAAAAGCACTATTGCATAGAGCGTTAAAATTATCTGCCACAAAATGTTGGTGTATTGACTTATTGCTGCTGTCATCGATGTTAGCAGCTGCTATGTGCATGATTCAAATAACCGAAGTACTCTGAATATTCACATTAGACAAAAAAGAGAGGACATGAGTGGTGGACCACATATGGTTGTATATATAAGCACATATTCATAAACTAATATGCACAGGTTTAAAATACATACGCAAATAAAATAAATATTTAAAGATGGAATGTTTATGTGTGTTTACTTGATATAATTATAAAAAAATAATCGTACACACATACTCTAAAAGTTGGAGCACTGGACGTATATTCACTGCGGTCCCGCTATTGGTAACTTATTACCTGTTTCCAACTTCGCTGCAAACAAGTGCTCTCTTTTATTTGTGTATTCTAAAAATTGTTTTACAATTTTATCATGAATTCTCACGCCTTTTTGGGTGTACGACTGAGCTCTTACTCCTATTTGTGGCGTGCGACTTGATGTTGTTCCAAAATGGAGGGATATTTTTTATGAGGAGATTTTTCCATGGCAGAAATACACTCGGGGGCTTGCCATTGCCTACCGAGGGGCGGTCGCTATTAGAAAAAATTGTTTCTATCATTTTGGTGTTCCATGCACGTAGATTCGAGCCTACACACTCCCAAATGGTGGTCATGTACCACCCATTTACCTACGGCGGCCGCTGTAGTTCATCAAAATAATTAGAAGGTACAAAGTAAACAGGGGTTTTTAAAAATATAATATAAGGACTATGAATAAGTTCGTTTCGGTTTTACAACAGATGGCGTAACTTGATTATTATTCCATCGATCCACATTTCCAAACATTCATTGGAGAGCTACTGTCGTAAGGCACAAACGTCAGTATAAGTTTTTTATTTGAAGCGTAAACAACAATATTTTTACCACACTTGAAAATGTCGAATTTCGTGCCAAATAATGTGTTTTTGCGGGGAATTCTTCTTCATTATTTTAATATGAAGAAAAAAGCAGCCGAAAGTCATCGTATCTTGGTGGAAGTTTATGGTGAGCATGCTCTATCTGAGCGAACGTGCCAGAAGTGGTTTGCACGCTTTAAAAGTGGTGATTTTGGCTTGGAAGACGAAGAACGCGAGGGTGCGCCGCCAAAGTTCATGGATATCGAATTGGAGGAATTGCTCGATCAAGATCCGGCTCAAACGCAAGAAGAGGTTGCAAAAACTTTGGGAGTTGATCAATCAACCATTTCCAAACGTTTAAAAGCCATGGGAATGATCCGAAAGGTAGGCCATTGGGTGCCGTATGAATTGAAGCCAAGAGACGTTGAACGCCGTTTTATGGCATGCGAACAACTGCTTCAACGGCACAAAAGAAAGGGTTTTTTGCATCGAATTGTGACTGGCGATGAAAAGTGGGTCCATTACGACAATCCAAAATGTCGGGCAACGTATGGATACCCTGGCCATGCTTCAACATCGACGTCGGCGCAGAATATTCATGGCCTGAAGGTTATGCTGTGTATCTGGTGGGACCAGCTGGGTGTTGTGTATTATGAGCTACTGAAACCGAATGAAACGATTACGGGGGATGTCTACCGACGACAATTGATGCGTTTGAGCCGAGCACTGCGAGAAAAACGGCCGCAATACGCCGATAGACACGACAAAGTTATTTTGCAACATGACAATGCTCGGCCACATGTTGCACAAGTGGTCAAAACATACTTAGAAACGCTCAAATGGGATGTCCTACCCCACCCGCCGTATAGTCCAGACCTTGCGCCATCCGATTACTATCTCTTCCGATCGATGCAACATGGCCTGGCTGACCAGCACTTCCGTAATTACGATGAAGTCAAAAAATGGATCGATTCGTGGATTGCGGCAAAACCGACCGAATTTTTCACAAAGGGAATCCGTGAATTGCCAGAAAGATGGGAAAAAGTAGTAGTAAGCGATGGACAATATTTTGAATATTAAATTTGTAACCATTTTACGTCAATAAAGTTTCAAATTTCGAAAAAAAACCGCACGAACTTATTCATAGTCCTAATACGTTTTCTTAATTAGTAAAGCACGAGCATTATAAAGGTACATTTTTCAATTACATATTATCAAAATATCATGAAGGATATCACTTTATGATAATACAGAATATTTTCTACTTTTTGAATACGATAAATCGGCATAAAACTGTACCTCCACTTGTAGGAAAACATCAAGACGCACACCACAAAATGGATGGGAAGCGCATCCAAACACCTAACGAAGTATGTACGCGCCAAATAATATATACATATGATTGGGTGAAATTTACCCCAATGTTTAGCTCGCCTGCTTTTTTCATATACAGTCAACGTCAAACGAAAGTTTACCCATATATTGACAAGACTAGGACACTATCACTCACTTCTAGACCACATTACCATTAATGCTCTAAAAGAAAAGCACTCCTTATAAAAATGGAATTAAAAAAGATAAAAATATACTTTGACAAAACTAAGCTAAATATTATAGTTTATATACGTATATACTGTCAGCGTCAGAGGAAAGTGTACATCACATATTGATAAGTTTTGCCTATTTATTTATTTTTTAATTTTAATTAATTTTATACAAAAATATAGTTAATACTACTACAAAAACCATATTATGCAACTAACTATTGTAACAAACTAATAAAAAGTTTACTAACTACTTTTAATGAATTTGCTGTTTTCTGGTGCTCTTACTATTTTATTTTTAGTTTATAAAGTTTTCTAAAATTCAGATAGTTTTCCGATATATATGATTTTTTTTTGAGAACGCAAAGCCTATTTCTGGTAAAAATTGTCTTTATGTGAATTAAATCCAAATAGTTATTCATTATCTGATATGTTTGAATAAATTAAATTCAGCAATTCATTTCAAATTTATTTTATCCAAATACCAAATACAAAAAAAGGTGTTAATGAAAACTTTAACTCTTTTTTTGGAAAAGAGTGTATGAATTGGGGTGTCGTTTAAGCAAAAAAAGGTGTATCTCCGAAGGTTAATACCTTTGAAGGATATTGCCCAGTATTCCAGTAGAACGATTAGCACAATATCTGGGATCGTAAAGCGCGTTATATCAATTTTACAATTGTAATAAAGAAATAAAGTTTCATTCATTTCGAAACCTGTTAATTCCTTAAAAAATGAGACGCAGCATTTCATGACAGACATTTTATTATAGTGCAAACACTTCATTCTCATTTTTATACCTTCAATAATTCCAAATTTCTTTCATAACCAGATATAACAAAAAGGGTTGCAGATTTAATCTTTCTAATTTATTACCATTTCCTAACTATTGGAAAGTGGGCGCATTCGAGGACAATTGACACTTCTTGTGATATTCATTAGTTCTTATTACGGAAAACAGGATAGCCATGGTCCTAAATTCACTAAGAGCGCACCAATTCGGTTTTAGTGCATTTCCCTGTAGGGAAGTGTCAATGCTGCTTGAATCAATGTGTAAACTACGTGTTCATATGTGCAAACACAACTATACATATATACATTCGTGTATGCATATACATATACATATGTATGCAAAATGAACGACTAATCCAACGAAAGAGGAGCGATGATCGCGGAGCGTTAAAACGTCAGAAGCCATCTACGTCGCAGCCATTTGATAAAGCCAACATATGCACACAACAGTGTTTAATGATACTAGTGGTACAGTCATACCGTAAATATAAATTTCGGTTCCTACAACGAAATATTTGGTTAAAAGTTTTATAATTTACCTTTAATACATATGCTCACTAGTGCATTTATGACATATTATGATAGTAAAACAAAGCTAGACATAATATTAGGTACACCATAATATACAGAATGGCGAGAGAAACCGGGATAACCATATATTTACATTACATACAAACGTACATTTCGGAAACCGCGGATTAAAAACAAACTGTTTTTTGGAGGTGTTTTGTCTGTGTCCATATTTTTAACATGTCTTAATCGATTTTCAATTTCTACAAGGCGGGCAAAATTAATATGCATGGTTTTTTGCAAATGGAGTCGCACGGCAATCATGTTTGACACTTGTGTATTAGACAGCTCCTTTATATAAACAGACAAGGAATGTTGTTTTTTATTTAGTAAAAAAGTTATTCAAAAACTAAATTAGATGATTAGTTTTGCGACCCCTTGTACTTAAATAGATATGTGTGATATGTTTCGGGGTTTAAGCTCGATGACATCTTTGGTGTAATTTAAAGCTAGGTCTTCGGTGATTTCAACTTCGATTGTTGCTGACAATGAGCTGAGTTATATTATTTTGGTCGGTTTTTTGTTTTGATCAATATGGCACCCTTTCGCACTCCCCGTTTAGATGGAAGTAGAAAGAATGGAGGGCTTAAGCAGCTCTTCCTCCACAGTATTTTTAAGAAATTTAGTACTTTAATAGGAAAATATATAGTATAAAACTTAAACTTTTGTAATAACTTCAATCGTTTCCGATTGTAGAAATCAAAGTTGCATTTCCTTTGAAGAATATTTATAGTATTTATTTTCAAAGTTGACTTCTGCAAGCCATTCCATTTTTTTCAGAAGTCATGATATCTGATTAAGAGTTTTCCCTATTTTCAGTTTGCCAATTTTTTCATGGTTCTGCTTTCTAGTTTTTTGAAGATTTAAATTTGTAGTTTAATTAACTTTTTCGAACCACTGTAATTAGATACTCGTATGTATAAGTAAACATAGGTAACATTGTCGTTGAAGCTCGTCGGTGACTGGATCGTACAGCGGCCATAAGCAACAAGCGAAGCCAGCAAAGGTGGAGTAAGCATGCTTGGCGCGAGTAACGGCCGACACAGAGCCGTCATCAAATCAATCTTGTGGGCGCCGAAAGGGTGATCAAGCGAATGCATTCACGCACACGTCTAAATATATGGGAGTGCATATGATTTTGTTGTGTTTTTCACAATATGCCTTTGACTCAATATACTAAATACGCGTATTTCCACAAAACTTAGGTCAAGAGAATTTCGAATCGACCGAAACGACTGGGATAGGTGATAGGTGACTCCGTGTAATTGAATATGTTTGTTTGGACTGCAATGTGAATGGAATGTTTTCTTGATTTCTCATTTCGCATTAATCTATTCACATATAAAATATAGCACAGTACTAATATACATACATAAGTAATTTATCGCACGGAATATGGTTTGGATAATGTACTATAATTCATACATACGTGCATACATACATCTATATTCTGAGTATGTGCATGTATCGGTAAACTAAAACTTTTATCCGCAGTGTCAAGCTGCTACTCGTATTTATATTGATTTATCAGTTAAACATTTACATACACACAGCTTCGTCATTGTGTTTCTATGAATTTCATTAAATAATTAAGTGAACGAGCAAATGTTATACAAATATGTAAGTCCCTACGTAAATGTATGCATTTGACTCACTTGCTGCACACTTATGTATGTCAAGTCATATACATTTTTATAACATGCAAAAATGCGCATGAGCACCAGCTTTTCAACCAACCCAAGTCACCAACAACTCTCAACTAGTCTAGCCGTCTGATTGGTTGGCTGGTTGTTGACTAGTAGTTAACGATGGTTGGCTGTTGTCCGACGCCATAAGCAGGTATTGAATGATGCAATTCACGCACGTCATTGACCATCTAATACCGTCATCAACTAATCAAACCAGCAAATAAACAAACTGCCAAGTCCAAGACCAAAATCACTCAGCACAAGGTCTTTGTTCTTGATTACATACTTACCAAAGCTTGACTCTCAAGATCAGCAACGAATCATGAACAAACCATAAGAATAATTAATAGTAACGATAATAAAAGTACTGATAATCTAAGCTGGTGTTACGATAGGCCTTTTAACAGTAGAAATTTGATAGAGAGGGTTTTAAGTGAGTAGACTATGGGGCTTCTTATCAGAATTGAAAACATTATATATACATATACATATATATTGTCATTATGTTGCAAAATGCAACCGAGGAAGCTGAACGGGTTGGTGCGTGACTACCATTCGGAAGTACGTAGGTTCGAATCTCCGCGCATGAAACACCAAAATAATAGAAAAGGTTTTTTCTAATAGCGGTCGTCCTTCGGCGGACAATGGCGGACCCCCGAGTGAATTTCTGCCATGAAAATCTCCTCATAAAAAATTTCTGCCGTTCGGAGTCGGCTTGAAACTGTAGGTCCCTGCATTTGTGGAACAACATTAAGACGCACGCCACAAATACTTTTAGGAGGAGGAGCTCGGCCAAACACCAAAAACGGCCAAACACCATATATATATATATATATGTATACTAGCATCACCCAGTGGGCTTCGCACCACCATACATAAAATGTTTTTTTTATATCGCAAGAAATTTTTCATATTAAGTTTTCTTTATAGAACTCGTAAAATGTTTAAACAGTTGAATTAGTTGATTTTTTTCATTCAACATACTTTCTAAAGATGTCACAATAGCCTTTTCTGTACTTGTTTAAAATTTGATTGTGGTGGTCACCTATATACAGGTAAGGTGAAAGAGCCGATAAAAACTTGTAATTAAACTTTGATTCTTTAATTTCCATTTCAATTTTTTACGCTAAATAAATTATGCTAAAATAAATAAAGTTAAAAATGTTTTTCCAGTTCCTTGAATGCTCCAGTTTTTATTATATTTTCGCCCAAAATTAATATTAACATAATACACTTACAACCACAACAGTACAACAGAAACGCTGATAAGCGGCTGTGTATTTGTTATTGTTTTTCCCATACAGGCATTTCGTATGAGAGGAAACCATTACTCACATAAAATATCATAACTCAGGAACGGCTGCACCGATTTCAATCAAACTTCACACAAACCACCTCCTCAAAGATAGAAAAGAACTCTAAAATTTTTGTGTCAATCGGTTCGGCGGTTCTTGAGTTATAAGATTACCAAATAAATGTAATATATAACGACAACTTGAAATAACCCAGGATCAGCAGTGTGGTTAGGAATTTCAGCTGATATAAGGCTATCGATTTGATCCGGAGTTATTTTATGTACCAGCCAAATTAGTATATGTGCGTGCGGCAATCCCCTTTTCTGCCATTCGATGGAGTACATATGGCAACGCACCTCCCCAAATACATATAATTTCACAATTAAATCCATAAGTGCTTTACATTTTTGCCGAAATGGATACTCATGTGGTTCAAACACATCCTAGGGTTATCCAGGTCCACGTTTTGGTCTATATCTTGAGACCCTAGTCACGGAGCGGCATCAAAAATACTCTATACTATAGAATCATCAGCAGCTTCCATTTGCTACCCATATTGTACAAACACATCCTAGGGTTACCCGGGTCCACGTTTTGGATTATATCTCGAGACCCTAGTCACGGATGGGTATGAAAAATACTCTATACTATAGAAATCATCAACAGCTCCCATTTGCTACCCATATTGTACGAACACATCCTTAAGTTATCGGGGTCCACATTTTGGGCGATACCTCGAGACCCTAGTCACGGATGGGTATGAAAAATACTCTATACTATAGAAATCATCAACAGCTCCCATTTGCTACCCACATTGTACGAACACATCCTTAAGTTATCGGGGTCCACATTTTGGGCGATATCTCGAGACCCTAGTCACGGAGCGGCATCAAAAATACTCTATACTATAGAATCATCAACAGCTTCCATTTGCTACCCATATTGTACAAACACATCCTAGGGTTACCCGGGTCCACGTTTTGGATTATATCTCGAGACCCTAGTCACGGATGGGTATGAAAAATACTCTATACTATAGAAATCATCAACAGCTCCCATTTGCTACCCATATTGTACGAACACATCCTTAAGTTATCGGGGTCCACATTTTGGGCGATATCTCGAGACCCTAGTCACGGAGCGGCATCAAAAATACTCTATACTATAGAATCATCAACAGCTTCCATTTGCTACTCATATTGTACAAACACATCCTAGGGTTACCCGGGTTCACGTTTTGGCCTATTTCTCGAGACCCTGGTATCCGATTCTTAAAATTTTAAAACACAAACCATCTACTGATTAGTCCAAACAAAGCCTAAAAATTTGGTTTGGATAGGTGAGCCCGTTCTTGAGTTATAAGATTACCAAGGAGATGTAACTTCTTTTTATATATATAGAAGATATGATGCAAAATAGCCGCCCCAAACTAATTTTGGAAATCGGCTTTTATAAAAACTTCCTTGATAGCGAAAAGTTTTTTCGTAAAGTGTAAGATCTGGAGCAATAAGCAAACATTTTTATATTCCGAGTACTGTTGCTTTTGAAAGTAAAAAAAACTACAGTATAAAAACTCTTCGGCTTTGAACGAAAAACGCGGGTAGCGAATTATTTATAACAAATAAAGTTTACACTCAATAATAAAAAGGCTACGTACATTTACAATATAAATTGTAAACCAAGTAAAATATAATTGTAAACCAGCTTACAAAATTTCAAGCCAATCCTTCAGAATTCTTCCCACGTAATTTGAAAAAAATGGGTTTCGCGTAAAAGTCTTTAAAATTATACGGCCAACCATGAGCTCTGTAAAACCAATCTGAAATTGACCCAAAAAAATACTAAGCTATTGCTGAAGTCAAAAAAAAAATTTTTTTTTCAAATTCCGACCGTAGTTATATTTCTAATAACTCATAATTTTGTCGTACTCAATGTAGAATCTGGTAAAAAATAACCATTTTAAAACCCTGAGAACCTTACAAAATTAAAGAAAGTGCCAGTTTATTATCATATTATGAACCAGCGGTCGCGTGGTAAGCATTGCTCTATATAGGCTATACTTCTAGTTTACTTTTTGCAGCGCAACCACATTAGTTAAGCTCACAGCAGTAATAAAAATCGAAACTTTAACACTAAACCTACCATGACGGGTCAAATGACCCATTTTAAACTTTTTTCAGAAGATTTTGGAAATAACATTATTAAGTCGCCGTTTTCTTTCACGACTTTTATTAAAAAATACATCGAATGTATTTTTCAAAATTTACTCCTCTCTTGCTAATTGTTTTACCGAGAAATATATGTGATCTGCTCTAACTACCGTAACGGGTCATTTGACCCATGCACAGATTGTGCCTCTTGATTGAGCCGTTTTTCCTATTACGTGATATATTTCGCTCCATTGAGTTATATTTATTGCAGACTGACGGATGAATAGCCAATTTCGTTCTACTACAAGCGAGCGTTACAGTAAAAATTTAAAGTTATAATGCTATTTTGTGAATCAAAAATTCTTATTTGATAATTTTACATATAATTCTTATCCCAAAAATGTCAAAACGTGCAAGATATTTGAAATCATTGGAAGTTATAAATAACATAGATGAAGAGTGTTCGGAATTCAGTGAGGAGCAACTGTCTGAAAGTAAAGTAGATAACATATAATAGTACAATATAATAATTCATTTGACAGTACAGATGAATGTGAGTCCTCAGGTAAAGAAAGCGAAGACGAGAAAAATACCGTTATCGAGTTCAGAAAGTGAAAAATATGTGGAAGACCGATGTACTGAAATTGCGCCTGATGGTACAATTTGTCAAGAAATAGAACAAAGCTCAACACCTGGACGTTCTACAATTTATAATATTTTTAGGGAGGTTGTAAGCCCGACAGCGTGCCAAACGAAATATAATGATATTATATATAAATATAAAGAAGCCTCTCGAGTGTTGGGAGCTCAATAGAATTTTACTCCTGCAAAAGTAAATGTATTTATTGGTCTTCTATGTATGTATATGCACGTGGCTTATATCAGGCAAAAAATTTGAACATTTCATATCTATCACTAAATGGGGTCCAGCCAGCAACGAAGCCAGCGTTTACAAAATGATAAATTCGCTCTAATCTCAGAAGTATGGTACAAATCCATCAAGAATAGCCAAAATTGTTAGAAGCCTGTGTAACATGTAACTATCGATGAACAGCTCTTCGAAAACAAAGTAGATTTACACAATATATGCCGAACAAACCGAATAAGTTTGGTATCAAATTTTGGCTAGCATCTGATGTCAGCACTAAATACATCATAAATGGATTTTCATATTTGGAAAAGTAAGAAAAAAGAGGTGCTTCAACTCCGCTTGCGAAACTCGTTGTTATCAAACTAATGGAACCGTTCACAGGATGCGAAAGAAGCGTCACTACAGATAATTTCTTTACAAGCGCTTCACTCGCTACGAAACTATTAGAAAAGAGAACCACTCTTTTGGAAACGATTCGCGGAAGCATAAGAGAACTGCCCAAATTAGCCAAGTGGAAGAAAGATGGTGCGCCACGCTTCACAACAAAACTATATAAATCGAGTCATTATTCACTTACCATTTATAAAAGTAAGACAAACAAAAAAGTGCTTTTACTAAGCGCAAAACATAAATCTGTGAGCATTGAAACATATGGCAAGAGTATACCAGAAACGATAAGATTTTACAATAATACTAAGTACGGTGTAGAGAGTACAAATCAGATGGCCAGAAAATACTCAGTGAAATCAAAATCGCAAAGATGGCCTGCGCAGATTTTCTTCAATATTCTTGACCTGGCTGGAATTAACTCAAGAGTTTTATATAGAGAAACAATCTGCAAAAACACCTCTAGATAACAATTTTTATTTTAATTAGCTGAAGAACTTGCCGAAAGAAGATTTTCAACAGGAGCAAAAACAAAGCAAAGAATAAACTATTTTTATGTTTTTTAAATTTAATATATAAACTATTTTGAATCATTAATTGAAAACAATTGTTTCATTCATGTACCAAATTGGCCTAATTGATATATTTTTCGCTAGACTTAGTAATATATATAACATTTTAAAGGCGGGTCATTTGACCCACTTTGGTAGGAATAGGAATACATAAAGTATCGGTAGGTTTAGTGTTAAACTCTTCTGGTACGTGGGTTCTTTAAAAATTGCCGTCTACTACGTTCTACGACAATTTTTACATGAATACCAATTTCACGGCAAATTTGAAGTTCGAAAAACATATTGCAAGCAATCACGTTTCATACTTGAATCACCTCACCAATTTTAAATTTATAAAAGCTTTGGTTCTGCCAGATACTTTTACGAATACATATTCGTAAATGGCCGGGAATATTTAATTTGAATGTGCCTCAGTTGGAATTCAAACACGAGTTTCTTCTTCTTGAGACAATATGTTATGCATATATACGAACATACATATATTTATTTATATTATATAGGAGAAAATTACGAAGATCACACGACGGTAAATCAATACACACATATATACTTTGTGCTTATGAGTCGTCAGAATGGAATGGAAGTTAGCAGTCCCTGTAAATTCACCAGACGAATCTTAATTGGCAACGGCTTATAGGTGTGATAAAGTACTTATATACATACATACATATGCATATGGTAAGTACATACATAAGTAAGTATGCATTACGCATGGCTTATCCGAATAATATTTGATACAAATAGCTCACACCATTTTACATTACATAAGAGAGATTTTTTATTTTTGGTCTTATAAAGCTATTCCGAAGGCGACTACGCTCCACCCTTGATTTGAATTTAGAATGAACCCTCGTTAGCTTTTCAGATGTAAGATTTCGCATTTGTTTTTGTTCTTTAGTCTAGGCAATTTAGTTTTATGCGTGGCGTTTTATAAACATTTCTACTTAAATCATTAATTTGCGTAAAATTAATACTTTTAATACAAGCTTTTTTATTGTTTTTTTTTAATCTTCATTATTTTGGCAGTGGCAGCTCTCTCCCACTAGAAATCTTTTCTCAAAGTCAGTATCATATTTACGTGGAACGTAATAAATCGGTTTAAGCTTGAACAAAGTTGGAAAATGTTGCAAACTAAAGGGTTTCCAATAACAGGTGTTATATATCGCTGTCGATAGATGATTAACGACTTTTTATGGCCGGAATTGGATGGTATTGATCTGGACAACGTCTATTTTCAGATCACACAAGCAACGCGCCACACAAGCAACGAAACCATTGATCTTTTACGGGAAAAGTTTCCGGACCATGTTATCTCTGGAAGAGGTGATCACAATTTGCCACCGAGATCTTGTGATTTAACACCTTGTGACTTTTTTCTTTAGGGCCACGTGAAAGAGAAGGTCTACGCTAACAGCCCAGGGTCGATTTAAGACGTCAAAGATGGAATTCGTGAGGCTATCGAGGACATAGGGCAGCCATTTTGCAATTCGGTTAAGGAAAATTTCATGATAAGGACATTGCTTTTTACGCGTGGTCGTGGTGGCCATTTTCCAGATGTTATTTTCCACTATTAACGGCATACCTTCCTCTTTATAATGGAATAAACATCCGATCATTTATATTAAAAAATAGCATTTTTCTTTGAATATCAAAATCACACCTCTTATTAAAAACCCTATATTTCCAAAGTCTATATTGTGTAGCCCGAACCATGAGTTTATTAAAGAAGAAGAAAAGTCATATTTTCTTACAAAGCACATTTCCATCTCGGCGGCTATGTCAACAAGCAAAACTGCCGCATCTGGGGATCGTAAGGCCCGCGCGTGACAGTTTGGTTCGGAGTTTAGAGCAGTGGCTTCATTGTCCCATTTTTCTTTGAAAATACTGCTGTTATTTTGGTCAACGGTGAGCACTACAGAGGCATGATAACAGATTTTTGTTGCCGAAATTTGAAGACATGGACTCAGAAGATATTTGATCTTTGCAGAATAGCGCACCATGCCACACAGCTCATGAGACAATTTTCTTTGTCGCGCCAAGTTCTATAGACGTGTTATCAGCCGCCTCGGCGATGTCAATTGGCCACTTCCGAGCAGTGATTTGACGCCAATAGACGTTTTTAGGGGATGCCTTGAAGAATATCGAGCAAGCCATTTGTGGGATAGAACCAGAAACCGTTACCAAGGCCTTGGAAAACTGAACTAGCAGGATGGACTATTGTGAAACTAACCCAGCCAGTTCCATGAAAGAAATCGTATTTTATAAATAAATATAATGTTTGCTCACAAACCAATGATATACTGGAAATAATTTATTTTTAAAAAGAGAAACTAAATAATATAACATTACTGCAGATCCACTTTTTTCGATATCGTCAGATTCTACATAACATTGCAAGTCCACTAGAGCATAGCTCTGAAGTAAATGTTGAGTCCCACAATTTTTTAAAGAAGCTACACTTGTCTTCTCATAATTAACCCGCTTCATCCTTACATCCTTTTCATGCAACCCTTTTTTCGTAATTCTGAAAATATAGTGGAAAAATGGGCGCTGCCACGCTTACTTTTGGGTAAATGCGTGCACCTCGATAACGAGAGAGTTCGCGGCTGTTTACTCATAGGAATACACTAGAAAATAGTCACCTCAGCCCATATTTTATCCAATAAGAACAGGGAAATTGTATGAACAAGACAATATTTATCTATGGTCTCGGACCAGTGGATTGACAAAAAAATTTTTTCTTCGTTTTGGTGTTTCACAGAGATTCCAACTTACGTCCTCTCTGAATTCCAAATGGTAGTCACGCACCAACCCATTCGGCTACGGTGGCCGCTTTATTTCCATTTAAAATCCGATACCTCACTCTTTATGTATGCATAATTTAATATAAAATAAACTTTATAGATAAATATAGGAATTAACAACAAAGCCTAAATCCTTAATTTTGTTAGTAAACATCAGGCAGCTATTACCGACAAACTACTTTAGAATATCTTCTACATGCACTAAACTGTTACTAATAACTAAGATAAACTGAGATCCAACGTTGGCAGGCTTCAAAATTGGTTAACGAGAATTGGAGACAGGTCCGAATACAAACGCGTGGTGACGGCGCCTTCTCCGAAAGTGAAGATGATAAAATTATACTACTTCTTGAGACACACTTTTCAGACTCCTCTCCGATGGTAGCGACAGGTAGGGACAGGAAAAATGTATATTAAAGCCCTGGGAAGAGCTAACAAGAAAGGATTATTGTCAATGAAATATTCACTACACTAAAATTGAAGTACGCGATAAACAGCCTTCCTGGCGGACTACCCAACTATAGTTCCGAAACCATTTTGTGTCCTAAGAAAGGGTAACAGCTCTTCTCGTATTCAGGAAGTAGAGAAATACAAAGAATATTATTCTAAATAGAATTGAATAGAATAGAATAGAATAGAATAGAATAGAATAGAATAGAATAGAATAGAATAGAATAGAATAGAATAGAATAGAATAGAATAGAATAGAATAGAATAGAATAGAATAGAATAAAAAAAAAATAAATAAATAAATAATTGGCGCGTACACTTCTGTTAGGTGTTTGGCCGAGCTCTTCCTCCTATTTGTGGTGTGCGTCTTGATGTTGTTCCACAAATGGAGAGACCTACAGTTTTAAGCCGACTCCGAACGGCAGATATTTTTATGAGGAGCTTTTTCATGGCAGAAATACACTCGGAGGTTTGCCATTGCCTGCCGAGGGGCGACCGCTATTAGAAAAATGTTTTTATTAATTTTGCTTTCACCGAGATTCGAACCAACGACCTCTCTGTGAATTCCGAATGGTAATCACGCACCAACCCATTCGGCTACGGCGGCCGCCGAATAGAATAGAATAGAATAAAATAAAATAAAATAAAATAAAATAGAATAGAATAGAATAGAATAGAATAGAATAGAATAGAATAGAATAGAATAGAATAGAATAGAATAGAATAGAATAGAATAGAATAGAATAGAATAGAATAGAATAGAATAGAATAAAAAAAATAAATAAATAAATAATTGGCGCGTACACTTCTGTTAGGTGTTTGGCCGAGCTCCTCCTCCTATTTGTGGTGTGCGTCTTGATGTTGTTCCACAAATGGAGGGACCTACAGTTTTAAGCCGACTCCGAACGGCAGATATTTTTATGAGGAGCTTTTTCATGGCAGAAATACACTCGGAGGTTTGCCATTGCCTGCCGAGGGGCGACCGCTATTAGAAACATGTTTTTATTAATTTTGCTATCACCGAGATTCGAACCAACGACCTCTCTGTGAATTCCGAATGGTAATCACGGCTACGGCGGCCGCCGAATAGAATAGAATAGAATAAAATAAAATAAAATAAAATAGAATAGAATAGAATAGAATAGAATAGAATAGAATAGAATAGAATAGAATAGAATAGAATAGAATAGAATAGAATAGAATAGAATAGAATAGAATAGAATGTATAAAAATAAATTTAGAATCATCACAGGAATTCTAACAGGGCATTGTAGATTATCATCTTACGAGTACTAACATGGAAATACACTCCAATGGAACTTACAAGTTCTGTAGGGAAGAAGATGAAACCACTTTGGTGGCCTCATGCCGAGCACCGACACATATAAATTAGGACAATACTAAAATTGGGAATTGGAATCAGAGAAATACTCTGAATCCACGAAGGAAGCACAATAGATATTTCGCGGTGCTAAATCCCTTCACACTAACAGTAATATTAATTTTACAACGGGGTGTCATGGCAAAACTATATGCCATTTTCCAATTGAAAACCGGGATATTTGGTGGCTTATTTTCGTGTGTATTTTACATGGGCCATTGCTTGTATTTTCTGCACAAGAATAAATTATATTAGACAGTTTTTTTTAAATTTGTATTTGGTTATTAGCAACCCACTGTACTCATAATGGCACTTCAAACTCTTGACTTTTGCTTGATAGTACGTCTGTAAGTGCTTGAATTAGTTGAAAGTTGTGCACTTTGGTATGCTTGTACAAAATGCTCTATTGTAAATACATATGTATGTGCATATCTACATACACACGTATGAATTTCAATGTTTTGCTTCGACTTATAAATCATAGGCAATATATTTATTTTCAAAGGTACAGTTTTAAATGTTGAAAGAAAATTCCAATGAAAAAATAAAAACAGCAAACCACCATTTTTTATCTCAACTTAATATTATCAGGTCTGTCCATAAGTTCGTGTGTTTTTTAAAGGTGGTTTTAAAATTAATAAAAAAGATGTTTAAAGTATTTATCAATCAATAATTATTTTCCTTCATTATTTATAATGTCTCCCCAACGTTTAAGCAAATTTTTAATTCCCTGCTCAAACAATATTTTGTTATAGCTTCTTTTGAGGAGTAGTTCTTGTTACTCATATGCAGGGCCGTGGAGAGAGTATTCGGGCCCCGGGGGAAACTTGAGATGCGGGCCCCTTCAAATTTTTTTTATTTATGAAAATGCGTATTATGTTATAGTGATATAACATCTAAACATTGAAAAACTCATTGATAAAATTTGTATAATTTATATAATAACATACCCAGTGAAAAATCAAAAATTTCTAGTCTATAAAAAGTATTATTGCTATCTCTACATTTAATTCTTTATCAACGTAAGGACAAATTGATTTAAAGAATAACTACGTTTCAAAATTGGTCTTCATTTAAAATACAACTATCTAAATTTAATCTAATCATCACTATAATTATTAATTACCTTATAAATAAGTAGCATAGAATGTTCCATTTTAATAAGAGCTCAATAATACACACTTTTGTATTACCATATTATAATATATTTATTCTTCGTAATCGTGATCATAACATTCGATATGGTGACACCAAAAAAAGTCTGTGACGGAACTCTGGTAGAAGTATTATTTACTATATTTTTTCAAGCAGGAAATTTCTTGGAATTGCCCTCGAGTCCGGGCCCCTCTGAAAACTCCGGGCCCGGGGGAAAAAAATATTACGTACTTATGGTAATAGTTTTGAACTGAAAATTTAATTGGGTATTAGTTGCTTACGTACAAACATTTCTATTTTCTATACTTAACTCTGTTTCGTGCTTTTTAAGATATGTATAATTTTCGTTTCAAATTACAATAGAAAAAGTGATAATAAGTCGCGAGGTTTCCTCCAATAAACGGCCTTTTAAAAATACTTCATAACGATGCGTCGGCATACCATACGCGCATCTCTTATCGAGTACGGTGCTGTAACGGTACTTTTTGCGCTTGAATTTATTAGCTGTAATCACATTCATCGAAATGCGTTCATTTAACTATCGCACTGATTTTTTGCGCGTTGTATTAACACTTGTACATGCATTAAAAAAATTCATGTTTTTCGTAGATGAAAATACTTACATTTACAGACTGAAAACACTTTATTTATAAAATAAAACCTAACATGTAAAACATTAGTATTTGATTAAAAAAAGTATCAAATGGAGAGAACTGGGTTTATCTTATTTCTTCCTTGTAGCTGTTTTTGTTGACTTCTTCTTCCGAGAAGACGACACAAATCAATTCACTTAGGCTGCTTCTAAAACTAGTGTAACAACAATGAAGCCTTTTACATATGTATGTATCCTCATCAAATATTGGACATCACTCGCTTTTAATCTCACTGTCTCCTACAGCATATCTTTTGTATTTAGTTGTCACGTGTTTCATACCTAATGATGTATTATGTTTTGTCAAATGGAACCGAATTGAACAGTGTTTTAATCAAAATAAAATAGGATTACTTTAATATGTATAACGCAGACATTTAAATGGGCATATAACATTTCATCCAGGGGTAGCCTTTGCTGCACATTGACAACAAAATGATAATATTTATTACGATCGCATACATGTATTTTCATAAATATGTATACATACATGTGTATGTGCATACATATGTAGATATTTGTTAATACAAACACTTTCACGTGCTGCTTCAAAGCTCCAAAACAAAAAATAAATACAGAAGCGAATTTTTATACTAAAGCAATACTCCAACTGAAACAAACAGGTGTGACTAACAAACATAACAAAAGTTTTTGTATATGATTTTGCAAATAACACATCTTTTTAATTATTCAAAAACCAACCACAATATAGTTTTTACGAGCAGTGAGTGCGAAACGTTCTTATAGTGTACTGGTTTCCGCGTTTTCATTCACTATGATATCAGAGAAAAAAACAACCAAATGGGAAACTTCAGCGCACGTCAGATGCGATAAGAAATGCTCCCTCAACTCCAACCAACACCATTCACAACGCACTCTCACACGAATCACACGACACTCGCGTCACTACTGCTAGGTGATTTCGAAATTGTTCGAAATATTCTACAACAATCCAACAGCCAACAGCCCAACCAACGACCGTTTGCTGAGAGTAGTGCTGAAGAGAACAAAAATGAGAGGGTAACTATTGCACTCGTTAGTGATGCCAATTATGCCAATAACGAAAATATTGCAAATTGGGTGATGCTGAAAAACGTATATAACATACAAGCGTACCTAGTAGGTACTACCTACTCATCCGAAACATCAAAAATTATAAACAAAATCTGTTCCAATGTTAAACTATCGAATTTCTGTTATGAAAAAGTCTTTCAGAAGTATCTGCTGTGCGGAGTCAATTGTAATAAAAAATCAATTTAATATCACTTCGTTACTAAACCTTGTTATATCAATTAGAATCGTCATCTGCCAAGGTTCGAAAATTTGTTTTTATATAAAGTTGTTCTGTATCACATAAACTTAAACAATTTACTCCAGGTGAGCAGGTAAATCTATCGAGTCGCTAATATTATATTATATGCTTCTATCATTTTTCTGTCCGGCATCATTAAAAATGAGGGACTTATAAATATTCGGATTTAAAATACAATATAATCATAGGCACAAAGCAACTGAAAATGGTAAGAGAAACTGAAAAAGAGTCTACGCACACAAGAAGAGAGAGTTATACATTTACTTAGGCGTATGCAGGAATTTTCGTACTTAAGCGCATTCGTATGCACATATGTACATATGTGTTTATAAACAACACACATTATTCATAAATTGCTTTTTATCTATTAGTTTATTCTTTAGATTAAATGTTCAAAGACTTAATCGTAATATAAATTCTTATCGAAAAGTCGCAAAAATATTGATTGTCTATAAATCAAGTGTAGATGTAGAATCAATTCATAAGCATCCTCCTGAAATTATTTTAAATCAGCACACACTCAATAAATAAAGTCAAATGTTCTTCAATATCTGCAAGAATATTCAATCTACAAGTTTAACAGGAATAAAACCTCTGTGTCATAACATAAAATATTCTATTGATACAGCCGTTGAAAAATACTTAAGAACGAAACCCAGTTACCCGCATTTGATACTTTTTTCAATAAAATCACTTAAATGTTTTGCCTATATGGTTTTATTTCATAAATTTAAAATATTTTCAGTCTATATAAGTATTTTCATCTACGAAAACATATTTTTTTTTATTTCATGTACATTCATTCAAAAAAAAAAAAAAATTCAAGCGAGATGTTCGCACCAAATATAGTATGTTATATTGGATTTAAGTCGGCACTTGAATTGTCTTCGAAAATATTTTTTGCCACACGAGAAGTGTGCTTCGGATCATTGTCTTGTTGAAATTTCCAATTCATCGGTGAATTCTCTTCCGCATAAGGTTTAATTACATTTCTAAGTATATGAACATACTAGCATCCATATTATCTTCAATACGATGAATCGACTCGACACTGTTTCACGAAAAGCAGCCCCACACCATTACTGAGCCTCCCCCGTGCTTTATGATTTGTGAGACTGGTTTTCAATCCAAGATTACGATGCTGCCTCTTCCGTTCCAGGTGACCTTGAAGCTCTGCTTCTGCTGTCTCAGCGGCCCTTCGTATTACGTATACGAAAAGATAAAAAATTCAATTTGTTATGAATATGCTCAAAAACTAGTAAGGAAATATCTAAATTCGGCCGAAATCGAAATTTATTTACTTGGCCTATGCTTTTAGTGAAATGTTATAATCGCAGTACTGTATAAAATGCCAGTACTAATGATACATGTATTATACGCAAATAGTTTTACAGTTACTTACTTGAAAGTGGATGGTTCCATATCCATTTTACAAATTGTATAGCATAACTATAATACCACCTTGGTATTGACACTATAACATGTTTCTGATATCGGAACGAAGTATCGAGTAATGAATAAATATTAAAAGAGGAATGGCGTACTGGGAAAACAATTTGAATTATAAAAATTTACATTTTTACATTTAGCATAAGATATAAAATAAGAAAAGGGCGGCCGCTGTAGCCGAATGGGTTAGTGCGTGATTACCATTCGGAATTCACAGGGAGAACGTTGGTTCGAATCTTTGTAAAACCAAAATTAATAAAAACATTTTCCTAATAGCGGTCACCCCTCGGCAGGCAATGACAAACCTCCGAGAGTATTTCTGCCATGAAAAAGCTCCTCATAAAAATATCTGCCGTTCGGAGTCGGCTTGAAACTATAGCTCCCCCCATTTGTGGAACAACATCAAGACGCACACCACAAATAGAAGGAGGAGCTCGGCCAAACACACAAAAAGGGTGTACGCGCCAATTATATATAAATATATGTATGTATATATATATAAGGTATTAAGCAAAAAATCGTCTCTCCAATTGAACTACAAAAAAGCAAATTTCTCTATTTTTTCCTGATAGTTTCTCGATTTCTTTCTCTCACAAGGGGCAGAATACTACACCCCTTTATTACATATTTTACACGATGCAAGTTTATTAGAGCCAAGTTTTTCAAAGTTTTTGCTAGCGGATGATATTGGAGGTACAAGAAAAGTAAACACGAAAATTAACGCCAAATTGGAATTTGCATGACTTACTCTGACATGAGGAAATGAAGTTATGATGAATGATAGTTATAAGTCTGTCATATAGCAAATAATACAAAAAAATATCGAAATCAAGTACCAAACTCGAAAGCATATAGAGTAAAAAGAATATTTGCGCGTGCAGGTATTGAGAAATCACTAACAACCGAAATGGAAATCATGGTTTCCATATATTATATTATATAAATCTCCTCCATGAGCTCGGATAAAAGTCAAAATAATACGGTATAGTCTTGCTTAAAAGTATTAATTTCTGCTCTTTAATTTCAGTAAAATTTTTTAAATGCGGTCAAAAATATGCTCGAAGCACTAGCGTCAGCTATTTTCGCTTTCACTCTCAGTGTGTCTTTGCGAATTTGCTGTTCGCCCGATTTTTTTTTTCATATTTAGCAATAGTACAATATTTTAATGCACATAACAGTGAAAGCTAAAGCCTAGACGCAATTCAGCCAAATAACTGACAAACGAATTCAAAAAAAATATATTTCATGTTGAATAGTGTTATTTTATCAAGTCCAATATTTGCTTAAGAGTACACCTTATCGCCTCACAATTGGACCGCGCAATAGAATAGTGTAGGCAAGAGCGCTGGAGAGGGGATACGCAACTGGTGTCAAGAATTGTAAACATTGTGGCCTAAATTGTGCTGATTGTAGGCACGTTAACAGTCAACACAATAATATACATATGTACATATTATCAACAAAAATAAAAATGACAAAATACGCATGCCGATCAGAAAATTGAAACATCACCATTCACTAAGAATCTGAGCAAAGCTATCTAAATGTGTGTATGTATGTGCATGCATAAAAAAGAGTGTCAAGTTAGGCTATGTATATGCGAATACTAGAAGCCGGAGCTGCCACTCAAAAAATATTTGTTCTGACAAACTTCTATATTACCATAATAGATCAAAACCTAACGAAAAAATACAACCAATGCATAAAAACTCACAGATTATTAAATTTGTTTAAGAGTGAATTAATATATAAAATTCAAGTATGTATGTGAGTGTGTAATTGGTGTTGCACCCTATCTTAGATGCTTGGCCGATCTCCTCCTCCTATTTGTGGGACAAGTCTCGATGTTTTTAAACAAATTCAAGAAAACATAATAAATATCTTTTTATTCACAAATATGTATGAGAAGTGAGTATTTGCTTTGCACTACTGCTAAAAGCAAGAATAATTATACGGACGGGCATGTGCCAGAAGGGTATATTTCAATAATTCGTGAATGGGTTGAAAAAAGCCACTTACAAACAAATATAATCAGCGGAATGATTAAATTTAGCTCGCTTCAATAAAATTTATATATACATACATATGTAATGTATATATATTTATCTACATACATACATGCTTATTAGCTCATTTATTTAATTGGCACTCGTAGTCTAATAAACTTATGAATTTTGGTAGAAATAGCTTAAAAGCGGCAACACTGTCAACAGCTACACAAGTACAAACATATACAAACACTTATACAAATAAACGAGTGGAGCGCCTACATACCTCCCCGTACTCTTAAATTCATTTACATTGACATTAAAATGCACTTCGATTCTTCCATCGGCGCTGCTCTCTGTTCTTTGTTTGTTTTAGTTGCGGGTGCTGATGATTATACTTCGTTTTTGTATCTCTTCTGCCTCTACTCGATTCCCTCCCGTAGCGGGTACTGTGTAGTTAACAAAAGTGACATGTTCAGCCTCAATGCCCCCGACAACCATTGCCTCAGGCAGTAGCAACACCAACAGTAACAGCGAAATAAGCAAAAGCAATAAAGCAACAAAGCAACAAACTTGGCATGCATGCGAAACACTTTGTGGTCGAGTGTGAAGAGGACTGAGCCTTAGGCGGGTTGGGTCGAGGAAGGGACTGGAGTTCAGCGGGCTGACACTGTTATACTCGATCGTAGACCGTATTAGCATTAAGTGCATGTGCGCGTTATATGCCTGCAATCACAATTACAAGCACATACATATCTGTAGTATACCTATACACAAGAAACACCTACCATGCACAGAAAATATATACCAACAACAACAGTAATTATAATAACAACCATAGGTTTATGTATGTATGTAAGTAACAGCACGTTTTATATCATGGCAAAAGATTGTACGAATGCTACATACAGATATATAAATATGTGCATGTTTATATGTAAGAAAAGTTCAATGGAGGTCACATGGTCAGAGTTCAAGAATATTCACTAATCGACATGGCGGGCATATCAACTCAACGACTTTATGTCTGAGTCGTATGTTGCGACGCTGATACATGCTTGGGTAAATATGTATATACAACTGAACTCTCAAAAAAGGTTCTGAGTTGTGTAAATTTATTTATAACATAATACAGAACAATTGCATATAATTAGACACACGATCGTGGGTTTGGTACCCACCGCCGGCCTCACACACCAAAAATATAGATGATGTCCTATATATGCATGCTTTCCGTAAACATATCTGTGTGTTCATGTACCTGGAATACTTGTACGGAGAATGTTGCTGGAGTGACAGTTCTTGTCTGAACATAAATCCAGGTTTTTCTGGCAACGTACGACTGTCGAGGGTACGTAAAACCATTGATAATATTATAATTACTTGTTGCATAAAAAAATTATTCTAAAAATTACCTATTGACAATCTTTTTTTTTTAGCATCAATTGAACTATCGTATGCCATCGGATTCAGGGGTGGTTGCATGTACACATTTCTCAATGGCGGTGGGTTGTATGAAGAGATGGCGTTGGATGCACCTAAGAGGCGGCTCGACCTCTATCAGGTCCCTGTGGTATGTTAGGTTAGGTAGTACTGGCTGATCTGTAAAAATACCTTACTTAGAACTTTAGGGTCCATTACATTACCAGTGCTGGAGTCAAATTATTATTTTATGTAATTATTAATGCACTTCTTCGCGAGCCTCAAAAAGCCGTACAGCCTTTTGTCTGCAGTATCCCTCAGAGATGAAAAATATTTGGTTCCTAGGCACATGCAAAGCAGGGCAGTGGCAATGTAGGTGTTCCAAGGCACCCCAACCATTCGCTTAGTTTTATGTGTTACACGCATCGCTCTGGACTAATCCAATTTTTGCTGCGAGATGTGGGGTGACCAACCAATGTTTCGCATCCTTTTCAGAGTTGACAAAATGAAGCTTCTAATTTTCATATTCCAAGTCCTAAGCATAATCATGGCAGTACGAGGTTGAGTGTTCCCGCATCGAGTGCATTTCAAGAGAGAGCTCATTGGCTCCTTCGTGTTCCTCTATTCTTTTGTGTTCTGGTCCCATTAAATAATGGCCTGGCCATTTCCGCAGAGTTCATTGATTTTGGATCTGTTGTATTGAACATATTCCGAGATAGTCCAAGAATCCATAATTGCTTTAATAGCCGCTTGGCTATGAATCAAAATGTTTGCCCGATTATTAAGAGGGGTTGATTCCAGACAAAATTCCGCTGCTTTTGTTGCAGCTTAGAATCCAGCTTGAAATGTACTGGAGTAATTAGGGAGTATGAAAGACTTTTGGAGATAAGATTGCGAACAAGAGACAGACGCTGCCACTTCATCTGCCATTTTGGACGCATCTGTAAAGAAAATGTATGAATTAATATGTGGACTCTAGACCATTCTTCCATTCATTTTGCTCTGTAACTAAGCAAGGCTTTTTGTCAAATTTAACTGGTGGAATTGCTTAGTCTGAACTTCCGTTTGAACCCAGAATGTTGTTGTGGCCAGAAAGAGCAGCTCTTTTGGTTGGTATTTGCATTAAAAAATCCTTTAATATATAGTTTATTTCGGAAGTTGTGTACAAATTTTACAACCGTTTTATTTTATTGTCATCAAAGTTTATATGGTTGAATCCAATCATCATCGTCTGCATCCATTGGCGATTCTAATTGCAGCAATTTGCAGTTGAATATAAGATGGAAAGTCACGCCCGCCATGCTACTTGGACAATTCTTAAGTTTAAGAATCCGATTGATAGTTTATTACATCGTTACAACTCAACCAGGCACAGCCACACCGATTGCCAAGAGAACTGTAATAATAAAAAACCTAATCGACTATTATTTACTTATACATATCAGGCGAGATGTTAAAATGTTTAAGTCGTTAGGTCTGTTAATGTGAAAATTATATAAAATAAAGCAAATAAAATGCAAAATGATTTCATTTTGTCCACAATAATTTGTTCATCAATTTCATCATCGCTCTCAGATGAAAAACATTGCATTAGCAATTCCAATTCGCAAATTTTAATTCAAAATGAAAAGTCATTTTGCTCTCTCACTTTCTCCTACTTTGCAAGTTTTTTGGGTACATGAATGCCAAAACGTGATAATGTGAAATTTTTAAAACTATTTTCTTTATGCATAGACTTATTAATTCCACAAATAGATAGAAGTCAAAGTTCCATGCATGTTCCTGTTGAAACGATTTATTTATTATCATTTAGGTAGTAATCAAATTTAATATCTTTTCGTTTCTAGCCCTAGCGAAATCAAATCGTTTGAAAACGCTGTACACTTTCGTGCGTTTAAAAGCGAAGCCATCGTTTAACATAAGCTGTTTTCATTAATTTATTTCTTTTTAACGTTAACGAATGGCTTTTATTTTGTTAAATTTACTTTTAAATCAAACGAAATTCTTTTGAAAGGTTATTTTTACTCTTTAGCAAACCAAAATGGGTTCATTATGGCTGGGTTTTCGTTTGATTCCGATAATTTTCAATTAAATGCACATGCATGCAAAAATATAATCTCAAAGAACTACGACAGTTAAATAATTTTGAAAAAACGGCGTATACACTAAACTTCAGTATTCCGTAAACTAAAAAAGGAAATTTATTTTCACTTTAATTCCACTCTCCCCGCAGTACATACTATACAATGAGTGCATTAATAAATGTTGGAATACACCACGCGGTCCTCACAGCTTTTCTCCACAATATTTTGTTTCTGTTTTTTTCTTTTTGATAAGACTTATAAACTGAGGGACTAGATAGATATTTTTAGTTTTGTCAGAATATGAGCCACAATAATGTACGTACATACGTATATATATAGAGAACATATGTATCTATGGCTGGCGACGAGCTAAGCTGAAGAGAGACTGTATTCAATAGAAGACTGGCAAAGCAGATGGGATTCGTTTACTAATAGACGCTGAGCTCATAGACTTATCTCAAATATTAGACAATGGGTGACCAGGAAACACGGGGGCGATGATTACTACCTCGCTCAAATACTGAGTGGCCACGGTGGTGTTTTGGAGTACCTCCATCGGTTTAATCTGGTGCACACCTCGTTTTGCTCAAACTGCAACAACTCGATTGAAAGTGCGGAAAACGTATTCTTCCACTGCGATCGTTTCAGAGTGGAGCGCCTAACGCTTGAAGCACTTCTGGATGTACAGCTATGCCCGGAAAATCTAATCACCAAGATGATCGCATCAAATACTTGCTGAATGTAGTAAACAATTTTGCAACAATGATATTATCTTCAACGCACAGAAGGGCAACGCAACATGCAGCGAAGAAATCAACAGCAGCTTTCGACTGGAGGTTGATTGACTACGAACCGAGGACAAAACACAGACGCCTGAGCCTAGCGCTCACGACGGTATCAGACCACGACATGTCGGTAATACTTACGACATCGATGTTCCATTTGCTGCAGAACCACTTTTGAAGTGGAAGCAGGATCGGGACCCCACAAGTGCCGAACAATTTCGTTTTTCGTGAATTCAGAGCCATCACTAGTTGGCGATACTTTTGTCACATCAGGGGAAAGTAAGTCTGTAACCTACATACATGCATAGCTCGCGCTGCTGGCGTTAACAGAATAGTCGAGAGGGCAGAGCTTTGGCGCATCCTTCAGGAGATCCTATACGGTTCTATTAAGTTTACTTATCTTATTATTGTCAGTTTATAAATTTTGTTAATTTATTACACGACGCCATAACACTAATGTGGGAAGTGGTTCATATTTGGAGATATTTGCTTCACTTCAAGCTTCTCCTGCAGGG
Organism: Anastrepha ludens; assembly: GCF_028408465.1. Classification (NCBI taxonomy): domain Eukaryota; kingdom Metazoa; phylum Arthropoda; class Insecta; order Diptera; family Tephritidae; genus Anastrepha; species Anastrepha ludens. Next base: position 127,888,726 of record NC_071501.1, read on the forward strand.
TAGCATCAGAGCCCACGCCCATCGACCACCAGTATCACGATCAAATGAAGAGCCTACAAAAGCTGATGATCACTTTTGATCAGAATGATAACGCAATAATATGATCAGATACGCCGATAGCTAACTACAAACATACCATCACTACACTAATGTATTCATATGTAATCGATCGCTTGTTATCTTCTTGGCACCACCGTTTCACGCTTGTTGTGAGCGCGACCAACTCTTCAGCGAATTTTGCGAACGGATCACAAACCTTATGACCTCTGTTACATTGGTATTAGCGTATTTGTTATATGGACACGCAAAGAAGCATGCTAGCAAATGCATCGATCGATTCTCATGTAGGCTTTCTGTAGCTTTGTGTGCGACTGTGTCCGCTAGTATAGCTACGAGTACAAGCATAACAAAGTTTATGCCCTGAGTTGCCCTGGATGTGATATAAAAATGTACATATGTGTGTATACCAATTTAGTCGGTTCGTTGTCAGTCTCTGTCCGTTGTTCATGCTCTTATTTGTGTTTGCTCGCTTTAGTTGCGAAAAGTAATTCTAAAAATATGTGGTAATGGTGATGGCTCAGGTCGTGCGGTCGTCGCATTTGAAACATATTCCACATCGAATTTGCGAGAGAATACTCGCTGCTATACAATTCTGCCCCTGTGACAGTATATTTTTTTTAGCAAAATGTGTCTGCTTTATGAGATCTCGACTGTTGTAATATAAAACAAATGTATATGTGTTCGAAGGTGTTGAAGAGGAGCAATCTATTTATAACTGGTCAGTGCGGGGTACTTTTTATAGACCTGAGTGAATAACAAATACTGAAGGGAATGAAAAGTTTTGTATTAAAGGTCAGATGCTAATGTATCGTCTTCGGCAAAAGTGGTAAATTAAATAAAAATCGTACATAAAATGATGTGCTGTATATGTACGTATGTAAATTGTTTCTAAACGGGTACATATGTACCTTATAGAAACAAAAAAAATTAAATTTTTGTTTAACAACTAAAAAATGCGTATATGTGTAGATTCTAGATGTTATTATTTCAATTTAAAATTAACTTACTTTTTATTTCCAATTCAAAGGGAGATTTTCTTTAATATTAATTAAGCTTTCTTTATACCTCGAATCCAGGATAGTATAAATTACAAAACACAGTTATGAAAAATAAAGCATTTCACACAACAACAAAAGAACGTGTTCATATTTTTGGTGGTATTTTTTTTTTTTTTTTGTTTTTTGAAAATATTCAAATGTTCTTTGTCCGTTTGAGCTCTCTAATCTACGAAACTGATGAATGGAGTTTTAAGGAGCTAACTGGTAACTACATTATTGAAAACTGTCTTGAACCTACATACATAGTATATATGTACATATGTACGAATTGTATGTGCATATGAAAATCAGTTATCAACAATTTTTTGACAGTCCTGAGAGTTCATTTCAGAGCGTTTTATTATACATATTTGAAAAAAAAACAGGTGACAGGTGTTGGTATTGTTACCTTTATATGATTTTACGATTTCTGTCCAAAATAGATATTAAGTGGAAGATATAACAATAATGTTATTGTATAAAATAAAAAGTGTTTGAGAAGGTGTTAATACAGACTTATGCCTACTTTGGACTAAGTTGGCAATTGGCGCATAATCTTGACGATGTGATGAGGCATTCCGTGAAGTGTTTGAAAGAAAGATTCTGTCGAAGCAATTTCTACTGCATATACTTATATGTGTATGTGCATAACTACATATGTACGAGAAGTAGGTCCACATGAGTTTGGTGTAGAAAAAATACTGCTAGAATTCGTACCACTCTATTACTTTGTTGCACATCATTCATATCTCTTGAAATCGAGAGTGAAGCAGGATTACAGGCAAGTGTAGCGGCCGCCTTTCAAAGAGGGTTCGGCTCCGACCCCATGTGTTCTCCCATCACTTCTTTTGAGAGAAATATTACGAATTTTTCAATGAAATTCACAGGAGATGTTCACTTCGTGCTTATTTTGCTAAAACTAGCACCAACACTATTCTGTTAATAATAGTTTTTAAGTTATTTGTTGATAAAGTTTGTCTTTTATCTTCACCAAATTTTGATAGAATAAGTGCATTTATCACATTTATTTTAATAAATATTGAAACTAATAGGACTATGAATAAGTTCGTGCGGTTTTTTTTCGAAATTTGAAACTTTATTGACGTAAAATGGTTACAAATTTAATATTCAAAATATTGTCCATCGCTTACTACTACTTTTTCCCATCTTTCTGGCAATTCACGGATTCCCTTTGTGAAAAATTCGGTCGGTTTTGCCGCAATCCACGAATCGATCCATTTTTTGACTTCATCGTAATTACGGAAGTGCTGGTCAGCCAGGCCATGTTGCATCGATCGGAAGAGATAGTAATCGGATGGCGCAAGGTCTGGACTATACGGCGGGTGGGGTAGGATATCCCATTTGAGCGTTTCTAAGTATGTTTTGACCACTTGTGCAACATGTGGCCGAGCATTGTCATGTTGCAAAATAACTTTGTCGTGTCTATCGGCGTATTGCGGCCGTTTTTCTCGCAGTGCTCGGCTCAAACGCATCAATTGTCGTCGGTAGACATCCCCCGTAATCGTTTCATTCGGTTTCAGTAGCTCATAATACACAACACCCAGCTGGTCCCACCAGATACACAGCATAACCTTCAGGCCATGAATATTCTGCGCCGACGTCGATGTTGAAGCATGGCCAGGGTATCCATACGTTGCCCGACGTTTTGGATTGTCGTAATGGACCCACTTTTCATCGTCAGTCACAATTCGATGCAAAAAACCCTTTCTTTTGTGCCGTTGAAGCAGTTGTTCGCATGCCATAAAACGGCGTTCAACGTCTCTTGGCTTCAATTCATACGGCACCCAATGGCCTACCTTTCGGATCATTCCCATGGCTTTTAAACGTTTGGAAATGGTTGATTGATCAACTCCCAAAGTTTTTGCAACCTCTTCTTGCGTTTGAGCCGGATCTTGATCGAGCAATTCCTCCAATTCGGTATCCATGAACTTTGGCGGCGCACCCTCGCGTTCTTCGTCTTCCAAGCCAAAATCACCACTTTTAAAGCGTGCAAACCACTTCTGGCACGTTCGCTCAGATAGAGCATGCTCACCATAAACTTCCACCAAGATACGATGACTTTCGGCTGCTTTTTTCTTCATATTAAAATAATGAAGAAGAATTCCCCGCAAAAACACATTATTTGGCACGAAATTCGACATTTTCAAGTGTGGTAAAAATATTGTTGTTTTCGCTTCAAATAAAAAACTTATACTGACGTTTGTGCCTTACGACAGTAGCTCTCCAATGAATGTTTGGAAATGTGGATCGATGGAATAATAATCAAGTTACGCCATCTGTTGTAAAACCGCACGAACTTATAAATAGACCTATTATATTAACATACACATACGTTTTTAACCATGGGGCAAACAATTCTCCCAAATAATTATTGAAATTTTGATTTTGTGAATCACTTTTACAAAAACTAAATACATGTAAACGTTGTTCTGGCTCGATTCCTATCACCTTAATAGACTTGCCCCTCTACTTAGGCTAAACATTACGCTTTCGGACCACCCTATTGTATGCACTTATACAACCACATACACAGTTCTAATTACGCTGGTGCGTTCGATATTGTGGTTTTAAAAAAACGTTCTCGTCTTTATATCTCTTAAATATTTTTCCACAATGGAATAGGGCTTTGAAAGTTCGAAAAGCGGGTATCCTTGAGGTAAATATGACACATATAAATCAGAAACACTTTTCCCTTCAATATTTGTTTGATGAATTAGACAATGTAACTTCGCTTTGTCACAAAATATTGGATAGCAGCAGATTTGTATTCGATTTCGAAAAGGGATATTTCCTTCAAAAGCATTGAACCAATCCTTGATACATATTTTAGTCATGTAGATAAATCATACATCCCCTCCGAGACCTATGGTATTCCCATTTCAAGTTCTGTCAATGCTTCCAATAATTACAATATGCCCGTTTATATTTCGCTCGTGTTTTTGGTTACAATTTGTAAAAGCCTCGAGTTTTCGAACCGTAGCATGAACACAATCATTGAAATTACATTAACGAAATCTATTTCATATTGTAAAATATTCGCAGTACACTTTCTGTATGTATTTGCACGTATCAAAGATGATAGAATTCAGATATTGGTCACTTGAAGCAAAATTGAGAGAGTATTTTTGGCGATGTAACAGCGGGGGTTTTGTCGGCAGAATTATTCTCGCTGATTTCACACGTATTCTCACGCTGCTTCAATTCTTTGGTCAAACGGTAACATGAGCAGGGAATGTATTGACTTTTTCGTATATCACCATACAATCTCCGATTTTGCCGACCTCTGTCGTAAACAAACCGCTGCTATAACCCCTCAAATTTCTCCTCAAAATTCAATGAGAGCCGAGTAACGGTTTGATGTTGAGCACACCTTTGCATTCTGTACATCGTGTGTACGTATGGCACGGCCAAGGCAACGAAGTGGTTTTATTGAATGCGTTTTACAGAGTGTAAGCCATTGGAAAGCTCGTACAGATTATCAATCCTAGTTCTGCGGTCGCCCATGCAGTTAAAGATATACATAGTTCTTTGTGATGCACCTAAATCTCACCTGATATTTGTACGAAAGTCGTCGAATGAAGCTTCCAGCTGAGAGAAATTATTATTGATCTGATCTTCAGGGTGGTCTTTAAGCTTACTCTTAGAAATTATGTATGCAAATGCGTGCCAATCGCAATGTGTCTTCAAAACACGATTGCTTTTTAACACACTTTTATTAGGTCGGGTTGTATGTATGTATGTATGTATGCATGTAACGGAATCTTTGAGCTTAATTTTCACTGGCTTCTAAAAATCTGATCGACTTGAAATTTTGCGCACCTATCAAGGACCGATGACAATGCAATAATTTGATAAAAGTTTTCCATTATCCTTATTAGAATTGCCAGGATTAATATTTTCTTTTTTTACCTGTGGGCACATAGGAAGGTGAATTTGGTTGTAAAATGAAAAATCTTTTTTTAACACACTTTTATTAGGTCGGGTTGTATGTATGTATGTATGTATGTATGTAACGGAATCTTTGAGCTTAATTTTCACTGGCTTCTAAAAATCTGATCGACTTGAAATTTTGCACACCTATCAAGGACCGATGACAATGCAATAATTTGATAAAAGTTTTCCATTATCCTTATTAGGATTGCCAGGATTAATATTTTCTTTTTTTACCTGTGGGCAAAAAGTAAGGTGAATTTGGTTGTAAAATGAAACATCTTTTTTTATTCTTGTAAATCAGTTTCTCATGCTCCCTCCACGAAATAAGTTCTTCATCCCGATTACTTCTTTATCACGGCCGATAACTGCATAGCTGTAGACTCACAGTCGATAAGAAAGGAATTAAATATAACACGAATATATCGAATCATTTATTCACTGACTGCAATGATAACAATAATTTTCATTCATAATAAACAAAAAATAGTTTAAAGAAACTAAAAAACACGCTTTTTTGCTAATCGAACTAAAAAGTAGAAAATAAAAAATAGTTTAAAAAAACTAAAAAACACGCTTTTATTGCTAATCGAACTAAAAAGTAGAAAATAAATTTTAATGACAAAGGGACCTATAATGAAGTAATAGCAAATCGAACGATCAGTCATAGTCAACTACCTCAGAACAGAATTATAACAAAAATTAAGATGCAAATAGAGTAATTCAAATTAGAGTTAAAAGCGTGGGATGCATTTTGCTTCACTTTCATAACCCTCTGTACATAGGTAGTTGCCAATAGAATGATTGTAATATTTACTATATCAAGCATCCCACGCTTTTAACTCTAATTTGAATTGCTCTATTTGTATCTTAATTTTTGTTATAATTCTGTTCTGAGGTAGTTGACTATGACTGATCGTTCGATTTGCTATTACTTCATTATAGGTCCCTTTGTCATTAAAATTTATTTTCTACTTTTTAGTTCGATTAGCAATAAAAGCGTGTTTTTTAGTTTTTTTAAACAATTTTTTATTTTATAATTCCGATCGATACATAATATACCTTTTCCGTGATGAAGTCAATGAATAATTTGTCAAAATAGGATAATCGCACCAGTAAGTAATAGCAAGTATTTACAATTTCATTTTAAATATTGACATATTCACATATACATACATACGTATCTAAAATTACTCAAACTAAACCACAGCTTGCATCACTATCGATGTCATATGAAACTATTCGAGCGATTTAAAAGTGATTACGATGCGATCTTCGGTCACAACTGTCATAAGATCGGATTATTAAAACGAAACTACACAAAACGGTACTATTGCGTTGCAATGCCAACATGTACGTTTGTAGTTTGAAAAAAAAAATATTTTTTTATATACGCAAGTGTACATATCTACATAAATATGCATGTGTACATAGCACATGGAAGATGAATGTATGTAAATAAGGCTGTGTGCGGGAGTTGAAGCGATGGAGAAAAAACATACTGAGGGCAATAATCAAGAGTGTACATAAGGTCTTAAAACATGATCAGCAAGTTTGTTTTATATGGAGCTCAACTTCAGCAAATAAACAAAACCAACATAATTTTTATTTAAAGTAAAATAGCAACAAACCTTTATACGTATCAACACAAACATTAATGTGTACACTAGCAAATTTAGAGGAAGCACATATGTATAGTAGGTCGCCGTTGGGTGACATTCAAACAGTTACTTGAACATTTAGCTCATAAAGAGATCATGTGCCCACTCACACTTGTAAATATATCCACATCTATTCGGGGGCTCACTTGCATACATATAAATTCCTACTTGTATTGTCAGAAACCAGTCAAACATAGAATAATAGCTGACATATACAAAATATTTAATGCCAAAGTCAAAAATATAGCGGCGGTTAAGGTGACGATTTCCTTTCGATGCTAGAATATTTATGCACACACATATGTATGTATGTACATACATATATTAAGCGAAAATGTGCATCATTGTTATTTTACCACTCCAGAAATCCTCTGCTCAACTGAGAATGTGAATTGCAGCAGTGTGGGAGCGAAGGTGCGATCAAGCAAAAAAATTCACAATCAGCCTTTTAATTATTGTACCGTAATACTTTTAATACCCCAGGGGTATTCGCCTAATCGTTTAAGTTTATGAATCCCGTATATTTTTTCTTCTTCTTCTTGATTGACATGATAACCGCTTACGCGATTTTGGCCGGGTTTAACAAAGCGCGCCAGTCATTTCTTTCTCGTGCTAACCGGCACCAGTTGAATACACCAAGCGAAGCCAAGTCCTTCTCCACCGGATCTTTCCAACGCAAAGGAGACCTTCCACTTCCTTTGCTACCACTAGTTGGTACTGCTTCGAACACTTTCAGAGCCGGAGTGTTTGTATCATATATAATATATACGCACGATATTATTATTATTCTGTGAATTCGTTAATAATTGTCCAATGTTGTTCTGCACCAAATAGCAGCTGACTAGAAGTATCTCGGTAGGTGCATAGCATACATCACTTCCAACAATTTTAGGTACCAGTCGGCTTTTTTTATTCATTCAGTTAATATCGCTAAAATCGTCTTAAGGACCCTATTCACGCGAAATGACTAAATTCCATAGATGTACAATAAAACAAGTTCATCATCGGTTGTAATTCGTCTCGGTCGGCTATAATAACTAAAATATTTTTCTAGGGTGAATGAATCGATCACAGGAAGAATATGTTTATACCTTGAATGAAGGGACGCGAGTGGACAAAAGTGGTCAATAGAAAAGGTGTCAAAGGGAAATGATGTTTTTGGGGTTACAAGGAAATTTCTCTCTCTGGCATGCGGAGGTGTAGCGTACATGAACTTTTCCTTTTTCAATACCATTTTTCGAAACCAATGCTAACTGGCGGCCATTTCAACAGATTGGTGTCCTATGTTTTCATGCATCAATCTAATAATATTATATTCCATTTCGCTAGGCAAATATAGCAGTCTTTGCCGTCCGACTTCATTCGAATCTTCTTCTTTAAGCTTAAGTTATCGCTAGTGTTTCAAGTTCGATGCTGTGATATTTGGATTCGGCACTGGATACAGTTTTAGAGAAGTTTGAAATGGGATGAAATTTATTATTGTACTGTTGCTGTAACAACACGACACCAAATCCTATTGAACTTGCATCACAGTGCAGTTCAGTTTCCTTTTTCCTACATGGAGGAGCGGCCGTTACATATTGGCAAAAGCGGCGCTTCGATTAATCGAGATTTTAGCTCACCGATCTACCGATGTCAAAAAGAGAAAAAAAGAGGTTGTCTGTAAAGTCAGTTTACTCACGATAGTTTAACGTGGCAACGTCATAAGAAAATACTGATGTAATGGTTGCAATTTTCCAAACAAAATTTTAATTTTATTTGTTTGATAGATATTTTGTATGGATATAGAGGAGGAGGCAATTGGAATCGCAATGGAATAGGTCAAGTTACATTTACACAAACGAGAAAAATGACGAAACATTTATCAAATTCATGAAAGATATGTTCAATTTCGATTGTGCTTCAGACGTTAATAAGTCAACAACACTAACAGGCAACATCATCGATTTGACTTTTTCAAGACACTTTACACTCGAAACACCCCCTTTCATTTCCTACTTTTCCTATCATCGTCCTATTCTCAACAGAGAAATGGTTCATTACCATGCACACAGGAAGAAGGCATATGCAAATACAAATATGTGAATTTATATACATATGCGCATATACATATATATGCTCACTCAAGTAGGAGAGAGCGAGATGTCGAACGCTGCCGAACGCGGGGCGTATTGTGCTCTTTGTCGTTCGTTCCGCGCTTTCGCTTGCAGTTCAAGCAAGGTAACGACGATAGAGCAAGATAAAGACGATTGAGCAAGATAACGACGAATGAGCAAGATAACGACACATTTTTTCGTGCGTGCAGCCGGCTAAATCGGATTATAAGACATTATCACGTCAAAAAATACTTAACTAGCTAGCTTGAATTCTATTTTTACATAATTGTACGCCTCAGCGGGACCGGCATCGCATTGTATTCTACTGCAATAGCTCCATCGTCTTCTCCGTTTCAGGGTTTTTCTCGTGCTGTGGTAATTATCGAGTTCCATCCTCCAGCATTTAAAATATGAAAGAGGCATTTCGGCTTTAGTGCCCATTTTGCGAGCAGTTGAAGAAGAAAATATTCTGCTCGGTGTTCTGCCTTACTGCTGTCGTCCCTGGAACAAAATATTTTAAAGATCCCCTACCTGGTCACCGTAAAATTCACTTCTTAATCTTAAGTCCCCTTGAGTACATAGTAGTTCAATGCCGTCGTGGTTGATAGAAATACATGCATAGTATCGGTTAAGAAACGACGGAGTGCCAGCAATTAAAATGTGCAAAGTGGCTTTAGACCTGGAAAATCCACAATCGACCAGATATTCACAATACGCCAAGTTTTGGAAAATACCCATAAAAGGAGAATCGACACATACCATTTAATTGTCGATTTTAAAGCCGCATTCGGCAGTACGAATGCCGCAATTGCCTTTATGCCGCAAAACTAGGACGGTTGTTTGGAATGCAGTACCAATTATTCTTTCAGAATTAGGAAGGACCTCAGAACTGCTTTCTTTAACAAGTTGGTATCGGAAAACTGCTGTGTTCTCTTTTGCAACGACATACACTTTGAATATACCCAACGACAGTTTCCCACTCATTACTTTTATTATTACTCTTATTATTATTATCGTCATCGTTTTCACACCTACTATTAACCGAATGCATATACTTATATGTACATGTCGGTCGCCGTAGCCGAATGGGTTGGTGCGTGACCACCATTCGGAATTCACAGAGAGAACGTAGGTTGGAATTTCGTGAAACACCAAAATTAAGAAAAACATTTTTCTTATAGCGGTCGCCCTCAGCAAGCAATGCAAACGTCCGAGTGTATTTCTGCCATGAAAAAGATCCTCATAAAAATATCTGCTGTTCGAAGTCGGCTTGAAACTATAGGTCCCTCCATTTGTGGAACCACATCAAGATTCACGCCACAAATAGGAGGAGGAGCTCGGCCAAACACCAAAAAGGGTGTACGGGTGTATGTAATATATATATATATATATATATATATGTATATACTTATACATGTATATGTACATAGTATATACACACACATATAGGCCACATAGACAAAATGTATGGACATATAAATAATAATAATAATAAGAAATAATTCATATTAGCACTAAATTTGACGCAACTTTTTAGATTTTGACAGCACGTCCTTCGGCATAGAACACAAAACACTAGCTTTAACGCGCTAAACACGAATGTATAAATCGGAGAGACTATAATTGAAAAGCGGCCGAAATGGCAGGAGCAAGTACATCTTTTAAATAACAGAGCTGTATGTATTACAGCCGTAATTGTCATTGTTAACAGAAGGCTGACGTTGTCCAGCGGTAGACATTTGGTGCCGAAGTGCTGGCGATACTTTGCCACCGGATATGGGCGCCATTATTTTGACCATTTTCTCACCGTGCAAAATTTTTGAAAATTCGTCAGCCAAGTAATGACTTTAACTATTTTTTGCATTCGATTGTTTAGTTGTTTGTACTGTTGTTATTGTTATTATTGCAGAAGTCGTAACTCTGGTGAATTGCAAATGCAAATGTTCGATAACCGTATATTAAAACAGAAATGCGGAAAGAACAACAAACAAGAGTCCGAGAAGCAGAAGCCCAGCAAATAAAACTTTTTACGAGCAACTGCTGCTGCTTCGGCTGATGCTATTTTAAGTCGGTTATTGATTTAATAGTTTTGCGAAACTTACACTTAAAACAAAAACTTAACTATAACTTACGTTGTGGAAGATTTGTAAGCCCATTTTGAGTTACTTGAGTCGATTTTAATACCTGAGTGGTTTTGTTCACATAAGATTGCATGTAACAGCTTAAGGTATCAAGATAGATATAGATATACACTCCACATGGTAAACATTTCAGGGGGCCAATATCAGACCGTCAACCGGTTCTCAGCGAATTTGAAAGAATCAGCTGGTAAGCTTACATAAGCAGGGTAACGAACGCAGTCTACATCCAAATTACTTCGTTGCCGCTCATTTCACATGTAATCATGCATTTGTCCAATCAGTCGTTGTCCTGACGGCAACGAAGTAATACTAGTAAATGTACAATGATTTTTTAAATATCGCCAACACTATCTTAGTTTTTTCGTAAACAAACCGCTGTCGTAACCATGGTTGCGCCAGCAATTGATCTAATTTCTTCAAAATCGCTGAGAGCCAGTTAATGGTCTGAAGTTGACCACACCTCTGCATTCTGTACATCGTGGTCATACGTATATATACCAAAATGGTCAGAATGATGAGAGGAATCGATTTAATCAATACCCTCCGTTCGTCCATCCATCAGTTCGTTTATGTGCGTAACAAGCTCGAGCAAAAATAAATAACTTTCAATGAAATTTGGTACGCAAATTACACCTATCCAAAGTAGTTTAGTAATGAGAATGGGCGAAATCGATAAATAACCACTCCTACCTCATACATAATGACTATTTTCTAAAACAGAGGATATGGATAAGAACGACACCCTTTTTAGCTTTAACGTTAAAACTAAATTGATTCGAAATATTAACGCCAGTCCAAATTATAAAAATTACTAAAATTTACTAAAATGTGCGCTCTAAGCTTATCTCATGGTATTACAATACATCTATTTGCCTATAATATTAAATTAATAAAAGCTGTGTTTTTTAATTTAATTCCATACAATCTTTAAATCGGGTTGGGTTAAAGACACCTATCACTGATTTTGATTGCGATTTAGGTACAGATACATATGAGCATAAGAAACACAGCGAATATCTATGGGGGGTTTATCCTCAAATCCGATCCCTCTCTCGGGTAACACAAAATCTTTATATGGAGGTATCTGCTAACATTTTCTAAAGGCTCAGGAAGACCACTAAGAAGAGATTTTTACGATTAACCTCTTTATATGACAATAACTGCATAGTGGAAAAATAAAAAAAGAACTTTAAAACAACTTACAATAAACTAAAATTGATAATATTAAATAAAATACCAATGAGTGCTCCCTCTTGAGATGAAATTACTCTATACAGTTTCCCAGATCGTTGTAGACAGTTCCAAAGAGCTAACCGTACTTCCAGCTACTTATGTATCAGGTGTTTTTTAGCTGCATGCGAACTATCGATAACTATGGTTTCACAGCTGAGAATGGGAAACCATGTTGTCATATCTGTTCAGTAAGGTTTAACAAGCCATCATGAATCGTTCAACGCCAGAACAACGTTTCCAAATTGTGGAAATTTACTTTGAAAATAAAAAATCAGTTCGCGAAGTTCATAGTGTACCGTCATCATAGGTCCTTATTTCTTCCAAAATGAGGAAGGAGCTGCCGTAGCGGTGAAAAGCGAACGCTATCGAACCATCCAAAAATTAGTTAGCTAAACATCGGCACCATTCAATTCTAACCAGACCGCGCAACTTGCCGTTGCATATGCGCTTATCAATCGATTTATTGCAATATTCAAGCAAAAAAAAAAATATTCATGAGGCTTACGGTCAGATTTAGTCAACAATTGGACTGAGCGAATGGACCATGTAACTCGTAGCCGCGGCGGACACATGTCGGATACGTGCCATGATATTATCTACCAGATTATAATAAAACAAAATTCATTCCAACAATTATTATGCTCCTAAAAAAACACCCGATATATACATGCCCTAATCAGTATAAAAAAGCTTTTAAACTTTTAAATTCAAACTTTTAAATATACGAGGAGTAGACCACTTTCATCTCCAAACGGGGTGCTTTCGACAAAATTAAAAAAATTAAACGCTAACGCAAATGTCAAATTACAATCTAGGAGAATACCCGCTTTCATTTTTGATTATTTTATTAAATTTTAAAAGTAGTTACCACGCCTTCGCCATTTTTGAGCATAGAAGCACGAGGAACATGTTCTATCCCATCTCTCATGTTTAACTACCAAACGAAATTCTAAATTCATTTAAACTTGAATAGAAAATTGCATTATCTTCCGAATGAGGTAGCATAGAATTTCTATACGAACTTATATACATAGAAGCAACTTATAGAATGCAATTAACAAAACATGCGGCTTTGTTAATGTTGCAATACACATACAAGCGTCTGCATTTTGTTTCTATGCATGACCCACCCCTGCCAAGTAGTTCACTTATTCATTTCCAATGCCCTCTTCCCCCTTTTGTGGGTTGCTTTGTTAAATATATAAACTTTATACACAAATGCATTATTTATTTATGCACCTAAATGAATACAATCCCTACATGTTCGCACTACATATATACTATATATTTGTAAAGTTGTTTGTTGTAGAAGATCCGTCAGAAGCAAGCACAAGATCAAAGTCGAAGAGAGCCATACAGATTTTAAGAATTATATTCAAAAATTTTTATTGTGCTACATATGATTATCGCACGATGGAAGTTATCATTGTCGCCACCTCTACAGCAGTGGAATTTGGCGTCAGTAGGTTGCAGTGTTTCCGGTTTAATCCACTTCCATCTTTACCACACCACTCTCCTCCCTGTTGAGCTTCGCTCGAGTACTTCAAGAGTACAGTTCCTATTGGGTTTTGCTGCATACCTATCGAGTATACTTGTATGTATATATACATGCTGAGGTTGCAAATGTGTAACTGTAACCAGTGATTAAAATATTATTTGATATTATTGCTCTGCGTACTCTGAGAGCGAACAATTGACACACAAACGATGACGCCTCAAAATTATGTTATCTACCTTATCGGATGGGGGCCGCCGTAGCCGAATTGGTTGGTGCGTGATTACCATTCAGAATTCACAGAGAGGTCGTTGGTTCGAATCTCGGTGAAAGCAAAATTAATAAAAACATTTTTTTAATAGCGGTCGCCCCTCGGCAGGCAATGGCAAACCTCCGAGTGTATTTCTGCCATGAAAAAGCTCCTCATAAAAATATCTGCCGTTCGGAGTCGGCTTAAAACTGTAGGTCCCTCCATTTGTGGAACAACATCAAGACGCACACCACAAATAGGAGGAGCTCGGCCAAACACCTAACAGAAGTGTACGCGCCAATTATTTATTTTTTTTTTTACCTTATCGGATTACGATATTGTGGTTTTGCAATGCCCATTTAATTTTTTTCAATCGTTTCAATTGCATATCTAAATGCACACACATGCTTATGCATACCAATGTACGTATGTATATTAATTTGTATACTTACTTCCCCTTAGAGAGGTTATTGATCAAACAAATTGGCACACATCTTTTAAGACATGCTGCACTTGTCTTCCTAAAGTCTGCACTAATGAATGCCTCATATGTGTTTTTTCTTTATTTCATTTGGCTTATGATTCTGTCTTTTAACTTCCAAGTTGAAAATTATCAAAAGTTCACTACGCTCATCACTTAACACTCATAAGAGGGAGTCTATTTTATTTATTTAATAATCTATTCATTTATTTACTTGAATTTGTTTAACTTTGTATTTGTATATTCTGTGCCCAAAGCTTTCTTTGTCGCACATTTGATTGGGATTTCAACCGTTTTTATTGAACACATCCATTTCTGAAAACCGACGAAATTTAACCCAGCCCCACTCTACATAACTTTGGTCAGTTTAAGTTATTGATTGACAAGAATTGACATATTCTGCCCCCGCGATTTATTATACATAGTGCTTTTCAGAATCTACATATGTGTATATGTATGTACATATACATATGTCACTGTTCGCTCTACTATTTGTTCGATTGCTTTGTCTCTTCGCGCACTCCAGTTAGACAGCGATCAACACACGAAAGCGTTGCAAAAACAACTGATTGTCAAAAACAGGCGGGAGAATTTCCCGTGCTCCTCATTGTCAAAATGATCGCCGACCCTTCCCCCTTTCTTAAGGTGTTTTTGCTGTTGTTGTCGATATCAATGAACACAATATTGCTCAAATCGTTTGGCGCTCTACCACTGTTGGAGCAGTAACGAAATTTCTTTTTAAATACTCTTCATTCTCTTTAATGAACAACCAACTTAAGAGAGTCGAACTGAGAAGCGTCAGAACTTATCCGCAAGTCATTTGGTTGAAGGTTTTGTAAGTTTTCGCTCTCCTATATTGCTCATTTACACTGCACAACATTTCAAAAGCGATGTACCCGTGTAATATAATATTTCTATTAATAATATATAAAATAAAACTTATTGGGCTTAAATCTTATTTTGTTGAACCTAATGTGTTAGGGAATCGTCTTCCCATTTATGAATTAAAAAAAAAATTGTACATCAACAGGTTGAGATCTTATTTTTCATCACATTCAAGTAATGGGAATGGAGTCATTAAAAGTCGAAGAGAAAACTATAGCTATTTGGCTTTACCTTTTGTAATACAATAAATAGTGTTTGTCGAAAAGCATGTCAAAGTATATAAGTAAATATGTTATCTAAAATCTCTTTATTGGCGAAAATATTCTTCAAAGTATAGTCTACCACTCTTAGTGGTTGTTACACATTTAACCAATACCTATACCAACTGTCAAAATTAAATGTCTATGGATTAAACTTAGAGAATTTCAGTAAAATAAATACAGCAGGTTTTGAGCTATTTCTGAACTTTTTTCAGAAGTATTTCATTTATAAACGGTCAGCCCTTTACGCGGACTGGTGTCAAGATTTTATAAGGTATTGGCTGAAGCCAATATAATATAATCTGAAAAAGAGTGATGGGAGCTTTTGTGAGTGTGAGGAGAAGAAGGTCAAACTACTTCTGCACACTCAGTTCCCGGGATCTACCCCATTGCGAGAGACAGAAAGGATTGCAAATTTTAGGGTATTTAGTAGAAGCAACTAGCAGGTGACGATGGGAATTTTAGTAGAATCTCATTTAAAGTAGGCAGGAAATACCAAGGAAAAGCCGGGAATTGACGACATCTTCCCGAATAGTTTACAAAAGGTATAGCCATTATCTTTGGACTACTTTTGAAGATAGCCAGATGAAGCCAGAATCAATGCTTTCGGTTAAATACTTAAAGTTTCGGTTAAATTGAAGGTCGTTCCTAGAAAACACTGAACATTATCCACTGTATTCTTGCACATATAGCAGGAAACTCGTGATCAGCTCATGAATATATAGGACGCTAATCAAAAGGGGGTAAGAAATACAAACTATTACTGTTAGCATAACTCGAGACGGTTGTTGACGAGCTAGTTCAAATGCTTGATCTAACCTCCACGAATGGAGGAAATGCAGGACTAAGTTTGGGCGCACCCTGAACAATAGGACTAAATTATTTTTTAATACAACCATTAAATTGTCCTACTAAGATGGGTTGAAAACTACCACAGCATAATTTACATGAAAATATAAACATTATGATCGAAAATCGATTTGAGTTAACGGAAGAAACACTAAATATCAAATACTAGACCGAAAACTACTCTGGAAACCACTTACAAAGGCAACATTGGGCAAATCTGTAAGAATATTAATGACTTATAGATTGCAGGGAAAAGTTGGGGTTATTCCTACAAGATAATTTTAAAGGACTTTTAAATTTTAAATAACTAAACTTTCAAAAAATGGTTTCACATAATTATCCTGACTAAATTGTTAAGCAACATACTTAATGTCAAAGGACAGATGTATAAAATAAATGGGGGGGAAAAAAAAAACATAATTATACTCACTCTCTGATATAAATGTGAATATCAAGCGAGAGAGAATATATCCAGCTATTAAAGAAAAAAATGTGCTTACTTTTCACTGGGACAAATATAGAGCAACAAAAAAATGTATATGTTAAAGGTATATATATATATATGCAGAAATGCATACCTCAACTTCGTTCTACTAGCTATTCTAAAAACGTAAAAAATAGTCAAACTTTCCTTCTATGAAATAAAGTATACGCAATGGATACCTCTGTTAACGTTTTCACCTTTAAAAAATTAAGTTGATGAGAAAATAAAGGGCTGAGTATGCAGCATTATTACAAAACCCCTATATTTTTACGTGCATATGAAATTTCTCGGCATTGTTTATATATCATATTAAGTTATCATTATCGCAATGTAAATCCATCTTAATATTTTTGAGTTTGGATAAAATCCCCTGATAAACATAAAATGAGTAAATATGTATATGTATAAATTGTGAGAAAACTTAAAAACAGACATACATTTTCAGGCACATAACAAGAAATAACAGGAACGAAAAAAAAGTATTATACAACAAAAAAGAAAAACAATATATGTAGTCAATCAATCTATGAGATTTAAAATGATTAACGCAGAGCGCATGTAATAAACTTGAATTGATATGAATCGCTATTTCGATTGCTTCAAATCGATCTCAAATTGTTGTATATTTATATAGGTATATATATAATTGGCGCGTATACCCTTTTTGGGCGTTTGGCCGAGCTCCTCCTCCTATTTGGGGTGTGCGTCTTGCTGTTATTCCACAAATGGAGGGACCTACAGTTTCAAGCCGACTCCGAACGGCAGATATTTTTATGAGGATCTTTTTCATGGCAGAAATACACTCGGAGGTTTGCCCTTGCCTGCCGAGGGGCGACCGCTATTAGAAAAATATTTTTCTTAATTTTGGTGTTTCACCGATATTCGAACCGACGTTCTCTCTGTGAATTCCGAATGGTAATCACGCACCAACCCATTCGGCTACGGCGGCCCAAATTGTTGTATACTTAGAGTTATTATCAATGAAATCTAATGGAATTGTAAATAAATCAGATCATTTCAATTTAACCATGGATTTGAGCTATATTCAAAGTTGTAAGTAATTATTATGGGTAAGTTGCTTAAAAATCGACTACAAAATTCCTATTGAAATATCGAACAAACATTTATCTATCTCTTTCAAACTTGAGAATAATGCAAGGGTTTTTCAAGCAGAAGTCTTTGCGTACTGCAGGCATTCAAACTGCTTAGGGAACCGGGGACCGAGGGAGATATTAACATTTTCTCCGATAGTCAAGCTGCGATCAAGGTTCTGATGACGCTATGGTGAAGAACGAAATTAGTAAACTCCTGTAAGGAGGAGATCAAATCTCTTGGGTATGCAGGTAACATTTCTCTGATATGTGTTCTAGGACATAGGAGCATAAAGGGAAATTAAATTGCTGATGAGCTTGCCAGGAAGGGGACTGAATTGGCCTCAGAGACCTCCTACCCGGTCATCGGCATCCCCCTGACAGTTGCTAAAGGGGAACTGCATAAATTATTTCCCAGGAAAGCGCAGAAAAGAATGAGCTCCATTTCTTCATGCGCTATTTCGAAAACACGATGGCCCCAGTACAATATTCGAAGGACTCAGAAAGGCCTGGGGACTCCACGCCATTCAATTTCCAAACTCGTTGTTGTGTTTACCGGTCACTGGGTACTTCTTTCTTCGACAGCCTGGGGCAGTGCGCCAACATAAACCCCATCAATCTTCTCCATTATAGCTCAACAGTTCTGGCTGGCTTTAGATATCTGCCTGTTAGAAGTCTCATAATGGTATCAAAACGGTGCTTCAGTGCTTTTTGAGGAGTGCCAGACTGGCACTTCAACCATATCACCTACCTACTTAATATCGAACAAACAAGAAAGTGAGTTGATATAAACGTTCTAAAAACTATAATTTGATTCCAAATCATGGCTTATTTTCAACAATTTTTTCCAAAACTCTTTCCACCATGGGAAGATGGTTTGAATAGTTAATAAATTATATATCGGGTATATATGTATTTGGCATAGTTCAGCGGCTTCGGAAACTGTTTTTGGCCTTTTCTCCGACTTCTTATTACAAATTATTTTCCCAAGATTAATTCCATCTGAACTTCCTCAAAGTCTCCATCCAAGTAATCATTATAAAAACATGAATTTTTTTTTTTAATTTAGTAGAACATTATCAGATTAGTAGATTTTTTCTTGTGCTGCAAATCATTTCGCAATGCCCCTGATACTGTCATTACATTTAAGACCAATTCATCATTCGTGATACCTGCTCGTGTAAATGGCGTTTTTCCTCACCAGTTATATTTGTGTCGCGTGAGATGTAACACAGTGGGCCCTAATCTATGCATCCCTGGGACAGTTGTGGTTTTTGCCTGACAAACAATGATACAAGTAGATACAAGCGCACCAAAACAAAGAGAAAAGGAGCGTTGGCTTCAAATTTTACTCGCAAGACAAACGTAGCTTAAATTTTTGTCGCGTGAGATGGTGTAACACAGTGGACCCTAATCTATGCATCCCTGGGATAGTTGTGGTTTTTGCCCAGATCTGGCCTCCAAATAGATTCTGCTAAAACTTCAATTTCGAATACATATATGTATAATAATATTTTTTCGAAGTTCCTTAGAAACGCTCCTACCTTTTTCTTCTCATCAAGTATTCATGAATGTTGATCAATTTAGGCCGAAGCCAAGAAGCTTAGGCGAAAATCATTGTCTACACCTACGACATGGCCTAATGGAAGCCTATAGGCAGCTTTTTTGCTGATATCAAAAGCAGTTTCAAGGTTAATAAAATCAATATTCGGTATGTGTTTCTGGAATATTTTCCAGGATTTGACATACACAAAAATCTGATCAATAAAGGATTTGCTAACGACTGGTTAACGATAAGCATCAGTATTTAAAAAATTTGACAATAGTAGCAGAGTACATTCAAATTAGGTGCAATCCTTGAAGCAGCTGATATATTTTATTACCAACATGTCGTTGCCTAACAAAATCATTTATTTCAACATGTGAGGAGCATATAAGTACTTATATATCTGGAAAGAATCCTTATTGATATGCGTACCTATGTATGAATAATGTATTCTCGTATATTATGGATTATATGTATTGTATAGTTTTTGTACCTGTTGTTTCTGTTTAGTTTTAGGTATTTTAGTATGGTTTTAAATTAATAGAAGATTTGCCGAAAATTTCGCGAAAACTAAAAATAATGACAAATAAATCTAAATCGGTTTCAAAATATGATAGCATTGGCCTCACTACCTCTGATTAGCTGTTGATTTTCATTTATTATGAGCTCGATTTCCATCCGATTAAAGTAAACAAGCACATTTTTTTGTGATCCATATTTAAAGCTATTCTTCTATCTTCTTATGTGTGTGCATATGTACATCTCTACATACATGCATATGAATGTTGCAAGTGGATTCGTGCAATGTACATGGATATACATATTCATGTAAAATATATGTGTTTGAATCGTTAGAGTATTCAATCGCAGGGCGCATGCGCATGCGCAGCTCTCAACGCGCTCACCTTTGGTTTAACGCATCCATGCTATGTTTCTCTTATTTTTTTAGATGCAACTGAAGCAACGACTATTGCAAATCTAAAATCATTATTTTTCATTATGGAAAGGCTGGCTGGCAAGGCGAGCCGTCGCGTTGCTCTTTTGAATTGTTGCGCTGAACTCAGCCCCGTCGCTAAATTGCCCAGTTGAAACATTGGTTTAAAAATGTAGCTGGTTGTTGGTCAATGGCTGGTGGCTGGCTGCCTGTTGCTGCTCGTCAATAGGATCGTTAAGGCAAAAAAGCAACTGCAGAAGCCGTTGGCGGTAGCAGCAGTCGCAAGAACAGCGCCAGTACTTTGACCATCGAGATCGTTTCATTTGGCCTATGTTGGCCTTTTAGTGGACGATTTCTGTTGCAGTTCTACCACCTTTTATCTTTTTGTTTGCACTTTATTTTTATTTTGTTGCGCTCGCGCTGCAGAATGACTTCAAGAGAAGTTGAAATTACAGCTGGCAAAAAAGAAGTTGCTCACAAGTGCCAGCAGAGCCAACGTTGTGGCCAGAAGAGGCATCGTGGTACGAATTGAATTAATCCTCAATCAAAAAGATGAGATATACAAAACACGAATCATTATTCTTAGCCTAGGAACTTATTAATTTTTACAATGATTGCCAAGAATTGCAACATAATCTATTAGTGAAGATGATAAATAATTCCCCTACGTAGTGTATTAAGATATATACGTACATACATATATTCAAGTATGTATCCATGTATTTACAAATATCTATATTAGTATAAAAATATTAAGACAGTTGTCATAGCTGTGCCGTATTTTCAATACAAAAAGCTTTTTGGCTCCACTGTTGCCCCTGACTACAAGTTCAACTGAGCACACAGTGCACTGGCCTGGCTTGCAGTGGCAATGCGAAAGGGCAAAAATAAACTCTTGACTTCTGAAACAACAATGAAGCTGACTTGTGCCTCCACTGACACTGCTTAAAACACTAAAAACAAGTACATTTAGGCTTTCGAGTTGCTTAAGGAATCACTGCCAACAACAACACGATGCATGATAACCGAGTTGATTGTTTATTGGTTGGTTGGCCAAGGCGGCTAGCTTAGCTACAGCAGTTCAGTGGTCGAGACACTGACCGATGGCCACAAACTCGACAGTACATGCAGTGCTGTTACAATTTCAAATGTCAGTAGCAGCGGCAATCAGGTAGTGGCTGCGCAAGAATGCCACATCACCACACAAGGAATTCGATGAAGAATTCTTAGCAAAAAAAAAAACAACAAAAAAACAACACAAATTGAAAGAGAGTTGCAACAGAAGCTGGTAGAGAAGAAGTGGTTACAACACTCAACAGCGGGCAGTTTTAAACAACATACAACACAAAATTAAAATCTTCCGGATGCTTTGAACTTGTTTCTGAACAATCACATTATGAAGTGAAGCTGGATATAAAGACTACATGAATGTATTAGAACTCTTACGATTGCAACGATATGCCAGTTTCAGCGGCAAGGAAGAGTGGTTGCCCGCAATTCGAACGCGTTTTTTTACACCTTGTAAATTAAATTTTCCGAATGGTTATACCTGGTTCTGACCATGTATCGTTGTTATACCCAAATGCTGCGCGTGCGCTTACCCATCTACATATATTTGTCTGTGTGTCTTATGATTACTGTGTTTTTTTATTGCGTCTTAACTTATTGAGACAATATACTGGTTAATAAAAGGTGAGTGTAGCAAGTCATGTAGGCATTTGATGTTTCACTCATACGCCAACCACCACTGCCCAAACTCAAAGCTTGGATAAGTGTTAAGTGAAAATTATTGTATTTAATACTCGCTGCGTTTGATTGAGATTGCTGGCAACACTCTTATTTCAAGATAAACACCTAATATATCAATACACAAGTCAAGCATTCTTTGATCGATCTAATTGTTCCCCCATACAAATTTTTTCTCCAGAATTTTAAATATGCACATAGGTCATCTCAAAACGATTTTTTTGCATTAGTGTAGATAAATATTTAAACAAAGTATTCAATATGATTTTCATTGCAACTAAAAGAAAATAGCACCACCTTAATGTATGTACATACATATGTGCAGTTTAATATACATGCATTAGAGAACTATACCTCACAAAGTAGAACTATAGAAATCCTGGAACTTTCAACTGAGCGATCTTTGCTAATACATTTATGTAGGTAGCTTTCGAACAGGTAGGTAGTAACTGACTCCGATTTTATTTTATTTATTTAGTACTAGTTCTTTCCTGTTGAAGTTGCAGTAGTTGTTTCGAACATCACCGCATTCATTATAATTTATCAGGTGTATATGTACTCGTGTACTCTTTGGAATTTGCACTACATTGCTTCTTGTTGTATTTTAAAAATTACCTTTCTTCCCCAGCCAATCGTTGGTACCTGTTAGCAATACTCCTTCCCGAAATGCTCGTTACTACACACATATGCATACATAGGTATGCATCTACATACATACATAGCTACATATATTCTCTTCATGTCTCACTATGCTTCTAGCTTCAAACTAAAGAGTGAATACAGTGAATGTATGCCAGCCAGGCTTGTAAGTTTGCTATGTTCATTGATTTGCTGCACTTGTATGAACTTGTTGCTACACATGTCGCACCGATCTCTATTCGTTTGTTGTCTATTTAATATTTATGAGGTCGATGTTACCTCCATACTCAGCTTTAGTGCCCCTAACTTCATCAGTGCGTATGCCTTTAGGAGTTCAACTTAGTTACATATGTACGACATAATTTTTCTATTCTTGTATTAGTTACACGTCGTAAGTTATTCAAAAAGCATTTTAAATGAAACTTACTTCCTTTGTGCGTTTTTAATATTGGTCGTCTAGAATGAAAGAAGAGCAGTCATAGGTTTGCCGTAGAGACTGCATTTCTAAAATTTGGAAAAATAGTATATAGTACAATATATATGTAAGTGCAGATATTGTAGAAAAAAACTTGTTTGTGACTTAGGAAACAATTTTTGTCTCCTGCGTAATCCTTCACAAATAATAAGATTTTGTTTTAATTTAACTCCATTTTTTATTTTATTAACAATGATTATTACTATACATACACAAATGTCCTGCCTCGCATATGCGGTGCATAATTTTAAGAAGCTTCAAACCCTTTTGCTCAGATTTTCAAATTTTTACGAGAGTTTGTCCTTTGATTTGTTTCGGCTGCTAAATAATGCAATCGTACAAATTATTCAATTAAAACACTCTTTAATGAAATTTGACATTTAAATACATACAAATATATGTACTTATATATTTACCACATGAGATGCATTCCGCCGTATATAAAATCAGAGTATGTAAACAAAGGGACTTAAATCAATATTATAGGCATTTTGAACGCTATTATTTTTTTTTTTTGTGTTTTTAAAGTCATGCTTTGGGATGCGATATGACAAATTAACGATTTTGTGATATACATACATTTAATAACACTTACATATTTTCGATTTAATAGTTTTTGATAACATTCATTTAAAAATAAAATTATGTAGCTAGTTACTATAACAAAATCCACACTTTTGCTAGTTTTGACACATATCCATGCATAGTTAAAGGGAGTAAATGTAGTTTTCTGTTTGAAATGTTGTCTTTATGTGATCTCCACTAATGAATTAAATAGCTATGGAACAATGTTTTAGGCATTTTTGTTAATAAATAGCATATTTACAAATTTCGTCTTTTATGCGATATTTTTAGCTTAGATTTTTTCAAAACATTTACTTCTTGAAGCACGAAATAGGGTTAAAATAGCACTGTCTATATCTAACTTGACGTTTTGACTCAGGCATGCGTAAGAGTTCGTTCATGCTGCTGCTCCACCCGGGAGTACGAATGTACGATCTATGAACACAGCAACCAAAATCAGTTACAAATATGTTTTAAAAGTTGTAAGAGTATTAACTCACGTTGGTCTATATTGTGCAATCAACATTTGCAGGCGATCGAGTGGGACGCCAGAATAGGATCCGGCCGCTGGCAGCTCATAGTAGCTATTACGTACTTCATCGACATCCTGCTCCAAATTCTCCAGATCCTATAATTGAAATTGGGTTATAAGTTTAAAGTTTCTGGCCTTCATAATGTGTTTTATCTCTTTTAAAAAATAAATTAATTTTCAGTAGTGTGGATCATTCCAGAAGTAATCAAATCTGTAGTAAACTCAATTGTAGTATACTAAATCAGCAGTTTCCGGGTAAACAGGTGTTGTTGACCTACTAGAATAAAAACCAAGTTCTATGTCAACGCAAATGTGGTCTGCTCCTGGAAGGGTGAGCAGGCAGCTGTAAGGTCGTGAAATCCTTCTGCAACGGGTGGATTGAGAAAAATTCTATTGTAAGATTTACAAAGCCTCAGCCTTGACGAATTTCATCAACAGCATCAAGCGATTAACACACAACGATCCATCATCGTTCGGTCGTCATCCACAAATCCGTCCAATTTTGCGATCCTCGCTAATCATAGAAGGCTATATAAAATGCGCTGAGTGTAACCTTCAGCCCACTCAAAATCGGGAAGAACCTTTTCGGGCTATTCAAAACCGAACGAGTTTTTAGATAAGGTGACTGTTTTTCGTGCGAAAGTGGCTCTACATTTAATATATTTACCATGACATTGGCCAAACTTCCACTTCCGTTATGCTTTGGAAGTAGGTTTTCTACGGCTTCATTTATCTGGTATTAACTTCAGAGCAAATTAATACAAAAGAGAATATTGTTAGCGAAAAAATATATAACTAAAGATTTAGTTCTCAAACTGAGCGATTTATTTCCCTCCGTTGAACTCGGTAGGTAGGTAGGTTAGATGGCAAGAGTACACTAGCAAGTAGCAGGTACACTACAAGTAGCTTACGCGCCGTTTTGATACCATAATGTTGATCACTGCAAAAAAAAAAAATTTAGGGAAAAGAAAACTGTCTACAGCCATCCAGTGCTGTTGATGTAGTGGAGGAGAGAAAAGGGATCTAAGCTAGGGAATTTCTTCAAGCCCTCGCTAAAGGGCACGTTAAGGAATCTCAAGCGCCTAGTCGCCAGAGCCGGA
Source organism: Anastrepha ludens (assembly GCF_028408465.1). Classification (NCBI taxonomy): domain Eukaryota; kingdom Metazoa; phylum Arthropoda; class Insecta; order Diptera; family Tephritidae; genus Anastrepha; species Anastrepha ludens. Next base: position 127,914,236 of record NC_071501.1, read on the forward strand.
CATTTGCAGATAAAGTGTTCAACAGTCTCTTTCTCTGCAGGATCCCCACAGCTTCTCCGCATGAGTACCGATCACCCAGTGAGCAGTGAACACCGCAATGAGTTTGGAAATTGAATGGCGGGGGATTCCCATACCTTAAGCGTTCTGTTTATATCGTATTGAGGCCATCGTGTTTTCGAAATAGCACACGATGAGACAGACCTCCATCTGTCTTGCGCTTTTTTAGAAAGAAATTGTGTAGTTTCCCTTTAACAACGGTCAAGGGGACACCGATGTCTCAGAAGGGGACAACTGAAACCGGTTCTGTCGACCCCTTCAATTTCATTTCCCTCTATATTATGTTTAACTCATTTCTATTAAATATGCAAAGTTTAACGGTGATTGATATGTGAATGTATGTACCTGGTTAACCTGTTCATTACGCAGAATAATTTATATGTTTTGCTAAAACATCGATATATGTACATGTATATCTGGGCGAATGTTTAGATTTGGGTTGAATGCAACATACATTCGTGACCGAAAATTTCCTCAAAAATGTATATCGATATATAGAAAATATAAAGAGTAATTCCGTGAAATTTCAAGATTGGTTTAGCTCACCTCTCTTAACTATTCGATTCGTTGCCGGTTGGACGGACGAAGGGCAATCGTTAGGTTTATTATACAATTATTATCATGAAAAGCAACTTGTCAAGGTTTTAAGCGTGTTTCTTTAATTATAAACATACATACATATATCGCACAATATTTTCAAATATGTTCAATGAATTCTAGATTTTGTATATATGTTCGTGTATGTATGTTACGGGTATGCTAATCAAATTGAATCATCTGAAACTATCATTTAGCTTACTCTACTAAAAGTTTTTACCTTCAGGCTCATATACATACACATACTCAGCCACACATAAGTATTTATTTACCTGATTATTCTCGAGCACATTTTGTGGACGGGACTCGATCGTGACAATATCCATTATCATCAGCAGGGCGCAAAACACGAATATAGGCATAGATTTCATCATTTTTATAGATGTATGTACCGGATTGCTACTGAGAAATAAGAATTCAACTTTTATTAATATAACATACCAAACAATTAGTAAAAAATCCTGTGATCATAATCAAAATACTTCTACGTCAAAGGCATGCTTACAAAAAAGTGCTTTTATAAATCAAATCTATTCTACTCAGAAACCAATACGTTAAGTCAACCTGATTTTATTAATAACATTTTGTAAAACGTTCTTAGGGAGGAAGACATGTGAATACAGAATTTATAGACGTTATCCCATACTCTTTTATCAGTAATTTATGTATATGTTTTTACTTTTATTAAAACAAATATCTTCCAGATTACTTTTGTTGATAATTTTGCGCGTCTTTTCCAACTCTGTCGCAGTGAGGGCGAAACGCATATATAGTACTCTGCTCTGCGCCAGGGCTATAAAATATTATGTTTTTCTCAGCATAATCATAGAGTTGCGTGTATTTGCACAAACTGTTGCACTCTGGCCTATAGGCATATACCTACCTATATGTATGATATTTACTACTCCCACACAAAATGAGGACGAACGTTGTCCAACTGATTTTAGTTTATCAAAATAGTTGTGGAAAACCTTTATTTTCGTATTATTGCGATGGCATATTTCTTGAGAAAATAAAACTTTATAATCCATACATTTCTCATCGAGCCTTTATATTGATTGGACAAATCAACACAATTCGCAGCTTTGGAAATTACAGGATGCAACAGTTTTCCTCACCAAACTGCCTCTAGATAAGCAATTATATCCTTTAAGAAACATGTAGTTTCTTCAATAATTTCTCTAAATCACATTCAATAAAGAGTTATTGAAGATACTCAACGACTGAGACAGATGACAAGAAACCCGGCCAATGTGATGCCATGTCTATATCAAAATTAATTTCAAGCATTATAGTCGGATATTCGTGATACAAAATCACGATTCATTTAACTACAGGAAGCATGAGTCTTGAGTTTTGCTTTTGATATTTAGGTAAGTCCATTGCTTAAATTTTATTTCAAGATAAAATCGTTAAAACTCTAAATCAGGTTCACCAAATAAAACTTAACCATTATATGTATTTACAACTGTGGGAATATCTCGCTAAAAAACATTAGTACCTACTGTTGTGCCCAATGCTCAAATGTAAGCCACTATTGCAAGTTTCCTATTATATTTATCAATATAATTCTTTTGTTCAGTATACCATAAAAGCATAAATCTCAGGAGGCCAAATCCGAGTAGACTAATTCCTTTATACAATTTGCAAATATTATTCGCATAAGATTGCATTAAAAAATGTATTAGTCATAAATATTCATGTAGCAAATATAATACATACATCTCACTTAGTGCAAATAAAGTATGTATACTTGTATATTATTTACATAATCGTATGCCCCTGCGGTATAGGATCAGTTTTTACTTCAAAGGCAGCTATATTTATGTATTCTAAGGGTATGCATTATGAGCATCACAACTAATCAGAGTAAAAATTATGCACACAGTCAAACATTATTCCACATGTGCATATGTATGTGTATGTTGGAATGGAATAAGTAATGTGCGTATGGTCTACATAGGTAATTACATCCTCTGTCGAAGACAATTTCCGTTGATTGCATTGAGTTTGACCGCAAAGACGAATATAAGAATATTAAAGAATACTAATTACCAGTTCACTATCAAACCGCATGATTCAGTGTTAAGAATTTGATTTACTAATGCTGTTAATTAGTTGTATTTGCTTTAACTGTTACGATTGAAAAGTTTGTTAGTAAATGCATTTATGCATGAAATTGAGAAATCGACTGTGGTCAATTCTATACGTTTTTCCATTGAAAGTATTTTTATTCAAAATTTAAAATCAAAAATTTATCTGCGAGTAGTTAATTTATAAATTTTATGACAACTTTGCAATAATTGCATTAAAATAATTAACATCTGACCGCTCTAGTGCACTAACGGTTCCATAAAACAACATAAAGGAAAAGAGATCAGGGCGAAGAGGAATGTTGAGGCATTTTAAAGAACATTTGTGCTCCATTGCTACATTATAAAAGCACCACATATTGACAAGTTTTGGTTTTCTAAAAAAATATAGTTCATTATATAACAAAGACCACATTAATCCAAATTTAAAACTTTATACACGATTTATTGTCTATAAAATCCCCAAATTTTCAACAACCTTTTAAACATTCTAGCCACCAGCAAAAATAAAAAATCAACGAAATTTTTTATCCACTTCACACTTGCACTCTTTTATACTTAAATTTAATGGCGTTTATAAAACGATGGTCAACCGATTTGACGAATTTGACGATCGATACTAAAAGCCTCTTAAGCACACTATTCAAACCAAGAAAGAATCACGATCATTCGGATAAAATAACAAAAATATACAGATGTACAGATATCTACATATCCTCAATATTGAAAGTCGCTAACTAATATTTTTGTTAGTTTACAAAAGAAGGAAAAACCTGACGGCAAATTTAATCAAAACAGAGATAAGTAATAATGCTCAACTTAATTGTTCAACGCTTATATTACCGATAGTTTTAATAATAATGTAATATTTTTTAATAGAGGTACATATATTTAAAAGTAATATATCAAAATCCGTTAAAAAGTCGATTTGGTAAAAGTATGAGTTAGTGCTTTTTTTATATTTAACCAACGATATGCACTTTAAATTGACATTTTTATAAACATAAATACATATGTATAAAATTTAATTTTTAATTCTTGTAATAACAACAATGACTCAACAGCGCTAATCGCAAACTTAATAATTCTTACTGCAGTCCAAGCAATATGATTAAATCGGTGACATGACTACCAATTTCTTACAAGAAAATCGCAGCGACCTCCGCTAGCTCACCCACAAGATTGTGTTGCCTCTGATTGTTCTGAAAGGTAGACTTTTTTTCGTATACTCTGCACTGCTACTACTGAGATGCATTTCCGCAAATCGTGCCACACCGGCAAAAGCAGTACAAATGCCAATCGAATACAGAATCAGAGTTATGAAAAGGATAAAAAGTTTAATTGCAATGCTTCGACATGGTTTCCGTTTCGTATTTACCACCAACAATGGTTTAAAGCACCGTTGCTTCAATGCTTTAACAATAGAAAAATGAATTCCACGTGACAAAATATTGAGAAGCACACAAGTATGAATATTCTGTAGCGTAAAAATTTAAGCAATTACAAGCATTAACTATGTTACTTATTTTTAAATTCCACAAAACATTTTTGTTTGTACTGTCTTCAAAGTATAAAAATGAGAAAATTTCTATAACGCTCGTTAAAAATAGTTTAATATTTTATATAACACAAAGAACAAATTTCTAAACGAGAATTATTGCTTTGGTTAGTGCTGTAAACATTTAAACCCCTCTATAAATTCAATTACTGCGAATAAGTGCTTTACACGCCATGACTGGTCCACGGCAAAGCATTTCTTCCTTCCATAATTTCGAATTGGTAAAGGCAGGTGATGATGCGTATGAGTGCAGCTTATTCCCTGTTGGCAGCAGCGAAAATGTGCTATGCACACACATACCACATAAGTACGTATGTACGTGTTAATAAACATGAGTGCACATGCACGTATGCACACATGGGTGTACACAAAAAGTAGTTTAAAAGAGCTGTGTCATAAAAAAATATTAACACATATCCACACGTACATATATTCAAAGCTTATTAATGCAAACGGCGAAATAATTCATTACAACAGACCGGAAGAAATAAGTATATTACATAAATGCATTATCTTCTGCTCTTATGTATCATGTGTATCTAAAGTTATTCTAACAAATCGAAGGGCCTACAATTTGAAGACATCTTTGAAAACAATTTTTTTTTGAAAATACAACCATTATTAGAAATTTTTTCAGTAGTTTCATGTAAGCGACTTTCTGCTTTCTAGCCGATATGCCTCGCTTGAACTTAAACTCACTTAGCCTTACATTAAAAGCCAGAATAAACGATTTCAATGACTACTTTTTTTGTTATACACTGTTTTGTCTACAGCCCTAAAGGTATTCCATGCGTTACCTGCTGATGATAGCAGAGGAGGAGAAAGTATAATATTTTGTAATATATTTTGAAAAGGCAAAAAGGACAACGACATGGCTTCATTGATATTTCTCACCCATGTTAGCTAGCACGAGAAACAGAAACTCTGCCATAATTGCTTAGGTGGTTATACCACTATTTATTCGAGAAGAATAACAATATTCCTCGCCATACATATTTCTAGAACTAAGTTTTCCCATTCTTTATAACTTTTGCTTTTTAAGAAGTATTGAAACCTACTCTTCATACTAAAATTATATCACAGACGAAAGAAATAAAAGTTTTAATAATTTAAGTGGCATTACAAAGTCGCCAGTTTTAAATTAAACATTTTTAAATAATTGCATTTCCAAAAATTATAAAGAAATGTATCAGCAAAGGAAAATAGGTTAAGTGAAATAACACTCATAGAAGTAGCTAGGTCTTTATTTTCATTTTAAGTATGATACTAAATATCAATTAAAACTTCCAATCCAATTTCCATCTCCCTCGGAAAATTCTGTCGGTTAAACATTATTGTGGGTTAAACATCTCTTTGATGCTATTTCCTGAACTAGGAAATTCGTGTACTTGTATATCCAAAATTAATAAACGAAAGTCAAGAAGGAAAATAAAGCTGATGGGAAGAAACTTCTTTAGATTAGGCTAATTAAATTTGCTTAAAAGCCGTAACTTATTCCGCTCAAATGTTACTTTCCTCACCTTTTAGAGCTCGTCAATATATCATACGGGGTTTTTTTAATAAAAAAAAATTCTCCCGGCATGCCAGTCTACCTGCTCTTCAAGCCTCACAATTTAGTTCTAAAAATTGTGAGGAAAACGGTTATTTTTATACGACGATGGGTGGCGATACACTCGTAAAAAAGATCGTATAAAATATACTAATCAAGAAAAAATCGCCAACTAATGATAGGTTAGGTTGTCCAGGTTGCTTGTCTAAGGCAAGACACTCGGGTGGCCCTAAGGTCCATTGTGAAGTCAGCATTTGATTTCCATCCCCTAACTAAGTTGCTTAAACTACTTAGATCTTTTGAAGAAGGTAACTAGTCACTCCAGTGAGACATTTTGTAAATTGGTTGGGCTGCCAATGGTACCCAGTGACGAGTAACTCAACTAATGATGCAACTTCAAAAAGATATGTCGATACCATGACTAATTGGAAGTGCTTAAACTTTCCCTAAGTCCATCACGTTCCAATAACAATGATTCTCGACATTATTTACGCGTAAAGTGTTTATGGTATTTATCGAATTTAATGCTGAATGCCAACCAACGAAATTTTCTAAATTACAACAGTGACAGCAGTGTGCCTGCCTATATCCGAATGTACCTTATCAAATTTTCTTTGGAACAAGTAAGGAAGTTCTGAATTCATTCTATACCCGTGCATATTTTAGTAAAATTTAAATTGAGACAGGCAGACGGACAGAAATTTAGTCCCAATATGTAAAGGAGGGTATGAACTAAATTTGGGCGAGTTTTATTAAATTTACCAAAAAATTACTCTGGCACCGCCCATTCTCCAAAATGTTTGTTTCGTCATTCACCCTGTTTTTGGGTTCATCAGTTATACCAAATATGAACAATTTAATTTACTTATATTAGAGATATCAGATTTTTTCCTTTTTTGAAAAATTACCGTTAGAAAGGAGATGCGCGTAGTTATATACCGACTTTGCCCATTTTCAATACTAAATTGCTTAGAACAAAATGTCATTAAAAATAAGTTTCATTGAAATACATATAATACAAGTGCACATGGGCATACGGACGGACAGGCAGACATTGCTAAATCGACGCCTCCCACTATTCTGAACATGTCTATGTCCATATCTACCTTCATTATTTTATGTTATTATATGATATACAATCGTTGTATGGACAAAATTATAATAAGCAAAATCCAGCATCAACCGTTCCCCAATTCTCGCTTATATATATTTCTTTAATAAGCTTCTCAATTGATTAAATATGAATTTCCGAAAAGCCGAAAATTGATAACTGAATCCCCACCCCATTTGATAATACTTCAGAAACAAAGTATTTTTCAAAATCCATTCCGCTTGCGTTCCTTCCTTTATTCTTTGCAAAAATTATAAATTTATTTGTGGTTGATGAAAAAAACCATCCTCGAAAACATCACTTTCTTTTCAACACATTTTCTCAACACATTTTCTAAAATAACTATACTAAATTGTTAATTTAGCTGAAAACAAATTTTTTTATTGCCAAGTGCGGATGTTAGTGAAGTTAAATTTAAGAACAGAAAACTTGAACCATAAAACTCCCACTATGATTTAATAAAAGCTGAAAAATTCTACTAATGAAATTTTAAAATTTGACAAACATTGTATCATATCAGATAAAGGCATGGATAAAGGCATTTTCAGTGTTTTATAAATACACTCATATATATATATCAGAATATACATATATATTTTATCAGAACAATTTATTTGAGCAAAAGGGATAATGGTGAGGAAAAATTTATTTGGAGAGAAAAAATTATAAATTTATGTCAATATATTTTAATTTCAGCGTTCAATGCATATACATACTTACATACATACTTGTACATAAGTTCAGTAAAGTAATGAAAGATAGATAAGAAGTTGACGACATGATTTATTGCTTATATTTAATAAACACTAAACGAATTTGGTTACTTAAATCAACTTAAATATAAATATTGTACTGGGCTTTATGAAAATGTTGTTGTTGTCACCTACGACAACCTTTTCAATGCCGTTTTAGATATTTTTCTTTTTGGGCACAGAAAGCGGATTGGATTTCATTACCATCATTACAGTGTAATTTGCATATGTATAACAATGTGTAAGTGCGGAGGCATTTTTACAAGTAAGTTAAAAGGTTTTGCGAAGAAAGCAAAAATTTGTAACCACTAACTTCCTTGAAATAGAAAAAAAATTGTTGAAAGGAAATTAAACTTGCAAACCTCTGTAAAACCCTGCTCAATCGCACCTCTTGTTCAAAATAATCTCTGCGAAAGTCTCTTAAAGCATATCATGAGAACAACCTGGCACTGAATCGAGTACCAACATAGTGGATTTCTTACATATGTACAAGCAAAAGCTGTATTTTAAATTTAGCCATAGCAATGCGGAGCTTAATTTGCTGTTGCTTCAATGCCTCTCCACACTACGTAGGTATGTAATCGACGGATATAAATTCCATACATACTATACATACAGAGCAGACACATTTTCCGATATCAAATTTCTAATTAACTTGCAAACGTTATTTATCAGAGCAATAAAAATGTCCTGATTATGAGGATTTTATTTGATGTACTTAGAAGTACAGGTATCCCTCGTATAACGCGATAGTTACGTTCCAGAAGAATTGCGCGTTATGTAATTCCGCGTTATCTAAAACATAGTTTTCATATAAATTTGGGGGTTATGTTCCAATAGGTTTTTTTTTAAATAAAATATATACAAAATAACAGATGCACATATATTTCAACTCAATACTAAAGTTCAGACTTTCTTATACAATTAAAAACACAAAATATGAATAATAATACATGTGTACATACATATTTCAAAATTCAAAAAACAAAATTTAAATAATTATGTGCACATTAAAAAATTTAAAAACAAACTAAAACAAATTAAAGGTTTATTAAATTCATATGGTAATTAATCTGTTTCACTGTCTTCAAAGATCTTTGCACGTGGGCGTTTTGGGGGAGCAATAGCTTCATCAGAAGATATTTCTTCAACATAATTTTCGCTATTGGATAAGAAACTAGTTGTGGGACCTTGTGGTTCTTCTACTGGTTTTATAATTGCAAAATCTGTTATCAGTTTTATCAGGTTTTTTTAAGCTCCTTTTCAATTTCGTAATAAGGTGCTAGATTAATATCTCTTTCCCTTATTATTTTGCTGGATCTCTCCAGCGAAGGATCATTAGTTGTAAAGAAAGATTCCATTTTCTCAACCAAACTTAAACCCTCTCGTATGCGCTGTAGAGAGAAACTGGAAATTGATTCACAGATATCTTCTACCGAAGTGACGTCATCTTGTGCGAGATTTGAGACGGATGGTATACTCACACATGTTGTGAAGGCAAAAAAGGGTAATTCCCGGTTTACATTAAAAATACATTACATATTATAAATATGTGGTACGCAAATTAGTGTTACCAGATTTTATAATTATGTATTTTCCCCTTCGCGTTATATAAGTCTAAATTTCGCGTTGTACTGAAACCAAATTTTTCCAAATCGCGTTATATCGAAACCGCGTTGTATAAGACCGCGTTATACAAGGGATACCTGTACACACTTTTTGTCGTTAGAATAGTAGTTGAGGTTGTCTCACAGCGGGACTAGTACACCATTACTGCTCATATTAGTTTTGTTGTGAACATTTTTTATTTTCGTTTGTAAAAGGGTTAACGGAATTTATTGAATATAAACCATGTACATACCTTTAGCGCTAAAGCCAAAATTCGCTACTTGATATAAACATATGTATGTATTGTACTTGAACATATGTAGCAAACGGTTCACCATTTTAGCAGCCAATTTTTCAACCATTAACATACAAACATATTTGCACATATGCAAATGCATATTTTTTGCTATTTCGCTGGATTAGAACTCAACGATTTTATGGCCACAAACTGATTAAATTTTATTGCCTAAGATTCCATTCATGTTCATGCGGTGTTAAGAGAGCTCACTTGTGGCAATGAAGCACTTATATGTGGTAAATGGCAATAGACAACCAACTGATTGATGTAAGCAGGTGATTTAACAAACAAAATCGCATCATATTTAAATTGGTTTTAAGATATTGAACTTAATAACACTGCACACATATAGGAGGAAAATAAGTGACTCAATTTGAGTTTTTAGATTGCTTTCCCCATAGTTCTATAAATACAAATACTAAGTTATTAAAACGTTAGACGTTGGTCCGATATATCAATCACTACGAAAATTCGAGACAATCATAATTGCCTCCACTTAGCCCTCCCTCAGACCCAATTACTTAATAGCATCCCTTCCTTCTAAAAGATTGTATTTACAAGCTTAATTGAGGATAAATGACTCAATCAACGCTAACAAACTTACGAAAGAAACGAAAAGTTCTTGATTGCTACAAATTAGTCAATAGATAATCAAAAAAAGTTTGCATGGTTTTTTAACCTTTAATTGTAAGTTGAGACCGTGCTTATGATTACACATGCTGCACCGTACGTATGTAGCGACAATTCGTTAGATGTTATAACTTTGGGCAACTAGTATTCCTTTTTTATGTACATACATATTAGCTATACATAAATATGTGCATATATGTCAGTACTCTTCCGTGCATTATAATATCGAAGTTTAGCGCTGAAGGACTCAATATACATATATTATCGAAATGTAATTTTTTAAGAAACCAAATTAAATCATTACCTTAATCATTGGTCAGTTGTATATTTCGGAACCGGCAGCATTCAACTGGACGTGAGCTGAAAGTCTGACGACGAATATTAGAGTTTTCATCTCTACATAGTTAGACTACCTAAAAATTTAGTTTTTATTCTGATTTCTAAAAATCTTGTATTTGTCAAAGAGGATATTTGCCGATAAAAAGAATACAATAATCACACATATGTTTTTTGGTGTTTTTCCAAAAAAAATTGTTGCACTCTAAAAACTCCTTTTTTTATACATATTTGTAGATACGTGTTTCATTTGATTAATTAAACAAAACTGTAAAAACGACTCTACTAAACTTACCGTTAAAATATTTTTATTTTGTAGATCTTTATTTTAATTTTAATTTGGCGCCAATTATCACTTAACACGTCAGGATAGGCCTCTGTACAGAATCACACACTTGCTTATTACACTTGGGAAGGTGAGTGAAAAAGACGAGAGTTATACCAAGAATTGTTACAATTGCTGTTGTTCACACTGTTACTTATGCCGACAATCTGATGCAGAAACCACGTTGGTTAGCCTTTTATACAAAACAGAGCCAAAAGTCGAGTGGCTTACTTTCCCACCCGCAACATTCGCGTCATTATCACAACGATGACATAGCGTTGGCAATGGATTCGTCGCAGCCAAAGAGACAACAGCAACATTTAATACAGAAGCAACAGCCAGGAACGATGCAGGCAATTGATGTATCGTCGTCTCGAACTCGGTGCGTTATTTTCGTTCCTACTCGTTTGTTTGTATTGATGTATGCATGTCTAGGTATGTTAAAGAGGGTTGTAAAAACTGTCTGGGCTAGGGGCATGCATCCTCGTTCATCACATGGAGTAACGAAGGAATAAATAAATTGGAATAACTTTCGTTGGAAACATGTTGCTTTAGTTTAGGGTTTTTTCATCATTAGTCACGACTATCTACGTATTTGCGTGTATAACACTTCCGGTGAATGATAACAGTTTTCGTTTACAAACGTGTGTAGAAAATAATTAAAGATGAAAGTCAATGTAATTATGACACTTTTGCAGCAAACGACCGATATATACTACCGTTATGTCCTCATGCAATTGATAAAATCAATGACATTTCCGAAAGTGGAATATAATTGTAACTGTTTAGTTTTTAATCCTTTTTTCTCTTGTGTTTCGCATTGAATATAAGCCAAGCAGCCGTTATTTCCCAAGCCCATTTTTCCCCTTAATAATATCATGCAGGTATTTTTATAATTACACATAAGGACGATAAAAGCTTTATAATAGTTCAGAAATTAGCAGAAGTTTTATGCAAAATCTAATGCTCACTATATGTACATAAATTTAATTTCATTTGCAATTTAGCAAATCAATAACACGCATTTACGAAACAATAGTTCTAGCTCAAAAACAAAACACATTATTTCATTTTATAAAAAAGCTTTGTACATACGAGCTGTGAATGGCTCTGCAAAATTATTTAATTATTTCTACTTTCAATATATCAGGTCAGTCCATAAATTCGTGCGTTTTTTAAAGGTGGTTTTAAAATTAATAAAAAAGTTGTTTAAGTATTTGTTAATCAATAATATATGTTCCTTCATTATTTACAATGTCTTCCCAACGTTTAGGCAAATTTTAAATTCCCTGCTCAAAAAATTGTTTGTCCTTGGAGCCAAAATACGCTTCGATATCCCTTTTTATAGCTTCTTTTGAGGAGTAGTTCCACGGAAAATGTGATAATAACAAGGAGCAATAGGTATGATACGGAGAGTATGGTGGATGCGGCATTAGCTCCCATCCGAGCTCGTTCAGCTTGCCTAATGTTTGCCTTGCGGTATGAGGTCTTGCATTGTCGTGATGAAACCAAACTTTGCGTCTATTCACTAGAGATGGTCGATTTTTGTTAAGTGCCGCATTCATGTTTGATAGCTGATGGGAATAATAATCAGCAGTTATCGGCTGGTTTGTTTCCAGAAGTTCATAATAAACAATACCGGCCATATCCCACTAAATAGATAGGAGAATCTTCTTGGGGCGAAGGCCATCTCTAGGGGTTTTCATCACCATTAACGATACGGTTCAAAAAACTTACATTTTCAAGCCGTTACAGCAGCTGAGAACACACATTCACTCTCTGCTGAAAGTTGGCGACGGAAAGTCTATGCGGAACCCATTTTCCCAGCTTTGAAACCTTACCCAACTGAACCAGGTGCCTGTGAACTGTTCCATCCGATGAACTTAACCTCTGAGCTACCATATCGACTGTCAAATTTGGCTCAGCTTCCACGAGTTCGAGCAAGGCGTCGGAGTTAAAGACTTCAGGACTACCAGCGCGCGGAGCATCCTCCACGTCGCAGTTACCACTTCGGAATTTTGAAAACCACTTTTGCGCAGTCCTTACACTCACGGTATCCTCTCCGTGAACAGTGTTTATTTCTGCAGCAGCTGTTGTTGCATTTTTACCACTTTTATAAATAAAATACAAAATATGCCTCTTATACGCGTTCGAAGATTCCATTTTATTTTTTAACAACACCTGCTTCTATCTGTGATTAAAATCACTTGTTAAATGCACAATCTATCAAAGAAAATATAAATAATTCCGTTATATTCCGCGAATAATTTTTTGTATGCAAAAATCGTACAAAAGTGAAATTATGGGTAAAATTGGCACGAACTTATGGACTGACCTGATACACCCTTCCTCTTTCGCTAAAATACTGCATGCGTTTCTTTCATGGTTTGTGACAATTCAATTGCTTTGAGGAACTGTGTCCACTCAGGCAAAGCAGACAGGGTAAAGCGGTTCCTTGGTGGAACCCTGAACTGTCGAAGCTTCGTGTACGGTCCAGGAAACTTCTTAATAAGGCCTTGAAGACCAAAACAGAAGAGGACTGGGCCAATCATCGACTTACACAGAGAGAATATAAGAAAAAAGTACGGCAAGGCAAACTTGAATCCTATAGAAATTTCTGCATTAACGTCGAAGAAATGAGGGAAACAGCGAGACTTTGTAAGGTCCTTCATTTAGACCGCTCAGTAAGGCTGGATTCCATTCGAAAACCTGATGGTTCATACACCATTTCCAAATCGGAAACGTTTAATGCTCTACTCGAAACCCATTTTCCGGGTAGTAGAACTCTCTCTGAAGCTGAAAGTGGCATGAACAATGACGGTGGCAACGGTGGAACCTCTAGGTACAGCTGGTATATTGCTAGTCGGATAGTGACAAGGGAATCGATAAGGTTTTCCTTATCTTCCTTTGAGAACTTTAAGTCCCCTGGACCTGACGGAATATATCCAGTAATGCTGAAAAAAGGAGGAGACAGGCTGATTGAGGCCCTGAAAAGGATCTTCACAGCCTGTCTTGCATTTGGTTATATACCATCCCAATGGCGACGCGTAAGAGTAGTATTTATTCCAAAACCAGGAAAAGATGACTATTCCCTAGCAAAAAGTTTTAGACCAATCAGTTTGACATCGTTCATGTTGAAAAGTCTGGAACGAGTGGTGGAGAAACATATTCGAGTGGGGGTATTGCCGAGAAGTCCACTTAGTAGAAATCAACACGCTTACCAGAGTGGAAAATCATGTGAATCAGCCTTACACGATCTTGTTAGCAAGATTGAAGCCGGGCTGGAAGCTGACGAATACACAATGGGCGTGTTCGTGGACATTGAGGGGGCTTTTGATAATGCCACTTTCGGCTCGATATGTTCTTCTGCCGAACGACACGGAGTTAATCAAACCATTATAAAATGGATATACTCCATGCTCTCTGAGAGGCTGTTAACCGCTGGTGGGAGCGACGACGAGCAAATCACAGTCAGGGCCAAACAAGGATGTCCCCAAGGGGGTGTTCTTTCTCCGCTGCTGTGGTGCTTCGTCGTAGACTCCCTATTAGCGGAGATGCAGGAACTCGGTTTTCACGTCCAAGCATGTGCGGACGACGTCTGTGCGCTAACATCGGATAAATCCTTAAGGAGGCTTTGCACGAAAGTGCAGAGGATTCTTGACAAAATCGATGATTGGTGCATGAGACAAGGTCTTTCCGTTAATCCGAACAAAACAACCATAGTCTTGTTTACGAGAAAACGGAAATTGGATGGACTTAGTCTTCCAACACTGAAAGGTGTGACACTTGGTCTTTCCAACGAAGTAAAATATCTAGGAGTAATCTTGGATAAGAAGCTGACCTGGGAGACATACGTTTCACTGAAGGTGAATCGTGCATTGAGGATTTTTCAGCAATGCCGTAGAGCCTTTGGCAAAACTTGGGGTCGAAACCTGCTGTGGTCCTATGGATATACACAGCACTTATCAGACCAATCATCACTTACGCTTCTGTGGTCTGGTGGCGACGGAGCATGGTTAAGTCCACAATCCGGGAACCATACAGGCTGCAAAGAAGTGTATGTTTATGCATCACGGGTGCCATGAGTACAACCTCTGGTGATGCCCTAAATGCTATGCTTGATTTACTCCCCCTGGATCTTAAGATACAACAGGAAGCAATAAAAGCAATGTGTAGACTCCATAAATATGGTTTCTGGCACGAAGATGGAACTTCGGGACACAGAGAAATCTTTAAGTTGCTGTCGGAGCACCTAAAGATGACCTGATACCCACAGTTTCATTCGGAAGGAAATTTGATGTCAGATTTCCATTGCGTGAGCAATGGAGCAATCCAGAATGCATGCAGGGAGGTTTGACGGATATTTTCTTTACCGATGGGTCCAAGACTGAAATAGGGTCTGGAGCCGGATGGTACTTAAACGATAGTAATAAGTATCACTATCCTATGGGGGGAATGGCAACTGTTTTCCAAACAGAAGTTTTTGCCATCCTAAAAGTAGCCGAATGGATAATCGAGAGGAGATGGAGCGGGAAACAGATTGGAGTCTTCAGTGACAGTCAGGCTGCATTGAAGGCCCTGGAGAACGCGAAGCAAACCTCAAAGATTGTTCAAGAATGTAAGAAGAAGCTTAATTCTGTCGCAAGACAAAACAGGCTTGTACTTATATGGGTTCCGGGACACTCCGGTGTTCAAGGAAACGAAATTTCTGACGAATTGGCCAACCGTGGATCAGCGGTGCCCCCACAGGGGCCAGAGCCAATAATCGGAATCAGTCCCGCAGGGATCAAGAATTGGATCAACGATTATGTAGGCAATCTACATAAAGAGCGATGGTCCGGTCTAGAACGCTGCAGAACTGCAAAGTGTTTTGTGACAAGTCCGAACAGAAAACTGTTAAACTTTCTACTAAAACTTAGAAGGAAAGACATTCGGTTGATGGTCGGCATCATTAGAGGACACAACCCATGGGGTCAGCATATGACCACCATTGGAATCATCGAGGACCCGGTATGCCTGTCATGCTTGGAGGAGGCGGATAGCACTGAGCACTTTCTCTGTGAGTGTCCTGCCTTTGCTAGAGCGCGACTACGAGTACTGGGTTCCGATGTCATGAGAATGAGTAATATTCGTTCTCTAAAACTGGAGGATATTTACAGATTTGCCAAAGAATCTGGAAAATTCTCACAGGACTAACTATCTCTATCTCTGTCTCTATTCTTTCCTATCTCTTTCTCTGATACTTTTCTCCCTCCCTCCTTGACTATCTACCCCCTTTCCAGAGCTTTAAATACAATGGGCTTTTTAGCCTGAGTGTTTTAGGAGCCACCAAATCTCCTGGTGCTCCTTGGCTCGACCTCTTCAAATTCATTCAAATTCAACAGTTCTGGAAATATTCTTCTGCCAGCAGAATAGGATCAAAAAAATCAAATCCTAATTCTTAATTAGAATCCCTTAAGGCTTGCTAAGGCTTACGAAATTTATATTATATTACTTCTTACGTTTAATATATTTATTAATTTACTTACATGTATAACACTTCTTTTATTAACAACTTTATTAACATTTATTTATGAGATAACATACTAACGCCATACCTCGATATCAAATTTCTCAGTACCCCGTGCGATTTCAATCTGTTTCCTAAAGGGATTCTAACTAATTAAGAATTATGTGAATATGTGTAATATATACTATATAATATGCATATAATATACTATACTATATAATATATATATAATATATATGTGACAAATGGCAACCCTGCGAGGAGCAGAAGTCAGCAGTGAACAAGCGAGCAGTTATTGTGAAGCCGCCGAAAAGCAACGACGTTCAGTTTTGACAATACAAATGCTGTAAACTATAAGTTTTATTCTTCATTTTTTACCGAAATACAAATTTAACAATTACTCATTGTTTCATTTTTACATGGTGGCTCAACCTCTGAACAAAATACTGTGAAAAAGTCGAAGCAGGAGAATGTTCGAGAATGCCTACATGTAGATCAAGCAAAAAGAAGTGTAAAGCAGCAACAGAAGTTCAGTTAGAAGTCGAAGAGAAAAAAGTAGAACCGAAACCGGTAGAAGTTCAGTTGGAAGTTGAAAAAAGTGGGAAGTCGCAAGCAACAAAAAAGAGTCAAGAAGAAGGGGAAGAAGACGATTCGAAGCTAAAGTCAGCAGCAAAAATTTCAGTGGAAGTTGAGAAAATTTGATTAAAGTTGATAGAGTCTGAAGATTTTAACGTGAACAATATGCAGTCAACATCAAGTGTATGCAGTAATTCGGCGAATTCAGTTGAATTTCTCGAAATGTTAAGAATTCTAGAAGCCAGTAGGAGCGTAACAGTCGAACAATTTGCAAAAATTATACCAGATTATGACGGTATAACAGTTCCAATCAGAACGTGGCTGGAGAATTTCAACGAAAATGCGTCTGCGTACGATTTAACGGAAAAACAGAAGTATGTGAATGCAAGAAATAAGATGAGAGGAACAGCCAAATTATTCCTCGAAACAGTCAGCGTCTCAAACTATGAAGCTTTATGTGAAGCACTAGTCGAAGAGTTTGACGTGATACTTAGCAGTGCCGACGTTCATCAGAAGTTGATACAACGGAAAAAGAGAAATGAAGAGAATTTTCACGAGTACGTACTTCAAATGAGGAAGCTAGCAGCGCTAGGAACGGTGGAAGATGAATCAGTCATTCGATATATCGTGGATGGTCTAAAGGTACGTGACGACTTGAAATACCCTTTATATAGCGCCAAAACTTTTAAAGAGCTGCGAGATCGTTTCGAAGTTATACAGCAGATGAGTGGCAATCAAATCAACAACCTGGTAGAGCAAAAGCAAAACTACGCGAAGCCAGCGCAGAAGGGCAGAGACGGCGGCAGCGAACTGCGTGGAGTTTCGAAACAACATTGTTTCAACTGCGGGTCAACTTCACACGTACGGTCACAATGCGAAGCAGAGACAAAATGTTTCAAGTGCAATGGTAGTGGGCACATTGCAAAAAATTGTGACAAATCGAACGGGAAGAGGACAGTAAGCATAATAACGAATGACAAGAGAAACAAGCGAATGCAGATCAACAACAAATATTTTTCATGTCTGATTGATACTGGCGCAGATGTATCGCTGATGCAGCAAACTGTGTATGAGAAACATTTTAGCAATTTGGAATTGAGTAAAAGTTCGGCGAAATTGTATGGTTTGGGAAATGTAACAACTACGGTTAAAGGTGCACTCAAAGCAGAAGTTTTGGTGAATAAGATAAAATCCGATCATACATTCCTTGTTATAGCTGACAGCAATATAAGTTGCGAGGTGATTGTGGGCTACGATTTCATTCAGCAATTCCAATTGGAATTTAATTCCGATGGGTATTTTTTTTCTGGAAAAATTTATCAGAAGCACGATGGGACATTTCAGTGTGTATACAATGTTGTAGAATCGGGGCAAGAAATTGACGTTGCACCACAGTACAGAGAAGTTGTAATGAAATTAATCAATAATTATAAACCGGTTGCTAACCCTGCTGTACACCCTATTCAATTAAGAATTGTAACAAAGGGAAATCTACTAAACTTTAATGAGAGTCCAACTCGAATGTCTGGAGCAGAGCGTGGCGTTGTTAAAAAGCAAATTGAGGAATGGTTAGAAAAGGGTATGGTGCGTGAATCCACTGCAAATATAGCTGGCAAAGTCGTCCTAGCAAAAAAGAAAGATGGCAGTTATCGTGTTTGCATAGACTATAGGAAACTGAATGCCAATGTTTTAAAAGACCGATTCCCTGTACCGATTATTGACGAGGTTTTAGAGAAAATGCAGTCAGCTAGATTTTTTTCAGTGATGGACCTGAAAAATGGTTTTTTCCACGTCCCTATCGAAGAAAGTAGCCAAAAGTTCACGGCATTCGTTACGAAAGAGGGTTTATATGAATTTACTAGGGCACCATTTGGTTTCTGCAACTCACCTGCGGTGTTCGTTCGGTACGTTATGTATATATTTTCAACAGCTTATAAACGAGGGAATAATGGAAATGTATGTAGACGACATAGTAGTTTTTGGTCAAACAAGCGATGAATGCCTTACAAATGTGCGAAAAGTGTTGCAAACAGCAGAACCTTACGGCTTGCAAATTAAATGGGCTAAGTGTAAGTTCTTAAGAGATAAAATAAGCTTCTTGGGGCACGAAATTCAGAATGGCAACATATGGCCAGGTAAAGATAAAATAAAAGCTGTTAAAAATTTTCCTATGCCGAAAAATATTAGAGGAGTTCAAGCGTTTTTAGGATTAACTGGATATTTTAGAAAGTTTATCCAAAATTATGCAACTAAAGCTAGGCCACTAACGCAGTTATTGAAAAAAGATGCAGCATTTGTAATGGGTGTCACAGAACAGCAAGTAGTACAGAAGTTGGAGGCAGCACTTACTCAAGACCCCGTTTTAAAGATTTTCAAACAAAACGGAAAAACTCAACTTCATGTCGATGCATCAAAGCATGGCTTTGGGGCAACATTGGTGCAGCAGCATGAGAGCAAGTGGCATCCGGTGTTTTACTGGAGCCGAAAGACGTCACCACAAGAAGAAAAACTTCACAGTTACTTTCTGGAAGTGAAGGCAGCATATCTAGCGACGAAACGTCTTCGTCATTATTTGATGGGTATACGGTTCGACTTAATAACAGATTGCGCAGCGTTTAAGCAGACAGCTGCCAAAAAAGATGTGACACGTGAAGTAGTTCAGTGGCTCATGTACTTACAAGATTTTGATTTTAATATTGAGCATCGTTCAGCAGATAAAATGAAACACGTAGATACCTTAAGCCGCTATCCGGTTATGGTAATCGAGTCACACATAAAAGCAAAAATTCGTAAAGCGCAGCAAAATGATGAACATCTGAAGGCAGTAACTGCAGTTCTCGAACAGAAACCTTACGCTGACTATGTTTTGAAAAACGGAGTTTTATTTAAACAATTAAAGGGCCTAGAACTGCTCGTTGTACCACGAAGTATGGAAAAGGAAATTATAAGAAATGTTCATAACTTCGGCCATTTCGGCACACAAAAAACGATTCACGTAATTCAACAAGATTATTTTATACCGCATCTCGAAAAAAAGGTAGCGCAGCATATTTCGAATTGTATTGAGTGCATAGTACATAATCGAAAGTTGGGAAAGCAAGAGGACTTCCTGCATTGTATTGACAAGGGTGACTCTCCACTGTCTACTATCCATATAGACCATTTGGGAATTTTAGATCCTACGGCGAAGAATTATAAGTATATTTTTGCGATTGTTGATGGATTTTCGAAATTTGTTTGGATATTTCCGACCAAGTCAACGGACGCAGAGGAAGCAGTAAAGCATTTAAAAACATGGACTACAACATTTGGGAATCCGCAACGAATTGTGAGCGACAGAGGATCAGCTTTTTTATCAAATTTATTTAAAGGTTTCTGCAAGGAAAATAAAATTGAGCATATTGCAATAACAACGGGTGTCCCGAAAGGCAACGGACAAATTGAACGCGTCAATAGGGTTATACTTTCTGTGTTGGCAAAATTGTCAGCTAATAATTCAGTCAAATGGTATAATTATACAGCGATGGTGCAAAAAGCGATTAACGCACATGTTCATACAACAACAAAATTTACACCGTACGAAATTATGTTTGGTGTAAAAATGAGAAACGAAATGTCTGCCGATGTAATTAAGTTGCTCCAAGATGAAATGTTGGTCGCATTCCAAGGGGATCGCAACAAACTAAGAGAGGAGGCTCGAATCAATATCCAAGCCGCCCAAGAAGTGTATAAACGAAATTTCGACAGGAGGCGTAAAAGTAGTCAGGGATATCAAAAGGCGGATTTGGTGGCGATAAAAGTAACACAGTTTTCAGATAAAAAGTTGGGGAACAAGTTCATCGGGCCTTATAGCGTGGTCAAAGATAAAGGTAATGGGCGGTACGAGGTTGAAAAAGCAGCCGATTTCGCTGGGCCGCACCTTACTTCTACCAGCGTCGACAATATGAAGCTTTGGGCGCATTATGCAGCTGAGAACGACGGGTCATCTGGGACAGATGACGAACAGGATGACCGAATGTGACAAATGGCAACCCTGCGAGGAGCAGAAGTCAGCAGTGAACAAGCGAGCAGTTATTGTGAAGCCGCCGAAAAGCAACGACGTTCAGTTTTGACAATACAAATGCTGTAAACTATAAGTTTTATTCTTCATTTTTTACCGAAATACAAATTTAACAATTACTCATTGTTTCATTTTTACATATATATATACAATATATATATATATATGTAATATACGTAGTGTAAATATACGTAATACGTATACGCCTATTTGTGGCGTGTTTTTCTACACATGAAGGGATATATGTTATATAGTTTTAAGCCGACTCCGAACAGCAGTTGCAGGAGTACGAAAGCCACTGTATGTATTGCAGAGTTGTAGCAACCTTAAAACAAATAAGCAGCTGTCACAGACTGGCACTTGCCTTCCTACACTTCGGTGCAAGGAAAATTACATACCTTTGTATGTGTAGGTACTGCAAATACTTTCTTGGATATGTTTTGTTGTTGTGTGATTGCACGGATTGGAAAACATCGCAATCATGCGATCCGTGCACCATGAAATGGTTTTTCAAGGCATAGAGAACACTCCTAATATGCTGCCACCGAATTTATATTATATTTGATTTATCAGGTCGACACTGACGTCAGTTATTTCAGTTGTTGGTTCTAGATTTAGGAAGAGTCTACCTGAAACATTGTGTTCATTTGTAGTTCCTGCAACCTGCATTACATCTATTTTAAAATCCATTTTCTTAAATAAAAACTCCTACAAATTTGGAAGTAATTTGGTTATTTGCTGATTACTCGTAAGTTTGCAGATATTTGGAACTGGAAATAATTTAGAAATACTCTAAGGCAGCGAAGCATCTCCAAAGACTATTGAGACACTTAATACGAGTATTACCTTTGGATCCAAATTGCTTTAATATTACTCTTCCTCTTTATAGTATCAACCAAAACTTTTAATATGTTATTGAACACGATATGGTATGCCATTTTATATAATCAAATTAAATTTAAATTAAACACCACCGTTCAGAATAATTAATCATTTATTAGTTATTATTCTGAAGTTATTTATTTTATATTCCTACTATTTTATGGGTTGATTTTTGAAGCAATTATTTGCTAAAATACTCTCACTTATACTCAATTTATTTTTCTAATTTTTTAATGCTCATAGAAGGGGACGTTAGTTCTACTCATTTCCCCCGGAGCTCATTGCCTTCCGCTTTTGTCATGAAAGCTCGAGTCCTCGTAAACCATGTACATAAAACCATGCACGTAAAAGATGTACATATATCCGTTAAAAAATCATTGACACACACATCTTTCAATAAATTAAAAGTTCCAGTGCCAGTTATTTTTTTAAGTTTCATAATAAAAATTCACGATAGCTATTTATTTTCAGAAAGAGAAGACGCTAAACAGCTAATTGCCGCAGGCGTTCGGCGTTGCATACAGCATCTAAAGCAGGAGCAGTCTCCAAGGTATTCTTACAAACATGGTGGGTTGGTACTCTTAAATCAAAACATCCCCGACATAATTCAAAAAGTTGTATGTTAAACTAGTGTGTTACCTGAAAAAGGTTCTCATAAAAACGAACTACCGATCGGGGGCACTATTTTAGATCCATTTATGGGATTACATTACATTACATCGCCCATCAAAAATTGGATGATGCATACGTCAGTCTGATATTATTATTAGCCATGAAACAACTTTTTAATAATGTTCGCATATTACTGAAAACTATTCATATACGCCTATGTATGTACTTCCTACTGTCTTTGAACTCTCAGGTTTGGATTATAAGCTTTATTCTCCTAAATATTCAGAGTATCGTATCAAATAAAACAAAACAGAGTTAAATTTAAGGCAAATTTATTTTATCTTTTTCAAAATATGACCCGTCTGAAGCAACACACATGTGCCACGTTTAACCCAGTCCTCCATGCACTCCTGGTGGGCCGACGAAGAGATGGCCTTCAGCTCCTTCGTCGCATTCTCTTTGATCTCCTCTATCGACTGAAATCTCCTTCCACGAAGAGGTAACTTGGAAAACAAAAAGAAGTCGCACGGGGCCATATCAGGTGAATACGGTACTTCCACGATGGTATTTACTTGGTGTTTGGTCAAATAATCCAGCACAATATGGGCTCGGT
The DNA here is from genome assembly GCF_028408465.1 of Anastrepha ludens. NCBI lineage: Eukaryota > Metazoa > Arthropoda > Insecta > Diptera > Tephritidae > Anastrepha > Anastrepha ludens. The sequence continues at coordinate 127,937,402 of NC_071501.1, forward strand.
GCGATGGCGCGTTATCATCATGCTAAACCCAAGAATTATTTGCCCACATTTCCGGCCGTTTGCGACGTACAGTATCTCTCAAACGCTTCAAAACGGATAAATAGTGACAGATGTGTATTTTACAGTCCTACCAACATAAGAAAAAAATATGGACCGGTTCCTATGTGCGCGGTTCGTTTAAATTAAACATTCCCGGTACGTTTTGATCATAGGGTAAGTAATTGTATGTAGTAAAACACGGCTTCTTAGTTCCAAGTGCTTATAAAATTAGGCTTTCAACCCCTTCCGGTACAATTTAATAATGAAAAACTGTGCGTGTATTTATTAAAATAAAACGTTTATTTTATAACCTTGCCGGATATTAGGCAAAAGAAACACAAAAAGGGCAGTATCTCGGGCGAGCAAAGAAACAGACTGAATATGTAATAGTGAACTGTGATGTTTCCAGTAGTAGTTAGTAGTAGTAGTAGTTTCCAGAAGTAACAAAAGTTTTGTCAAATTCAGTACATAATACATTTTAAACTAATTATCAACATTAACTTTAGCCGCATGACAAGTATAGCTCCCGTTGCGCGGTATGTTATGAAAAACCAATGACGTTAAAGGTAGTCTTGTAAGAAGACTATACGAAATGGCTGGCAATATTAAACCTCAAAAGTATTTATTAAACAAAAACTTACATTTTCTCTTCCATTTCTACTCCGCAGTGAAAAACTTTATACTGCGCTTGATTAGCTAGTGATGACCAACAGATTGTCAACATAATACTGACAGAACACATGACGTTCAAATTGTTGCAGAAATTGTCGCTATCTCATAAAAAGAAACATTGTCGCAATTATTTCAGCTAGAACACTCGGTAATTTACATAAAAAAATTTATAACTTGGTATGCACAACACGTACGTCAGCCATGATTTTTCTAAAAGTTCAAAAATATACTATTTAATATAATTAAAACAAGGAGAACTCACATAAAATTATATTATAACTCAAATGTTAAGCATTTTTACATAGATGTATTGTATCTATTTAAAAATGTGTATAGGTTCCAAAAACTAACAAATACGAGTATACATACATAGGTACATGCAAACAAAAAATGTAAATGGAATTGTTGATTTATTTTAGGTCCTCTTATTTTCTATCAAATTTGTACTTCACTTATTTTTTTCAAAATGACAGGAACTAATACAAAACTGTCCGGTTTAACTTAAGCAATTTTCAAAATTGTAGCCAGAAAGCTTTTGAGGAAACAAACGTTCCACCAAGGCTGAAGATGGCAATAGTGTATTTAATGGATACATGATTAAAACGTTACATCTACTGCTTCTCATATTATTACTATACTCCTATTATGGACACGCACGTTGCATGTCCAAAGCTATTTATTCTTTGAAAATGTATATTTTTAGAAACGAATTTAAGTTAACAGTACGTGAAGAACAGAGTTTACGCGATATATAATATGTCTTTTTATAGTACGCTTCTACGTTAAAGTATGGTTTTGTTCCACTGCTGCTGCTGAAGCACCCAATTACGATTTAACATTTCTGTTAGAGATTTATCATTATCAAAAGAGAGGTTGTCTGTAAAGTCTGTTTACTGACGATAGTTTAACGTGACAACGTCACAAGAAAATACTGATGTAATGGTTGCAATTTTCAAAACAAAATTTTAATTTCATTTGTTTGATAGATATTTTGTATGGATACAGAGAAGGAGGTAAATGGAATCGCAATGGAATAGGTCAAGTTACATTTGCACAAACGTGAAAAATTACGAAACATTTATCAAATTCATGAAAGATATGTTCAATTTCGATTGTGCATCAGACGTTAATAAGTCAACAACACGAAGAGGCACCATCATCGATTTGACTTTTTCAAGAAATATTACACTCGAAACACTCCCTTTCATATATCCTACTTTTCCTCTCATCGTCCTATTCTCAACAGAGAAATGGTTCATTACCATGCACATAGGAAGAAGGCATATGCAAATACAAATATGTGAATTTATATACACATGAGCATATACATACATACATATATACGCTCACTTAAGTAGGAGAGAGCAAGATGTCGAACGTTGCCGAACGTTGTGCTCTTTGTCGTTCGTTCCGCGCTTTCGCTTGCAGTTCATGCAAGATAACGACCATGAGCAAGGTAACGACGATTGAGCAAGATAACGACGATTGAGCAAGATTATAAGATTATTAGAATATGATTATAAGACGTTATCACGTCAAAAATTATCAGCTGCATTTATTGGCAAGATATGTCATCATCATTTATGGTATTTATCAGATGAAAGCATTGCGTTTTCATTCTTTGGCAAAAATATCTCCAAAACCGAGAAAAGAAGAATGGTGAAAAATCTTAATGCTTCTGTGATTGCGATGCCGAACCATGCAAACGTATACCATACAATTGAAAGTGACTGATGTTCGGACATTTGTGAAAAACAATTATCAGATTTTATAACGCCACATATATTACATGGAGTTTTTTGAACGTTTCGATATTTCCAAAGAGTTTTTAAAAAATGATTCTGATTTTTGGGACCTGGACAAGATTTTCTAAAGAGAATTGGAAACTGTTAGCAAAATTAAAGTTGTTAACGACACTGCTGAGCGTATTCAAACGTACAATAAAAAACTTACGAAGAAGATCTACAAAACTTACTGCAAGGCGTGAAGGATTATACTTCAAAATTTCCACTACATTCAAAATCCTTAATCAGCAATTCAAATACGATTTAAGTGCGTAAACGGGAGTCGTTAATATTAAATCTGAAAAAACCAACAAAAAATTGTTATTGAGACAAAATATTTGGACAAGATTTTCTAAAGAGAATTGGAAACTGTTAGCAAAATTAAAGTTGTTAACGACACTGCTGAGCGTATTCAAACGTACAATAAAAAACTTACGAAGAAGATCTACAAAACTTACTGCAAGGCGTGAAGGATTATACTTCAAAATTTCCACTACATTCAAAATCCTTAATCAGCAATTCAAATACGATTTAAGTGCGTAAACGGGAGTCGTTAATATTAAATCTGAAAAAACCAACAAAAAATTGTTATTGAGACAAAATATTTGTTTACTTTTTTTAATATTTAGATTAGTGTAAACTCATTATTTCTTAGGAAGTAACATAGTTTTAAGAACACAATAGTGTAATTCTAATACTGCAATATTTCGAATAGTAAACATACATAAACTATTTTTATTTTACTTAACTTGAGATTAATTTAAAAAAATAGCCATTTTTCTTTATTTTTCAACTTTAGGCTCTAGTCGGAACCTCTAAATTTTTCTGATTGGCTTAAGATTTCATAATTTGCAGTTTTTTAGGTAACCTTACTTTTCTAGAGGGTGTCCCGCAAAAATAAAGGCGTTTTATTTTTTCCACATGAATAACGGCCACCTTAATATAGATATACATATATACATAGATAATGCAACATCATACATGTTCTTCAAAGATGCATCGACTCAACCTCGACTCAAGAAACGAAAAAATGGCTTTAAGTCGGCTGAAATTTCGCCCAATTAGGAGCGACTAACTGCTTTTTGGCAACTAATTCAGGAACTATCTAAAATATATATGAATCTTTTTGAGTAAACATTTGTTAAATATGTGATATGTTGAGTTAATGCATTTTCCAATCTGCATCGGGCCTTAGCTAAACACTTATCAAAAACGTGTAAATATGTACGAGTATAGTAACATGCAAAAGGGTGAGCTATTTATTATATAACAAGTGCCAGGTTTAGACAGCAAGCCGCTTCAAAATACTGCTAATTGCAATCATTTTGTGATTGCACTAGACTAGTAAAAAATTGTTGACTCCCAGTCATGACTAACAAAATGAAAGGTGAAATGGTTAAGTACCACTCTGGCACTCCCTAAGTAGCACTAAAGCGGCGTTCTGACTAAGACTAACTTTTTTTCGTGTAAGTCATGGCTAGCAAAAAATTATGCAGTCATTTGGCCCCCATTCAAATGAAAATAGTAGTCAAAAAGTATTGCATTACTCAACACCTCTGCAAGTATGGTATATATGTTGCTCTCACTATCTGGAGCCACGGCCCGTAAAATAAGCTTATTAGAGGAACTTATTTTGGGTTCATACTTCTTCTGTTAATGCGGATACTTTTCCACTATCTACTTACTATTTATCTGCTACCGTATCATAATTCTTGACATTACACCACAGCATAATAGTAGCATTGTCACGTAAATTTTTGTTATTTGCAAATTTAATTGAATGGCCCTCAGCATCGACCGCTAATATCCGCGTATTCAACCTACATAAATATGTATGTACAGATGTATATACTTATCTGTATATGCGCTTAGACAGCGTAATTTCTTTCCACATTAACACCCAATATGCGAATGTTATTATCAGTGAAGGCTAACGGTTATGGCAAGGCAATAGACTGAAAATGCATCTATTACAGAGGACATCTATTTAGGAATACATTAAAAAGTTTTATTGATCAATTTGTTGAGCATCAAGATGTTAAAAGTTGAAAACTGTACGACATTTTAATAATTTCAAACGCTATGTCCCAAGGTATAAACGACTTTGATTTCTGTGTGTGTGTGGCCAATGCGCTTTTCATAACACTTTTACATGAAATAGCAAATGGGTGTTTAAGTTAAAGTGGTCTCTGTCGCAAATACTTTACAAGCCACCCATTTTGTAAAACTTACAATATATTGAGCTAGTTGAAGGTGTGAGTTAAATTCTTTTAATTTGCGATTTATTTATCATATAATTTTATTTATGAATACATATATTTTGTAAGTACGTGCATATGTATGTTAGGACGCTAAGTATGTGTATATAAATACATACATATATTTTTGTGGCATTAACAGCATTTGTTAGGAAGAAGTTCATTCACTTCTGTATATGTATTTTTGATTTCTTGTAGGAATGTGATGTTTTCTTGTATGTCAAGATTATTTTGGCACACATGCATATCAAGACGAATTAAATGCTGAAGGTGGCGTTTTCCCAAAACAGTAACTCTATTTTTCGTGATTTTGATAAGTCTGATGTCAGGCTCCTTTCCAATGCAAAACAAACGAACAAAAGGAAGAGAACTTGCAGGTGTGAGAAAATTCAGTGAATAACTTGGTAATATTGTGCTTTGTGGCATTTAAACTAAACAAACTAATGAAAACGAAGTGCTGTGTTTTAAATTTCATAAAGCATAAATGAATATTAAGCCCCCAAATGCAGAGATTTACCTTTTTATGCGAATGACGCTGTGGCAAGAATGTGTGTGTGTATAATTTTTTGTGTTTGGTAGTTTCTATTGCTTCCGCCTACTTTTCCTCTTCACAAACAAAAAATACCCCTTCCTTTTGTTTGTTTATTCATGAAGCTTGAACCTTGTATTCTATTATCCTTGCATCCTGTCACCATGGGTCCGTTGCGTCCAAAATAGTATTGTACTCGTATTATGTGTTACTTCATGTCCTCCTATTTTTTCGTTACGATTTCGCAGTGGACGTTTGAGCAACATGCGTTCACAATCGAAGTGTATTTCAAGGCCGAGATTTGCAGGTGGCAAACAGCCCATGACCGGGGCCCAGCCAGACATCGAGAACAGGAATGCTCTTAGAATACAGTCCTTCAAAATTCAAATCGTGGAAGCGCTTAAATTTAGCGTTGTAGCAATTTCAGACGGTAAACATTATCTTTTGGAGTGATGAAGCCAACAACACTTCATAGCCAAAGGGACGGTTTGGAGTGTATTGTCAAGCAGTGAAGTAATTGAAAAATCGTCGTGAATATTTTTGTGAGAATCGTCGAGGTCAAGTAGTTTCTGTGAACGGTGTATCTTTTCGGCGCATGCTGAATGGTTACAATATTTTCTGCCAATAATGAGAGAGTATCATTCGCTCAGTACACATACATGGTTTCATTAAAATTGCGCCGCGCCGCACACCATGGCGATACTGAGTGATTACTTCCTTAACAAACTGATATGAAGTTTCAGTGTCATATGCCGGCCTAAGGACCTTTTCTGTTGAGGTACATCAAAAGTAAGGTATTTGAAACAAACCCAGCAACCATCTCAGTACAAAAACAAAAAAAGGACCTATTTTGTTTTTTGTTGTTTTGTTGTTTTGTTGTTTACATATATGCGTGCCTGAATATCAACGCACGGTGCCACATTTTTATTTTTTTTCTTTTTTGTTTTATTTTATCTTATTTTATTTATTGATTTTTTTTAAGTGTATTCAAAACAATATTATGTAATAAATTTTATGTATTCAAAAATAAGAAAATAGTTAAATTTATAGCAGGTAAATAAGGGGATGGTTCCATATGTAGAAGTCCACGCAAGAGGGAAAATTACTGATCGCCATTCACTTGGGAGTGGCCAGGACGATTCTTCTGCATATGGTTCAAGCAGCTCACAACTCCCGGGATTAACCCAAGTATCCTCTATCTAGCTTCCGAACACCCGTTCGGGAGTGAGCTAAAGTGAGAATGCGAAACATTCCAGGATAGCTAGTTGTGCGCTGGGTTTGGGACCCGCCACTTAAACCCCCCAAAGCGACGCTTGGAGTGTTTGAAAGAAAGATTCTGCGTAGGATTTTTGGACCTTTGCACGTTGGCAACGATGAATATCGCAGGCGATGGAACGATGAGCTGTATGAGCTTCACGACGACATAGACAAGTGCAGCGAATAAAGATCCAGCGGCTACGTTGGCTGGGTCATGTCGTCCGAATGGATACAAACGCTCCCGCTATGAAGGTATTCGATGCGGTACCATCTGGTGATAGCAAAGAAAGTTCCTCTTCCTCTCAGTTTCCCTACCATGCAAAAATGTGTTTTGTACTATTATGGGAATATAGCGTGGCTGTTTGCGCAATTCGTCCCATAATTTTTTTCTTTTGCTTACGTTATGTTGAAGGTTGCACAAAAAATGTAAAACATACGCATTTAAGCGTTCTAAAATAATGTAATATGTTCAATAAATAAATAATCAATCCATCTACAAACTATTTTCATTACGTTGATCATTTAAATAATGAAAAACCTTTTCCGCTTTAAAATTAGGTGAATGCGTACTCTAAAGAGTTATATGCATACAAATTAAAAAGTCATTTAAAAACTTATTTATATGGTTTATACGCATTGTTTGCCGCTGCAGTTCATGGAAACTCTCATCATTGCTGCTGTCAGACTTCGATTAATCTGAAAATATCCACTCCCAATTACAATAAGGCGTTCAACATTTTACTCCAAATGGTTTTTTTTTTGTTTTTTGTTCTTCTGGAACTTGGATATGGGACCATCGTGGTGTAAGATTCAAACTGTAACTTGAGTATCAGTTGAAGTTTCTAGCCTGTCCGAATTTTGAGAAAAATGGAGGTAAAAACGCCCAAACAATCGTTTTCAAGGGTGAAAAGAATAAATTTTATTGCCCTGCATTGTTTTACTATCGGGCGCCTAAAACTTTGGTTTCAGATTTTCATATCTTTAAAATCGATCAAAATATGTTTTTTTTTTGTGTGAAAATAAACGAACTTCGTATGTGAAACCTTTATTCACTGATATGAATGAAGCAACTTATTCTTATTAACTCAAATTAAAGCACATGCCGTGCCCACGCTTGCCGCCATATACGTATGATAATATTGTGTATGTAGATAAAACCAACAAAAGGGGCAATAAATTAATCAAATGAGGATCCACTCACAATATATTTTTTATAAATAAATTTATTTTAATATGAATGGAAATAGGAGATACAACAATGCACATTTATATTCACATACATAAAAAGTAGATATACGTACATATGTTGCTTTCAGCGGGTTAATGTAATTTATGGAAATATTTAGCGAATTTTCCGCATTTTCTTTTACAAACACAATTGCATGGGGCCGACCCGCATACATAAGTGTGAATAGGGTATACTCACAAAAGTAGTTTTGTAGAGTATTTGTTCGCTTTTTAATAAAATACATATGTACATTACGAAAAATTGTTTTAAAATTCATATAAATGTATGTTTGTATTATTATATATATGTACAACTCCTATAAGACTGAGTGCATAACATTCATGATTTCTGATATATTATATTAGGTATTTTTAGTTCTAGAAGCAGCTTACTGCATTGAAGTAGCAACGCCAGTACATACGTCCACCATTGCCAATTCCACTGCGCCCAACACCGCCGCCTAACCCACCGGCATTCGCATCTGTCCTTGCCGCTGCCGTCAGCATTGCTACACCTTCGGTATTACCCAAGCCGCTGCCTAACTCCGAACTCATGCCTCCTCTTCTCTGAAAGCTCTTTGCCATTAACTGAAAATTTCTCACACACATGCCCAAATCACAATGCAATTATGCTTTAATTATCCAACTTACAGTTTCGCCAGTGGCGCGATTTATCGAGTTCAAATCTTTGAAATCGTAGTCCATCATAACCGAGGGATCGTCGTCACTATACATATGATTTGCACTCACTTGCTCGGTCTCATCAGCGCTACTAGGAGCATTCCCCTCCTTCGAATTGACGTATTTATCATTGCGTTCTGCATAGAAATCGCTTATTTTGCGACGCTCCTGCTCAAGTGCGTGATGAAGCGCAACCATAAGTCGGTCAAGCAAAAGAGCAGCTCGTTTTGGTACCACCATCTAGAAAAGATACTCGAATCAGTAAATAGTTCAGAATGATAAATATCATTTGTATCTTTGCAGATGTGCAGTTGATGACTAGATTATTATTATAAATTACGACACATATTTTTGAAATCTAAATCTAGAAGAATTTCACTAAAAAGGATTTCAATTTCCTCCATATTCATATTAAATTTACTTAAATTAAGTTATAAGACAAAAAATAATAATCTCCTACAATTTTATGTTTATTCTGTTATATCATATTCTTGTATGTTTTACGAAAATATTTTTACATTGAATTAACCATTCAGAGAACCAGAGATGAAATCATTGGTTCCTTGTTCAGTAGCAGTAATTTCCCTGCGCCTGACTCAGGCATGGTTTTTAACAATACCGATCAGGTGTGGATTCATGGGTGATATTTAGTCATTCACAGGTGATTTCAATGTTCTTCTTCACTAGTAGAATTAAATATGAATTTATATTTTTTGTTACTTAATTTATCGTTTTTTAAACTATTTCTATTAATGCATTATAATTTTTTATTGAACGACGTTGAGGCTTGCTTGAGGAATATTTTTTTAAGGGGTTAGGGGTAATCAGGGGCCCAAAAAATAATGATTTTCAATATTTTTTTTTTTTTTTGCTCGTCAATTTCTTTATTTTACAAAAATAAAAACATAGCATTTTTCAACTTGACTTTAGCAAAATTTCAAGAAAAATATTAATACAGTGCACTCGCGGTAACTCGATTAGCCGCTAAGTCGAACGACGTGCTAACTCGAACACATTTTTTTCCCTATTGACTAGTTTGTAACTCGAACAATATTAAAGCTCTATAACTCGAACAAAAAAACAAATTTATTTGTACACACATTCTTTTCAAACATGTACATTTTGTACATACATACATATGTAATAGTATATGTACATAAATTATATGTATACTAGTGTATTGTCCATATGAATATTTCGACGTTAATATCCCGTTAGTTTTCTGGGAACAACATCTTGCATTGACCAAATTGCTTTAAATTTGTCATTTGTAGTGTATCAGTGCATGTGAGTAATGGATCGTAAAAGGTTGAAGTGTTTAACATTAAAAGAGAGGGCTGAAGTCCTTAACAAAATTAAACGTGGATGTAGTGTTACTTCTCTAGCGAAGGAATATGGGGTAGCCAAGTCCACCATAAGTCTTATAAAAAAGAAAGACAAGGCAATTTTAAAAGCAGTAAACAACACGTTTTTGGGGCTTGGGAAGAGGAGAACTTTAAAAGCTTCTGAGTTTCCTAAAATGAAAGCCGCTTTATACAAATGGTTTCTGTCCCAAAGAAAAAAGAATTACCCAATAAGTGGACTCATCTTGAAAGAACATAACATGAAAAACATAATTTACAGGTCGAATTTTCGCTTTATGATGTTAGCAAATGGAATGATGGTGCCGAATTTACCGACACAGAAGTAATAATTGAAACTAGTGATTCTGAGTCTGAGTTTAACAACACAACTGAGACATGTGAGCGGATATCATCTGAGGAGGCAGTTAGCTCTATCAATAAGGTAATTCAGTGGGCCACAACTGAACAAGTAAGCCCCGCAAAGGTTAACACTCTTCAATTGCTGCGTGAAAAAGTCATATTCAACATTGCTGCAGGCAAGAAAAGACAAACACACATTACAACTTTCTTTTCGGCCTAACTTTTCTGTAAAAACTGACTTTTTTGTGTTACTGACACAAAGACTGCCAAATATTTGATGAAAAATATTGAAACGAATTAATTATTTTAAACATATTCATGTTCATATCCATATGTAAATAAATAAATAAATTTAATTGAAAAAAATCGATATCGATGACTGTTTTTTTAACATAGCACACTCAATTGATAAGTCGAACAAATTCGATAAATCGAGCAGCGCCTGTTTCAATTAGTTCGAGTTATCGCGAGTGCACTGTAATTCAAAAAGTTATCGCTGTTTGTGTGGAGCCCGTTTCTCCAGAAGTCCCTTGCGGTGATCATCACAAGTCCTTGGAGACTCATCTAAAATCAATCGGATAAGATAAATTAGTTTTATTAGTAGATAATCTTGTGCCTGATCGAAGCTTTTTTTACAAAATTGACAATATGGTGGTATCAGGAAATATTTTTCAGATTTTCGAGTAAAAACGACAATTAATTGTTTAAAAGAAATTTAAATTTTGAAAAAAAAAACCTAGGCCACGTAATAGTTCTTCAGCCATCATAGCAGCTTTCAAAATATCGATTTACTACTGCCTGCGTAGCATTCTACCATCTCGAGTGTTATCGTTAGCACGCTTATCTGCCACTTGCATACGTGCAGCATTCATTTTTTCAGCATTCCGATGAGAATTAGGCCTACAATTAAGTACCAGTGTATTCAATATAACCAACAATGAATTTATACCTTCATTGAATATACAAGTAGCTATGTATGCAGCAGTTTGTACCATTTTTGGGCATATTTTCCATACTAGTTGATTAAATCTTTCATTATTATATTAATTGAATCCACCTGCACATCTTGAAAGTAAATTTTCATTACTGAGATCATCGGAAATAGGTTTGATAGCTTTTAAAACATCAGGAGGTCGCCGTAGCCGAATGGGTTGCTGCATGACTACCATTCGGATTTCAGATAGAGGACGTTGGTTCGAATCTCGGTGAAAGACCATAACTGAGGAAAAGTTTTTTCTAATAGCGGTCCCCCCTTGGCATGCAATGGCAAACCTCCGAGTGTATTTCTGCCATGAAAAAGCTAATCATAAAAAATATCTACCGTTCGAAGTTGGCTTGAAACTGTATCCATAAATAGGAGGACGAGCTCGGCCAAACACCCAAAATAGGGGTGTACGCGCCAATTATCTATATACTAGCTTTACCCCGCGGCCCCGCTCGCGTAGCAGTAGTTTTGAGGGATTTAGGATATGTATATAAAAGAATTACAAACAATAATTTCATAGAAAATCTTTTTTTTATTAATAACCATAATATTACAATACCCGGCATCCGTTGCTATGCCTCGTTGAATAAAATCAAAACAACCAATCAGAAAAATATCAAGCAAAATTATTTTTATTAATTTTCTATCTCGAACCGTATTTGAACTTTGCATTTGGGTCATAGTTGAACAGCTTATGCGGATTATGAAGTCTAGAGTGTGCTATAAATAGTGGGAAATAGGAAAAACTACGAGTTTTTAGATTAAATTTAAGCAAATATTCGATTATTAGTGACGAATGAGAGTGGTGGCGCGGCCTGGGGGCTGTGGGAAGGGAGTTCCATCATAAAAACATGCCTATAACCTTCATTGGGTGAAAATATGAATATATACAAATGTTTACGCCATTTGGTGTTGTCGTTTCGTAGTGATGCGCGGATAACGTACAGACATTCACCTTTATGGTATAGATATATACATATATGTATATCAGCAAGAGCTGTAAAAGTTTGAAATCATCATTCGCATCTCAACTTTTTCTATACTGAAATATGAGGTAATTTTAAACTGAATGAATAAATACAATCTTTGCTGCGTTTGAATTCATCCATTGAATATAGTACAAATAGTCTTAAGCCCAGCTATGCATTGTACAGAAATATGAAAAGATGCATTTTGGGGCCTGAGACATTCATCGCCCAAGTTTTATATTGTGTACAGGTGCTCGAATCATTTATCTTTGAATGGAATTAATTGTGAACATATGGTAAATATTTGTGTCTTTAACATACAGAAAGAAATAAACGTGCGAATTTCTGTTTATACTATTTCCGAACCAATATTTAAAAACTGATAATTTTTAATTCATCCTGATAATAAACCCCAAAAGCACAAGTACACGTGCATGGCGCGTACATGCTTTGGCGGGCTTGGCCTAGCTCTTCCTCTATTTGTGGTGTGCGTTTTGATGTTGTTCCACAAATAGAGGGTCCTAATGCACGGTAATTCAAACATACGCACTCCCGAATGGTAGTCATGCACCAACCCATTCGGCTATGGCGACCACCAATACCTAATTAGATACCGCATAATTTGACAATCGCCCAAAAAAATTCAGTTCGGTTCCTTCAAAGATTTATTCAAAAGCATGCAGAAGTGTATTGAGTTTCAAGGGTCAAAATTTAAAAAAAGCAGAAAGATATTTTCAACCATAAATACATATTTCCATTTGCCTATCTCTTAATTTAAGTGATAATCCTCATAATAATATATCTTAATTTACCCCTCTTGCTTTTATTTGATGTATGGAACTCGAACTCTATCGAATGGTAGTCGCACCAAACTCTTCAGCTACGGAGGCCGGTATCGATTATTTGCTAAGGGTGGGCACGGAAGTGACTTTCACATACGTCCACGCACACTTACGATGGCGATTTCACAAATCACGCGCAGTCTGATATTGCCTTTGTTGCTTTTTTTGTTTGTTTTTGCTCACGTTTAAGAACAGACACGAATCGTCGTTTTTAATCGCATTTCTTTCCGCACATTTTTCCAATTGATATATCGCCTCAATCTGCATTTCATATACTCATAAACTTAAATTTATATTTTTTCTTAAGCAGTCGATGACGACCACATATGATTCTGCGGATTCATCTCTTGTACCTATGAATTCATCGAAAGTTGAAGGATTGCTTCCCCTTTTCGTGATACTCGTAGAATCCAGAGTTTAAAATAAAGCTGTGAGCATGCACTCTTTTCTACTAACTTCCTATGTGATCTTCATATACTACAGAGTACTCCCTATACAAAATGGGGAGCATCTCAGTAGAAAAATTAGAGAGTTCCATATCATATTATATCATAGAAAATATTACAATATAAAGGTGATTAATGTCGTCACCATCTTTCTGGTTTCTGTTAAACAGCACGTGTGCCTATTCTTTATATATTCCAATTCTTTACATTTATACGTATAGGCGTTTTCGTTGCAGATTTAAATGAACACAAACCTAAGACAGTAATGTTATATTAACTCACCGGATACTCATCATAATTGGCTTCGATCCGATCGTCAAAACTAAAAATCTCCTCAGGCTGCCCACTCTCAATACGACGTTTTTTCATTCCAACTTCACTACTTCGTGTGTCTCTATGGTTAATACTTTCTGCAATATCACTCTCGGTGGTGGTATAACCAATGCTGTCGCCATTTGCATGTGCTCGATTTCGTAGGTAGTGCGCGTCATCACGACTGCTATCATTATTCTGAGATGTTCGCTTATTTGCTGGTATGTGATGACTCATGTACAAGTCAACATGTTGCAACAATATGAGTGCAATTAAAAGTACAGCCCGTTGCTGTTGTTGTATCGGTATAGTGAGATAGGTATCGACTTGATAACGTTTGCAAGGATTTGAAAAGGGCTTAATTTTCTGTTGTTGGTGATTTGGATTTTTACGTACGAACCAATATTCTTTGACTGCTTTCTGCATTTTGACTCAAAACGTTTACCAGAATAGCCTTTTTTTTACTTTTACAGTTTAGTTCATATGTGTCTTAAGCGATTAAAATTAGAGTACCAGGACCACTCTCAAACTTTATTTGTTGTACAAAGTCTCTACGTACTTAATATCAGTCACTGTGATCCATGGCATCCATCTTCGAATACGAAGCAGAAAATAACAAATATTCCTCTGATTTTGAAAATGATTGAGTTCGAAAATTTTAGACTCCCGTCTGTTTCAATGGTAATATTTGCTTGCACTGACTGTGGTGCCACTTTCATCGTGCCTTTTTATAATCACTCCATTTTATTATAGATTGATGCATACATATGTGTAAATTCTTTTTGTTCCATTTTTTTATACTTATGTTTCTACTTTCTTATGTTTTCCACTTGGTTATTAAACCATGTTTTTTCGATGGCGAATACTTAATTCATTGCCACAGCATACAGAGAAATGCTTTTCAAAATCATTCGCCTTCCCAATATTTTTTGCTTGCAATTCATCATTTGCGTCGTCCAAATGTTTCTGTGGTTGTTATAATTAATACTGGTACGCATTTACGCACAAGTAGTATATACTTACATGCATGTGTGGACGTTTGGTTCCAGCAGGATTATAAGAACATGGTTTTAACAACGCTACAACAACCAGTTTACAACATATCCTGAGCGCCTTAAGCGTTTCGTAGAAAATGGCAATGTGGCTATATCGCCTTGTTAACGAGCGGTAGTACTTTTGCTAAGTACAAACATCCCTACACGTATATCCACTATAAGTGGAGTATATAAGTATGTATACAATATATGTAAACTTAAAGTCTTATGTATGGAAAGTATATATACTTTTCATGCATATATTTATATACTTGTAAATACCTAGGTATGTGTACGAGAGTAGGTGTGGAAATGTACTCAACATCCAATACGATCTGCTTGCATATTTAATTGAACACCACTACATTCATTACCAGCAAATACTTACTAATTTCGTACTTACTTACGAATGTTAGTTTAATTGTTCAATTACATCTTCCTGATTACTTTTATTCACCGTGTATTAATCGTGTATACTTTTGCCTATTTGTATAACGGGTGTATTTTAAGACAGAGATATTTTCCAAACCAGCAGTTCGAATAAACTTACATACGTACGTTTTTTTCATTTGTGTTTGTTACAAATTGTGGGAGTTTTCCAAATTCAATTTTCAAAATCAGTCGATAATCTCTAGTCTTATATATAAAATAAAGTCAACTTTTTGTGTGTGTTCGCTAACCGGACGTGTCTTTGCACCGAATTAAACCAAACTTACACACATTGTTAAGTAGGTATTGAAGATGGTTTACGTATAGTTTGAATGCCAATTGGTGGATAGGGCTCGAGATATAGGTCAAAACGTGGACCCGGGTAACCTTTGGATGTGTAGGTACAATATGGATATCAAATTGAAGCTGTTGCTGAATGCTTTAGTTCAGTTCATGCCGCTCCGTGACTAGGGTCTCGAGATAGAGACCAATGCGTGGACCCTAGAATGTGTTTGTACAATATGGATATCAAATTGAAGCTGTTGGTAAATGCTTTAATACAGAGTATTTTTCATGCCGCTCCGTGACTAGGGTCTCGAGATAGAGACCAACACGTGGACCCTAGAATATGTTTGTACAATATGGATATCAAATGGAAGCTGTTGGTGAATGCTTTAGTACAGAGTATTTTTCATGCCGCTCCGTGACTAGGGTCTCGAGATAGAGACCAACACGTGCACCCTAGAATGTGTTTGTACAATATGGATATCAAATGGAAGCTGTTGGTGAATGCTTTAGTGCAGAGTATTTTTCATGCCGCTCCGTGACTGGGGTCTCGAAATATAGGTCAAAATGTGGACCCGGGTAACCTTTGGTTGTGTGTGTACAATATGGGTATCAAATGAAAGCTGTTGAGAAGTGCTTTAATACGGGGTAATTTTCATACCTATTGATGACTCGAAATATATGCCAAAACGTGGACCCGCCGTGTCTTTGCACCAAATTAAACCAAACTTACACACATTGTTAAGTAAGTATTGAAAATGGGTTTCGTAAAATTAGGTTGTAATTCGGAACACCGGCAACGCGTACAGCGTTCTTTTGAACCAGCCATAATGTCGTTTACTTTTTTAACGCTTGGGGCGGAACTGAACTGTCAAATTGACAGGAGGAGAAGATGTAAGTGCAAGTGTAAACATCTTAAACATTTCTTACTTGATTACTCAGCTAAGAATTATTTCCCAGCCAACTGTGATAATTATTACAACAGTTCGTGTTAGGTATGATTTCATCTAGCAATTAAGCTATCCTATTTTATGTTGGATCCTGAGTGAATGAATATACGTACTTAGTGCAGGTTAATTCCATTTCGTGTTTATTTTTAATGCTTCGCTGCATAATTCAAGTGGTGATTTACTTGCATTTAATGCCTAACCAAGTGTACGCGACTAGTGCATCTAATCTATCTTCTATCTATATATATAAAAATGAAATGATGTTCGTTTGTACGCATTTTTTTGGGCCGATACCTGGCCAATTTTATTCGTTCTTTTTTCATATTATAGGGATCCACTAGGGGAAGGTTTTTAGCAAAAAAAAATTTCTTTTAAATATTTTCTTCATATAAAAAAAAGAAAAAATCAAAATATTGTACAAAACAAAACTTGCTTGATTCTTAGATTAAAGTAAGTTTCGAATCGACATTCATTTTATGTGTACAACTTTTTTTGAATTTTTCGTTATTGTATACAGAAATTTCAAATAATTCGAATGAAATTTTTTTTTTTTTTTATTTCTTCCATAAAATATTACACCTGTCGTTAGACAATAAGTAATTTGATTTACAAAAAGATGGAATGAGAGTGATATTGAAGGGCCAATGCCCCCAAGCTCATTTAGAAGAAATATATACATATTATTTAAAAACAAGTGGTTAACAAACAATGACATATACGATTAGTTGACAATTGATTACAAGGATTTTGCAAGATCTGTTGGTGTTTGACGGTTAAGCCGACTTTGGGTAGATTTTTCTTTATTTGGTAGTCATCATAGGATTTGTATGCGTTAATAGTCTATTTATGTGTCTTCTGCTAGCGCTTTGTATTGTTTCATCAATAGTATCGATGTCAAGGTCGCGATGAATATCTGCGTTAGGTATGTACCAAGGTGCATTAGTTAAGGTCCTAAGTATTTATGAAAATAATGTTTCAATTCAATTGAGCAATGCTTTCTTTGACCAATTCTATATGGAAATGCATGCGTTTGCAAACGATGTTTTCGGCTATGAACAAATGTTGGAATCGAATGAAAAAGGAAAGAAACGCGAAATGATAAAAAAAATTCTTGGAAAATTTAAAATGAATGGTGCTTCATTGGAAAAATTCAAAGGTAATAAGAACATACACAAGATAAAGTTAGAATTCGAATTTTTAGATTTATTTTGTTTATTTCTCATTTTTTCAGAAGTACACCACACAACAACTCATTCCAACTCTGATTTTGAAATTCTGTTGGAATTGGTGATCGATAATTTTGTCACTATAATGGTCAATGGAAATTTGCGTGTATCAGACCCTGCATATTATTTACCATACCAACTTTTTATGGAACATATGGACCAAATGAACACAAAAAAATAATTTAGTTTTGTTTTGATTTTTTGCAACATTTTGGTTTTCAGTTAATACAATAAAAACAATACTGTTTTTTCGTGAACACAAAATTCTAAATTTATTACGTTGTTTGTTTAGAATTTTTTTAGAAAAAAAGTAAATTTTTTGGTTTTGAGGAAATTTGTTTATTGTTGCTATTTGTGAAAGCGTAGATATTTGTAAGTATTTGACTATAATCCTAAAAGTTAATGGAATACCACTATGACACATAGACAACATTTTTTCAAAGGGGTGTTTTTCGAAAATTATAAAAAAAATTGTTTTCAAAAATTTTGAAAAAATAAAGTAAAATAAAAAAATTTCGAAAGCATGAAATTTTTTCAAAACCAAATTTTCCTCAAAAAGATAAAAGAAATTTCTTCGAAGAGGTGTTTTTCTAAAATTACAAAACAAAAATTTCAAAAATTTTAAACAAATAAAATTAAATAAAACTTTTTCAAGGGTATGAAATTTTTTCAAAACAAAATTTTCTGAAAACCAAACAAAATTAAAAAAAAAAATGGTGTTTTCAAAGCATTTCATATTCCACTATTAATAGAGAATACATTTTTTCGAGGGGGTGTTTTTCAAAGCGGAAAAAAATCTTTTTTAACAAATCAATTTAAACTTTTACAAAAGTATGAAATTTTTTCAAGAACAAAATTTTCTCAAAAACGTTAAATTAAAAAAAAATAGTTTTTTCAAAATATTTAATTTTCAGCAATTAACTGAGAAGAAATTTGTTAGAGCGAAGTGTTTTTCAAAACTTCAAAAAACACTTTTTAACCAAAAAAAATAAACCTTTTTTCAAAAACAACAGGAATGATAACATTGCCTAACAATTTCTGCACTTTTGCACAGTCTAAAGAGGCATTGATACAGAGTGTATTTCCAAACATAGTTCAACATTACAAAAACCATGATTGACTCAGCGAAAGAGCAATTTTAGCTGGGAAAAATAAGGACGTCAATGATATAAATTCAGCTATTTTAGATCAAATACCTGGTGACATAGTTGCGTATAAGTCAATGGACACTATTACTGATCAAGATGAGGTCGTAAATTATCCAACTGAATTCTTAAACTCACTCGATTTGCCAGGCTTACCACCTCATAATTTACGATTAAAAATTGGAGCACCGATTATTATGCTGTGCAATAGTAATGTGCCCCAACTTTGCAACGGTACCAGACTCGCTGTGAAGAAGCTAATGGGTAACGTTATCGAAGCAACAATTTTGAAAGGGAAGTACAAAGGAGAAGACATTTTGATACCCTGAATTCCACTGATTCCGGCGGATTTACCATTCGATTTCAAACGTTTGCAGTTCCCTATTCGCCTTGCCTTCGCTATGAGAATTAATAAGGCGCAAGGACAGTCTCTACAAATGTGCGGTATTAATTTAGAATACCCAATTTTTTCTCATGGACAATTGTATGTAGCTTGCTTACGAGTTGGCAAACCATCGTCATTATTCACGCGAAAGATGAAAAAACCAAAAACGTTGTCTACCAAAAAGTGTTACAATAAAGTTCGAATGAAATTGTATCAAAGAATTTGCTTTGTTTCGTATTAATTTTATTCTCTTTCAGCAAATCATTGAATTTATCGTCTAGCGAAGCGGGCGAGGGTACGCTAGTCTTATATATAAAATAAAGTCAACTTTTTGTGTGTGTTCGCTAACCGGCCGTGTCTTTGCACCGAATTAAACCAAACTTACACACATTGTTAAGTAGGTATTGAAGATGGTTTACGTATAGTTTGGATGCCTATTGGTGGATTGGGCTCGAGATATAGGTCAAAACGTGGACCCGGCTAACCTTCGGATGTGTATGTACAATATGGGTATCAGATGGAAGCTGTTGGTGAATGCTTTAGTTCAGAGTATTTTTCATGCCGCTCCGTGACTAGGGTCTCGAGATAGAGACCAACGCGTGGACCCTAGAATGTGTTTGTACAATATGGATATCAAATGGAAGCTGTTGGTGAATGTATTTTTCATGCCGCTCCGTGACTGGGGCTCGAGATATAGGTCAAAACGTGGACCCTGGTAACCTTTGGTTGTGTATGTACAATTTGGGTATCAAATGAAAGCTGTTGATAAGTGCTTTAATACGGGGTAATTTTCATACCTATTGATGACTAGGGTCTCGAAATAGATGCCAAACCGTGGACCCGCCGTGCCTTTGCACCGAATTAAACCAAACTTACACACATTGTTAAGTATGTAGGTATTGAAGTTGGTTTCCGTATAGTTTGGATACCTATTGGTAGATAGGGTCTCGAGATATAGGTCAAAACGTGGACCCGGTAACCTTCGGATGTGTATGTACAATATGGGGTACGGGTAACCTTTGGTTGTGTATGTACAATTTGGGTATCAAATGAAAGCTGTTGATAAGTGATTTAATCCGGGGTAATTTTCATACCTATTGATGACTAGGGTCTCGAAATATATGCCAAAACGTGGACCCGCCGTGTCTTTGCACCGAATTAAACCAAACTTACACACATTGTTAAGTAAGTATTGAAAATGGGTTTCGTATGGGTATCAAATGGAAGCTGTTGGTGAATGCTTTAGTTTAGAGTATTTTTCATGCCGCTCCGTGACTAGGGTCTCGAGATAGAGACCAAAACGTGGACCCGCCGTGTCTTTGCACCGAATTAAACCAAACTTTCACACATTGTTAAGTAAGTATTGAAAATGGGTTTCGTAAAGTTTGGTTGTAATTCGGAACACTGGCAACGCGTACAGCGTTCTTTTGAACCAGCCATAATGTCGTTTACTTTTTTAACGCTTGGGGCGGAACTGAACTGTCAAATTGACAGTGTGAGTTACAATGTGTCAATATTTCTTTCTGATTTGGATGCCATAAGGAGAAGGCGTAAGTGCAAAGTGTAAAAATTTTTTGTGAATTTTTTTGGAGTGGATTTTGGAACAGTGAATAATTTCTTTCTAAATTTGAGAATTTAATGTGAAATCCGAATGTTCAAATGAAATTATGTGTTCGTGGAAAAAAAAAATTTTTCGTTTTTTGTTTTTTTGAAAAATTGAAATGGATAATGGTTAAAAAAGCTCCAATGCTTAATAAAACATATAAATTGAAACGAAAAATTCATGGATGATCAGGAAAAAAGACGATTGTTTCTTAGTTATTCATTTCCGTTGATTTGAAATTTAAAAACAATTTTCTTTTTTCCTGATTTTCAATTTATATTTTATATTTACTCAAAAACAAATAGAAAAAGAAAAAATATTGTTTATCCCAAAGCGCTTGAATAAAGAATAAAGAAATAAATAATATGAAAACTATATCTTTTCTGTTCTAAACCATATCTATTCTATTTTAGTGTGCCCAGCGAAGCGGGCCGGGTTTGCTAGTAGTAATATATAATATATTTTAATATTACAAAAGCGCAAAAAAACGATTCATTATATTCCAATGTTCAATTTTTTTTGGGAATAAAATCAGTCCTCCCACTAATGGTATTTATAATTCAAATAAACTCAGGTTTCCTGGTATATCGAATAAAACAAAATAGTGCTCATTAGTTATATATTCATTAGTTATTAATGAAACATTCTTTTCTAACTTTTGAAACTATACTGAAACAGTCTGAAGCAAAATAAAATAGAATGGGCCCCATTAGATTATTGAAACTTAACTACTTTTAATGTTCGAAATTTGCTCGCAAACAAAGGCTTGTTTTACCATTATATATACATACATATATGTATGTGTAGGTATATATGTAGGTTTGTTGGTCGGGAAATTCTTCGAGTACTTGATATTTATGCCGTCCGCCGTAGCCGAATGGGTTAGTGCGTGACTAAGTTCGAATCTCGGCGAAACACCAAAATTAAGAAAAACATTTTTCTAATGGCGGTCGCCCCTCGGCAGTCAATGGCAAGCCTCCGAGTGTATTTCTGCCACGAAAAAGCTCCTCATAAAAATATCTGCCATTCGGAATCGGCTTGAAACTGTAGGCCCCTCCATTTGTAGAACAAAATCAAGACGCACGCCACAAATAGGAGGAGGTGCTCGACCAAACACCCAAAAAGTATGTACGCGCCAATTATATACAATATATATAAAGGGTTTTTCAATAAGGGCGGGTAGATGTTGAAATGGAATAAAATGGAGTTTGCTGTGTGGCCGTCCAGCTGGAACCACATGTCGTCTAGGTCCATATGGTTCAATATGGGCCATAAGAAATTGAAAGGGCCACCACGTCTACCGAAAAATGGGCGCAATGCGCGCAACGTTTGCGTTAATGAACACTCATTTTGATAATAAAGTTTTATCATTTGAACGTGCTGTTCAATCGTGTAACTTGCCATGATGATTTGGCATAAACAACTGATTAATAAACAAAAGATTTGACAGATGTCACCAAAACAAAATTCCTGCCACAGGGCGCCAAAATCGACCCGCGCCAATTGAAAACCCCTAATACATATACTAGATATTTATCAATACATTGCGTAAAACTAAAAACAAAATGCAACGTAACAGAAAAAGCAACGTATGTCAATTTGTTGCTGGAAATAGCCATAAACTTATGTATATATGTACATTCATTTGACATATATACTTGCTAACAAATTTTGGACCATGCACCATCACTAATAAATTTATATACCCAGCGCTCCAGAGCACTATGGTATTTGGGCTAAGTCTTTCTGCTCCCTCCACTTATCCAACTCAGCAAAGTTTTATAATGCTCATTGTGGTTAGTCTCATTAAGCATTATCTAAAAATTAATAATATCCAACAATAATCATATCTTATATGTATAACATCAATTTAAACAAAAGTAGGTGAATTTTTACTGCACTACAATGATTCAAAAGTTCTCTTCTATCATATACTATTGAAGCTTTTGCATTTATTTCAGAATGCCTTTTTTCGTCATGACAATCAAGAGCTTAATTCTAACTAATGCTAGAACTGCAAAACTATTTTTTAACGAAAATGTTTATTTATGACTTTGTACTCGCTATTAAGTACATACTTGCATCTCCTGATATTAATTTAGAGACAATTTGCAGCATCCCTGTTATTTCTTCTGCTCATGCGCTCAAATGAGGTTGGCATGTGTCATATTAAGGGAACTGTCAAAGCGGGCATCCAATTAAAAAGCAAGGATGAAAAGAATCTTAGTTCTAAGTAGTAAAATATACAGTTAGCAAATAAAAGACATATTTACTAGTAAGAAGGAAACCTAAAAATTAGCGGTAAATTCTATTTTGACGTAAAAAACTGAAATGCAGTCATCCTATCACGACAAGGATAAACGTAAATACGGCGCTGTGAGCTATGAGTAAGCATTAACACCATCAAGCACTGAAGGGATATTTTGCGATTGTTTGTCTGATTTTCCTTTATTTGCGTTTTTTGCTGTCTGAGAGTGGGCGAAAAATATTTGCATCTGGAAAAAGAGTTGTTTCAATTAATAGATACTTATACAAGTATTTACATATCTACACATTAGTATTTAAAAACATTTGATTCACAAACTTAAAACTTATTTACATATATATGTATTATATATTTATGTATGTATAAACATTCTAAAAATGGTATTACTCATGCATCCTTGATATGGGATTAAGGCGAATCTCTCTTTCATTCGCCCCTTCGCGGCGGATGGTTCTTACGGTAAGCCTTGAAATACACAGGAGATGCCTACTGAGAGGCGTCTGCTTTGTAAATAACATTTTCTGACATTCCAGTAAAGTTACATAAGCATTCATAAATACACCCGTGCTTATATAGGTAATGTGGGCACCACCCATGCCTACGCAGAAGCGGGTTTCCCTTTCTCCAATATTCGCATGTAAAAACAAGAATTTGTCAATACCGCACCGAAAATTGTATCCTAATGTATGTGGTTGGTTAAAGTACGAAAGAACTTCCGCAAATATTTAGTATGCACATTCATATGAACAAGTACAGTGGTGTGGTCCCTCTCAAAATAAGTGTATTTAAATAAAACGGATGCAAGATAAAGCCAATTATCCGAATGCATATCCATATACATATGTACATTATTAATATTATATTACGAGGGGATTTAGCAATGCGACTGTGACATCCCCGAACATACTCGTACATATAAAGGGGGATTTTTAAGAGCTATAGGAAAGTTTTTCAAAAAACACACGTAAAATTCAGAAAAATGCATGAAATTTTTATTTAAATCGATAGTACAGCCCATACAATTTAATGTTTGAAGATTATTTCATGCAAATGTTGACCGCGACTGCGCTTCAAATGGTCCATCCGCTTAGTCCAATTTTGGCATACTCTTTCCAATGTTTCGGCCGGTATCTCACATATAAATGCTTAAATGTTGGCTTCCAATGCGTTAATTGAAGCAGGCTTGTCTGAATAGACATGATCCTTAACATATCCCCACAAAAAATAATCTAAAGGCGTTATATCGCACGATCTTGGTGGCCAATTGACAGGTCCCGAACGTGAAATAAAATGTTCACCGAACTCGCCTCTTAACAAGTTCATTGTTACGCGTGCTGTGTGGCATGTGGCACCGCCTTGCTGAAACCAAATGTCATGCAAGTCAAGCTCTTGCATTTTGGGCAAAAAAAAGTTGGATATCATTTCACGGTAGCGCTCACCATTCACAGTTACGTTACGATTCGCCGCATATTTGAAGAAGTACGGTCCAATGATACCTCCAGCCCATAAACCGCACCAAACTGTGCCCTTTCCGGATACATTGGTAGCTCTTGCTATTCTTCTGGCTGATCTTCACTCTTCAAAATGTGGATCTTCGGCCAACTTTCCAAGAGCCCATTCACCAAAAATTCTGCGTTGCGGTAGGTCGTTCGGCTTCAATTCTTGCACCAGCTGTATTTTGAAAAGCTTCACACCTAAATTTTTTCCAAAAATTTTCCACGTTGTTGAGTAACAGAGGCCCAATTGCTGCGAACGGCGACGAATCGATAACACAGGCCTGCGAAATTTAACTTTTTTCAGTTTCTAGAATGGCTGTACTTGTTTCTTGTAGTTTTTTATGCGCTGAAAACGAATCTGACCTTCAAAATGCTCCATCACGTCAGGATTTTTGGTAAATGAAGCCTAAAAGGTCAAAAAATGGCCATTTTAGCCATTTTTGATAATTTTTTTTGGGATAGAAAATTTTTTTTTTCAATTTTCGACGAAAAGGTCGCATAGTACAACTCTTTAGCTTCAAAACCCATTTTTTAAAATTATTGTACGATTTTTTAAAAAAAAGTTATGACATTTTGAAATTAACAGTTTCAGTTACGCCAATAGACGTTATACCCAACGTATACGTAACTGAAACTGTTAATTTCAAAATGTCATAGCTTTTTTTTAAAAAATCGTACAATAATTTAAAAAAATGGGTTTTAAAGCTAAAGAGTTGTACTATGAAACCTTTTCGTCGAAAATTGAAAAAAAAAAATTCTATCCCAAAAAAAATTATCAAAAATGGCTAAAATGGCCATTTTTTGACCTTTTAGGCTTCATTTACCAAAAATCCTGACGTGATGGAGCATTTTGAAGGACAGATTCGTTTTCAGCGCATAAAAAACTACAAGAAACAAGTACAGCCATTCTAGAAACTCACCCTCGCAGGACTGTGTAATTGATGATCATCATTAACACTGGCCGATACAGCTGCGATATTTTCTTCAGTTCGCACTCGACGTAAGCGTGTTGGTGGTTTGATGTCCAATAAAGTAAATTTGGTTCTAAATTTAGTCACAATAGCTCGAATAGCCGCTTCCGTGGATCGATTAAACTGACAATAAAATGGAAGAAGCGCGCAATAAACTTTCTTAACAGAACACGCATTTTTATAATAAAATTCAATGATTTGCAAGCGTTGTTCGTTTGTAAGACGATTCATGGTTAATTTATAGACCAAACTGAAGATGTTTGACAGTGAAACAAAACACGAAACGTGCATCAGCTATTTAAACCAACTGTTTAAAAAGATAATAGCTAAAAAAACACCCGTTACTATTATACCACAATCTTTGGGGCAACACACCATAAAAAATGCAGTATCTGATGCACTTTTATTTTAGGCCTAAATACTATCCTTTAAGAATAAACTGGAGCAAAATTAACTTAAGTTTCGTAAGAACTTAAATACATTTGTTTAGTCAAGCCGGCAAATAAGCTATCTTACGTAAAGCGTTTTTCAGTAAGAGCGCTTCACCTTTTTTTTTTTTGAAATAAAACACAAACGGTTTGACTTTTTTAAGTAATTTTTTTTTTTATTATCGAGTTTGAACATATACATTTAAGTATGAAATTCGATTTCTTTTGCATGACCACCGCGTGCACGTTTTACGAAGTCCAATCGTTGAACCCAATTTTCGACCACTCTTTTGCATAAATCGGCCGAAATTCCAGCAATTTCGCGTTCAATATTGGCTCTGAGCTCACAAATCGTCGCCGGCTTGTTACTGTAGACCAATGACTTCACATAACCCCAAAGAAAATAGTCTAGAGGCGTCGAATCACACGAGCGCGGCGGCCATTCGACCGGTCCATTTCTGGAAATAATGCGCTCATCGAACTTACTCTTCAACAAATCAATTGTAGCGTGTGCTGTGTGGCTTGTGGCCCCGTCCTGTTGAAACCACATGTCGTCTAAGTCCATACCATTCAATTGCGGCCAAAAATAATCGTTTATCATGTCGCGGTATCGATTTCCATTCACAGTAACGTGGCGATCGTTCTCGTCAACGAAAAAATATGGGCCAATTACGTCGCCGGCATGTAAACCGCACCAAAGAGTGATTTTTTCGGGATGCAACGGTGTCTCATGAATCACGTGTGGATTGCTTTCTGCCCAGTAACGCATATTTTGCTTGTTGACAAAGCAAAAGTGAGCTTCATCACTGAAGATGATTTTTCGACTTTAAACTTTCTTAACAGAACATGCATTTTTATAATAAAATTCAATGATTTGCAATCGTTGCTCAAGTGTGTAGCGTTCCATGATGAAATGTATACTAATGAAGTTTACAAATGACAAGCGAAAAATAAAAAATATTGCGTCGTTCGCCCTCCCTATCAGAAAAAAGTTGAAGCGCACGTATTGAAAAACGCCTTATAAAGCTTCATAGCAAATAAATAATTACAAAGTTATGGACCGCTCAATATATCCCTATTCAATGCTTCTTTCGTTACGAATTGGTCATTTTCGTGGTCATTCGTAGGTCTAGTGTATAAAGGTATATAAACAGGCTGTACTTGAACTCCTTTCTATTCTTCCTTACTTGTAATATGTACAGAAGGACACGCACAATCTTGGTCTGTTTTGAAAATTTGGGGTGATGCCAAAAGGACAATTTAATATATTTGCGTGTTTATAATAAACCAATTACCACCATTTATTGGTCGTGTTTGGAGAACATCGCATATCAGGACCAAATGATGTTTGGTCGGCATCGAAATAGGCCTTCTGGTTTCTATTGGCAAAGAATCCGGATAATCCTTCACTGTCCACGTATGGTATTCAGTCTTAAATACTGATGTGCTTGCGGACACACTTCTCTTCAGAATTACCACTTCCTCGGGATAAGCTTCGTGTTGTACTGTCTTCATTATCTTCTTCTCTGCGTTGTCAGGATAGCACTTGGTGTACTTTGAATTTCTAGCCGCTCGCTACACTTAAGCTATTACCCGTTCAACTTCAAATAAGAGAAAAAATTATTAAATTTAAACAAGCCATCATACCTCGATTTATAAAACATTATGCTGCCACTGTACGCGAACGTATTTGTGCATGACTACCATTTGGTACGACCCAGGTTCGAAACCCACTGTGAGCTGATGTTAAAATGCGTTGTCGAAGATAATAGGCAACAGTTAACCCTTTATTTGCAAAAAATATTAACCACCGTTTCAAAGCCATAACGGTACAATCTCGATGGAATTTCCAAATAATGTGATGTACGTATGTGTATCTGCAGAAGAGCAGATTGAGGTAAATGTACTGTTTGTATTATTTTAAACTACTTAAATTGAAAATATTTGCAAACAGAACAGCAAGAGGTCGACGAATTTTTAAAACCTATAACTCCTTTAAATCATATTTAATTAGATCCCTCCTCGTTTTTCTTTATTATCCTCTTCTAATTTTTGATTATGCTGATCCACGCTCATAGTGATAAAGCTGTAGTAAATAGCACCCTACATAATGAATGAATGAAGTTGGTACTTTAATAGCACGAATAACATACATTGAGAAGATGTGATAATAGGTCTCTTCTTTTCTATGTTTGCACCGCATTTGAAGTCGAATTATGTTACAAACCCTCCTGTAAACTTTCGCATCTGTCCATACCAATTGTTTTCGATTAGTTAAATTACTATTCAAGTCATATTATTATTTATCAACAATATTCAAATATTCAATAATATATTTTTAACACATGCCGATTATGTAAAAGATTGATCAAGCCGCAAAACTGAATCACTCAGGCACTATTATAAGTGCTTACATATACTTATATAGTATATATCTAGTGTTTTTATTTACATACAAAATTATTACAAAATTTGGTTACATTCTTACTTTTTGGATATAACTTCCTCAATTTTAAAGCTATTTTGCTAAATTTTTGCACAGGTCCGTTATTTAATACAGCCTCAGTTATTTCTGAAAATCATCAAGATAGAAACACTTTAAAATATAATGTACGAATATGTACAGTTTGTTTCTAATGAGCTTTCAGTGGCCCTAGGCACATTTTCAAAAACCGCTATCTCAAACATTGGAGCCAATCTGACTAAACGGAGAACGCCATTGAATTTGGAGAGTTCCAGTGAAGTCAGATCATTTACCAGAACGTATACCCAAAATAAAAGTGAAGATCTGAGTCCAGTCGAATTGTTACCAAATCATTATGTTCAGAACGTAAAGGCTCAAAAGTATCCCCCATTAAATAAAGTGGTTTTCTTTAAAAAGAACATTAAACTTGTTTCAATTTTGAGATGTGACGTTATTATATTTGCTATATTTGGCAGGAATTTTGCTTTTAACATACATTTCGGCTATATTGATTTTCATACGCGATAACATAAAACTTACGCGATAAGATATAAAAAGTCAAGATGGTTTCTAAGCAAATAGGAAGCTTCGGTTTAACACTTTATTTCTATTCTCCTAAAGGTTATAACTTCGTACGCTTATACTATGAAGAGTGTGCCACTTAAGTCACTGCACTCTTGTTATATTTGCAAAAATCACGCTGTAACTTGACGAAATTTTTGTTACATTTAAAAAACTTTGATGTAGGCTAATAAAACAATATATTTTCTTCTAAGCCACAAAATAAAAACAATTACTTTTATTATATTATTGCAACGAATGTAAACATATCAAATATTTGCGTCCTTGCGCTGTCTGGCGCCAGCGTTTTTCTTAGAAATAACGGGGATTTTTGAAAAATGTGTGCAGTAATGAGTAAATTCACTATAGTTGGCGCGTTTTGCTTAAGCTGGACAAAATATTCGATTTTTATGGACAAAATGCCTCGAAAAGAGTTATCACTCGATGATCGTGGAGAGATCCTGCACTCCACAAAAGGAGCAAAAATCTTGTGCAGAGATAGCTAAGATTATAGGTAGAAGCAAATCCACTATTCAGTATGTCATTGGGCGATTCAAATACGAAGGGCGCGTTAAAAATAATATAAGATCCGGGCGGCCACCTGCACTTTCCGATCGTGACAGGCGCACAATAAAGCATCTGGTGGACAAGGAGCCGTTTTGTGGCTCAGTGCAAATTACGTCAGAGCTAGGTCACAAGGAGGTGCACCCGGAAACCGTCCGTGGAGCGATAAAAACATATATTTTTAGGTCCTACACTCCTCGCAAGAAGCCGCACGTAAATTTAATTAATAGGAGGAATCGATTCTTCTTCTTCTTAATTGGCGCGATAACCGCTTACGCGATTTTGGCCGAGTTTAACAAAGTGCGCCAGTCATTTCTTTCTCGTGCTAACCGGCGCCAATTGGACACGCCAAGTGAAGCCAAGTCCTTCTCCACCTGATCTTTCCAACGCAGAGGAGACCTTCCTCTTCTTCTGCTACCACCAGCTGGTACCGCATCAAATACTTTCAAAGCCGGAGCGTTTGTATCCATTCGGACAACATGACCCAGGAAGAAGCGCTTAGAGTTTGCCAAATCGTATGTGGACAAATAACCAATTGACTTCTGGCGGAAGGTCATCTTCTCAGATGAGTCGAAGTACAATATTTTTGGCTCAGACGGGCGTCTCCGCGTATGGAGGAGACCAGGAGAAGCCCTAAATCCAAAAAATACCGTAAAAACCGTAAAACACGGCGGCGGAGGTATTATGGTTTGGGGCTGCATGGCTGCAGCAGGAGTCGGAAAATTGGAACTTATCGACGGAGTGATGGACCAATACGTGTATATTGATATTTTGATTTCTATTTTCAGCAAGACAACGACGCTAAACACAAAGCAATGAAGACCAAGCTGTACCTCTCGTACAACACTCCACACCTTTTGGAGACGCCACCTCAGAGCACGGATATCAATCTGATCGAACACGTGTGGAATATGTTTAAAAAAAAATTGGAAATCAACACATAAGCAATAAAAACCTCCTGCGAGAAGCATTGTACCAAGAGTGGTGCGCAATGGATCCCAATTACATTGAAAAGCTGGTGTTGCCAGTGCCAAATCGGCTCAGAGAGGTGATTAAGATGAAGGGTTATCCCACTAGATACTAAGTTAAAAGTTGTAATGAAAATAATGTCCCTTATAGTTAATAAGGCACTGTATGACTTCATATGGCTTACCAAAACGAGATATGAATAACAAAAATATTAATTTTGTGTAACATATAGTACATATATTATATATAACGTTCCTCTAATAAGAAAGAATTGGTAGGCAAATTGGATTCCTTGGACTAGTAATTGATTTAAAAAATACGGTGGTGTTGTATGCGAAACTCAAAGCGTTAAGCGGACAAATTATCTCCCGATTTTCGCGAGACCTTTCAGTGCCATTCATACAAGAGGTGAGTTTAATAATAACCCGAATTCTGAGCAATTAAAAAGTACTTGAAAACGTTTATTAGTTCGAATTAATTATTAGTTAGTAATAAATTTCAAATATAACTGGAAAATGTAATTTTCATAATTTAAAAATTTCTTGTATTTCTTCTGGCTCAAACGAAAAATATAAATTGCATTATGGGGTGATGTCTGACTATAACTAACTACGTTGATACTTTATGGAGGTTTTCGACTTTTGTCGACGGTGTCGTGAGATATATCGGCGAGTTTGTGTCGTGGAGTGTATATTACAAATTAAAGTATTTTAGAAAACAAATTGTTGGCGTTCTAAGCTTATATGAAAGTTCTGTCTAATAATGTCTAATAACTAACGTGAAATAACCTAATCAAATTAAAATTAAAATGTATTTAATGACTCAAGTTTTACAATGCATTGGAGTAGTATTTATGAACCAGTTTATGCAAAATCGGGTTAAAATTAAAACTTTTTTGGCAACGATTACAGCGGGTGGCCTAAACTTTTTTACTTTTAAACTTTTTGTAAGCCTCGGATACATAAGTAATCGGAAATTGGAAAAATAAACATATTTCTTAATTATTATTTAATAAAAAAATATTTAACAGGTGCAGGGGCGTAATCCTTTGCTGTATTATGTTGCGTGTACCCTTTCTATTACTGACAAGCTCTCCATTACAATTTGGACGCATAATCCTTCCATGTAGCATGTTACGTTTAGCCTTTCCGAGTGTATTCGTTTTATTGATTTTTTTTTGTTTTTGTAATTTTTTTTTTCTTTTTTTGTAATCGTTCTTTTTTTCTTTTCTTTGAACAACATCGTCCTTCTTTTCTTGCTGTTCTCTTTCTCTTTCCAAGTGAGTATTGCTCCATCTGTTGGAATAAATGGCACTCCACCGCAATCTCTTCTGTACAGCATTAAGGAGGTCATCCTTCTTTAATGAAAAACCGCATTTGAAAATGAGTTTCATCCATTCCGTAATTTTCTTCACTTCTTCTGCAAACAGAAAAATTGAGTACTTCTTTTATTATAATCCTGGGTTTTGTTGCGAATTTCCCCAAGAGTAGACACAATTCTATTTTGAAAATCTGTTGTAAATAGTTTTATTCTAAACTATTTCACTTAAACCAACCAACCTAGCGAAATTAAAACTGCAATTTTTAACTAAACGATGAATCTGAATTATTTACACACATAAACATCAAACACGGTATCACAATTTTCGCTGCTTTGTAATTTTCAAATGACTTTAGCTTCATAACCTGCACTAACCAAAAACATACATATTTATACATCTAAAAGTTAGCTTTACTGCTGACCAAACAACAAAACTAACCAAACAAATGAATTAAAAAAAAAAAATTATTGCATTAACCTACTGAAAAAGTCTTCAACAACACCATGAATAAACAAACAAAAGGAAGAGGAATTAATCGTTTGTGAAGAGGAAGAATATGTGAAATCAATGGAAATTACCAAACACAAGACGTTTCCACGGCATATGTATGCTGTTAAAACAACAATAACCAAGCACAAGAAGCTATGCACACATACACACGTTCTTGCCATGGTTATCCGCATAAAAAACGCAAAAAATCTGCATTTGGAGGCTTCTAACTTTTAAACATGAACTTCGAGGTCGTATAGGACTACTTACAGCTAATTCTTAATTTTCTTGATTATTAATTTCTAGATGGGCCCTCTTCAGAGTAGCATGAAGTACCAACTCTGCTCACATCTTTCATTTGACACCTCAACTTACTTTCACAAAAATAGTTAATATTTCACATTTTCTCTTGGATATTCCAAATGATGTTTTCTCATTTTCTTTTGTTTTTTATAGACGAAAATATCTATTGGATCCCAAGTACATGACAAAACGAGATCTACAACATTATTATCGATACTATCACAATGCCGCAAAGGGCCAACGACAATGTAAAAAAATTGTATTCATCATATTGTGTGTGTGCTTTGTTGCTTATCTATTCGTTGATTATAATCTTCGTTCCAAAATTATCCAGTTCCGTGATCGTTTCGAGTTTATGGCTCGCGTTGATGCAGACTACAACGTAACACAGGCTTATTTTGTTGATACGCCGGGTTGTCATATGCCCTACTTTGACGTCATCAACTATCGCATTCTTCAATATATGGGTTCACCCCCAAATTTGACATGTGACAAAGCACTTACACGTACAAAAGATGTCGGCTCTCATTTGTGGTGGGCCATGACGGACGAGGAGGTGATGCATCGGTACCGAATAAACGATACCAAGAGCATCAACTGTCATTATGCAGTACTCAAACACAATCATACAATATCAAAAAGTACTTTCCAAGGAGTAGTGTCATTCAAATTGCTTTATAATCAATCAATCGAAATGGCCCCCGAAACTGAGTTTATTAGAGTTCGTTGTTCAGACACTCCGAAACAACAACACTTTTACGAAGACTACCATTTCTTTGCTTTAAATAAAAGAAACACCAAAAATAGCTCAAAGGCAAAGTCAAAAAACACTGCTAATCATAAACAGCTTCGAAGCGAACAAAGCAAAGACAAATCAAGTAATAAATCAAATGTAAAAGATGACGCTAGTGATGATCATTCTCAAAGGCTTTCGGTTATGATTCTTGGTATTGACAGTGTATCGCATTTGAATTTCTTGCGGCACATGAAACGCACCACCACTTATATTCGAAAACGTCTTAATTACGTAGAGTTCTGGGGATTTAACAAAGTGGGTGATAATACATACCCCAATCTGATTCCACTTCTTACGGGCTTGGCAGCAGATGAACTGAAACTATCTTGTATGCGCACAAAGGAATTTCAGTACGTTGATGACTGCCCGTTTATTTGGAAACGATTTAAAGAAGATGGATATATGACGGCTTTTCTTGAAGACGTGGCCCGAACCAGTCTATTTAGTACCGATTCGATCTTCAATCATCAACCTACTGATTATTATATTCGACCCATTGCTATGGAAATGGAGAACAATATTGGTTACTACTACTCAGTAAATGTGGATTTATGTATGGGAGGGCGACGTACCGTGGACTTAGTCCTCGAGATGATCCATAAACTAACACCATTTCTACAGACCGATGACTTCTTTTCCTTCTTTTGGCTAGTTTCCATGACACACGACTTAATATATATGCCAAAACTACTAGACAATGATTTTGTTGATTTATTTGAACGTTTCCAAGCATCTGGAGTTTTGAATAAAACGATCATTCTACTAATGAGTGACCATGGTTTGCGCTGGGGATCATTCCGTCGAACGTACCAAGGCATGATGGAAGAGCGCCAACCACTCCTCATTGCCATATACCCATCCTGGTTCAAGCAAAAATACGCTGAAGCCGTTGCCAATTTAGAAATCAACTCCAAGCGATTAACAACTTTCTTCGATGTATATGAAACAATATTGGATATTCTCAATTTAAAGAATTTGCGACCCTCGAATATACAGTCGCGCGCTAAAGAGCTCCGCGACTCTGATATAATGCCTCGAGGTATAAGTCTGTTTCTTCCCGTTCCAGAAACGCGGACTTGTGAGAACGCAGGAATTGCATCGCACTGGTGTACGTGCTATCAACGCTCTGAAATGCCAACCAATGATGGTCGCGTTCAAGCAGCGGCACGATACGTTGTCAAATTGATCAATGAACAACTGAAGCCGTATCCACAATGTCGGGTTCTATATTTAAATTCCATACAGGAAGCAGTTATAGCAGCGCCACATCACACGATTGTCAGGGATATCAGCAATGATTATGGCATTGACATTACATTGCGGCTGCAAACTAAACCTGGTTTGGGTCTCTTTGAGTCAACAGTGCGCCTGGCAGGTTACACAAAAAATCTAACCGGCACCATTAGTCGCCTTAATTTATATGGAAGTCAAAGCTATTGTATTAATAACAGTTCACTTAAAATGTATTGCTATTGTCACAGATAAAACCCATAGAAAAACAAACCTATAATATAGTATGTACTCACAGTATGTCAAGGAGTTTCGACATTGAAAATAAATTCAATTTTTCGAAAAATAGCACTCTTTATTTATGTATCTCTGATTTCTTCTTTTACTGATTCATATTTATTCATATCATTTAAAAGGAAACTTCAATTAAAGCAACAACAACAAATAACACACTATTCGACACTATCAATAAACTGTTTTTTCATTTTGCTTTTTCAATTTCTTTAGAATCTCTGCTTTGCACTGATCACTTTGATGCTTTCGTTTTATTATTTAGTCAAAAATGTTTGCTTTAATCGGACTTTAAATTAAATACTGTGTTTATAATGTTATAAATCGAGCGGAAAGAGGGTAGATTAGAGCAAAAGCGTGCAGCTGGGCTCAAAACTAAAATTCCTGGACGTGCAGAATGCTTGATGTTGAAGTCACTGTAACAAACATCGCTTTATTGTGATGGCACAACCTAATGTAAGTTTCCTTACGCTTATATGTATATTAATATAAATTCATGTGATATGTACACATATGTATGTGTGTATTTGTTGCAGTGACATGCAAAATGAACAAGACTAATTGCTTTGTTTAAAACGAGATAGCTTGTATTAATACATAGTAGGCTTTGATTTTATTACATAAATACCTAATTCGTAAGACTCTTTATGTATACATATATATGAATTATAGTGGGACTTATGTTCTTATTTCTTTGTCTTGAATTTGATTTTGTCGGTTAAGACGCGTTCAATTTGTATATGATTTTCTGCGGTGACGGGTCGTAAAAGAAGAAAAGAATTGAAATAAAAATTGATGAAATATAAAAACGTGGTGGTCTTTTTATTTTAAGAATTGGAAGCGGTTAAATTTAATTAAATATTTTAACAGGTTATGGGCCCAGACACAAGTTGTGGTCGTATCTTGTGTCTGGCTTAATTAAAGAAAGTGTTGCGTTCGGTTGAAGAAATAAATAAATAAAAGTGGCTGCTGGATCATGAAATAAAATTGAAATTGGCACAAAAAGATACGAGCTTAAAAGTTCTGCAAGCTGTTGGAAATTGTGAACCGAGTGTATACAAAGCAAATAATAAATTTAAAAATAATTTTAAATTTAAAGCAAATAAAAAGGTTAACTTAAAATGTCACCATTGTAAGAATATCGGGCATATTAAAAGAGACTGCTTTATATACAAAAAGCAACAGAACAATCAAAATAAAGATAAAGCTAAGCAAGTGCAGACGGCTGCTACTGCTGCTCCAATCTAATACCGGTTTCGCGTTCATGTTAAAAACTGTAATCAACTACGAAAATAAAAATTCGAAAAATATATTTTTTATTTTGGACTCAGGTGCATCCGCCCGATATGGTAAATGATAAAAGTTTACTGCTAAACTGTACTGAGTTGGAACAGCCAATTAAAATTGCAATTGCCAAGAGTGAGGAATATATATACGCAACAGCTATGGGCACGATGAAGATGAAAAACTCCTGGCAGTCAAATGTAACGCTTAAAAAAGTCTTATACTGTGAGAATATTCCACAAAACTTACTATCGGTAAATAAAATGACGGATGCCGGCATGAAGGTTGTATTTTCGACAGGAGGTGTGGAAATATCAAAAGGTGGTGAGGTACTTTTTAAAGGTATGTGTTCTATTAATATTCCTGTTATAGAATTTGAAGTTTGTTGTAGAGCATTTATAACAGACAAAATCAATAAAAGCTCATACCAATTGTGGCATGAACGATTAGGTCATATTAGTAAAGGGAAATTAATAGAAATGAAACGAAATAAAATGTGTGAGGATACAGAGTTATTAGATAGTATTAAAATTGATAATGATGTCTGTGAGGCTTGTATAAAAGGGAAACAAGCTCGATTGCCATTTTCAAAGTTTAAAGATAAGGATTATATAAAAAGGTCATTGTTTATAATACACTCAGATGTATGTGGTCCGATTACGCCTCCTACAATTGATGGTAGACATTACTATGTAATTTTTGTTGATCAATATACACATTATTGTGTAACATACTTGATAGCCCATTAGTCAGAAGTGTTTGCTCATTTTAAAGACTTTGTTGCAAAAAGTGAAAATCATTTTAATCTAAAATTAGTAAATTTGTATGTCGATAATGGTAGGGAATATTTATGAAATGAGATGAGAGAGTATTGTGTTGAAAAGGATATAAGCTACCATTTAACAACTCCGCATACGCCACAACTGAATGGTGTATCTGAGCGTAGGACTGTAACTGAAAAGGCACGAGCTATGATAAATGGAACAAAATTAGATAAATGTTTTTGGGGAGAAGCTAAGCCCTGAAAGTGGTTGGGCTATCCAGAATGATAGTATGGATCAGCAAAATGAATCACAGCATGAAAGTAATGAAAATATGAAAATTATTGTCCCGAATGAGAGTAGGGAAAATAGAATATTCCAGAATGAAAGTAAGGAAGATGAACAGGGTGACTTTCAAAATGATAATTTCCTGAAAGAAAGTAAGGAAGAAGATGAGCCTAAATCCCAGAATGAAAGTATGGAGAAAAATATTGAAGTGAGACGAAGTGATAGGCTGAGAGATAAACCACCAAAATCTTACAGAATTTTGGATTTGGATAGTTGCCTACTATACTCACAAATGTCTTTTTCTGATGTACCAAACAATTATGATGAGATAAAAGACAGGCATGACAGATTAAAATGGGAAAAGGCAATTAAAGCAGAACTAGATTCTCATATATTGAATGAAACATGGATTATAGTTGATAATCCGAAAAATAAAAATATTATTGATTGTAAGTGGGTTTTCACAATCAAGAATGATGAAATGGGTAACCCTGTCAGATGCAAAGCTAGACTTGTTGCTCGCGGATTTACACAAAAATATTTAACTGACTATGATGAGACTTTTGCTCCGGTAGCAAGAATATCAAGTTTTCGAATTATTCTGTCTTTATCGAATCAATTTGAATTGAAAGTTCATCACATGGATGTGAAAACGGCATTTTTAAATGGAAAATTGAAAGAGGAAATTTATATGAAAATTCCTCAAGGGTTACCATGCGAAGATGATAAAGTGTGTAAACTAAATAAATCAATTTATGGTCTTAAACAGGCAGCTAGATGTTGGTATGAAATGTTTGAAAATACATTACAAGAAATTGGATTTGTTAGCTCAGAAGTAGATTACTGTATTTATATATTGGATAAATCTGAAGTAAAGAAGAATATTTATTTATTATTATATGTCGATGATTTAGTCATAGCAACATACGACTTAGCAACAATGTCAAGGTTTAAAGATTATTTAATGGGTAAATTCAGAATGACTGAATTAGCTGAAATTTTACATTTTATCGGAATAAAAGTTAGTAGACAAAATAATAAAATTGAACTTAGTCAATCGGCTTATATCAATAAAGTCTTTGAAAAATTTGGCATGGATGGTTGTAATCCAGTTAATACTCCACTTCCAAGTAAATTGGATTATGAAAATTTAAATTCAGATGAAATATATAATGCGCCATGTCGAAATTTAATTGGATGCCTAATGTATATAATGTTATGTACTCGGCCTGATTTAAGTACATCAATTAGCATTTTAAGTAGATATACGAATAAGAATAATAAAGAACTATGGCAGTGCCTACAAAGGGTATTGAGGTATCTAAAAGGTACAATTAATCTAAAACTAACTTTTGTAAGAAATGAAGATTTTGATAACATTTTTACTGGTTATGTCCATTCCGACTGGGCCGGAAATGAAAACGATTGAAAAAGAACTACAGGGTATTTATCCAAAATGTTCGACTAATGTCTTATTTGTTGAAATACGAAGAAACAAAATTCTGTTGCAGCATCGTCGACTGAAACTGAATATATGCCGTTATTTGAGGCCACTAGGGAAGCTATGTGGTTGAAATCACTAGCAAATACAGTCGAACTTCCATATAGTGAATTCGCACGGGACCTGAAAATCACTTCACTATATAGAAACTTCATTATAAAGAAACATTGATTTTTTATGTAATTTTATTTAAAATAATCAGTGAGTTTGGTTTGAATTACAGTCTTCCATTTTTCATTTTCAATAAAAGCTTCCAAATCATGTAGAGAGTTGAAAACATTAATCGGCACGTCACTCCTCATTTCCACAAAGGCTCTAATTACGCTAATGGATGAAGCAGCTTGTATCAACGTAGGTAATGCCTCCTCAGTTTCTGCCAATTCTTCAACGGTCAAATCGTGTTCATCGTTATCTGAAATAATATTTACATATTAAATTTTTGTTTGACTATAAAAAGATAAATGCTTACCAGGTTCAGCTGGAACTCCGCGACTTTCAAAAATGCTGTTGAGAATATCTTCTTCGGATGGTTTGTCCCAAGCCTGCACACCATTATCAACATTTACGTAGTCATCAAACGATGCTTCGATATTTGCTACTTTTTTAAATGAAGACTGTAAAGCGGCCTAATCCGATATTAAAAGAAGGTCCTCTTCATCCCAATGCTCAAATGGAATCTGCATAACATCTTTTGAAAATCCAGCCTTTTTAAAACAGTTGGCAACTGTTTCTGGTTTAACATAGACATTCCATATATTGCTAAGATTTCGAACTGCTTGCAGCAAGTCTATGACCATAACAGAATTTCCCTCATCCACTTGAGTCAATATATTCGTTAAAATTCGTTTTCTGTAATGTTGTTTCATGTTGTAGATAATGCCTTGGTCCATTGGTTGCAGTAACGAAGTCATGTTGGGAGGAAAATAAGCGAGATGAATGTTTCTCAACTTGTCTCTTACATCTTTAGGGTGGGCAGTGCAGTTATCAACAAAAAACAACACCTTTCTGTTTTGATCACAAAATTTTTTGTCGAGTTTTACAATCCATTTCGTAAAAATCTCACTGGTCATCCATGCTTTTTTGTTAAACTCATAATCGACACCTAAAGATTTTATTCCCTTGAAGTACCTCGGATTTTTGGCCTTTCCGATTACCAGCAATTTTAGCTTTTCTGATCCAGTCATATTGCTTCCCACCAGGACAGTTATTCTCTCCTTGCTTTGCTTCCCACCAAAGCATTTTTCATTTTTGAATGCCAGTGTTTTAGTTGGCAAGCATTTGAAAAACAAAGCAGTCTCGTCGGCATTAAAAATGTCGTTAATGTTGTAATTTTCAATTAATTTCGGTAAGACGTTCGTCACCCATTCATCACGGTTTTCTATGTGGGTGTCAGCACTTTCCCCACATAATGTCTTTTGAATAACGCCATGCCGACTTTTGAACTTGTCTAACCAACCTGTACTTGCCTCAAATTCGTGGTGTCCTAGTGCTTCCGCAACGAGTAACCATTTCAGCATTGCTTCGTCAATATCCTCAAAATGACAAGGTCGAAGTCTTTTGCGTTTGGTATTTACTGCCAAATCCTCCGCATTTTTTAAAATCACTTCCTTATTTTTTAAAATATTTGATAAAGTGCTGGGAAGAACTCCGAATTCATTGGCAATATCTTTTTTTTTTCTTTCCTTCATTAACTTTGTTAATCATTAATAACTTTTTTTCAAGCGAAATGCTGCTTCGATGCATCATTTTAACTTCAATCACTGAATAAAACTGTAATAGCTCAGCTCTTTCTGTTTTAATTTCCACATCTAACTGTAATTTTTTGCAACAGAAACCTTTTGAAAAAATTCACTATATGGAGACAAAAACTTAGGACGCTTGAATTTCCAGCTGTAAAATTTGTTCATTATATAGAAAACTTCACTATATAGAAATTCATTATAAGGAGACAAAAATACACCGAAAGTAGAACGAAAAAGCAGTGTCTTCGAAACCAGTTCATTATAAGGAGAGCTTCATTACATGGAAGTTCACTGTAGAGAAGTTCGACTGTAGTATTAAATTAGACTATGAGCAACCCATAAAAAATATTTGAAGACAATCTAGGATGTATTAGTATTGCTAACAATCCTACGTACCATAAAAGAACTAAACATATCGATACCAAATATCATTTTCTAGATATCAAATTGAAAGAAAACTAATTTTTTCTTGAGTATATTCCTACAGGTAAACAATTGGCTGATATTTTAACCAAACCATTACCAGCACCACGATTTACCGATTTAAGAGATCAACTTGGACTGATGATTTAAACTCTTTTTATTACAACTAAATATATATTTATAGTTATTAAACTACTAAACTTTTGTATACTTACATATTTTTTTAATTACTTAATGATTTAAAGTTTGTTAGATTTGAACTATATTGGTCTGATTGGGTTTTACTGGGTTTTCCCACTCCATGCAACAAATGTTGGACCATAATTGTATGATTTCCCAGAGTACTCGACCTGCCACCGCTTAACATTTAGTTTAGTCATTAATGTTATCATATTTGTATGTTTCCATATAACTTCTGTTTCTTGTTAATTTTGAGGAGGTGTGTTGAAGTCGCTGTAACAAACATCGCTTTATTGTGATGGCACAACCTAATGTAAGTTTCCTTACGCTTATATGTATATTAATATAAATTCATGTGATATGTACACATATGTATGTGTGTATTTGTTGCAGTGACATGCAAAATGAACAAGACTAATTGCTTTGGTTAAAACGAGATAGCTTGTATTAATACATAGTAGGCTTTGATTTTATTACATAAATACCTAATTCGTAAGACTCTTTATGTATACATATATATGAATTATAGTGGGACTTATGTTCTTATTTCTTTGTCTTGAATTTGATTTTGTCGGTTAAGACGCGTTCAATTTGTATATGATTTTCTGCGGTGACGGGTCGTAAAAGAAGAAAAGAATTGAAATAAAAATTGATGAAATATAAAAACGTGGTGGTCTTTTTATTTTAAGAATTGGAAGCGGTTAAATTTAATTAAATATTTTAACACTTTATGATTCGAAAATTGGATCAAAATCCTAGAATTTCCTTGAAAACGCTTGCAAAGGAGCTTAACGAGGAGTGTAGTATTGTTGTCTCTCTTGAAGCAGTGCGTCAAGCCATACTGCACTTCAAATATTCATCGAGATCAGCATGCAAGGAACCATTTCTGTCTGCACAGAATTTGGAAAAATTCTGTCTTATGCTTTGAACCACATTTCCGAACCAGAAGATTATTGGGACGACGTTATACTATATTTTGCGACGATGCTATATTACAAGAATGGACCAATTAGAGCTGGCGAAAGCCCTTGGCAGCTTTACGAAA
Source organism: Anastrepha ludens (assembly GCF_028408465.1). Lineage (NCBI taxonomy): Eukaryota > Metazoa > Arthropoda > Insecta > Diptera > Tephritidae > Anastrepha > Anastrepha ludens. The sequence continues at coordinate 127,979,535 of NC_071501.1, forward strand.
TCGAAATAGATTTCCCTTGGTTAAATTCCGTTATGGTTTGGGGGTGCATTTCAAGTAAATGAGCATAATGTGCAGCAGCATTAAAAACTGCAATAATGAAGGAATGGCAGAATATACTGAACGTATCGACGTAAACAAATTGGTCGATTCCATGAAAAAGCGTCTGCAAATTATAGTTGAAGCTAACAGTTATCATACCAAATATTACTATTAATCAAAAATTACGTATTCATATTATGTATTCAATTAAAAAAACCGGTATTAAAATTTGTAAAAACAGTTTATTGACAGTGTCGAAATAGTGTGTTAATTGTATTTGTTGATTTAGTTGTTGTTTTTCCAAAGAATTTGAATTTTTTTTATTAATTCCTTTTAAATGGCGTAAATAAATATGAATCAGTACAAAAAAAAATGGTCTAAGATAAATAAAGGGTGCTACTTCTTCTATTGAAATTGAAAAATTGAATTTATATTCAATGACAAAACTCATTCTTTGCATACGGTATAAATGATTAAACCACTACATTTTCCATTTGTGTTCCCACTAAAACCTATCTAATAAAGTTAAAACCTTTCTTGGGATGTTTAAAATCCCAATAAAGACATCAGTTACTATTGTTGGCCAGTTGGCAGTCCTTTACTGTAATTAAATCCGAGTTATTCCGATAGTTATTCCCCTCGGCAGGGAATGGCAAACCTCAGAGTGTATTTCTGACATGAAAAAGCTTCTCATAAAAACCATTTGCCGTTCGAAATCGGCATAAAACGCGTAAGTCCCTCTATTTGTGGAACAACATCAGGACGCACGCCGCAAATAGGAGCAGCTCGTCCAAACACTCAAAAAGAGTGTAAGCGCCAGTTTTTTTATAAGTATATTATTTCCTAAAATGAAATATTTAGAATTAAAGGTTTTTAATAAGATAACACAGTCTGTATTAACAATAAACTATTTACTTGTAGGAAATAAAGGGATTGTCAAGGCTATTGCCAAATTACTTTTAAAAATAGATGTTATTAATTGGAAATGAGTTTTATTGAAGGTCATATTTAGGCAAGCAAATGTTTGGTACCATATAAATCATTATCACTATATTTTCTACAAAGAAACAGAATTCACAAAAAAATCGTAAATGCAAACATCTATTAATTTCCATTTCTAGTCACTTATTTCATTCGTAGTTCAAGGATCAAAATTAAAATAATTAATTGTTATACTATAGCTTTAAAAAATATACATAAAAATACATACTTCCTCATAGAATTACTACTTGATAATTAAAACAACTTTAATTCTCTCGGATTTACAAAAATACATCATTCTACAAAAGATATTTAAATTTTCATATTTTATTTATTTCTTTTAATCGGTTTATTCATTTTCTTGACGGTCTGCAAATTTATTAATTACTTTCTTTCATATGAGAAGAGTCAGTGAAATTGTATTTCAATTACTGCCCTGCTGATTTAAATATTTTTTACGACTTCTCATCAATAAATTAACGCTTTCGTGATTTAACGGATATACTATGTACAGCTGCGCTGGGTGCAGCTGGTGTCGAAAATACCAGTCTTTGAGCTGTTGGCGTTGGCTGAGCACACATGGCCGATAATATTGAAGTATAACAACCAGCAGTCATATATTAAAATTGGTCCATATATGCTTGAACGGCCTTCATTAACATACGCACATTGCTACACTGCGGGCTTTTGGAATGGTTTACCAAAAACATTTTGCAATTACGAAATAGTTCTTGCAGTACTTTTGGTGCATGTTCACGCGTAATGGGATCCATCGGGTTAATAGCTAGTAGAGCATCGGCTAAGTAGCTTAATAATTTAAAAACAGCAAATAATTTCTTTTAAATCTGTAACAAAAAAGTTTAAACCTACTTTTGTTTTACTTCATTGTGATTACTCATATCGGCCGAGATTTGTTGAATCAACGATAATAACACTTTCTGCTCCAAGCAGCAATCGGGTGTGAAGACCGTAGCATGGTCGGCATTCTTTAAGGTAAACTCCACCAAATTTAAATCATTAGCCAACAAAGCCTGATGAAATGCTTTGTTGATTTGGTTTTGATGGAGTAGTAATTTTATAGTGTCTTTCATGTCAAACATGGGAGCCGGAGTGTTGGTTTGGGAGCGTAACGCAACAGTTTGATTCTCAAAACATCTTCGCATCTTTAAAGATCGTAAACGTATGTTATATTCTTACATTGTCACTGAATCAAATCAGTTACCTCAGTGCGAAGAGTTTCTTGAATTTGTCGCGAAAGTAGAATCTCTAGGCTTTTCACGTCTTTACGTGTCTCAAGCATTGTTTCTGTCACCGAGTTCCGATGCTTAATTAGTATAGAGTCCAAATGTTGACGAAAGCCGGAGAACTTATTAAGAACCTCTTCTGTGGAGTCTTGCATAGGTTGCAAATGTTGCAGATAATTATCGAACTGTTCCATAACTGTTTCAAATGAAACAATACATTTAACATATTAAAAAATCATTATAACGATATTTAAAATATATCCTACATACATTCTTTGATTCCAACAGAAAAAGCGTCATGTAGTTGTTTAAACATATTTTGTGATGACTTCTCGTAAGCCGGTATCAAAGTGCTAGACATCGATTCAATAAATGCTGCCTGCAGACTACCTTGAACCCCAACCAAAACGGATTTTCCAAAAGTCTCAATTATGTTCTAGAAGCAAATTTAGATGTAAAGTATTTGCAAATCGAAGTATTCTACTGTGATATACCTTGCTCTTGCAAACTTGTGAAATATTTTCCTTAAGCATAAGGTCAAAAGCTGTTAGTTTCTGAGCGACATCTAATTGTATTTGTTGTTGCAAGTGTTCAATTTTTGCTGACAGCATTGGTGCTAATTGACGCTGAATTTCCATATTTATCACCTTGGATACGACTTCCCCAAGATGTGTTAAAATATATTGATTCAGAATTTGAATTAAACTTTCCCGTAATTCTCTATTTTGCTGATCCCTATTGATGAAAATAATATTATTGGAATAAAGTTTGGGTTTTAATTAATTGATTCGAAATACCGTCCGGCCATAAAAGCTGCTAATTTCTTCTTGTGCTCATTTTCGTAACGTTTAAGATACTGTTCCATCAGCTTTGACAACTGCATTTCTAATTTAAATGAGAATTCAGACATACTCTTTGTAGATGCCATTGGATTTGCTTTCTTCATACTGGCCACTTCTGCTTGAAGATTGTTAATTTGCATTGATTGCGCCTTTACTAGGTCTATTAAGCAAACAATTGATATTTAGACCATGAAAACGAGTTAGTTATTAAAACCTACCAATTAATTGACTTATTTTCCCATTTAATTCCGAGAATTCCGTGTTGCTGCCACCTCCCATACCTTGAAGATTCCCATTACTGCTGCTGTTAGTACTTATAAGATTTGGAGCAACATGACTGTTATTGAGATTATTCCCCGAAGAAGCGCTTACTGCTTGCGAAATTAAATTTGCCGCATTCTGAAGCTCAGTTGAATGTTTGGTAGCAGATTTGTGCATCTCCGGGACTTTTGGCCAATTCGGGATGCTGCTGGTTGAATGGCATGTGGAAGCAGACACATCCAATCCTACTTACAAGAAATAGTTATTACAGCACTTTGAACCCAAAATGTATCATTGAATTTAAACCTTGATCATCCATTTGGGCTGCTGGTGGATTATCCACCTTCACCTTGATATTAGTAGCAGTTTTGTCGAGTAACTCATCATCGCCACTGTCATGCTCTTGTAGTGACATGATTTCCTGTACTTCCCGACTGGGGCTTGATCCACCACTAGCCAGATTGTCCAAATTACGGCCGACATTGTTTTCAATAGCTACCAAATTGGAAATTCCAGGGTTCAAATATGTGTACATGCATATATTTCTCAAGAAAATAATTCGAATTACCGATAAATTTCTTCTGCGGGTCTAAAGACTGTTTCAATTGCAATTTTTGATGTTCTTGATCTTCAATTATTTTATTATTTACCAAATTCAAAATATTTATAGTTTCTGTTTTTGGTGCCGATGTTTGTCCCGCTACACTGGCTAACATTAAAATTGTGTTTAACACTTCTGAACTGACACAATCATTCGTGTTTTTATCTGCAATTAAATTAAAACTGTTTAAACTGTACAGCCCTTAGTATTAAGAAGAGTTACAAAACTTTATAAAAAAACTAAATATCTTACCACTTAATGTGGAGCTAAATGCATCCGGTGTCATAAGATTTACTTGTGTGAAGCTTTTATTGCTTGTTTGGGGAGAAGCAGTGCGCGATCGAACATCATTTAGTTCAGCGGACACCGCTGCTGGTATAGCGGATGCCGTAGCTGCCACTGTGACAACTGAAGAAGAAATGGTTGCTGTTTGCACGGTCATTTGATTAGCGACACTAACAGATGGGGCCGTCGCAATACCGAGTAATGATTCCAAAGAATTGGTTTTACTGTTTTTTTCTTGTTTTACGCGTTCCTCATTTACGTCTTCCGATTTAATATGTGAATGTGATAATTTATTCGAGTTCAAACTGTTTGCAATTCCAATAACACCACCCTTGATAATATCACTCCCACCACTTCCAATGCAGCTTACTACGCTATCTAGTAAGGATGAATCTTTAGAAGCAATTACTTCTCCGCTCTCATCAGACAATGTGCTTCGCACGTCCGTATTTTCCGTAACAGATGGTTGATATAGTATGCGGCACTCCTGCATACTCTTCGATTGCACAATAAACATTCGCACCACTACGCAGTATGTGGAATTAGTTTCCTCATCATAGTCATCAAACTCATCGCATAGATAATTATCGTTGCCACATTTATAACGCCGCACTGCAGCATCGACAATTGAAAATGATAGAATCCCGGAGCTAAGTGGGAACTCTGAAATGCTTTTTATATATACGAGCGAAGGTGAATTTTTCGAAAGAGACTTGAAACTGCCAATACTACTATTGCTACTAATGCTGATATTCGCCAAATTGTTGTTACTCTCATTATCAGAACCTTTCGTTAGTGATGTATTGTTGCTGTTATTTACAATTTGCATGATATAGCATGTGCGTGTATCTAAACTTGATATAACGAAATACGAGGATGTTCGATCGATTTCAGCAATAAAACGCAGCGGTTTTTTTTCTTCTGTTGCTGTCGTAATGCAGAGTGATTGCAGGCATTCCCAAGTACTGCAGTCCCATACTTTGAATTCAGTATTATTAGTGGCGCCGGTGATAGCATATTTCCAATAAGTTCTGCAAAGAGTAGGATATGATTATCAGAGCAGGTGACATTTTTTTTATTTAAGTGCATTTTATTATAAAAGAAATATTTTCACTCAAAACGGACTTGTAAAGTGGCTCTGAGATAAGAATGTGTTGAAAATCGTTGTTCATAGCCAAATTCGGTTCAGAATGTTCGTGACTCCCATCCGGAATTCACAGAGAGAACGTAGGTTCGGATCCGGTGAAACACCAAAATTTAGAAAAAGTTTTTTCTAATAGCGGTCGCCCCTCGACAGGCAATGGCAAACCTCCGAGTGTATTTCTGCCATGAAAAAGCTCCTTATAAAAATATCTGCCGTTCGGAGTCGGCTTGAAACTGTAGGTCCCTCCATTTGTGGAACAACATCAAGACGCACACCACAAAATAGGAGGAGGTGCTCGGCGGCCAAACACCCAAAAAGGGAGTACACGCCAATTATATATACATATATAGGGCGGCCACCGTAGCCGAATGGGTTGGTGAGTGACTACCTTTCGGAATTCACAGAGAGAACGTAAGTTCGAATCTCGGTGAAACACCAAAATTAAGTTTTCTAATAGCAGTCGCCCCTCGGCAGGCAATGGCAAACCTCCGAGTGTATTTCTGCCATGAAAAAGCTTCTCATAAAAATATCTGCCGTTCGGAGTCGGCTTGAAACTGTAGGTTCCTCCATTTGTGAAACAACATCAAGACGAACACCACAAATAGGAGAAGGAGCTCGGCCAAACACCCAAAAAGGGTGTAAGCGCCAATTATAATAGGACTATGAATAAGTTCGTTTCGGTTTTACAACAGATGGCGTAACTTGATTATTATTCCATCGATCCACATTTCCAAACATTCATTGGAAAGCTACTGTCGTAAGGCACAAACGTCAGTATAAGTTTTTTATTTGAAGCGTAAACAACAATATTTTTACCACACTTGAAAATGTCGAATTTCGTGCCAAATAATGTGTTTTTGCGGGGAATTCTTCTTCATTATTTTAATATGAAGAAAAAAGCAGCCGAAAGTCATCGTATCTTGGTGGAAGTTTATGGTGAGCATGCTCTATCTGAGCGAACGTGCCAGAAGTGGTTTGCACGCTTTAAAAGTGGTGATTTTGGCTTGGAAGACGAAGAACGCGAGGGTGCGCCGCCAAAGTTCATGGATACCGAATTGGAGGAATTGCTCGATCAAGATCCGGCTCAAACGCAAGAAGAGGTTGCAAAAACTTTGGGAGTTGATCAATCAACCATTTCCAAACGTTTAAAAGCCATGGGAATGATCCGAAAGGTAGGCCATTGGGTGCCGTATGAATTGAAGCCAAGAGACGTTGAACACCGTTTTATGGCATGCGAACAACTGCTTCAACGGCACAAAAGAAAGGGTTTTTTGCATCGAATTGTGACTGGCGATGAAAAGTGGGTCCATTACGACAATCCAAAACGTCGGGCAACGTATGGATACCCTGGCCATGCTTCAACATCGACGTCGGCGCAGAATATTCATGGCCTGAAGGTTATGCTGTGTATCTGGTGGGACCAGCTGGGTGTTGTGTATTATGAGCTACTGAAACCGAATGAAACGATTACGGGGGATGTCTACCGACGACAATTGATGCGTTTGAGCCGAGCACTGCGAGAAAAACGGCCGCAATACGCCGATAGACACGACAAAGTTATTTTGCAACATGACAATGCTCGGCCACATGTTGCACAAGTGGTCAAAACATACTTAGAAACGCTCAAATGGGATGTCCTACCCCACCCGCCGTATAGTCCAGACCTTGCGCCATCCGATTACTATCTCTTCCGATCGATGCAACATGGCCTGGCTGACCAGCACTTCCGTAATTACGATGAAGTCAAAAAATGGATCGATTCGTGGATTGCGGCAAAACCGACCGAATTTTTCACAAAGGGAATCCGTGAATTGCCAGAAAGATGGGAAAAAGTAGTAGAAGCGATGGACAATATTTTGAATATTAAATTTGTAACCATTTTACGTCAATAAAGTTTCAAATTTCGAAAAAAAACCGCACGAACTTATTCATAGTCCTATTATATATATATATATATATATGTTTCTTACTTATACAAAAACAAAACGTTTTGAAATATGTATTTTCATTTTCAAATCAGAAAATTATAATTTTTTTGTTTTGCAGATTAGATGTATGTGCTATTTATATATGTTAATCTGTTGATTGCTGTATTTCAATAGGTCTGGAGCTTGGTACACTGCGTATCCCTACCTCCACCAGCAACGTTTCTTTGTCTTTGCCCCAAATGCTACCGGCTAGCGACCTAAAGATTTGGTCCATTTTGCTTTGATTGGGTTTTTCTCACCCTTTTATTTCATGTAATTGAGGCTCTCATAATTGTGCGGCTTCCATATATCTTTTAATTTTTGAAGTTAACTTTAAAACTGTTCATATTAAATTATCCCAATTGTATGCAAAGCGAATAGGTTAAGTGTGTGCCCATTAACAAATAGGCTCTCGGGCGGTGAAAATTTCCAAAGTACTCTTACGCTAAATGAAAATAAGATTCGATGTCAACTAAAAATACATTAAACAACTTGAAATTATAACACCAAATAAAGTTCTTTCTAGTACTGATGTATCAATTTCGCCACTGCTCGACGAATTTGAATTTCGTGTAGTGGCCAATTCAAGTTGGCCATATTTCTGGCGGCTCTCGAGTTTAGATAAAACGAGGTAGATTATGAACTATATTAACAAAACACTCGGTGTTTGCAGAATAACACGAATATGTTGTGAAAATATCTTAATTTACCAATGAAAACTATCAAATAAAGTATGAGTCACACTCGAAGTTTATAAAATGATCTAAAATGATAACTGCTTATTCTAAGTGAGAACGAACGAGAACCGTAAATAGTTACTTAAATGTATATGGAACGAAAAACTCAGAAAAACTCGAAAGCAGATAACGACTTCGAATTAATAAAATTTTTATGATCATTAAAAGTAAATTTAGCGTCAAATATAACCCTCAGATCAATAATCTCCAAGAAGTTTTGAAGAACCCTATTAGCAATGGTATGAGCGTTGTAAAGACCACTGCATCTCGTAAACTTTAAATGAAAAAACTTTTTAATATTCAAGCACAAGTCGCGAAGTTCTTACTAACTAGCTACAATATATACAAAAACAAAAACAAAAAAATCATAAAAACTTAATAAGTAAAATTTATTCGTACCTGAAATAAGAAAATAATAGATTTTTAAGACAGAAGCGGCTTGAAGAAAAATCAATACAGCATTTTTTTATATTCCTTTAACTCAATTATATATAAACCTTATACTTCAAGATGCAAACTTATAAAATTGCAGACTCTTAACAGTAGCATTTGTTGGAGTGGAAGAATAATTCATCATAATTCATTCATTCCACATTTATCAAAGTGGAAGAATAATTCATCTGAACACTAACATTTATTGTTGGAATTGATCTGCTTTATGTATCTGCAAAAAATCTTAGGCCGTATTCAATATTTTCAGTTGATGTTGAACCTATCACTAGATATTTAATTGAGTTTAAGGCAATAGAAAAGAATAGATGTATTGTACGTTTCCACGACAGTCGGTTCTACGTTACCGAAACGACCCGGAATTATATCCGGGCAGGGACTGTCACTCCAGCAGCATTCCCCGCATGTAAGTATGGGGAATGTTTATGCTGCTACAACAACAATAGCTGTATTGATTTTTCTTCAAGTCGCTTCTGTCTTAAACCTCTATTATTTTCTTATTTCAGGTATTAATAATTTACACAGCTTAAGATAAACCTGAATTTCAATTATTACTTACTCAGATACATTTTTTGTTAAATTGTCTAGAAAAAAGAAAGAGGATATAGGTTTTCCATTATGTGGATTCCATTGATGTAAACACCGAGGTTCCTTGTCATGCATGTAAACTTGATAAAAACGTATAACACCGTCAGTACTGCCGACACCCAAAGTAGAACCATCGGGAGATAAAGCTACCCAGCTTATGGTGCACAGTTCATCGTAGACTTTTAAATAGCCTGTCGAAATATCATTCGGATGTATAACACCCGCCTAAAAATGTTTAACAATTGTAGATCGTAAATTATGTGGCTATACGTTTGTATATATATTCACTCACTCCATATTCAGTTACGATAACGTTTATATTGAAACATTGTAACATTGAACCTCTCGCCCACGCAATTAATTCGCTATCTTCATCATCCTCACCGGGGACATCAATAAAAGGACACCAAGATATCTTGTCATATTTGGGAGAATAATTTGACAACGGATCTTCTATTTTCACAATAAGATTGCATAGCAAGTTGTTACCAACAAGATCTATTTTATGTATGTAAAGAGAATTCATATCAATTGAACCCAGTATACGCTCCTTTTCAATATGTGCAAATTGTAGATCGAGAACTTCCCCCGACATCCCCTTGATTAAAGCACGAAGTCCCGTCTGAGCTTTAACAACACGAACCATACCCTCAACACGCGATAGTTTGTTATTAACTGTGATATTTACAAGATATAAAATTTATATTACAAATTAATGAATAATCCACTGATTTTATACCGTTAATGACATAGGCAATGTGTTTTCCATCCATGTGCACAGCAATTAAATGACCAGGATAGTTTTTTAACTCCCATTTGTAATCCACAATGTTCTTTAATTTCACTTTTGAAGATCCATGATCATGAGTGCCGGGGCTGCAAATAACTTTCACATTATTATTTGTGATTTCATGAGTGCATTGGTTGTCGTCAGGTTTAAAAGTACTGAAGAGGAAATAATAGAAATATGGACAATTTATTTATATTGATCTGACTCCTTTCGAGTTATTTGTATCTTTACATGATACTGCCTCTGGAAACTGCACCAATGCCATTTAGAGCATCACTAGTTAGCATAGACGAACCCACATTGTCAACATCAGTTTGTTGTTGCTGCCCCATGTAATTCACGCTCATTTTAATTTCACTGATCCGTCCAGTTATTGCAAAATCTGAATTCAGACTGCCACGCCTTCGCAACCGCTGTAAAGAACTCCTTATAAGCGCAATTATAATTACCACCGAAATTAACATTTACACATAAACGCACAGGAAATTAAACACTGCGCTTTTTCCACCGCGCCTTTGTTGAACAAAAAAGTAATTTTAATTTTTATTGCCTTGACATTCCTTTTCACAATCTCTGGACTGTCAATGATGTGCTCCTTACAGAAATTACAACTCACAGAAATTCTGTATTTCTAATTGAATATCTTCAATTTTTTATCGCTTATATAGCTTTATTTTAATTGCATTTATAACCGTAAACCTACGTATTAAAAATTTTGCAATACTGTTTCCTTTAATCACATTCGCAATTCTTCACCCACAAAAAATTTTTCCCAACGCCGCAAAGCGAAGCTCATATTTTGAGAAAACAAATAGCAGATTGAAATAGTGAGGAATAAGTCAAAGCAAAAACAGGGTTGTGTTCATTCCGAGTATATGTAACAAGGGTTAATATTTTAACCGTGCACAATAAACAAAAATCAATAAGAATCGATAACTTGCTGAAGGGAAAATTATCGTTAAATGTTAGGCCATAAGTAAAAGCGAATTTACTAAAGGTGGTAGCGCTAGAACAACAACAACGTTTTGAATTATTTTATTTTTCGTGATTTTGACAAGTCTGACGTTAGTTTCTTTTCCAATACAAAACAAAAGGAAGAGAAATTGCATATTTGTGAACATTCAGTTAATGGCTTGGTAATATCGTGATTTCTGAGATTTACAAGCCATTACAAACCATGTGAAATATAAAATGTTTGTACCATGTTTTTCTTATTAATTCGGTAATCTTGAAACATATCCAAAGTTATTGAATAATATTAAATATAAAAAACTAAGATATAAAATATCCATAGTACCCAAAATTGCACACCCAATTTTTGTCTGTTTAATGGCAGTCCGGGTTTATTCTTTGTTAGTTAAATTATCTTACTAACGGTACTGAAAATTGCATGTGAGTAGTTGTGAATAATTTTTCCAAGTATTTTAGGATTTAGTACTGTAGAACAATGCCTACGGGTAACTCAATAAATACTTATGACAAGAAATATTATCGCTCTATGTATACGGAGACTTTAAAAGAAGTAATGCTTCCCTATGCTGAGGAAGAAATACAATTAAAATGGAGGTTCCAGCAGAAAATGATCGAATTCTGCTGCAAAGTCCCCTATTACGTGGCAGCCGAAGTTACGCACAAAATTTTTCTTCGGTTAGCCAAATCTTGTAATCTATCATCCTTGCTCTGAACAACGTCTAATTGGAAGAGCGTAAGAGTACATGAGCGCACAAAATTCTGCTACCTGATCGCCTGTGACGTTGCAGCTGAAGTTACTCTCACATGTGACGTCATTATAATCAAAAATTTTGTCGATTTATTACAGAAACGGGCTAACGAATTTTGCCTGAACATTTTTTAATTTTTATTCCTTCAGGAAAAAATAAAAATGGACTTCGGGATTTACATGATGCCGATATGATTTCCAGTAATAACATAGAAAACAACTTTTTTTCATTAAATACTAGCGAAAACCCGCCCGTTCCGCGGGTCGTCTTTAAAAAAATCTAGATTAATTAATTAAATTAAGCCGAAAAATACTGTGTGTTTTTTATAAAAATTCTCGCGCATGAATAGTAATGAAAGAAGTTTTGAATAGTAGTAGCAATTAAAAAACGTTTGATGTGATTTACTTTATTACTTTTTTTATTGTAATGCTCTTTGGTATACAATATTCTTCGTTTTTCCATGCGTTGTTGAATAAATGAACAATACCGATGGCTTACCAACTCTTGAGCATGAAACATAAAGTTGGCCATGAGAAAAACATGGGTATTCTAAATCAATACCACAAATTGATAAAGTTTGGCCTTGTGACTTATTAATAGTAATCGCGAATGCAAGGCGAACAGGAAATTGAAGACGTTTAAATTCAAACGGCATATCCGATGGTATCATTGGTATTCGCGGTATTAAAACGTCTTCACCAGAGTATTTTCCATTCAAAATTGTTGCTTCAATGATGTTATTCATCAATCTCTTAACTGTTAAACGAGTGCCATTACATAGTCGTGGTTGATTTATGTTTCTCAACATAATAATCGGTGTTCCTATTTTCAAGTTAAGCATGTGTGGCGGTAATCCAGGTAAATCAAGGGAATTCAAAAATTAGCGGGATAATTTACAATATCATCTTGATTTGTAACAGTGTCAACGGATCGATATGTTTGTTCTGGACTTGGTATGTTAGCCAAAATAGCCGCATTCATTTCATTCACATCTTTATTTTTGCCAGCCATGATGGCTCGTTCACTAAGCCAATCATGATTTTTGTAATTTTGAGGCAAATTTGGGAAAATACTTTGAATTAACTGTTCTTTCGTTTGACTTATTTGACAAAAGTTTGGTTGTAAAGTTATTAAGCCAGTTAAATTATCGACAGGAACTTTACCATTTCCAATATCCAATAATTGCTGTGAAAATTCAGCAGCTGATGGATCATTTTGCATTAGAACACGTACATTTGTAGTTAGTTTGAGTGTTTGAACATGTCTCCACAAATATGATGATTTCAAACATACAGCCAATTCATCTGCTACAGTTGCTCGAGGAATAACAGGCAGTGTTTGTCTAAAATCACCTGCCAGCAGAACTAAGGCACGACCAAACATTTCATTTTTACTACGTAAATCTCGTAATGTCCCCTATCAAGCGCTTCCAGTGACTTTTTATGTGCCATCGTGCACTCATCCCGTACAATTACGTGTGCGAAAAAGCGGAGAAGGAGAAGAGAACTGTTCTATTCCCCCCCCGCTTTAACCCAGCTATGTGTTCAGGTGCAAATGACTTTTTTGCGTGAAGTCTGATATAAAATAAGTTCTATTTACTCTTCTTAAATCTTTTCCAGGCGAAGTAAAAAAACTGACACATATTTGCTTCAACCATATATCGTCCCCTTAGTATTAAAATAGCCTATAAATTGTTTGATGTTTTGAGAAAATGAGTTTCAAACTTTTTGTCGAAAGTAGCTCTCACTCAAATCTCGTTATGTCTGTAAATATTTATTATTTTTTGACTGACGTTTTGACCCACTTTGTGGAACTAAAATTTGATAAAATTTTGAATACATATAAAATCGACGATGGAGAATCCAAAAATTCAATAAAAAAATAATAGCCTATGAGCACATAGGCTATTGTTATACTAAGGGGACGATATATTTGTGAGTACACAGGTAATACGTAAATATATGAATGATATAGGTAATAGCTCATATTAGCAAACGATCACCAATCACGCCGGCAATGATACAATGAATTTTTCACTATAACTGACTTCAGATTAAGGTTTATATAATAAGCGTATATGTATGTAACATTTTAAAATTTTTTTAGAATTTTTTTTTTAATTTTTAATAATAAGTGGTCTTCCTCTTCCTGTAGCTATTCCTTTTCCTCTTCCATCTCCTTTCTTTATCCCGGAAACGGGCAGTAAAAATTACTTCACTTAAAAGCTTTCATCAACAGCTTCCATCTGATACCCATATTGTACAAACACATCCAAGGGTACCTTGGTCCCTTTTCGGCTATATCTCGAGACCCTGGTCACTCAGAGATCTAAAAAATACTCTGTATTAAAGCACTCATCAGTAGCTTTGATTTGATACCCACAATGTAAAAACACATCCTAGGGTTACCCGGGTCCTCGTTTTGGCCTTCGGCAGCGCCACCTGGTGGCGAGTGGAATCAATAAGCATATTAGACTAACCTTCACCGTGGAAAAATATATATATACTAAATTTCATAATAATCGGCCCAGACACACACGACCAAAATATATTCAATTCTAATGAATGCTATGTGCGGTACAAAAAATACGTGCGGCAAATAGCAAAAACACACACACATAACCGACGCACCGCACACACACGCGTTATCGGATTTCAACCAAACTTCACGGAAACCTTTACCAAAGTAACACCAACAATGTGTGAAACTTTTATTGTGTTCCTTAAACGCCTTGCTGAGATTACCAGAGACAAATGCACACTTTTTTTCAGCTTAATTTTTATATATATAGATTGAGTTTGTTTATTTATTCAAGAAGTCAAGAAAAATGAGTTCAAACTGACTACTAAAAACTATAAGCTGGTCACTTATCTTAATGAATATCTGCTGTCAAGAAATTATAATATTTTAAATACTGGTATTAAAGCCCACAAGTAAAAAATATACTTTATATGTACATATAATGCTTCTCCACCGAGTGTGGCTAGTGAAAAATTGTTCAACGCTACAGGTCAGCTCTTTCCCGATAGACAGTTAGGCTTGCAAGGTGACTGACTATACGAATAAATGTACAAATGTGAAAATAATTTTTTTTGTTTTCTTTTACAAACATAAGTAAACGTTATGAGCTGAAGTAAGTGATTGATTTTTATTGATTAATAAAAATACTAGGTTTTAAAAAAGTACGCCTTATTTATCATTTGGAGCCTTAAAATTGTTCAATTCGGTCCGGCTCATTAATACGATTTTTGCAAATATCTCTACTCCAGCGCCACCTATCCCATCCAAAAACAAACTCGTATACCTTCTCAGATCAGCTCACAAGAACTCATTAAAGCTTCATCCCAATTAGATGAACGGCTAAGGAGTGCATAAACTAAAAACAAGCATTCAAATTTATCACTTATTTATTTTAGTTAATTCCCATTAATAGAATGCGGATATTTTAAATAAATCCGCATTTTAAAAGCATTAAGAAATTATAAAGGTAATTTTTGTATTGATTAAAGCTAATCCCGTTCAATGTCTGTTTTTATGTATAAATATGTGTTTTAAAAAAGTTTCGGTTTTAAAAATTTCCCTCGTTGAATTTCAAATTTCCGAGAATAAAACAAAAATTTTCCCTTAAATCCACCGTTGAACATGATTTAGCAGTACTGCATTATTTTCGTTTTGGCAAAGTGTTGTGTAATAACATTGTTTTCCAAAGAAGGCGCCTCAAAGTACGCAAAATGATTTAATCCCGTTGTTGGAAGGCGAGCGTCCTGCTCCTCACCACATGTCGCTCAACTGTTAGTTGAGTAAGAGTATCCAAAAAAAAATTTCCCCATTTATAACTGAACATACTGGCCTTAACGTATCGCTTGTAAACTAAGCGGCTAAAGACAAAGTCGATTGATCATCGCAAACTTGATGTTGCTTTCACATACAAATTTTTCGCATAGCGGGCAGAGAAGTGATGAATCCAAAATGGCAACTGATTGGCAGTCACAATTCGTAAATACTTTGAAACATTACGATAAAGGAAACAAAATATCAAATAGAGAATCTTCCATATTTGAAAACAGAAATCCTCACACTGCCGGAACTACCCTAAAAACAATTTTTTTAAACACTAAAGTCTGCTTTTTACTGTTACAACAACAATTCTGATATTATTATATTTTAAACATCACAGGCCTATCTCAAGTTTAATTCATTTGTATTTAAGCTACAAAATTTTTAAACCATATTTTCAGATTTATATATGTATATTACATAAACATTTTTTATCATTTGGTTATTCATGCCCGGGGTTTGAATAATGGTAGTCAAACACCAATCCATTCGGCTATAGTGACCGATTTAGTAAACAAATAATATGCACTCTGTGTAATCCAAGTCCTTAGTTTGGTGAGTATCAGCATGTAACCTGCATATGTGAAAATAGTATATTCTCGTATTTTGAACATATACATGTCTATAAATACATGTGCACATACTCGTATTCCTTTTTATTCATATAATAAATATAGGGATTATTTTATTTACCTTCAGGCAGAAATTAGATTGTTACACATTTATATATGCATATATGTATGTACATGTGCTTAGTATTTAATAATTTACTTTATGTTACCTTTATGCTAATAGAACGGTAAAACATTAATATTTTCCTTCAATTACTATAATTTCAATGAGGTTAAGGAAAAGGAACGAAAATGCAATTATACAATCGATTCTAAATAAAGCTTCAAGGGAAGGAAAACTGTTGGTATGTAGAAAAAACTAGTCAGTATTATGTAAGCGTAAAACATAAATATGTGTTGATCTGGAGTTGAAACTAGGGAAAGTTCGATGATTTTTTATTAAACATAGGTATGTATTTATATTTGCATATCATCCTACAAATTTGTATGTATAGTATGTATTTTCCTCAGATATAATTTACTTAGCGATTAAGAAATTATAAGTGCAAATTTATCAAGCAAATCAAGTGCATACATACATACATATACATATATATTCATTACTTTTAGCAAGCTTCGATCTAATTACTATATACTCAGGAAAATTTGATTCTCATTTGAGTGTGTTGTTTACTTGAGTTTGGTTTAAATATGCATATGTATTTCCCCAATATGTTAAGCCGAGTTTCTTTATCTGTTCTTTCATGTTTTATACAAAGTACTTAGAAGGTACATATAAGCTTTAAATTTCTAATCACTAATTTACCACTTTGTCAATTATATTAATGAATTCGTGTTTAAACTGTTACAATCACATATACCTAGCCTTAAAACATTTGTATGGCTTCAATTTTTCTTCGATTTGTGCCAAGAGATACACGAAGACTATCATTTTATAAATGATTAACGAAATTGTATTTTCATAATATATACATATATATATATATATATACGGTATGTACATAATAAAATATTCATATATTAGATAATTGAAAAATACATGTAGTTCTTAAATAAACATAATATAATATAATATCATTTTCTAAATTGTATGAATGCGATTTATTTCCAATTTGGAATGAATAACTATTATTTTTTAATTGTCATTATAGTTAGTCTATGAATATAGTTTGTGGTATACTCTTAATATACTTGTCGCTGCTAGATATTTTTTACCAACATGGCATGGCATATCGGATATATGTACATACTCGTCTTATCGTGAATTGCTTGTGTACAAATCATTCTCATAAGCTACGATGCAAAATAAAAACAAAGTAAAAAGAAATGTGTATTATATTCTAATTTATTAACATCATTTGCTCACATGTAATTCACAATACAAAGTCAAAAGCTTTAAGTTGTGGTATGTGTGTAACTGGTAAATAAAATGTCAAAACAATACAAACGGTAGTATTTTTTCGTTCAATCAAATATCAATGATTTATACTCAACAACTCATACGGCAATCAAATAAATAGATTTTGTGAATATGTTTTATACGAATAGCTGCGCATATTGAACTTGAGCTAAAATATCACGCTGAGGAATGCATTCTGATTGGTCGAAAACTTTTTGAAACATAGTTGTAGTCATCAAACACCAACTTAAATGTTTTTCTAATTCAAATTATGGCAAATCCTTTTAAGAATATACATTTTCTAAATATGCTATTCTGAGAAAATACTGGTAACGTCTTGTAAGCCAACTTATTCAAATAGTTCTGCAAACAAAGTACATGAAAGTTTGCTTATATAGGAGAATATATTTTTGAAACTACTTCTGGTATTCTTCTTCGCAAATTGATGTATATTAATAAATAAATAAAAATAGATAGAATAATTTCATAATAGAAAGTTAAAAACAATGAAGCTCCCCGTGCACTTTATACCTTTCGTTTTTAGTTTACACATTCGAATGTACTCCTGAGCTGCCTGAACCTCCAGTAACATTTGCTGTAACTGGTGCAGAAATAGATGAACTAGTTCGTATGCCAATTTGCGGTAGCTGTTGTGTGTTAATCAGAGTTGATGACTCGGTCAATGTCAACGTTTCCATTTTCAGTCGTAATTCTTCCTTGCGTGTCTGCACGCTCAGCAATTCATCACTTAAATCGTTGCACAAATGTAACAAGAGGTTATTTTGCTCACGCAAGTGCCGTAATATATCACTCATATTGTTTTCCTGTTTAAAGGATACGTGTCTTAACGTCTCGCTAATAGCATTCACTCGTTTTTCGTAGAGATCAGCATTCGGTAATTGTGGCGGTTGTGCTATTGCGGCAGCCCCTAGAGCACCAAATGGTGTAGGCATAGGAGGTGGCTGTTGTGTTGGTTGTGTCGGATAACTAAGCTGTGACTGAAAATATGGTTGCTTTTGTAACGCAGAATCTTTCGCTATGGGTGATTGGGAACTGTGCAACGTATTTGGTTTCCGATATACTTCAAACGCCGATATTCGCTGATTCGACTGTTGCAACGAGAATCGTGTTGGGGGCATGACGGTCGCCGTTGAAGCTGCTGGTACTGACACCGATGGTTGCACTGGAGGCAAGGAGTACTGTTGTTGATCAGAGGATGTGTCTTTCTATAAAAGACAAAAAAATAGAAATATTATCCGTTAAAGCAGAAAATATATATTGCTCAGGTATTTTCCAATACCACATCATCGCCAGAAAAATGAGTAAAATCGGCAAAACCAGTTGAGGCCTGCAGGTCAAAACTTGCTTGTGCTGTCATCTGAAATAAAATTTATGATATACAATTAGAATTAAAGAAATAAACTTAAATAAATAAAAATGTCGCCTTTATTATCATATATCTTTATAATTTTTTGCCAATTATATTGTAAAAAAAACTTAGCAAGTACGTATACCTCCGATTGCTGACTAGCAGGTGCGCAAATTTTAAATTTATTTAAATCCAAACTGCTACTCCGGCCGTGGCGGTGTGGTCGCGGGGGTGGTAGAGGTGGAGGATCCTTTTTATTTTGAAATAACTGCTGGTGTTGACTGCTATTAATCAATTCGCTGCAATCTCCTCCACCAGCAGAAACTGCCGAACCTACATATGATGTGTTTGTGATACCTGAAGCACTCCCTGCACTACTTATAGAGGACTCTCTTTGCGGCGGTGGCGGCAAAGCTCCAATATTTTTCGTTGGTAACTTTTTTGCTTGTGGGCGTTGTATTGCACGTAAATCGTTATTCTGAATAGGCTCTCGATTATGTAAATTCATGTTTGTGGCACTGCTATTGTTGTTGGAACCTACGATCATTCCACTAGTAGGGATTTGTGATACTTGTTTAGAACTTGCATCTTGATGATTGGACATATCGCAACCGTCCGTGTTCAAAGTTTCAGTAGCAGATACAGCAGCATTCACAGGAACCGAGCCTGCTAAATTACAAAGTTAGCTTATGTATAACATTTTAGGGGTAAGACTCCGTCAATAAGTAAGTAAATTGCAAGTAGGTTTTTTTTTTGGGGAAATTATAGCCTTATATGAGATACTTTGAAGTCCAAGAGGATTTAAAAACAAATTTCACACATATTCAATTAAAACTGATGAATGATGAATAAAAACAAAAAACACAGTTCAAAATTTATTCAAGAACAAAAATACTAATGTCCGGTGTATAGCACACAAATTTGACATTGCCCATGACGTGTATCATTTTCGAAAATAATGCAGTATATATTTAATATGGAAATTATATACAGTTAAGGAAAAAACTCTACATACACCCCCTTAGTTTGTATTTCTAAGATATTCGTAAGGTAAATTAATAAAACGTTTGCATTAATATTTAAAGGACCAAAAACAAAGTTTATTTACATAACAAAAAGCTAATTCAAAAACATAACAATAACAGAAATAACAAAAACAATAAAAATTCATGAGAAAAAAGTCTACATACAGTGTTAAAAATCGAATAGAATATTTGATTTCTTTTAAATAAATAAAAGAGAACAATATATTTTTAATATTTTGTAGGACCACCCTGGGCTCCAATAACCGCCTGAAGACGACGTGGCATAGACATCACCAAATTCTCCGTAATACTGGGCGCAATTTCCGACCACGCCCGAGTTAGGGCAGTTTTCAGTGTTTCACGACTTCTGATATCATATTTGCGAGCAGATTTTTCCAAAACGTCCCAAATATGCTCAATTGGGTTAAGGTCTGGTGACTGGGGAGGTGTTTTGAGCTGTCTTGGTGCATGATAAAGAAGCCAGTCTCGAACAATATGCGCAGTATGCTTGGGGTCGTTGTCTTGTTGGAAAATCCATTGGTTTCCCAGGCCCAAGCTTTCCACAGATGGCTTCAGATTTTGTTCCAATATTGTCTTATAGTGATATCTATCCATAACGCCTTCACCAAAAACCAATCGACCAACTCCAGGTGCCGCCATAGCTCCCCACTCCATAACACTACCCCCACCATGTTTCACAGTAGGTATAATATTTTTGGGATCAAGTGCAGTATTCGGTTTTCGCCAAACCTTGTTTCGGCCGTCATTCCCGAAAATATTGTACTTACTTTCATCAGTAAATATGACTTTCTTCCAAAAATCCATTCCTTTCTCTAAATGTGCCTTAGCAAAATCCAGGCGAAGTTGACGATTCTTGGCTGAAATAAATGGCTTTTTGCGTGCTGTTCTACTTTTAAAGCCGCTATCATACAAAACGTTTATTACTGTTCTTGATGAAACAGTAATATTCGAACATCTTGCAAGGTATTCGGCTAGTTTTGGGGCACTTATTTTTGGATCTTTGTGGACTTCTTTAAGGACACTACTGACATCGCGTCTTGAAAGCTTCTTCGGCCTTCCAGATCTTGGCTTGTTTTCGGTACTGTTGGTTTTTTTATAGTTTTTGACAATAGTTTGCACTGTAGAGCGACTTAATTTTACTATTTCAGCAATTTCCCCGTAAGATTTGTTTTCTTTTCGAAGAAAAACCACCAAATTTCGAACTGATTGCTGAATTTCTTTTCTATTTGCCATTTTTAAAGTTAAAACGTGTTTTACAAATCGCTTTCTGAATTTAAATAGTTATAATGTTTGACAGATAAAGCAAATCAAGAAAACTAACGGGTTTTTTCCCTTTAAGTTCTTCATTTTCCTATGTATTTTAAGAGTTGCCAAAGCTGTATGTAGACTTTTTTCCCACCGATTTCTATGTTTATCGCCAATAGTTTATAAGTTACCAATATTTTCAAACTTTGTTTCTTCCAACATTCTTAACTATTAATGTCGTAAACATTCACATTAAAATTATGTTGAATATTATCACTAGTTCTCTAGAAGTTGAAAATAGTCGGGTGTATGTAGAGTTTTTTCCTTAACTGTATATATATGTTTTTTTATATCTTAAGAAATTTTTCATATTAAGTTTTCTTTATAGAACTCGTAAAATGTTTAAACAGTTGAATTAGTTTAGAAATGCCGCCCATCTGTCGTTCAAACATAAAATGTTTTTTTTATATCTTAAGAAATTTTTCATATTAAGTTTTCTTTATAGAACTCGTAAAATGTTTAAACAGTTGAATTAGTTTAGAAATGCCGCCCATCTGTCGTTCAAACCGCGCACTACAAATAGGAGAAGGAGCATCACCCAGTGGGCTTCGCACCACCATACATAAAATGTTTTTTTTATATCTTAAGAAATTTTTCATATTAAGTTTTCTTTATAGAACTCGTAAAATGTTTAAACAGTTGAATTAGTTGATTTGTTTCATTCAACATACTTTCTAAAGATGTCACAATAGCCTTTTCTGTACTTTTTTAAAATTTGATTGTGGTGGTGACCTATATACAAGTAAGGTGAAAGAGCCGATAAAAACTTGTAATTAAACTTTGATTCTTTAATTTTCATTTCAATTTTTTACGCTAAATAAATTATGCTAAAATAAATAAAGTTAAAAATGTTTTTCTAGTTCCTTGAATGCTCCAGTTTTTATTATATTTTCGCCCAAAATTAATATTAACATAATACACTTATAACCACAACAGTACAACAGAAACGCTCATAAGCGGCTGTGTATTTGTTATTGTTTTTCCCATACAGGCATTTCGTATGAGAGGAAACCATTACTCACATAAAATATCATAACTCAGGAACGGCTGCACCGATTTCAATCAAACTTCACACAAACCACCTCCTCAAAGATAGAAAAGAACTCTAAAATGTTTGTGTCAATCGGTTCGGCGGTTCTTGAGTTATAAGATTACCAAGGAAATGTAATATACAACGACAACTTGAAATAACCCAGGATCAGCAGTGTGGTTAGGAATTTCAGCTGATATAAGGCTATCGATTTGATCCGGAGTTATTTTATGTACCAGCCAAATTAGTATATGTGCGTGCGGCAATCCCCTTTTCTGCCATTCGATGGAGTACATATGGCAACGCACCTCCCCAAATACATATAATTTCACAATTAAATCCATAAGTGCTTTACATTTTTGCCGAAATAGATACTCATGTGGTTCAAACACATCCTAGGGTTATCCAGGTCCACGTTTTGGTCTATATCTCGAGACCCTAGTCACGGATGGGTATGAAAAATACTCTATACTATAGAAATCATCAACAGCTCCCATTTGCTACCCATATTGTACGAACACATCCTTAAGTTATCGGGGTCCACATTTTGGGCGATATCTCGAGACCCTAGTCACGGAGCGGCATCAAAAATACTCTATACTATAGAATCATCAACAGCTTCCATTTGCTACCCATATTGTACAAACACATCCTAGGGTTACCCGGGTTCACGTTTTGGCCTATTTCTCGAGACCCTGGTATCCGATTCTTAAAATTTTAAAACACAAACCATCTACTGAATAGTCCAAACAAAGCCTAAAAATTTGGTTTGGATAGGTGAGCCCGTTCTTGAGTTATAAGATTACCAAGGAAATGTAACTTCTTTTTATATATGTAGAAGATATTACAACATTAACGGCGACAGTTTTATAGAGTTTATGATAAATAAACCGTTATACAACAACTTGCCTTTTTAAAATTACTCAAAGTATATTTTGGGATTTAAAAGAAACATAATCTCCCAATTTGAGAGGCAAGCGTACCTGGCAACTTTGTGTATTTTACAATGTTGGGTTGAGTGTAGGGAGTAAGCAAGTATAATCAGTATCAGGTTCATGCAGCTTAGTTTGCATTTTTGTAATCGTTAATCGAGTTAAACCTAAATTTCAATTCAATCCAAAAAAATGTTAATTACAATCATAGTAATTGTAATCTTATAGCCTTCGATGAACAATTACTATAATTCCAGATTAACAATAATAATAAGAATTTTCTTATTAAAATTTTCTGAGTAATCGGAAAAGAAGTTTGATAAAGACTACTTTGAAGGTAAATAAATATTGCGTTCTGCGAAAACTTGAACAATTTTTTATAATCGTTGAAATTGGTAGTCTTTTCATAAGCTTTGCAAATACTTATGCATATATTTCGATCGACTTATTTAAGATATTGTTTCATATAAATTCAGAGTTAAGCTAAAAATCCATTTATCTGTTTAAAATCCACAGTGATTTTCTCTAATTCACACTTAGTAAAAGTAATCCTTTAACTTAAACAAAAAAGACAGGACCAAAATTAAAATAATCCTTCATCGAACAAACTTAGAATACGATTACTTTAATTGTAATTTCGTTTTCTTTTTTTCAAAATTACGATCACTGCATCATCATCTAATATCATATTAATTGTTGTTTTCTTAACTTTTATATTGTATACTCCTGAAATTATAATAATAATAATCCTTATCGGCCAATTCTTTACGTGTGCAGGTTCGTGCACGTTTGTTTGTTTCAAGCGTTACATGATAATGATAACTTCTCCATAATTTTATTTATTTTAAATAAACGGACTATGAATTTTAAATAAGAATTTGAATTTGAATTTACGCACTAGCTAGCACCAATATTTCAAAATCCTCTTAGATTTCAAAGTGTTTCATGTAAGATTAATATTCCTCAGAGTTTCAAAAAAAAACCGAAATATCACATGCATATTACTTACTTTTTGACGGAGTCTTACCCGTAGATGTTTTATAACAAAATTTAACTTACCAACTGGGGTAACTCGCAACGGCACGGGATGCAAGATTTGTGGGTCCGACACCACTGCTTGTGCTGTTCGTTGCATATCGAAGTTTACTGGTTTTGGACCAGGACTGGACACATTTGATGTAGGAGATTCCGTGAACTTAGTCCACTGTGTAGGTGGCAAATCCTAGTTATTGATTTTAAATAAAATTGAGTGGAAACAGACTTAGAGGCAATATTTACCGCAGGACCCCATAAAATTCGATCTTTTATTTTGGTTAAAGCAGTTCCTTCAACTGGCAAATTAGGAGGTGTAGCATTGGGTTCGACGATTGGTGAATTAGATGTACTGCGATTCTTTGTCTGAGGTGGCAAGGAAGGAGGTGTTAAAGGAGCTTGATTTCCTTGTCTAGAACTTGTACTCGCCTATTAGTTGTGAAAATTTAAGAAAAAAGGGTTACTTTTGCGGATAAAAATATTAAACAATAGTTTCCCTACTTGTGATGATGACGACAAAGTGCTTATATTCATAACGTTTTTATCATTAAATCGTGTCCCAGTTGTTGTATTCGAAATAACGATGGTATTATCTGTTTTGTCTTCTTCGTCGTCATCATTTAAATGCAACAAATCCGCTTCAGGCGGTTCATGTGGAAGTGTAATTGCAGTTGCATGTTGTGAGCTATGTTGTAGTACGGTGGGATGCAAACAGGATGGTAACGCTCCTGGCAAAGGTATATTATTACGTCTCAGCACTACCAAGTGCATAGCAGCTGTAAATTCAGCCAAACTTAATGCACCATCACGAGTTACATCGCATAGCTGCCAAATGTGCCGCAATTCTTCTACGGGTATCCTTGATTTTTCGAAAAATACTCTGGAATTAAATATTTTAAAATTATTTTCTTTTTGTTCAATAACCAACAGTTTATACCTCGCAATCTGACCGGAAAGCAATCCATTAATATCGTGTTGCACAGCTTTAAATTGTTTGTAGTAATAATCCCGTTGTTCGGGCGTAATTTGATATACACTTTCCAAATCAGACTCATTTTCATCTTCACTACTGTGACGATCAGACGATTCTTCTTCTGTGCCGAGAAGCTGTCGATGCTCTTCTCCTAACAAACCTTGCCATAATGTTTCTTTGGCCCACTGGCGTTCCGTAACGCTATTTGTCGGTGTGGGACTATCGCTGTTAGTACTCCATGCTTCTGGTGAGCCACGATGTCGGTGCTGTCACAGAAATTTTAGAAGTCCAACAGGAAAATTTAATTAGTTATAAAAAGTATTTTCATCCACCATTTATGCCACGTACTTATTTGTTGTTATATTCAATAGGTGCGCTTCAACTTTTTTCCAACAGGGAGGGCGAACGACCCATTATTTTTTATTTTTCGCTTGTCATTTGTAAACTTCATTAGTATACATTTCATCATGGAACGCTACACACTTGAGCAACGATTGCAAATCGTGCAAATTTTTTATGAAAATAATCGTTCTGTTGCTGCTACTTTAAGAGCATTACGGCCATTTTACGGTCCATTTAACAACCCGTCCCGTTTTGGGGTTATGTGAAGTCATTGGTCTACAGTAACAAGCCGGCGACGATTTGTGAGCTCAGAGCCAATATTGAACGCGAAATTGCTGGAATTTCGGCCGATTTATGCAAAAGAGTGGTCGAAAATTGGGTTCAACGATTGGACTTCGTAAAACGTGCACGCGGTGGTCATGCAAAAGAAATCGAATTTCATACTTAAATGTATATGTTCAAACTCGATAATAAAAATAAAAAAATTAGTTAAAAAAGTCAAACCGTTTGTGTTTTATTCAAAAAAGTTCAAAAGTTGAAGCGCTCTTACTGAAAAACCCTATAGTATATTATGCCTTTTAACATTATCTAAAAATTATATATTTTCGGGAATGCTGCTATGATGGCAGTGCTTTAAAACAGAATAAAATCCACTCCTACGGAATTGTTGTTCTTCCAACAACGCTATACATTAACCGTAGCCGGATTAGACGCCCGACCATTCGGTAAAACTCGGGTTTCAAACCCATTGCAGTCATGAAAACCCGTGTAATAAAAGGTTTTTTCTAATTCTCATAATTCTCTATATGCCGTTCGGAGGTGGTATACAACTGTAAGTCCCTCAATTTGTGAAACAATACCAAGCCATGCGTCACAAATTGGAAGAGCAGCACGACCAAAAACCCAGAAAAGGATGTACGATTTAATATATATATATATATATATATACTGTCATTCGGTGTTCAGAAAGAACGTAGTTTTGAATCTGGGTGAAAGGCCAAAAAGAAGAACAAGTTTTTTCCTATAGCGGTCGCCCCTCGGCAGGCAATGGCAAGCCTCTGAGTTTATTTCTGCCATGAAAAAACTCCTGCCGTTCGGAGTCGGCGTGAAACTGTAGGCCCCTCCATTTGTGGAAAAACATCAAGACGCACAGCTCAAATAGGAGTAGCTCGGCCAAATACCCAAAAAGGGTGTACGCGCGTTAATGAAATAAATGGCTTTTGGCGGAGTCGTACCGCTAATTTAAACTTGATTTTCGGGCGGTAATAGCCTATAATGTTATCGTCAATGACCAACGCCGGTACGTTACAAATGCTGTAATGAATGAACACATACTGATAATATTGCTTACTATTTCACGCCCGTTACATCCACTATTAACAATGCGACTGGCGCCATCGCCACAACTTGATTCATTTTGATCGACTTCTGAATCAGTACTAGGCACGTCCGAGTTTATTGCTGAATCTCTTTCCTTTTGAAAATGTGGTTGAATCATTGCAGAATTCTTCCTAGAATTGTCTCCAGAGCCTTCTACTTGCCAGTCATTTGGCCTACGAGTTAAAGAATTTTTTCGTTCAGCAACTGGAGGAGGTGGTATTGAGTTCGATCCATTTGTAGGCTGGTGAGTCTTCGACCCACTTGCAGCTGTATTCGGTTCAATGCTACTAGGCGAATCTTTCCAACTGAAACGAGGCAAAGGCAAAGGTATAGAAGAAACAATAATCTCCTGGCGTAGTTGCATTCCAGCTTGATATGCAGCAATAAGTTTTAGACACGAATAAAACTGCCCCCGTGAAATATGCAATGCCGTCGAAGATATACCGGCAAGAGCAATAACCTTAATTAGAAAAATCGAAATTATTATAAAATAAAAAGTTCTGACGGGTATTAAGGTACCTCTTTAATTATGTCGTTTTTGATGTTGGCTGAACGGTACAATTCCATAGCCTTTAGCATGGGTATTTTACCAACTTTTTCCACGTCACAACATAGAAACAAGTCGCTAAAATAACGCGACTCTGTTTCGTTGAGGTACACCTCCATCGATAAGTTGTTGTCTGAATTACTTGTTGCTGTCGGTGCGTAAATGCTACAAAACACACCAAATGTGCAACTATTTTATCTACAACTCTCTTTAATACACACAAATAAGTCACCACCCACCTACGTCCCAATACCCAATGCCAAAATCCTTTTCACAAGTAGGTACAACTCCCGTGTGCACTCTTACGCCTTAGTATTGCTTGGCACTTGGTAATTATGTTTGATTAAATAACAGAAGACCCTCGACAATTTTTTTTACATCAAATTCTTAAGTATTTGATGACAAAACTATAAGCTTAGTTCAAGTAATTGTGTTTTTATAGCAAATTGTTCGAGATCTACAATCCTTGCATTTACTATCAACGTTTTCACACGACGAATTGTCAAATTAGTATACAGTTTTAAAGGCAATGATTTTCCATTTTCGCATAGTGCTGCCAGCTGATAAAACAAATTCCATGCTATCAGTAGTCAAATTAACATCTGGCTATATTGTTCATTTAACATTTTATCAGTGATGCCAGAAAAGTAATTTTTCCCTTCTGTGCTAACTTTTAATAAGATATTAGCTAAAAGCCTCTTTTATATATTTTTAGAAAAAAAGTGGGCATTTTGAAATTAAATCTTTATTCGCCGCCCAGTTGAACCGAATTATGCTGAAACGGTATTTTAGGTTTCGTTACGTTGTGCTAAAATATCTTTAAATGCAAAACAATACAATTCTGCTATTGAAGAAATAATCATAACAGCTTTATGATGAACAAAAGCTACTTTGAAAAATGTTCGTATTGGAAATGAGTTGACGCCATCACTTCAAAAAAACCAAACAAACATAAGGAAGAGAAATTACTTGTTCGTAAATATTCAGTGAATGACTTGGTAACATTGTGAATTTAAGATTGTGATTCTAAAATTAAACAAGCTGAATAAAATGAATTGCCGCGTGTTAAATTGCTGCTACGTCGGCATAGACTAATTCCTCCAATTTCGAAGAGCCGAAGTCGGCCGCACATCCTGTCTTTTTTTCAACATTGCGTTTACCGTACACTTGCTCTGTGTTTGCGCGAAAACAGATCGGCATAGCATTTGTTCCGTGCTGATTTCGTTTTGTAAATGCGAAAGTTGCGATCGTTGCTAGTCTCTAAACTTCGTCGTGATGCGTTGGTTTCCTTCTTCTTTTTACATTTTTACACTACCGACCGCGTCTATGTGACCGATAGGCAAAAACAGATGTGGCTGCGTTTTATTACTTATTCAATGCTTGCATTGCGATCAATGGTGCGCACATGCACACGAACACATTTTGTGCATGTGTTAATAGGTGGAAAAGCTCATCGCTACACCCAAAAAAATTATCAAACACTACTTGGACTTGTAAAGTAAACAGCATAAAATATATGATTTGTCTTTGCATTATTATCGTAATTATTATATTTTCCATGAAAATAAGTAATTTTTCTTTCACTGTTCTCGTATTTAAAATATTGTGTTGCTAAAATAAGATTCAAAAATGAAAAATAATTCAAATAACTAACCGCAAAATTCTACGGCTTTGAACATTTCGAAGTATAAAAAGAATTATATAATATAAGAAATTTTTATAACTGAAAAATTGCTATAAGGATATGGAACAAAAAATTTCCGAAAACTACCTACCTCTAGCGCCAAAAAATTCCAAAATCAATTGACACAACTCTTAAAAAACTACGTCACCAAGGGTCTGCATTCTTTTGCAAGCGCTTAATCAAGAACAAAGCTGGCCTTTCGTCGAGAATAGTTTGTATTTGTATTTTCACCCAACGAATCAATAATATAGCAATATATTGTTCATAAAAAGTTTTTTTTATCTACACATTGGGCGTTCTCACGTACAGCTTCGTAACTTTGTATGATTATGGTGAAGTACCATCAAACCGAATAATTACCATAAAAAAGTGCATTCACTTTTTTTTAAATAACAAAGTACCTTATGTGTACATGTACTTGTATATTGTTTTCAATTAAGTTTTATTACGATAGTTATTTTTAAAATAATTCTTCGAATTTGAAATTCATTCGAATTTTCTTCAATATAATTTTCATGCATCGTTTTTCACAATCACCACATTTTGAAGTTTTTTGTAAAACCTTTCTTATCACAATTCTAATTACTGTGAGTATTTAGTGAGCTTCATTTAAAAATATTAATATGCGTTTACTCGCTATCAAAAGCGCTTATGCATACGAGTATGTATTTGTTTTGATTTAATGATGATTAATGTTATAATATCATATCAACAAATACATTTACCAGAAAACTGTTACCAAATGTTTGACGCAGAAACTATGAAGCCTTCTATGCATATTCAGTTCAATATATTGTTTATAAGCTATCAAAAGCATATGCGTCTCAGGTTTGTTGATTTTTTTTCTGTGATGGAGTTCAAACGTAATAGTGTGATCGCGTTATGTTTGGCTGCAAAATCACAACCAGCCATTGTTCGTGAGCTCAGTCACCTCAAAGTGAATAAAATGTTTGTGAATCGCACTATAAAACGTTACAATGATACTGGTAGCATAGCAAAACACTATGGAAGTGGACCAAAAAAACCGCAACAACGCCAGAAATGGTTCAGATAGTGAAGGCTCGACTTGAACGAAA
The DNA here is from genome assembly GCF_028408465.1 of Anastrepha ludens. NCBI lineage: Eukaryota > Metazoa > Arthropoda > Insecta > Diptera > Tephritidae > Anastrepha > Anastrepha ludens. The sequence goes on from NC_071501.1 coordinate 128,009,709, forward strand.
TCCACGAACATCCAAGAACTGAAAATATCGCAAGACAGCATTCGACGCATACTGAAAAATGAGCTCAAGGTCATTGATAGAAGCTGCTTTAGAGCCGTGGACACGCAAACATTTCGGTCGTAGACCATAGACGTTCCAACAGGACTCGCCACCGAACAGGACTCCACACAATGGCTTTCGAATTCGCCAGCCGCAAATCCGATGGACTATTTATCTGGTCCATTTTGGAGAGCAAGGTGAGGACTAAAAAATATGCCAGTATGGATGCGCTGAAAAATGCGATTATGCGAGAATGGGCCAAAATAGCTCAAGATCACATATCGGCCATATCGAGATAAAGTGAATATATGTTAAAATTGTAATCATTTTTTAACAATCTTGTCTTTAAGATCAATAAAAACTAATTTCACGCAAAAAAGTTATGGTGTTTTTAATAGGTAACACTTCATATCGTTCACCCTGTATATAAGTCTTCAACCAATTATAAGACTTCTTTGATGCTATCAGCAATTTAATTGAAACAACACACTTTTAGCACTTTTTAATTTTTCTACTCTCTAACTTCGATTTGAACTTCGATATTTAATGTGACTTTAACTTTTCATTTATTTTGACGCCTCAACGAAGTAGGAATATTTTACATATTCCTAATTTTGATCAATAATATGAAAATATATTACCGAAAAGGATTTGTTTAATGCCCATATTTGTCTAAATTTTTGCATACTTACGCGTTTTACTTGGCATGAATTCTTTATTTAATTGAAACAACACACTTTTAGCACTGTTTAATTTTTTTACTCTCTAACTTCGATTTGAACTTCGATTTTTAATGTGACTTTAACTTTTCATTTATTTTGACGCCTCAACGAAGTAGGAATATTTTACAAATTTCTAATTTTAATCAATAATACGGAAATATATTACCGAAAACGATTTATGTATTTTTAGTCCTAATCTATATAGGTTACTATCTTATATCTTAGGGATAGAAATTTTAGTACAGTTAATAAATTTCCCCTCTTAAGATTTGAGTTAAAGTATTTTTTTTATTTTAATTTTTTATTTATATAAGCTTACTAGCAAACCCGGCCCGCTTCGCTGGGCACACTAAAATAGAATAGATATGGTATAGAACAGAAAAGATATGGTTTTCATATTATTTATTTCTTTATTCTTTATTCAAGCGCTTTGGCATAAACAATTTTTTTTGTTTTTCTATTTCTTTTTGAGTAAATATATAATGTTGTTGGCTTCCCAACACGTGAACAGCCAACGTATAGTTGACCATGGTTGAATACTGGTTCTTCTAAATTCATCCCGCATATTTCTAAAGTTTGCCCTTGTGATTTATTGATAGTTATTGCAAATGCTGAACGAATGGGCAGTTGCAAACGGTTGAATTCAAATGGCAATTCAGGTGGAGTCATTGGAATTCTCGGTATTAGAACGTCTTCATTCTTGAATTTGCCAATTAAAATAGTTGCTTCGATAACATTATTCATCAATCGTTTGACTACAAGTCTAGTTCCGTTACATAATTTTGGATGATTAATATTCCGAAGCATAATAATGGTTGCACCAACTTTTAATTGCAAATAATGTGGCGGAAATCCAGATATACCCAATGAATTCAAAAATTCGGTTGGATAGTTAACTACTTGATCTTGGTCGATAATTATAATAATAACAGACCGGTATACAACAGTATCACCAGGTATTTTAGCCAAGATATCTGCATTTATCTCGTTAACATCCTTATTCGTACCAGCTAATATAGCTCGTTCACTTAGCCAATTGGGATTCTTGTAATTTTGTGTTATGTCGGGAAAAACCTTTTGCACCAAATCGGCCTTTGATTCTGCTATTTGACAAAAATTATCTGGAAATTTAAATAAGCCATTATTATCAATAGGAATTCGTCCATTGCCAATTTGTAACAATTGCTTTGAAAAAACTTCAGCACTTGAATCATTTTGGAGTTGAACGCGAACATTTGTGTTTAGTGTTAATTTCGTCACATATCGCCACAAATTAGATGCTTTCAAGCACGCATTCAATTCATCAGTCTTTCAATGTATGGTACGATTAAGAGCCTCTAACGATTTTTTGTGCGCCATTGTACACTCTTCTCAAATGATGATTTTACATTGTTGGAGTACCCTTGCCATTCCACTTCCTTTGGAAATATTGCATGTTGGTTCTTCATTAACTTGTTAGCTTAACGGTAATTTGAGCACGGATGATGTGCGGTACGTCCACCTTCTAATAATGTAGCTGCAATACCCGATGAAGCAATGGCTAATGCAATAAATCCGTTTGCTCGTATATTGGCCAAAATCAATGACATAACAAATGTCTTGCCAGTTCCACCGGGAGCATCAAGAAAATAAAGCCACCACTTCCAGTGTTAACGGCATGCATAATTGTATCGTATATACGCTTTTGTTCAGTATTTAAAAATGGTTCATTTGCTTGTAGGTATGCGCTCAATGCATTTCTGTCGTATCGTTGTTCTCGTTCCAACTCTTTGTTGAAAATGTCGTGAATATTTCGATTTGGTGCAATCATACCAAGTTGTGTCAACGCTTTATTAGCAATTTACAAACACAGATCCTCTACCAAGATTAGCACTTCATTGTACATATTTGATGTATAATCCAAATTATGATTTCCAGTTGCAATACGCGTTCGGTATAATATATCTTCCGTCATGCTGTTCTTATGGTTATTCCACAACTCACCAGGACTTGCTGGAAAACATGTTATGATTATTGCAAATAACGTACGAACTTGGAATGGTGTGGATGATGTAGCTGCATCTGTTCAAGTATCATTCCAATGTGTGTCATCCTCAAGCAAATGCAATTTCATACATGCTTCGCGAAATGTAGTGCAGATTTGACCATTTACTGTACGTATGTTTTGAAATGATGTTGGGCCACGGACATTAATCTATACTAATATTATAAAGAGGAAAACTTTGTTTGGTTGTAATGAATAGGCTCAAAAACTACTGGACCGATTTTAAACATTTTTTCACCATTCGAAAGCTACATCATCCACGAGTAACATGGATTATATTTTATTTTGGAAATAGGGCTCGAGATATAGGTCAAAACGTGGACCCGGGTAACCTTTGGATGTGTATGTACAATATGGGTATCAAATGGAAGCTGTTGGTGGATGCTTTAGTCCAGAGTATTTTTCATGCCGCTCCGTGACTAGGGTCTCGAGATAGAGACCAAAACGTGGACCCTAGAATGTGTTTGTACAATATGGATATCAAATTGAAGCTGTTGGTGAATGCTTTAGTACAGAGTATTTTTCATGCCGCTCCGTGACTGGGGTCTCGAGATATAGGTCAAAACGTGGACCCGGGTAACCTTTGGTTGTGTATGTACAATATGGGTATCAAATGAAAGCTGTTGATAAGTGTTTTAATACGGGGTAATTTTCATACCTATTGATGACTAGGGTCTGGAAATATATGCCAAAACGTGGACCCGCCGGGCCTTTGCACCGAATTAAACCAAACTTACACACATTGTTAAGGAGGTATTGAAGATGGTTTCCGTATAGTTTGGATACCTATTGGTAGATAGGGTCTCGAGATATAGGTCAAAACGTGGACAAATGGAAGCTGTTGGTGAATGCTTTAGTTCAGAGTATTTCCATCCGCTCCGTGACTAGGGTCTCGAGATAGAGACCAAAACGTGGACCCTAGAATGTGTTTGTACAATATGGATATCAAATGAAAGCTGTTGATAAGTGCTTTAATACGGGGTAATTTTCATACCTATTGATGACTAGGGTCTCGAAATATATGCCAAAACGTGGACCCGCCGTGTCTTTGAACCGAATTAAACCAAACTTACACACATTGTTAAGTAGGTATTGAAGATGATTTCCGTATAGTTTGAATACCTATTGGTAGATAGGGTCTCGAGATATAGGTCAAAACGTGGACCCGGGTAACCTTCGGACGTGTATGTACAATATGGGTATCAAATGAAAGGTGTTGGTGAATGCTTTATAACAGAGTATTTTTCATGCCGCTCCGTGACTGGGGTCTCGCGATATAGGTCAAAACGTGGACCCGGGTAACCTTTGGTTGTGTATGTACAATATGGATATCAAATGAAAGCTGTTGATAAGTGCTTTAATACGGGGTAATTTTCATACCTATTGATGACTAGGGTCTCGAAATATATGACAAAACGTGGACCCGCCATGTCTTTGCACCGAATTAAACCAAACTTACGCACATTGTTAAGTAAGTATTGAAAATGGGTTTCGTGAAGTTTGGTTGTAATTCGGAGCACTGGCAACGGGTACAGCGTTCTTTTGAACCAGCCATAATGTCGCTTACTTTTTTAACGCTTGGGGCGGAACTGAACTGTCAAATTGACAGTGTGAGTTACAATGTGTCAATATTTCTTTCTGATTTGGATGCCATAAGGAAAAAACGTAAGTGCAACATGTAAAAATTGTTTGTGAATTTTTTTGGAGTGGATTTTGGAACAGTGAATAATTTCTTACGAAATTTGAGAATTTAATGTGAAATCCGAATGAAATTATGTGTTCGTGGAAAAAAAATTTTTTTTCGTTTTTTTTTTTTGAAAAATATAAATGGATAATGGTTAAAAAAGCTCCAATGCTTAATAAAACATATAAATTGAAAAGAAAAATTCATGGATGATCAGGAAAAAAGACGATTGTTTATTCATATGCGTTGATTTGAAATTTAAGAACAATCTTCTTTTTTCCTGATTTTCAATTTATATTTTATATTTACTCAAAAACAAATAGAAAAACAAAAAATATTGTTTATGCCAAAGCGCTTGAATAAAGAAATAAATAATATGAAAATCATATATTTTCTGTTCTAAACCATATCTATTCTATTTTAGTGTGCCCAGCGAAGGGGGCCGGGTTTGCTAGTCAATAATAATCGCAAATAAAAGCATTCTGCATTAGTTGGATGAATTGTATAAATACGGCCTATTGCATCGCTGGCAAAAACATTGTGATGAGTTTCAACCGGTGTTCCTTGCTTCCGTCTTTGAAAACTTTTCGATGCGTGATTCCAAGTGTAGTATTTTCGAGCTTCAGAATATAACAAAGTTCTCGCAAAATCATCTGACCGACATAAATTGAAAAAAGCAGTTAACGTTGTTGCAGGTGGTTGAGTCGCTCTTTGCGCTGCATTATTTTCCGTGAAATAAACGCGTTGGCTATTTTCAAGATGAACGGACAAATGTAAAACCGTTGGGTATCTGTCGTGAATAGGAAATGAAAAAATTCGCCACGCTGCTTCAATGCTACTTATATTATACCTGCCCATTTGGTATTGTGTAATTTCATTATTGCATATTATATCGCTACCTTCATGAATGTACTTGTAAATATATTTGATCGGTTTAACGGAATTACAATATTCAACGTTTATGTGGGCTTTATAAGTTTTCGATTATATAGGCGAATAAGGTACGATCCATCGGTTGTCAATTTCGATTTCTTCACCTCGAAGTCTGAGCTTTGTTGTAAATCCGTTATCATCTTTTGAACGTCGTCGGTATAATGGATATCCGTCATTGCCTGTTATCGTTTCAGCAGTCAAATGCCTTGGATAACTTTTGGAGCATTTACCATCAATCATGCATGGTGCGGCAGTATTCAAATTGCCACATGGCCCATGTATCATATTCTTTATTACGATTTGTGATAATTCATCGATTTGGTTAGTTCTTATCTTTTCTTCTAACCATATTAATATGTGCGCATGTGGCAGCCCTCGCTTCTGCCACTCAATCGAATACATCCAACAACGTACTGTATGTTTCACAATAAAATCCATTAATGATTTGAGTTTTTGCCGAAACACACGTGCTGTTATATCATGACGATCGTGTGATGATTGATGCAAGAATAAATTGCCTTTTATATCATTCCAATGCGGATTACATGTAAATGTAATTGTTGAAAATGCACATACATATGTACAAGCAAAAGTCACGTGTATACAAGGTGGATTTATTAAGGTGACAGCATTCACCCAGCTGAATTTTTCATCGTAGGTATGGCTTACGTCAAAATAATATGCTTTTGTGGGAACACAGCTGAAAGTGTCGTACGGGAACACACCTATACCTATCCTTTTGGCCACACTGAATTCATTATTCATTTTTATTCATTATTCAATTTAATTTTAACGTCGTTATTCGTTCTAAGAAAGAGATCATTCGAGAAGCGTTCTTGCAAACGACAAGACACATAAAAATTTGAGTTCCTTTATAAGTTATTAGTTTTATTTTAACTGCCTTGAATTAAACATCACAAATAAAGAGTGTTAATATAAAATAAAAAGCATATGTGGGGGTTTTGGTCCCCCACATAATTGGTGACCCCTACGATTGACCAACACGCATCATTGAAAAGGCCACATAATTGGTGACCCCTACGACTTACCAACACGCATCATGGAAAAGGCAAAACCAACATCCACGTGCTGTTATCATCGGAGATTCGGCGCACGTGCCAACAAGTGCACGCAGCCTTGTGCCTTCCAGGAAAACGCCAGTCGCCCTCAGTAGGCACGGCGGATACTGGTGACAAGACAATTCCTCGTCGATGATTCCTATATTACCGTACAACTCGTCGATACCGGCGCGGATATTTCGGTTACCTCACCTTCAAGCTCATCTGCCGACCCACTCTCATCTGCCGCAGCCGCAGTCTTCAGCTCATCTGCCGCACCTGCATACTCAAGCTCATCTGTTGCAGCCGCAGTCTTAAGCTCATCTGCCGCACCTGCAGATCCAAGCTCATCTGTTGCAGCCGCAGTTTCAAGATCATCTGCCGCACCTGCAGATCCAAGCTCATCTGTCACAGCCGCAGTCTCAACCTCATCTGCCACACCCGCAGCCTCAAGGTCTTTTGCCGCACCCGCAGTCTCAAGCTCGTCTGCCGCACCTGCAGACTCAAGCTCATCTGTCGCCCCCGCAGACTCCAGCTCACCTCCAACAAATTTACAGCCATGCTCAAGCCTTTCCGGAATTGCTGGGTAATTCATCCAACCTCACGGCAGCCAAGCATTCCGTCAAGCACTGTAATACCAACCACTGGGCCACCGACGCGTTCTCATCAGATCAGGGAGTTCGCAGCAGCCTTGCGCCACGACGAGCCTCCCCGTACAACACTAGGTGGAAACCCGTTCCACGGATTAATCATAAGCATTAAACTCAACCTTATTGGTTCCCAGATAAGGCTTTCATTTGGGGGGAGTCGTGTGGGAACACAGCTGAAAGTGTCGTACGGGAACACACCTATACCTATCCTTTTGGCCACACTGAATTCATTATTCATTTTTATTCATTATTCAATTTAATTTTAACGTCGTTATTCGTTCTAAGAAAGAGATCATTCGAGAAGCGTTCTTGCAAACGACAAGACACATAAAAATTTGAGTTCCTTTATAAGTTATTAGTTTTATTTTAACTGCCTTGAATTAAACATCACAAATAAAGAGTGTTAATATAAAATAAAAAGCATATGTGGGGGTTTTAGTCCCCCACACTTTGTTTGTATGTATTGGTATGTTTACATTTGCTTGCTGATTTTGACGTGATGGTTGGACCAAACGCAACAACAAATACATGTAGGGTTTTACTTATATGTGTTTGCTGTCACCTGTAATAAATTCGCCTTGCATGTATATGTATATTTTCGACTTCGATATTGAAAACGGGACTTTCCCGAAAATGCTCGCTTGCTACTTTGTCGCTCGTGTGAGCGTCAGTATAAGTTCGAGTAATCAGTTGAGTTTTGACTGCGAGTGCGTGTGGTGATCTTTTCAAAAGACTTGTGGTGTATTATTTTCAAAAGGTTATGGGCCCAGGTAGCGCAAAATAAATCTCATTGTTCATATATGAATTGATAATGTTATAAACAATCATAATTAAAGTTTTATTATTTTTCAGCATTGTGAAATTTTATTGATGTATGTACATTTTGTATGTATGTACATCAAGTGTTTAGTGGGTATGTATGTGTGTGCGTGCATTGAATCCCGTTTTTTAGTTTTCTCTTCTTTCGCCTAAATGCGTGTGTACGTCGCAATTTGCTTAAGCGTTTTTTTTACGTGATTGCGATATTCTTTATTCTTGCATCCATGCACAGAGAACGTTAATGAATAGAGAAGTCTTAATGACTGGAAAGTGTTCATTTTCGAGGGGTACTCGTCTCGCGAAGACAATTTCACCACAGACACATTTTTCAACAAAAATTAACAGTAAGGGGCTGAATTATGTAAATTTAGCAGCAGTCGATAAGAATTTGTTGGTGATTAGAAGCAAAGAATGCTAGGTAGCTTTTTAATATGACCTATATATTTGAATTTCTCCAAATCATCCAAATTATGTACATATGTTATGTCTGTCTGTCTGGTGTCTGTAAAACTTTGTTGAATTCCCTTCAACTGAATCAAAATCCTCTATAGCAAACGCTTCATTACCAGGCGCACAGGAAGATGGCATATGCAAATGTAAATTTGTGAATTTATATATGTACATTTGTGAATTTATATACATTTGCGCAAATGTATATGCTGTGTGTATGTGTGCTCACCAGCCACAGCTCAAGATAAAACGGTAAAACTTCGCAAGAAATCCAGCGCGCATTCAAAGGCGCAGCGCACATTCATAGGCACAGCATTGTATGTACAGTAACCTTGACATGTTTACAGGCACCTACAAATGCTCTGATTTCAGAGTAAGTTTCTAACTGCAGATATATGCATATGTTTTGTGCACTTTTTATCAATTGAAAAACTACATACGTAAAGTAATCTACTAATTAACTATTTGCCTACTATCAGTTAACATAAAATAATTGTTTCCAAATTTTATCTTAGTATTAAAATGTCCGAATCAGACCTTTTTTTTAAGCTACTTGTTTTCTTCTGCAACTTACTGTATGCTCATGCGCGCACTTGACGCACAGCAGCTGCGGCTGTCGAGCATTTAGAAAGACATATTTACATACATATATTTTTGCATACATATGTACGATGCCGCGGGCAGTCGACTTGACAAAAATTGAAGATTTATCAAATATTGGCAAATAATTCTACGCGAAATATTCAAATATTGACTATTTTCGAATTGTCGAGAAAATTGGCATATGGGCGGCTCGTTTTATGAATGAAAGTTCTTGCTCTTAGAACTATGAGCTCGAATTTATCAATGAATTTTTTGAAGATGAGTTTTTGTTGCACAGTACAATAGTTGAAGCTGTTCGGCGCCGCCGCGACTGTTCAGCGCTATGGCAACTAGAATGATGGCCGCTACGCCTGCGTCTATGACTGCATTTTGTTCTTGTAGTCGCTAGGGATAGAATTTTAGCTTTGAACGACATGCGCATTTTGAGGAATAAAGCGAATGCCCTGTGTGTGCGGTTGTATGTACATGCAAATGTGTATATTAATAAGCATTGTTTTGCTTGAATTCAATATTTATATTTGCATATGCCATCTTCCTGTGTGCCTGGTAATGAAGCGTTTTGTATACAGAATTTTTTGATTTGATCAATTGAACGTACATATATATATATATAGTTAGGGCACCAAGTGTGCATATACGCACATGCACATATGTACGTCGATGCATATGCAGAAGAAGTTGTTTTAGCATTTGCAGGAATTCGATCATTCGAATATTTACACCCTAATTATTGCATGAAATATGATAAGGCGATGCTCGTGAGGTAGGTCATGTTGCTTCAATGCATACATATGCGTGCAACACTATTTATTAAAGATGCAATAGAACTTAGTTGTCCCATATATGCAAATACGTTTCTTTGAAGTTTTCCTTTATTTATTTTAAACTTTTATACTATCTAGAAAATGCATACATACAAATTTATGTATATTATTATTCCCTGTAATAAAATGTAAATTGAAAAAAAATTGGTTTGCCAAAGGAACAAATAAATGCATGTTCAAATGTAAATACATATGTCGATATACCAAAACACTTGTATGCTATGAATTAATTTCGACTCAAAAAATTAGTAAAAATTTTCATCAAATTTGTTTAGTTTTAAATTTACTAAAACGCACATACCAAAATGTGAGAGGTCGTTTTATAATGTATTTTTTTAAATTAAATCAAAATATTAAAGTTACTTTGATTTGATTTGGCGCATAAATAAAATCAATCATTTTTTTTTCATCACCTTTGTTTGAAAATACAAATTGAATAAATTTTCGTTTACCAAGGGAACATAAAAATGCACAAGCAAATGCCTTGCAAAATGCCGTCGGCATTCGTCAGTTTGATTTCATACAGAAACCAAAAACTGAGCAGAGCCAATGTACTTGTACATAATTCACTGTAATCAGCCCTGTTAAGAACTTCCCCGCTGTCGAGTTAAGCGAGGTGAAATAGTGTTCGCGGTTTCACTTCATTTTTGACAATTCACACTATTCGTAGCTCGTGAGACTTCTCTATATTTAACGTTCTCTGCCATGCATACATACATACATGCATACACGCAAACTTCAAATTATATGTACATACATGTGTGAATAATATTTTTTGGTGTATATGTATAAATTTTCAGAGAAAAACAAAAAATGGATAAAGGAAAGAGAAGCATAAAACCGTTTGACGGTGAGAAGTATTCTATATGGAAATTAAGAGTAAGGGGACTATTAGAAGAACAAGATTTATTAAGAGTAGTTGATGAGGAACCAGAAAAGGTGACAGATGAAATAATAAAGGCACAGAGAAATGCAAAGAATATTGTAATAGAATATTTAAGCGATTTGTTTGTTGTTCTTGCGAGCAGAGAAAATACTGCCAAACAGATTTTTGCAAATTTAGATGCACTGTATAAGAGGAAAAGTTTAGCTTCTCAGCTATCTTTGCGCAAACAGTTGTTTGCTTTAAAATTAAAGGGTGATACTCCACTTCTAAATCATTTTAAGATTTTTGATGACCTTATAACTGAACTCATTTCGTCAGGGGGCAAGTTGGATGAAATGGATAAAATTGCACAGTTACTTTTAAGCCTTCCACCAAGTTACGAAGGAGTAATCACGGCAATTGAAACCCTGTCAGAGGAAAACCTGACATTGGAATTTTTAAAAACACGACTTTTAGACCAGGAAATTAAATTAAAAAGTGTCAGCAAGGACACAAGTGCTAAGGTGTTGCAGGCCATTGGAAATAAAGTTTTTAAATTCAATAAATACAAAAATAAACATAACAATAATCAATTTAAGAAGCCTTTTAAAAACAAGTTTAAATCACCTCTAAAATGTTTTCACTGTGGCAAATTGGGGCATTTAAAGAAAGATTGTTTCATTTTGAAAAGGCGGGCAGGGAATCAGACTAACGAAAATAATGGCAAAGAGAGACAAGCTCAAATAGCTACAACTACACAGTTAAATCGCGGATTTGCATTCATGATAAGAAATACACAAAATAATGCAATTGCAAGTGAGGTAGATATTATTCTTGACTCTGGGGTTTCGGACCATCTAATCAAAGACATAGCGTTGTTTTCGGAGTATGAACACTTGGAGTCCAATATTGCAATTGAGATTGCAAAGCGCGGAGAATATATCAATGCTACCGCCAAAGGAGTGGTCAACCTAAGCAATGCTGGAAACAAAATCTCACTGAAAGATGTGCTATATAGCAAGGAAATTCCACACAACCTGTTATCAGTAAAGAGGATGCAGGATACTGGCCTAACAACTGAATTTAGTTCTGAAGGCATAAAAGTTACTAAAAACGGTAACTTGGTGCTTAAAGGGAAGAGTGAGTATAATGTACCAATTATATAATTTCAATTAAATGCAAAAGTATACACGTCTAATAAATTAAAAAGTGCAGAGTATCTCTTGTGGCATAAAAGATTAGGTCATGTAAGTTTAGGAAAATTTTCAGAAATAAAACGAAATAACTTGTTTGAAGATATCAATCTTTTAAGTCGTATTGAGTCAAACAGTGATATATGTATGTGAGGCTTGTATTAGCGGCAAACAATCTAGATTAAAATTTGAAAAAAGTAAAAATAAAGAGCATATCCAGCGACCATTGTTTGTAGTACATTCTGATGTCTGTGGTCCAATCACACCTACTACAATTGATAACAAAAACTATTATGTGGTTTTTATTGACCAGTTCACACATTATTGTGTTACATACCTAATAACTTATAAGTCGGATGTATTTTCTGTTTTTAAAGATTTCATTGCAAAAAGCGAAGCTCACTTTAATTTGAAAATAGTGAATCTATATATCGATAATGGCAGGGAATATCTATCTAATGAAATGCGTGAGTTTTGTGTCGAAAAAGGCATCAGTTATCATCTTACAGTTCCTCATACTCCACAATTGAATGGTGTTTCAGAACGGATGATTAGAACAATCACCGAGAAGGCTCGTTCCATGATTTGTTGTGCTAAACTTAGCAAACAATTTTGGGGTGAAGCTGTTCTAACAGCAACATATTTAATTAATAGGTCCCCAAGTAGAGCCTTGAAAGATATAAAGAAAACACCTTATGAGATTTGGCATAATAAAAAGCCTGTTTTAAAATATCTCAGGATATTTGGCTCGACAGTATATGCACTTAATAAAGTTCAAAAAAGGAAGTTTGACGATAAGTCAATTAAAACTATACTTGTCGGTTATGAGCCAAATGGGTATAAATTGTGGAACATGAACTCGAGGAAGTTTATGATAGCAAGGGATGTTGTGGTGGATGAAGTTAACATCATAGAAAATAGTGATGTTCATAAAGAAGACTCTAATGTTAAACTAGATAAAGTTGATTCGAGTAATGATTCTGTAATTACAGAGTTGGAAGAGTTGGTTGTTCCATTGGTGGAAAATTATGAATCTGTTCATAAAGGATCAGATGTGCACCCTAAGGAAAATTCCACATGTCTCGAGAATGCCGATCCAGTTATTGAAACTGGTGATAAATTAAAAGAAGTTGCAATTGAAAAGAAAATTAGATGCAGTGAAAGAATTAAAGATAAACCCAAATTGTCATATCGATTTTGAGAAAAATGTCTTATGAATGCTCAAATATGTTTGAATGACGTCCCGAATACTTATGACGAAATTCAATTTCGTGAAGATAGAGTTCAATGGGAAAAAGCCGTTGAAGATGAACTTAACTCTCATTCCCAAAACAATACTTGGTGTTTAGTGCAAAGGCCTGACGGGAAAAACATAGTTGATTGCAAGTGAGTGTTTAGTATAAAACAAGATGAATTTGGCAATTTAAAAAGTTATAAAGCAAGACTCGTAGCAAGAGGTTTTACTCAGGAATATATGACAGATTATGATGAGACATTTGCACCAGTTGCACGAATTTCAAGCTTTAGATTTCTTTTAGCAGTCTCAAATCAATATAACCTACAAATTCATCACATGGTTGTAAAAACCGCATTTTTAAACGGAACTCTAAAAGATGAAATTTACATGACGATTCCAAAAGGCTTAGTCTATGGAGATGAGGATAAAGTATGTAAACTCAATAAAGCAATTTATGGCCTTAAGCAAGCTGCAAGATGTTGGTTTGAAGTTTTTGAACCGGTATTAAAGGAGGCTGGATTTGAAAATTTACGAGTTGAGTATTGTATATATATTTTAGATAAAGGAGATATTTCTAAATATATTTATATCCTTCTATATGTCGATGATGTAGTAATTGCTACAAATGACTCTTGTACAATGTCTAAATTTAAATCTTAGGTTAGGTTAGGTTAGCCTGGTTGGCAATAAGCCACGCATAGACCTTTTGGTTCCTAGCGATACCAGATGGAGACCGACCTCTATGAATACCTGAAGTAGACATCATGTAGGATGTCAGCGCTTTTGGCGAATCTAAGTAGGGCTGGGAGCTCCGCTTTTGAGACGTCTTCCAGACCCTCGAACAGTGGGGCTCCCAGGCATTTTAGTCGCGTTTTTAATAATGCCGGACAAGCGCACAGAAGGTGTTCTAAAGTCTCCTCAACATCCTCTATGCATTTTCTGCATTTGCCCGTGCAATCCCTATCTTGTACGCATATGCAGCCAATAGATTGTGGCCTGTTAGCATACCTATGATAGTTCTGCATTCCTTTCGCGAGAGCGTAAGTACGAATGGAGTCAGTTTTTTGTCGTTAGTTTTACACATGACTTTTGCTGTTTTGCATGTGGTCAAGTAATTCCACCTAGCTTCCACTTGCCTTTTCATGTGGTCGTCCATTTCGTTGTATACTGTGTTTAGCGGTTTTTGTATGTCGTTCTCTTGTTCAAATGGTAGTCTCACAGCACTTTTTGCTATCTCATCTACTATTTCGTTCCCCATAATGCCTTTGTGACCAGGTACCCAGTAGATATGCAGCCTATTGTTTCCGGCTAGCCTTTCTATGGCCTCCCTGCTCCGTCGAACATTTTTGGACTTAATACAATATGAGTTTATTGCTCTTATTGCTGCTTGACTGTCCACGTATATATTAATTGTTGAGTTCTTTCTTGTTCTAGAGTAGGCTAGCTCCGCGGCCTTCCCCACAGCAAAAACTTCCGCTTGGAAAATACTGCTGTGGTCTGGCAACTTGATAGGCTGCCTTATTCCTAGTTTTGAGCAGTAAATACCCGCTCCTACTCCGTCTGGAGTTTTCGAGCCGTCTGTATATAAGTGAAAAGTTCTATGGCCAGGCTTCATGCCTTTGTGCCATCCCTCCTCTTCAATTGTAGTGCGAAACCTTCTCTCCCAATTAGAGTACGGAGTCATGAAGTCCGTGCCACTTGAGCTCCACTTTCCTATTGAGCTGTGACCGAAGGTTCTGCAGGTGAATACCCCCGCAGGCAGTAGCCTCCTCGCGGATTTCGCTGCCAGGTTTTCCGCCATGAGGTCAATAGGTGGCATGCTGAGTATCATTTCCAGCGCCGCCGTTGGAGTGGTCTTCATTGCTCCTGTTATGCACAGAGCAGCGAGGCGTTGAATCCTTTCTAGCGGCATTAAGTATGTATGTCAGTTTTCTTGTCGCAGTCCACCATACTAAGGTTCGATACAGCAATATCGGTCTGACTACTGCTGTGTAGCACCAATGCATCAGAGAGGGTGATAGACCCCAAGTAACGCCCAGCATTCTTTTACATGCGTACAATGCATTACTGGCCTTCTTCACCCTCGCCTCAACGTTGTGCTTCCACAGCAATTTACTGTCCAGTATTACTCCGAGGTACCTCGCATAGTCTTTGAGAAGTAGTTCGTTGTTGCCTAGCTTCGGTAGGTTCCACGCCGGAACTTTGTACTTCCTGGTAAAAAGTACCATATCCGTTTTTGCGGCGTTTATCCCTAGCCCTGCGCGAGATGCCCATTGGTGTATCGTTTTGTTGTTCATCACATTACTCATGGTGTCCAGGTACTTTCCCGTAACTACTATAGCTATGTCATCGGCATATACCACTAGTTTAGGTGCCCCTCCGTCAAGTTTCTTAAGAATTTCATTTGCTACAAGTAACCATAATAGCGGTGATAGTACCCCACCTTGCGGAGTACCTCTGCATGCATATTTGGTGACGCTCGCATCGTTCCACTCCGCTTTTATCTTTCTGCTAGCTAATAGCTGCCTTATCCATAGATAAACCGCGGGTTGCACATTAAGTGACTCTATGCTATTTAAAATAGCATCTTTTGTCACGTTGTTAAAGGCTCCTGATATATCTAGAAATACTCCTAGAGCATACTCCTTATATTCTAACGCCTTTTCTATGTTTAGTATAAGTGAGTGAAGTGCAGTTTCAGTGGATCTGCCTTTAGTGTAAGCATGCTGCGCCTTGGATAATTCGTCCGGCGCAATTGTGTCTCTAATGTATGTATCTAAAATCTTCTCTAACGTTTTCAGGAGAAATGAGGTCAGACTAATGGGCCTGTATTCCTTTGAGTATAGAGGGTTTCTTTTTCCCGCTTTTGGAATAAACACAACTCTCGCTTCTCTCCACAATACAGGAACGTAGCTGAACCTCAGGCATCCCCTGAATATCGTTCTTAATCATGGTACCACAAGGTGGCTTGCCTTTTGGAGCATGGCTGGGAAGATTCCATCCAGTCCTGGCGATTTATATGGGTCGAAACTTTGTATAGCCCATTCTATTTTGTTGTTTGTAATTATGTTCGTCGGGATTTCGTGCACGATATCTCCTCTAGGTTCGAGATCTGCAGTATTCGCACACCCTGGAAACTGTGTACTGACTAGGTCTTCTAGAGAGTCCTCACAGCTGTCAGCCCACTCCCCGTTAGTTTTTCGTATTGTTCTTGGCGTAGACGGATTCTTGGATAACAGTTTCCTAAGTCTAGCCACATCGTTAGTGTCTTCCATACTGCTACAGAAGTCTTTCCAAGATTATCTCTTGGCTTTACGTATCTCTTTCTTGTATACTTTTAGCAGATCTTTATACTCTTTCCAACAGAACTCATCGTCAGCCACTTTGACTAACCTATAGAATTCATGTACTCTACGCCTTTGTGCTCCTAATCCCCTGTTCCACCAAGGAGGCTTCACCTTGCGTCTATTACGTGTTGGAGGGCAGGATCTGACTTTGACAAGAGTAGTTGTAAACAATTCAACCCCTTTCTCAAGCGCGATGTTTGACTTGTATTTCCGGGATATTATTGGTGTTTTTAATAGTATATCCCTGTACAAGTCCCAGTTCGTATTCTTAGGATTTCTAAAGGATGTAAGCTTGTTTTTTGAGCGGAATATCACCTGAAAGCTTATGTATCTGTGATCAGAGAATGAGGGCCTACTCAATACTTCCCATTCCTGAACCATAACATGCCTGCTTGTGTAGAGTGTTAAATCGAGTACATTCTTCGAGGTGGGCCCCCATATGTTGGTTCCTCACCTCTATTAGCTATTTCTAGACTACTCTGAAGAATATAGGTAAATAGTGACTCACCTCGGTCGTTTATGTCTGCACTTCCCCAGACCGTGTGATGTGCGTTTGCGTCCGTTCCTACCACCAGAGCATGCTTCTTTCTGGCAGCTGTTTCTACCAGCTTCCGAAGTTCCGTCTGTAGTGCTTCCTCATCATGTGGCATATAGCAGGACCAAAAGAGTAGCGTCTCATCCCTGCAGCCCTCCAGCGCCACCACTGTCAGATCGTCTGAAGAGAGATTATGATCAATATAAGAACATATACTTTTTTTGACCATTATCGCTGTTCTTACCTTATTTTTTACAATCGGGATGTATGTGTTGTAGTTTTGTGACTTTAGACCGGAGACTATGTTGCCCGATGCTATCCATGGTTCCTGGACTAGAGCCACATCGTAGCCGACTCCCTCTATGTTGAGTAGGAGCTCGGCTGAGGCGTTCTTACTTTTGTGGAGGTTTATCTGAAGGACTTTCAGCATCTGGCCTCAGTACCTTCTCGGGGTTAGATACTACCTCCAAGTCGCCCTTCTCCACTTCCTGTATATTGAGGGAGGCTTCCAGGATCTCTTCTATGCCGAGATTCTTTTCCACCGCCCCCGCAGCGAGCGTGTTGTGGTTGTCGTCTGCCGGGTTGCGCTTTTTAAGGCGAAGGTGCACGCTACCAACTCCCCAAGCCATCCTCCCGAATCGCGCGTAAAGCAGGTCCTCGCCGGCTTGTTGATTTGGATAATGTAATCCTGGCCACCATCAGCAGTTGCTGGTTTTGCCACGCTCAACACTTTCCAATCGTCTGTCGGCACGTCCGTGTTTTGACGTTGTAGTAGTCGCAGCGCATATTCCGGTTTTACCACTCGCGGAATGAAAACCTTTGACTTCGGTATTGAGGGAATGCAGCTGCGATCAACGATTTCCAGTGATGCCCCCTCCCACAGGCCGTGACGCGTTTTTACCGCTTCCTTTAGCCATGTGAGCGTGGGGTCATCCTTGCACTTTATGATTTTGACGCCGCTGAACCACCCTGCTCCGTCGAATGCTGGCATGGGTGCGTTCGGCTCCGCGTCCATTTTAGTAAACAAGGCTTCCAGTAGCTTCATTTCCACTACCTTCCACCGTTCCTGCGACATTCGCCCCAGCTGGTCGCTACGGTCAGTGAGTGCCACTATGAGGTGTCTCTTGGCAATTTCACTGGCCGCTACCGCTTCTTTCGACGTCGTAGGTCTTTCGTCTCCGTTTTTAGGTTTAGCCGTCTCGTGCCTGTGCTTCTGCTTTTTTGATGGCCCTGAGGCCTCACTATCCGCAGAACGCTGCCTCTTGATGGCTAGCTCTTCTTCGATTTTGTTCGCATATTTCGGGTTCGAGGCTGCGAACATTGGCTTTGCTGCGTAGAAGGCCCGGCCATTTTTGATCTCCTCTCTGGCCCAAGCCAACCGTTCCTCCTCTTGCTTCGTCAGGTTGGACTTGCTGCCAAATCGGTCACAAACTTTGACCACAGCCTTGTATCGGGCTTTGGTCTTCAGCTTCTCTTTATCAGGCTTGATCCTTGGTCTGTTCTTGCTATCCGAAGCAGCACCATTGGACCTAGCTGGAGAACGCAGAAGAACCTCTTCCTCAGCTGTGTTGGTGCTCCCGACGCTTTCGTGGTCCGAGTCTTCGTTGACAACGGCACCTCCGCGCTGAAGAGCGTTCAGTATGTGTTTGGCAGTGGAATTACGACCACTGTAGCCTGCTCCCGCTACAATGGAAGTTTTGTTGCTTAGATTTTTGTCTGTATTCATCTTTTTCGTACGACCACCTGCTCGACGAGGCGAGCGCAGTGGTCTATTTATATAATGGGGAATTCAAAACAGTCCACCACGGCAGCGCCCCTTACCGTGGCAAGGCCACAGTTACTTCCTAAGGCGGCCCGGTGCTAGGAAGGCGCCGTTGAAATACAGCCGGTCTGGGGAACCCCCTGGCTGCAAACCATCCAATAGGCACGGTGTCGCATAACACCATGTATTAGGGGGTGGGCTAGGAGAGGAAATAATGGGATGTAAGGGGTTTGGGGATGACAAAGGGATCTTCGTCGGTACGGTGATCTTCGCATGGTGAATTGGGTGGCCACCAGGTTCGCCGTAAAGCGAATGGATGGCTAGCCAATCCCCATATCAAGCTTCCCTCTTAGTTCGTGTTGGGTTGGCCCCCATGCTATGGGGGTCAGACCACCACTTAAGCCTCACCCCCGCGTCAAGGAGACCAACATGATGAGGAATTTAAATCTTACCTACTAAGTAAATTTCAAATGACTGACTTACAGGAAATTCGATTCTTTATTGGTATAAAAATTGACAGGAAGAACGATCAGTTATGTCTCAGTCAGACAATTTTTATACCAATAAAGAATCGAATTTCCTGTAAGTCAGTTATTTGAAATTTAGCAACTTTTTGTGTGTGTTCGCTAACCGGACGTGTCTTTGCACCGAATTAAACCAAACTTACACACATTGTTAAGAAGGTATTCGAGATGGTTTCCGTATAGTTTGGATACCTATTGGTGGATAGGGTTCGAGATATAGGTCAAAACGTGGAAAGAATCGAATTTCCTGTAAGTCAGTCATTTGAAATTTTTCTACTTTTTGTGTGTGTTCGCTAACCGGCCGTGTCTTTGCACCGAATTAAACCAAACTTACACACATTGTTAAGAAGGTATTGGAGATGGTTTCCGTATAGTTTGGATACCTATTGGTGGATAGGGTTCGAGATATAGGTCAAAACGGGGACCCGGGTAACCTTTGGATGTGTATGTACAATGTGGGTATCAAATGGAAGCTGTTGGTGAATGCTTTAGTTCAGAGTATTTTTCATGCCGCTCCGTGACTAGGGTCTCGAGATAGAGACCCAAACGTGGAACCTAGAATGTGTTTGCACAATATGGATACCATATTGAAGCTGTTGGTGAATGCTTCAGTACAGAGTATTTTTCATGCCGCTCTGTGACTGGGGTCTCGCGATATAGGTGAAAACGTGGACCCAGGTAACCTTTGGTTGTGTATGTACAATATGGATATCAAATGGAAGCTGTTAGTGAATGCTTTAGTTCAGAGTATTTTTCATGCCGCTCCGTGACTAGGGTCTCGAGATAGAGACCAAAACGTGGAACATAGAATGTGTTTGTACAATAGGGACATCAAATTGAAGTTGTTGGTGAATGCTTTAGTACAGAGTATTTTTCATGCCGCTCCGTGACTGGGGTCTCGAGATATAGGTCAAAACGTGTACCCAGGTAACATTTGGTTGTGTATGTACAATATGGGTATCAAATGAAAGCTGTTGATAAGTGCTTTAACACGGGGTAATTTTCATACCTATTGATGACTAGGGTCTCGAAATATATGCCAAAACGTGGACCCGCCGTGTCTTTACACCGAATTAAACCAAACTTATACACATTGTTAAGTAGGTATTGAAGATGGTTTCCGTATAGTTTGGATACCTATTGGTGGATAGGGTTCGAGATATAGGTCAAAACGTGGACCCGGGTAACCTTTGGATGTGTATGTACAATATGGATATGAAATTGAAGCTGTTGGCGAATGCTTTAGTACAGAGTATTTTTCATGCCGCTCCGTGACTGGGGTCTCGAGATAGAGACCAAAACGTGGACCCTAGAATGTGTTTGCACAATATGGATACCATATTGAAGCTGTTGGTGAATGCTTTAGTACAGAGTATTTCTCATGCCGCTCCGTGACTGGGGTCTCGCGATATAGGTGAAAACGTGGACCCGGGTAACCTTTGGTTGTGTATGTACAATATGGATATCAAATGGAAGCTGTTAGTGAATGCTTTAGTTCAGAGTATTTTTCATGCCGCTCCGTGACTAGGGTCTCGAGATAGAGACCAAAACGTGGAACCTAGAATGTGTTTGTACAATAGGGACATCAAATTGAAGTTGTTGGTGAATGCTTTAGTACAGAGTATTTTTCATGCCGCTCCGTGACTGGGGTCTCGAGATATAGGTCAAAACGTGGACCCAGGTAACATTTGGTTGTGTATGTACAATATAGGTATCAAATGAAAGCTGTTGATAAGTGCTTTAGTTCAGAGTATTTTTCATGCCGCTCCGTGACTGGGGTCTCGAGATATAGGTCAAAACGTGGACCCGGGTATCCTTTGGTTGTGTATGTACAATATGGGTATCAAATGAAAGCTGCTGATAAGTGTTTTAATATGGAGTAATTTTCATACCTATTGATTACTAGGGTCTCGAAATATATGCCAAAACGTGGACCCGCCGTGTCTTTACACCGAATTAAACCAAACTTACACACATTGTTAAGTAAGTATTGAAGATGGTTTCCGTATAGTTTGGATACCTATTGGTGGATAGGGTTCGAGATATAGGTCAAAACGTGGACCCGGGTAACCTTCGGATGTGTATGTACAATATGGATATGAAATTGAAGCTGTTGGTGAATGCTTTAGTACAGAGTATTTTTCATGCCGCTCCGTGACTGGGGTCTTGAGATATAGGTCGAAACGTGGACCCGGGTAACCTTTGGTTGTGTATATACAATATGGGTATCAAATGAAAGCTGTTGATAAGTGCTTTAGTTCAGAGTATTTTTCATGCCGCTCCGTGACTGGGGTCTCGAGATATAGGTCAAAACGTGGACCCGGGTATCCTTTGGTTGTGTATGTACAATATGGGTATCAAATGAAAGCTGCTGATAAGTGTTTTAATATGGAGTAATTTTCATACCTATTGATTACTAGGGTCTCGAAATATATGCCAAAACGTAGACCCGCCGTGTCTTTGCACCGAATTAAACCAAACTTACAAACATTGTTAAGTAAGTATTGAAAATGGGTTTCGAAAAGTTTAGTTGTAATTCGGAACTCTAGCAACGCGTACAGCGTTCTTTTGAACCAGCCATACTGTCGTTTACTTTTTTAACGTGAGTTACAATGTGAATTACAATGTGTCAATATTTCTTTCTGATTTGGATGCCATAAGGAGAAGACGTAAGTGCAAAGTGTAAAAAATGTTTGTGAATTTTTTTGGAGTGGATTTTGGAACAGTGAATAATTTCTTACGAAATTTGAAAATTTAATGTGAAATCCGCATGTGCAAATGAAATTATGTGTTCGTGGAAAAAAAAATTGTTTTCGTTTTTTGTTTGAAAAATATAAATGGATAATGGTTAAAAAAGGTCCAATGCTTAATAAAACATATAAATTGAAACGAAAAATTCATGGATGATCAGGAAAAAAGACGATTGTTTCTTAGTTATTCATTTGCGTTGATTTGAAATTTAAAAACAATCTTCTTTTTTCCTGATTTTCAATTTATTTCTATATTTACTCAAAAACAAATAGAAAAACAAAAAATATTGTTTATGCCTAAGTGCTTGAATAAAGAATAAAGAAATAAATAATATGACAGCCATATATTTTCTGTTCTAAACCATATCTATTCTATTTTAGTGTGCCCAGCGAAGCGGGCGGGGTTTGCTAGTCTTATATATAAAATAAAGTCAACTTTTTGTGTGTGTTCGTTAACCGGCCGTGTCTTTGCACCGAATTAAACCAAACTTACCCAGATTGTTAAGTAGGTATTGAAGATGGTTTACGTATAGTTTGGATGCCTATTGGTGGATAGGGCTCGAGATATAGGTCAAAACATGGACCCGGGTAACCTTCGGATGTGTATGTACAATATGGGTATCAGATGGAAGCTGTTGGTGAATGCTTTAGTTCAGAGTATTTTTCATGCCGCTCAGTGACTAGGGTCTCGAGATAGAGACCAAAACGTGGACCCTAGAATGTGTTTGTACAATATGGATATCAAATTGAAGCTGTTGGTGAATGCTTTAGTACAGAGTATTTTTCATGCCGCTCCGTGACTAGGGTCTCGAGATAGAGACCAAAACGTGGAGCCTAGAATGTGTTTGTACAATATGGATATCAAATGGAAGCTGTTGGTGAATGCTTTAGTACAGAGTATTTTTCATGCCGCTCCGTGACTAGGGTCTCGAGATAGAGACCAACACGTGGACCCTAGAATGTGTTTGTACAATATGGACATCAAATTGAAGCTGTTGGTGAATGCTTTAGTACAGAGTATTTTTATGCCGCTCCGTGACTAGGGTCTCGAGATAGAGACCAAAACGTGGAGCCTAGAAGGTGTTTGTACAATATGGATATCAAATGGAAGCTGTTGGTGAATGCTTTAGTACAGAGTATTTTTCATGCCGCTCCGTGACTAGGGTCTCGAGATAGAGACCAAAATGTGGAGCCTAGAATGTGTTTGTACAATATGGATATCAGATGGAAGCTGTTGGTGAATGCTTTAGTTCAGAGTATTTTTCATGCCGCTCCGTGACTGGGGTCTCGATATAGAGACCAAAACGTAGAACCTAGAATGTGTTTGTACAATATGGATATCAAATTGAAGCTGTTGGCGAATGCTTTAGTACAGAGTATTTTTCATGCCGCTCCGTGACTGGGGTCTCGATATAGAGACCAAAACGTAGAACCTAGAATGTGTTTGTACAATATGGATATCAAATTGAAGCTGTTGGCGAATGCTTTAGTACAGAGTATTTTTCATGCCGCGCCGTGACTGGGGTCTCGAGATATAGGTCAAAACGTGGACCCGGGTATCCTTTGGTTGTGTATGTACAATATGGGCATCAAATGAAAGCTGTCGATAAGTGCTTTAATACGGGGTAATTTTCATACCTATTGATGACTAGGGTCTCGAAATATATGCTAAAACGTGGACCCGCTGTGTCTTTGCGGCGAGTTAAACCAAACTTACACACATTGCTAACACTTGATGATCATGAAAAAAGAAGATTTTTTTTTAAATTTCAAATCAACGCAAATGAATAACTAAGAAACAATCGTCAAAAAGAAAAAAGAAATTTATAATTTTTTCAATTAACAATCGCTCACGTGCTTATATTTTTCTTATACATTTAGGAATTTTCACGTGGTAAATTTGAATTAATTAATGTAAGTTTTCATCAAATTTAGTGGATTTATTTTTTCGGTTCATATGCGATAAACTACGTTGCACCATGAGTGAATCAAATAAAAAAAAAACAAAAAATATAATCCACAAAATTTCAGAATACCATAATTGCAATAATGTTTATTACAGTACAAATGCCAAGACAATCGCGTATTCATATTAGTCGCTCGACAAATAATAATAGGCGCATGAGAAATGCTCGGAATAACGCGACATCAGAAGAACGTCAAGAAGAAAATGAAGCAAATCGGCAACGAATGGCACGGTCCAGATCAAATCGACCAAGAGACATCAATTTGAACAAAGCTGCTATGTAACGGAACTAGACTTGTAGTCAAACGATTGATGAATAATGTTATCGAAGCAACTATTTTAATTGGCAAATTCAAGAATGAAGACGTTCTAATACTGAGAATTCCAATGATTCCACCTGAATTGCCATTTGAATTCAAGCGTTTGCAACTGCCCATTCGTTTAGCATTTGCAATAACTATCAATAAATCACAAGGGCAAACTTTAGAAATATGCGGGATGAATTTGACTATTTGACTATTTGACTATGAATAAGTTCGTGCGGTTTTACAACAGATGGCGTAACTTGATTATTATTCCATCGATCCACATTTCCAAACATTCATTGGAGAGCTACTGTCGTAAGGCACAAACGTCAGTATAAGTTTTTTATTTGAAGCGTAAACAACAATATTTTTACCACACTTGAAAATGTCGAATTTCGTGCCAAATAATGTGTTTTTGCGGGGAATTCTTCTTCATTATTTTAATATGAAGAAAAAAGCAGCCGAAAGTCATCGTATCTTGGTGGAAGTTTATGGTGAGCATGCTCTATCTGAGCGAACGTGCCAGAAGTGGTTTGCACGCTTTAAAAGTGGTGATTTTGGCTTGGAAGACGAAGAACGCGAGGGTGCGCCGCCAAAGTTCATGGATACCGAATTGGAGGAATTGCTCGATCAAGATCCGGCTCAAACGCAAGAAGAGGTTGCAAAAACTTTGGGAGTTGATCAATCAACCATTTCCAAACGTTTAAAAGCCATGGGAATGATCCGAAAGGTAGGCCATTGGGTGCCGTATGAATTGAAGCCAAGAGACGTTGAACGCCGTTTTATGGCATGCGAACAACTGCTTCAACGGCACAAAAGAAAGGGTTTTTTGCATCGAATTGTGACTGGCGATGAAAAGTGGGTCCATTACGACAATCCAAAACGTCGGGCAACGTATGGATACCCTGGCCATGCTTCAACATCGACGTCGGCGCAGAATATTCATGGCCTGAAGGTTATGCTGTGTATCTGGTGGGACCAGCTGGGTGTTGTGTATTATGAGCTACTGAAACCGAATGAAACGATTACGGGGGATGTCTACCGACGACAATTGATGCGTTTGAGCCGAGCACTGCGAGAAAAACGGCCGCAATACGCCGATAGACACGACAAAGTTATTTTGCAACATGACAATGCTCGGCCACATGTTGCACAAGTGGTCAAAACATACTTAGAAACGCTCAAATGGGATGTCCTACCCCACCCGCCGTATAGTCCAGACCTTGCGCCATCCGATTACTATCTCTTCCGATCGATGCAACATGGCCTGGCTGACCAGCACTTCCGTAATTACGATGAAGTCAAAAAATGGATCGATTCGTGGATTGCGGCAAAACCGACCGAATTTTTCACAAAGGGAATCCGTGAATTGCCAGAAAGATGGGAAAAAGTAGTAGTAAGCGATGGACAATATTTTGAATATTAAATTTGTAACCATTTTACGTCAATAAAGTTTCAAATTTCGAAAAAAAACCGCACGAACTTATTCATAGTCCTATTAGAAGAACCAGTATTCACCTATGGTCAACTATACGTTGGCTGTTCACGTGTTGGGAAGCCAACAGCATTATATATTTACTCAAAAACAAATAGAAAAACAAAAAATATTGTTTATGCCAAAGCGCTTGAATAAAGAAATAAATAATATGAAAACCATATATTTTCTGTTCTAAACCATATCTATTCTATTTTAGTGTGCCCAGCGAAGCGGGCGGGGTTTGCTAGTCTTATATATAAAATAAAGTCAACTTTTTGTGTGTGTTCGCTAACCGGACGTGTCTTTGCACCGAATTAAACCAAACTTACACACATTGTTAAGTAGGTATTGAAGATGGTTTACGTATAGTTTGAATGCCAATTGGTGGATAGGGCTCGAGATATAGGTCAAAACGTGGACCCGGGTAACCTTTGGATGTAGGGTCTCGAGATAGAGACCAATGCGTGGACCCTAGAATGTGTTTGTACAATATGGATATCAAATTGAAGCTGTTGGTAAATGCTTTAATACAGAGTATTTTTCATGCCGCTCCGTGACTAGGGTCTCGAGATAGAGACCAACACGTGGACCCTAGAATATGTTTGTACAATATGGATATCAAATGGAAGCTGTTGGTGAATGCTTTAGTACAGAGTATTTTTCATGCCGCTCCGTGACTAGGGTCTCGAGATAGAGACCAACACGTGCACCCTAGAATGTGTTTGTACAATATGGATATCAAATGGAAGCTGTTGGTGAATGCTTTAGTGCAGAGTATTTTTCATGCCGCTCCGTGACTGGGGTCTCGAGATATAGGTCAAAACGTGGACCCGGGTAACCTTTGGTTGTGTGTGTACAATATGGGTATCAAATGAAAGCTGTTGAGAAGTGCTTTAATACGGGGTAATTTTCATACCTATTGATGACTCGAAATATATGCCAAAACGTGGACCCGCCGTGTCTTTGCACCAAATTAAACCAAACTTACACACATTGTTAAGTAAGTATTGAAAATGGGTTTCGTAAAATTAGGTTGTAATTCGGAACACCGGCAACGCGTACAGCGTTCTTTTGAACCAGCCATAATGTCGTTTACTTTTTTAACGCTTGGGGCGGAACTGAACTGTCAAATTGACAGGAGGAGAAGATGTAAGTGCAAGTGTAAACATCTTAAACATTTCTTACTTGATTACTCAGCTAAGAATTATTTCCCAGCCAACTGTGATAATTATTACAACAGTTCGTGTTAGGTATGATTTCATCTAGCAATTAAGCTATCCTATTTTATGTTGGATCCTGAGTGAATGAATATACGTACTTAGTGCAGGTTAATTCCATTTCGTGTTTATTTTTAATGCTTCGCTGCATAATTCAAGTGGTGATTTACTTGCATTTAATGCCTAACCAAGTGTACGTGACTAGTGCATCTAATCTATCTTCTATCTATATATATAAAAATGAAATGATGTTCGTTTGTACGCATTTTTTTGGGCCGATACCTGGCCAATTTTATTCGTTCTTTTTTCATATTATAGGGATCCACTAGGGGAAGGTTTTTAGCAAAAAAAAATTTCTTTTAAATATTTTCTTCATATAAAAAAAAGAAAAAATCAAAATATTGTACAAAACAAAACTTGCTTGATTCTTAGATTAAAGTAAGTTTCGAATCGACATTCATTTTATGTGTACAACTTTTTTTGAATTTTTCGTTATTGTATACAGAAATTTCAAATGATTCGAATGAAATTTTTTTTTTTTTTTATTTCTTCCATAAAATATTACACCTGTCGTTAGACAATAAGTAATTTGATTTACAAAAAGATGGAATGAGAGTGATATTGAAGGGCCAATGCCCCCAAGCTCATTTAGAAGAAATATATACATATTATTTAAAAACAAGTGGTTAACAAACAATGACATATACGATTAGTTGACAATTGATTACAAGGATTTTGCAAGATCTGTTGGTGTTTGACGGTTAAGCCGACTTTGGGTAGATTTTTCTTTATTTGGTAGTCATCATAGGATTTGTATGCGTTAATAGTCTATTTATGTGTCTTCTGCTAGCGCTTTGTATTGTTTCATCAATAGTATCGATGTCAAGGTCGCGATGAATATCTGCGTTAGGTATGTACCAAGGTGCATTAGTTAAGGTCCTAAGTATTTATGAAAATAATGTTTCAATTCAATTGAGCAATGCTTTCTTTGACCAATTCTAATAGGTCTATTTATAAGTTCGTGCGGTTTTACAACAGATGGCGTAACTTGATTATTATTCCATCGATCCACATTTCCAAACATTCATTGGAGAGCTACTGTCGTAAGGCACAAACGTCAGTATAAGTTTTTTATTTGAAGCGTAAACAACAATATTTTTACCACACTTGAAAATGTCGAATTTCGTGCCAAATAATGTGTTTTTGCGGGGAATTCTTCTTCATTATTTTAATATGAAGAAAAAAGCAGCCGAAAGTCATCGTATCTTGGTGGAAGTTTATGGTGAGCATGCTCTATCTGAGCGAACGTGCCAGAAGTGGTTTGCACGCTTTAAAAGTGGTGATTTTGGCTTGGAAGACGAAGAACGCGAGGGTGCGCCGCCAAAGTTCATGGATACCGAATTGGAGGAATTGCTCGATCAAGATCCGGCTCAAACGCAAGAAGAGGTTGCAAAAACTTTGGGAGTTGATCAATCAACCATTTCCAAACGTTTAAAAGCCATGGGAATGATCCGAAAGGTAGGCCATTGGGTGCCGTATGAATTGAAGCCAAGAGACGTTGAACGCCGTTTTATGGCATGCGAACAACTGCTTCAACGGCACAAAAGAAAGGGTTTTTTGCATCGAATTGTGACTGGCGATGAAAAGTGGGTCCATTACGACAATCCAAAACGTCGGGCAACGTATGGATACCCTGGCCATGCTTCAACATCGACGTCGGCGCAGAATATTCATGGCCTGAAGGTTATGCTGTGTATCTGGTGGGACCAGCTGGGTGTTGTGTATTATGAGCTACTGAAACCGAATGAAACGATTACGGGGGATGTCTACCGACGACAATTGATGCGTTTGAGCCGAGCACTGCGAGAAAAACGGCCGCAATACGTCGATAGACACGACAAAGTTATTTTGCAACATGACAATGCTCGGCCACATGTTGCACAAGTGGTCAAAACATACTTAAAAACGCTCAAATGGGATGTCCTACCCCACCCGCTGTATAGTCCAGACCTTGCGCCATCCGATTACTATCTCTTCCGATCGATGCAACATGGCCTGGCTGACCAGCACTTCCGTAATTACGATGAAGTCAAAAAATGGATCGATTCGTGGATTGCGGCAAAACCGACCGAATTTTTCACAAAGGGAATCCGTGAATTGCCAGAAAGATGGGAAAAAGTAGTAGTAAGCGATGGACAATATTTTGAATATTAAATTTGTAACCATTTTACGTCAATAAAGTTTCAAATTTCGAAAAAAAACCGCACGAACTTATTCATAGTCCTATTATATGGAAATGCATGCGTTTGCAAACGATGTTTTCGGCTATGAACAAATGTTGGAATCGAATGAAAAAGGAAAGAAACGCGAAATGATAAAAAAAATTCTTGGAAAATTTAAAATGAATGGTGCTTCATTGGAAAAATTCAAAGGTAATAAGAACATACACAAGATAAAGTTAGAATTCGAATTTTTAGATTTATTTTGTTTATTTCTCATTTTTTGAGAAGTACACCACACAACAACTCATTCCAACTCTGATTTTGAAATTCTGTTGGAATTGGTGATCGATAATTTTGTCACTATAATGGTCAATGGAAATTTGCGTGTATCAGACCCTGCATATTATTTACCATACCAACTTTTTATGGAACATATGGACCAAATGAACACAAAAAAATAATTTAGTTTTGTTTTGATTTTTTGCAACATTTTGGTTTTCAGTTAATACAATAAAAACAATACTGTTTTTTCGTGAACACAAAATTCTAAATTTATTACGTTGTTTGTTTAGAATTTTTTTAGAAAAAAAGTAAATTTTTTTGGTTTTGAGGAAATTTGTTTATTGTTGCTATTTGTGAAAGCGTAGATATTTGTAAGTATTTGACTATAATCCTAAAAGTTAATGGAATACCACTATGACACATAGACAACATTTTTTCAAAGGGGGTGTTTTTCGAAAATTATAAAAAAAATTGTTTTCAAAAATTTTGAAGAAATAAAGTAAAATAAAAAAATTTCGAAAGCATGAAATTTTTTCAAAACCAAATTTTCCTCAAAAAGATAAAAGAAATTTCTTCGAAGAGGTGTTTTTCTAAAATTACAAAACAAAAATTTCAAAAATTTTAAACAAATAAAATTAAATAAAACTTTTTCAAGGGTATGAAATTTTTTCAAAACAAAATTTTCTGAAAACCAAACAAAATTAAAAAAAAAAATGGTGTTTTCAAAGCATTTCATATTCCACTATTAATAGAGAATACATTTTTTCGAGGGGGTGTTTTTCTAAGCGGAAAAAAATCTTTTCTAACAAATCAATTTAAACTTTTACAAAAGTATGAAATTTTTTCAAGAACAAAATTTTCTCAAAAACGTTAAATTAAAAAAAAAATAGTTTTTTCAAAATATTTAATTTTCAGCAATTAACTGAGAAGAAATTTGTTAGAGCGAAGTGTTTTTCAAAATTTCAAAAAACACTTTTTAAACAAAAAAAATAAACCTTTTTTCAAAAACAACAGGAATGATAACATTGCCTAACAATTTCTGCACTTTTGCACAGTCTAAAGAGGCACTGATACAGAGTGTATTTCCAAACATAGTTCAACATTACAAAAACCATGATTGACTCAGCGAAAGAGCAATTTTAGCTGGGAAAAATAAGGACGTCAATGATATAAATTCAGCTATTTTAGATCAAATACCTGGTGACATAGTTGCGTATAAGTCAATGGACACTATTACTGATCAAGATGAGGTCGTAAATTATCCAACTGAATTCTTAAACTCACTCGATTTGCCAGGCTTACCACCTCATAATTTACGATTAAAAATTGGAGCACCGATTATTATGCTGTGCAATAGTAATGTGCCCCAACTTTGCAACGGTACCAGACTCGCTGTGAAGAAGCTAATGGGTAACGTTATCGAAGCAACAATTTTGAAAGGGAAGTACAAAGGAGAAGACATTTTGATACCCTGAATTCCACTGATTCCGGCGGATTTACCATTCGATTTCAAACGTTTGCAGTTCCCTATTCGCCTTGCCTTCGCTATGAGAATTAATAAGGCGCAAGGACAGTCTCTACAAATGTGCGGTATTAATTTAGAATACCCAATTTTTTCTCATGGACAATTGTATGTAGCTTGCTTACGAGTTGGCAAACCATCGTCATTATTCACGCGAAAGATGAAAAAACCAAAAACGTTGTCTACCAAAAAGTGTTACAATAAAGTTCGAATGAAATTGTATCAAAAAATTTGCTTTGTTTCGTATTAATTTTATTCTCTTTCAGCAAATCATTGAATTTATCGTCTAGCGAAGCGGGCGAGGGTACGCTAGTTACATATAAATGCTAATCAAGGCATATTTGTATTGTTCAAAAATATTGAATATATATATTTATGAATAATTAATTATACTTAATAATACCCTGCAAACATTTTAAAACCTTTGGTCTAAGCACGCCAACATTATATTTAGTTACCATCGCACACTCCTATCGGAATATTTACTCTAAATTATATAACATATGTATTTGTATTTGGAGATAGATCAGCCAAATTTTAATTTGTAGGACTTGGAAATGAATTGAGAAGAGTTGAACCTTATAGCAGTAGCTACAATGACATCACGACTAGATTTAATAATATTTTTGATCATTGAACTAAAGTTATGCAATGGATTTAAATTTTAGTTTTATTTCAATACTTTATACACCTTTTAATCACTAGTGGAAAAACGTTCTTGGACATCTATATACAGTAGATTCTGTTTTTATGCGGTAGATACGTTCCGCAAGAAGCAGCATAAAAAAACAGCATAAAAAAAGCTACTACAGCATATGTATATGTATTAGCAATGTTTTAAGAAAATTTAACATGGAAGATTGTCATGCAGTTAGTACACCTCTCCCAAGCAAACTAAACTATGAGGCATTTCAATCAGAACAATCATATGATGCACCTTGTAGAAACTTGATTGGTTGTTTAATGTACATTATGTTATGTACACGTCCCGACTTGAGTACATCGATGAGCATTTTAAGTCGATATACAAATAACAACAATAAGGAACTCTGGCAATGTCTTAAACGGGTCTTAAGGTATCTGAAAGGCACTATTAATTTGAAATTGACATTTCATAAAAATATAAATATTAATAGTATTCTGATGGGATATGTTGATTCTGATTGGGCTGGAAACGAGACTGACAAAAAAAGCATTACTGGATTCGTGTTTAAAATGTTTGAAAATTGTTTAATTTCATGGAGTACTATGAAACAAAATTCCGTTGCTGCTTCGTCAACTGAAGCGGAATACATGGCTCTATTTGAAGGTGTCAGAGAAGCATTATGGCTTAAGTCATTAATAAATGAAGTTAAACTAGAATTAAATGGTCCAATAGATATATTTGAAGACAACCAAGGTTGTATTAGTATTGCTAATAATCCTACTTGCCACAAGAGAACAAAGCACATAGATATTAACCCTAGAACACACACCCAGAAAGTACCACGTAAACACACACCCGGGATACGTTTGTAATTATTTTTAATGCTTATTCAACCGATTTCTATGATTGTTTTTTTTTAAATGTATATTTTAATATATTGTATAACAAGTATTTTGTCTTTTGTTTCATTCGAATATTCCTACTGGTTCCAGCGATATGGGCAAATAAAGTCAGGACATGCAACAGTGGATTTTTGTTTTTGTTGTTGTCCCGATAAATGCAAAACAAAACAATATAATTTATAATAATATACTTGTAGAGTAACAACGAATACACATTTTGGTTTTTATTTCATTGAAATATTCTACCTGGTTCAAAAGATATGTGCAAAAAGGTCGCGCAATGTATGGGTACGTAGGTAGCAAATACACTGGTATAACTGGTTTTTGTATTTTATATGCAGCTGCAAGGGTTGTTTTCACACGAGGTGTTGGTATAAATGCTGCCTGTTGATATTTTCATTATTGTTTTGGTGCTCAAAAGTGTAAGAAGTGAAAATATAAGTGAAAATAAATATAACTGAAACTAAAAATAACTGGATACGAAATGACTTCAAGAAGAAACGAATATATATCAAGTGCAGCATAAGAAGGTACAAAATGTAAAATAAGCAACAATGTAAACATATACTAATTTTTTTTATTATGCAGGCTAACTGAGGAACAGCGAGAATCATATATACAATCTTTATTTGATGAAATTTGTGACGATGACGCTCCCTATGACTTTGACTCAGAAGATGAAGAAGAAATTCAATTCAATGACATTGAAATTGCTGATGACGATGCTGAAGTTTCGCAAAGTGCCGCAGAAGTATTACCTGATTATGCGGACTATGAGGATGATGAAGAAGACGATGAAGAAGAAGAAGTAGAAGAAAATAATGAATTACCTGCTAGTGGCGAAAAATTTGTTGCACGTGATGGTACTGAGTGGATGAAAGAACCAAATGTAAGTCGTCAGGTACTCAGACAAAATATTATAAGAGAACGTTCTGGATCAGCTAGATGCACTGAAATGTTGCAAGCTGAAATAGAGCAAACATTCAAATGTTTCATGAACGTTGAAATGGCTGATATAATTATGCGCCACACAAATAAGTTAGCAAAAGAAACTTATAATGCTTACAACAATGCGCATCCAAACACAACTCCTAAGTCATGGACGCCTGTGTCAATAATAGAGCTGTATGCATTTTTTGGCATACTTATTATGACTGGTGCGAACCATAGCAATGGAGAACATGTTCGAGATTTATGGAGCGTCAAAAACTATCCTTTATATCGCGGCACAATGGGAGTCAACCGTTTCTGTTCGATATTGCGGTTCCTAAGATTTGACGATAAAAACACTCGTGCAACACGCTTACTAACTGATAAAGCAGCACCGATCAGTGAGTTGTGGACGATGATGAACAATAATCTTGCTGCACATTACAAGCCCAGCTCATGCTTGATGATTGATGAACAATTATTTCCTTACCGTGGACGCACACGGTTTACGCAGTACATACCGTCAAAACCTGCTAAATATGGAGTCAAGGTTTGGTGGATTTGCGATGCCACAAATGCATATCCACTGCATGGACAAATATATACTGGTCAAGCAGAAACTGGTAGGGAAACGAACCAAGGCGAACGAGTGGTGAAGGATTTGTCTGCCAAATACCGAGGAAGTGGCCGAAATATTACAATGGACAATTTTTTTACGACCTTGCCAGTTGCAGAACTGCTTCTCACCTGGAAACTCACGATCGTTGGAACTTTGCGCAAAAACAAATCATATATTCCTCAAGAAATGAAGCAGAACAAAAACAGGACAATTGGTTCAACGACATTTGGCTTCAAAAATAATGTGACAATGTGCTCTTATGTTCCCAAAAAAAATAAAGCAGTAATTTTGCTTTCGACCATGCATAATGATGCTGAAATAGCTGACAGTGGGAAACCTGAAATAATTGAATATTATAATCGTACCAAAGGTGATGTTGATCGAATGGACCAAATGTTTGCGGAATATCCAACACAAAGACAAACAAAACGATGGCCACTAGCGATGTTCTTCAACATGTTGGACATTACAGCTCTTGCAGCCTACATTGTCTACGATTTGAATAACCCTATGTTGCCTTGGAGAACAAACAACAAGCGTAAGCAGATCCTGCGCAGCTTGGCTAAAGCATTGTGTATGCCCATTATTGAAGCCAGAGCCATAAATCGTCAAGTGACGCGAAATTTTTCGACTAAAATTGCTATTGAAGCATATTTCAACCGACCGCTGGAATCAATGGTGTCAACAGCAGCATCAACATCTGCCGCAGCGCGCACGCCAAAGCCTGTGTTCGGATCTTGCTATTTATGTTACGCACGAGAGGAAAAACGCCGTAGAAAAACCAGAAAGCTGTGCGCCAAATGTAAGAAGCCACATTCGGTCACATCAACAAATTGCTCTATTTGCCATGATTTTCCTTAGATATAAGATGTATTTTTATAATTTTTATAATAAAAGTCAATAATATAATGTGTGAAATGAATATTTATAATTTTTCAAATAAAAAAATAATATAAAAAATGTTTTTTTTTGATTATTATGAGGATTTTTACTACTGGGGTACAAACGTATCCCGGGTGTGTTTACGTATATAATGTGTTTGGAAGGCTGTAGCTCCTGAACCAATGGTCCGATCTGGTTCAAATTTTGAATTTGAACTCAAAACTAAATAATCTTCCTAGATCTGAAGTTAGCGGTATAGAGGTATAGCGGTTCAAAAGTTACAATACTTCAAAGTTGAAGTGGATACATTTGTACCCGGGTGTGTGTTCTAGGGTTAAATATCATTTTAGTAGGGAACAAGTTCAGAAGAAATTAATTTGTATTAAGTATATTCCAACAGATTCTCAATTGGCCGATATAATGACGAAACCGTTACCAGCAGCACGATTCATCACCTTGAGAAACCAACTGGGGCTGACAGAATAAATTAATGAGACAATTTATTCATACCAAACCTAGTTAAACTAAAAGAAGGACAAATTTATTTCTGATTACACTCTGAACTTAATCTAAAAAGCTTATGAAGTTTTTTATATACAGTGAGTGCCACTCAAAATGGCCCACATGTAAAAAGTTTACAAAACGTGGTATAATTCCAAAAACTTACATTTTCTTTTTCAACTTTTTTATTTTTCTTAAACTATAAATAATAGCCAACAAAAAAACGTAAACATATTTCATTAATAAAATAAAGTTTTCAAAATTTACGAGAAAGGAACAAAACACATGAAAAATGACGCGCCACTCAAAATGACCCACTCATTTAAAGCAACTCATATAACGGTATTTCACGAAACCTGTTTGTAAATTTTTGTCTGTTTAGTTGCTTTGAATACATTGTTCATGTGATCGACTTATTAGTTGCGCGTGCGAAGTTAAGAGTGTGAGATTTTGCGTATTTTCCTAAAATGGCTCCTCAAACCACAATAGAAATACGAAATTTGATAATACAGCATTATAAAAGTGGTAAAAGCCAAAGAGAAGTAGCTGTTATGGTTAATAGGTCACGCAGTACTATAAAAAATATAATAAAACGTTATAATGACGAAAAACGAATCGCAAACAAGCCAAAACATCCTGGTAAGAAAGTGCTGACTGAACGTGAAGAGCGTTGGATTCTACAAAAAGTCAAAGTAAATCCACGATTAAGTGCTCCAATTCTTCGAGATATGTTAGCAGAAGCATTTAATATAAAATGCAGTGCAACAACCGCCAGAAGGGTTCTTCATAGAGCTGGTTTACATGGAAGAATTGCCCGGAAAAAACCATTTGTAAGTGAAAAAAATAGGAAAAATCGTTTGGAATACGCTCACACCTACTACATGAAAGATTTCGAATTCTGGAAAAACGTAATTTTTGTTGACGAATCCAAATTCAACTTATTCGGATCAGACGGGAGGGTAAACGTATGGCGAAAACCGAATGAAGAGCTGGATCCAAAACATCTTCGACCTACAGTAAAACATGGTGGTGGGAACGTGATGGTGTGGGCTGCTTGTTCGGCTTCAGGTGTTGGAAATTTGTGCTTCGTGCAGGGTAATATGGATAAATTTCAATATTTGCAAATTTTGCGAGAAAATCTAAAACAAAGTGCACAAAAGCTGCAAATAGAGAATACATTTCACTTGTATCAAGATAACGACCCAAAGCATTCCGCCCACATCGTCAAAGAATGGTTATTGTATAATTGCCCTAAAGTCTTGAAAACACCTCCACAGTCTCCAGATTTAAATATAATAGAGAATTTATGGCAAAAATTGGAAGTTGAAATTCGGAAGCGAGCAATATCAAATATAAACGACCTCAAGACTGCCCTAATGGAGGAGTGGGAGAAAATATCTCCAGACTTTACAAAAAAATTGGTGGAATCCATCCCTAATAGGTTGAAATCGGTAATAAATCAAAAAGGTTATCCGACAAAATACTAGTTTTAAGGAAATTTATGATTTTTTTTATGTATATAACTAAATTTAAATGAGTGGGTCATTTTGAGTGGCGCGTCATTTTTCATGTGTTTTGTTCCTTTCTCGTAAATTTTGAAAACTTTATTTTATTAATGAAATATGTTTACGTTTTGTTGTTGGCTATTATTTATAGTTTAAGAAAAATAAAAAAGTTGAAAAAGAAAATGTAAGTTTTTGGAATTATACCACGTTTTGTAAACTTTTTACATGTGGGCCATTTTGAGTGGCACTCACTGTATATTTGATTTCATATTACAATTTAAACTTATTCTAAAACTTTTTGAAACTGAAAATTGAATAATGATATTAATTTCATATTACTTACTTATTCTAAAAGCTTATGAAAGTGAAAAACTGAATTATTGTATTAATTTCTTTATGTTTTTGTTAATTGAAAATGAATTTTGATAACTATTAATATTAATTGATCTGGATTAAGTTTTACTGGGTTTCCTTAATCCCATGAGCGAATGCTGGATCAAATTGTTATCCCCAAGAAAAAAAAAAAAAAAATAAAAAAAAAAATACCAGTCTACGGTTAGGCGCGATAGAAGTGAAACCTTCCGTAAAACAAACTGAGAGAGAATGAGACGAAAGCAGCATTAGGAGCGGGATAATTATAGGTTCATTATAATATACAAATGCTTTGGTTTCGATGTTGTCAACATATCTTTGAAATACCGCGTCAATTGTTGTTTTTGATCGTGTTGTCGATTCAGTTCGATTGTTACACATTTTTAAATTGTATGTTGCATTGAGAAAATCAATTAAAGGAACCGCTGTGCTCAATGCAAAATTTACGTTAAAATAATAATTGCGGTAAATATTTAAAAATGAAAATATTTACGAATATAAAAATACGGACGGAATACAGCACACGCGGTTGCTATTATGAGCGTCGTAACGCGTATAATACACAGACGTACTAACATACACGCAAACATTCGTAGGACGCTTGGTTTGAATTTTTTATACATATGTATGTATGCTATCTATGGCCTAGCCTACGTACGTACATACATATTTGTGTTCTGAACTTCCAGCAAAACAATGCTTATTAATATACACATATGCATCTACATACAACCTCACACACATGCCACTCACTTTATTCCTGTAAATGCGTATGTCGTCCAAAGCTAAAATTCTATGCCTAGCGACTACAAGAACAAAATGCATTAATAGGCGCAGGCGTAGCGGCCATCATCCTAGTTGCCATAGCGCAACAGTTTCAACTATTGTACTGTGCAACAAAAACTCATCATCAAAAAATTGATTTATAAATTCGAGCTCATAGTTCTAAGAGCAAGTACTTTCATTCATAAAACGAGCCGCCCATATGCTAATTTTCTCGACAATTCGAAAATAGTCAATATTGGAATATTTCGCGTAGAATTATTTGCCAATATTCAATTTTTGTCAAGTCGAGTGCCCGCGGCTCCGTAAATATGTTTGCACCCATATATGTATGCTTCTAAATGCTCGACAACCGCAGCTGCCTGTTCAAGGTTACTGTACATTAGGCCGGGTCGATTTGTGGGAAGGCAAAAAAATCGCCCATTGCTCTGTGAAAATCATATTCTAGGGATCAGAATAAGAAATTTTGCCGAAGGAACCATACCTCTAAAACGATTTCTGATGTCCCCCAATATGGGTCGAACTTTTTAGTTTCTTTTCTATAACTCACATTCATTCATTTACATACAGTATGTCAACTAATTGTTTGCAACATGATAAAAGCTTCTTAAATATATTTTAATAACTTTATTTTACCAACTTAAATAACATTTTCGAAATTTTAAATACACATTATTTTTGTCACTTTTATTTTTAACATATTTATGGCAGCAAAACTCAAAACTTCAGGACAATAAGTAAAAAAAAACATAAAAATCTGTAAAAAAGTTCATTCTGTGCTGTCAATTAATTGTTTACATTTTCAAATATTATGTGACTTTTGTAGGGAAAATAAAGGTGTGTGATTTTAATATTTAGTGTGTTGGCCTTTAGCTTCCATTACAGAATGCAGACGACGGGGCATGGAATGTATAAGGTTCTTCAGGTCGTAAGCCTCTGGTATTTTCTGCCATTCAACCTGAATTGCGTTGATGAGGGCCGTGTTTGCTCACCTTCTTCTTTAAGTACGCCCACAAATTCTCTATTGGGTTCAAGTCGGGACTCTGGGCTGGAGTATCAATGACTTTACTGCAATCATAAAGTAGCCAGGTCCTGCAAAGCAG
The DNA here is from genome assembly GCF_028408465.1 of Anastrepha ludens. Lineage (NCBI taxonomy): Eukaryota > Metazoa > Arthropoda > Insecta > Diptera > Tephritidae > Anastrepha > Anastrepha ludens. Next base: position 128,048,982 of record NC_071501.1, read on the forward strand.
CGACTTCTGTTTAGGGTCGTTATCCTGGTATAACTTGTATTTTAGTTTATTAGGGTTTTCTGGGTCAACAAATCCAAACTTCATCGCGCTTCTTGTCAACTCATTTTTGAGAATGTCAAGGTAATACTCCTTTGTCATTATATCATTAAAATTCGCAGCTCACCCACACCATTCGACGAGATGCAACCCCATACCATCACTGAAAGTTTGCCAAATTTTACTGCGGGTATTATATTTTTTTGTTGCAGAGCTGTGCTTGGCTTTCTCCAAACTTTACTGGGTCCATCATGACTATACAGCATAATTTTTGTCTCGTCACAAAAAATTACGCCATCCCAATATTCCAATGGCTTGTCTATATGGACAACAGAAAAACTAAGCCGCTTTTCTATATTAACTGCGGACAGTAATGGTTTTTTTCTGGCTATTTGCGAAGAATATTTGTGCAGTCTTAAAACTTTCCGGACAGCCTCATGACTTACAGTTTTTCCACAGTCATTTTTTATATCAGATGCCAACTGCCTCAGACTCGTTTGAGGGGATTCGCTGATCTTTTTTAAAATTTTTGAGTGATCTCGTCTAGAAAGCTTTGGTGGTCTGCCTCCTGAGTGCTTTAATTCAAGCCTGTTTTCTTTTTCTGCACGTTCAATAATATTGTAAATAGTTCTGAGCTTAATTGAAAACATTTCCGCCAACTCTTATAATAGTTAAAATAAACTAACTGAATAACATTTTCATTAATTCGTTTGCCCGGCATTGCTTAACTGATTAAAATGTTCACTTTTTAAAAGCATATGTCATACTAAATGTGTGCTAACAATGAACGACTACGACACGCGTTTATTTGCGTTAAAAATAAAAGTACCGTTAGCTAGCTTCAGTTTAATTTCAAGTTGTGTTTGCATTTTGCAAAGAATTAATTGACAACGCAATATTTGCCGAATTGTAATGCTGCTTGTTTATTTTACTGTTATATTTTGGTTTTTGTATATGTTGTACGTATTGTAAAAAAAGACATTTAGAAAGACATTTTAGATGATAAGGCGTAAGCCTAAATATGAGCTTATAGAATTTTTTTTCATTTTGCAAACAATTAATTGACATACTGTATGTTCTGACTAAATAAATTTCTTAAGAGAAAAAATAGTTAATATTATAAATAAATAAAAATAAAGAAAAAACATAGCCATTTAGCTGATTTTTTCATGTAAAGGCCAAAAATGGTGATATTTTGAAATTGGGGGACATCAGAATTCGTTTTAGAGGTATGGTTCCTTCGGCAAAGTTTCTTATTTTGATCCCTACTGTCGATGACTGTTTTTTTAACATAGCACACTCAATTGATAAGTCGAACAAATTCGATAAATCGAACAGCGCCTGTTTTAATTAGTTCGAGTTATCGCGATTGCATTGTATTAATATTTTTAAAATTTGTTAATGTAACTTTTGAGGTGGCGTGTTGAAAATGTACATACATATGTACAAGCAAAAGTCACATGTATATGTATATTTTCGACTTCGATATTGAAAACGGGACTTTCCCGAAAATACTCGCTTGCTACTTTGTCGCTCGTGTGAGCGTCAGTATAAGTTCGAGTAATCAGTTGAGTTTTGACTGCGAGTGCGTGTGGTGATCTTTTCAAAAGACTTGTGGTGTATTATTTTCAAAAGTAGTGAAGAAATCGGGACGACCATAACGGCGCACATTGTATGTCATTCCATCTTTCGCCAGCTACAGATATTCGGTGCTCAGCAGTATCACCACCCATAAAATATATTTGCAAAAATTGACATTTATCATCATTGAATGGTATTAGAGAGCCAATTTTATGGTAAACTTGGCCTTGTATCTGTTTGGTAAAAAGTCATCAAAATAATTGTCATTGATATCAAATGATGAATTTACCTTAAAAGTTGGCATAAAATTATCTCTAATAGTCTTCGTTGCACCAAATGAAGTCATATGGAAACATGTGTTATAGTTTCTAATTTTTTTCAGGAAATGTTGAGATTGTGCTGGTTTTCCGGATAATAATGTAAACAATGGCTCAGGTGGTACATTTAACGCTCGCAATTTTACTTTGCCGCTCAAACAACACATTCCAACAGTTTCGTTTTTAAATTTCTTAGCATGGCAATGTTGACAGATTTTATTCATTGGGCCAATTTGAACAAAGTTATGGTCACTGTATTAACTGTGTGATCGTATGCAAAAGCAGCTCTGTTCAAATTGATGTCTCTTGGTCGATTTGATCTGGACCGTGCCATTCGTTGCCGATTTGCTTCATTTTGCAGAGAACGTTAATGTATAGAGAAGTCTCAATGACAGGAACGTATGGAATTTCGAGGGGTACTCGTCTCGCGAAGACAATTTCACCATAGACACATTTTTCAACAAAAATTAACAGTGAGGGGCTGAATTATGTAAATTTAGCAGCAGTCGATAAGAATTTGTTGGTGATTAGAAGCAAAGAATGTTAGGTAGCTTTTTAATATGACCTATATATGTTTGAATTTTTCCAAATCATCCAAAATTATATACATATGTTATGTCTGTCTGTCTGGTGTCTGTAAAAATGTTGAATCCCTTCAACTGAATCAAAATCCTCTATAGAAAACGCTTCATTACCAGGCGCACAGGAAGATGGCATATGCAAATGTAAATTTGTGAATTTATATACATATGCGCATATGTATATGCTGTGTGTATGTATGCTCACTAGCGACAGCTCAAAATAAAACGGTAAACTTCTCAAGAAATCTAGCGCGCACTCATGGCGCAGCGCATATTCATAGGCACAGCATTGTGCATATACACATATTTACGTACATATATTGATGCATACATATGTACGAAGCCGCGGGCACTCGACTTGACAAAAATTGAAGATTTATCAAATACTAGCAAACCCGGCCCGCTTCGCTGGGCACACTAAAATAGAATAGATATGGTTTAGAACAGAAAAGATATGGTTTTCATATTATTTATTTCTTTATTCTCATACTATTTATTTATTTATTCAATACCACGTTTTGGTCTCTATCTTGAGACCCTAGTCACGGAGCGGCATGAAAAATACTCTGAACTAAAGCATTCACCAACAGCTTCCATTTGATATCCATATTGAACATACACATCCGAAGGTTACCTGAGTCCACGTTTTGACCTATATCTCGAGACCCCTGTCACGGAGCGGCATGAAAAATACTCTGAACTAAAGCATTCACCAACAGCTTCAATTTGATATCCATATTGTACAAACACATTCTAGGCTCCATGTTTTGGTCTCTATCTCGAGACCCTAGTCACGGAGCGGCATGAAAAATACTCTGAACTAAAGCATTCACTAACAGCTTCCATTTGATACCCATATTGTACATACACATCCGAAGGTTACCCGGGTCCACGTTTTGACCTATATCTCGAGACCCTAGTCACGGAGCGGCATGAAGAATACACTGCACTAAAGCATTCACCAACAGCTTCCAATTGATATAAATATTGTACAAACACATTCTAAGGTCCACGTGTTGGTCTCTATCTCGAGGCCCTAGTCACGGAGCGGCATGAAAACTACTCTGTACTAAAGCTTTCACCAACAGCTTCCATTTGATACCCATATTGTATATACACATCCGAAGGTTACCCGGGTCCACGTGTTGGTCTCTATCTCGAGGCCCTAGACACGGAGCGGCATAAAAACTACTCTATACTAAAGCTTTCACCAACAGCTTCCATTTGATACCCATATTGTACATACACATCCGAAGGTTACCCGGGTCCACGTTTTGACCTATCTCTCGAGACCCTAGTCACGGAGCGGCATGAAAAATACTCTGTACTAAAGCATTCACCAACAGCTTCGAATTGATATCCATATTGTACAAACACATTCTAGGGTCCACGTGTTGGTCTCTATCTCGAGGCCCTAGTCACGGAGCGGCATGAAAAATACTCTGACCTAAAGCATTCACCAACAGCTTCCAATTGATATCCATATTGTACAAACACATTCTAGGGTCCAAGTGTTGGTCTCTATCTCGAGGCCCTAGTCACGGAGCGGCATGAAAAATACTGTGAACTAAAGCATTCACCAACAGCTTCCAATTGATATCCATATTGTACAAACACATTCTAGGGTCCACGTGTTGGTCTCTATCTCGAGGCCCTAGTCACGGAGCGGCATGGAAAATACTCTGAACTAAAGCATTCACCAACAGCTTCAATTTGATATCCATATTGTACAAACACATTCTAGGCTCCACGTTTTGGTCTCTATCTCGAGGCCCTAGTCACGGAGCGGCATGAAAAATACTGTGAACTAAAGCATTCACTAACAGCTTCCATTTGATATCCATATTGTACAAACACATTCTAGGCTCCACGTTTTGGTCTCTATCTCGAGGCCCTAGTCACGGAACGGGATGAAAAATACTCTATACTATAGAAATCATCAACAGCTTCCATTTGCTACCCATATTGTACATATACGTCCGAAGGTTACCCGGGTCCACGTTTTGACCTATATCTCGAGACCCTAGTCACGGAGCGGCATGAAAAATACTCTGTACTAAAGCATTCACCAACAGCTTCAATTTGATACCCATATTGTACATACACATCCGAAGGTTACCCGGGTCCACGTTTTGACCTATCTCTCGAGACCCTAGTCACGGAGCGGCATGAAAAATACTCTGTACTAAAGCATTCACCAACAGCTTCGAATTGATATCCATATTGTACAAACACATTCTAGGGTCCACGTGTTGGTCTCTATCTCGAGGCCCTAGTCACGGAGCGGCATGAAAAATACTCTGACCTAAAGCATTCACCAACAGCTTCCAATTGATATCCATATTGTACAAACACATTCTAGGGTCCAAGTGTTGGTCTCTATCTCGAGGCCCTAGTCACGGAGCGGCATGAAAAATACTGTGAACTAAAGCATTCACCAACAGCTTCCAATTGATATCCATATTGTACAAACACATTCTAGGGTCCACGTGTTGGTCTCTATCTCGAGGCCCTAGTCACGGAGCGGCATGGAAAATACTCTGAACTAAAGCATTCACCAACAGCTTCAATTTGATATCCATATTGTACAAACACATTCTAGGCTCCACGTTTTGGTCTCTATCTCGAGGCCCTAGTCACGGAGCGGCATGAAAAATACTGTGAACTAAAGCATTCACTAACAGCTTCCATTTGATATCCATATTGTACAAACACATTCTAGGCTCCACGTTTTGGTCTCTATCTCGAGGCCCTAGTCACGGAACGGGATGATAAATACTCTATACTATAGAAATCATCAACAGCTTCCATTTGCTACCCATATTGTACATATACGTCCGAAGGTTACCCGGGTCCACGTTTTGACCTATATCTCGAGACCCTAGTCACGGAGCGGCATGAAAAATACACTGCACTAAAGCATTCACCAACAGCTTCCAATTGATATCCATATTGTACAAACACATTCTAGGGTCCACGTGTTGGTCTCTATCTCGGGACCCTAGTCACGGAGCCGCATGAAAAATACTCTGAACTAAAGCATTCACCAACAGCTTCCATTTGATACCCATATTGTATATACACATCCGGAGGTTACCCGGGCCCACGTTTTGACCTATATCTCGAGACCCCAGTCTCGGAGCGGCATGAAAAATACTCTGTACTAAAGCATTCACCAACAGCTTCAATTTGATATTCATATTGTACAAACACATTCTAGGGTCCACGTTTTGGTCTCTATCTCGAGACCCTAGTCACGGAGCGGCATGAAAATATACTCTGAACTAAAGCATTCACCAACAGCTTTCATTTGATACCCATATTGTATATACACATCCGAAGGTTACCCGGGTCCACGGTTTGACCATTTTCCCGGCAATTATTCGAATTTTTCTCACCTTTTAAACCTTCCCTAGACCTCCACGAATAATTCAAGGCCAAGATAAGATAAATCCGTTCAGCCATTCTCGAGTTATAAGCGAACATAGGGACAGATTTTCACATTTATATATATACATTGGCAAATAATTCTACGCGAAATATTCCAATATTGACTATTTTCGAATTGTCGAGAAAATTGGCATGTGGGCGGCTCGTTTTATGAATGAAAGTACTTGCTCTTAGAACTATGAGCTCGAATTTATCAATGAATTTTTTGATGATGAGTTTTTGTTGCACAGTACAATAGTTGAAACTGTTCGGCGCCGCCGCGAATGGCAACTAGAATGATGGCCGCTACGCCTGCGTCTATGACTGCATTTTGTTCTTGTAGTCGCTAGGCATAGAATTTTAGCTTTGAACGACATACGCATTTTGAGGAATAAAGTGAGTGCCCTGTGTGTGTGGTTGTATGTACATGCATATGTGTATATTAATAAGCATTGATTTGCTTATTTATATTTGCATATGCCATCTTCCTGTGTGCCTGGTAATGAAGCGTTTTGTATACAGAATTTTTTGATTTGATCAATTGAAATATATATATAGTTAGGGCATCAAGTGTGCATATACGCACATGCACATACGTCGATGCATATGCAGAAGAAGTGGTTTTAGCATTTGCAGGAATTCGATCATTCGAATATTTACACCCTAATTATTGCATGAAATATGATAAGGCGATGCTCGTGAGGTAGGTCATGTTGCTTCAGTGCATACATATGCGTGCAACACTATATTTATTAAAGATGCAATAGAACTTAGTTGTCCCATATATGTATGCAAATACGTTTCTTTGAAGTTTTATTTTATTTATTTTAAATTTCAAAGTTTGGTACTATCTATAAAATGCATACATATATGAATTATTCCCTGTAATATATGTACATATGTAAATTTAAAAAAATTTCGTTTGGCAAAGGCACAAAAATGCATATTCAAATGTACATAAATATAATATGATAAGGCAATGAGTCGTGAGATAGGTCATTGTTGCTGCAGTGCGTGTGCACATACATACATTTGTAACACTATAAGAATTGAAGATGCAATTGAACTTTTGCACAAATATAACTAACATAATATATGTATGTGATATATATACATATATTGATATACATATATATTCATCAATATAACAATATGCTCTTTGAATTCTTGTCTAAAATTAATTTCGACTCGAAAAATTACTAAAAATTTTCATCAAATTTACACTAAAACGCACACAACAAAATGTGAGGTCGTTTTATAATGTATTTTGTTTAAGCGAGGTGAAATAGTGTTCGCGGTTTCACTTCATTTTTGACAACTCACACTATTCGTAGCTCGTGAGACTTCTCTATTCATCAATGTTCTCTGTTTGTACTGTAATAAACATGATTGTAATTATGGTATTCTGAGATCTTAAAACATGTTTTTTTTCAATTTTGTGGATTATATTTTCGATGCATATGTGTTTAAAAGCCCAAGTACACATGGTCAGGATTATTTTATTTTGTTGTGATTTTCTCAAATCATCTCTTTTCTTCTGAAAATTGTTGACAATTTGCATGATAAGACTATTAATTTTTTCATCAAAGTTACGCATTTTTCGTGCTCTTCTTTTGCATCCTTTAACAATTTCTTTTGTTTTTTCATTTTTTTTTACCATTTTTTTCACACATGGTGTATCGTAGCTTATCGCATATGAACCGAAAAAATAAATCCACTAAATTTGATGAAAACTTACATTAATTAATTCCAATTTACCACGTGAAAATTCCTAAATGTATAAGAAAAATATATTGATAACACTTGAACATATTGAACATAACCAAAAAGCACGTGGGCGATTGTCAATTGAAAAAATAACCAAACATGTATTCACGAAGTGTTCGGGAAAATTTTCTTTTTTCTTTTTTTTTTGAAAAATATAAATGGATAATGGTTATAAAAGCTCCAATCTATATATATAAAAATGAAATGATGTTCGTTTGTACGCATTTTTTTGGGCCGATACGAGGCCAATTTTATTCGTCCTTTTTTCATATTATAGGGATCCACTAGGGGAAGGTTTTAGCAAAAAAATTTTTTTTTAAATATATTCTTCATATAAAAAAAGAAAAAATCAAAATATTGTACAAATTGTGTTTTTAGTGAAAATTGCCGCAGAACTTGCTCGATTCTTAGATTAAGTTTCGAATTAACATTAATTTTATGTGTACAACTTTTTTTGAATAAATATACGAATTTTTCGTTATTGTGAAACGATTTGTGTTGTGTTGCTAAGTTGCACATTTTTTCGACGGAGAGTAAACATAAACACAGAGGTTTGTACGCTCTTTATGAAGAGAAATGCTTTAGTACACATACACGAACGCCGAACTACTGATTTGTGTTTTGTGTGCAGTTCATTTGTCAGAGCAACAAGTGTGTTGACCAAGGATAATAGATTTACCAAGGTTTGCCAGACAAGAAACAGTTATTCGGCTCTCAGAGAATTTGACAGAAGTTGTTTTTGGGTTTACGTCAAGCAAGGCAAAGATGATAGACTTACCAAGGTTTGCCAGACAAGAAAACAAATATTAGCCTCTCAGAGAATTTGACAGAAGTTGGTTTTGGGTTTACGTCAAACGAGATATACATTTTGTAAGAACAAAGGAAATGATCCAGGAAATGTTCAAACGGTTTGTTTACGAATACCGCACACCAGAGCACACCACTTTACACCTTTCCCCATGTGATGTGGCAGAAAAAATTTGTTTTTTTTTTGTTTTTGCAGTTTCAAGCAGACCTGGTAAATCTATGGCCATGTGTGTTGACTATTTTCTTTGGGTATTAACATCGATAAGATTACAATAGAATTCATTGTTCCCGGACTAATACGAATTGAAAAAAATAACATTACATTTTCGGAATGGCAGATTTAAATAAAGTTGTGGATTTATTCACCGAAGAGGATGAACACATGAATACACAAAATTCAGATAACTCCAACGATATGAGCGTGTAACACATTTGTAACATCAAATTTAACGAATTTGAATGACCCATGTTGCTGTTGGTGATACAATCATGAATAATGTTAGCCATGGAACTGGTGGATTGTTTTTCTTGGATGCTCCTGGGAACAAGAAAGACCTTTTTGATTTCATTGATATTAGCAACAATTCGATCAGATAATAACGTTGCATTGGCACTCGCTATTTCCGGAATTGCGGCTACATTACTTGAAGGCGGTCGCACAGCATATTCTGCATTAAAGTTACCTTTGAATATGCAGATAAATGAAACACCAACATGTAATATTTCGAAAACATCTGGAATGGCAAAAGTTCTTTAAGTATGTAAGCTCGTCGTATGGGACGAGTGTACTATGGCACACAAGAAACCATTGGAAGCACTTGATAGAACTTTAAAAGATCTACGAGGAAGCCAAACAGTCTTTGGAGGTGCCATGATTTTATTGGCTGGAGATTTCAGGCAAATCTTACCTGTGATCCCAAAATCTACGGCTGCGGATGAAATCAATGCAAGCTTAAAATCATTGTATTTATTGAGACATGTAAACACGCTTACACTTGCTACAAACGTACGTGTTCAATACAGAACGATCCGTCAGCAGCTGAATTTTCACACCAATTACTGAAAATCGGAAATGGCCAAATGTCTGCCGATCCAACAGGAATGATTACATTGCCTAACAATTTCTACACTTTTTCACAGTCTAAAGAGGCATTGATATAGAGTGTATTTCCAAACATAGTTCAACATTACAAAAACCATGATTGGCTCAACGAAAGAGCAATTTTAGCTGGGAAAAATAAGGACGTCAATGATATAAATGTAGCTATTTTGGATCAAATACCTGGTGACATAGTTGCGTATAAGTCAATGGACACTATTACTGATCAAGATGATGTCGTAAATTATCCAACTGAATTCTTAAACTCACTCGATTTGCCAGGCCTACCACCTCATAATTTACGATTAAAAATTGGAGCACCGATTATTATGCAGCGCAACATTAATGTGGCACGACTTTGCAACGGTACCAGACTCGCTGTGAAGAAGCTAATGGGTAACGTTATCGAAGCAACAATTTTGAAAGGAAAGTACTAAGGAGAAGACGTTTCGATACCCAGAATTCCACTGGTTCCGACGGATTTACCACTCGATTTCAAACGTTTGCAGTTCCCTATTCGCCTTGCCTTCGCTATGAGAATTAATAAGGCGCAAGGACAGTCTCTACAAATGTGCGGTATTAATTTAAAATACCAAATTTTTTCTCATGGACAATTGTATGTACATATGTAGCTTGCTCACGAGTAGGCAATCCATCGTCATTATTCATTTACGCGAAAGATGGAAAACCAAAAACGTTGTCTACCAAAAAGTGTTACAATAAAGTTCGATTGTATCAAAGAATTTCCTTTGTTTCGTATTAATTTTATTCTCTTTCAGCAAATCATTGAATTTATCGCCTAGCGAAGCGGGCGAGGGTACGCTGACGCACGCTTAAAAACATTGAAATTGAAACGAAAAATTCATGGATGATCAGGAAAAAAGAAGATTGTTTTTAAATTTCAAATCAACGCAAGCGAATAACTAAGAAACAATCGTCTTTTTTCCTGATCATCCATGAATTTTTCGTTTCAATTTATATGTTTTATTAAACATTGGACCTTTTATAACTATTTTCAATTAATATTTAAAAAAAAAAAAACGAAAAAAACTTTTTTTTCCACGAACACATAATTTCATTTGAACACTCGGATTTCACGTTAAATTCTCAAATTTCGTAAGAAATTATTCACTGTTCCAAAATCCACTCCAAAAAAATTCACATAAAAATTCACAAAAAATGTTTACACTTGCACTTACATCTTCTTCTTATGGCGTCCAAATCAGAAAGAAATATTGACACATTGTAACTCACACTGTCAATTTGACAGTTCAGTTCCGCCCCAAGCGTTAAAAAAGTAAACGACATTACGGCTGGGTCAAAAGAACGCTGTACGCGTTGCCGGTGTTCCGAATTACAACCAAACTCTACGAAATCCATTTTCAATACTTACTTAACAATGTGTGTAAGTTTGGTTTAATTCGGTGCAAAGACACGGCGGGTCCACGTTTTGGCATATATTTCGAGACCCTAGTCATCAATAGGTATGAAAATTACCCCGTATTAAAGCACTTCTCAACAGCTTTCATTTGATACCCATATTGTACACATACAACCAAAGGTTACCCGGGTCCACGTTTTGACCTATATTTCGAGACCCCAGTCACGGAGCGGAATGAAAAATACTCTGTACTAAAGCATTCACCAACAGCTTCCATTTGATATCCATATTGTACAAACACATTCTAGGGTCCACATTTTGGTCTCTATCTCGAGACCCTAGTCACAGAACGGTATGAAAAATACTCTATACTATAGAAATCATCAACAGCTTCCATTTGTTACCCATATTGTACAAACACATCCTAGGGTTACCCGGGTCCTCGTTTTGGCCTATATCTCGAGACCCTAGTCACTTAGCGGCATGAAAAATACTCTGAACTAAAGCATTCACCAACAGCTTCCACTTGATATCCATATTGTACAAACACATCCTAGGGTTATCCGGGTCCACATTTTGGCCTATTTCTCAAGACCCTGGTATCCGATTCTTAAAATTTCAAAACACGAAGCTTATCCACATGTGTCTCTTCAATGTGGCAAAGTTTGGTTATAATCGGTTGAGCCATTCTCCGTAAAGTTCATCTTCTTCTTCTTAATTGGCGCGATAACCGCTTACGCGATTTTGGCCGAGATTAACAAAGCGCGCCAGTCGTTTCTTTCTCGTGCTAACCGGCGCCAATTGGACACTCCAACTGAAGCCAAGTCCCTCTCCACCTGATCTTTCCAACGCAGAGGAGGCCGCCCTCTTCCTCTACTACCACCAGCTGGTACCGCATCGAATACTTTCAAAGCCGGAGCGTTTGTATCCATTCGGACGACATGACCCAGCCAACGAAGCCGCTGGATCTTTATTCGCTGCGCTATGTCTATGTCGCCGTAAAGCTCATACAGCTCATCGTTCCATCGCCTGCGATATTCGCCGTTGCCAACGTGCAAAGGTCCAAAAATCTTACGCAGAATCTTTCTCTCGAACACTCCAAGCGTCGCTTCATCGGATGTTGTCATCGTCCAAGCTTCTGCGCCATACGTTAGGACGGGCATGATGAGAGTCTTGTAGAGTGTTAGTTTTGTTCGTCGAGAGAGGACTTTACTGCTCAGTTGCCTACTTAGTCCAAAGTAGCACTTGTTGGCAAGAGAGATTCTACGTTGGATTTCAAGGCTGACATTGTTATCGGTGTTAATGCTGGTTCCTAAATAGACGAAGTCTTTTACAACCTCGAAATTATAACTGTCTACAGTGACGTGGGTGCCGATACGCGAGTGCGCCGACTGTTTGTTTGAAGACAGGAGATACATCGTTTTGTCCTCGTTCACCACCAGACCCATTCGCTTTGCCTCTTTATCCCGTTTGGAGAAGGCAGAACTAACAGCGCGGTTGTTAAGGCCGATGATATCAATATCATCGGCATACGCCAACAATTGTACGCTCTTATAAAATATTGTGCCTGAGCGATTAAGTTCTGCGGCTCGTACGATGCTCTCCAACATCAGGTTAAAGAAGTCACACGACAGCGAGTCACCCTGTCTGAAACCTCGTTTGGTATCAAACGGCTCGGAGAGGTCCTTCCCAATTCTGACGGTGCTGCTGGTATTGAGCAACGTCATCTTACATAGCCGTATTAGTTTTGCAGGGATACCAAATTCAGACATAGCGGCATACAGGTAACTCCTTTCCGTACTGTCGAATGCAGCTTTGAAGTCGACGAAAAGATGGTGTGTGTCGATTCTCCTTTCATGGGTCTTTTCCAAGATTTGGCGTATTGTGAATATTTGGTCGATGGTAGACTTTCCAGGTCTGAAGCCACACTGATAAGGTCCAATCAGTTGGTTGACGGTGGGCTTCAGCCTTTCACACAATACGCTCGCTAGAACCTTATAGGCGATATTTAGAAGACTAATCCCGCGGTAATTGGCACAAATTGCAGGATCGCCCTTCTTATGGATTGGGCAGAGCACACTTAAATTCCAATCGGCAGGCATGCTTTCATCCGACCATATTTTGCATAGGAGCTGATGCATGCACCTTCCCAGCTCCTCGCCGCCATGTTTGAATAGCTCAGCCGGCAGTCCGTCGGCGCCCGCGGCTTTGTTGTTCTTTAGCCGTGATATTGCTATTCTCACCTCGTCATGGTCGGGTAACGGAACGACAATTCCGTCGTCAACGATTGGGGTATCGGGATCTTCACATTCTCTATGACATGCGCAGCTGTCACTGTTTAACAGGTTCGAGAAGTGTTCCCTCCATAATTTAAGATTGTTCTGTACGTCAGTCACCAGATCACCGTCTTTGATCTTACAGGAAAACGCCCCGGTGTTAAAACCTTCTGTAAGCCGCCGAACTTTCTGGTAGAATTTTCGGGCGTTGTTCCTATTGGCCAGCATCTCAAGCTCCTCGCACTCACGTATTTCGGCCTCTCGTTTCTTCTGTCGGATAATACGTCATCACAACGCGAAAAACGGCTGAATTTTTATATACAGTAGGTTCTGTTTTTATGCGGTTTTGAAATAGTGCGGTTTTTTTTTTTATTAAAAAATGCATGTCGACCTATCGGGAATTGTACATATAAACAAGATTCTAAACCAGCTAAGCAAAAACTCATCACAGATTACATCAGAAATGCTAACCCTACAAGTATGGAACCGCCTGCATAACCATCTAGATCAGACGCGTACATTTCCTCAAGTGACGAAAGTGGTTTTATGCCAAATCCTAAACGAATGCGCAACATGTGGGTATTGTCTGATTCTATTTCTGACGTAAATTTATTTTTCGATTCTGACGTTTCTTAAATAAAGATATAATTTTCAAAAATACAATATTTTTTTTTAGCGATTTTATTTAATTATTTCAGATTCATGCGGTCTATGGAACGTATCTATAGTTATAATATGGGACTAGTGCCCTTATTTTATGCGATTTTATTACATTATTTCGGATTTATGCGGTTCTTAGCACTTTTGAAACGTATCTATAGTTTTACTATAGAACTAGTAGCTTTTTTTATGCTGCTTCTTGCGGAACGTATCTACCGCATAAAAACAGAATCTACTGTATATAGATGTCCAAGAACGTTTTTCCACTAGGGATTAAAAGGTGTATAAAGTATTGAAATAAAACTAAAATTTAAATTGCATAACTTTAGTTCAATGATCAAAAATATTATTAAATCTAGTCGTGATGTCATTGTAGCTACTGCTATAAGGTCCAACTCTTCTCAATTCATTTCCAAGTCCTTGGAAATGATATCTTCATCAGTGCGGACGTGTTTTTTTTCTTACGCTCCAATATCTACGAAATATCTGTGTTTAAAGAAATAATCAAAATACCAAAACCAGCGAAATAGACGCTTTAACCAAAATATTGCAGATCGCAATACAGTTTGTATCAACAAAAACAATCAAACTAAAAGAATAAGTAAAACAAAAAACAAATAATAATAAAAACAAAAAAAATAAGTAAAGCCTTAAAGTATCCTGTTATGCCAGTAGAGCGAACACCACCTACACCGAGTTATGCTCGTGGTGACAACAAACTCCCACCGGATAAAAATAACCTCAGTGCGCTCTCTCAAACGTGTTTACTCAGTGCGCGCAGTGAAAAAATATCACTAACAACAAACACGCAAGTACTATATGCAAATAATTTAAATTATACCAACTGTAAAGAGCAGCTTAGTCAAAAAAGAAATCGCGAAACTCAATCACCAAACAAACAAACAGAAGAGCTTAAGAGCAGCAAAAAACATAAACCCAAAGCACAAAATACAACACAGACAACACTAAAAGAGTACTGGCTGGGCAATCCAGCCTCTTCAAACAAGTTTGCTCTCCTAGCGGACGACGATATATTAGAAGAACAACGCGACAGTGGGACAGTTCCGAATACCAGCCAACAAACTCCACGCATACAAAAACCTCCACCTATATACGTTCAGAATGTCGAAAATATAAAAGCTCTAGCTGACACGTTGAATTCGATCCCAAATATATTTTACGAAATAAAAGTACTTAGCAAAAACGAAATAAAATTACAAGCAAAAGAGTCTTTACACTATAAAAAAATGATAGAACTACTTAAGC
Source organism: Anastrepha ludens (assembly GCF_028408465.1). NCBI lineage: Eukaryota > Metazoa > Arthropoda > Insecta > Diptera > Tephritidae > Anastrepha > Anastrepha ludens. The sequence goes on from NC_071501.1 coordinate 128,064,182, forward strand.
AAAAACAAACGAAATACTACACGTTTAGACCAAAAGATGAACGAGGATTTAAAGTAATACTACGTAATATGCACTATTCAACTGACACCGAAGAAATTAAACAAGAGCTAGCTGAATTAGGTCTCGAAATAACAAACATTCATAACATACAAATAACCAACTCAGAACGCAAAAAACAACCACTTTCACTATTTTCACTTGAATTAAAAACAAAGGATAATAACAAAGAAATATATAGTATAACTAATCTTCTACATTGCAAAATTAGTTTTGAACCACCCCGCCAAAAAAGAATAGTACCACAGTGTACAAACTGCCAAAGATACGGCCATACGAAAAATTATTGTCAAGTAGACCCAGTGTGCGTAGAATGTGCAGGCAAACACAAAACAATTATGTATCCAATTAAAAACAATAATAAAAATAGCATAAAATGCATACATTGTGGCGAAAATCACACAGCAAACTACCGCGGATGTGCGATATATAAAGCACTACAAGTCCAGAGATATCCGGCACTACGCAAAAAAAGTATTCAAAATGAAAAAGAACAAATGAATAATGAGACAATCGAAACAAACGCAAATACAACACGAGTGGTGCCAGGCATAACATACGCCCAGGCAACAACAATCAACACAATACCAAAAGAACAGAATCAAACATCGAACATGTTTCAAAAAATAACGACGATATGATCGAACTAAAAGAAATGATGAGACAATTAATAACCCAAATGACAAGTATGATGAACATATTAACACTGCTCGTTACCAAACTCGATGAACGAAAGGAACAAAATTAATTTAGCTATATGGAATGCGAATGGACTGCTCGCCACGTTCTGGAACTTAAATCATTCTTAATAAATAAATCAATCGATATAATGATGATCTCTGAAACTCATGCCACTGACAAAACTTTTGTTAACATACCGAACTATAATATACATTACACAAATGAACCCGACAACAAAGCGCACGGTGGGACAGCAATTATTATCAAAAGAAGTATTAAATACAATGAACTGGAGGTATACAGAGAAAAAAACATCCAAGCCACCACAATAGCCATAGAAGACACAAAAGGGCAAACAGCAATATCTGCAGTCTACTGTCCCCCCAAATATAACAACACAAAAGAACAATACCTGCATTATCTAGAATCGCTAGGGAATCGATACTTAGCCGGAGGAGACTACAATGCTAAAAACATACTTTGGGGGTCAAGGTTAACAAATAAAAAAGGGAGGCAATTAATTGAAGCCATTAGAAAAAATAATAGTCGGTTTATTAGCACAGCTGAGCCAACCTACTGGCCAACAGATACGAAAAAACAACCGGACTTAATTGACTTTTGCATAATTAAAAATATGCCATATGAAAATCTGACAATAAAATCATGTTTAGAGCTTTCTTCAGACCATTCACCATTAATTGTGACCTTACTTGGACCTATTGAAATAAAGCAATCTCTGGGCCTATATAATTCTAGCACGAATTGGACTAATGCTTGCCAAATATTAGAGCAAAAACTCAAGATGAAATTGACTCCGCTATTGTATATTTCAATGATAGCGTTATACAAGCAGTTGCTTCCTCTACACCCACACCGAAAATGACAAATAAAGAAAATATCCCAACTTACTTTAAAGAGAAAATCGGCGAAAAAAGAAAACTTCGCAAAACATGGCAAACGACCAGACATCCAGCAGATAAAACCAAACTTAATAAAGCGACAAATGAGCTAAAAGCATTACTTACAAAACACAAGGAGAGTAAACTTCGAAATTATATGGCAAACCTGGGAACAGTAGCATCTACAAATTACTCCTTATGGAAAGCAACAAAACACATTAATGGCGCTGTAATACATAAACCTCCCATCAAAACAGAAGCCGGCACATGGGCAAAAACAAGCAAAGAAAAAGCCGACACCCTAGCCAGACACTTCTTAGACACATTTACAAGCGAAATGGATAATCAAAACATTAACATTAAATCTGATAACATAATAAATGTTCCGCAAATCAAAACAAGAAAGACCACCATAAGCGAAATTAAAAATCAAATAAGACAGCTAAGCGATAAAAAAGCTCCAGGATATGATTTAATAAATGGAAAAATTTTAAAAAAGTTACCTGAAACAGCATTGCAATTCATAAGAAATATATTCAATTGCATGTTAGAGACTAAATACTTCTCACGACTATGGAAAATTGCTCAAATTACCGCCATACCCAAACCAGGAAAAGATGCCACCAAAACTGCCTCATATCGACCCATCAGCCTATTGCCAATTCTTTCAAAAGTGTTTGAAAAAGTATTGTTCGACCGACTAGAACCAATTTTGACAGCAAAAAAAGTGATACCAAGCCATCAATTCGGATTTAGACGGCAACACTCAACAGTCCAACAAATCCACAGGGTTACTAACAAAATACTTAACGATATGAATGACAAAAAATATTGTGTAGCTGTATACCTAGACATTGCAAAAGCCTTTGATAAAGTTTGGCATAAAGGACTTTTGCATAAGCTCAAACGAATCTTTCCACAAAACTACTTTGAACTTTTGAAGAGCTACATAACTGATCGAAAATTTTATATAAGATATGAAGACGAATATTCTGATATTCTACCAATGACAGCTGGAGTACCGCAAGGCAGTGTATTATGTCCTGTCTTATATCTAATATACACCGCAGATGTGCCAACTCCGACAACAGATAATACAATGATAGCAACGTTCGCGGATGATACTGTATTAATGGCATCAAACAATGACGAAAAACTGGCGACCTTTACACTTCAAAAATGAATAAACAATACAGTAAATTGGTTTGACGAATGGGGTATAGAAGTTAATAAAGACAAAACTATACAAGTTATATATACAAACAAAAAGACATCAAAATATAATCTAACCTTAAAAAACAACAAAATAAAAATCTGCCCAGCAGCAAAATATCTTGGAATAACTATTGACGAAAAACTAACATGGAAGCAGCATATCATTAACAAAAGAAACCAAATCAAGAATAAGTACCGGCAATTAAGTTGGCTAATAGGACGAGCATCAAACTGTATAATAAGGTGACTATATACAAAACAATTATTACTCCTATCTGGAAATACGGATTAGAAATATGGGGAACGGCTAAAAACACAAATATTCAGCTCATACAGCGAACACAATCCAAAATATTACGAAATATAACAAATGCTGGTTGGTTTATTCCCAATGAAGCCATACATCGTGACTTAAACGTAGATACTATCCAAGAAACAATCACAAAATGTAGCACTAAGCATATACAGCGACTGTCAGTCCACCAAAACGAAGAAATGCGTAAAATAGCACCGGCAGAAAATATCAAACGAAGATTAAAGCGATTCACACCGACTGATCTAACTATAACATTTACAGTGTAATCACAAAAAACAATAATAATAATAACAGATTCTTCTTACATTGGTAAAAGAACATAATAGACCCTAATTGTACAAAAATTACATATTGTTAATATATAACAGACTGTAATAAATAAAGGGGAGATATAAAAAAAAAAAAAATACCAGTCTAACGGTTAGACGCGATAGAAGTGAAACCTTCCGTAAAACAAACTGAGAGAGAATGAGACGAAAGCAGCATTAGGAGCGGGATAATTATAGGTTCATTATAATATTGCTATAAAGTTCATATTTTATTTTCTTCATTTTATTGTTATTCATCCTCAATGTTTTCAATTTCAACAAATGATACGAGTGGCTTATGATTGCTAAAATATGATACAAATGCTTTGGTTTCGATGTTGTCAACATATCTTTGAAATACCGCGTCAATTGTTGTTTTTGATCGTGTTGTCGATTCAGTTCGATTGTTACACATTTTTAAATTGTTTGTTGTATTGAGAAAATCAATTAAAGGAACCACTGTGCTCAATGCAAAATTTACGTTAAAATAATAATTGCGGTAAATATTTAAAAATGAAAATATTTACGAATATAAAAATACGGACGGAATACAGCACACGCGGTTGCTATTATGAGCGTCGTAACGCGTATAATACACAGACGTACTAACATACACGCAAACATTCGTAGGACGCTTGGTTTGAATTTTTTATACATATGTATGTATGTTATACTATGGCCTAGCCTACGTACGTACATACATATTTGTGTTCTGAACTTCCAGCAAAACAATGCTTATTAATATAAACATATGCATCTACATACAAGCGCACACACAGGCCACTCACTTTATTCCTGTAAATGCGTATGTCGTCCAAAGCTAAAATTCTATGCCTAGCGACTACAAGAACAAAATGCATTAATAGGCGCAGGCGTAGCGGCCATCATCCTAGTTGCCATAGCGCTGAACAGTCGCGGCGGCGCCGAACAGTTTCAACTATTGTACTGTGCAACAAAAACTCATCATCAAAAAATCTATATATATAAAAAGAAGTTACATTTCCTTGGTAATCTTATAACTCAAGAACGGGCTCACCTATCCAAACCAAATTTTTAGGCTTTGTTTGGACTATTCAGTAGATGGTTTGTGTTTTGAAATTTTAAGAATCAAATACCAGGGTCTCGAGAAATAGGCCAAAACGTGAACCCGGGTAACCCTAGGATGTGTTTGTACAATATGGGTAGCAAATGGGAGCTGTTGATGATTGCTATAGTATAGAGTATTTTTAATGCCCTTCCGTAACTAGGGTCTCGAGATATAGACCAAAACGTGGACCTGGATAACCCTAGGATGTGTTTGAACCACATGAGTATCCATTGTAAGATGTTGATAAATGCTAATGAAAAGATAACTTTTCTTTTCGCTGGGTAACTAAGGGCTACAGATATAGACCAATTGGGAACTCGCCTTCAGGTTAAGAGATTGCATTCTTATGTACTACAACCAGTTAAAATGTTTTTAAAAATTCAGATCCGTTATCTACATATATTTCTCGAACTCTACAGATTCAAGGTCAAATATACCATTCCCATATGGTGACCATCAATTTTTGCAAATATATTTTATTGGTGATGAGAATCGTGAATTGGATCAGCGCTGTGCAATTTCGACGAATACGAGAAGATCAATCGTGAATGAATTGCAAACAATGTTCCATCAACACAATGAATTGGTGAAATTGTTCAAAGTGGCACTCGATCTGATGCCCACCGATGGCCACAAAATCATAATAAAAGCCGATAAAACACCAATTGGGAGCACGCCAGACGATTGAATATACCAACGATTGATGAAGTAGCTATTGTTGTGGTTGGTGAACAGTTTCAGCCACGAGATATTGTTTTGTATCGTAGAAATGAGCAATTACAACGTACTTCAGAACTCCTTCGCTGTTATGATGCATTGCAATACCCCATTTTGTTTTGAAGAGGGGACGATGGCTATCATATCAACATACCAATGATAAATCCCATAACTGGTACATACACATTTTATTTTTGTTTAAATATGATTTTTAAATAATTTTCATACGCTAATTAATTTTTGCATGGCAGGTCAAAAATCAACGAAAACCGTAAGTGCGATGAATTATTCGTATCGATTGATGATTCGCCCTCAAGAAAACAATTTTATTTTGCGATGCAATCAACTTTCGCATCAATTTTTTATCGAATTGCAAGTCATTTTGGACGCAAATATAATAAAAAATTGAATGCTCCAGGAGGAACTGGAAAAACATTTTTAACTTTATTTATTTTAGCATAATTTATTTAGCGTAAAAAATTGAAATGGAAATTAAAGAATCACAGTTTAATTACGAGTTTCTATCGGCTCTTTCACCTTACCTGTATATATGTAGGTGACCACAACAATAAAATTTAAAAAAAGTACAGAAAAGGCTATTGTGACATCTTTAGAAAGTATGTTGAATGAAAAAAATCAACTAATTCAACTGTTTAAACATTTTACGAGTTCTATAAAGAAAACTTAATATGAAAAATTTCTTGCGATATAAAAAAACATTTTATGTATGGTGGTGCGAAGCCCACTGGGTAATGCTAGTTGATTTATAAATTCGAGCTCATAATTCTAAGAGCAAGTACTTTCATTCATAAAACGAGCCGCCCATATGCTAATTTTCTCGACAATTCGAAAATAGTCAATATTGGAATATTTCGCGTAGAATTATTTGCCATATTCAATTTTTGTCAAGTCGAGTGCCCGCGGCTCCGTAAATATGTTTGCACCCATATATGTATGTTTCTAAATGCTCGACAACCGCAGCTGCCTGTTCAAGGTTACTGTACATTAGGCCGGGTCGATTTGTGGGAAGGCAAAAAAATCGCCCATTGCTCTGTGAAAATCATATTCTAGGGATCAGAATAAGAAATTTTGCCGAAGGAACCATACCTCTAAAACGATTTCTGATGTCCCCCAATATGGGTCGAACTTTTTAGTTTCTTTTCTATAACTCACATTCATTCATTTACATATGTTCTGACTAAATAAATTTCTTAAGAGAAAAAATAGATAATATTATAAATAAATAAAAATAAAGAAAAAACATAGCCATTTAGCTGATTTTTTCATGTAAAGGCCAAAAATGGTGATATTTTGAAATTGGGGGACATCAGAATTCGTTTTAGAGGTATGGTTCCTTCGGCAAAGTTTCTTATTTTGATCCCTAGAATACGATTTTCATAGAGCAATGAGCGATTTTTAAATCGACCCGCCCTACTGTACATGCAATGCTGCGCCTATGAATGTGCGCTGTGCCTACGAATGCGCGCTGGATTTCTTGAGAAATTTTACCGTATGTTTTGCTGTGGCGAGGCACATATGTACATACACACTACATATATACATATATTCGCATATATATAATACATACATATATAATTTCACAAATTTAAATTTGCTTATGCCATCCTTCTGTGTGCCTGGTAAATGAAGCATTTTCTATACATACATATATATGCGTATATCTTTTTTCTTCTTCTTTTTGGTGTCGCTTTTTCGTTTCATCGAGTCTCAAATCACTCCCAACGATTCTAAAGAAGTTTCCACTTCAAAACAAAAAAAAAAAACGAATTAAAATTTGGCTGATCTATCTCCAAATACAAATACATATGTTATATAATTTAGAGTAAATATTCCGATAGGAGTGTGCGATGGTTGGTTGGTTGGTTGGTTAGAGTGGTGATTCATCCAGAATCCAACTAGCGCTTCCGCACCATTTTGTTGCCACATCCTCGTTACCAAATTGTTTAACAGTTATTTGCAGCAGGACTATATCCAGTCTGTGCGGTTTAGGAACCTTATTAGGTTGTTGACGTCTACGCCAGACAGTTGCTCGAGACTCTCGAACAGCGGTTTGCCCAGGGTTAACATTCTGTCCTTCCATAGGGCAGGGCATTCACAGAGGAAATGGAAGATTGTTTCTTTTTCCTCCGGTTGTTTACAACTATGACAGTATGTATTGTGAGGGATACCCATTTTGGCTTCTTGTTCTCCGATAGACCAGAAGCCAGTTATGACTGCCGTAAGTCTGCAGGTGTCCCGTCGTTTCATGTTTATTAATGTCAACGATTGCTTGAGATTGTAGGTGGGCCATAACGTTCTGCTGAATTTGCATTTCGTCTGGTCTCTCCATCTACAATCTGCAATTCGAAGGTATTTTAGGGAAATTGCATTCTTGACCGCACCTAGTGGAGTGAATACTGGTACTGCAAGAGCACTATTCATGGCAGATCCCCCTCTTGCCAGTTCATCAGCTTTTTCGTTACCTTCTATGTTCCGGTGTCCCGGGACCCAAATCAAGGTTACTCTATGGTTTTCACTCAAGTTGGTGAGGCTATTCCTACTTTGCTCCACCACTTTAGAGGTTGTTATAGTCGCGTCCAGCGCCTGGATTGCGGCTTGGCTATCCGAAAGAATAGCGATATTGCCCTTAAAAGAAAAATCTGCGATTAGTAACCTACAGGCTTCCCCAATTGTTAGTACTTCCGCTTGGAAGACGCTGCTGGTATTAGGGAGACGCACAGATTTTTCAATTCCAAGTCTATGAGAATATATACCAGCTCCAACACCACAATCTATTTTACTGCCATCTGTATAGACTGTGGTATCGAAGTTGTTTAGAGAGAATCCCTTATTCCATTCTTTTTTAGATGGAAAGAGTGTGGCAAAATTCCTATTGAACGTTACCATCGGGACGATGTAGTCAGTCCTCACCGAGGTTAACTGAGTTTGTCGCAATAATAGACTAGCGTGACCATAAGTTTTTTCTTTCCAGCGACCCGCTTCATTTAACCTAAATGCACTCATGGTTGCCGTCTTCTTTATATGTAGGTCTATTGGAATAACGTGTGTCAGAGCATTGAGAGCCTCTCTAGGACATGATCTGATTGCACCGACCGTTATTGCACAGGCTGATCTTTGTATTCTGCCGAGTAATTTGGTATTGTACTCTCTCCCTAGAGCTTTCCACCAAACTACCGAACCATACGATAGAATGGGTCGTATAACCGCCTTATACAGCCATAATGTATGCCTCGGTTGAAGACCCCATCTTCTTCCAAGCATACATTTGCAGGTATATAAAGCAATTTCTGCTTTCCTTACCCGTTCTTCGACGTTTAACTTCCAGCTAAGTTTGGAGTCCAGAATTACTCCTAAGTACTTTGCACTGGTTGATAGTGACAGAGTTTGTCCGTTGATATTTGGTAGGGTGAAAGTTGGTACCTTGTATCTGGTGGTAAAAAGCATAAGTTCTGTTTTACGCGGGTTTAAGCTTAGCCCACATCCTGTGGCCCAAGAGTTAAGCTCGCCTAACGCCCTTCGGATGATCCCACTGATCGTATTTGGGCACAGTCCTGACACCATTAACACCACATCATCAGCGTACGCCACCACTTTTACCCCACCTCCGTCAAGTTTTGTTAAGATTTTGCTGATCACACATAGCCAAAGAAGTGGAGATAATACTCCCCCTTGTGGAGTGCCCCCGTGGACCTTCTTGGTTACCCATATTAGCTTTGATGATCCTCGTTTCTAGCATGGAGATGACCCAGTTACTAATGCAACTGTCCACCTCCAGGTCTATCAACGCCCGTTGGATGGCATCTGTGCTAACATTGTTAAAGGCGCCTTCGATATCCAAGAATGCCGCCATGGTATAATGTTTGCTCTCTAGAGAGCCCTCTATTGTTCCGATAACCTCGTGAAGCGCCGTCTCCGTAGATTTGCCTTTAAGGTATGCGTGTTGTGCAGTTGATATACCAGAGCTCTCCAAAGAGCTTCTGAGGTGCGTATCCAAAAGCCTTTCAAAAGTTTTTAACAGGAAAGACGAGAGACTGATTGGCCTGAAGTCTTTCGCTGATTCATGTCCTCTTCTACCTACTTTTGGTATGAAGACGACCTTGACTAGTTTCCAGCTGTCTGGAATATGGCCTAAGTTTAAGCACGCTTTAAAAATTTCCTCTAGCCATGGTAGGATACAGTCCAAGGTTTCCTGTAACATCTTTGGAATGATCCCATCTGGCCCCGGAGATTTAAAGGGTGAGAAAGATTTGATTGCCCATGCAACTTTTTCTTTGGTAATGATTTCATTTGCAAGATGCTGTGGATTATATTGGCTCCGCCTAATGTTTCCCCTCTCACTTTCGTAAGCGCTGCATCCCGGAAAATGCGTGTTTAGCAGAAGCTCTAGCGATTCTTCTGCTGTAGCAGTCCAAGTTCCATCAGGTTTCTTGACCCAAGAAGCCATAGAGCGGTCTTTGGAAAGAACCCGGCTAATCTTAGCAGAATCCCTAGTGGATTCGACTGACGAACAAAATTCCCTCCAGCTCTCTTTTTTGGCGGCCCTGATTGCCTTCTTGTACTGTCTCCGACTTTCTCTGTACAATTCCCAATTTCCCGTTGAGTAGCTGAGGTTAAACGTTGATCTAGATTTTTCCCTTAGTTTTAAGAGTTCACTGCTCCACCAAGGAGGGTGAGTTTTTTTGCTAAATTTTATGGGGCAGGACGTTTTGTAGGCCCTACTAAATGCCTTTTCCAGTGTTATGACCCTACTCTCGAGGCTTTCCGTGAGAGTGATTTGAGGGATAGGAGTCCCTCCTATCCTCTTGTTTACTACATTTTTGAACCTCTTCCAGTTGGTTCTTAAAGGATTTCGATACGGTAGGGGTGGATCTACCTTAAGATCCAAATCGTAGAGGATCCAACTATGATCAGAAAAGGACCTTTTATTGGATACCCTCCAGTTATCTACCCTTACTAAGCTATTTTCAGACAGTAGAGTAACATCAATCACTTCCTCCCATCCTCTGAAGTACTCCGTACTAGGAAAGGTGAAAGTGGGAGTGTTACCCCTGTTACATACCGATAAGTTAGTATTAATAATAAAATTATATAAAGACTCACCTCGGTCGTTTGTCTCGGAACTTCCCCATAACGCATGCCTCGCGTTGGCATCGCATCCGAGCAGCAGGTTCTTGTTTCTGGCTTCACACACCAGCCGACGAGCCTCCTCGGGTGGTGCTGGCCGATCATGTGCCATGTAGATGGAAGCCAGTATGATGCCGACACCGTCAGCGGCTTCTACCTCCACAGCCGTCACATCCTGTGAACAATATGATGGGATTAAAAATATGTTCAAATGTTTCTTAGCTACAATACAAGATCTGGGGTTACCTTCAGTCCGTTTGTAGAAAAGGTTGTGGTTGTTCCCAGTGAACCCCTTCACCTCGGTGCTCCGCACCCAGGGCTCCTGGATTAAAGCGATGTCGACATCCTCCTCCGCCAGGAGAACGGTTAGGTTGTCCGTTGCAGTCCGCGAGTGCTGCAGGTTTATTTGGACAACCTTGAGACCCATGCTGCTGGTCGCTTTACAATTTGACGGCGTCGCTAAGCTGCACTCCCGGGTGCTGCTCATTAGCGCCATCGTTTTTGGTAGACGCGGCGTCGTCAAGTTGCATGCCTGTGAGCAACTCGTTGGCGCCGTCAACCTCGTCCTGTTCATCCTCCGGATTTGCAGATCGGAATATCTTCAGTTGCGTTTTCCTGACGCCGAACCGAAGTTTATTGCCCACTTTTCCCAGTGGCTCGATACTCTCCTCCGATATTTGGAGAAGGAAGGACACACTGTTCTTTTGCGGAGCCTCCGCTTTGATGATGCGATGGTAACTAAATATAATGTTGGCGTGCTTAGACCAAAGGTTTTAAAATGTTTGCAGGGTATTATTAAGTATAATTAATTATTCATAAATATATAAGGCTTCTTTTGCAATATTTTTGAACAATACAAATATGCCTTGATTAGCATTTATATGTAATTAGATGCACTAGTCGCGTACACTTGGTTAGGCATTAAATGCAAGTAAATCACCACTTGAATTATGCAGCGAAGCATTAAAAATAAACACGAAATGGAATTAACCTGCACTAAGTACGTATATTCATTCATTCAGGATCCAACATAAAATAGGATAGCTTAATTGCTCGATGAAATCATACCTAACACGAACTGTTGTAATAATTATCACAGTTGGCTGGGAAATAATTCTTAGCTGAGTAATCAAGTAAGAAATGTTTAAGATGTTTACACTTGCACTTACATCTTCTCCTTATGGCGTCCAAATCAGAAAGAAATATTGACACATTGTAACTCACACTCTCAATTTGACAGTTCAGTTCCGCCCCAAGCGTTAAAAAAGTAAACGACATTATGGCTGGTTCAAAAGAACGCTGTACGCGTTGCCGGTGTTCCGAATTACAACCTAACTTTACGAAACCCATTTTCAATACTTAGTTAACAATGTGTGTAAGTTTGGTTTAATTCGGTGCAAAGACACGGCGGGTCCACGTTTTGGCATATATTTCGAGACCCTAGTCATCAATAGGTATGAAAATTACCCCGTATTAAAGCACTTATCAACAGCTTTCATTTGATACCCGTATTGTACACACACAACCAAAGGTTACCCGGGTCCACATTTTGACCTATATTTCGAGACCCCAGTCACGGAGTGGCATGAAAAATACTCTGCACTAAAGCATTCACCAACAGCTTCCATTTGATATACATATTGTACAAACACATTCTAGGGTTACCCGGGTCCACATTTTGGTCTCTATCTCGAGACCCTAGTCACGGAGTGGCATGAAAAATACTCTGAACTAAAGCATTCACCAACAGCTTCCATTTGATACCCATATTGTACATACACATCTAAAGGTTACCCGGGTCCACGTTTTGGTCTATATCTCGAGACCCTATCCACCAATAGGTATCCAAACTATACGGAAACCATCTTCGATACCTACTTAACAATGTGCTAAAGTTTGGTTTAATGCGGTGCAAAGACACGGCCGGTTAGCGAACACACACAAAAAGTTTACTTTATTTTATATACCTACATACACAACCAAATGTTACCTGGGTCGACGTTTCGACCTATATCTCGAGACCCCAGTCACGGAGCGCCATGAAAAATACTCTGTACTAAAGCATTCACCAACAACTTCAATTTGATGTCCCTATTGTACAAACACATTCTAGGTTCCACGTTTTGGTCTCTATCTCGAGACCCTAGTCACGGAGCGGCATGAAAAATACTCTGAGCTAAAGCATTCACTAACAGCTTCCATTTGATATCCATATTGTACATACACAACCAAAGGTTACCCGGGTCCACGTTTTGACCTATATCGCGAGACCCCAGTCACGGAGCGGCATGAAAAATACTCTGTACTAAAGCATTCACTAACAGCTTCAATATGATATCCATATTGTGCAAACACATTCTAGGGTCCACGTTTTGGTCTCCATCTCGAGACCCTAGTCACGGAGCGGCATGAAAAATACTCTGAACTAAAGCATTCACCAACAGCTTCCATTTGATACCCACATTGTACATACACATCCAAAGGTTACCCGGGTCCGCGTTTTGACCTATATATCGAACCCTATCCACCAATAGGTACCCAAACTATACGGAAACCATCTCCAATACCTTCTTAACAATGTGTGTAAGTTTGGTTTAATTCGGTGCAAAGACACGGCCGGTTAGCGAACACACACAAAAAGTTGACTTTATTTTATATTTATTTACTAGCATCACCCAGTGGGCTTCGCACCACCATACATAAAATGTTTTTTTATATCGCAAGAAATTTTTCATATTAAGTTTTCTTTATAGAACTCGTAAAATGTTTAAACAGTTGAATTAGTTGATTTTTTTCATTCAACATACTTTCTAAAGATGTCACAATAGCCTTTTCTGTACTTTTTTAAAATTTGATTGTGGTGGTCACTTATATACAGGTAAGGTGAAAGAGCCGATAAAAACTTGTAATTAAACTTTGATTCTTTAATTTCCATTTCAATTTTTTACGCTAAATAAATTATGCTAAAATAAATAAAGTTAAAAATGTTTTTCCAGTTCCTTGAATGCTCCAGTTTTTATTATATTTTCGCCCAAAATTAATATTAACATAATACACTTACAACCACAACAGTACAGCAGAAACGCTCATAAGCGGCTGTGTATTTGTTATTGTTTTTCCCATACAGGCATTTCGTATGAGAGGAAACCATTACTCACATAAAATATCATAACTCAGGAACGGCTGCACCGATTTCAATCAAACTTCACACAAACCACCTCCTCAAAGATAGAAAAGAACTCTAAAATGTTTGTGTCAATCGGTTCGGCGGTTCTTGAGTTATAAGATTACCAAGGAAATGTAATATACAACGACAACTTGAAATAACCCAGGATCAGCAGTGTGGTTAGGAATTTCAGCTGATATAAGGCTATCGATTTGATCCGGAGTTATTTTATGTACCAGCCAAATTAGTATATGTGCGTGCGGCAATCCCCTTTTCTGCCATTCGATGGAGTACATATGGCAACGCACCTCCCCAAATACATATAATTTCACAATTAAATCCATAAGTGCTTTACATTTTTGCCGAAATGGATACTCATGTGCTTCAAACACATCCTAGGGTTATCCAGGTCCACGTTTTGGTCTATATCTCGAGACCCTAGTTACGGAGGGGCATTAAAAATACTCTATACTATAGAATCATCAGCAGCTTCCATTTGCTACCCATATTGTACAAACACATCCTAGGGTTACCCGGGTCCACGTTATGGATTATATCGCGAGACCCTAGTCACGGAACGGTATGAAAAATACTCTATACTATAGAAATCATCAACAGCTTCCATTTGCTACCCATATTGTACGAACACATCCTTAAGTTATCGGGGTCCTCGTTTTGGTCTATATCTCGAGACCCTAGTCACGGAGCGGCATCAAAAATACTCTATACTATAGAATCATCAGCAGCTTCCATTTGCTACCCATATTGTACAAACACATCCTAGGGTTACCCGGGTCCACGTTTTGGATTATATCTCGAGACCCTAGTCACGGAACGGTATGAAAAACACTCTATACTATAGAAATCATCAACAGCTGCCATTTGCTACCCATATTGTACGAACACATCCTTAAGTTATCGGGGTCCACATTTTGGGTGATGTCTCGAGATCCTAGTTACAGAGGGGCATTAAAAATACTCTATACTATAGAATCATCAACAGCTTCCATTTGCTACCCATATTGTACAAACACATCCTAGGGTTACCCGGGCCCACGTTTTGGATTATATCTCGAGATCCTAGTCACGGAACGGTATGAAAAATACTCTATACTATAGAAATCATCAACAGCTTCCATTTGCTACCCATATTGTACGAACACATCCTTAAGTTATCGGGGTCCACATTTTGGGCGATATCTCGAGACCCTAGCCACGGAGCGGCATAAAAAATACTCTATACTATAGAATCATCAGCAGCTTCCATTTGCTACCCACGTTTTGGATTATATCTCGAGACCCTATTCACGGAACGGTATGAAAAATACTCTATACTATAGAAATCATCAACAGCTTCCATTTGCTACCCATATTGTACGAACACATCCTTAAGATATCGGGGTCCACATTTTGGGCGATATCTCGAGACCCTAGTCACGGACCGGCATCAAAAATACTCTATACTATAGAATCATCAGCAGCTTCCATTTGCTACCCATATTGAACAAACACATTCTAGGGTTACCCGGGTCCACGTTTTGGATTATATCTCGAGACCCTAGTCACGCAACGGTATGAAAAATACTTTATACTATAGAAATCATCAACAGCTCCCATTTGCTACCCATATTGTACGAACACATCCTTAAGTTATCGGGGTCCACATTTTGGGCGACATCTCGAGACCCTAGTTACGGAGGGGCATTAAAAATACTCTATACTATAGAATCATCAGCAGCTTCCATTTGCTGCCCATATTGTACAAACACATCCTAGGGTTACCCGGGTCCACGTTTTGGATTATATCTCCAGACCCTAGTCACGGAACGGTATGAAAAATACTCTATACTATAGAAATCATCAACAGCTTCCATTTGCTACCCATATTGTACGAACACATCCTTAAGTTATCGGGGTCCACATTTTGGCCGATATCTCGAGACCCTAGCCACGGAGCGGCATCAAAAATACTCTATACTATAGAATCATCAGCAGCTTCCATTTGCTACCCATATTGTACAAACACATCCTAGGGTTACCCGGGTCTACGTTTTGGATTATATCTCGAGACCCTAGTCACGGTATGAAAAATACTCTATATAAAAAGAAGTTACATTTCCTTGGTAATCTTATAACTCAAGAACGGGCTCACCTATCCAAACCAAATTTTAGGCTTTGTTTGGACTATTCAGTAGCTGGTTTGTGTTTAAAAATGTTAAGAATCGGAAACCAGGGTCTCGAGAAATAGGCCAAAACGATAACTTAAGGATGTGTTCGTACAATATGGGTAGCAAATGGGAGCTGTTGATGATTTCTATAGCATAGAGTATTTTTCATACCGTTCCGTGACTAAGGTCTCGAGATATAATCCAAAACGTGGACCCGGGTAACTATAGGATATGTTTGTACAATATGGGTAGCAAATGGAAGCTGCTGATGATTCTATAGTATAGAGTATTTTTGATGCCGCTCCGTGGCTAGGGTCTCGAGATATCGCCCAAAATGTGGACCCCGATAACTTAAGGATGTGTTCGTACAATATGGGTAGCAAATGGAAGCTGTTGATGATTTCTATAGTATAGAGTATTTTTCATACCGTTCCGTGACTATGATCTCAAGATATAATCCAAAACGTGGACCCGGGTAACCCTAGGATGTGTTTGTACAATATGGGTAGCAAATGGAAGCTGTTGATGATTTCTATAGTATAGAGTATTTTTCATACCGTTCCGTGACTAGGGTCTCGAGATATAATCCAAAACGTGGAACCGGGTAACTATAGGATGTGTTTGTACAATATGGGTAGCAAATGGAAGCTGCTGATGATTCTATAGTATAGAGTATTTTTGATGCCGCTCCGTGGCTAGGGTCTCGAGATATCGCCCAAAATGTGGACCCCGATAACTTAAGGATGTGTTCGTACAATATGGGTAGCAAATGGAAGCTGTTGATGATTTCTATAGTATAGAGTATTTTTCATACCGTTCCGTGACTATGATCTCAAGATATAATCCAAAACGTGGACCCGGGTAACCCTAGGATGTGTTTGTACAATATGGGTAGCAAATGGAAGCTGTTGATGATTCTATAGTATAGAGTATTTTTAATGCCCCTCCGTAACTAGGATCTCGAGACATCACCCAAAATGTGGACCCCGATAACTTAAGGATGTGTTCGTACAATATGGGTAGCAAATGGCAGCTGTTGATGATTTCTATAGTATAGAGTATTTTGCATACCGTTCCGTGACTAGGGTCTCGAGATATAATCCAAAACGTGGGCCTGGGTAATCCTAGGATGTGTTTGTACAATATGGGTAACAAATGGAAGCTGCTGATGATTCTATAGTATAGAGTATTTTTGATGCCGCTCCGTGGCTAGGGTCTCGAGATATCGCCCAAAATGTGGACCGCGATAACTTAAGGATGTGTTCGTACAATATGGGTAGCAAATGGAAGCTGTTGATGATTTCTATAGTATAGAGTATTTTTCATACCGTTCCGTGACTAGGGTCCCGAGATATAATCCAAAACGTGGACCCGGGTAACCCTAGGATGTGTTTGTACAATATGGGTAGCAAATGGAAGCTGCTGATGATTCTATAGTATAGAGTATTTTTAATGCCCCTCCGTAACTAGGGTCTCGAGATATAGACCAAAACGAGGACCTGGATAACCCTAGGATGTGTTTGAACCACATGAGTATCCATTTCGGCAAAAATGTAAAGCACTTATGGATTTAATTGTGAAATTATATGTATTTGGGGAGGTACGTTGCCATATGTACTCTATCGAATGACCGAAAAGGGGATTGCCGCACGCACATATACTAATTTGGCTGGTACATAAAATAACTCCGGATCAAATCGATAGCCTTATATCAGCTGAAATTCCTAACCACACTGCTGATCCTGGGTTATTTCAAGTTGTCGTTGTATATTACATTTCCTTGGTAATCTTATAACTCAAGAACCGCCGAACCGATTGACACAAACATTTTAGAGTTCTTTTCTATCTTTGAGGAGGTGGTTTGTGTGAAGTTTGATTGAAATCGGTGCAGCCGTTCCTGAGTTATGATATTTTATGTGAGTAACGGTTTCCTCTCATACGAAATGCCTGTATGGGAAAAACAATAACAAATACACAGCCGCTTATGAGCGTTTCTGTTGTACTGTTGTGGTTGTAAGTGTATTATGTTAATATTAATTTTGGGCGAAAATATAATAAAAACTGGAGCATTCAAGGAACTGGAAAAACATTTTTAACTTTATTTATTTTAGCATAATTTATTTAGCGTAAAAAATTGAAATGGAAATTAAAGAATCAAAGTTTAATTACAAGTTTTTATCGGCTCTTTCACCTTACCTGTATATAGGTGACCACCACAATCAAATTTTAAAAAAGTACAGAAAAGGCTATTGTGACATCTTTAGAAAGTATGTTGAATGAAAAAAATCAACTAATTCAACTGTTTAAACATTTTACGAGTTCTATAAAGAAAACTTAATATGAAAAATTTCTTGCGATATAAAAAAACATTTTATGTATGGTGGTGCGAAGCCCACTGGGTGATGCTATTCTTATATATAAAATAAAGTCAACTTTATTTTTATATACTTTATAAGATATATATTTTATATATAAGATATAAAATAAAGTCAACTTTTTGTGTGTGTTCGCTAACCGGCCGTGTCTTTGCACCGAATTAAACCATATCTTATATATAAAATATATATTTTATATATAAAATAAAGTCAACTTTTTGTGTGTGTTCGCTAACCGGCCGTGTCTTTGCACCGAATTAAACCAAACTTACACACATTGTTAAGTAGGTATTGAAGATACGTATAGTTTGGATGCCTATTGGTGGATAGGGCTCGAGATATAGGTCAAAACGCGGACCCGGGTAACCTTTGGATGTGTATGTACAATATGGATATCAAATGGAAGCTGTTGGTGACTGCTTTAGTACAGAGTATTTTTCATGCCGCTCCGTGACTAGGGTCTCGAGATAGAGACCAAAACGTGGACCCTAGAATGTGTTTGTACAATATGGATATCAAATGGAAGCTATTGGTGAATGCTTTAGTACAGAGTATTTTTCATGCCGCTCCGTGACTAGGGTCTCGAGATAGAGACCAACACGTGGAGCCTAGAATGTGTTTGTACAATATGGATATCAAATTGAAGCTGTTGGTGAATGCTTTAGTACAGAGTATTTTTCATTCCGCTCCGTGACTAGGGTCTCGAGATAGAGACCAAAACGTGGAACCTAGAAGTGTTTGTACAATATGGATATCAAATTGAAGCTGTTGGCGAATGCTTTAGTACAGAGTATTTTTCATGCCGCGCCGTGACTGGGATCTCGAGATATAGGTCAAAACGTGGAGCCGGGTAACCTTTGGTTGTGTATGTACAATATGGGCATAAAATGAAAGCTGTCGATAAGTGCTTTAATACGGGGTAATTTTCATACCTATTGATGGCTAGGGTCTCGAAATATATACCAAAACGTGGACCCGCCGTGTCTTTACACCGAATTAAACCAAACTTACACACATTGTTAAGTAAGTATTGAAAATGGGTTTCGTAATGTTTGGTTGTAATTCGGAGCACTGGCAACGCGTACAGCGTTCTTTTGAACCAGCCATAATGTCGTTTACGTCAAATTGACAGTGTGAATTACAATGTGCCAATATTTCTTTCTGATTTGGATGCCATAAGGAGAAGACGTAAGTGCGAAGTGTAAAAATTTTTTGTGAATTTTTTTGGAGTGGATTTTGGAACAGTGAATAATTTCTTAGGAAATTTGAGAATTTAATGTGAAATCCGAATGTTCAAATGAAATTATGTGTTCGTGAAATAAATTTTTTTTATATAATATGAAAACCATATATTTTCTGTTCTAAACCATATCTATTCTATTTTAGTGTGCCCAGCGAAGCGGGCCGGGTTTTATAAGATAAGATACAATGTTAATTAACATTATGTACAACCTAAAACATGCGGCGCTAGCATCAGAGGCTGTCAGCTGACCGTTGACTAAACGATTTGTGTTAAATTCTTCTCATCTTATAGAAAGTGATATGTAGTTTTTAGTTTTCCTCAGTTGGGTTGGAAAGGAGGGAAATAGGATCCGTATTAAAGTAAAATTTTCTTTTATCTCGAAGCATTGGGCAAAATTCTAATAGGTGGAGGACAGTTGCTGTGTCGTTGCAAAGTGGACAGTAATTGGTTCTTATCCTACCTAAGAGGTGCGCATGCGTAGCTATTGTGTGTCCTATCCGGAGGCGTATGTATGGAGTGAAAAAGTTAGCCGGAATTGGTGAAGGATGTACTGGCTTGATCCTTGCTGAGTTGACTATTGTATAATGACGATTATAAGAAATCCAATCGATAAAGAATTTCGAGTGCCTCTTTTCATTGATGAGACGATATATGTATATCAGATTTTGTAAAGAATTTGAGTGTTAATGTGGGCGCGTTAGATGCACCTTTTGGTAATTCATCTGCGTAAAAATTTCCTGTTATACCAGTGTGGCTAGGAACCCACATTAGCTTAATTTTCTTTTGATATAGAATAAGATATTCTCTAATTGAATTAATGGCAGTTGTGTGGTTATAGCAATTTTTTATAGCTTGAAAACATGATAAGCTAACGGTAATATTACATACATATTTTCCAGAGTTTTTAGAAGCATGTGGAATAGCGTGGAAAATTGCATTCTTCTTCTTAATTGGCGCGATAACCGCTTACGCGATTTTGGCCGAGTTTAACAAAGCGCGCCAGTCGTGAAGCCAAGTCCTTCTCCACCTGACCTTTCCAACGCAGAGGAGGCCTTCCTCTTCCTCTACTACCACCAGCTGGTACCGCATCGAATACTTTCAAAGCCGGAGCGTTTGTATCCATTCGGACGACATGACCCAGCCAACGAAGCCGCTGGATCTTTATTCGCTGCGCTATGTCTATGTCGTCGTAAAGCTCATACAGCTCATCGTTCCATCGTCTGCGATATTCGCCGTTGCCAACGTGCAAAGGTCCAAAAATCTTACGCATAATCTTTCTCTCGAACACTCCAACCGTCGCTTCATCGGATGTTGTCACCGTCCAAGCTTCTGCGCCATACGTTAGGACGGGCATGATGAGAGTCTTGTAGAGTGTTAGTTTTGTTCGTCGAGAGAGGACTTTACTGCTCAGTTGCCTACTTAGTCCAAAGTAGCACTTGTTGGCAAGAGAGATTCTACGTTGGATTTCAAGGCTGACATTGTTATCGGTGTTAATGCTGGTTCCTAAATAGACGAAGTCTTTTACAACCTCAAAATTATAACTGTCAACAGTGACGTGAGTGCCGATACGCGAGTGCGCCGACTGTTTGTTTGAAGACAGGAGGTACTTCGTTTTGTCCTCGTTCACCACCAGACCCATTCGCTTTGCCTCTTTATCCCGTTTGGAGAAGGCAGAACTCACAGCGCGGTTGTTAAGGCCGATGATGTCAATATCATCGGCGTACGCCAGCAATTGTACGCTCTTATAAAAAATTGTGCCTGAGCGATTAAGTTCTGCGGCTCGTACGATGCTCTCCAACATCAGGTTAAAGAAGTCACACGACAGCGAGTCACCCTGTCTGAAACCTCGTTTGGTATCAAACGGCTCGGAGAGGTCCTTCCCAATTCTGACGGTGCTGCTGGTATTGAGCAACGTCATCTTACATAGCCGTATTAGTTTTGCAGGGATACCAAATTCAGACATAGCGGCATACAGGTAACTCCTTTCCGTACTGTCGAATGCAGCTTTGAAGTCGACGAAAAGATGGTGTGTGTCGATTCTCCTTTCATGGGTCTTTTCCAAGATTTGGCGTATTGTGAATATTTGGTCGATGGTAGACTTTCCAGGTCTGAAGCCACACTGATAAGGTCCAATCAGTTGGTTGACGGTGGGCTTCAGCCTTTCACACAATACGCTCGCTAGAACCTTATAGGCGATATTTAGAAGACTAATCCCGCGGTAATTGGCACAAATTGCAGGATCGCCCTTCTTATGGATTGGGCAGAGCACACTTAAATTCCAATCGGCAGGCATGCTTTCATCCGACCATATTTTGCATAGGAGCTGATGCATGCACCTTCCCAGCTCCTCGCCGCCATGTTTGAATAGCTCAGCCGGCAGTCCGTCGGCGCCCGCGGCTTTGTTGTTCTTTAGCCGTGATATTGCTATTCTCACCTCGTCATGGTCGGGTAACGGAACGACAATTCCGTCGTCAACGATTGGGGTATCGGGATCTTCACATTCTCTATGACATGCGCAGCTGTCACTGTTTAACAGGTTCGAGAAGTGTTCCCTCCATAATTTAAGATTGCTCTGTACGTCAGTCACCAGATCGCCGTCTTTGTTCTTACAGGAAAACGCCCCGGTCTTAAAACCTTCTGTAAGCCGCCGAACTTTCTGGTAGAATTTTCGGGCGTTGTTCCTATTGGCCAGCATCTCAAGCTCTTCGCACTCACGTATTTCGGCCTCTCGTTTCTTCTGTCGGAAAATACGTCTCTCTTCCTTTTTCAGCTCTCTGTAGCGATCCCACATGGCTCGCGTTGCGCCCGATCACAGCGTGGCTCTATAGGCAGCATCCTTTCTTTCTGCGGCAGCATGACATTCCTCGTCGTACCAATTGTTTTTTCGGGCTCGCCGGAATCCGATTTCTTCTTCGGCGGCGGTACGTAGGGAGCGAGAAATGTTGCTCCATTGCTCGCGCATGCCGGTTTGTTGGGCAGTGCTCTCCGAGAGCAGGAGTAAGAGTCGAGTGGCGAATCTTCTGGCTGTCTGTTGTGATTGCAGCTTTTCGATGTCGAACATTCTTTGCGCAGGTAGATGTACGTTTTTTGCTGCACAGAGGCGGGTGCGCAGTTTGGCTGCAACAAGGTAATGATCCGAGTCGATGTTGGGTCCTCGGATCGTACGTACATCTAATACACTAGAAGCGTGTCTTCCATCTATCACAACATGATCGATCTGGTTTCGCGTTTTTCGATCAGGAGACAGCCAGGTAGCTTGGTGGATTTTTTTATGCTGGAATCTGGTGCTGCAGACTACCATGTTTCGGGCCCCGGCGAAGTCGATCAGCCTCTGTCCGTTACCGGATGTTTCGTTGTGCAGGCTGAATTTTCCGACTGTGGGACCAAAAATTCCCTCCTTGCCCACCCTGGCGTTGAAGTCGCCAAGCACGATTTTTATGTCGTGGCGGGGGCAGCGCTCATAGGACCGTTCCAAGCGCTCATAGAAGGAGTCTTTGGTCGCATCGTCCTTCTCTTCCGTCGGGGCGTGGGCGCAAATTAGCGATATGTTAAAAAAACGCGCTTTGATGCGGATTGTTGCGAGACGCTCGTCCACCGGAGTGAACGACAGTACTTGGCGACGAAGTCTCTCTCCCACAACAAATCCGACACCGAATTTGCGCTCCTTTACATGGCAGCTGTAGTAGACGTCGCAAGGTCCTATGTTTTTCTTACCTTGCCCCGTCCATCGCATCTCTTGGATGGCAGTGATGTCAGCCTTTACTCTCACGAGGACATCAACCAGCCGGGCAGAGGCACCTTCCCCATTAAGGGACCGGACATTCCAGGTGCATGCCCTCAAATCATATTCCTTATTTCGTTTGCAGGGGTCGTCATCAGTAAAGGCAGTTCTCATCCGAGGCTTTGCAGTTCTTTTCATTGGGGGGGATTTTTAAGTGGCGGGTCCCAAACCCAGCGCACAACCAGCTATCCTGGAATGTTTCGCCTTCTCACGTTAGCTCACTCCCGAACGGGTGTTCGGAAGCTACCCAGAGGATACGTGGGCTAATCCCGGCCGTTGTGAGCTGCTTGAACCATATGCAGAAGAATCGTCCTGGCCACTCCCAAGTGAATGGCGATCAGTAACTTTCCCCACTTGCGTGGACTTCTACACATGGAAAATTGCATTGGCCTCAGCAATAAATATAAAGCAGAAAGGGAAAAGCAGCCCATAGGATATCGGCTTACCTTTCTCGCTAACGAGAGCAAAAGACGTACTTGAGTTTTGTGTATGTATTATGTTATAATTCGCTCGCGACTACTCGAAATTCAGCGATAGAAATCGCATTAGAAGTGATGTTCTTAGGTAGGCGGACTAGATTTTCTATAAAAGATTTTTTAGGAATCAACCATGGTGGATGACAAAGTTTACGTATTTTATGTGGTTTTAATGGCAAGTTATTTGTTTTAGCGGAAATCACGCAAAGATTTAGAAGATTTAGATTTAGCTGATTCAATTTCTGGCAATCGGATCCTTGATGATGATGAAAACAAAACTTTTCGTAGCGTGTTGTTGGAAGCAAGGATAATTCTAGGGTAGAGTTTCATAGTACTGTCTTCCATGTTATCCCTTAGTGAGGGAGGACCAGATTCAGCTAATAAATTTTTTATAGGTGATGTTGGAAATACACAAAGCGATCTTCTTATAGCTGAAGCATATGGGCAGCAAGCATTTTGAGATGGTTCTTTGCGTGATGTCCATAAATTTCAATAGCGTAGTTTATTACGGAGAGTATTAAAGCGTTGACGACATGATTTATCAGAGCTGGGCCATGTAGGAGAACATGTAATATTGACATTATTCAATGAAATTGGTGGAAAATTACAATTTTGTTTTCTACAAATGTGGAATGATTTAGATTTAGAGTACGATATTGAAGCGCCTGACGAGAGGGACCAAGATAATAGCTGGGAAAGGGAGTCTACAAAGGAAGATGATATGGAATTCAGGTCGGAAGATTTGGAAAATAGGAAAAGGTCATCAGCATATAGCTGGTGACGTATATTGGAAAATTTGATAGGATAGAAATAATTTCGTCGAATGCTATGGTGAACAAAATAACTGATAACGGAGATCCCTGAAGAGTTCCGTTATCTAAGGGAAGTGTGGAAGAATATGTACCAGAAATAACAACTTTGATTTTACGTTTATATAGGAAAAATTTTAAGAAATTAAAAATATGGGGTCCTACCTTCCATTTAATTAGAACTACGTGTATGCCAACACGATCAAATGCAACCTGATTAGAGTGAATGAGCTTATTAAATTGGAGGAACAAGGAAAGCCTTGAAGCAACAATTTTTTCTAAGAGTTTTCCTAGGCAAGGAAGAAGGGAAATAGGACGATAGCTGGTAACTTCGCAGGGAGGTTTGCCCGGTTTTAAAATTGGAATGATGCCGCTGTTTTTACAGACTTGAGCGATGATGGAAGTTTGAAAAATATTGTTGTAATATTTAAGGAGTCTATTGTTTGTTGATGGGATAGGAAATTTTATCCAAGCCAGGAGTTTTACCTTTCACAGAAGACAGGGCAAGATGGAGGAGGAAGTGTATCTGAGTACTTCAAACAAAATTCTTCAAACTTAGGCCAGTCAGATGAAGAGGTTTTAAAGTACATTATAGGCTTAGTAAAAGCTGAATTAAGGTGGACAATATTAGCTTCCATCTTCCATTAGAAGATCATCAATACGATGCCAATCAACTTTGGGGGAGAGTGAAGTAGAACAGAACGTAAGGTCAATATGGGTAAAAGTGAAATGAGTGGAAAAGTGGGTAGGGGAACCTTCATTAAGTACGAAATAGAGCGTCTTCAATTGTACGGCCTTTGGTATTAATTGAGGGAGAACCCCTAAGAAGACACCTGGCATTGAAATCACCAGCAAGTAAGAAAGCAGAGGTGGAAGGGGATAGAAGGTTCAGGAAATCGGCTGAAGTAGCACAAATTAGAATGATTTTAAAGGGGGAGGAAATATCAAGGGAAATTGACGAGACGTTAGAAGGAGATGTAGGGAGAATGTTATGAGGGATGTTTCTTCTAATCAGGATTGCGATACCTTGCTTGCTTGATGTGTTAAACGGAAGGTTATAGAACTGACCAATATTGGATTTTGGAGTATAATCTGTTAAATTGTTTGCTGTATGTGTTTCATTTAATAATATAACAGATGGTTTGTGTTCTTTAATTAATATTTCAAGTTCAAAGTAGTTATTTATGTAACCGTTAATGTTCCATTGAAGGATAGTTAACATCATGAACAGAAAAAGAAAAGAAAAATAGGTATAAGGAATTATGTTTCTATGAGCGAGGGGATGTGGGAATAGGGAAAGGTAGATGGTGAAGGCACAGAGGTGGGAGGCAAATTAATGGCAGGAGATGAAGATAGGGAGATAGGAGTGAAGGGAGGGGAAGGAGAGTTATTTAATAAGGATACTGAGGTAGATGGAGTATCAGGGCAGTCTGAAGAGATTGTATTTATGTTGGTATTAGATAAGGTGTTGTGGCTTAAAGTTTTAACTATAATATGTAGGTTGGATTTTTGGTGAAATTTGTATTGAAAGAATCGATGATACTGGTAGCAGTTACATTGGCGTAAGAAAATGATGAAGGAGTAGTTGGAGTTTGAGACTTATATAGACTGATTCGGTTCCCCAGGCAACTTCAATACGACTAGACAAAGTGTATTTATCGAATGTCAGTATTAAAGCCAGTAGATGCCCGCGAGCCATTTTTTAATTTGGTGAATTTGTGAACCGCAGTAATGCCTTGATATTTAAGACCATCAACTATTTCCTCATCCGCAAGTTAGCATATGAATGGAGCATATATCGTCCCCTTTTCTGAATTAAGAGAGTTATGGAGTGAAAATACAACAGCACCAGCGCCAGGCAGGTATGTAGTTGACAAACATTTTTCGGGAGTTTTCTGACTTTTTACAAGTAGTAGTAGACTACCATCTCGAAGAGCTGCGGTGTTCTTAACGTCTTTACTAATTGATTGTATACCTTTGTAGACAGCAAAACAAGATGTGGATGCGATCGGTTTAGTGTCGTCCTGAGATTTTAAAACCAGATAATTAGGATCATCCTTCTTTGTTATAGGTAATTCCGGGAATACATCAAGAGTTGAGGTTATAGGTTTTTTCCTTTTGCTTTTGGGAGATGAGGATAAAGGTGCAAACCTATTATCCCCCAGTCTGTTGACCCCGCGGGACTTTTTGATGGAATATTACGATTTTGTCAAAATAAGTTGTAAGTTTAAAGCTTTAACAGAAGTTCAAAAAAAGCACGTGGAAAAACTTTAATAAGCAAACTTTGGTTAAGTAGCGCAGATAGAAAGTAGCGAGTATAAAGCACAAACGAATTAAATGCGACCGTACGGTTTGACAGTTCGGTAGCGAATGAGTTAAAATATATAATATAATATTAACCGATAATTATATTGAACTTGTCTATATATAAAAATTAAGCCAAAAAGAAGTGTGCATTTGTCTCTGGTAATCTCAGCAACGCGTGTAAGGAAAACAATGAAAGCTTCACACATTGTTGGTGCTGCTTTGGCAAAGATTTCTGTGAAGCTTGGTTGAAATCCGATAACGCGTGTGTGTGCGGTGCGTCGGTTAAGTGAGTGTGTTTTTGCTATTTGCCGCACGTATTTTTTGTACCGCACATAGCATTCATTAGAATTGAATACATTTTGGTCGTGTGTGTCTGGGCCGATTATTATGAAATTTGGTATACAGTAGGTTCTGTTTTTATGCGGTAGATACGTCCCGCAAGAAACAGCATAAAAAAAAGAGGTTGTCTGTAAAGTCGGTTTACTGACGATAGTTTAACGTGATAACGTCATAAGAAAATACTGATTGAATGGTTGCATTTTTCAAAAGAAAATTTTAATTTTATTTGTTTGATAGATATTTTGTATGGATATAGAGAATGAGTTAACATTAACATAACATAATATAACATAACATAACACAACACAACACAACACAACACAACACAACACAACACAACACAACACAACACAACACAACACAACACAACACAACACAACACAACACAACACAACACAACACAACACAACACAACACAACACAACACAACACAACACAACACAACACAACACAACACAACACAACACAACACAACACAACACAACACAACACAACACAACACAACACAACACAACACAACACAACACAACACAACACAACACAACATAACATAACATAACATAACATAACATAACATAAAGCATTCACCAACAGCTTTCATTTGATACCCATATTGTACATACACGTCCGAAGGTTACCCGGGTCCACGTTTTGACCTATATCTCGAGACCCTATCTACCAATAGGTATCCAAACTATACGGAAACCATCTTCAATACCTCCTTAACAATGTGTGTAAGTTTGGTTTAATTCGGTGCAAAGACACGGCGGGTCCACGTTTTGGCATATATTTCCAGACCCTAGTCATCAATAGGTATGAAAATTACCCCATATTAAAGCACTTATCAACAGCTTTCATTTGATACCCATATTGTACATACACAACCAAAGGTTACCCGGGTCCACGTTTTGTTCTATATCTCGAGACCCCAGTCACGGAGCGGCATGAAAAATACTCTGTACTAAAGCATTCACCAACAGCTTCAATTTGATATCCATATTGTACAAACACATTCTAGGGTCCACGTTTTGCTCTCTATCTCGAGACCCTAGTCCCGAAGCGACATGAAAAATACTCTGGACTAAAGCATTCACCAACAGCTTCCATTTGATACCCATATTGTACATACAAATCCGAAGGTTACCCGGGTCCACGTTTTGACCTATATCTCGAGCCCTATTTCCAAAATAAAATATAATCCATGTTACTCGTGGATGATGTAGCTTTCGAATGGTGAAAGAATTTTTAAAATCGGTCCAGTAGTTTTGAGCCTATTCATTACAAACAAACAAAGTTTTCCTCTTTATAATATTAGTATAGACAACATATCTTATAAGGTATATGGTAAATATTAATATAATAGGGCTATGAATAAGTTCGTGCGGTTTTACAACAGATGGCGTAACTTGATTATTATTCCATCGATCCACATTTCCAAACATTCATTGGAGAGCTACTGTCGTAAGGCACAAACGTCAGTATAAGTTTTTTATTTGAAGCGTAAACAACAATATTTTTACCACACTTGAAAATGTCGAATTTCGTGCCAAATAATGTGTTTTTGCGGGGAATTCTTCTTCATTATTTTAATATGAAGAAAAAAGCAGCCGAAAGTCATCGTATCTTGGTGGAAGTTTATGGTGAGCATGCTCTATCTGAGCGAACGTGCCAGAAGTGGTTTGCACGCTTTAAAAGTGGTGATTTTGGCTTGGAAGACGAAGAACGCGAGGGTGCGCCGCCAAAGTTCATGGATACCGAATTGGAGGAATTGCTCGATCAAGATCCGGCTCAAACGCAAGAAGAGGTTGCAAAAACTTTGGGAGTTGATCAATCAACCATTTCCAAACGTTTAAAAGCCATGGGAATGATCCGAAAGGTAGGCCATTGGGTGCCGTATGAATTGAAGCCAAGAGACGTTGAACGCCGTTTTATGGCATGCGAACAACTGCTTCAACGGCACAAAAGAAAGGGTTTTTTGCATCGAATTGTGACTGGCGATGAAAAGTGGGTCCATTACGACAATCCAAAACGTCGGGCAACGTATGGATACCCTGGCCATGCTTCAACATCGACGTCGGCGCAGAATATTCATGGCTTGAAGGTTATGCTGTGTATCTGGTGGGACCAGCTGGGTGTTGTGTATTATGAGCTACTGAAACCGAATGAAACGATTACGGGGGATGTCTACCGACGACAATTGATGCGTTTGAGCCGAGCACTGCGAGAAAAACGGCCGCAATACGCCGATAGACACGACAAAGTTATTTTGCAACATGACAATGCTCGGCCACATGTTGCACAAGTGGTCAAAACATACTTAGAAACGCTCAAATGGGATGTCCTACCCCACCCGCCGTATAGTCCAGACCTTGCGCCATCCGATTACTATCTCTTCCGATCGATGCAACATGGCCTGGCTGACCAGCACTTCCGTAATTACGATGAAGTCAAAAAATGGATCGATTCGTGGATTGCGGCAAAACCGACCGAATTTTTCACAAAGGGAATCCGTGAATTGCCAGAAAGATGGGAAAAAGTAGTAGTAAGCGATGGACAATATTTTGAATATTAAATTTGTAACCATTTTACGTCAATAAAGTTTCAAATTTCGAAAAAAAACCGCACGAACTTATTCATAGTCCTATTACCATACTTTTTTTCCTTCATATATAATAAAAAAATTAATAATTATAACATTAAAACAACAGGTATTATTAACAAACTTGGTTTTATTTTAAATTCTTCAAGTGAATCAAATTAATAATAATCAATAAGAAGGCATATGCAAATACAAATACGTGAATTTATATATGTACATATGCGCATATACATACATATATACGCTCACTTAAGTAGGAGAGAGCAAGATGTCGAACGTTGCCGTTCGTTTGCTTTGTTTGCTTTGTCGTTCGTTCCGCGCTTTCGCTTGCAGTTCATGCAATGCAATGAGCAAGGTAACGGCAATGAGCAAGGTAACTACATATGAGCAAGGTAACACTAATGAGCAAGGTAACACTAAAGAGCAAGGTAACACTAAAGAGCAAGGTAACACTAATGAGCAAGGTAACTACATATGAGCAAGGTAACACTTAAGAGCAAGGTAACACTAATGAGCAAGGTAACACTAATGAGCAAGGTAACGACACATTTTTTCGTGCGTGCAGCCTGTTAAATCGAATTTTAAGACGTTATCACGTCAAAAACAGCATAAAAAAAGCTACTAGTTCTATAGTAAAACTATAGATACGTTTCAAATGCTAAAACCGCATAAATCTGAAATAATGTAATAAAATCGCATAAAAAAGGGCACTAGTCCCATATTATAACTATAGATACGTTCCATAGACCGCATGAATCTGTGATGAGTTTTTGTTAACTGGTTTAGAATCTTGTTTATATGTACAATTCCCGATAGGTCGACATGCATTTTGTAGTTTAAAAAAAAACCGCACTATTTCAAAACCGCATAAAAAAAAGCCGCATAAAAACAGAACCTACTGTATATATATTTTTTTCCACGGTGAAGGTTATTGATTCCACTCGCCACCAGGTGGCGCTGCCGAAGGCCAAAACGAGGACCCGGGTAACCCTAGGATGTGTTTTTACATTGTGGGTATCAAATCAAAGCTACTGATGGGTGCTTTAATACAGAGCATTTTTTAGATCTCTGAGTGACCAGGGTCTCGAGATATAGCCGAAAAGGTGGACCAAGGTACCCTTGGATGTGTTTGTACAATATGGGTATCAGATGGAAGCTGTTGATGAAAGCTTTTAAGTGAAGTAAGTTTTACTGCCCGTTTCCGGGATAAAGAAAGGAGATGGAGCTGGAGATGGAAGAGGAAAAGGAATAGCTACAGGAAGAGGAAGAGGATGAGGAAGAGGAAGACCACTTATTATTAAAAATTAAAAAAAAAATTCTAAAAAAATGTTTAAATGTTACATATACGCTTATTATATAAACGTTAATCTGAAGTCAGTTATAGTGAAAAATTCATTGTATCATTGCCGGCGTGATTGGTGATCGTTTCCTTAATTTTTTGCAGAAAGGTTATGCTAATATGAGATATTACCTATATCATTCATACATTTACGTATTACCTGTGTACTCACAAATATACGGTTGAAGCAAATATATGTCAGTTTTTTTATTTCGCCTGGAAAAGTTTATATAAATTTAAGAAGAGTAAATAGAACCTATTTTATATCAGACTTCACGCAAAAAAGTCATTTGCACCTGAACACATAGCTGGGTTAAAGCGGAGGGGAATAGAACAGTTCTCTTCTCCTTCTCCGCTTTTTCCTACACGACGAAGTGTATGTATCATACGATTGATGTTGTTGTTTATGTGTAAAGGGGAGCGCATCTATGCACATGCTAAACTTGAAAATAGGAGCACCGATTATTATGTTGAGAAACATAAATCAACCACGACTATGTAATGGCACTCGATTAACAGTTAAGAGATTGATGAATAACGTCATTGAAGCAACAATTTTGGATGGAAAATACTCTGGTGAAGACGTTTTAATACCGCGAATACCAATGATACTATCGGATATGCCGTTAGAATTCAAACGTTTTCAATTTCCTGTTCGCCTTGCATTCGCGATTACTATTAATAAGTCACAAGGCCAAACTTTATCAATTTGTGGTATTGATTTAGAATACCCATGTTTTTCTCATGGCCAACTTTATGTTTCATGCTCAAGAGTTGGTAAGCCATCGGTATTGTTCATTTATTCAACAACGCATGGAAAAACGAAGAATATTGTATACCAAAGAGCATTACAATAAAAAAAGTAATAAAGTAAATCACATCAAACGTTTTTTAATTGCTACTACTATTCAAAACTTCTTTCATTATTTTTCATGCGCGAGAGTTTTTATAAAAAACACACAGTATTTTTCGGCTTAATTTAATTAATTAATCTAGATTTTTTTAAAGACGACCCGCGGAACGGGCGGGTTTTCACTAGTGTCCTATATATTTGGCCCAATTACAATTACAAAGTACAACTTATAGCGAAAAAATTACAAATTGATTGAATAACAAAAGAAGAAAAAAATATGAATTGATTGAAACTTTTTTTAGTCAAAGATAATGTCTCATTTTGTGTGTTTTATACCAAGTAACATATTAAAATCTTAATAATCTTCCTTCATGGTCTTCCCAGTGTACAAAAAAGGAGACAAGAGAGTATGTGAAAATGATCGTGGTATTTCACTGCTTAACTCTGCTTATAAGGTTTTTACTAATGTCCTCTATCATCGTATCAATGAATATGCAGAGACCATTATTGAAGACTATTAGTGTGGATTTCGCAGTCCACAGTCAAATCTTTGAAAAACACCACGAATATGAAAAGGATATTCACTGCCTTTTTATAGATTTCAAAGAAGCATTTGATAGCGTCAGGAGAGATCCAATTTTTTACGTACTGCTTAGCCTACGAATTCCAGCAAAACTTATAAGGCTAATCATCGTTACGCTCACGGATACAGAAGCATAAGTAATCATCCAAGCGAAGCTCACAGAGTCTTTCGCAATTGAATCTGGTGTCAAACAAAGTGATGCACTATCCTCTGCCATATTCAATTTGATGCTGCATTTTGTTATAAAAGAAGTCAATAAAGGTGGTACATTACTAATTAAAACAACGCGAATATGTGCCTATGCAGACGATATCGCCATTCTTTCGAGGAACACGAACGACTTAAATGAAACCTTTTTAAAATTTGATAAAATTGCCACCGATATTGGCCTCTCCGTTAACGAGTGTAAAACGAAATACATGCTGAAATCAAGACGGCACACAAATGCAAGCGGTGCAACAATTTAAATATATTGGTGTTATGTTCACTTGTAACGGTAAATCAACACTCGCAATCAAAGATCGCGACAACGCCGCCAATAGAGCGTGCTATTCATACCTTACTTTGTTCAGGTCTCGTCTTTTATCTAGATCTACGAAGCTGACCATCTATAAAACTCTTTACGACCAATTTTGACATATGGTTGCGAGGTGTGGACTATGAAAATTAATGACAGTGCGCTTATTGCCAACTTCGAAAGGAAAATTTTAAGGAAAGTGTTCGGACCCATTAAAAATGAAGATGGCAGCTACAGAATTAGGTACAATTCGGAATTGAACGAAATTATCCAAGACTACACTGCAGAGTCACGTTTGAGCCACCTCACCAAAAACGGACAATCCCCCAATGCACAAACTGCCAAAAATATGGCCATACGAAGAATTATTGCACAAAAGATCCAGTATGTGTAAAATGTGCTGGTAAACATAACACCCTTAACTGCAAAATTCATTAAATGTGCCCTATGCGGCGAAAATCACACCGCAAATTATAAAGGATGCATGGTCTACAAAGCCCTACAAATACAAAAAATCCCCTCCTTCCGTAAAAAAGAACTACCAGCAACGCCAACGCCACCCACAGATCAGTATCAGAACTCTGGCACAAAAAAATAAATAACCCCAGGAATATCGTACGCAGAAGCACTTACCAAAAATATGCCTTCATCACACCGCAAATTATAAAGGATGCATGGTCTACAAAGCCCTACAAATACAAAAAATCCCCTCCGTCCGTAAAAAAGAACTACCAGCAACGCCAACGCCACCCACAGATCAGTATCAGAACTCTGGCACAAAAAAATAAATAACCCCAGGAATATCGTACGCAGAAGCACTTACCAAAAATATGCCTTCATCAACGAGCCACAAAGAGCATTCTCCCACAACTAACGCTTACCCGACGCTACAACAAAACGACTTACAAGAATTGAAACAAATGATGAAACAACTAGTTGCTCAAATGACCAACATGATGAATATCATAACCTTGCTTGTAACTAAACTTGATAAACAATAAATTAATAATCGCTATCTGGAATGCTAACGGACTATACCACCACTTACTAGAATTGAAAATATTTTTAACCGACAATGCAATTGATATCATGCTCATTTCCGAAACCCATGCCACTGAGAAGACGTATATAAACATACCAAACTTCGATATTTACTATACAAATCACCCTGACAACAAAGCTCATGGAGGCACAGCTATTACAATAAAAAGAGCAATAAAATGCGTAGAAATGGATGGCTATAAAGCTGAACATATACAGGCGACTTCAGTCTACATCAACACTTTGACTGGCCCGATAAATATATCTTCTGTTTATTGTCCACCCAAGTATAATAATACAAAACACCAATACCTTGATTATCTTAAATCAGTTGGAAATCGATACCTAGGGGAGACTACAATGCTAAGCGTAACATGGGGATCTAGGATAACCACCACGAAAGGAACACACCTATATGAGGCCATTAAGGCAAATAACAACAGCATATTAAGCGCACGAGAACCGACGTATTGGCCAACTGACACTAAAAAACTTCCTGACTTAATCGACTTCTGTATTACGAAAAACCTGACTCATGAAAACATTGCAATAAAATCATGCCTTGACTTATCATCAGACCACTCATCATTAATAATAACGCTCCAGGATAGACCTGTTAGAAAAATCATCACCTCGCTATATAACCATAAGACGAACTGGAATATATTTCGTGATGTCATAAAAAAAATCATGGAAACTCGAGTCTCTTTGAAATCCTCCTCCGAACTGGACAATGCAATCGTATACTTAAACGATAACATAATAAAAGCAGTAACACAATCGACACCAATATTAGACACCTTAATAACAAAGAAAATCCCTGCTTTTATTTTAGACAAAATCAAACAAAAACGCAAACTCAGGAAAGACTGACAACGCTCCAAACACCCAGCCGATAAAACTAAACTAAACAAATCATCAAGTGAACTCAAAAAAATTCTCCAAGAACATAATGACAATCAACTGAAGAAGTACCTTAGCAGCCTCGAAACAACTACAGCTACCAACTATTCCCTATGGAAAGCAACTAAAAACTCACTAAAACAACCATACATAAGCCTCCAATAAAAACAAATTCCAATACATGGGCTAGAACAAGCAAAGAAAAGGCTGAAACATTAGCTGACCACTTTAAAACAATATTTACAAATAGCATGGACAATAAAGACATTGAGCTGCCGAACACAATTGAGAATGCAGACCACACAATACAAAACACGACAAAAGAAGAAATCAAATATTATATTATACTAGCAACCCGCCCGGCTTTGGACGGGTATAGAATATATACCCTATGTCACTCAATGAAAAAATGATTAAAATCGATCCAGTAGTTTTGGCTTATTCATTTCTGCCCGTGGCCCGCACGCGTTAAATTTGGAGTAAAATAATTCCCCTTTCTTTATAGCATGAAGATTCCCTGCTATCTTTGGAATATCTAAATTCATACCCTACACTTTTACATATTTACTTTTTGCATTTTTACATATGTATTTATTTTATTTTTACAACACTTAAAATATTACTGAATGTCTTTATATACGACGTTCATAGCTTTCTTGTCATTAGACAATACAAACATGTTTTCTCTAGAGGTTACTCTTGAAAGAGCGACATACAGTTGGCCATGTGAAAAACAGTCAACG
Source organism: Anastrepha ludens (assembly GCF_028408465.1). Lineage (NCBI taxonomy): Eukaryota > Metazoa > Arthropoda > Insecta > Diptera > Tephritidae > Anastrepha > Anastrepha ludens. Next base: position 128,099,849 of record NC_071501.1, read on the forward strand.
CTCAAATCTAAGCCTGCAACGTTGAATGTTTGACCCTGAGATTTATCAATGGTCATTGCAAAAGATGTCTTTACCGGAAATTGTAAGCGTTTAAACTGGAATGGTAGATCCGATGGTATCAGATGGATTCGAGGAATCAATACATCTTCTCCGGTACCACATCCTGTGAGTATTGTGCACTCTATTATGAAAGTTTTCAGTAATTTTACCAGCAAACGCGTGCCATTGCAAAGTTTAGGTGAATTTAGGTTTCTTAATAAAATAACAGGACAACCTATTTTCAGCTCCATTTTGTGAGGAGGGAGTCCAGACGGATTCAAAGAATTTATAAATTCTGTAGGAAAATGAACGGCTTCTTCCAAATCGAGAACAGTATCGACCGAGTGGTATATTTTCGTCGGCGCATCAATCTTTGAAATAATCAAGTTATTTACTTTATCTACTTGTTTGTTAGTTGGTGACAGAATAGCTCTTTATTTAAACCAAGATATTGTCTTATAACTTATGTTATCAATGTCTGGATAGACATTGTTGACTAACTCTTGGATGTTGTCTATCAAAACACAAAGGTTTTCTAGGTTAATCCTTCCCTCACTTTGGGTTAATTCTCCATTGCCAACTTTTACCATAGCAGCATCTCTGGAAATAGCCTGTTCTCACGTGAAGATGACGAAACCCTCATATTAGTTTTAAGCTCTAATTTATTGGCATGCGACCAAGGGTGGGATCTTTTTAGCGAAGCATTTATTTCGTCAGCACGTGCTCCTCGAGTCACAACTGGTAGAATTTGACGGAAATCTCCTGAGAACAGAATTGTACATCCACCCATAGGTGAATTTTTGTTGCGCAAATCGCGCATTGTCCTATCCAGTGCTTCCACAGACGTCTTTTTTGACATGGTAGCTTCGTCCCAGGCTATTAATGAGCAGTCACGCATCAATTTTCCTGTATTGCTCTGTTTAGAAACACTACAGACGCTGTTATCATCATCGGGGGCGATTTTCAGCGGGAGCTTGATTGTAGAGTGTGCGGTTCGGCCTCCTTCCAAAAGAGTAGCGGCAATGCCGGATGACGCAACAGCTAACGCAATTTTTCCGGTAGATCTCAATTACTAATTACTGATGTAATATCTTGAAAATTATTATTTTCAATTATATGTTGTAAAGAGCCATATCTTCTATCTTCTATATATATAAAAATGAAATGATGTTCGTTTGTACGCATTTTTTTGGGCCGATACGAGGCCAATTTTATTCGTTCTTTTTTCATATTATAGGGATCCACTAGGGGAAGGTTTTTAGCAAAAAAAAAGTTCTTTTAAATATTTTCTTCATATAAAAAAAAAGAAAAAATCAAAATATTGTACAAAACAAAACTTGCTCGATTCTTAGATTATAGTAAGTTTCGAATCGACATTCATTTTATGTGTACAAAAATATATTAGAAAAAAATTTTATAGTTTTTCAAAACATTTTATTTTCAACTATTAACAAAGAAGATATTTCATTTAGGTTGAATAGAATTCACGTTGAACAAAAATTTATTAGTGTGTGCATCGACAACAATACGTACATATTTGCTGTGAATTATCTTCGCTGTTGCTTTGTGAGATTACATTAATGGACTATTCAATATTTTCGTTATTATAGTATTTATTGATGCTTTTTAGTGTTCCTTATTGCGAACAGGTGAACATTTTGATAGTGTGGTTTTCGACGATTTTTAAAAATGCCGAAACGATCTGATCTTGGCCGTAAATCGCGCAATACACGTAGTCATGCTGCAAGGAGAAATGAAGAGACTGCAGAGCAACGAAGTCAGCATAATGAGCAAAGTAGACAACGTATGGACAGATCACGTTCTGCTCATTCGAATGAAAAACGGGAAACACGTAATAATAATGATCGTGAAAGAATGAGACGAAATCGTGCAGTGCAAGGTCAACAAAATACGAACATGAATCAGCGTATTAGGAGACAGAGGTCAATTGTACAAAATCTCAACAGAGCAGCGTTTGCATATAATCATTTGTATGACTATAGTTTGCACAATTCTGTTGTAATTGGAACCATGACTAATGTTTGCAAACATTGTAAGGCACTGAAATTTCAAAATGAAATCGATGGTCTTTGTTGTTCCGGTGGAAAAGTTAAACTACCGGAATTAAAACTTCCCCCTGAACCATTACGTTCATTTGTATCGGGAACAACACCATTATCAAGGCATTTTTTGGACAAAATTCAAACGTATAATTCTTGTTTTCAAATGACATCGTTTGGTGCTTCGAAAATAATCACAGATAATTTCATGCCAACATTCAAGGTAATTTGTCTTTATAATACGGAAGTTTGTGAAATTTACAATTTTGCAAATTCTTCCACACAGATTCAAGGACAAATTTACCATCAAGTCGGATCTTTATTACCATTCGCGGATGCAAATTATGAGTTTTTACAAATTTATTTTATTGGTAATACCGAAGATGAAATTGATCGACGCTGTACAATTGCCACTAATGCTCGACGAGCAATAGTTGGAGAACTGACAGAATTTTTCCATGCACATAATTTATTGGTTCGATTGTTCAAAACAGCGATGGATCGAATGCCATCAGACAACCATAAAATTGTGATTCGTCCAGACAAAGTACCTGTAGGCGAGCACTCTAGACGATTCAATGCTCCCACTATCGACGATGTTGCAATTGTAATTGTTGGCCAAGATTTTCAAAAGCGTGATATTGTGCTTCATCGTAGAACAAACGAGCTAACACGTGTGTCTGAAACGCATCGTTGCTACGATGCTTTACAATATCCAATATTATTTTGGGAAGGCGAAGATGGCTATCATTTCAATATAAAAATGATAAACCCAGCTACAGGTAACTGAAAAAAAAATTCACATATGATAATAATAATCTCACAAAGATGATTTGTTTTTAATTCAGGCGCACAAACGAATAAAAAAGTTAGCGCTATGAATTATTATTCATATCGATTAATGATTCGTGAAAATGAAGAATCTCACATTCTGAAATGCAGAAGATTGTTCCACCAATTTGTCGTGGATATGTATGCAAAAATTGAGACCGAGCGCTTAAACTATAACAAATTCAACCAGACTAAGTTACGGTCCGAGGAATACATTCACTTACGGGATGCAGTGAATAACGATGGAAATGTGAATGACATCGGTAGAATGATCATATTACCAGCAACATATACTGGTAGCCCGCGACACATGCATGAATATGCACAGGATGCCATGGCGTATGTTCGCGCTTATGGACGGCCGGATCTGTTTATTACTTTTACATGCAATCCGCAATGGAGTGAAATCAAAGACCATTTATTTCCTGGCCAATCCCCAATTGATCGACACGACCTAACTGCACGTATTTTCAAACAAAAACTAAAATCACTTATGGACTTTATTGTCAAACATAGAGTGTTTGGAGAGGTGCGTTGTTATTGTATATGTATTCCGTTGAATGGCAAAAGCGGGGATTACCGCACGCACACATTTTGATTTGGTTGGTTGATAAAATTACACCGGATCAAATTGATAGTGTGATATCAGCTGAAATACCGGATCAAATGATTGATCCAGATTTGTTCGAAGTCGTCACAAAAAATATGATACATGGACCTTGCGGTGCATTGAATCTGAACTCTCCGTGCATGATTGAATGTAATATTTCGAAAACATCTGGAATGGCAAAAGTTCTTAAGGGGGGAAGCTGGTCTAGAGCGCAAAAAATGGGCATATTTTATGAATTTATTTTGACTCAACAAAGGGATCAATCGAAAATCTGTGAAATAGGTTTAATAATATAGCTTTCATGGTACAAATACAAAATTTTTCGTCTGAATTAATTTCAAAATGGCCGCTGTCCAGCAGTTCTCCTAAGGCGCCTTTTTTCTAGTAGGTCCATTGCCGAAGACGTAAACTCCTTAATTTTTGTCCTGGATCAAAGAATAAAATTTTTTTAGTTTCTATATAACAACAGAAAGAGACGTACCTAGGATTTTTTCGATATTTGGTTTTTTCGCGAAATGGTGCACGTTTGAACAAAAAGTTACAATTTTCACTATAAAGAACGACATAAAATTGTTGATTAAAAAAAAAACTATGTAATATAAATAAAAAATCCTACTTACGTCTCCGGAGAAAGGTATTTCGAATGTATTGTCAAAATTTCGTAAGAATCGGTAAAGATTTGTTCGAGTTATGTCTTCGGCCAGTTTAAAAAAAGTGATTTCGAGAAAAACGCGTTTAAAGTTGTAAGTAGCGTTCGGGGCATACCTGCGAGGCACTGCCGTCGAATGAAAAATTTGGGCATTTAGACATTTTTGCTGGCATCCCTCATTTGGTATATTATTTCTAAGACCCTAAAGCACCTTTTAAGACAAAAAAAATTTTTTCGATTTTTTCAAATTTCTAGACCAGCTTCCCCCCTTAAAGTTTGTAAGCTCATCGTATGGGACGAGTGTACTATGGCACACAAGAAACCATTGGAAACACTTGATAGAACTTTGAAAGATCTACGAGGAAGCCAAACAGTCTTTGGAGGTGCCATGATTTTATTGGCTGGAGATTTCAGGCAAACATTACCTGTGTTCCCAAAATCTACGGCTGCAGATGAAATCAATGCATGTTTAAAATCATCGTATTTATGGAGATATGTAAACACGCTTACACACGTACACGCTTACAAACGTACGTGTTGAACTACTGAACGATCCGTCAGCAGCTGAATTTTCACACCAATTACTGAAAATGGGAAATGGCCAAATGTTTGTCGATCCAACAGGAATGATTACATTGCCTAACAATTTCTGCACTTTTGTACAGTCTAAAGAGGCATTAATACAGAGTGTATTCCCAAACATTGTTCAACATTACAAAAACCATGATTGGCTCAACGAAAGAGCAATTTTAGCTGGGAAAAATAAGGACGTCAATGATATAAATGTAGCTATTTTGGATCAAATATCTGGTGACATAGTTGCATATAAGTAAGTCAATGGACACTATTACTGATCAAGATGATGTCGTAAATTATCCAACTGAATTCTTAAACTCACTCGATTTGCCAGGCCTACCACCTCATAATTTACGATTAAAAATTGGAGCACCGATTATTATGCTGCGCAACATTAATGTGCCACGACTTTGCAACGGTACCAGACTCGCTGTGAAGAAGCTAATGGGTAACGTTATCGAAGCAACAATTTTGAAAGGAAAGTACAAAGGAGAAGACGTTTTGATACTCAGAATTCCACTGATTCCGACGGATTTACCACTCGATTTCAAACGTTTGCAGTTCCCTATTCGCCTTGCCTTCGCTATGACAATTCATAAGGCGCAAGGACAGTCTCTACAAATGTGCGGTATTAATTTAGAATACCCAATTTTTCTCATGGACAATTGTATGTAGCTTGCTCACGAGTAGGCAAACCATCGTCATTATTCATTTACGCGAAAGATGGAAAAACCAAAAACCTTGTCTACCAAAAAGTGTTACAATAAAGTTCGAATGAAATTGTATCAAAAAATTTGCTTTGTTTCGTATTAATTTTATTCTCTTTCAGCAATTATTGAATTTATCGCCTAGCGAAGCGGGCGAGGGTACGCTAGTATGTATGTATGTACATAGATTTGTTGAAATCGCTTCGAAAATAAGCTATTAGTAGTATGTATATCCCAGGGTACAAGACAATATCAAAAATGTTAAAATTTTAACATTTTTATCATTTTAACTCAAAAATTTAACATTTTTACCATTTAACTCATTTTTTTAACTTACAGTTACTCAAAATTTTAACATTTTTTAACATTTAACTCATTTTTTTAGCTTATATTATCTCACAAAATAAACGTTTAAATTTTGATGTGGGTCGAAGAGTCCAACCCTAAATTATTGTTACTCGTAGTTAATATTTTTAAGATATTAAAGATATCTATTTTTGATGTACTAGTAATCAATATTTAGGTTGGTACAGTTAAAATTTTGTGTTGGGTCGATGTCTATTAAGTGAAAAAATGTTAAAATATTGATTACAAAATATTTAAAGTAATCTATTCAAAAAAAAAAACAAAAAAGGATACATTTATTTTTTAAAGTACCTTTCAAAAAAAACGACGAACTCCTCAAAACAAGAGTCTTTGAGTCAGATTTGAACTTGCAACAAAATTATTGTTATAATTCCAACTGCTTAACCAACTCATCTAAACATCATATTCTGAAGTAATGTAATTACAGCTGAGTAGTATGCAAAGCAAGCAATGCTGATCTTATCAACATTGCTCACAATCTATAAATAGAATAAGCATAAGCACAAACCAAAAAAAAATGAAATACTGTTGAATACGAGTCACAAACTGCAAGATAAGCATAATATTTGATAAGCTTTTATACATCAACACATGGTTACAAGTGCAGTATGTATTTAGCGTTAGAAGAGGGTGGACGCAAAAAAAAAACAAAACAAAAAGATTTTATAACTATGGCTGGTAAGTTTTTTTTTTTGTAATTTTTTAAGTTTTTATTAATTTATTTATTTGTTTCAGAAGAAAGTATGGATTTCGATGAAAGCAAGGATGGATTTGATGAAGAAGGGGAAAAATTTTTTAAAGATCTTGAAACCTTCACCAGTTTTTGTATAGAAAAACGTATTTCTTCTTTTAATCAACTAAAAGAAAAATATATATTTGAAGGCAATGGCCTAAAATTAAAAAATGAAAAATATAAAAATTTTTTGGATAATATGTTTATGGATAAAAAAGATAAAAAAAATTATAAGAAAGATAAAAGAGAATTTGATTTCATCGATTTAAAAGAATTATTGGAATCAAAACGTGTAAACCAATCTAAACCAGTTGGTTTAGATTTTAAAATTGATAATGAATTTATACAAAATTTACAAAAAGATAGTATTGATGATAATATTACAAAATTATATAAAATTAATAAATTATTATTACAAAATAAGAAAAATACTTTTTATATAAATTGTACAATAGGATTAATTTTAGAAGAATATGCAAGAAAATTGCAATTAGAAAAAGGTTATAAAAAAATTGGTGTAAAATGTAAATATACAACTATGAAAGATATATATAAAAAATTTAAGATAAGCGAAAGCTATGCTTGTAAATTACGTTATATAGGCTTTTTGGTAACACAATACCAAAAATTGCAAAATTTAGATATAACCATTGATGGATTATATAAATATAGAAAAATATTAGATATAGTTTTTGATGAAAAAAATGAAAAATATAAAGATTTCCAAAATAACTGGATATAATAAAAAATAAAAATCTTATTCAAACAAAAATTCAAACATTTTTTTATATTGTAAAGAAAAATTCAAACATTTTTTTATATCTACCATCATTTGTTTCTTGTTCTTTATCTATTACTAAAAATCCAAACTGTTCTTTCCAACATTGAATACACATATTTTTTAAAATATCATAATCAATATCATTACAATGATCATTAAATATGTGTTTCAGATTAGTCTTATCTTGTTTAAATAAAATTATATAGTTTGCATTATCTCTTATCAATTGTTTAGGTATTTTTGAATATGTTTGACATAAATAAAAACAAGAAATGTTATTGTGTCTACCATAAGCAAAATAATTGGCAATATTATCTTGTTGTTCTGTAGAGATATCGTCAAATATTATTACAGAATATGGTTTAATATTTTCAGGTGTTGGTAGAGATTGAATTGATAAACATTTTATATCTTTAGATTCCAAATCATTTTTAACACACAATTTATTGAATTGAATTATCATATCTTCTAAAAATTTATATTTTTCTTGATAGCAAGTTTTTGAACAAATTATTATATCAGAATAATAAATCTTTGATAATATATTTAATAATACATTTGTTTTTCCGCAATTACTTGGTCCACAAATAATTGCTCTAATAATATTCGGAAATATTTCATTTAATCTTTTTATTGGTTTATGAGTATCAATATTTTGAATAGTTAATTTAATTTTATTATCTAATTTAGTAACTTTTAAATGACCATCCATAATTTAGAATTTTAGACAAATTTTTTTAATCTATTAATATAATTAATTACATATTTATTTCAATTAATTTTTAGTTAATTTAAATTTTATAAAAATTAAAAAAAAACAAGTCAAACATGCATTACTTGATTTGTTAGTGGATTATATGAATAACTATCATCACTAATAATTAAACAGTGAATGACTGTATTTGATGGAAAATCTTCTGTCCATTTAAATTCAATTTTAATATCAATAGCAGCCTCTTTAATTACCTCATTCTGTTTAGATGTATCAATGCATATTATTGGATATTCTTTTAAAAATGTATCACAATTAACTATTGGTAAATTATTTATACTAGAACCATAATATGAATTTTTAAAATCTAGAAACATATTATATAATGTATCAAATTTATTTTGATTAATAGATAGTTGCATATCATAGTTTGGATATCTATTTGTATTTAATTTAACTACAACATTTTCTAAATTACAATGGTCAAATTTACTATTGTCTTCATAATTATTCTGATTTCTTGATGTTTGAAATGCAATAAGAAAATATCTAGGTTTAGCACTAGATGATGTTATATTCCAGGTATAAGTCTTTACAGCTGGAATTGCAGTAGTACAATAGTATCTCCAATTTCTAAAATACATTTGAAAGTTTGTATTATTTGAAATTTTTTTATTAATTTCATGATCAACTTCAACTGAAAATTTAACATGAGGCATTCTCCATATAATTTGATTAATATCAATAGAAAAAGTATGATCACTTAAACTATTATCAATAATTAAACAATTTGTATCATCATTTGATCTTATTAATTCTAATTTTTGATTAATTCTAAAAATGAAATTTTTGTAATCATCAAAAAACCCAATTAATATACATAATGGAATGCTAACAGAAAAATAACCTTTCTTATTACAAACACTACCTTTATTTACAATTTGCCAACCAGCATTATTTAATGATAAATCATTAGAAAATGATGCTAAGCCTTTAATTGTTGTTGTTATTCCAGGATTTTCAATTTTATCAATTTCAACTGAATTAATAAAATATGTAATTTTACTAAACAGATTTATTATACCATTATTCACAAAATTTATTTTATCAGGATTAAGTTTATCTAATATTTTACCATCTTTATCTTTAGCAATAATTTGACCTCTAATATTAAGTAAACTTTTTGATGGTAACGTTTTAATGTCTTGATTATTAATATTTATTTCTATTGGTCTTCCATATTCATTTAATAGTGTAGAATTAGATGGCAAATGTTCATAAAAGTCATAAGATTCGATACCTTTTTCTTCTTTCATTTATTTAACTAAAAAATATTATTAAAAATTTACTAATATGTTTTGACTAGGTCGAAACCTATGTTTAAAATAATTGTAGTCTTGTATTTAATTGTCTTATCAAATTATAAAAAAACATTATTAATAGAATAATAATTAGTACCATTGAAATGTATTCATTTTGCATTATTTTATCTATTCCATTTGAAATAATAAAATCTATTTTTGATAATTGATTATTTTTATCAAAATTGTTTTTACAATTATTCATTTAATGCAATAGAAAAAATCCTAAATATTTTTAATATTTTTTTTTTTTGTTAATCTTTTTACATTCATTTTCAATTACCTTTTTTTGTATATCTAAATATATTGCATAAAATATAAGAATTGCAATTACAATAAAAATTACAATAGAAATTAATTTTAATAAAGACGGATCCATTATGACACATCTACATCCTCCATTATATTTATTATTAGCATCAATTATGTATAACTGTGATATACAATCATTTTGATATGGAATAATATTAACACAAGTATTCATTTATTAACAATATTTTTTTTTTTATTTCATTTTACTTACACTTTTCAATAAATCATTGAGTTTTTGTGTTGTAATTTTTTTATTTACTAGTCCAATCTTCATTGTTTTAGATTCTTCAATAGCTTTTTGTCTTTTAATAAAATTGTTCTTATATTTTTCAGCTAATGCAGCGTTTTTATTTTCAATGCTATTTATAAGGTTATTATGTTCTGATTCAAGAATATCATAATTTACTTGTAACTCATACATATCATCATTTAATTTGCCAATAATTTCTTCATAACTCATTAAACTAAATTCTAATATAGCTTTCTCATTTAATAATTCATTTACTAATATTTTATTTGATTCTGAATGTAATTCAATATTATAATCTTTAATATTTTTAACACTTTTCATAATACAAACAGCATATTCATGCCATACATGATCATTATTTTTAAGTGCATCATTTAAACATTGAACAAAACCACTTCTATTATTAAACTGAGATTTATGTTGCCTAATAAATTCTTGTGTTTGTTTAACCTCTTTTTCTATTTCTTCTTTATTTAATAGTTTTATACTAGATCCTCTTAATTTCAAGATAGGCACATCAGTATTTGTTTTAAATTCTTCAATTGTATGTATATTCGACATTTATTATAATAAAAATTTTTAATATTTTTTTATATTGAAACACTAAGAAAAATATAATTATTTTAAAAAATTTTTTTATAAATAAATTAAAATTAATAAAATGTATAAGAATATAACTAATTTATACAATCGTCCAAGCCCTTCTACTAGAACTGTTTCACCACTTGTATCACTACAAGGGAAAACAAAAAGTTTTAGAAATTCAAAAAATATTCATATTCCAAAAAATGCTAAAGAACTTAAACAAATTAGAGAAAGAAATTTAGCTATTAATTATTTAGAACAAGCTAGTACTTTAAAATTAACTAAAGTAAAATTTTGCGAACAAAATCATATTTCACGCGATTCTCTTAATAATGGACTTAAATTACTTGGTATTGAAATTATTGGCAAAAACACTAAAAATGAAGACAATTCTCGACAATTCTCGACAAATGAATACAATTCTCGACAGACTAAATCAAATAGTTTAACAGAGGAACTTTTAAAGAATGTAACTAAAATAAATAAGAAAAATAAAAACGAATTGTCTAATATTAATAAAAAAGTTGATGATGATATTTCAAGTTTACCTTCAGTTCATGATTAATAATTATCCAAATAAATAAATAAATACATCACATTTTCTATTATAATAAATGGTGCGATATTATGGTAGTGGTATTATAAATAATCTTATAAATAATCTTCCATTTGAATTACATTCTCCAGGATATAATTATTTAGGACCTGGTACTAATCTTGAATTAAAACTTGAAAAAGATATACATCCAATTAATAAATTAGATGAAGCAGCTAAAGAACATGATATTGCATATTCTAAAAGTAACGATATAAAGAAAAGACATGAAGCTGATAAAATTTTAGAAGATAAAGCATGGTCAAGAGTTTCAGCAAAAGATGCTAGTTTATCAGAAAAAGTAAATGCATATTTAACTACTAATGCTATGAAATTTAAAAGAAAAATGGGTATGGGTTTAACAACTCACAATTCATTAACTGAAGAATTGATAAATGTTGACTCTGTTAACGGTTCACAAAGTGAACATAATACAAATGAAAATGAAATTAATTTTATTCCAAAATGTGGACGATATATTAAATATCCAATATCTCTAAATGAGGATCAACAAAAACAAGTTTATGATGCTATGAAAAATAAAACAGATATTACTATAAAATTAGAACCAATTCAATTACAAAGAACTAAAGAAAGTGTAATGAATGAAACATATTTACCATTAACTAGAAAACAAATTAATTCAATAAAAAAACATTTAGATAATAATAAAACTACTTTTAAAATTTTTATATTAAAATTATCTATGTCTCAGTTACAAAGTTTTAATAATGAAAAAATTGGCGGATTTTTACCAGCACTATTACCACTTATTCCAGCAATAGGAGCTGCAGTTACTGCAGGAACAACATTATATAGAGCATATAATGATAAAAAAACTAACGATAAATTATTAGAAGAAAAAATACGTCATAATAAAGCATTAGAAGAAAAAAATATAAAATCTGGTAATGGTATGTTACTTAAAAAATCTGGTAATGGTATGTTACTTAAAAAAAATTTGATTTTGAATTAATTCCAATTAAACCATTAAGTAATTATGATTTAAAAAAATATGCTAGAAAATTTAATATAGCAAATTTTAGGGGTGTATTCATGAAAGATAGATTACCAGAAAAGATAAAAGATAAAGAATGTGGAATAATAAATTTAGATAATAATGATGGTAATGGTACACACTGGGTAGCATATAAAAAATATAATAATCATATTTTTTACTATGATTCCTTTGCTATAAATAAATTACCAATATTAATAGAAAAATATTTCAAAACTAATGAAAATACTGTAATTTTTAATAATAATATTGATCAAGAAATAAATGAAATAATTTGTGGTCATCTATGTTTAAAATTTTTACTTAATTAAATAATGCCGACTATATCATTAGATGGAAATACTTCAATAATTTCATGTAATTTTGATGAACCAATAATTTTAGATAATAAACATATTTCAACAGAGTCAAATGAAGTTAAACATGATTTTGAAATGTGTTTGCTTAATTTTTCTACTTATAATTCTATACCGAACATATCTGAAAAATTAAAAAATAATATTTTACATTATGTTGACTCTGTCATTGGTTCACAAAGTGAACATATTTTCGAAGGAAATGATTCACAAGATAATTTACATACAATTAACAGTGTTAACAAAAAATTACATTTCCAACTGGTTCATATGAAATAAATGATATAAACAATTTTATAAAAGAGAAAATAAAGGGTATTACTATTAAACCAAATATGACAACATTAAAAGTTGAAATTAAAAGTAATTATATTATTGATTTTACACAAAAAAATTCCATAGCTTCATTACTAGGATTTAGTGAACAAATTATTCAACCTAATACATTAGTATCATCTGATTTACCAGTAAATATTATGAATGTTAATTCTATTAGAATAAAATGTAATATTGTAGGAGGTAGTTATGAAAATAATAAACAAACAAATATTATTCATGAATTTTTTATTAATGATAAACCTGGTGAAAAAATAAATGAAATACCTAAAAATTTAATATACTATCCAGTAAATACAAATACTATTAGAAATATAACTATTTATATTGTTGATCAGGATAATAATTTAATTGATTTTAGAAAAGAAAAAATTAGTATAAGATTAAATATTAGAAATGTAAATTGATATAAAATTTAAAAAAAATATTTGTTAATAAATTGGAAACAATGGGTGAAATAATACAACAACAACAAAGATTATATCATAAAATAGTAAATGGTGAAAAAATATGTTTATCTATTATAAATAGTAAAAAAATATGTTTTTCATGTTTGGAAGAAACAAATATTTCTAATTTGAATAAGGGGTATTGTAAAAAATGTTACAATCAAAAATTTGCATATCGTAACACATTACCAAGTAGAAATAAAAAAATAGAGTGTGAATGTGGTGTAAATTATACTTTATCAAATAAACAACGTCATTTTAAATCTCAATTTCATATTAAATTTATTAATAATAAAGAAAATAATGAAAAAATTAATGATAAAAATTAATATCCAATTAAGTTTAATAAAATTAATTGGTATTTACATCACACTTTAAAGTATTATAATTTTATATTGTATAAAGACGAGAAGTTAATTTATTTAAAAAAAATGTTTCTATATAAATAAGGAAAAATTAAGTAAAAATATCAACCAAATAAAAATGAATCCATTTAATATTAAAGAATTGAAATCTAAAAATTTAAAAAATTTAAAAAAATATATTAGAGCAAATAAACATATTTTTCAATTGCCAAAATATTGGTACAATAAAAATAAAAATAGTTTATTAAACATAATAAGTGTTTTAATAGAAAAGCATAATAATGATGTTATTCAAAATATATTTCAAAATTTTGATGATTATGATTTTGATATTATTGATATTCAAGAAAAACAATTAAATGGTTCATGTTTTAACAATATGGTTGCTGATTTAGAGTTTACAAATAATGAAGAATTTGATATTGAAAAGCATTTAGAATTAATAAAAAGAAATTGTTTCAAATATTAATAAAGGTTTTAAAAAATATAGTAATTTTAAAGTGTCTTTAGGAACAGCGGTAATTCTTACGACTATTAATAAAAAAACTAATGAAATTGAAGAATATGAATATTGGTATAGATCAGAAATACATTATGTTAATAAATTAAACTATACAAAAGAATTTTATTTAATGATAGAGGAAATAAATAATAAATTCTCAGAAAAATGTACAATAAAATCTGCTACTAGCTTTGTTAGAATAGTAAAAACACATATTAGTAGAGATAAGTCTCAAATTCTTGCTGGATCATATATTCCATTTACTAATAGAAATTGTGTTAATATTAAAAATACTGATAATAAATGTATTTTATATTGTATCTTATATTCTATTTATCAAGATGTGTTAAAAATTCATCCAGAAAGACCAACAAAATATAAAAAATATCTTGAAGATTTAGAAAATGATGATAAATTTAAAAATCTTAATTTAGAATTTCCATTTATAGTTAGTAAAGAAAATGTTAAAAAATTAGAAGATTATTTTAATATTACCATGAATTTTTATCATTTTGATTCAGAAGAAAATGATACAACTGAACAAATTCAATTAATATATAAAAGTAATTCTTTTGGTTCTTTAGTTAATGGATTGTTCAGAAAACATATTAATATTTTATATATAGAAGAAAATATTACTAAAGAAAATTACAAATCTCATTTTGTATTAATTAAAAATTTATCTGGATTTTTAAGTGGTAAAATTCACAAATATGATAAGCATCTACATATTTGTAATAAATGTTTTAAACATTTTGAAAAATCTGATAAATTAGAAGAACATATAAAAACATGTTATTTATTAAAAGATGATAATAATATAATACAAAATATAAAGTTACCTAAAGAGGGTGAAAATATTTTAAAATATAAATCTAATGGTGCAGAATTATTTCATCCATATACTTTATATGCTGATTTTGAATGTACTTTGGAAAAAATTAATAAAAAAAAATCTGACAAATGTAAAAATACAATATTACTTCATGAACACATTCCAAATAGTTATGGTATTTATAACACTTATAACAAACAATATATTTCAAAGAATACTTCTAATAGAAAAGTGCTATTGAAATCATTCTTAGATAATTTAATAAAATATGCTAAAGATTATTATGAAGTAAGAAAATTGAATAATATAATTCAGGATAAAGAATCGATATTAAAGTTTGATAATACTAACAATTGTGAAATTTGTGATATTCCATTTTCTGAAGAAAATAAAAAATATTGGGATCATGACCATACAACTGGTAAATATAGAATGGCTTTATGTAATAAATGTAATCTAAAGTTAAAGATGCCAAAATTTTTACCAATTATTATTCATAATTTAAAAGGTTATGATTCAAAATTATTTCTAAAATATTTAGATGAATTTCATCCTGAAACTGAAACTAGTGTTCTAGCAACGAGTACTGAAAAATTTAAACAAATTAAAAAACCAGTTATTGTAGGTGAAACTAAATATTTAAAATGTAAAAATGAAAAATGTAAATATCAATATAATTTAAAGACAAGAAACACTTGTCGTAATTGTAATTCAACAGATTTAGAATTATATACAGTTGTCGAAAAAATAGAATTAAGATTTATAGATTCAATGGAATTTATAAATACTTCATTAGATAAAGCTGTTAAAAATTTATTAGATGTTAATGATATATATTGTGTAACATGTAAGAAAATAAGAAAAATGGATTATGTATCTTATAAAGTTAGTAAAAATACTGAGAATAAAATATATGCTTGTAGTATTTGTTCAGTTTGTAATACTAAAAATATAAAACCTATTAATTTTGATCATTTAGAAAACTTTAATAATATTTTTAAAAATCTATCATTAAAAAATAAATGTTATTTACTTAGAAAAGGTGTATATCCATATGAATTTATTGATGATTATAAAAAATTAAGTATAACAGAATTTCCAAATCTTGAAAATTTTAATTCATCATTAAATGGAAATATTAATATTAACGATTATAAATTTGCAAATAAATTTTGGAAACATTTTAATTGTAAAACATTTAGAGACTATCATAACTGGTATTTGAAATTAGATGTTATACTTTTAAGTGATGTATTTGATAATTTTAGAAAAGAATGTTTTAAAAATTATAATTTAGATCCTATACATTATATAAGTTCACCACATTTAAGTAATTCATCTGCTTTAAAATTAACCAAACAAAAATTAGAATTATTAACAGATCAAGATATGTATGAATTTTATGAAAGTGGAACTAGAGGTGGAATATCACAAATTGCACATAACTATGCTAAAGCTAATAATTGTTATTATTACATTTCCGAAGGAAACGGTTCACAGAGTGAACATATTGACCATGTCAACGGTTACCGAAAGGAACATGCTGATATTGTAGAACAAGTTTATAAATTAAGTAAAGAGGAAGCTTCTCTTAAAGGTATATACGATTCTAAAAAATTAACAAGTTATATTTTATATTTAGATGCAAATAATTTATATGGATGGGCCATGTCACAAAAATTAAGTGTTGGTAATCATGAATGGTTAAATGAAGATGAAATTAAATATTTTTGTAATGTTGATAATATTTTAAATAAAGATTTTGATGATAATAATATTGGATATACATTAGAAGTTGATATAAGTATTCCTCCGGAATTACACAACTTTTATAATGATTATGCTCCAGCACCTCATCATTATGTTCCACAATTTGAAGATTTATCACCAAATCAAACAGACTTAATTAATAAAGGGATTGGTAGTAAACCAAATGATAAAATTAAAAAATTAATGTGTACGTTGTTACCAAAGAAAAATTATATAATTGATATAAGATTATTAAAAGAATATTTAAATAATGGTGTAATTTTAACTAAAATTCATAGAGGTATTAAATGTAGACAAGAAGCATGGTTAAAAAATTATATTGAAAAAAATACAACACTTAGAAAAGAAGCTAAAAACGATTTTGAAAAAGATTTTTTCAAACTTATGAATAATAGTGTATATGGTAAGCAAATGGAAAATGTTAGAAATAGACTTAATGTTAGAATAGTTAAAACTGAAAAAATTATGAGAAAACTAATAAGTAGAAATACATATCAATCAAGAAAAATAATAGATCATAATATGTGTGTAGTGTTTGGTAAAAATACAAATATTAAATTAAATAAACCTATCTTTGGAGGTCAAAATATTTTAGATTTATCAAAATTATTAATGTTTAAAATGTATGTACAACTTAAAACTAAATATGGTAATAGAATGAAATTATTAGGAACAGATACTGATTCATTTATTCTTTATTTTGAAGGTAAACATATTGATGATGATTTTGATATTTATTCTGAAATGAAAGATGATCTAGATAATTATGATACCAGTGATTATATAGATAATTTTCCAATTGAAGATTTAAAATCTAATATTAATAAAAAAGTACCAGGAAAATTTAAAGATGAATATAATGGAATACCAATTAGAGAATTTTGTGGACTTAGAAGTAAAATGTATGCATTTAAGACCGATGTTTGTGATAAAAAAGTTTGTAAAGGAATAAAGAAAAATAATATTAAAAAGTTAACAATTGAAGATTATAAGAATTGTTTAATTAATTTAAAAAATAAAAATGAAACTGTTCATAATATTAGATCATATGATAATAAACTATATACTACAGAAGAGAATAAAATAGGATTGTCACCCTATGATGATAAGTTTTATTTCAATAAAAAGTTGAATAATAATGATAACGATAAGTTAAATAAGACTTACAAATTACCCTGGGGACATTATGAAATAGGAAATGTAGGTAACTAAAACGAACCCCTCCTATTTACTATACATTAAATTATTAATTATATTAGATTAAGTTTTTTTTTTTAATTTCAAATGAAATATGATGTGAACATATTTCAACGATGTTGAATATTTGAATTTTTATTTTGATTTATTATTTTTGTTTATCATTTATATATGTATGAATTTTTTAAATTATTTTTGAATTATATTTGTTTCAATTTGTAGTTTACTTTCTTCAATATCTGTTTCACTTTCTTCAATATTTAATTGTTTTATATATTCATCTACTTGAATACTTTTATCAATCTTATTATTAGTTTCATCATTTTGTTTAGTAATATTATTTTGATTAATATTGTCTTTATTTTGTAAAACTAAATCTTTAAGATAATTATCAATTAAAATTTGTTTTTCCGAATAACTATCCAATTGTTTTTCTAAACTGTTTTTAAAATTTTCAATATTTGTTTCTATAAAATCTACTTGTTTAGTTATGTTAATAATATCTTGATTTAAATTATTTTCTAATTGTTCTATTTCTTTATATACAACACCAAAAGCTACCACATTATCTTTTTCTTGTTTTTCAACTTCTTTTTGAAGTAGTTGATTTAATTCCATTAATTTACTAATAATATCTTTCATTTGATCACTATTTGAACGAATTTCTTCAACTTCATTTTCTAATGATATTATTCTATTAAGAGAATATTCATTAGATGAATTTATTTCTGAAAAAGATTTTTGTCCAAACTTATCAATTCCCATTTATTAGAAAAAAATTTTTTAATTTATTTAAATTTATATGTAATTTAATTAAACAGTTAATACGTTTCCTTCGGAGAGAGTCAACATATTTTCTTCTCTTAGTTCCTCAATAATATTCATAATTTCATTATGTATTTCTGGACTATCATTTCCTGCATTATACTCTCCTAACAACAAATTTAATCTATCTTTTAATTCATTAATATCATTCCAATAAACACGTTCACATTGTGAACGATTCGCAAAACGAACATATTCAGTAGGTAAACTAGTTTTAATTTTAAAATTTTGTAATGATTTTGAAAGATTATTTTTTGAATTTAAACCAGATCCTACTTTTTCTTTTATAATTTTATTTTTAATCAATATTGGTCTAATAAAATTCATATATTTATTTCCAACGCTAGATTTAATACGTTTAGAACTTTTGTCATTATTTTGCATGTAAGCATATGTTGATAATATAATTTCTTCATAATTTTGTAAATCATTATTTGTTACAGCTGTTGATGGTTCTTTTAAAGTTATTAATTCCCATAACCCTTTTGTTCCATTATAAGTTTTATTACTTAAAATAATATCATTATTACTAATTTTTACTTCAGTATTACCAATCCATAAATCTTTTCCATCTTCAGATCTTAGACCAAAAATATTGTCACATAATTTCATATCAGAATTATTTAAATTTAAATATTTCATTGCCATATTTCCAATTTTGTCTGAAATAAATTGTACTGGTGTAGATAACGTTTCATTTGCACTACGCAAAAGAGCGTCTTTTGATGTTGATGGAGTCAACTGTTCGCTCCGTGAACCTGTGCTAGTTGTTGGTGTACTTTCAACTAATTTTTGTTTGTTTGTTTTTCTAATTGGTGATAGTTGCTTTTCGTTAAATTCATTAGTTTGTAAATTCACATTATTGTTAGGTGGTTTATATTCATGTTGTGAATCGTTTCCTTTGGAAGTATATTCACTTTCAGTGTCGTTTCTTTTGGAAACTTGCTTGACATTGTCAAACGGTTTCGACTCCGTTGAAACATGTTCACTTTGTGAATGTCCATCTATTGTTTTTTTATATGATTGATTTGATTGATTTAAATCTACTATTAAATTTTTAAAGCTATCATTTAAATTGTGAACATTAATAACTGATTGATTTAATGGTTGAATAATTGCTTGAAGATCTTCATTAATTTTTTCTTGTTTTATTACTTTGTTTAAATTAAATTGTTGAAGTTTATTTTTTAAGTCTTTTTGTGTTTTAATATATTCTTTTAAAACTTTATCTGATATCATTGTTATTTAATTAAAATACATTTTAAATATTTTTGAAATGGATAAAGATGAATTTATTGATACTAAAAATAATGATTTTAAAATAGCAAAAGAGTTGCATAAACCAGTAAGAAAAAATTTTGAAAGAAGAAAAATTATTACTAAAGGCATAAATGAACTATGGGCAGCAGATTTACTAATTATGACAACAGTTAATGTTAGAATTAATAGAGGATACAAATATATGCTTAATGTAATTGATACATTTTCTAAATTTGCTTATATAGAACCATTAAAAAAGAAAGATGGAAAAACAACTTCTGAAGCATTTTTAAATATTATTAAAAAAGCAGGTTGTGCACCAAAATTACTTCATACAGATTCTGGTAAAGAATTTTTAAATAAACATTTCCAAGAAGTTTTAGATAAATACAATATTAACATGTATCAAACATTTAGTGAAAAGAAATCATCAATTGTAGAAAGATTTAATAGAACCATTAATGAAAAACTAAAAATACGATTTGAAATTCAGAAAAATACTAATTGGATTGATGTAATTGATAAAATATTATATGAATATAATTACAAAGATGTACATAGAACTATTGGTATGAAACCATGTGAAGTAAATGAAAAAAATGAACAATTAATTTTTGATAATTGTTTTAAAATTAATAGAAACAATTTAGAAAAACCAGTTTTTAAAATTGGAGAAAAAGTAAGAATTCAATCACATAAAAAACAATTTGAAAACAAATATAAAAATAATTGGACTCGAGAAATATTTTATATTAGTAAAATTTATCCATCTAATCCAATAACATATTTAATAAGAGATTTAAGTTATGAACCAATATTGGGTAAATTTTATAAATTTGAACTTCAAAGAGTTCAAATTTGAAGTTTCAATTATTTTGCGTCCACCCTCTTCTAACGCTAAATACATACTGCACTTGTAACCATGTGTTGATGTATAAAAGCTTATCAAATATTATGCTTATCTTGCAGTTTGTGACTCGTATTCAACAGTATTTCATTTTTTTTTGGTTTGTGCTTATGCTTATTCTATTTATAGATTGTGAGCAATGTTGATAAGATCAGCATTGCTTGCTTTGCATACTACTCAGCTGTAATTACATTACTTCAGAATATGATGTTTAGATGAGTTGGTTAAGCAGTTGGAATTATAACAATAATTTTGTTGCAAGTTCAAATCTGACTCAAAGACTCTTGTTTTGAGGAGTTCGTCGTTTTTTTTGAAAGGTACTTTAAAAAATAAATGTATCCTTTTTTGTTTTTTTTTTTTGAATAGATTACTTTAAATATTTTGTAATCAATATTTTAACATTTTTTCACTTAATAGACATCGACCCAACACAAAATTTTAACTGTACCAACCTAAATATTGATTACTAGTACATCAAAAATAGATATCTTTAATATCTTAAAAATATTAACTACGAGTAACAATAATTTAGGGTTGGACTCTTCGACCCACATCAAAATTTAAACGTTTATTTTGTGAGATAATATAAGCTAAAAAAATGAGTTAAATGTTAAAAAATGTTAAAATTTTGAGTAACTGTAAGTTAAAAAAATGAGTTAAATGGTAAAAATGTTAAATTTTTGAGTTAAAATGATAAAAATGTTAAAATTTTAACATTTTTGATATTGTCTTGTACCCTGGGATATACATACTACTGCTATTAGTTGTCGTACAAAGTAAATGACAAAAAATGTTATTGTATGGAATCGATAGCAAACTTAACGCGCTCCGAATCAACAAAAACTATTCAAAAACTGTATTTCAACACGTTCCCTGTCCCAATACAAAAATGCAAAATGGACCGACAAGTCCAAGTTTTTTGAATAATTTGTTTTTTTGTAGTCATAGGATAGCTTTAGTAATAATAATAATTAAAAAAAACGGATGTAGGGTATTTCTACCTGGAACACATATGGTCCATGAGCGTAGAGGGACATTTTTGCTTCTGCACGTTCATGAAACACATGTGGTTCATATACCCCTTGACGCACATATGGCTCAGGAACGTATCAGTTCTTATCAGGCTCACGTTTACTGAACCATATGTGGCTCAGCGGACAGTTAACGTGTTAATTATGTGCGATTTACTAATAGAACGTGAAAATAGCGGTTTATTTCGCTGTAAAATTGTATGTACATATAATTACATGGAATTCAGTACATACATACATATGTACATACGTCCGAAATGAAATAATGCGAGCGATTCGTAAATACATACATCCATACGTCACCATACGATGTAATTCAACATTAATGAGATGTGGTGAGATTATCGCTTAACGCCTGTTGCTTCATTCGGTTGACAGCGAACAAACACACAAACAGCTTTTTTGGGCTGCTTTTGTTTAAACAATTTTGGTTAAATAACAAATAAATCAATTATTTTTTTGATGCAGATCGAAAGTAAATATTTCAAAGTTAAACTTCAAGAAAGTTTAATTTTAATTGGTTGATTCGTTTATGATTTATGACCGTGAAAACAAACAAATTATGTTTTTTTGCCACATTTTGACCGATTGCCACGCCCCTTTTATATATTTCTTCACATTATATTGATACAAACCTTCCTCTTCAATCAATCTATCTTTAAAAAAAAACCGCATCAAAATCCGTTGCATAGTTTTAAAGATTTAAGCATTCAAGGGGACATAGGGACAGAAAAAGCGACTTTGTTTTATAGGAGGATGGTTCCATGTGTAGAAGTCCACGCAAGTGGGGAAAGTTACTGATCGCCATTCACTTGGGAGTGGCCAGGACGATTCTTCTACATATGGTTCAAGCAGCTCACAACGGCCGGGATTAGCCCACGTATCCTCTGGGTAGCTTCCGAACACCCGTTCGGGAGTGAGCTAACGTGAGAAGGCGAAGCATTCCAGGATAGCTGGTTGTGCGCTGGGTTTGGGACCCGCCACTTAAAAATCCCCCCCAATGAAAAGAATTAACAAGCCTCGGATGAGAACTGCCTTTACTGATGACGACCCCTGCAAACGAAATAAGGAATATGGTTTGAGGGCATGCACCTGGAATGTCCGGTCCCTTAATGGGGAAGGTGCCTCTGCCCGGCTGGTTGATGTCCTCGTGAGAGTAAAGGCTGACATCACTGCCATCCAAGAGATGCGATGGACGGGGCAAGGTAAGAAAACCATGGGACCTTGCGACGTCTACTACAGCTGCCATGTAAAGGAGCGCAAATTCGGTGTCGGATTTGTTGTGGGAGAGAGACTTCGTCGCCAAGTACTGTCGTTCACTCCGGTGGACGAGCGTCTCGCAACAATCCGCATCAAAGCGCGTTTTTTTAACATATCGCTAATTTGCGCCCACGCCCCGACGGAAGAGAAGGACGATGCGACCAAAGATTCCTTCTATGAGCGCTTGGAACGTTCCTATGAGCGCTGCCCCCGCCACGACATAAAAATCGTGCTTGGCGACTTCAACGCCAGGGTGGGCAAGGAGGGAATTTTTGGTCCCACAGTCGGAAAATTCAGCCTGCACAACGAAACATCCGGTAACGGACAGAGGCTGATCGACTTCGCCGGGGCCCGAAACATGGTAGTCTGCAGCACCAGATTCCAGCATAAAAAGATACACCAAGCTACCTGGCTGTCTCCTGATCGGAAAACGCGAAACCAGATCGATCATGTTGTGATAGATGGAAGACACGCTTCTAGTGTATTAGATGTACGCACGATCCGAGGACCCAACATCGACTCGGATCATTACCTTGTTGCAGCCAAGCTGCGCAACCGCCTCTGTGCAGCAAAAAACGTACATCTACCTGCGCAAAGAATGTTCGACATCGAAAAGCTGCAATCACGACAGACAGCCAGAAGATTCGCCACTCGACTCTCACTCCTGCTCTCGGAGAGCACTGCCCAACAAACCGACATGCGCGAGCAATGGAGCAACATTTCTCGTTCCCTACGTACCGCCGCCGAAGAAGAAATCGGATTCCGGCGAGCCCGAAAAAACAATTGGTACGACGAGGAATGTCATGCTGCCGCAGAAAGAAAGGATGCCGCCTATAGAGCCACGCTGCGATCGGGCGCAACGCGAGCCATGTGGGATCGCTACAGAGAGCTGAAAAAGGAAGAGAGACGTATTATCCGACAGAAGAAACGAGAGGCCAAAATACGTGAGTGCGAGGAGCTTGAGATGCTGGCCAATAGGAACAACGCCCGAAAATTTTACCAGAAAGTTCGGCGGCTTACAGAAGGTTTTAAGACCGGGGCGTTGTCCTGTAAGAACAAAGACGGTGATCTGGTGACTGACGTACAGAGCAATCTTAAATTATGGAGGGAACACTTCTCGAACCTGTTAAACGGTGACAGCTGCGCATGTCATAGAGAATGTGAAGATCCCGATACCCCAATCGTTGACGACGGAATTGTCGTTCCGTTACCCGACCATGACGAGGTGAGAATAGCAATATCACGGCTAAAGAACAACAAAGCCGCGGGCGCCGACGGACTGCCGGCTGAGCTATTCAAACATGGCGGCGAGGAGCTGGGAAGGTGCATGCATCAGCTCCTATGCAGAATATGGTCGGATGAAAGCATGCCTGCCGATTGGAATTTAAGTGTGCTCTGCCCAATCCATAAGAAGGGCGATCCTGCAATTTGTGCCAATTACCGCGGGATTAGTCTTCTAAATATCGCCTATAAGGTTCTAGCGAGCGTATTGTGTGAAAGGCTGAAGCCCACCGTCAACCAACTGATTGGACCTTATCAGTGTGGCTTCAGACCTGGAAAGTCTACCATAGACCAAATATTCACAATACGCCAAATCTTGGAAAAGACCCATGAAAGGAGAATCGACACACACCATCTTTTCGTCGACTTCAAAGCTGCATTCGACAGTACGGAAAGGAGTTACCTGTATGCCGCGATGTCTGAATTTGGTATCCCCGCAAAACTAATACGGCTATGTAAGATGACGTTGCTCAACACCAGCAGCGCCGTCAGAATTGGGAAGGACCTCTCCGAGCCGTTTGATACCAAACGAGGTTTCAGACAGGGTGACTCGCTGTCGTGTGACTTCTTTAACCTGATGTTGGAGAGCATCGTACGAGCCGCAGAACTTAATCGCTCAGGCACAATTTTTTATAAGAGCGTACAATTGCTGGCGTACGCCGATGATATTGACATCATCGGCCTTAACAACCGCGCTGTGAGTTCTGCCTTCTCCAAACTGGATAAAGAGGCAAAGCGAATGGGTTTGGTGGTGAACGAGGACAAAACGAAGTACCTCCTGTCTTCAAACAAACAGTCGGCGCACTCGCGTATCGGCACCCACGTCACTGTTGACAGTTATAATTTTGAGGTTGTAAAAGACTTCGTGTATTTAGGAACCAGCATTAACACCGATAACAATGTCAGCCTTGAAATCCAACGTAGAATCTCTCTTGCCAACAAGTGCTACTTTGGACTAAGTAGGCAATTGAGCAGTAAAGTCCTCTCTCGTCGAACAAAACTAACACTCTACAAGACTCTCATCATGCCCGTCCTAACGTATGGCGCAGAAGCTTGGACGATGACAACATCCGATGAAGCGACGCTTGGAGTGTTCGAGAGAAAGATTCTGCGTAAGATTTTTGGACCTTTGCACGTTGGCAACGGCGAATATCGTAGACGATGGAACGATGAGCTGTATGAGCTTTACGACGACATAGACATAGCGCAGCGAATAAAGATCCAGCGGCTTCGTTGGCTGGGTCATGTCGTCCGAATGGATACAAACGCTCCGGCTTTGAAAGTATTCGATGCGGTACCAGCTGGTGGTAGCAGAGGAAGAGGGCGGCCTCCTCTGCGTTGGAAAGATCAGGTGGAGAGGGACTTGGCTTCAGTTGGAGTGTCCAATTGGCGCCGGTTAGCACGAGAAAGAAACGACTGGCGCGCTTTGTTAATCTCGGCCAAAATCGCGTAAGCGGTTATCGCGCCAATTAAGAAGAAGAAGAAGTGATGATAAAGAAACTTAAAGACAAAAAGACACCGGGATATGACCAAATAAATGGAAAAATACTAAAGGAACTACCCGATACTATAATAAAATACATACGAGACCTCTTCAACGGAATAATTAGGTTACAATACTTCCCAAAAGCATGGAAAGTTGCACAAATTATAGCGATTCCCAACCCAAACAAGAACGCCACTGTTGCTAGCTCGTACAGACCAATTAGCTTGCTGCCCGTCCTCTCTAAATTGTTTGAGAAAATACTGATTGACAGAATTGACCCGATTCTAAAACAAAAAGACGCTATCCCCTCACACCAGTTCGGTTTCCGAAAACAACATTCAACTGTGCAACAGATTCACAGAGTAGTAAACAAAATTACAGACGACTTCGATAAGAAGAAATATTGCATTGCCGTGTATTTGGACATCGCGAAAGCTTTTGACAGAGTATGGCACAAATGACTTCTATATAAGCTAAAAACCATTTTACCAGTTAACATATTTAATATCCTTAAAAGTTACATGACTGATAGACACTTCTTCATAAAATATGACGATGAGTGCTCTGTTATCTTGACGGCGTCTGCTGGAGTACCTCAAGGAAGCGTACTGGGGCCCCTACTATACTTAGTATACACAGCAGATATACCAACGCCAACTACTCGAGGATCAATGATAGCTACATTTGCAGACGACACAGTTTTAATGTCAGCTAACCACAATGAAGAAGCAGCAACAAAAACACTGCAAGATACGCTATCAGCTACAACACAATGGTTTGAAAAATGGGGCATTGAGGCCAATAAAGACAAAACACAACATGTAATATACGCGAAGAGAAAATCTGCAAGATATCCAATCCAAATTAACGGGGAAGACATAAAAATACACTCAAGTGCAAAATACTTAGGCATAACGATTGACTCAAAACTCACATGGAAAAAACACATACTGAACAAGAGAAACGAGATGAAAAACTAATACCGACAGCTGTACTGGCTACTAGGAAAACAATCAACCCTTAGCTTACTTGATAAACAAATGATATACAAATCAATAATCAGACCGACATGGACCTACGGACTAGAAACTTGGGGGACTGCCAGTAAATCAAACCTTCAAATCATTCAGAGAAGTTAATCTAAGATGCTAAGGACAATCACAAACGCAAATTGGTACATAAAAATTAACGACATTCACCGCGACCTCGGCATAGACACTGTCACTGAAGCAGTAAAA
Organism: Anastrepha ludens; assembly: GCF_028408465.1. NCBI lineage: Eukaryota > Metazoa > Arthropoda > Insecta > Diptera > Tephritidae > Anastrepha > Anastrepha ludens. Next base: position 128,127,132 of record NC_071501.1, read on the forward strand.
AGAAGCAGCAGTAAGCACATCTTCCTACCATTAGAGCACAAAAACCATGAGATGAGACTGATACCGGAAATGGAACTTGAACCAAGAAGACTAAAGCGCAAAACACCCACAGATTTTGCTCGTACTGTAATATAAAATAAAATAATATCAAATTATAGAAAACTAAGTATTAGTAAAATTGTAGCTAAATACCACCAAAAACAATAATGTTCTCTTTCAAAGGGAAGGGACATTTTAATTCCAAACCCTAACACCACTTACTTATTGTTAATATTAACAGATCGTAATTTATAATGGAAATAAAACAAAAAAAAAAACTTGTACATTTTGTGATTGTTTTACATCCAATTTCCAACCGTTTGCCAAAAATTGTACACGGTTGGAAAGTGGGGAGTCTTGCCTAACTCACAATGAAAGTGTTAGCGAAATCAGAGCAAAATTGAGGGACTTATGGGACTTTTACCGATAAAAATGTTCAGGAAAATTACAGTTAGAGAGGCTTTTGTCGTATATTTTGTGATTGTTTTACATCCAATTTCCAACCGATTGCCAACCACTGTACTTCGCTGGAAAGAGGGGAGTCTTACCTAACGTACAATGAAAATTTCAACGAAATCAGAGCAAAATTGAGGGACTTATGGGACTTTTACCGCCGAAAATGTTTGGGTAACTTCGAGTCAGAGAGGCTTTTTTCCTATATTTTGTGATTGTTTTACATCCAATTTCCAACCGATTGCCAAAAAGTGTACATTGTGGAAAAGTGGGAAGTCTTACCTAACGTACACTGTAGGCTTCAGCGAAATCAGAGCAAAATTGAGGGAACTATGGGACCTTTACCGCCAAAAATGTTCAGGAAAATTCGAGTCAGAGAGGCTTTTGCCTTACATTTTGTGATTGTTTTACATCCAATTTCCAACCGATTGGCAAACAATGTACTTCGTTGGAAAGAGGGGAGTCTTACCTAACGTACAATGAAAATTTCAACGAAATCAGAGCAAAATTGAGGGACTTATGGGACTTTTACCGCCAAAAATGTTTAGGAAAATTCGAGTCAGAGAGGCTTTTGTCTTACATTTTGTGATTGTTTTACAACCAATTTCCAACCGATTGCCAAACAATGTACTTTGTTGGAAAAAGGGGAGTCTTGCCTAACGTAGAATGAAAGTTTCAGCGAAATCAGAGCAAAATTGAGGGACTTATGGGACTTTTACCGCCAAAAATGTTCAGGAAAATTCGAGTCAGAGAGGCTTTTGTCTTACATTTTGTGATTGTTTTACATCCAATTTCCAACTGATTGTCAAACAGTGTACTTCGTTGGAAAGAGCGGAGTCTTAGCTAACGTACAATGAAAGTTTCAACGAAATCAGAGCAAAATTGAGGGACTTATGGGACTTTTACCGCCAAAAATGTTCAGTAAAATTCGAGTCAGAGCGGCTTTTGTCTTACACTTTGCGATTGTTTTACATCCAATTTCCAACCGATTGCCAAAAATTGTACATGGCTGGAAAGCGTGGAGTCTTGCCAAACGTAAAATGAAAGTTTCAGCGACATCAGAGCAAAATTGAGGGACCTTTGGGACCTTTACCGTCAAAAATGTTCAGGAAAATTCGAGTCAGAGAGGCTTTTGCCTTACATTTTGTGATTGTTTTACATCTAATTTCCAACCGATTGCCAAACAATGTACTTTGTTGGAAAGAGGGGAGTCTTGCCTAACGTAGAATGAAAGTTTCAGCGAAATCAGAGCAAAATTGAGGGACTTATGGGACTTTTACCACCAAAAATGTTCAGGAAAATTCGAGTCAGCGAGGCTTTTGTCTTACATTTTGTGATTGCTTTACATCCAATTTCAAACCGATTGCCAAACAATGTACTTCGTTGGAAAGAGCGGAGTCTTACCTAACGTACAATGAAAGTTTCAACGAAATCAGAGCAAAATTGAGGGACTTATGGGACTTTTACCGCCAAAAATGTTCAGGAAAATTCGAGTCAGCGAGGCTTTTGTCTTACATTTTGTGATTGTTTTACATCTGATTTCCAACCGATTGCCAAACAATGTATTTCGTTGGAAAGAGCGGAGTCTTGCCGAACGTACAATGAAAGTGTTAGCGAAATCACAGCAAAATTGAGGGACTTTTGGGACCTTTACCGCCAAAAATGTTCAGGAAAATTCGAGTTTTTTCTTACATTTTGTGATTGGTTTACATCCAATTTCCAACCGATTGCCAAAAAGTGTACATGGTTGGAAAGTGGGAAGTCTTACCTAACGTACAATGAAAGTTTCAACGAAATCAGAGCAAAATTGAGAGACTTATAGGACTTTTACCGCCAAAAATGTTCAGTAAAATTCGAGTCAGAGAGGCTCTTGTCTTACACTTTGCGATTGTTTTACATCCAATTTCCAACCGATTGCCAAACAATGTACTTTGTTGGAAAGCCTGGAGTCTTGCCGAACGTACAATGAAAGCGTTAGCGAAATGAGAGCAAAATTGAGGGACCTTTGGGACCTTTACCGCCAAAAATGTTCAGGAAAATTCGAGTCAGAGAGGATTTTGCCTTATATTTTGTGATTGTTTTACATCCAATTTCCAACCGATTGCCATGATTTGTACATTCTTGGAAAGGGGGGAGTCTTACCTAACATACAATCAAAGTTTCATCAAAATCCGACCAAAACTGAGAGACTTATGGGACCATTTATCTCCAAAAATATTCAAAAAAATTCGAGTCCGAGAGGCTTTTGTCTCATATTTTGGGATTGTTTTACTATCAATTTCCAACCGATTGCCATGATTTGTACATTTTTGGAAAGGGAGGAGTCTTACCTAACACACAATCAAAGTTTCATCAAAATCCGACCAAAACTGAGAGACTTATGGGACCATTTATCGCCAAAACTATTCAAAAAACTTCGAGTCCGAGAGGCTTTTGTCTGATATTTTGGGATTGTTTTACTATCAATTTCCAACCGATTGCCATGATTTGTACATTTTTGGAAAGGGGGGAGTCTTACCTAACATACAATCAAAGTTTCATCAAAATTCGACCAAAAGTGAGAGCCTTATGGGACCATTTATCGCCAAAACTATTCAAAAAAATTCGAGTCCGAGAGGCTTTTGTCTCATATTTTGGGATTGTTTTACTATCAATTTCCAACCGATTGCCATGATTTGTACATTTTTGGAAAGGGGGGAGTCTTACCTAACATACAATCAAAGTTTTATCAAAATCCCACCAAAACTGAGAGACTTTTGGGACCTTTACCGCCAAAAATGTTCAGGAAAATTCGAGTTTTTTCTTACATTTTGTGATTGGTTTACATCCAATTTCCAACCGATTGCCAAAAAGTGTACATGGTTGGAAAGTGGGAAGTCTTACCTAACGTACAATGAAAGTTTCAACGAAATCAGAGCAAAATTGAGAGACTTATAGGACTTTTACCGCCAAAAATGTTCAGTAAAATTCGAGTCAGAGAGGCTCTTGTCTTACACTTTGCGATTGTTTTACATCCAATTTCCAACCGATTGCCAAACAATGTACTTTGTTGGAAAGCCTGGAGTCTTGCCGAACGTACAATGAAAGCGTTAGCGAAATGAGAGCAAAATTGAGGGACCTTTGGGACCTTTACCGCCAAAAATGTTCAGGAAAATTCGAGTCAGAGAGGATTTTGCCTTATATTTTGTGATTGTTTTACATCCAATTTCCAACCGATTGCCATGATTTGTACATTTTTGGAAAGGGGGGAGTCTTACCTAACATACAATCAAAGTTTCATCAAAATCCGACCAAAACTGAGAGACTTATGGGACCATTTATCGCCAAAACTATTCAAAAAAGTTCGAGTCCGAGAGGCTTTTGTCTGATATTTTGTGATTTCTTTACTATCAATTTCCAACCGATTGCCATGATTTGTACATTTTTGGAAAGGGGGGAATCTTACCTAACATACAATCAAAGTTTCATCAAAATCCGACCAAAACTGAGAGACTTATGGGACCATTTATCGCCAAAAATATTCAAAAAAATTCGAGTCCGAGAGGCTTTTGTCTGATATTTTGGGATTGTTTTACTATCAATTTCCAACCGATTGCCATGATTTGTACATTTTTGGAAAGGGGGGAGTCTTACCTAACATACAATCAAAGTTTCATCAAAATCCGACCAAAACTGAGAGACTTATGGGACCATTTATCGCCAAAACTATTCAAAAAAATTCGAGTCCAAGAGGCTTTTGTCTGATATTTTGTGATTGTTTTACTGTCAATTTCCAACCGATTGCCATGATTTGTACATTTTTGAAAAGGGGGGAGTCTTACCTAACATACAATCAAAGTTTCATCAAAATCCGACCAAAACTGAGAGACTTATGGGACCATTTATCGCCAAAAATATTCAAAAAAATTCGAGTCCGAGAGGCTTTTGTCTGATATTTTGTGATTGTTTTACTATCAATTTCCAACCGATTGCCATGATTTGTACATTTTTGGAAAGGGGGGAGTCTTACCTAACATACAATCAAAGTTTCATCAAAATCCGACCAAAACTGAGAGACTTATGGGACCATTTATCGCCAAAACTATTCAAAAAAATTCGAGTCCGAGAGGCTTTTGTCTCATATTTTGGGATTGTTTTACTATCAATTTCCAACCGATTGCCATGATTTGTACATTTGTGGAAAGGGGGGAGTCTTACCTAACATACAATCAAAGTTTTATCAAAATCCCACCAAAACTGAGAGACTTTTGGGACCTTTACCGCCAAAAATGTTCAGGAAAATTCGAGTTTTTTCTTACATTTTGTGATTGGTTTACATCCAATTTCCAACCGATTGCCAAAAAGTGTACATGGTTGGAAAGTGGGAAGTCTTACCTAACGTACAATGAAAGTTTCAACGAAATCAGAGCAAAATTGAGGGACTTATAGGACTTTTACCGCCAAAAATGTTCAGTAAAATTCGAGTCAGAGAGGCTCTTGTCTTACACTTTGCGATTGTTTTACATCCAATTTCCAACCGATTGCCAAACAATGTACTTCGTTGGAAAGCCTGGAGTCTTGCCGAACGTACAATGAAAGCGTTAGCGAAATGAGAGCAAAATTGAGGGACCTTTGGGACCTTTACCGCCAAAAATGTTCAGGAAAATTCGAGTCAGAGAGGATTTTGCCTTACATATTGTGATTGTTTTACATCCAATTTCCAACCGATTGCCATGATTTGTACATTTTTGGAAAGGGGGGAGTCTTACCTAACATACAATCAAAGTTTCATCAAAATCCGACCAAAACTGAGAGACTTATGGGACCATTTATTGCCAAAACTATTCAAAAAAATTCGAGTCCGAGAGGCTTTTGTCTGATATTTTGGGATTGTTTTACTGTCAATTTCCAACCGATTGCCATGATTTGTACATTTTTGAAAAGGGGGGAGTCTTACCTAACATACAATCAAAGTTTCATCAAAATCCGACCAAAACTGAGAGACTTATGGGACCATTTATCGCCAAAAATATTCAAAAAAATTCGAGTCCGAGAGGCTTTTGTCTGATATTTTGTGATTGTTTTACTATCAATTTCCAACCGATTGCCATGATTTGTACATTTTTGGAAAGGGGGGAGTCTTACCTAACATACAATCAAAGTTTCATCAAAATCCGACCAAAACTGAGAGACTTATGGGACCATTTATCGCCAAAACTATTCAAAAAAATTCGAGTCCGAGAGGCTTTTGTCTCATATTTTGGGATTGTTTTACTATCAATTTCCAACCGATTGCCATGATTTGTACATTTTTGGAAAGGGGGGAGTCTTACCTAACATACAATCTAAGTTTCATCAAAATCCCACCAAAACTCAGAGACTTATGGGACCATTTATCGCCAAAACTATTCAAAAAACTTCGAGTCCGAGAGGCTTTTGTCTGATATTTTGGGATTGTTTTACTATCAATTTCCAACCGATTGCCATGATTTGTACATTTTTGGAAAGGGGGGAGTCTTACCTAACATACAATCAAAGTTTCATCAAAATTCGACCAAAACTGAGAGCCTTATGGGACCATTTATCGCCAAAACTATTCAAAAAAATTCGAGTCCGAGAGGCTTTTGTCTCATATTTTGGGATTGTTTTACTATCAATTTCCAACCGATTGCCATGATTTGTACATTTGTGGAAAGGGGGGAGTCTTACCTAACATACAATCAAAGTTTTATCAAAATCCCACCAAAACTGAGAGACTTTTGGGACCTTTACCGCCAAAAATGTTCAGGAAAATTCGAGTTTTTTCTTACATTTTGTGATTGGTTTACATCCAATTTCCAACCGATTGCCAAAAAGTGTACATGGTTGGAAAGTGGGAAGTCTTACCTAACGTACAATGAAAGTTTCAACGAAATCAGAGCAAAATTGAGGGACTTATAGGACTTTTACCGCCAAAAATGTTCAGTAAAATTCGAGTCAGAGAGGCTCTTGTCTTACACTTTGCGATTGTTTTACATCCAATTTCCAACCGATTGCCAAACAATGTACTTCGTTGGAAAGCCTGGAGTCTTGCCGAACGTACAATGAAAACGTTAGCGAAATGAGAGCAAAATTGAGGGAGCTTTGGGACCTTTACCGCCAAAAATGTTCAGGAAAATTCGAGTCAGAGAGGATTTTGCCTTACATATTGTGATTGTTTTACATCCAATTTCCAACCGATTGCCATGATTTGTACATTTTTGGAAAGGGGGGAGTCTTACCTAACATACAATCAAAGTTTCATCAAAATCCGACCAAAACTGAGAGACTTATGGGACCATTTATCTCCAAAAATATTCAAAAAAATTCGAGTCCGAGAGGCTTTTGTCTGATATTTTGGGATTGTTTTACTATCAATTTCCAACCGATTGCCATGATTTGTACATTTTTGGAAAGGGGGGAGTCTTACCTAACATACAATCAAAGTTTCATCAAAATCCGACCAAAACTGAAAGACTTATGGGACCATTTATCGCCAAAACTATTCAAAAAAATTCGAGTCCAAGAGGCTTTTGTCTGATATTTTGTGATTGTTTTACTGTCAATTTCCAACCGATTGCCATGATTTGTACATTTTTGGAAAGGGGGGAGTCTTACCTAACATACAATCAAAGTTTTATCAAAATCCCACCAAAACTGAGAGACTTTTGGGACCTTTACCGCCAAAAATGTTCAGGAAAATTCGAGTTTTTTCTTACATTTTGTGATTGGTTTACATCCAATTTCCAACCGATTGCCAAAAAGTGTACATGGTTGGAAAGTGGGAAGTCTTACCTAACGTACAATGAAAGTTTCAACGAAATCAGAGCAAAATTGAGGGACTTATAGGACTTTTACCGCCAAAAATGTTCAGTAAAATTCGAGTCAGAGAGGCTCTTGTCTTACACTTTGCGATTGTTTTACATCCAATTTCCAACCGATTGCCAAACAATGTACTTCGTTGGAAAGCCTGGAGTCTTGCCGAACGTACAATGAAAGCGTTAGCGAAATGAGAGCAAAATTGAGGGACCTTTGGGACCTTTACCGCCAAAAATGTTCAGGAAAATTCGAGTCAGAGAGGATTTTGCCTTACATATTGTGATTGTTTTACATCCAATTTCCAACCGATTGCCATGATTTGTACATTTTTGGAAAGGGGGGAGTCTTACCTAACATACAATCAAAGTTTCATCAAAATCCGACCAAAACTGAGGGACTTATGGGACCATTTATCGCCAAAAATATTCAAAAAAATTCGAGTCCGAGAGGCTTTTGTCTGATATTTTGGGATTGTTTTACTATCAATTTCCAACCGATTGCCATGATTTGTACATTTTTGGAAAGGGGGGAGTCTTACCTAACATACAATCAAAGTTTCATCAAAATCCGACCAAAACTGAGAGACTTATGGGACCATTTATCGCCAAAAATATTCAAAAAAATTCGAGTCCGAGAGGCTTTTGTCTGATATTTTGGGATTGTTTTACTATCAATTTCCAACCGATTGCCATGATTTGTACATTTTTGGAAAGGGGGGAGTCTTACCTAACATACAATCAAAGTTTCATCAAAATCCGACCAAAACTGAGAGACTTATGGGACCATTTATCGCCAAAACTATTCAAAAAAATTCGAGTCCGAGAGGCTTTTGTCTGATATTTTGGGATTGTTTTACTATCAATTTCCAACCGATTGCCATGATTTGTACATTTTTGGAAAGGGGGGAGTCTTACCTAACATACAATCAAAGTTTCATCAAAATCCGACCAAAACTGAGAGACTTATGGGACCATTTATCGCCAAAACTATTCAAAAAAATTCGAGTCCGAGAGGCTTTTGTCTGATATTTTGGGATTGTTTTACTATCAATTTCCAACCGATTGCCATGATTTGTACATTTTTGGAAAGGGGGGAGTCTTACCTAACATACAATCAAAGTTTCATCAAAATCCGACCAAAACTGAGAGACTTATGGGACCATTTATCGCCAAAACTATTCAAAAAAATTCGAGTCCGGGAGGCTTTTGTCTGATATTTTGGGATTGTTTTACTATCATTTTCCAACCGATTGCCATGATTTGTACATTTTTGGAAAGGGGAGAGTCTTACCTAACACACAATCAAAGTTTCATCAAAATCCGACCAAAACTGAGAGACTTATGGGACCATTTATCGCCAAAACTATTCAAAAAAGTTCGAGTCCGAGAGGCTTTTGTCTGATATTTTGGGATTGTTTTACTATCAATTTCCAACCGATTGCCATGATTTGTACATTTTTGGAAAGGGGGGAGTCTTACCTAACATACAATCAAAGTTTCATCAAAATCCGACCAAAACTGAGAGACTTATGGGACCATTTATCGCCAAAACTATTCAAAAAAGTTCGAGTCCGAGAGGCTTTTGTCTCATATTTTGGGATTGTTTTACTATCAATTTCCAACCGATTGCCATGATTTGTACATTTTTGGAAAGGGGGGAGTCTTACCTAACATACAATCTAAGTTTCATCAAAATCCCACCAAAACTCAGAGACTTATGGGACCATTTATCGCCAAAACTTTTCAAAAAACTTCGAGTCCGAGAGGCTTTTGTCTGATATTTTGGGATTGTTTTACTATCAATTTCCAACCGATTGCCATGATTTGTACATTTTTGGAAAGGGGGGAGTCTTACCTAACATACAATCAAAGTTTCATCAAAATTCGACCAAAACTGAGAGCCTTATGGGACCATTTATCGCCAAAACTATTCAAAAAAATTCGAGTCCGAGAGGCTTTTGTCTCATATTTTGGGATTGTTTTACTATCAATTTCCAACCGATTGCCATGATTTGTACATTTGTGGAAAGGGGGGAGTCTTACCTAACATACAATCAAAGTTTTATCAAAATCCCACCAAAACTGAGAGACTTTTGGGACCTTTACCGCCAAAAATGTTCAGGAAAATTCGAGTTTTTTCTTACATTTTGTGATTGGTTTACATCCAATTTCCAACCGATTGCCAAAAAGTGTACATGGTTGGAAAGTGGGAAGTCTTACCTAACGTACAATGAAAGTTTCAACGAAATCAGAGCAAAATTGAGGGACTTATAGGACTTTTACCGCCAAAAATGTTCAGTAAAATTCGAGTCAGAGAGGCTCTTGTCTTACACTTTGCGATTGTTTTACATCCAATTTCCAACCGATTGCCAAACAATGTACTTCGTTGGAAAGCCTGGAGTCTTGCCGAACGTACAATGAAAGCGTTAGCGAAATGAGAGCAAAATTGAGGGACCTTTGGGACCTTTACCGCCAAAAATGTTCAGGAAAATTCGAGTCAGAGAGGATTTTGCCTTACATATTGTGATTGTTTTACATCCAATTTCCAACCGATTGCCATGATTTGTACATTTTTGGAAAGGGGGGAGTCTTACCTAACATACAATCAAAGTTTCATCAAAATCCGACCAAAACTGAGAGACTTATAGGACCATTTATCTCCAAAAATATTCAAAAAAATTCGAGTCCGAGAGGCTTTTGTCTGATATTTTGGGATTGTTTTACTATCAATTTCCAACCGATTGCCATGATTTGTACATTTTTGGAAAGGGGGGAGTCTTACCTAACATACAATCAAAGTTTCATCAAAATCCGACCAAAACTGAAAGACTTATGGGACCATTTATCGCCAAAACTATTCAAAAAAATTCGAGTCCAAGAGGCTTTTGTCTGATATTTTGTGATTGTTTTACTGTCAATTTCCAACCGATTGCCATGATTTGTACATTTTTGAAAAGGGGGGAGTCTTACCTAACATACAATCAAAGTTTCATCAAAATCCGACCAAAACTGAGGGACTTATGGGACCATTTATCGCCAAAAATATTCAAAAAAATTCGAGTCCGAGAGGCTTTTGTCTGATATTTTGGGATTGTTTTACTATCAATTTCCAACCGATTGCCATGATTTGTACATTTTTGGAAAGGGGGGAGTCTTACCTAACATACAATCAAAGTTTCATCAAAATCCGACCAAAACTGAGAGACTTATGGGACCATTTATCGCCAAAAATATTCAAAAAAATTCGAGTCCGAGAGGCTTTTGTCTGATATTTTGGGATTGTTTTACTATCAATTTCCAACCGATTGCCATGATTTGTACATTTTTGGAAAGGGGGGAGTCTTACCTAACATACAATCAAAGTTTCATCAAAATCCGACCAAAACTGAGAGACTTATGGGACCATTTATCGCCAAAAATATTCAAAAAAATTCGAGTCCGAGAGGCTTTTGTCTGATATTTTGTGATTGTTTTACTATCAATTTCCAACCGATTGCCATGATTTGTACATTTTTGGAAAGGGGGGAGTCTTACCTAACATACAATCAAAGTTTTATCAAAATCCCACCAAAACTGAGAGACTTTTGGGACCTTTACCGCCAAAAATGTTCAGGAAAATTCGAGTCCGGGAGGCTTTTGTCTGATATTTTGGGATTGTTTTACTATCATTTTCCAACCGATTGCCATGATTTGTACATTTTTGGAAAGGGGAGAGTCTTACCTAACACACAATCAAAGTTTCATCAAAATCCGACCAAAACTGAGAGACTTATGGGACCATTTATCGCCAAAACTATTCAAAAAAGTTCGAGTCCGAGAGGCTTTTGTCTGATATTTTGGGATTGTTTTACTATCAATTTCCAACCGATTGCCATGATTTGTACATTTTTGGAAAGGGGGGAGTCTTACCTAACATACAATCAAAGTTTCATCAAAATCCGACCAAAACTGAGAGACTTATGGGACCATTTATCGCCAAAACTATTCAAAAAAGTTCGAGTCCGAGAGGCTTTTGTCTCATATTTTGGGATTGTTTTACTATCAATTTCCAACCGATTGCCATGATTTGTACATTTTTGGAAAGGGGGGAGTCTTACCTAACATACAATCTAAGTTTCATCAAAATCCCACCAAAACTCAGAGACTTATGGGACCATTTATCGCCAAAACTATTCAAAAAACTTCGAGTCCGAGAGGCTTTTGTCTGATATTTTGGGATTGTTTTACTATCAATTTCCAACCGATTGCCATGATTTGTACATTTTTGGAAAGGGGGGAGTCTTACCTAACATACAATCAAAGTTTCATCAAAATTCGACCAAAACTGAGAGCCTTATGGGACCATTTATCGCCAAAACTATTCAAAAAAATTCGAGTCCGAGAGGCTTTTGTCTCATATTTTGGGATTGTTTTACTATCAATTTCCAACCGATTGCCATGATTTGTACATTTGTGGAAAGGGGGGAGTCTTACCTAACATACAATCAAAGTTTTATCAAAATCCCACCAAAACTGAGAGACTTTTGGGACCTTTACCGCCAAAAATGTTCAGGAAAATTCGAGTTTTTTCTTACATTTTGTGATTGGTTTACATCCAATTTCCAACCGATTGCCAAAAAGTGTACATGGTTGGAAAGTGGGAAGTCTTACCTAACGTACAATGAAAGTTTCAACGAAATCAGAGCAAAATTGAGGGACTTATAGGACTTTTACCGCCAAAAATGTTCAGTAAAATTCGAGTCACAGAGGCTCTTGTCTTACACTTTGCGATTGTTTTACATCCAATTTCCAACCGATTGCCAAACAATGTACTTCGTTGGAAAGCCTGGAGTCTTGCCGAACGTACAATGAAAGCGTTAGCGAAATGAGAGCAAAATTGAGGGACCTTTGGGACCTTTACCGCCAAAAATGTTCAGGAAAATTCGAGTCAGAGAGGATTTTGCCTTACATATTGTGATTGTTTTACATCCAATTTCCAACCGATTGCCATGATTTGTACATTTTTGGAAAGGGGGGAGTCTTACCTAACATACAATCAAAGTTTCATCAAAATCCGACCAAAACTGAAAGACTTATGGGACCATTTATCTCCAAAAATATTCAAAAAAATTCGAGTCCGAGAGGCTTTTGTCTGATATTTTGGGATTGTTTTACTATCAATTTCCAACCGATTGCCATGATTTGTACATTTTTGGAAAGGGGGGAGTCTTACCTAACATACAATCAAAGTTTCATCAAAATCCGACCAAAACTGAAAGACTTATGGGACCATTTATCGCCAAAACTATTCAAAAAAATTCGAGTCCAAGAGGCTTTTGTCTGATATTTTGTGATTGTTTTACTGTCAATTTCCAACCGATTGCCATGATTTGTACATTTTTGAAAAGGGGGGAGTCTTACCTAACATACAATCAAAGTTTCATCAAAATCCGACCAAAACTGAGGGACTTATGGGACCATTTATCGCCAAAAATATTCAAGAAAATTCGAGTCCGAGAGGCTTTTGTCTGATATTTTGGGATTGTTTTACTATCAATTTCCAACCGATTGCCATGATTTGTACATTTTTGGAAAGGGGGGAGTCTTACCTAACATACAATCAAAGTTTCATCAAAATCCGACCAAAACTGAGAGACTTATGGGACCATTTATCGCCAAAAATATTCAAAAAAATTCGAGTCCGAGAGGCTTTTGTCTGATATTTTGGGATTGTTTTACTATCAATTTCCAACCGATTGCCATGATTTGTACATTTTTGGAAAGGGGGGAGTCTTACCTAACATACAATCAAAGTTTCATCAAAATCCGACCAAAACTGAGAGACTTATGGGACCATTTATCGCCAAAACTATTCAAAAAAATTCGAGTCCGAGAGGCTTTTGTCTGATATTTTGGGATTGTTTTACTATCAATTTCCAACCGATTGCCATGATTTGTACATTTTTGGAAAGGGGGGAGTCTTACCTAACATACAATCAAAGTTTCATCAAAATCCGACCAAAACTGAGAGACTTATGGGACCATTTATCGCCAAAACTATTCAAAAAAATTCGAGTCCGAGAGGCTTTTGTCTGATATTTTGGGATTGTTTTACTATCAATTTCCAACCGATTGCCATGATTTGTACATTTTTGGAAAGGGGGGAGTCTTACCTAACATACAATCAAAGTTTCATCAAAATCCGACCAAAACTGAGAGACTTATGGGACCATTTATCGCCAAAACTATTCAAAAAAATTCGAGTCCGAGAGGCTTTTGTCTGATATTTTGGGATTGTTTTACTATCATTTTCCAACCGATTGCCATGATTTGTACATTTTTGGAAAGGGGGGAGTCTTACCTAACACACAATCAAAGTTTCATCAAAATCCGACCAAAACTGAGAGACTTATGGGACCATTTATCGCCAAAACTATTCAAAAAAGTTCGAGTCCGAGAGGCTTTTGTCTGATATTTTGGGATTGTTTTACTATCAATTTCCAACCGATTGCCATGATTTGTACATTTTTGGAAAGGGGGGAGTCTTACCTAACATACAATCAAAGTTTCATCAAAATCCGACCAAAACTGAAAGACTTATGGGACTTTTACCGCCGAAAATGTTTGGGTAACTTCGAGTCAGAGAGGCTTTTTTCCTATATTTTGTGATTGTTTTACATCCAATTTCCAACCGATTGCCAAAAAGTGTACATTGTGGAAAAGTGGGAAGTCTTACCTAACGTACACTGTAGGCTTCAGCGAAATCAGAGCAAAATTGAGGGAACTATGGGACCTTTACCGCCAAAAATGTTCAGGAAAATTCGAGTCAGAGAGGATTTTGCCTTACATATTGTGATTGTTTTACATCCAATTTCCAACCGATTGCCATGATTTGTACATTTTTGGAAAGGGGGGAGTCTTACCTAACATACAATCAAAGTTTCATCAAAATCCGACCAAAACTGAGAGACTTATGGGACCATTTATCTCCAAAAATATTCAAAAAAATTCGAGTCCGAGAGGCTTTTGTCTGATATTTTGGGATTGTTTTACTATCAATTTCCAACCGATTGCCATGATTTGTACATTTTTGGAAAGGGGGGAGTCTTACCTAACATACAATCAAAGTTTCATCAAAATCCGACCAAAACTGAAAGACTTATGGGACTTTTACCGCCGAAAATGTTTGGGTAACTTCGAGTCAGAGAGGCTTTTTTCCTATATTTTGTGATTGTTTTACATCCAATTTCCAACCGATTGCCAAAAAGTGTACATTGTGGAAAAGTGGGAAGTCTTACCTAACGTACACTGTAGGCTTCAGCGAAATCAGAGCAAAATTGAGGGAACTATGGGACCTTTACCGCCAAAAATGTTCAGGAAAATTCGAGTCAGAGAGGCTTTTGCCTTACATTTTGTGATTGTTTTACATCCAATTTCCAACCGATTGGCAAACAATGTACTTCGTTGGAAAGAGGGGAGTCTTACCTAACGTACAATGAAAATTTCAACGAAATCAGAGCAAAATTGAGGGACTTATGGGACTTTTACCGCCAAAAATGTTTAGGAAAATTCGAGTCAGAGAGGCTTTTGTCTTACATTTTGTGATTGTTTTACAACCAATTTCCAACCGATTGCCAAACAATGTACTTTGTTGGAAAAAGGGGAGTCTTGCCTAACGTAGAATGAAAGTTTCAGCGAAATCAGAGCAAAATTGAGGGACTTATGGGACTTTTACCGCCAAAAATGTTCAGTAAAATTCGAGTCAGAGCGGCTTTTGTCTTACACTTTGCGATTGTTTTACATCCAATTTCCAACCGATTGCCAAAAATTGTACATGGCTGGAAAGCGTGGAGTCTTGCCAAACGTAAAATGAAAGTTTCAGCGACATCAGAGCAAAATTGAGGGACCTTTGGGACCTTTACCGTCAAAAATGTTCAGGAAAATTCGAGTCAGAGAGGCTTTTGCCTTACATTTTGTGATTGTTTTACATCTAATTTCCAACCGATTGCCAAACAATGTACTTTGTTGGAAAGAGGGGAGTCTTGCCTAACGTAGAATGAAAGTTTCAGCGAAATCAGAGCAAAATTGAGGGACTTATGGGACTTTTACCGCCAAAAATGTTCAGGAAAATTCGAGTCAGCGAGGCTTTTGTCTTACATTTTGTGATTGTTTTACATCCAATTTCAAACCGATTGCCAAACAATGTACTTCGTTGGAAAGAGCGGAGTCTTACCTAACGTACAATGAAAGTTTCAACGAAATCAGAGCAAAATTGAGGGACTTATGGGACTTTTACCGCCAAAAATGTTCAGGAAAATTCGAGTCAGCGAGGCTTTTGTCTTACATTTTGTGATTGTTTTACATCTGATTTCCAACCGATTGCCAAACAATGTATTTCGTTGGAAAGAGCGGAGTCTTGCCGAACGTACAATGAAAGTGTTAGCGAAATCACAGCAAAATTGAGGGACTTTTGGGACCTTTACCGCCAAAAATGTTCAGGAAAATTCGAGTTTTTTCTTACATTTTGTGATTGGTTTACATCCAATTTCCAACCGATTGCCAAAAAGTGTACATGGTTGGAAAGTGGGAAGTCTTACCTAACGTACAATGAAAGTTTCAACGAAATCAGAGCAAAATTGAGAGACTTATAGGACTTTTACCGCCAAAAATGTTCAGTAAAATTCGAGTCAGAGAGGCTCTTGTCTTACACTTTGCGATTGTTTTACATCCAATTTCCAACCGATTGCCAAACAATGTACTTTGTTGGAAAGCCTGGAGTCTTGCCGAACGTACAATGAAAGCGTTAGCGAAATGAGAGCAAAATTGAGGGACCTTTGGGACCTTTACCGCCAAAAATGTTCAGGAAAATTCGAGTCAGAGAGGATTTTGCCTTATATTTTGTGATTGTTTTACATCCAATTTCCAACCGATTGCCATGATTTGTACATTTTTGGAAAGGGGGGAGTCTTACCTAACATACAATCAAAGTTTCATCAAAATTCGACCAAAACTGAGAGACTTATGGGACCATTTATCTCCAAAAATATTCAAAAAAATTCGAGTCCGAGAGGCTTTTGTCTCATATTTTGGGATTGTTTTACTATCAATTTCCAACCGATTGCCATGATTTGTACATTTTTGGAAAGGGAGGAGTCTTACCTAACACACAATCAAAGTTTCATCAAAATCCGACCAAAACTGAGAGACTTATGGGACCATTTATCGCCAAAAATATTCAAAAAAATTCGAGTCCGAGAGGCTTTTGTCTGATATTTTGGGATTGTTTTACTATCAATTTCCAACCGATTGCCATGATTTGTACATTTTTGGAAAGGGGGGAGTCTTACCTAACATACAATCAAAGTTTCATCAAAATCCGACCAAAACTGAGAGACTTATGGGACCATTTATCGCCAAAACTATTCAAAAAAATTCGAGTCCAAGAGGCTTTTGTCTGATATTTTGTGATTGTTTTACTGTCAATTTCCAACCGATTGCCATGATTTGTACATTTTTGGAAAGGGGGGAGTCTTACCTAACATACAATCAAAGTTTCATCAAAATCCGACCAAAACTGAGAGACTTATGGGACCATTTATCGCCAAAAATATTCAAAAAAATTCGAGTCCGAGAGGCTTTTGTCTGATATTTTGGGATTGTTTTACTATCAATTTCCAACCGATTGCCATGATTTGTACATTTTTGGAAAGGGGGGAGTCTTACCTAACATACAATCAAAGTTTCATCAAAATCCGACCAAAACTGAGAGACTTATGGGACCATTTATCGCCAAAACTATTCAAAAAAATTCGAGTCCGAGAGGCTTTTGTCTCATATTTTGGGATTGTTTTACTATCAATTTCCAACCGATTGCCATGATTTGTACATTTTTGGAAAGGGGGGAGTCTTACCTAACATACAATCAAAGTTTCATCAAAATCCCACCAAAACTGAGAGACTTATGGGACCATTTATCGCCAAAACTATTCAAAAAACTTCGAGTCCGAGAGGCTTTTGTCTGATATTTTGGGATTGTTTTACTATCAATTTCCAACCGATTGCCATGATTTGTACATTTTTGGAAAGGGGGGAGTCTTACCTAACATACAATCAAAGTTTCATCAAAATTCGACCAAAACTGAGAGCCTTATGGGACCATTTATCGCCAAAACTATTCAAAAAAATTCGAGTCCAAGAGGCTTTTGTCTGATATTTTGTGATTGTTTTACTGTCAATTTCCAACCGATTGCCATGATTTGTACATTTTTGGAAAGGGGGGAGTCTTACCTAACATACAATCAAAGTTTCATCAAAATCCGACCAAAACTGAGAGACTTATGGGACCATTTATCGCCAAAAATATTCAAAAAAATTCGAGTCCGAGAGGCTTTTGTCTGATATTTTGTGATTGTTTTACTATCAATTTCCAACCGATTGCCATGATTTGTACATTTTTGGAAAGGGGGGAGTCTTACCTAACATACAATCAAAGTTTCATCAAAATCCGACCAAAACTGAGAGACTTATGGGACCATTTATCGCCAAAACTATTCAAAAAACTTCGAGTCCGAGAGGCTTTTGTCTCATATTTTGGGATTGTTTTACTATCAATTTCCAACCGATTGCCATGATTTGTACATTTTTGGAAAGGGGGGAGTCTTACCTAACATACAATCAAAGTTTCATCAAAATCCGACCAAAACTGAGAGACTTATGGGACCATTTATCGCCAAAACTATTCAAAAAAATTCGAGTCCGAGAGGCTTTTGTCTGATATTTTGTGATTTCTTTACTATCAATTTCCAACCGATTGCCATGATTTGTACATTTTTGGAAAGGGGGGAGTCTTACCTAACATACAATCAAAGTTTCATCAAAATCGGACCAAAACTGAGAGACTTATGGGACCATTTATCGCCAAAACTATTCAAAAAACTTCGAGTCCGAGAGGCTTTTGTCTCATATTTTGGGATTGTTTTACTATCAATTTCCAACCGATTGCCATGATTTGTACATTTTTGGAAAGGGGGGAGTCTTACCTAACATACAATCAAAGTTTCATCAAAATCCGACCAAAACTGAGAGACTTATGGGACCATTTATCGCCAAAACTATTCAAAAAACTTCGAGTCCGAGAGGCTTTTGTCTCATATTTTGGGATTGTTTTACTATCAATTTCCAACCGATTGCCATGATTTGTACATTTTTGGTAAGGGGGGAGTCTTACCTAACACACAATCAAAGTTTCATCAAAATCGGACCAAAACTGAGAGACTTATGGGACCATTTATTGCCAAAACTATTCAAAAAAATTCGAGTCCGAGAGGCTTTTGTCTGATATTTTGTGATTTTTTTACTATCAATTTCCAACCGATTGCCATGATTTGTACATTTTTGGAAAGGGGGGAGTCTTACCTAACATACAATCAAAGTTTCATCAAAATCCGACCAAAACTGAGAGACTTATGGGACCATTTATCGCCAAAACTATTCAAAAAACTTCGAGTCCGAGAGGCTTTTGTCTCATATTTTGGGATTGTTTTACTATCAATTTCCAACCGATTGCCATGATTTGTACATTTTTGGAAAGGGGGGAGTCTCACCTAACATACAATCAAAGTTTCATCAAAATCCGACCAAAACTGAGAGACTTATGGGACCATTTATCGCCAAAACTATTCAAAAAAATTCGAGTCCGATAGGCTTTTGTCTGATATTTTGGGATTGTTTTATTATCAATTTCCAACCGATTGCCATGATTTGTACATTTTTGGAAAGGGGGGAGTCTTACCTAACATACAATCAAAGTTTCATCAAAATCCGACCAAAACTGAGAGACTTATGGGACCATTTATCGCCAAAACTATTCAAAAAACTTCGAGTCCGAGAGGCTTTTGTCTCATATTTTGGGATTGTTTTACTATCAATTTCCAACCGATTGCCATGATTTGTACATTTTTGGAAAGGGGGGAGTCTTACCTAACATACAATCAAAGTTTCATCAAAATCCGACCAAAACTGAGAGACTTATGGGACCATTTATCGCCAAAAATATTCAAAAAAGTTCGAGTCCGAGAGGCTTTTGTCTGATATTTTGTGATTTTTTTACTATCAATTTCCAACCGATTGCCATGATTTGTACATTTTTGGAAAGGGGGGAGTCTTACCTAACATACAATCAAAGTTTCATCAAAATCCGACCAAAACTGAGAGACTTATGGGACCATTTATCGCCAAAAATATTCAAAAAAGTTCGAGTCCGAGAGGCTTTTGTCTGATATTTTGTGATTTTTTTACTATCAATTTCCAACCGATTGCCATGATTTGTACATTTTTGGAAAGGGGGGAGTCTTACCTAACACACAATCAAAGTTTCATCAAAATCCGACCAAAACTGAGAGACTTATGGGACCATTTATCGCCAAAACTATTCAAAAAAATTCGAGTCCGAGAGGCTTTTGTCTGATATTTTGGGATTGTTTTACTATCAATTTCCAACCGATTGCCATGATTTGTACATTTTTGGAAAGGGGGGAGTCTTATCTAACATACAATCAAAGTTTCATCAAAATCGGACCAAAACTGAGAGACTTATGGGACCATTTATCGCCAAAACTATTCAAAAAACTTCGAGTCCGAGAGGCTTTTGTCTCATATTTTGGGATTGTTTTACTATCAATTTCCAACCGATTGCCATGATTTGTACATTTTTGGAAAGGGGGGAGTCTTACCTAACATACAATCAAAGTTTCATGAAAATCGGACCAAAACTGAGAGACTTATGGGACCATTTATCGCCAAAACTATTCAAAAAACTTCGAGTCCGAGAGGCTTTTGTCTCATATTTTGGGATTGTTTTACTATCAATTTCCAACCGATTGCCATGATTTGTACATTTTTGGAAAGGGGGGAGTCTTACCTAACATACAATCAAAGTTTCATCAAAATCCGACCAAAACTGAGAGACTTATGGGACCATTTATCGCCAAAACTATTCAAAAAACTTCGAGTCCGAGAGACTTTTGTCTCATATTTTGGGAT
The DNA here is from genome assembly GCF_028408465.1 of Anastrepha ludens. Taxonomy (NCBI): domain Eukaryota; kingdom Metazoa; phylum Arthropoda; class Insecta; order Diptera; family Tephritidae; genus Anastrepha; species Anastrepha ludens. Next base: position 128,147,459 of record NC_071501.1, read on the forward strand.
TGTTTTACTATCAATTTCCAACCGATTGCCATGATTTGTACATTTTTGGAAAGGGGGGAGTCTTACCTAACATACAATCAAAGTTTCATCAAAATCCGACCAAAACTGAGAGACTTATGGGACCATTTATCGCCAAAAATATTCAAAAAAGTTCGAGTCCGAGAGGCTTTTGTCTGATATTTTGTGATTTTTTTACTATCAATTTCCAACCGATTGCCATGATTTGTACATTTTTGGAAAGGGGGGAGTCTTACCTAACATACAATCAAAGTTTCATCAAAATCCGACCAAAACTGAGAGACTTATGGGACCATTTATCGCCAAAACTATTCAAAAAAATTCGAGTCCGAGAGGCTTTTGTCTGATATTTTGGGATTGTTTTACTATCAATTTCCAACCGATTGCCATGATTTGTACATTTTTGGAAAGGGGGGAGTCTTACCTAACATACAATCAAAGTTTCATCAAAATCCCACCAAAACTGAGAGACTTATGGGACCATTTATCGCCAAAACTATTCAAAAAACTTCGAGTCCGAGAGGCTTTTGTCTGATATTTTGGGATTGTTTTACTATCAATTTCCAACCGATTGCCATGATTTGTACATTTTTGGAAAGGGGGGAGTCTTACCTAACATACAATCAAAGTTTCATCAAAATTCGACCAAAACTGAGAGCCTTATGGGACCATTTATCGCCAAAACTATTCAAAAAAATTCGAGTCCGAGAGGCTTTTGTCTCATATTTTGGGATTGTTTTACTATCAATTTCCAACCGATTGCCATGATTTGTACATTTTTGGAAAGGGGGGAGTCTTACCTAACATACAATCAAAGTTTTATCAAAATCCCACCAAAACTGAGAGACTTTTGGGACCTTTACCGCCAAAAATGTTCAGGAAAATTCGAGTTTTTTCTTACATTTTGTGATTGGTTTACATCCAATTTCCAACCGATTGCCAAAAAGTGTACATGGTTGGAAAGTGGGAAGTCTTACCTAACGTACAATGAAAGTTTCAACGAAATCAGAGCAAAATTGAGAGACTTATAGGACTTTTACCGCCAAAAATGTTCAGTAAAATTCGAGTCAGAGAGGCTCTTGTCTTACACTTTGCGATTGTTTTACATCCAATTTCCAACCGATTGCCAAACAATGTACTTTGTTGGAAAGCCTGGAGTCTTGCCGAACGTACAATGAAAGCGTTAGCGAAATGAGAGCAAAATTGAGGGACCTTTGGGACCTTTACCGCCAAAAATGTTCAGGAAAATTCGAGTCAGAGAGGATTTTGCCTTATATTTTGTGATTGTTTTACATCCAATTTCCAACCGATTGCCATGATTTGTACATTTTTGGAAAGGGGGGAGTCTTACCTAACATACAATCAAAGTTTCATCAAAATCCGACCAAAACTGAGAGACTTATGGGACCATTTATCGCCAAAACTATTCAAAAAAGTTCGAGTCCGAGAGGCTTTTGTCTGATATTTTGTGATTTCTTTACTATCAATTTCCAACCGATTGCCATGATTTGTACATTTTTGGAAAGGGGGGAATCTTACCTAACATACAATCAAAGTTTCATCAAAATCCGACCAAAACTGAGAGACTTATGGGACCATTTATCGCCAAAAATATTCAAAAAAATTCGAGTCCGAGAGGCTTTTGTCTGATATTTTGGGATTGTTTTACTATCAATTTCCAACCGATTGCCATGATTTGTACATTTTTGGAAAGGGAGGAGTCTTACCTAACATACAATCAAAGTTTCATCAAAATCCGACCAAAACTGAGAGAGTTATGGGACCATTTATCGCCAAAACTATTCAAAAAAATTCGAGTCCAAGAGGCTTTTGTCTGATATTTTGTGATTGTTTTACTGTCAATTTCCAACCGATTGCCATGATTTGTACATTTTTGGAAAGGGGGGAGTCTTACCTAACATACAATCAAAGTTTCATCAAAATCCGACCAAAACTGAGAGACTTATGGGACCATTTATCGCCAAAAATATTCAAAAAAGTTCGAGTCCGAGAGGCTTTTGTCTGATATTTTGTGATTTTTTTACTATCAATTTCCAACCGATTGCCATGATTTGTACATTTTTGGAAAGGGGGGAGTCTTACCTAACACACAATCAAAGTTTCATCAAAATCCGACCAAAACTGAGAGACTTATGGGACCATTTATCGCCAAAAATATTCAAAAAAGTTCGAGTCCGAGAGGCTTTTGTCTGATATTTTGTGATTTTTTTACTATCAATTTCCAACCGATTGCCATGATTTGTACATTTTTGGAAAGGGGGGAGTCTTACCTAACACACAATCAAAGTTTCATCAAAATCCGACCAAAACTGAGAGACTTATGGGACCATTTATCGCCAAAACTATTCAAAAAAATTCGAGTCCGAGAGGCTTTTGTCTGATATTTTGGGATTGTTTTACTATCAATTTCCAACCGATTGCCATGATTTGTACATTTTTGGAAAGGGGGGAGTCTTACCTAACATACAATCAAAGTTTCATCAAAATCCCACCAAAACTGAGAGACTTATGGGACCATTTATCGCCAAAACTATTCAAAAAACTTCGAGTCCGAGAGGCTTTTGTCTGATATTTTGGGATTGTTTTACTATCAATTTCCAACCGATTGCCATGATTTGTACATTTTTGGAAAGGGGGGAGTCTTACCTAACATACAATCAAAGTTTCATCAAAATTCGACCAAAACTGAGAGCCTTATGGGACCATTTATCGCCAAAACTATTCAAAAAAATTCGAGTCCGAGAGGCTTTTGTCTCATATTTTGGGATTGTTTTACTATCAATTTCCAACCGATTGCCATGATTTGTACATTTTTGGAAAGGGGGGAGTCTTACCTAACATACAATCAAAGTTTTATCAAAATCCCACCAAAACTGAGAGACTTTTGGGACCTTTACCGCCAAAAATGTTCAGGAAAATTCGAGTTTTTTCTTACATTTTGTGATTGGTTTACATCCAATTTCCAACCGATTGCCAAAAAGTGTACATGGTTGGAAAGTGGGAAGTCTTACCTAACGTACAATGAAAGTTTCAACGAAATCAGAGCAAAATTGAGAGACTTATAGGACTTTTACCGCCAAAAATGTTCAGTAAAATTCGAGTCAGAGAGGCTCTTGTCTTACACTTTGCGATTGTTTTACATCCAATTTCCAACCGATTGCCAAACAATGTACTTTGTTGGAAAGCCTGGAGTCTTGCCGAACGTACAATGAAAGCGTTAGCGAAATGAGAGCAAAATTGAGGGACCTTTGGGACCTTTACCGCCAAAAATGTTCAGGAAAATTCGAGTCAGAGAGGATTTTGCCTTATATTTTGTGATTGTTTTACATCCAATTTCCAACCGATTGCCATGATTTGTACATTTTTGGAAAGGGGGGAGTCTTACCTAACATACAATCAAAGTTTCATCAAAATCCGACCAAAACTGAGAGACTTATGGGACCATTTATCGCCAAAACTATTCAAAAAAGTTCGAGTCCGAGAGGCTTTTGTCTGATATTTTGTGATTTCTTTACTATGAATTTCCAACCGATTGCCATGATTTGTACATTTTTGGAAAGGGGGGAATCTTACCTAACATACAATCAAAGTTTCATCAAAATCCGACCAAAACTGAGAGACTTATGGGACCATTTATCGCCAAAAATATTCAAAAAAATTCGAGTCCGAGAGGCTTTTGTCTGATATTTTGGGATTGTTTTACTATCAATTTCCAACCGATTGCCATGATTTGTACATTTTTGGAAAGGGAGGAGTCTTACCTAACATACAATCAAAGTTTCATCAAAATCCGACCAAAACTGAGAGAGTTATGGGACCATTTATCGCCAAAACTATTCAAAAAAATTCGAGTCCAAGAGGCTTTTGTCTGATATTTTGTGATTGTTTTACTGTCAATTTCCAACCGATTGCCATGATTTGTACATTTTTGGAAAGGGGGGAGTCTTACCTAACATACAATCAAAGTTTCATCAAAATCCGACCAAAACTGAGAGACTTATGGGACCATTTATCGCCAAAAATATTCAAAAAAATTCGAGTCCGAGAGGCTTTTGTCTGATATTTTGGGATTGTTTTACTATCAATTTCCAACCGATTGCCATGATTTGTACATTTTTGGAAAGGGGGGAGTCTTACCTAACATACAATCAAAGTTTCATCAAAATCCGACCAAAACTGAGAGACTTATGGGACCATTTATCGCCAAAACTATTCAAAAAAGTTCGAGTCCGAGAGGCTTTTGTCTGATATTTTGTGATTTCTTTACTATCAATTTCCAACCGATTGCCATGATTTGTACATTTTTGGAAAGGGGGGAATCTTACCTAACATACAATCAAAGTTTCATCAAAATCCGACCAAAACTGAGAGACTTATGGGACCATTTATCGCCAAAAATATTCAAAAAAATTCGAGTCCGAGAGGCTTTTGTCTGATATTTTGGGATTGTTTTACTATCAATTTCCAACCGATTGCCATGATTTGTACATTTTTGGAAAGGGAGGAGTCTTACCTAACATACAATCAAAGTTTCATCAAAATCCGACCAAAACTGAGAGAGTTATGGGACCATTTATCGCCAAAACTATTCAAAAAAATTCGAGTCCAAGAGGCTTTTGTCTGATATTTTGTGATTGTTTTACTGTCAATTTCCAACCGATTGCCATGATTTGTACATTTTTGAAAAGGGGGGAGTCTTACCTAACATACAATCAAAGTTTCATCAAAATCCGACCAAAACTGAGAGACTTATGGGACCATTTATCGCCAAAAATATTCAAAAAAATTCGAGTCCGAGAGGCTTTTGTCTGATATTTTGTGATTGTTTTACTATCAATTTCCAACCGATTGCCATGATTTGTACATTTTTGGAAAGGGGGGAGTCTTACCTAACATACAATCAAAGTTTCATCAAAATCCGACCAAAACTGAGAGACTTATGGGACCATTTATCGCCAAAACTATTCAAAAAAATTCGAGTCCGAGAGGCTTTTGTCTGATATTTTGGGATTGTTTTACTATCAATTTCCAACCGATTGCCATGATTTGTACATTTTTGGAAAGGGGGGAGTCTTACCTAACATACAATCTAAGTTTCATCAAAATCCCACCAAAACTCAGAGACTTATGGGACCATTTATCGCCAAAACTATTCAAAAAACTTCGAGTCCGAGAGGCTTTTGTCTGATATTTTGGGATTGTTTTACTATCAATTTCCAACCGATTGCCATGATTTGTACATTTTTGGAAAGGGGGGAGTCTTACCTAACATACAATCAAAGTTTCATCAAAATTCGACCAAAACTGAGAGCCTTATGGGACCATTTATCGCCAAAACTATTCAAAAAAATTCGAGTCCGAGAGGCTTTTGTCTCATATTTTGGGATTGTTTTACTATCAATTTCCAACCGATTGCCATGATTTGTACATTTTTGGAAAGGGGGGAGTCTTACCTAACATACAATCAAAGTTTTATCAAAATCCCACCAAAACTGAGAGACTTTTGGGACCTTTACCGCCAAAAATGTTCAGGAAAATTCGAGTTTTTTCTTACATTTTGTGATTGGTTTACATCCAATTTCCAACCGATTGCCAAAAAGTGTACATGGTTGGAAAGTGGGAAGTCTTACCTAACGTACAATGAAAGTTTCAACGAAATCAGAGCAAAATTGAGGGACTTATAGGACTTTTACCGCCAAAAATGTTCAGTAAAATTCGAGTCAGAGAGGCTCTTGTCTTACACTTTGCGATTGTTTTACATCCAATTTCCAACCGATTGCCAAACAATGTACTTCGTTGGAAAGCCTGGAGTCTTGCCGAACGTACAATGAAAGCGTTAGCGAAATGAGAGCAAAATTGAGGGACCTTTGGGACCTTTACCGCCAAAAATGTTCAGGAAAATTCGAGTCAGAGAGGATTTTGCCTTATATTTTGTGATTGTTTTACATCCAATTTCCAACCGATTGCCATGATTTGTACATTTTTGGAAAGGGAGGAGTCTTACCTAACATACAATCAAAGTTTCATCAAAATCCGACCAAAACTCAGAGACTTATGGGACCATTTATCGCCAAAACTATTCAAAAAAATTCGAGTCCAAGAGGCTTTTGTCTGATATTTTGTGATTGTTTTACTGTCAATTTCCAACCGATTGCCATGATTTGTACATTTTTGAAAAGGGGGGAGTCTTACCTAACATACAATCAAAGTTTCATCAAAATCCGACCAAAACTGAGAGACTTATGGGACCATTTATCGCCAAAACTATTCAAAAAAATTCGAGTCCGATAGGCTTTTGTCTGATATTTTGGGATTGTTTTACTATCAATTTCCAACCGATTGCCATGATTTGTACATTTTTGGAAAGGGGGGAGTCTTATCTAACATACAATCAAAGTTTCATCAAAATCGGACCAAAACTGAGAGACTTATGGGACCATTTATCGCCAAAACTATTCAAAAAACTTCGAGTCCGAGAGGCTTTGGTCTGATATTTTGGGATTGTTTTACTATCAATTTCCAACCGATTGCCATGATTTGTACATTTTTGGAAAGGGGGGAGTCTTACCTAACATACAATCAAAGTTTCATCAAAATCGGACCAAAACTGAGAGACTTATGGGACCATTTATTGCCAAAACTATTCAAAAAAATTCGAGTCCGAGAGGCTTTTGTCTGATATTTTGGGATTGTTTTACTATCAATTTCCAACCGATTGCCATGATTTGTACATTTTTGGAAAGGGGGGAGTCTTATCTAACATACAATCAAAGTTTCATCAAAATCGGACCAAAACTGAGAGACTTATGGGACCATTTATCGCCAAAACTATTCAAAAAACTTCGAGTCCGAGAGGCTTTGGTCTGATATTTTGGGATTGTTTTACTATCAATTTCCAACCGATTGCCATGATTTGTACATTTTTGGAAAGGGGGGAGTCTTACCTAACATACAATCAAAGTTTCATCAAAATCGGACCAAAACTGAGAGACTTATGGGACCATTTATCGCCAAAAATATTCAAAAAAGTTCGAGTCCGAGAGGCTTTGGTCTGATATTTTGGGATTGTTTTACTATCAATTTCCAACCGATTGCCATGATTTGTACATTTTTGGAAAGGGGGGAGTCTTACCTAACATACAATCAAAGTTTCATCAAAATCGGACCAAAACTGAGAGACTTATGGGACCATTTATTGCCAAAACTATTCAAAAAAATTCGAGTCCGAGAGGCTTTTGTCTGATATTTTGGGATTGTTTTACTATCAATTTCCAACCGATTGCCATGATTTGTACATTTTTGGAAAGGGGGGAGTCTTACCTAACATACAATCAAAGTTTCATCAAAATCCGACCAAAACTGAGAGACTTATGGGACCATTTATCGCCAAAACTATTCAAAAAAATTCGAGTCCGAGAGGCTTTGGTCTGATATTTTGGGATTGTTTTACTATCAATTTCCAACCGATTGCCATGATTTGTACATTTTTGGAAAGGGGGGAGTCTTACCTAACATACAATCAAAGTTTCATGAAAATCGGACCAAAACTGAGAGACTTATGGGACCATTTATCGCCAAAACTATTCAAAAAAATTCGAGTCCGATAGGCTTTTGTCTGATATTTTGGGATTGTTTTACTATCAATTTCCAACCGATTGCCATGATTTGTACATTTTTGGAAAGGGGGGAGTCTTATCTAACATACAATCAAAGTTTCATCAAAATCGGACCAAAACTGAGAGACTTATGGGACCATTTATCGCCAAAACTATTCAAAAAACTTCGAGTCCGAGAGGCTTTGGTCTGATATTTTGGGATTGTTTTACTATCAATTTCCAACCGATTGCCATGATTTGTACATTTTTGGAAAGGGGGGAGTCTTACCTAACATACAATCAAAGTTTCATCAAAATCGGACCAAAACTGAGAGACTTATGGGACCATTTATTGCCAAAACTATTCAAAAAAATTCGAGTCCGAGAGGCTTTTGTCTGATATTTTGGGATTGTTTTACTATCAATTTCCAACCGATTGCCATGATTTGTACATTTTTGGAAAGGGGGGAGTCTTATCTAACATACAATCAAAGTTTCATCAAAATCGGACCAAAACTGAGAGACTTATGGGACCATTTATCGCCAAAACTATTCAAAAAACTTCGAGTCCGAGAGGCTTTTGTCTCATATTTTGGGATTGTTTTACTATCAATTTCCAACCGATTGCCATGATTTGTACATTTTTGGAAAGGGGGGAGTCTTACCTAACATACAATCAAAGTTTCATCAAAATCGGACCAAAACTGAGAGACTTATGGGACCATTTATCGCCAAAAATATTCAAAAAAGTTCGAGTCCGAGAGGCTTTGGTCTGATATTTTGGGATTGTTTTACTATCAATTTCCAACCGATTGCCATGATTTGTACATTTTTGGAAAGGGGGGAGTCTTACCTAACATACAATCAAAGTTTCATCAAAATCGGACCAAAACTGAGAGACTTATGGGACCATTTATTGCCAAAACTATTCAAAAAAATTCGAGTCCGAGAGGCTTTTGTCTGATATTTTGGGATTGTTTTACTATCAATTTCCAACCGATTGCCATGATTTGTACATTTTTGGAAAGGGGGGAGTCTTACCTAACATACAATCAAAGTTTCATCAAAATCCGACCAAAACTGAGAGACTTATGGGACCATTTATCGCCAAAACTATTCAAAAAAATTCGAGTCCGAGAGGCTTTGGTCTGATATTTTGGGATTGTTTTACTATCAATTTCCAACCGATTGCCATGATTTGTACATTTTTGGAAAGGGGGGAGTCTTACCTAACATACAATCAAAGTTTCATGAAAATCGGACCAAAACTGAGAGACTTATGGGACCATTTATCGCCAAAACTATTCAAAAAACTTCGAGTCCGAGAGGCTTTTGTCTCATATTTTGGGATTGTTTTACTATCAATTTCCAACCGATTGCCATGATTTGTACATTTTTGGAAAGGGGGGAGTCTTACCTAACATACAATCAAAGTTTCATCAAAATCGGACCAAAACTGAGAGACTTATGGGACCATTTATTGCCAAAACTATTCAAAAAAATTCGAGTCCGAGAGGCTTTTGTCTGATATTTTGGGATTGTTTTACTATCAATTTCGAACCGATTGCCATGATTTGTACATTTTTGGAAAGGGGGGAGTCTTACCTAACATACAATCAAAGTTTCATCAAAATCCGACCAAAACTGAGAGACTTATGGGACCATTTATCGCCAAAACTATTCAAAAAAATTCGAGTCCGAGAGGCTTTTGTCTGATATTTTGGGATTGTTTTACTATCAATTTCGAACCGATTGCCATGATTTGTACATTTTTGGAAAGGGGGGAGTCTTACCTAACATACAATCAAAGTTTCATCAAAATCGGACCAAAACTGAGAGACTTATGGGACCATTTATCGCCAAAACTATTCAAAAAAATTCGAGTCCGAGAGGCTTTTGTCTCATATTTTGGGATTGTTTTACTATCAATTTCCAACCGATTGCCATGATCTGTACATTTTTGGAAAGGGGGGAGTCTTACCTAACATACAATCAAAGTTTCATCAAAATCGGGCCAAAACTGAGAGACTTATGGGACCATTTATTGCCAAAACTATTCAAAAAAATTCGAGTCCGAGAGGCTTTGGTCTGATATTTTGGGATTGTTTTACTATCAATTTCCAACCGATTGCCATGATTTGTACATTTTTGGAAAGGGGGGAGTCTTACCTAACATACAATCAAAGTTTCATCAAAATCGGACCAAAACTGAGAGACTTATGGGACCATTTATTGCCAAAACTATTCAAAAAAATTCGAGTCCGAGAGGCTTTTGTCTCATATTTTGGGATTGTTTTACTATCAATTTCCAACCGATTGCCATGATTTGTACATTTTTGGAAAGGGGGGAGTCTTACCTAACATACAATCAAAGTTTCATCAAAATCGGACCAAAACTGAGAGACTTATGGGACCATTTATCGCCAAAACTATTCAAAAAAATTCGAGTCCGATAGGCTTTTGTCTGATATTTTGGGATTGTTTTACTATCAATTTCCAACCGATTGCCATGATTTGTACATTTTTGGAAAGGGGGGAGTCTTATCTAACATACAATCAAAGTTTCATCAAAATCGGACCAAAACTGAGAGACTTATGGGACCATTTATCGCCAAAACTATTCAAAAAACTTCGAGTCCGAGAGGCTTTGGTCTGATATTTTGGGATTGTTTTACTATCAATTTCCAACCGATTGCCATGATTTGTACATTTTTGGAAAGGGGGGAGTCTTACCTAACATACAATCAAAGTTTCATCAAAATCGGACCAAAACTGAGAGACTTATGGGACCATTTATCGCCAAAAATATTCAAAAAAGTTCGAGTCCGAGAGGCTTTGGTCTGATATTTTGGGATTGTTTTACTATCAATTTCCAACCGATTGCCATGATTTGTACATTTTTGGAAAGGGGGGAGTCTTACCTAACATACAATCAAAGTTTCATCAAAATCGGACCAAAACTGAGAGACTTATGGGACCATTTATCGCCAAAACTATTCAAAAAACTTCGAGTCCGAGAGGCTTTTGTCTCATATTTTGGGATTGTTTTACTATCAATTTCCAACCGATTGCCATGATTTGTACATTTTTGGAAAGGGGGGAGTCTTACCTAACATACAATCAAAGTTTCATCAAAATCGGACCAAAACTGAGAGACTTATGGGACCATTTATCGCCAAAAATATTCAAAAAAGTTCGAGTCCGAGAGGCTTTGGTCTGATATTTTGGGATTGTTTTACTATCAATTTCCAACCGATTGCCATGATTTGTACATTTTTAGAAAGGGGGGAGTCTTATCTAACATACAATCAAAGTTTCATCAAAATCGGACCAAAACTGAGAGACTTATGGGACCATTTATCGCCAAAAAAATTCGAGTCCGAGAGGCTTTTGTCTGATATTTTGTGATTTTTTTACTATCAATTTCCAACCGATTGCCATGATTTGTACATTTTTGGAAAGGGGGGAATCTTACCTAACATACAATCAAAGTTTCATCAAAATCCGACCAAAACTGAGAGACTTATGGGACCATTTATCGCCAAAACTATTCAAAAAAATTCGAGTCCGATAGGCTTTTGTCTGATATTTTGGGATTGTTTTACTATCAATTTCCAACCGATTGCCATGATTTGTACATTTTTGGAAAGGGGGGAGTCTTATCTAACATACAATCAATGTTTCATCAAAATCGGACCAAAACTGAGAGACTTATGGGACCATTTATCGCCAAAACTATTCAAAAAACTTCGAGTCCGAGAGGCTTTGGTCTGATATTTTGGGATTGTTTTACTATCAATTTCCAACCGATTGCCATGATTTGTACATTTTTGGAAAGGGGGGAGTCTTACCTAACATACAATCAAAGTTTCATCAAAATCGGACCAAAACTGAGAGACTTATGGGACCATTTATTGCCAAAACTATTCAAAAAAATTCGAGTCCGAGAGGCTTTTGTCTCATATTTTGGGATTGTTTTACTATCAATTTCCAACCGATTGCCATGATTTGTACATTTTTGGAAAGGGGGGAGTCTTATCTAACATACAATCAAAGTTTCATCAAAATCGGACCAAAACTGAGAGACTTATGGGACCATTTATCGCCAAAACTATTCAAAAAACTTCGAGTCCGAGAGGCTTTGGTCTGATATTTTGGGATTGTTTTACTATCAATTTCCAACCGATTGCCATGATTTGTACATTTTTGGAAAGGGGGGAGTCTTACCTAACATACAATCAAAGTTTCATCAAAATCGGACCAAAACTGAGAGACTTATGGGACCATTTATCGCCAAAACTATTCAAAAAACTTCGAGTCCGAGAGGCTTTTGTCTCATATTTTGGGATTGTTTTACTATCAATTTCCAACCGATTGCCATGATTTGTACATTTTTGGAAAGGGGGGAGTCTTACCTAACATACAATCAAAGTTTCATCAAAATCGGACCAAAACTGAGAGACTTATGGGACCATTTATCGCCAAAAATATTCAAAAAAGTTCGAGTCCGAGAGGCTTTGGTCTGATATTTTGGGATTGTTTTACTATCAATTTCCAACCGATTGCCATGATTTGTACATTTTTAGAAAGGGGGGAGTCTTATCTAACATACAATCAAAGTTTCATCAAAATCGGACCAAAACTGAGAGACTTATGGGACCATTTATCGCCAAAAAAATTCGAGTCCGAGAGGCTTTTGTCTGATATTTTGTGATTTTTTTACTATCAATTTCCAACCGATTGCCATGATTTGTACATTTTTGGAAAGGGGGGAATCTTACCTAACATACAATCAAAGTTTCATCAAAATCCGACCAAAACTGAGAGACTTATGGGACCATTTATCGCCAAAACTATTCAAAAAAATTCGAGTCCGATAGGCTTTTGTCTGATATTTTGGGATTGTTTTACTATCAATTTCCAACCGATTGCCATGATTTGTACATTTTTGGAAAGGGGGGAGTCTTATCTAACATACAATCAAAGTTTCATCAAAATCGGACCAAAACTGAGAGACTTATGGGACCATTTATTGCCAAAAGTATTCAAAAAAGTTCGAGTCCGAGAGGCTTTTGTCTGATATTTTGGGATTGTTTTACTATCAATTTCCAACCGATTGCCATGATTTGTACATTTTTGGAAAGGGGGGAATCTTACCTAACATACAATCAAAGTTTCATCAAAATCCGACCAAAACTGAGAGACTTATGGGACCATTTATCGCCAAAACTATTCAAAAAAATTCGAGTCCGATAGGCTTTTGTCTGATATTTTGGGATTGTTTTACTATCAATTTCCAACCGATTGCCATGATTTGTACATTTTTGGAAAGGGGGGAGTCTTATCTAACATACAATCAAAGTTTCATCAAAATCGGACCAAAACTGAGAGACTTATGGGACCATTTATCGCCAAAACTATTCAAAAAACTTCGAGTCCGAGAGGCTTTGGTCTGATATTTTGGGATTGTTTTACTATCAATTTCCAACCGATTGCCATGATTTGTACATTTTTGGAAAAGGGGGAGTCTTACCTAACATACAATCAAAGTTTCATCAAAATCGGACCAAAACTGAGAGACTTATGGGACCATTTATCGCCAAAAATATTCAAAAAAGTTCGAGTCCGAGAGGCTTTGGTCTGATATTTTGGGATTGTTTTACTATCAATTTCCAACCGATTGCCATGATTTGTACATTTTTGGAAAGGGGGGAGTCTTACCTAACATACAATCAAAGTTTCATCAAAATCGGACCAAAACTGAGAGACTTATGGGACCATTTATCGCCAAAACTATTCAAAAAACTTCGAGTCCGAGAGGCTTTTGTCTCATATTTTGGGATTGTTTTACTATCAATTTCCAACCGATTGCCATGATTTGTACATTTTTGGAAAGGGGGGAGTCTTACCTAACATACAATCAAAGTTTCATCAAAATCGGACCAAAACTGAGAGACTTATGGGACCATTTATCGCCAAAAATATTCAAAAAAATTCGAGTCCGAGAGGCTTTTGTCTGATATTTTGGGATTGTTTTACTATCAATTTCCAACCGATTGCCATGATTTGTACATTTTTAGAAAGGGGGGAGTCTTATCTAACATACAATCAAAGTTTCATCAAAATCGGACCAAAACTGAGAGACTTATGGGACCATTTATCGCCAAAAATATTCAAAAAAGTTCGAGTCCGAGAGGCTTTGGTCTGATATTTTGGGATTGTTTTACTATCAATTTCCAACCGATTGCCATGATTTGTACATTTTTGGAAAGGGGGGAGTCTTACCTAACATACAATCAAAGTTTCATCAAAATCGGACCAAAACTGAGAGACTTATGGGACCATTTATTGCCAAAACTATTCAAAAAAATTCGAGTCCGAGAGGCTTTTGTCTGATATTTTGGGATTGTTTTACTATCAATTTCCAACCGATTGCCATGATTTGTACATTTTTGGAAAGGGGGGAGTCTTACCTAACATACAATCAAAGTTTCATCAAAATCCGACCAAAACTGAGAGACTTATGGGACCATTTATCGCCAAAACTATTCAAAAAAATTCGAGTCCGAGAGGCTTTGGTCTGATATTTTGGGATTGTTTTACTATCAATTTCCAACCGATTGCCATGATTTGTACATTTTTGGAAAGGGGGGAGTCTTACCTAACATACAATCAAAGTTTCATGAAAATCGGACCAAAACTGAGAGACTTATGGGACCATTTATCGCCAAAACTATTCAAAAAACTTCGAGTCCGAGAGGCTTTTGTCTCATATTTTGGGATTGTTTTACTATCAATTTCCAACCGATTGCCATGATTTGTACATTTTTGGAAAGGGGGGAGTCTTACCTAACATACAATCAAAGTTTCATCAAAATCGGACCAAAACTGAGAGACTTATGGGACCATTTATTGCCAAAACTATTCAAAAAAATTCGAGTCCGAGAGGCTTTTGTCTGATATTTTGGGATTGTTTTACTATCAATTTCGAACCGATTGCCATGATTTGTACATTTTTGGAAAGGGGGGAGTCTTACCTAACATACAATCAAAGTTTCATCAAAATCCGACCAAAACTGAGAGACTTATGGGACCATTTATCGCCAAAACTATTCAAAAAAATTCGAGTCCGAGAGGCTTTTGTCTGATATTTTGGGATTGTTTTACTATCAATTTCGAACCGATTGCCATGATTTGTACATTTTTGGAAAGGGGGGAGTCTTACCTAACATACAATCAAAGTTTCATCAAAATCGGACCAAAACTGAGAGACTTATGGGACCATTTATCGCCAAAACTATTCAAAAAAATTCGAGTCCGAGAGGCTTTTGTCTGATATTTTGGGATTGTTTTACTATCAATTTCCAACCGATTGCCATGATTTGTACATTTTTGGAAAGGGGGGAGTCTTACCTAACATACAATCAAAGTTTCATCAAAATCGGACCAAAACTGAGAGACTTATGGGACCATTTATTGCCAAAACTATTCAAAAAAATTCGAGTCCGAGAGGCTTTGGTCTGATATTTTGGGATTGTTTTACTATCAATTTCCAACCGATTGCCATGATTTGTACATTTTTGGAAAGGGGGGAGTCTTACCTAACATACAATCAAAGTTTCATCAAAATCGGACCAAAACTGAGAGACTTATGGGACCATTTATCGCCAAAACTATTCAAAAAAATTCGAGTCCGAGAGGCTTTTGTCTGATATTTTGGGATTGTTTTACTATCAATTTCCAACCGATTGCCATGATTTGTACATTTTTGGAAAGGGGGGAGTCTTACCTAACATACAATCAAAGTTTCATCAAAATCCGACCAAAACTGAGAGACTTATGGGACCATTTATCGCCAAAACTATTCAAAAAAATTCGAGTCCGAGAGGCTTTTGTCTGATATTTTGGGATTGTTTTACTATCAATTTCCAACCGATTGCCATGATTTGTACATTTTTGGAAAGGGGGGAGTCTTACCTAACATACAATCAAAGTTTCATCAAAATCCGACCAAAACTGAGAGACTTATGGGACCATTTATTGCCAAAAATATTCAAAAAAGTTCGAGTCCGAGAGGCTTTGGTCTGATATTTTGGGATTGTTTTACTATCAATTTCCAACCGATTGCCATGATTTGTACATTTTTGGAAAGGGGGGAGTCTTACCTAACATACAATCAAAGTTTCATCAAAATCGGACCAAAACTGAGAGACTTATGGGACCATTTATTGCCAAAAATATTCAAAAAAGTTCGAGTCCGAGAGGCTTTGGTCTGATATTTTGGGATTGTTTTACTATCAATTTCCAACCGATTGCCATGATTTGTACATTTTTGGAAAGGGGGGAGTCTTACCTAACATACAATCAAAGTTTCATGAAAATCCGACTAAAACTGAGAGACTTATGGGACCATTTATCGCCAAAACTATTCAAAAAAATTCGAGTCCGAGAGGCTTTTGTCTCATATTTTGGGATTGTTTTACTATCAATTTCCAACCGATTGCCATGATTTGTACATTTTTGGAAAGGGGGGAGTCTTGCCTAACATACAATCAAAGTTTCATCAAAATCCGACTAAAACTGAGAGACTTATGGGACCATTTATCGCCAAAACTATTCAAAAAACTTCGAGTCCGAGAGGCTTTTGTCTCATATTTTGGGATTGTTTTACTATCAATTTCCAACCGATTGCCATGATTTGTACATTTTTGGAAAGGGGGGAGTCTTACCTAACATACAATCAAAGTTTCATGAAAATCGGACCAAAACTGAGAGACTTATGGGACCATTTATCGCCAAAACTATTCAAAAAAATTCGAGTCCGAGAGGCTTTTGTCTGATATTTTGGGATTGTTTTACTATCAATTTCCAACCGATTGCCATGATTTGTACATTTTTGGAAAGGGGGGAGTCTTACCTAACATACAATCAAAGTTTCATCAAAATCCGACCAAAACTGAGAGACTTATGGGACCATTTATCGCCAAAACTATTCAAAAAAATTCGAGTCCGAGAGGCTTTTGTCTGATATTTTGGGATTGTTTTACTATCAATTTCCAACCGATTGCCATGATTTGTACATTTTTGGAAAGGGGGGAGTCTTACCTAACATACAATCAAAGTTTCATCAAAATCCGACCAAAACTGAGAGACTTATGGGACCATTTATCGCCAAAACTATTCAAAAAAATTCGAGTCCGAGAGGCTTTTGTCTCATATTTTGGGATTGTTTTACTATCAATTTCCAACCGATTGCCATGATTTGTACATTTTTGGAAAGGGGGGAGTCTTACCTAACATACAATCAAAGTTTCATCAAAATCGGACCAAAACTGAGAGACTTATGGGACCATTTATCGCCAAAACTATTCAAAAAACTTCGAGTCCGAGAGGCTTTTGTCTCATATTTTGGGATTGTTTTACTATCAATTTCCAACCGATTGCCATGATTTGTACATTTTTGGAAAGGGGGGAGTCTTACCTAACATACAATCAAAGTTTCATGAAAATCGGACCAAAACTGAGAGACTTATGGGACCATTTATCGCCAAAACTATTCAAAAAAATTCGAGTCCGAGAGGCTTTTGTCTGATATTTTGGGATTGTTTTACTATCAATTTCCAACCGATTGCCATGATTTGTACATTTTTGGAAAGGGGGGAGTCTTACCTAACATACAATCAAAGTTTCATCAAAATCCGACCAAAACTGAGAGACTTATGGGACCATTTATCGCCAAAACTATTCAAAAAAATTCGAGTCCGAGAGGCTTTTGTCTGATATTTTGGGATTGTTTTACTATCAATTTCCAACCGATTGCCATGATTTGTACATTTTTGGAAAGGGGGGAGTCTTACCTAACATACAATCAAAGTTTCATCAAAATCCGACCAAAACTGAGAGACTTATGGGACCATTTATCGCCAAAACTATTCAAAAAACTTCGAGTCCGAGAGGCTTTTGTCTCATATTTTGGGATTGTTTTACTATCAATTTCCAACCGATTGCCATGATTTGTACATTTTTGGAAAGGGGGGAGTCTTACCTAACATACAATCAAAGTTTCATGAAAATCCGACCAAAACTGAGAGACTTATGGGACCATTTATCGCCAAAACTATTCAAAAAAATTCGAGTCCGAGAGGCTTTTGTCTGATATTTTGGGATTGTTTTACTATCAATTTCGAACCGATTGCCATGATTTGTACATTTTTGGAAAGGGGGGAGTCTTACCTAACATACAATCAAAGTTTCATCAAAATCCGACCAAAACTGAGAGACTTATGGGACCATTTATCGCCAAAACTATTCAAAAAAATTCGAGTCCGAGAGGCTTTTGTCTGATATTTTGGGATTGTTTTACTATCAATTTCCAACCGATTGCCATGATTTGTACATTTTTGGAAAGGGGGGAGTCTTACCTAACATACAATCAAAGTTTCATCAAAATCCGACCAAAACTGAGAGACTTATGGGACCATTTATCGCCAAAACTATTCAAAAAAATTCGAGTCCGAGAGGCTTTTGTCTGATATTTTGGGATTGTTTTAGTATCAATTTCCAACCGATTGCCATGATTTGTACATTTTTGGAAAGGGGGGAGTCTTACCTAACATACAATCAAAGTTTCATCAAAATCCGACCAAAACTGAGAGACTTATGGGACCATTTATCGCCAAAAATATTCAAAAAAGTTCGAGTCCGAGAGGCTTTTGTCTGATATTTTGTGATTTTTTTTACTATCAATTTCCAACCGATTGCCATGATTTGTACATTTTTGGAAAGGATGGAGTCTTACCTAACACACAATCAAAGTTTCATCAAAATCGGACCAAAACTGAGAGACTTATGGGACCATTTATTGCCAAAACTATTCAAAAAAATTCGAGTCCGAGAGGCTTTTGTCTGATATTTTGTGATTTTTTTACTATCAATTTCCAACCGATTGCCATGATTTGTACATTTTTGGAAAGGGGGGAGTCTTACCTAACATACAATCAAAGTTTCATCAAAATCCGACCAAAACTGAGGACTTATGGGACCATTTATCGCCAAAACTATTCAAAAAAATTCGAGTCCGATAGGCTTTTGTCTGATATTTTGGGATTGTTTTATTATCAATTTCCAACCGATTGCCATGATTTGTACATTTTTGGAAAGGGGGGAGTCTTACCTAACATACAATCAAAGTTTCATCAAAATCCGACCAAAACTGAGAGACTTATGGGACCATTTATCGCCAAAACTATTCAAAAAACTTCGAGTCCGAGAGGCTTTTGTCTCATATTTTCGGATTGTTTTACTATCAATTTCCAACCGATTGCCATGATTTGTACATTTTTGGAAAGGGGGGAGTCTTACCTAACATACAATCAAAGTTTCATCAAAATCCGACCAAAACTGAGAGACTTATGGGACCATTTATTGCCAAAAATATTCAAAAAAGTTCGAGTCCGAGAGGCTTTGGTCTGATATTTTGGGATTGTTTTACTATCAATTTCCAACCGATTGCCATGATTTGTACATTTTTGGAAAGGGGGGAGTCTTACCTAACATACAATCAAAGTTTCATCAAAATCGGACCAAAACTGAGAGACTTATGGGACCATTTATTGCCAAAAATATTCAAAAAAGTTCGAGTCCGAGAGGCTTTGGTCTGATATTTTGGGATTGTTTTACTATCAATTTCCAACCGATTGCCATGATTTGTACATTTTTGGAAAGGGGGGAGTCTTACCTAACATACAATCAAAGTTTCATGAAAATCCGACTAAAACTGAGAGACTTATGGGACCATTTATCGCCAAAACTATTCAAAAAAATTCGAGTCCGAGAGGCTTTTGTCTCATATTTTGGGATTGTTTTACTATCAATTTCCAACCGATTGCCATGATTTGTACATTTTTGGAAAGGGGGGAGTCTTGCCTAACATACAATCAAAGTTTCATCAAAATCCGACTAAAACTGAGAGACTTATGGGACCATTTATCGCCAAAACTATTCAAAAAACTTCGAGTCCGAGAGGCTTTTGTCTCATATTTTGGGATTGTTTTACTATCAATTTCCAACCGATTGCCATGATTTGTACATTTTTGGAAAGGGGGGAGTCTTACCTAACATACAATCAAAGTTTCATGAAAATCGGACCAAAACTGAGAGACTTATGGGACCATTTATCGCCAAAACTATTCAAAAAAATTCGAGTCCGAGAGGCTTTTGTCTGATATTTTGGGATTGTTTTACTATCAATTTCCAACCGATTGCCATGATTTGTACATTTTTGGAAAGGGGGGAGTCTTACCTAACATACAATCAAAGTTTCATCAAAATCCGACCAAAACTGAGAGACTTATGGGACCATTTATCGCCAAAACTATTCAAAAAAATTCGAGTCCGAGAGGCTTTTGTCTGATATTTTGGGATTGTTTTACTATCAATTTCCAACCGATTGCCATGATTTGTACATTTTTGGAAAGGGGGGAGTCTTACCTAACATACAATCAAAGTTTCATCAAAATCCGACCAAAACTGAGAGACTTATGGGACCATTTATCGCCAAAACTATTCAAAAAACTTCGAGTCCGAGAGGCTTTTGTCTCATATTTTGGGATTGTTTTACTATCAATTTCCAACCGATTGCCATGATTTGTACATTTTTGGAAAGGGGGGAGTCTTACCTAACATACAATCAAAGTTTCATGAAAATCCGACCAAAACTGAGAGACTTATGGGACCATTTATCGCCAAAACTATTCAAAAAAATTCGAGTCCGAGAGGCTTTTGTCTGATATTTTGGGATTGTTTTACTATCAATTTCGAACCGATTGCCATGATTTGTACATTTTTGGAAAGGGGGGAGTCTTACCTAACATACAATCAAAGTTTCATCAAAATCCGACCAAAACTGAGAGACTTATGGGACCATTTATCGCCAAAACTATTCAAAAAAATTCGAGTCCGAGAGGCTTTTGTCTGATATTTTGGGATTGTTTTACTATCAATTTCGAACCGATTGCCATGATTTTGTACATTTTTGGAAAGGGGGGAGTCTTACCTAACATACAATCAAAGTTTCATCAAAATCGGACCAAAACTGAGAGACTTATGGGACCATTTATTGCCAAAACTATTCAAAAAAATTCGAGTCCGATAGGCTTTTGTCTGATATTTTGGGATTGTTTTACTATCAATTTCCAACCGATTGCCATGATTTGTACATTTTTGGAAAGGGGGGAGTCTTACCTAACATACAATCAAAGTTTCATCAAAATCCGACCAAAACTGAGAGACTTATGGGACCATTTATCGCCAAAACTATTCAAAAAACTTCGAGTCCGAGAGGCTTTTGTCTCATATTTTGGGATTGTTTTACTATCAATTTCCAACCGATTGCCATGATTTGTACATTTTTGGAAAGGGGGGAGTCTTACCTAACATACAATCAAAGTTTCATGAAAATCGGACCAAAACTGAGAGACTTATGGGACCATTTATCGCCAAAACTATTCAAAAAAATTCGAGTCCGAGAGGCTTTTGTCTGATATTTTGGGATTGTTTTACTATCAATTTCCAACCGATTGCCATGATTTGTACATTTTTGGAAAGGGGGGAGTCTTACCTAACATACAATCAAAGTTTCATCAAAATCCGACCAAAACTGAGAGACTTATGGGACCATTTATCGCCAAAACTATTCAAAAAAATTCGAGTCCGAGAGGCTTTTGTCTGATATTTTGGGATTGTTTTACTATCAATTTCCAACCGATTGCCATGATTTGTACATTTTTGGAAAGGGGGGAGTCTTACCTAACATACAATCAAAGTTTCATCAAAATCCGACCAAAACTGAGAGACTTATGGGACCATTTATCGCCAAAACTATTCAAAAAACTTCGAGTCCGAGAGGCTTTTGTCTCATATTTTGGGATTGTTTTACTATCAATTTCCAACCGATTGCCATGATTTGTACATTTTTGGAAAGGGGGGAGTCTTACCTAACATACAATCAAAGTTTCATGAAAATCCGACCAAAACTGAGAGACTTATGGGACCATTTATCGCCAAAACTATTCAAAAAAATTCGAGTCCGAGAGGCTTTTGTCTGATATTTTGGGATTGTTTTACTATCAATTTCGAACCGATTGCCATGATTTGTACATTTTTGGAAAGGGGGGAGTCTTACCTAACATACAATCAAAGTTTCATCAAAATCCGACCAAAACTGAGAGACTTATGGGACCATTTATCGCCAAAACTATTCAAAAAAATTCGAGTCCGAGAGGCTTTTGTCTGATATTTTGGGATTGTTTTACTATCAATTTCCAACCGATTGCCATGATTTGTACATTTTTGGAAAGGGGGGAGTCTTACCTAACATACAATCAAAGTTTCATCAAAATCCGACCAAAACTGAGAGACTTATGGGACCATTTATCGCCAAAACTATTCAAAAAAATTCGAGTCCGAGAGGCTTTTGTCTGATATTTTGGGATTGTTTTAGTATCAATTTCCAACCGATTGCCATGATTTGTACATTTTTGGAAAGGGGGGAGTCTTACCTAACATACAATCAAAGTTTCATCAAAATCCGACCAAAACTGAGAGACTTATGGGACCATTTATCGCCAAAAATATTCAAAAAAGTTCGAGTCCGAGAGGCTTTTGTCTGATATTTTGTGATTTTTTTACTATCAATTTCCAACCGATTGCCATGATTTGTACATTTTTGGAAAGGATGGAGTCTTACCTAACACACAATCAAAGTTTCATCAAAATCGGACCAAAACTGAGAGACTTATGGGACCATTTATTGCCAAAACTATTCAAAAAAATTCGAGT